>NC_080833.1:94040104-95240104 GCF_030435755.1 Ochotona princeps
ATTTACAAAGATTTATGATTTCATGCTTATGAAGTGCCCAAGCAGAGGATTCACATTGGTAATTCCCAACTAGCTGAAGCCACCAACAAGAATCAGACATGTTGCATCTGCTTGCCCTGCTGGCCAGTTCAGTTTTCTGTCATGGTCAGAAGGGAGACATGGCAGCTCCTGGCATTGTCACATCATATACCACCTTGCAAGGTTGGAAAGAGGAACTGCTCTTCTGGAGTGGGTCTTTAAAGCAAGAACACACTCCTTTCCACAAGTCTTCCCTGTGCAACTTCTACCATGGCCTGGTGTCTTCACAAGTTTCTGTTCCTTCCTCTTCATAAAAACTCACTTTAATGTTTGATTCATTCACTCAGTCTTTTAAAAATATCCACTGTCAGGCCTGGCGCGATAGTGTAGTGGTCAAATTCCTCGCCTTGAACACTCCAGGATCCCATATGGGTTCCGGTTCATATCCCCGCTGCCCTGTTTCCCATCCAGTTCCCTGCCTGTGGCCTGAGAAAGCAGTCGAGGACGGCCCAAAGCCTTGGGACCCTGCACCCGTGTGGGCGACCCAGAAGAAGCTCCTGGCTCCTGGCTTCGGATTGACTCAGCTCCAGCCATTGCGGCTCACTTGGGGAGTGAATCATTGGATGGAAGATCTTCCTCTCTGTCTCTCCTCCTTTCTGTATATCCGCCTTTCCAATAAAAATAAATAAATCTTAAAAAATATCCACTGTCTATCACACTTTGGTTATAACATAACAGTAAACGAGCACAGTTCCTGATTTTGTTCTGCCTGGAGTAAATGACGTGTGAGTCTAATGAAGTGGGTTTGACTCTATAGCAGCATTGTTTATGAAACTCTGTAAATGCTTAGATCAAACAAGACCCAAATGAACTTTTTTGGGAATTAGTAACTTTATGCATGAGAGACAGTTTGAGCTGATTTCTTGGATCATGAGTTGTTTATCCAGGAAAAAAGGAAACAGAGGGAAGAGCCCGGGCAAAAGCCAAGGTGTACACTAAATGGAGAGCAGCTACGCAGATGAGCGGGAAAAACAGCATGGGGGAATGTGGGAGCTAGAATGAATGATGGAAGGAAACAATCAGATAATTCAACTAGCTGGAAGAAATCATTGTGTTTTCCTTACTAGGGGGTATTCATACAGGTTAATGTGAACTAAAGAACTGTAAGCCAATTCTTGATGATGATATATAGATTAAAAAGGTTCTTGCATCTTTCAACTCTCACTATTTAGGAGGGCATCTATTTTCTCTCTACTTCATGTAAATGATAATAGAACCAATAAGAGATGGAGCCTGCTGTTTAATGAAAGGATGTGTTAGACTGTTTGATATCTTATTTTTGATATTTTAATATCTGTGTGGTACTGGATAAATTATTTGACTTATCTGAACTGAAATGTTCCCATCTACAAAGAAGAAATACTACCTGACTTTCAGCAGTAAGAGGCTTTTTAAAATAAAGATTTATCTATTTTGATTGGAAAGGCAGATTTACAGAGAAGGCGAGAGAGAGAGAGAGAGAGAGAGAGAGAGAGAGAGAGAGTTCTTCTATCTGCTGGTTCACTTCTCAAACAGCCAAAATGGTTGGAGTTGAGCCAGAAACTTCTCCTGGATCTCCCAAGTGGATACAGAGGTCCCAGGACATGGACCATCTTCCACTGCTTTTCCAGGTCACAAGCAGGGATTTGGATTGGAAGTGGAGCAGCTGGGACATGAACCAGCACCCATATGGGATGCCAGGGCAGAATTAGACAATTGAGCATTACACAGGCTCTGTACTAAGAGAGTTAAAGGAAATACTCTATTATTCAGCAAATAGTCATTGAGTATCTATTATGTGCTACATACTAAGGTAAATGTTAGTGATCACATCACCATTAAGTTTTCAGAATAGGTAAAAAGGTATAGGTAAACAAATTACAACACTTTTATGAGTCTAGGAAGGCAGAACTGGGAATGTGAAAGTTAAGGAGTTTGGAAAAACCTTTGGAAGGGATTTATAACCAGCTGAGTGAGTGTGGTACCAGTGAAGATGCTGGCTGACTGAAGAAACATAATGTTACACATGGAAATCGTGATGCTTTTAAGAATCTAAGACATTTCCCCAGCTATTGGCAAATGCCTAGGTTGCATTGTACCTAGGCAAATGTTACACTGCTGGGAGAAAAGCAGCTAACAGCTGGCAGACACCCTAGGCCTGGTTAATGCCAAATTTATGTTAACTATACAATGTATCAGCATAGTTGCCTATTCCATTCTTTTTAAAGATATGTCAGTGACAGATGCCCGCAGATAGGGTCTGAGGATAAGCATGTGAGTGTGTGGGCCCTGGGTAGGCAAGCAGGGCCCTAGACTGGTACGACACAGTGCCGAGGGACCAGGCTTGGTGATCTGTGCACTTGCAGGTATGGGGGCTGTGGATTACTCAGGAAGAGGAGTCTGGAGAAGTGTGAGAATGAGACAGGTGAGGAGTGACTTCTGGGGGACTTCCACAACTCAGGTCACTGCACTTACAGGTAAATGAGGGGTCTGAAACCCAGTGGTCTAGAGAAGGGAAACTTGAGGACCTTTTGACACTAAACCAATACACCTGCCTGGGTGGAAGACCTGAGGTGAGATTGTTGATATCAACTACCACCTACCAGCGCACACTAAAGCCATGGATGGGGGCTGCCTGGCAGGACTCAATCACAGTACCCATTAGTGAGTGGCAAGGTAGGGTGTGGACTATGGTAGACTGGGTCATGACACTACCAAGCTCACAAGAGAATTGGGTCTGGGAGCAGATTCTGTAGGGGATTGTGGGCTCACCCCTGTGGGACTACCACACCAACTGGTTTGCTTGAGGGATAGGAGTGGTGATAGACTGAGCTAGGCATGACAATGGAGCTCACCAGCATTCATAGGTACTGGGGCTGGGGACAAGCTGGGTTGGTCCAGGCTGTAGCACCCACAGGTGCACCCAAGAATAGGGTGCGGGGTGGGCCAGGCTGCAACATCCACCAGCACACACAGAAGGCAACACTGGGAGTCATACTGCTGGATAAGGGCCTGGCACTCATTGACATGTGTGAGATATGGGTCTGGGGGTGGGCCTGGTGGGGGAACTGGGAGAATTCCCCTGCTGGACCATCACTCCTGCTGGTGAGCACATGAATCAAGAATGGGTCTTGGTCAGGCTAGGCAAAACTGCTTCACTTGTTGGCAAATGTGTGGGCTGGCTCTAGGGGAGTGGACTAGGCAGGGCCAGGTCAAACCATAGCACACTGGTATACATGGGAGCCAGGATAGGGTATGGGTCATGCCAGGCTGGGCTAGGCTGGAGCATATGATGGCAAAGGCCAACCTGGGGATGGGTTATGCCAGTCTGGGTTTGAGCAACCACCGATACATGCAAGATCTGTGGCTGGGAGTGAACCTTGTTGAGGAGCTAAGGGGGTATCCTTGTTGGGCTAAGGTTCTCAATAGCGAGGCGAGAGCTGGAATAGGAGGTGGCAGTCTGGGTTGGACATGGCTGCAGTATCCCTCAGCATGTGTTTGGATTGGGTTTGGGGTGTGCTAGAGGGCTAGGCTCCAGCACCTCCTGAACCATGTGAGAGCTGGGTATTGGGGGTGGACCAGGCATGGCTGGGCTGTATTACTCAACAATAAGAACTATAACGGGTGTTGGCCGGATGAGCAAGGTTACTGTACCTGCCAGGATAGGAGGTGGGCCAAATTAGGTTGGGCCAAGAACCCATCTGTGTGCATGAGATCTGCCTCTGGGAAGAGACCTGAAAGAGGAACTTGGGGAACTCCTCTGTCAGGATGCAGGTGAGTACAAGAACCAAGGCTGGGAGAAGCCCAGACTAAGCCAGGTTACAGTACCTGCTGACATATGTGTGGGTCACATCTGGGAATGGGCCAAGCTCAGCCAATTCATAGCATGCACTGGAACATGTGAGAGCCAGAACAGAATGTAGGACAGACCTGATTGGGCCCAGAACCAGCCAGTTCACATTAGGGCTGGAACTGGGGGCTGGTTGGGCCAGGCTAGGCTGCAACTTCCTAAACCATAAGCTGGAACTAGGAACAGATGAGACTGAGCCAAGCTACAGCACCTGCTGGTGAACACTGAGGTGAGGAGAGTCATACCATTCCTACCAGCACACATAAGACCCAGGATGAGGGGTGAGATCAGTAGGGGAGGTTGTGGAGGTTCCTCTACTGGCCACTGCTCCTGCTGGTGAGCATGAAAGCTCGGACTGGGGACAAACCAGGCTGGGCAGGGCTTCAAACCTATTGGTCTATATGTGAGCTGGGTTGGGGGAGAGGCAGGCTGGGCTAAGTGACCACATCCATTGGGGCAGACATGAGCCAGAGTAAGTGTGAGCTGGTTGGGCTTTGCTGAAGCATTGGCTAACAGGTGCTTGGATGGGGGCAAGTCCTATCAGGCTAGACCATAAAACCACCTAGAAAGTGACAGATCGAGCTCTGTGTAATTGTGGGAACCCCATCTGATGGGCTGCAGCTCCGCTGGTGAGCGTGAGCACCAGGGTGAGGGTCAGGCCTGGCTGGCTGGGCGATATCAACTGCTGGCATGAGCATGGGCTGAACAGTGGGGTCAGTTGGGCTGAGTTAGTATCAAGCATCTATTGATGTGTACAAGAGCTGAATGGGATGCAGGACAGACTGGACCATTCTACTGCACATACCAGTATGGTCAGGAACTGGGGATGGGACTGGCCTGTTGGGGGTTATTGGGAGTCACTCTGACAAGGCTGCAGTTTTCACTGGTTTGTGTGAGGGCTGAATGTGTGGTGGGTAGGGTTAAACTGGGATGCTGTATCCCTTGGTTTCTGTTTGAGATGGAGTCAGGCTGGGACCAGAACTGACCAGGTGACTGCTACCACCAGTGTGTTTTTATGCTGAAGTGGGTGATGGACTGAGCCAGACTCCACACTATCTGGCACACACAAGAGTCAGTTCTGGGGTCACCTCTGGTGAGGTTTCTTTGGCCAATCCTCCCTTACCTCCAACTGGATCACCGGACTCAGAATTCCAACCATGCTGAAAATTGTAGGAACTGTGGTCTGACTGTGGAGTGCATGTGTCAGAACTGGGTCTCCTTGGTTGCTGAGGCCTGTGTGATGAACAGTAGGCCCAGATGCTCATGGGGGATATGCCAACCAGTTCACTGAGGCCTGCAGAGGACATCTAATACCATCGAGTGGGGAACAAGTCGGATAGCTCTCCTGGTCAAGTTTTGACAGTGAGTATCTGGGCAAGTCAAGACTCTAAGGTAGACTATGTCAGCCAATGAACCTTGGAAGGATTTTCTCAATCTTGGAGCAATGAAATCAACAGTGTCTCAGAACTATCAAAACCACTTAAATCATATCCGCAGAACATGCTCTGCATCGGGGATTGTGGGATGACATCAGGTGGCCGTCTTCCATTCCTGGGTACTGAAGCTGTTGGGCTGCTGAAAGTCGCCCTCTCCCCTTTTCTCCTCACTTTCTGCGGATATAGTAAGAAAGAAGGAGATTGGAGACAGTTGCTTCATCCACTTTCCCCCATCCTTCTACCCTCCCCATCGTAACTGGTAGTGTTCACATGGGCATGCATCCCTCTCAACTATGTAAACATCATCAAAACCAAAACGAATTTATTATTTTTAAAAAAAATCTAAGAAAATTAAAACATGACAGAGTAAAAAGTCATTTCCAACGCCATGAAGAGTCTTATAAAGTGTGGTATCGGTATAATTATGTTAATCATCATTTATTCAGTGCCTATGATATAGTACACACCAGCCCCTGTGTTCTGTGTCTGTAATTGGAAGTCTGAACCCTTACACTAACCTCACCTCTAGGTTACCATTAAGCCACAGCTCCTAATCCATTTTTGGAGTTACTTGAGAGATCTTATGTTCTTCTCCTCTGAAAGCTCCATAATATAAATAATAAATCTTTTTTTATAGCCTCTCAGTCATCTTTGGTGTCATAGGTCCCCATATCTGAGATCGGATTCGGTGGTGCTCCATCTCATTTTTTTTTTTTTTTACAGTGACAACTGGCTTATTTGAGATTTACAGCAACTCTGAATTTGGTGCTACAGTTATTTCTATTTTACAAATGAGGAAACTGGAAAAGACATGACTAACTTGTGAGAAAGTCACATGGCGCAGAGGTCACAGTGAATAAAAACTGAAATCATTTAAACTTGAGAGGCTGTTTTCTGGGCTGTCCTGGTCTACCATGTCTTTGTATCTTATCTTAAGGTCAAGAAACAGCATTGAAGAGCTTTATGTAGGAGACTAATACAATAAAGCTTTGCATGTTACATCTTTCTGAAACCTGTGAACAATATAGTGATTTGAATCAAAATGCATAATTCCCTCCCACAAAATCAGGTAAGGTAATTATGGACAAAAACGTTTTTGCTTAGCATAGGAGCCTATTGAAAAGCAAGAAAGTCAAGTCCCTAGGTACCAGAGATGAAGGGTGATCACAAAACCCAAGAAGAGTTAGGGAGCTGAAGTTGAGACCCTTTAGGTGTTATCAGAACCTGGTAAATGCACATGTGAAGAGAATTCAGTGGTGGAGAAGGACTGGTTGGCAAGAAAGAAGGCTTTTGCGTGACAGGGGCTGGATACAAACCATTTAATCAAGGCTGAGATCACTGGAAAGATGCAAGTCCTCTGTTGACAGCCCGGCTACACCATCAGGAGAAGCTTGATTGTCTCACGGGAGTCTGAACAGAAAGAGTTAAGTGGGGAACCATCCCTCCAGCTCATTATTGGGGACTTCTTAATTACTCACTTCATGAATGAAAATTCGTGCTTATGACAGATTATGAAATCTGCAGGATCACAGAGAAAGGGTTGAAATTGCCACATCAATCCTTAGATTCCAGGATCCAAGTGCCTTAGTCCGCTTTGAAGCTGAGCTTTAATTTGAACACAAAAATCACTAGTCATATAAGGTGACAAACTGCCTTGGGGGTGAGTAGCAGAGAACACACACACACAACTGCAGTTAGAACCAATGAAAAACTTTTTAAATTATGTAAGCGCATGGAAAAACAAGGGAATGAAATTCCACAGGACAAGAGAAAGATACTGAAGGATAAGAACCAGAAAATTGGAAAAGAAGCAAAGATAAATTCTAGAAATGAAAAAATATGGCTCATCAGGTTATGAATGTGGAAGAGGGATTAATAGACTTTTACAGCTAGAGAATTAGTGGAAGCTATGGAATGACATAATGCAGAAATGACATAAGGCAGCACAGATGAAGACATGGACAGAAAATGGGGCAAAAATGACAGAATGCAATGTGTTGTCATTCATCTGAATAAAAAGTGAAGGATTTTTCTTGTTATATCAGAATTTGGTGGGATTTTAAAACTATAATTCAAAACCAGAAGATATAAAATAAACTCAGAAAGTCAAACCAATTATAAGCTTGGAAAATGTGTTTGCAATTTATAACATAGGAAGTTAGTTCCTGAAACATAGCTATGATGCCAATAGCCTAAGAAGAAAATGGGTAAAGTGAACTTAAAGAAATGAACAGAAAAAAGAATTAGATGGAGATCCTTAAACAAATAAAAGTTGTTGAATTTTACTCATGATATATAATGGTAATAAGCAGTTCTTATGTGCCAGGACCTGTTCCTGGCAACTCACAGTAACCTTTCATTGAAATGACTCATTTTCATCTCCGTTTTATAGACGAGGAAACTGGGACATGGGGAGATTAAGAGGCCTTTTCAAACTTCATGAGCTTGTCATGGATTCATACTCAGGTAGCCTGACTGTTGACACCCCAACTAATCTGTACAGTCTCCCAGCACTGATGCTCCTTGGCTTATGACAGGACTATGTCCTAAAAAACTCATCATAAGTTGAAATTATTCTAAGTTTAAAATGTACTTAATGCATATAATCTACAGAGCACAGAACACTGTGGAGTACTATTGGTTTCTACTTCATGACTGCATGGCTGACAGAGAGCGATGGTTTGCTGTTGCTTTCCAACATTATGACAGAGTATGTGCTGCATAGAATTAGTATGGGAAAAAGACCTACATCCATTATTCAATATATCATTTCTACCACTGCAAGTGTCATTTTCATGTAACCTTAAGGTTGAAAAATCATAAACCAAACCACCATTGAATTGGGACCCTCTGAATTCTGTGCAGGGAGAAGAAAAAGTTTAAAATATGGTCCATGTGTTTTATTTGATTATCAGTTTAACACAACTTAAAAATCTTGATACATATATACCTACATATACAGGGATCAAGATAAATTGATAATACTGATAATATGATCTCTTTGGAGGAAATTTTGTCAGTATCTGTAACAGATAGATAGATGGGCATCCCTGCTATTCTCATTTGCCTTGAAATCTAGAAATCAAGACTGAGCCATAACTAATGTTATCAGAGTGAGGGTAGCAATGGATTTTACCCTTTGAAGAAAGGCTGAGGTTGCTGGGCTCAGGGAGTTGTAAAAGTTGAGCAGTGGCCGTTGGTTGACACAAAGTTCTTGATTGTCTAAGACATATTGATGCTCCAGACCGCTCTAAGTCATCCCTCAGACTTTAACTTCCTGAGATTCCTTAAGATCCTCATCAGACAGGAGCTGACATCACTTATACCTTGAAGCAAGAAGGCATACTGATTTTTCTGCATTGCAACAGGACAGTCCAGCACACGGAGTAGCAGACTTTTGGTTCCTGGGAATCTGCCTGGTCAGCAGGAGGCTGTACGCAACCTGTGGAATTCTGAGGTCATCTCTGCCTGGATCTTGTGGATGAAACATGCCCATGAAGCCAGGCTGTTAGCTATTTGCTTGCAGGTTCGTTACTCACTCATCTAGAAAGGTCTGACCTACATGAGAGGTCAGAATGAACCTTGATAAGCATGTTTAAGGAAAAGTGGATAAATCTTGGATTGTATCATATATTCACTATGATTGACTTCAAAACCACACTTTACAGAATGACAGTCACATTCCATTGTATGCTAGTCTCTTCTAGAGAATTTAGTTTTTGAAATCACATTTCTGTACCAAAATCTACTCCTCAACCACCCATGGGTCTGACTCTTGTCTGCAATAATCATAAAATGCAAAAACACGTGTTGGGCTAACATGATACACCAAGTCAGTTGAAATATTGTGGACAGCCTTATGCTTCTTAAACAAGGCACACAAAAAATAAACACCCTGAAAAGTCCCAGAGAGGGTCATTGGTCTCCACTGCCTGGGCAAGAAAGTCCATGAGAAGCACTATTCCTCTTTTGATGTATAGGATAGATCAACTACTAGTAGAGGCTTTAAAATATGTAGTGCTTTAAAAAACCTCTGGTTAACAACCTTGGAGAACAGTTTGTGAGATTTGGACCTTAAATAGGTAGTAGCTGTTTAAATGGAGTTCATGTTAAAATTTTTGTTTGTTACCACCAGATGGCAATAGAGAGCTAAAGATGTATAATGTGCATGTTCTATATATTTATATTATGTTATTTATTGCACGGAGCATTAATTTTTTAAAGATTCATTTATTTTTATTGGAAAGGCATATTTACAGAGAGAATGAGAGACAGAGAGAAATGTCTTCTGTCCTCTGGTTCACTCCTTAAGTGGCTAGAGCAGAGCGAATCTGACGCCAGGAGGTTCTTCTGGGTCTCCCATGCGGGTACAGAGACCCCAGGCTTTGGGCCATCTTCTAGTGCTTTCTCAGGCCACAAGCAGGACCATGTGCTGGTGCCCATAAGGGATGCTGGTGCTTGCAAGGCAAGGATTTAGCCACTGAGCCATCATGCTGGGCCCAGAACATTCATTTGTTAAATTACTTAGCTATGATACTTCACTTCTGTCTTAGTGTTATCAATTATATTAACATCAGTATAAAGGATATATTGTCATAATACTACAGATGGGGATATAGAAAAATTAATGTACTGACCCTCAAATATTTAAAGTTGAAAATTTCTCAGGCATGTAAGTTGAAATGTTCATTAAGATAAATATATTTTAAGAGATATATTTAGTGAAAATATTTTGCCAAGTTATATGAGTATTTACTATAAGGCTCAGAAACCTCACTGCTGTGAAATCACCTATGAGAGATCAAAACATAATTCCACCAAGACTTGTATATAAATATTTGTAACAGCTGCATTTACAGCAGCCCAAACTGGAAGCAACTCAACGTCTATCATTTGTGGATAGATCCATAAGTTATCAAATATTCACACAATGGAATACATGCCAGTTGTAAGAGAAACTGTTAACTGTTAAAAACATGAGCAAATCACAAAAGCATAATACTAACTGAAAGAACTTAGACAAAAGAGATCTAATAATGCATTATTGTATCTATACAATCTTTTGGAGAAGGTAAAAGTATAAATTAAACCTGAATTGAGTAGAATTTCCAGGAGAAGAATTAAGAATGTGTTCCTCAGGAAGCATTTCTGTATGAAGGAAATCGTGAAAGGATAAGAGCAAAGAAAGCAATGTTGAAGCTGAGAGATGAGTTGGAATTTTAAGCAACAGTGGCATTTAGGAAAAGATTAAAGATAAAGGCACCTAAGCTTCATCTACTATTTTCTCTGTGTAGGAACTTGTGTGGCCATTTTAAATTTTAAGCCATTCTGTTCTCATTTGTGTTGAGTTACTAGTTAACTAAGCAACAAGCAAAAAATCAGTCTTCCATTGTATCTACAAGAAAGGAGACTTTGTGATGAAAGTTTTTGGAAACTACTGCTGTGTCCTATAAAATGTTATTAGAATCTGCTTTAATGTGTTCTCCAAAAACTGATAGCCTATAGGAAATACAATTCACATACAAATAGGCATCTTTAGCTCTGAAAATGTAAACTGGTTTCCAACATTTTATTGTGAATTTTTCAAACATTCAGAAACACCAAGGCAGTTTTTGTAATGAACTTATACATACTCATCAAACAGATTCTAATAACAGCATCTTATAACTGTTGACTATCAATCTGTTTTCAATCATCCTTGTATTTATTTAATAATTCTTTTTATTTTTTTAATTCCACAGTAAATTTCAGACATTTCTGTGTCTTTTTGACAATGTATATGGTTATTTCCTTCAACTTCATCTGTGAGTACGTGAAATCTGTATTTCTACATGAAGTACATGAAATCTAGAAAAGATGATGCAAAAATTCATATGGAAGCACAAGAGACTGAATAGCAACAGCCATTTTAAACAATAAAAACAAGGCTGGAGGAATCACAATTCCAGATTTCAAAACATATTACAGGCAATGGTAATCAAAGCAATCTGATTCTGGTGCAAAAAACAGAGATCAATGGAACAGAGTAGAATGCTCAGAATTGAGCCCACACATCTCACCAACAAGTCTTTGACAAGAGAACTGAAAACAGTCCATGGAGGAAAGACAGTCTCTTCAACAAATGATGCTGGGAAAACTGGATATTCACTTGCAGAAGTAAGAGGCAAGACCCTTACCTTTCACCTTTAAAAAATTATGTATTTTAGAAAGACAGAAGAGATAGAAAGAAAGATCTTCCATCTGCTTGCTCACTCCCCAAGTGGCTGCAGTGGTCGGAGCTGAGCCAATCTAAAGCCAGGATCCAGGAGCTTCTTACAGGTCTCCATGCAGGTGCAGGGTCCCAAGATTTTGGACTATCCTTCACTGCTTTCTCATGCCCATTACCAGGGAGCTGGATTGGAAGTAGAGCAGCCAGAATACAAACCAGCACTTGTAAGGGGAGGATTAGCCAACTGAGCCATGGCACTATGCCCTACCTTTGACCTTTTACAATAAACAGCTCTAAATGGATCAAAGGTCTAAACCTGTACCCAGAGACCATCAAATTTCTAGAAGGGAACTCTGTAAGACATAGGTATAGGCAAAGACTTCTTTGAAAAGATACCAAAAGCACAGGCTATTAAAATCAAAATAAACTAGTAGGACTACATCAGATTAAGAAGCTTCTCTACCTCAAGTGAAATGATCAAATCTTTATACTCTATACAATATTCAGGGGACTAATATCCAATATCTACAAAATGCTCCAGAAATTCAACAATAGAAAAACAAATAACCCTGTCAAATATTTCTCAAATGATGAAATTCAAAAGGCTAATATCCACATGAAAAAATGTTCATGTTTCCTAGCTATTAGGGAATGCAAATGAAAACCACAATGAGGTACCACCTAACTCCAACAAAAATGTCCCACATATAGAAATCAGCAAACAACAATTGTTGGCGAGGTTGCAGGCAAAAAAGGTGCCCTGATCCACTGTTGGTGGGAATGTAAACTAGTACAATCATTTTTAAAATACGTATGGAGAGTGCTCAGACAACACAGAATTGATCTGCCAAATGACCTGGCCACCCCACTCCTGGGAATATATCTAAAGGAATTAAAATTCACATTTGGGAAAGCAATCTGCCATCCTATATTTCTAGCAACACAATTCGTAGTAGTGCATACATGGATTCAACCCAGATGCCTATAAACAGAGGAAAGGATAAAGAAACTGTGGTACATCTACTCAGTGGAATACTACTCAGCCATAAAGAATGAAATCTTTCCTTTTGCAGCAAAATGCTCTCAACTGGAAACCATCATGCTGAGTGAAGTAAGCCAGTCCCAACACAACAAATGTTATACATTCTCCCGGATATAAAACAGCTAATATACACAAAGATATATATATATGTGTGTGTGTGTGTGTATATATATATATATGTATATATATATAGATAGATAGATATGCTATAGGTGTGTATTAATATTATGTATTAGTACACATGAACTGTTCAAGGAAGACCAGCATTGGGAAACAAAGGTACCAGGCAGTATGTGGCTCTACCCTCAGAAAAAAAGGAAGACTTTTAGTGAAACTTATACTCTTATCATGTCATGATACATTTAAATGGTAAAAAGTTAAACTTGTAACTGGTACGAGCAAAGTATACTATTGTGATAATTCTGGGGACAAAAGACAAGAGGAAAAAATGGGGAGGCAGGAATGGGAGGGGGAGGAATGAACCCCTATATTTACAAAAATGTATTGCAGAAAAAATATAATAATAAAAAAGAAAAAAGTTTTTAACAGATTCCATATGATTTCAGATACATTCTAAGAACAGAATGCTGTTCTCCTTTACCCTTCCTGACCTTCCTTTCTGCTTCCTTTTTTTCTGGGGGGGGGTGTTGAGATAAAATACTTTAAATTTGCATTATGTAATAAGACTTAATAGTTTATAAAATAAGAAGTTTAACAAATTCAAAGCAAAAATGTCCTAGTTCATTGAGAATACAGATAATGGCTATAAATAATAATCAAATAGAAAAAATAACTATTTCACCTGCATAGAGTGTATTTCAAAGTAGTCATAAGTCATTAAAACTAAAGTAGTGTATAGGGCTGGCAGGGTGGCATGATACGCTAATCCATCTGTGATGCTGGCATCCCATGTGGGTGCCAGTTCGTGTTCTGACTATTCCACTCCCAATCCAGCTCCCCGTTTGTGGCCTGGGAAAGCAGCAGAGGGTGGCCCAAGGCCTTTGGACTCTCTACCCATATGGGAGATCTGGAATAAGCTCCTGGCTTTGAATCAGCTTAGCTCTGACCATTTGGGAAGTTAACTAGTGAATGGAAGATTTTCTCTCTCTTTCTCTCTGTCTCTCCTTTCTCTGTAAAAATATGTCCTTCAAAGAAAAATTTAAAAATGAATCTTTAAAAGATAATATAAACAGACAATTATTGTCATGTCTGCATACAAGATGTTCTTATTTGTTTCTTTGAAATGCCAGGAAGCCTATCTGTCAAAAGATAGAGATGTTCCATCCCCTGTGGAAGCTCCGGTTGGGGGTGGGTGACCTCAGAGTACTCGGCCTCCGAGGGCATCCAATTCCCTGTGGCCTCCTTGGCAGTTGGGATATAGTCCTTGTTGCTCGTATTAATAGTTTGTGGTGAAGGTCTGGGAGTCTTCATGGTTGGGATCCAAGCTTCCTCCTTACCACGTGCTCCACTCTGGAGTGCTCCCCTGCTCCACGCACATGACCTCCTGTTAAGAGGTTGTCAGGATCGCACCCGATTCCCCCCTCATGCATTATGGTATAGTAGTTTTAGTGTTGTTTAGTGCCGCTTTGAGTCTGTTATCTATGAATTACCAGATTTGATCTTGATAGGCTATATTGTACTTTTTTCTCACTCTTTTTAACCAGTGTATTAAAAAGAAAAAAAAAAAAAAAGGAAAACAAGTCCTAGCCACCACCTATGATTAGCTCATCGACATTTCAATTTTAGTTCATATACAGGACCGGCTGCTCTATACCTTAAAATGGCCATAAGGCACCATTCAGCTGTTTCGTGTCCATTTCATCTTAGTATTTAGCCAGTTGTTGTGTTGAAGTAAAATTTTGCTGATCTTGGCAGATTTTAGGATAATCCAGACTGGCTTGTAACTCTAACAAGATATATGTCAACATTTTAGGTGCAGAACATTTTTTTTTTTTTGGGGGGGGGGGTGTGCAGGAAAATCCTCAACACCATGGTGAGGAGTAAAACTAATCTTTGTGACCCACCCAGCGAGGCATGAGCCAATCCATGCCAGCTCTTTCCTGTCAGATTTCAAGTTCTACTTTCTGTTGTTTATTTATTTTAGGTTTTTTTTTTTTTTTTTTTTTTTTTTTTTAGTTTGTATGATTGTTTGTTTGCTGTGAGGGGTTTTCGAAGCGATCCCGATGGTCATTGCAAGGGAGGGCGGGGGTCCAGAGGTGGAGCCAGGCTCGGACCAGAGAAAGCTGTCCTCCCTGGTCCCGAAGGACGTTTATTGTTCTTCTGTTTCTGCAGACCACTCAGGGCTTCTGGTTGTCTTTCCGATGACGTTGGTTTCTGCACGGTAGTGTGGCTAGGACTTGTTTTCCTTTTTTTTTTTTCTTTTTAATACACTGGTTACTCAAAACCATGTCAATTCCATAACATTGCAAATTGCTGTTGATGTTATATTGGGACTCTTAATTGACTGTGATGATATTCTGCCAGCTCAAACTTCAGACCAGAAAAGGTCTCCCCAAGAAACTATTCAACCCATCTGGACAATAAGTAGCTGGACTCTATGCTTGGTATATGTTTGCAATGAAAGAATCTTGATTGAATTTGAACTGTAATACTGCATCAAGGTGGAGGAATCCACTGGGGGGAGGGGAGGGGGAGGGAGGGGAGGGGGAGGGAGGGGGGGATTCCCAGAGCCTATGAAACTGTCACATAATGCAAAATAATTAACAATAAAAAAAAAAAGAAAGAAAAAAAAAGATAGAGATGTTGTATTTAAGAGACTGAGGAAAGAAGGCAACGTATGGAGCAATCACTGAAAATATAAGATTGACTTTGAAGTGGCATCAATATGCATGGTTGTGTCTTGTTCTCCACTGGTCAAATGGGATGAGAAGGGCCAGGTTGTTGGATTAATGCACACTGGACAACTATCACGGGAGGGTTGTGAGGCAGGGAAATCGAGCACTCCAAAAAGAGAGGGTTAATAGTGACAAAACGTTTGCTCAACTGAAGAGAAGTAACATAAAGATTGTGGATTGTTAAACTTTGAGGGAAAGGAAGGGGCAAAGGCAAAGTGATTGAATATTATCATCAGTAAGAGAGTGAGAAAACTTGAAGAACAAGAGGCGTTTGTTATTATCCTACATTGTCTCAGAGATGGGAAAGTAATGAAGCATAAAATGTGTTCAATGGTCTCTAAAGGAAGGAAGAGGTCAAAAGACCAGCATGCCAAAATGTTTTAAAACTGAAGTTTTCATAAAATGATACAAACTGGAATTATATGAATCAGTCAAGTGCCAAAGCTTGGCACATGAGCTAGGCCTACTCAGTGAGCTAGGCCTTCAGCAGTGATGTCCCTACGATTTCTAGGAGATGCCCCTCATTGCTAAGATGTGTGAAGAAACCTTTCCCTTTTGCTCTCTGTTTCTTCGTTCCAGTGAATTGTATTATTTTGTGTAGAAATGCTGCAGCGATCTTGTGAACAGTGGGAAACAAAAGCAACAACAAATGCTGAGAAGGCATCTCAGCCTCTGACATGACGATGTTGCAACAGTCCATCTCATCATCTCGCCATGTGACTCAGAAACTTGTTATCCTTGATCTAGGAATGAGAGAGGGAGGGTTGATGAAACTCCCTAGGGGGCCGGTTTTTTCCAGACATTTTCAGTCCCCCATCCCAGATGGTCTGGCCTGAGAAAGCAGTAGATCAGACAGCTTTTAGCAATTGTTGGTCTTAGAACATTCCAATAAAGGGGGAAAGCGGACAATTAAGTATGATGAGTTCATGAAACATTGCTTAAAAGTTTTATGCTTTTGTTTAAATTAAGCTGAAAACCCGAAAGACATCATTAACTTGTGAAAATACTGTTCTCTGGGGGCATGTGAGTTAGCTCATGTGAGTCAGCTCTAGTTAAGGACCTTCTCTTCTCCAAGGAGACGGTGTTTTACTCACAAGGCCAGCAAGAATAAAAAGGTACATAAAACAGACACGGTAGCAGGCTTTGGGATGTCTTTGATTCTTATTGCTGATACTAATGAGGTCGTAAGATCGTGCAACATTTACTGAAGCCAATAACTTGGCTTGATGACTAGAATGGAATGTGGCTACACAGGTTTTTGTTTTGATTCGTGATATTAGCAATCATTTTAGGAGAAGCTGTCTTCAGACTGGTCCAGCATCACATTGGTGTTGCTAAACAAAGCTGCTCTGGGACTTCTCCCCTAGATTCCTGCATCTGGTCCTTATCCTCCAGCACAAACCATAATCCGTACCTTATCCATTAGCATTTGGGCAATAGCTGCATGTTTGTGTTTCTATTTAAATGACGATGATGAAGATATCTCACATTTTCAGAACTTCATGCATGCTGAGGTCTCTGTGGAATGCTTTATGCTTATTAGATCACTTAAGCTAAGCAATAATAATGAGGTAGGTCATGTGAGTCTCATCGTGTAGCTGAAGCAGCTCAGGTTTAAGAGGTCAGGTTTCTGACAAAGTCTTATGATTACCCTTTGATGGAGACACAATTTGAACTGTTTGCACATATTCTGGAGCTCATACTTGTGGCCAATATGCTATATCAGTTCCCTATCATAAGATCAGGAAATTGTGATCATCATCAGCATCTGATATTTAAAATTATTCTCAAGCCTGTGGTATGTTGCTGCTGTTCTGCAACCTGTGAAGACTTAAGTATACCTTGTTCTGAAATCTGATAAAGACTTAAGTATACCTGCTCCACAATATCCACTTTCAAAATTAAAAAGGCAAGATGGATGCACTTCAGAAGGCTCAGAAAAACCTGAATTTCTAGGGTGTTACACAATACTTAGTAAGTAGTATGTAATGAATAAATGCTCATGCTAATATTTTAATGAATTCAGTTCTCACAGTGTTTAAGAAAGAGTAAAGATCTATAATAATGACTATCTTAAACTATACTTAAAGAAATACTATAAACAAGAACAGAGAAAATCAAACAGTATCATAAAGGTGTGTATGTGTATATTAACTAGTAGAAGACCACAGAATTTTCAAAATGAACAACAGAAATTTTAAAGTATAAATGGAAGGACCAAGTCATTATTTATTCATAATAACCTTAAATGTCAATGACTGAATTTCCTAATTACAAGACACATACTGGCTAAAAATCAACAACAAAGAATGAGTTAATTGAAAGTGTAGATCAAATGAACCTGATATATATTAACAGAAAATTCCATCCTTCAGTTGCATAATACAATTTATTTTCATCAGTATATTGAATATTCTCTAGTACAAATCATATATGATACCATAAAACAAATCTCATCAAGTTAAAACAAAGTTAAAGTAATATCATGCTTCTTTTTTGTCTGCAATGGAATAAAGCTAGAAGTTAACAACAAAAACAAGTATCCAATCTACTCCATGAAATACTACTCAGCCATTGAATAGAATAAAACTCTACTATTTGCAACAAAATGATTCCAACTGGAGGCCACTATGCTCAGTGAAATAAGTCAATCCAAAAAGGATAAACATCATATGTTTTCTCTGATACAAAGCAACTTTCATGCAAAATGCAAGTTAAATAGATATATAGGTAAACATGTATATGCATACATTTTCATAAATGAAAGACTAGCATACTGCAAAGAGAAGATACGTTGCAGTATGTATTTCTACTCCCAAAAAGGAGTACTCCAATTAAAACTAATAAATATATCTCAATAATAGGATACTAGACTTTCTACCATTGTTAATGCCTACAATTCCGTGACACACTTAGATGTCAGAATGTTGGACTAATGACTGTTTCTAAAGAACTATACTATTGTGGGGAAATTAGATGGAGTGGAAGGGAGAATCCTTGTGCCTCTGCAGCCGTAAGATAAATATATATGTATATATGTATGTATAAGTGCATTACAAATAGAGGTTGACTGAACACTTTCTTGAGTAAATGTTGGATCTCTTAAAAACTAAAGAGGGAAATGTTAGCAGTTCCTTGGAACCAATGAACATGAAATCACAACATATCAAAATTTATGGGATGGAGTAAGCAGTAGTAAAAGTAAAGTTACAGCTACAAGCACCTACCACCCCCCCAAAAATGGAAAGTTATCAAATAAATAATCTAACAATACATCTCCAGAAACTAAAAAAAAATCAAGTTAACCAAAAATTAGTAGAAGGAAAGAAATGATAAAACATTAGAGAAGAAATAAATAAGACAAAAACACAGATGATAATGTATTGGAGAGTTATTTTTGAAAAGATAAACAATTTTGATAAACCATTAGTTAGACTAACCAAGAAAAATGAGAGAAGACTCAAACAATAAAATCTGAAGTCAAAAAGCAAACATATTAACTGATATTGCTGAAATACAAAAAAATTATAGGAACTATTATGAAAGACTATATGTCAAAATAATGGAAACCTTGAAGAAACAGGTAGGTTTCTGGACACGTATAATGTGCCAAAAACAGAACCAGCAAGGCAGAAACCTGGAGAGAACAAAATGTTTAAGGATGGACTGGATCAGTCACAATATTTCCAACAAAGCCCAAGACCAAATGGATTCACTATTGAGTTCTACTAAACTTTAAGAACTGACCATGAAAGGATATGGAAGGATGTATTTTATCAAAAATCTCTATTGAGATAATCATATGGTTTATATTCTTTAACCTGTTAATGCCACCTTTATTCATTTGTGTGTGTTGAACATATTTATGTATGTTAACCCGCATACCAGGCTTAAATTACACTTGGTCAAACTTAGTGGTCTCTAATATGTCGTTTGATTCAGTTAGTGTGTGAGTGTGTATGTGTGTGTAGGATTTTTGTGTCTGTTCATCAGGGATATAAATCTACAGTTTTCTTTCTGTGTTGCTTCTGTTTCTAGTATGGAATTAAGGCAATGCTGATATCATACAAGGACTTTTGGAAGACTCATTCGCTTTTAAATGCTTTTAGCAGTTTGAGAATTGGCACAATGGCTAAATCCTCGCCTTGCAAGCACTGGGATTCCATACAGGTGCTGTTTCATGTTCCAGCTGCTCTGCTTTCCATACAGCTCCTTGTTTATGGGCTGGGAAAGCAGCAGAGGATGGCTAGGAACAGTGGGACCCTGCACCTACATGGGAGACCTAGAAAAAGTTCCTGACTCCTGGTTTCACATTGGCTCAGCTCTAGCCATTACAGCCACTTGGGGAGTGAACCAGCGGATGCAAGATCTTTCCATCTCTCCTTCTCTCCATAAATCTGATACACCCTTCTAGGAAAAATAAATAAACCTTTAATTAAAATATGTGAAATCACAGGGACCCCAAATAGTTAAAGCAATGCTAAGCAATAAATATAAAGCTGGAAGTATCACAGTAGCAAATTTTAAGATCTATTACAGAGCAGTTATAAAAATAGCTTAGTATTGGGAGGCAATAGTGTGGTGTTATAGTGCCCAGATAACCCAGTTTGTGGAGATACAAACTAGTATAATCATTCTGGAAAACATTATGGAGATTCCCAAGAAATTTTAAAATAGATACTACTGTATGACACAATCACCCCACTCCTGAGCATTTGCCCAAAAGAGACAAAATCTGCGTATAAACTAGTTATCTGTCCCATATGCTTATATCAGCTCAATTCAAATAGCTAAAATGTAAAATCAATGTGTTGTTTTTCAAATCATACCTAGATAATGAAATCACACACACAAATAACGTTGGAACATTAGTTAGCCATTAAAAAGAATGAAATATTGTCTTTCAAACAAAATGGGTAAAAACAGATAGTTATGCTTAGTGGAATAAGCTATTACCCCACAAACAAATCTCACGTGTCTTCCCTGATTTGTAGTAATGAAATACAGAATGCAAAAATGTAAGTTGTTTCAGAAAAATTGGCAATTTGAGATTTGATTATTGTTTATATCCCTTCCCATTGCTCATGAGAAACAATTGTTTTTCTGTTTACTACTTGTTGAATTCTTTATCAGTGGAAGGGGGTTAAACTTATGATTACAATGGAAAGAATGTCATTATAAAATTAAAAAGAAAAAACAGTAAAAGAAGGAGGAGGAAGGGCAGGAGTGAGGGAGGGAGAGAGGGTAGTGTAGGAAATACCACTACGTTTTAAAATTGTATACAGAAAATACATGAAATTTGTTTCATTTATATAAATAATAAAAGGAAAAATAATAAAAGGAAAAAGGAAAGATTGTATACAAACTCTTTTAGAAAATAAATGAGTGAACCACTTTAAAAGATAGAATCAGTGGAGTCACCTGCAACCCATGGAAATGGGAAAGTGACAGAGACAGTAGAACGGTGCTGCGTGAGCAGACACCCAACAGCGACCAGTGATTGGAGCTCCACCAGTGATGGGAGCTCCACTAGTGATTGGAGCTCCACCAGTGATGGGAGCTCCACTAGTGATGGGAGCTCCACCAGCAGCTAGGCGGGAAGCAGAGCTCACCGGAAATTCAGGAGGTGAACCCAGCCATAGAACTGCAAGTCCTGCTGACTCGTTTACTCTTTTCTTTTTTTTAAGATTTATTTATTTTTATTGCAAAGTCAGATACACAGAGAGGAGGAGAGATAGAGAGGAAGATCTTCCATCCAATGATTCACTCCCCAAGTGACCACAAGGGCCAGTGCTGAGACGATCTAAAACCAGGTGCCAGGAACCTCCTCCAGATCTCCCACGCGGGTGCAGGGTTCCAAGGCTTTGGGCCATCCTTGACTGATTTCCCAGGCCATAAGCAGGGAGCAGGATGAGAAGTGGAGCTGTCTGGATGAGAACTGGCGCCTATATGGGATCCCGGCACATTCAAGGTGAGGACTTTAGCCACTAGTCGCTGCGCTGGGCCCGACTTGCTTAATCTGACCACGAGCAGAAGCAGAGTGGCAGAGCCCAGAAAGTCATGTGTGGAAACAGGGTGGATTTCATAGCCAAGATCCCCACCAGTACCGCATCAGGTGCCATTTTGTGAATTGGGGCAAAAGCACTGCAGGAGGGACAACAGTAGGCTGCCAGGAGAAAACTCACTTCCAGCTTAATGTATTGCACTGGTCCTACCAGGAAAACAAAACCAACTCAGCATCCCATGAGTTCCACCTAAAATACATCTAGGTTGTATCCTGACTTATATGCCAGCAAGTTCTGGCAAGAGGAGGAAAGAAAAAGAATTCATATAGTAAGTGCCAATGACAACTCAGTGAGCTAAAACAGGTGGTTTTCCCTAATCCCAGGTACTACTGGAACTGGAGCAGGAGATAGGCTGAGCAGGCAACATGAGTCTACAGCAGTGATGGAGGGGGTGCAGCAGGGCATGGAGAATAGTAGGAAGGAAGGATAGCATGGGAGCGTAGGACTGAATCTCACTGGAGGGAGAACTGGACACTGTACAAGATCAGAAAATCAACTTGTAGACCATCAGAAAACGCAGCTTAAAAATCAACCTCAAGGTGAAGAATTTACTAATCAAACTTATAGTGACCGACAGCAAAGGAAGAAATAGGCACAATGAATAAGGTTACTGATACCTCTCCTGCATAGGAGCTAGCTCCTATGCCAACCTCGGAGTTAACTCAGGAAGAAATGTAGGAATTTCTAGATTAAGATTTTTTAACTTTGTTTTTTATCTTACTTCTTTTTAATATTGTCATTTTATGATACAGTTCCATAGATCAAGGGATTTCCCTTACCCCCTCTCCAATTCCCTCCCCCCATATCATTACTATAGTATAGTTCTTCATATACAGTCATATGTCCATTATTGTGGGCATGGACAATGGCAGAGAGTCCAGCCTCCTAATGTCAAGCTATAGTAAACAGTTTCACTGGGAGTCCATCTTTGGAAGCACAGATGCATGCTGTATTGCATCTTCACATCTGGATATGATAGTCTCCATTACACAATTACTATACATCCCCATAAATGAAAATCCACAAAACAAAATCAGCAACAGGAAGAAAAATAGAAATTTACAATGCCATGAAGTCAAATTACATGCTACTAGATATTATAGTCTCCATTACACAATTACTATACATCCCCATAAATGAAAATCCACAAAACAAAATCAGCAACAGGAAGAAAAATAGAAATTTACAATGCCATGAAGTCAAATTACATGCTACTAGATATTATAGTCTTCATTACACTGTTACTATGCAACCCCTTGAATGAAAAGCCACAAAATAAAATCAACAACAGGAAGGAAAAAAAAAAGAAATTAACAACACCATGAAGTTAAATACTGAGTGACTTGTGTGTCACTGAATGAAATGAAAAAAGAAATGAAAAAGAAATGAAAAAGAAAATCAAGAATCTTCTCGAAGAAAATGATGCTACTGTATGAGCTATGCATAATTGAAGAATTTAATAAGAAAGTGTTTTGAAGAGGTGAAACAAAAAAAAAATCAAAATCTATGAGATATAGTTTCCACTGATTTTTGTTGGTGAAATGTGTCTCCTCCTGTAACCAACAAATGGATGGGTTTTGCTTTTTAATGCTGTCTACTAACAGGGTTAATACAAATAGGTGGTATTTTGGTCCTGTCATTTTAGCAATGGGTTGTTCATTGATTTAGTCTACTGTTGTTATTTTACTGGGATGTTCTTCGCATTTGCCTTTGATTTTGGTAGGTGCTATTCCTTTATTTTTTTATTTTTTTATTTTTAATTTTTTATTATTAATTTATTAATTACATTGTATTATGTGTCACAGTTTTTAGGTACTTGGACTCCCTCCACCCTTCCCCAAACCCTTCCCCCATGGTGGATTCCTCCACTTTGCTGCATAACCACAGTTCAAGTTCAGTTGAGATTCCTTCATTGCAAGCATATACCAAACATAGAGTCCAACATCTTATTGCCCAGTCAAGTTCAACGACTTCTTAGGGAGACCCTCTCTGGTCTGAAGGTAGAGCCAGCAGAGTGTCGTCCCGATCAATTAAAAGCTCCAACATATCATTAGCAACAATTTGCAACGTTATGGAACTAACCGATATAGTATTGAGCAACCAATATGTTAAAAATAAATGTGAGTTCTTAACCACATCCTGTGACCACCTCATTGACATTTCAATTTTAGTTTATATACAATGGGTTGTATACATCTTAAAATAGCTATAGATTATCGTTCAGCTGTCTTGTGTCCATTTTCATTACAGCATTTAGCCTTTTATAGCATTGAAACATAATTTTGCTGAACCTGTTTTTTTTTTCCGGGTAGTCTAGACTGGCTTACAACTCCAATAAGACATGTGTCAACAATTTAGGTGCAGAACAGTTTTAGGAGGGATGTGCAGAGAAATCCTCAATACCCTAGTAAGGAGTAACTAATATTTCACATCTTCCTCATACCTTCTAGGGTGATGGAAGATTTCTCCCCTCCCCCACCCCCTGATGGAATAACATAGGGTATTAAAAGTATATTAGGTTTTACAATTCTTTGGTGTAGATCATAAGCAGTCTGACTCACATTTATTGTTGGTTTGTTGGTTGCTTCACAATATCTGGTTGCATGTGAGATAGGCTGTTTGAGATTGAGATAATATTACATTTTACAGGTACTATTTTTGATGTTGACATCATTTTATCTTAAATTAAGGCAAACATGTGGTATCTAACCTTTTGGGACTGGCTCATTTCCCTTAGCATTATGGTTTCCAGTTGGGCCCATTTGGCCACAAAGAACTGCATTTTGTTTTTAATAGCTGAGTAGTATTCCATGGAGTAGATGAACCATAGCTTTCTTATCCAGGCTTCTGCTGATGGGCATTTTGGTTGCTTCCATGTTTTTGCAATTACTGATTGTGCTGCTATGAACATAGGGGTGCATGTTGGTTTCTCATAGAACAAGTGTTTTGGATATATTCCTAGGAGTGCTATTGCTGGATCATATGATATGTTGATTTTGAGTTGTTTGAATGTTCTCCATACTAATTTCCATAGAGGCTGTACCAACCTGCAGCACCACCAGCGGTGGAGTAAGGTTCCCTGTTTCCACAACCTTGCCAACAAGTGTTGTTGGTGCTTTTTCTCATGTGGGCCAATCTTACTGGCATCAGGTGGTACTTCATTGATGTTTTAATTTGGATTTCCCTTATTGCCAGGGAAGTTGAGCACTTTTTCATGTGTTTGTTTGCCATCTGGGTTTGTTCCTTTGTGAAATGTCTGCCCATTTCCCGTGCCCATTTCTTGAGTGGCTTGTTTGCTTTGGTATTTTGGTTGTTTTGGAGTTCTTTGTATATTTTGGAGATCAGCCCTCTATCAGGTAGGTGCTATTCCTCTTCTCTGTGAAGAGAACATTTTTAAGTATCCTTTGTAGGGCAGGTTTGGAAGAGGCAAATTCTTTTAACTTTTCTTTACTGTGGAAGAATTTTGTTTCGTTTTCAAAGACAAAGGAAAGTTTTGCTGGGTATGTTATCCTGGGCTGACATTTTTTTTTCTTTTAGAATCTGGAATATGTCACTTGATTTTCTTCTTGCCTGTAGATTTTCCTTTGAGAGGTCTCCTGTGAGTTTAATTGGCATTCCTTTATATGTCAGTTGATTTTTTTCACGTGCACATTTAAAGATCTTTTCCTTATGTTCGATTGAAGAGAGCTTGAAGATCATGTGTCTTGGTGAAGATCGCTTTTGATCAAGCCTGTTGGGAGTTCTGTGCCCATCCTGGATGTTGCTTCCCAATTCTTCTTCTAGATTAGGGAAGTTTTCATGTATTACTTTATTGAATACATTTGTAAACCCAGCTTCTCTTTCTGCACCTTCTGGGACTCCCATAACTCTTATGTTTGGCCTTTTAATTGTGTGTTTCAATTTTTGAATGCTTTTTTTGGCCTGATCCAGCTCTGCTTCCAGCTTTTTGTTTGTTTCCCCCTGGTGACAGGAAATATCTTCCAATTCTGAGATTCTTTCTTCTGCCTCCTTCATTCTACTTTGGAGACTCTCCACTGTATTTTTCATTTGTTCCACTGTATTCTTCATTTCTGCTATATCAGCTTTCATTTTACTCATTTCCAGTGTGACATATTCCTTAAATTCCTTGAATGCCTGCTCTATGTATTTCTCGTTGTTGATAAGAATTTTTATAACAAGTGTTTTGAATTCTGTATCCCCCATTTTCTCGATGTCTTCCTCAGTTAACTCTGAGGTTGGCAAAAGGTTTTTTTCCTTTGCAGGGGAATTTCTGTAATTTTCATGGTGCTTCTGTCTCTTCTTTTGGTCTTGGTCATTGTACTTCTGGTTAGCAGAGTCTTCTCCTTGGGATAGGTTTCTAAGCAGTGTCACCCACAAGTCTGCAGTATGATTTTACTTATTGCAGTTGGTACACAACTTTTGTTTGCAGGCACTTGTGCCATTCCTTCCAGTGAGTTCCAGGTCTGGGTTCTTATGTTAGATTTTCACCATGGTCTCTATAGCCCCAGCTCCTGGCTCACCAGTCTCCACCTCCTGTGATACCATGCTGAGGCTGTACCATTGTCTGTACAACCTTTCTCACATTTCTGGTTTGAGTAGGTCCCAGGATTAGGGAGACACCAGGTGTCCTATATAGCTTGGTTGTTGGTGGTGCTGATCTTGCTGGAATCTGTTGGCTGTTAGGTTTGGGGGCCATACTGGTCTATTTTGACCCATGCAATGCAATAGTCGGTATTATTTTGCTGTGGGACCAGTACAATCCACTGAGTTCAGTGAGTTCTCGCGAGCTCAGCGCATGCACAGTTCACTGTTGTCCCTGCAGCCCAAAACTTTTGCCACACTGTACAAATTTGCACCTGATGTGCCACTACTAGAGTTCCTGATCTGCTGGTTGTCAGGTCTGAGGAGTACCAGGACCTGTTTTGGGTGGAACCTGTAAGATGTCACATTACTGCAGTTTACTGAGCCAGAAATGAGTTCGCTCCTAGCACAGTGTATGTACCGTCCTGCCTCATAGCCCTTGCGTCCTTAAGCAAAATGATGCCTGACACAGCTCTAGGGGATGGACTAGTTTGTGGAATCCACCCTGTTCCTGCAGTGCTCATCTGGAACCTGCTTCTCTCTCTCTGCCCCTAGTCAAATCAAACAGACCAGCAGGATGAGCAGTTCTTCTCTGGGTTCACCTCTGGAACTCCCAGTACACTTCCCTTCCCACCTGGTTGCTGTGTAGTTCCAGCTGCTGGTGGGGTTTAGTTTGTGGCTTGCCAAATGCTGCTGGGGTATCAGTCACTGCAACACCACATCGTTGTTTTCACTGCTTTCCTGTGTCTGTTAGTCTCCTGGTAGTTCTCTGTTGTTGTTCTTTCCTCTTCTATATCCTGGAATGTGCCCTTTCTGGTTCGTACTTGCTAATATTTTCTGTCTGTTTACATGTGTCCTTACCCTATTCTGCCATTTTTGGTCTCTCCTAGATTAAGATTTTATGTAAAATATTGTTATAAAGTTTCTTATCAATGAGAAGCACATATAGGAGTTCAAGGGATATGTTGCACAAGAAATAGCAACAGTGAAACAAAATTGAGCAGAATCATTAGAAACAAAGCACACTATACAGCAAGTTCAAGAGTCAGTGGAAAGCCTCAAGAATAGAATGTGTGTGACAGCAGAAACAATCTCAGAATTGGAAGACACCTCTTGCAATAACTCTTAAATGTCATAAAGCTGGAAGAGGAAAGTAGTCAAGCTAAGAAAGCATCCACTAGTTAAGGGAAACCATTCAAAGGCTGAATATGAGAGTTATATTATGGGAGTGCCTGAAGGTGTGGAAAGAGAATTAGCTGGGTTTAAAGATATATTCAGTGAAATAATAAATGAGAACTTCCCAAATATGGAGAAAGAATTGGGAAACAAAATAAAGGAGGGTCACAGAACTCTCAATATATGCTACCAAAAATAATTTTTGCCATGACATGTTGTAATCAAGTTTTCATTTGTCAAACATAAAAAAAAAGTTACTGAAACATGCATGCTAAAAAACCAGTTTTCTTACAGAGGACCCAAATCAGACTCACAGTTGTCCTCTCAGAGGAAACTCTACTGGCCTGAAGAGAGTAGAGTGACATATTCTAAATCCTAAAAGGAAAAAATTGTCATCCCAGAATAACTTACCTTTGAAAATGAAAGAAAATCCTCTCACAGCAAAGAAAAGCTCGAACACTTCACATCTGAGACCCACTCTACAAATATTACTTAAAGATGTCCTACTGACAGAGAAAAGAAATAGCACCTACCAAACAAAACCAAAGGCAAACCAGGAGAACATCCAAATAAAACAAAAGAAGACTAAATCAGACGGTTAACAATCCATTGCTAACTTGATGGCATCAAATCACAGCCTATCAGCATTAGCCCTGAATGTAAATGGCTTAAACTCATCAGTCTAAAACCTATCTGTTGCCTATAGAAAACACATCTCACCAACAAAGGTAAGTGAAAACTGGAAGTGAAAGGATGGAAAAAGATACTCCAGACTAATGGAAAGGAAAAATGAGCTGGTGTAGCTATTTGAAACAACAGAAATGGAGGCAATCTTTCCAAACACTTTCTATGAAGACAAGATCATTTTAATACCAAAGCCAGATATAGACACATCAGGGACAGAGAATTACAGACTAATATTCCTGATGAACGTATATGCAAAAATCCCCAACAATATACTAGTCAACATAATCCAACAATAATACATCAGACAGATAGATCATTCACCCAGACAAGATAGCATTACACATTCAGGTATAGTTTAACATATGCAACTCAATAAATGTGATATACCACATCAACAAATTGAAAAATAAAATCATTTCATCATCTCAACAGATCCAGAGAAGACATCTGATAAAAATACAGCACTACTTTATGCTAAAAACTCTAAGCAAGATTGGCATAGAAAGAATATTCTACAACATAATTACAGCAATTTCCCCAAACCTAAATGCCAGCATAATACTAAATGGGGAAAGACTGGAAGCTTTTCCACTAAGATCTGGAACTAGATAAGGATACCCACTTTGATCACTGCTATTCAACATTGTATTGGAAGTCCTATGTAGAGCTATTAGGTAAGAAAAGGAAATTGAAGGAATTTAAATAAAAAATGAGGAATTAAAATTATCCCTGTTTGCACATGACATGAGCCTAAACATAAGAGAACCAAAGATCAAGAAATTAATGGAACTCATTAGACAGTTTGGCAAGGTAGCAGGATACAAAATTAATGAACATAAATCAGTGGCTTAGTATACACAAACAACTTCATGTCTGAGAAAGAACCTGTAAGTACAGTCTGCTTTAAAGTAGTGGACAAAATGTTAAGTACCCTGGAATAAATCCAATGAAAGCTGTGGAAGACCTCTATGATGAAAATTATAAAACAATGGGGAAAAAGATAGAATAAGAAATTAAAAGATGAAGAAATTTGCTATATTACTGGTTCAGCAGGATCAACATCATAAAATATTCATATTACTGAATGTAATTACAGATTCAACATAATTGCAATCAAAATAAAACAGAATTATTATCAGAAATAAAAAACTGATAAAATTCATCGGGAAACACAAGAGACTATGAGTAGCCAAAGCTCTTCTTAAGAGTAAAAATCAAGCTGGAGGGATCATAATTCCAGACCTCAAGACATGCTACAGGGCAGTGGTCATCAACAAAGTCTGGTACTAGTACAGAAACAGAGATAAAAAGAACAGACTAGAAACCCTAGAAGGGAGCCCACACGTTTACAGCCAACTAATCTTCAACAAGAGAACTGAAAACCCAGGGGAAAAGTCTGGTCTCTTCAACCATTGTTTTTGGGAAAATTGGAGAGTAGTCTGCAGAAGTAAGAATCAAGATCCACACCTCTTACCTTATACAAAACTCAGCTCAAAATGGATCAAGGACCTACATCTTCACTCAGAAACCATAAGCTATTAGAAGAAAACATAGGGAGCACTCTACAAGATGCAGGAACTGAGTAGGACATCTTAGAAAAGTCACCCAAAATGCAGGCAGTCAAAGCCATAATGAACAAATGGGATTACATCAAACTAAGGAGCTTCTATACAGCAAAGGGAATGACCAACAAAATGAAGGAATAGCCAACAGAATGGCAGAAAATCTTTGCACACTAAATGACTGATATAGGACTAATATCATGGAATTATAAAAGTCTTCAGAAACTCAACAACAGCAAAACAACCCTGTGAAGGAAATGAGCAGACATTTTTCAAAAGAGCAAATTCAAATGACTAATAGACATTTGAAAAAAAAAACCTCAGACTCCCTAGCTATTAGGAAAACACATACGAAAACCATATTAATGTTCCACCTAACTACTGTTAGCCTGGGGGACAGTGTACCATACTCTTCTCTTGGTAGGAGTGTAGCTTAGCACAAGCACTATGGAAATCAGTATTGAGAGTGCTACTGAAAATTGATCTGTTGTATGACCCAGCTATCCTGCTTGTTGGAATATAGCCAAAGCAAACGAAATCTGCAAAGGGGAAAATAACCTATACTCCTGTATTTACAGCAGCACAATCTACAATAGCAAAGAGGAGTAGATAAAGAAACTGTGGTACATCTACTCCATGGAATACTACTCAGCCATTAAAAAGAATGAAATTCTACCACTTGCAACAAAATGGTCCCAACTAGTCCCAACTAGAGACCATTATGTTCAATAGAATAGGCCACTCCCCAAAAAACAAACATTTTATATTCTATGTAATGTGAGGCAACCTTCATGCAAAATACAAGATAGATGTATATGTATGTATATGTGTATATATATATATATATATACACATATACATACATATACAGGCAAGCACTCATATAAATTCATAAAGCATTCATATAAATATATTCATCTAGAGGAACTGTGTAATGTTGGTAAGTGTACTGTGAATTGGAGATATATGACAGTATGCTTCTCTACGTCTAAATAAAAGATGGATGCCCAGTTAAATATATCTTGACAATAGAATGCTGGACTTTCTACCTTTGTCTATACCTACAGTGTCATGATACACTAATAGCAGAATGATGGACTGTGGCTGTTGTTGAAGGACTATACTATGGCTACAGTATAGGGGAAAACAGTGAGGGGAGTGGCAGAGGGGGTTAGTGGAAGCTAAAGAACTGAGTCTAAGGAACTGTATCATTAAAAATAACTGATCCAGTGGACTCAGAACTCCCCAAATGGGGAAAATCATAGGATCTGTGGTCTGACTGTGGAGTGCATGTGTAAGAACTGGGCTTCCTCAGTGAAGAAGATGGAGCAGTGGATGGCATGTCCAAATGCACATGGAGGATATGGCAGTACTCTGCAGAGGAATCTGGTATCAGAGTGGAGGAAGGAGAGCAGAGCAAATTGGTCAACTACCCCTTCTGAGTGTTCACAGCAAATATCTAGATGAATGGGGACTCTGGGTGGACAGTGTCAACAAATGGACCTTGGTAGGATTTCCTTATCCTTGGATTGATGAGATCAACAAGACTTCTGAACTATTGAAACCAGTTGAGCAAGACCCTTGGAGAAAACTCCACACTGGGAACCCTGGGATGACATAAGGTGATTGTTCCTCATCCCTGGATACTGGGGCAAAGGGGAGACTGGGTTTGGCTTTTCCCCTTATCTCCTCCCTCCCCCAGATACAGGAAGAAGAAAGGCAAAATTTGTAGATAATGGTCTCACCCATTCTCCCATAGTCCTTGACTTTTCCTACCCTGGTAAACTATGTAACATCATCAAAAATAAAAAAGAGAACAAAAAATAAAGTAATAAATACAAATGCAATTAAAAAATAGAACTAGCAACAATTCTAAAAATTATTGCAAATGATTGAAAGACAGGCCCCTTCCAAACTAATTTTATGAGACTAACATTATCTGAATCATAAAAATAAACAATGATACAAGAAAAAAGAGAACCACAAGTCAATTTCCTTGAGAGATACAAATGAAAAATCTCCTGCAAAATGCTAGCAAACCAAATATAGCAAAAATGAAGATCATCCATTCTGTCCAAGCAAGATATATATTAGGAATTCAGGGATGGTTCAAACTACAGGAATGAGTGGTTAGTGTCACAAGCTAATCCTCCACCTGTGCCAGGATCCCATTTAGGCACTGGTACAAGTACCAACTGCTTCACTTCCAGATCCAGCTCCCTGCTTATGGATTATGGAAACAGCAGAAAATGGCTGAAGTCCTTGGGCCTCTGCACCCACATGGGTGACGTGGAAGAAGCTTCTGGTTCCTGGCTTTGAAACAGTTCAGCTCTGGCCATTGTGGTCATTTGAGAATGAACCGGTAGACACAATCAGGAACTCACACTTCTAACTATAAATCCAGAAATGCATACACACTTGCACTAGAAGTTAAGTACCTGATAACTGTATCTGCATTTAAAATGTCCCAGAACTAGGAGCAGCACAAATAACTGCATATGATTCCACAAGCAACTTATTACAGGGTAGTTAAGTAATAAAATCCTATACATAAATGAGAACACAATAGCATTGCTATAAACAATAGCATGAGTCACAGAATGCAGAGAGAAAAGAAGTCAAACACGGAAGTTAAACACTGCTATCTCTGTCTCTACTAGCCTCAAGTACTTAAATCTGTGTTCTGTGGTGCACACATTAGTAGGAAGCTCTAAAGCACTGCAAGAAAATAATCACCATAATTGACACAACAGTTATTGGTTTTAGAAAAGGGAGTTTTGACTGGAAAGAGGTAAATTGGCAGGTGTAGCTCCTGATGTGTTATCAATGCCCTTTTTAGAACTGGATGATAACAACAGTCTACAAGAGTGTTTTTCCTTTCAACCAATGTGTTTAGTTGTATATTTGTGTTATAAAATTTTTGTATGTTTATAAGTATATGAAGACCATATATATAGTAAGGTTTTAACTGCATATGGGAATATATGAGTATGTATGATGTATATATACATGTTCATATGAGTATTTATATATCACTATAAAAGCTCCAAAAGAATACACACAAATCTCATGAACTGTTATGGGAAGCTATGAATAAGGAAAACATGTGAAAATCCTCATAACGTGCATATTTTATAAGTATATTTCTGTCTTGATTTGAACTAAATGAGTAAATGTTTTTCAATAATTAAATAAAAATACACGTTTCCATTACTAAACTTATTATTTTTAAATTTATTAAAATTTTTAAAAGATTCATTTATTTTTATTGGAAAAGTTTATTTACAGAGGAAAGGAGAGACAGAGAAAAAGATCTTTTGTCCTCTGGCTCACCAATCTGAAGCCTGGAGTGAGGAGCGTCTTCTGGGTCTCCCACATGGGTGCAAGGTTCCAAGGCTTTGAGCTGTCCTCTACTGCTTTCCCAGGCCACAAGTAGGGAATTGGAAAGGAAGTGGAGCAGCCGAGACTGGAGCTAGCACCCGTATGGGAATGCTGGCGCATGCAAGGCGAGGACTCCAGCCACTAGGCTACCGTACTGGGCCCCAAATTTTTATTTTTTAGAAACACAAAAATTCAATGAAGTACAGATAACTCAGCCATAATGATTTTTGGAAAAGTATAAAATTAAAACTTGAACAATCATAAATTTATCATATAATAGTAATATATTACATAGCTGTCATTTTTCTTCAGAAATAGACTATAGATTTAATCATTTGTATCTTTGGGACTTTACAAATATAATTCTAGCCATGTTGGAAGATTTATACAAAAATAAAAAGAAAAAATTAAAAATAAAGATTTATACAGGCAAATAACATACATAAAAAGGATTATAAATATCAATGTATTTTGATAAAGATTGTACTTAATCTTAAAGCATATTAAACAGCAACACAGTTAAATATACATGTAGAATCTTTTTTAATGATTAATTTATTTTCTTTCAAGAGGTATATTTTATGGAGAGAAAAGGAGAGGCAAAAAGAGAGCTCTTCCACCTACCAGTTCACTCCTCAAATGACCACAACAGCCGGAGCCAAGTCAATTCAAAGCCAGGAGCCAGGAGCTTCCCTGATTCTCCTACATGGGTGCTGGGGCTCAAGGACTTGAACCATTCTCTGCTGCTTTCCTTGGCCATCAGCAAAGAGCTGGATAGAAGTGCAGTAGCTGATGTATGAATTAGCATCCCTCTTATGGGATGCCAATGCCTTAGGTGGGGGGTTAGCTTGTTATGCCACTGTGCTAGCCACCAAATACATGTATTATCTTCAACTCAATTGTCTACATTCAACAGAGTGTAAAACAACCTTTACCATATTTAATAAAAGAAAAGTTAATAATATCTTCAAAGAATAGGAAACTGAAAAGTAGTTAAGCATTTCAGAAGAATGGCCAAATAGAACTCATACAAACAAGCAATAATCTAAATTTAAAATGGGGCTACTTACCATAACATTAGAATAAGCAAAAAATTAATAAATTGAAATATTATTAAGGTAAGCTATTGAAAAGACAACAGATCAAGACAAAAAGGATGGAGAAGACAGAAAAAAAGAGAGATTTAGAGTTAAAGAAGTTAAAATCTACATTTGAGTCCTAGGTAAAGTGGAGCGAGAGAGCTGGGAATTTGTGATATTAGAAAATTATTAATCTGAGAATTTTTATTTATTTTTATTGGAAAGGAAGATTTACAAAGAAAAAGAGAGACAGAAAGATCTCCCAACTGCTGATTCCCTTCCCAAATGGCTGCAATAGCCAGAGCTGAGTCAATTTGAAGCTAGGAGCCAGGAACTTCTTCTGGGCTTCCAGCACAGGCACTGGATCCTAAGGCTTTAAGCCAACCTCCACTGTGTTCCCAGGCTATATACAGGGAGCAGGATGGGAAGTGGAGCAGCTGGGATGTGAACTGGTATTATAAGTGATCCCGGCACTTGCAAGGGAAGGATTAGTCAACTGAGCAACCACGCTGGGCCCATGAGTCTTCTAATTAATTATACATGAAACCACGAGGTCAAGACTGAGCACAGTGGTCATGAAGGCAGAAATCTCTGGTTCTCACTTCTCCCTCATTGTGCAGCTGTTGTTTGCTTAGGAGAACTAATTGATTTTCAGACTTGGTTTCTGATTAAGTTAGCTGTTAGTTTATTCCCTTAGATAGTAACCCAGAGAGACCTTGGTGGAAGGCATTTATTCCATGGCATTCTCTCCATGGGCAGACTTCAAACTGCCTTAGGTTGAAGAGAAATTCTCTTGTTCTATGATTTCCATGTGCCATCTAGGAAGTACATGGGTCTGACGCATATTAGAGCCTTCTTAAGTCTGAAGAAAGTCAGTGAAGACATGGAAGTGATACCAGGAACAGCAAAACTATCAACAAGATTGCTTTGGGTCTTTGAAGCCACACAGTATCATTGAATCTAATCACTGAAGTCAGGTCATCTACTATGGCTTCTGCTATGCTTGTATTTTATTTTTTTAAAAGAAAATTAGATCTATATCTAAATCATCTATGTATATGCCATTTTGGGTTTGAATCACATTATTTGCTGTTTGTGAGACTAGTCTTGCTATTATTTTGTTGCTCAATGTGGTTTTGTCTGCTTAAGCCTCTGTTACAACATCTCTAATGCAGTTTGTTCATCTCTAAGTTTAAACATTTTTATGACTTCTCACCAGTCTCTTGATTTGAATAGATACTTATTTAAGAATATCACTGAAAGTTAATAAATAAAGCCTTTGGGAAGAAACATGGAAACAAGAATGATTTGGAATTAAGGAGACAAAGTAACGATTGGATGTACTTTATTGGAAACACAGAATTGAAAGATGAAATTAAACAGCTAGCTAGTTGCATTTTGTGTCAAATACAGGTGTCTCCTTTTCTTTCTAATACACACAAGATTGCCAAAATATCTCATTAGAGCATGTGGTTGTCAAGCAAACAATGACATTTGCAGTAGTCATATGAATACAATATATATTGTGATGTATGCAGTCTCCTTAGGATGTCATTAGAAGGAAGCTGCTTGCCTTCCACTTTCTCCCTGGGGCACAGGATTCAGTTATCTTTCTAGTGAGTTCTTTTCATCCCAATAGTTGGATACATATGCTGGAGAAAAAAATCAGAAGGAGCCTCATCAACCAAGGCCACTTATATACTTTGGATCGTACAATTGCCACTGATACTAATACATTAGACTGAAATAAAATTCTATTTTATTAGAGCATCTACGTTTTGTAGTCTTCTTGCTATGAAAGCATTGCCTATATCTCAGCTTACGTGGTTGCATTATTTGTGTTGGAGAAGAAGAATGCACTTCTGGAGAAGCAAAGGGGACAGACCTGGAACACAACCAAATTAATGTCTCACTGGACAGACTGTCCTTCACTCACAGCATTACAGTAAAATTAGTCTTCTGTCTTCTATTAAGAGATGAAAATGTAAAACTTGTAGTCATGTGGCTCACTTCTAGCCAATGTGATGAGGGTGAAAACTAGCTGAGTGTTTCTAGGATGTACTCCTGAATACACCCCTTTTCACTATCTCTTTTTCTATTTATTTATTCCTGGAACATAAATGAGAAGATTTGGGCTAGGGTATCCACCTTGTGATCATGACAGGAAAGTCAGCATCATCACAGATTTCTCCACCCTATGGTCCTGGGCGTCTGAACTTACACCTTGTTCTCAGAGAATATTATCCAAAATGTGTGTTGTCACTGTGTAGGCAATTTTTCTGTTACTGAAAGCTGTAACTATCCCTGACTAATAAAAGAGCTAAATGAGGTAATTCATTGAGAAAAATGAGACAAGATAAATTTCCCCCAGCAAGAGTTTTTGTATGTGTTTGTGTGTGTTGTCATATATTGCTGCAAATATGTTTCAGTATGAATAAAAATCCTCAATGTCATAAAACTGGGAGCATTAGTTGCTTGTGCATTTATGGCCCATTGGACATTAAATGACAGCCCTGTTAATTTGAATAAGCTGTTCATCATCTGAGCTAAGATGTTTTATTTGAGTTGACCTGGGTGAGTCAGTTCTCTGAAAGTTTCTCATTTTCCCACACTATAGCCTCGCCTGTTCTCATGTTGATGCCCCTAGTAGAGTAAGGGCAAATCCAACAGCCTAAGCACACTGCTTGCTTAAGTCTCTACTTGAGTAGAATGCTTGCTAACGCGGGTGAGGCAAAGCAAGCAACATGTCCAGGGCTGGATTTGAGGAGTAAAATAAAATGGTCAGGACACAAACTGTCTTTTTTTTTTTCTTGCTTATAGAAAGGGAAGTAATTTTATTAGAGATAAATCTATGTGCATTTGAGTTTCAGAAACACAATTTAGTACAGTACCAATTTATACCATCATAATCAGTTTTATCAATATATTTCTTTTTTTAATCAATTATTTTGCATTATGTGACAGTTTCATAGGCTCTGGGAATCCTCCCACCCCTCCCCAAGCCCCTCCCCCCTGGTGGATTCCTCCACCTTGATGCAGTATTACAGTTCAAATTCAATCAAGATTCTTTCCTTGCAAACGTATGCCAAGCATAGAGTCCAGCTACTTATTGTCCAGGTGGGTTGAATAGTTTCTTGGGTAGACCATTTCTGGTCCGAAGTTAGAGCTGGTAGAATATCGTCCCAGCCTATTAAGAGTCCCAATATGACATCAACAGCAATTTGCAACATTATGGAATTGACATGGTTTTGAGTAACCAGTATGTTAAAAAAAAAAAAGTAAGTTTTTAACCACAACCTATGATGGCTCATTGACATTTCAATTTGAGTTTATATGCAAGACTGGCTGCTATATACCTTAAAATGGCTATAAGGTACCATTCAGCTGTCTCGAGGACACAAACTGTCTTAATGTGTTGGGATACAGCTTTTGTTCATGCTTGAAAAAGGTATGCAACTCAGGTTGTCTCTATTGATTATTCCTGTGATTTAAGTTATCACTATCATCTCTGGAGTCACTAACTGAATAGGAGAAATGAAATACCCACAAAGAAAGATAGGATCACCATTTTCTGGGGGGTGATTAAGTTAGGATGCATTTCATTGCAGTGATAAGAAAATAAAACTTAGATGTTTTATCCTAACGTATTAAAGAAGAGACAATGCGGTGGAATAGATAATTTGAGGTATTTTCACTTCAAAACATTTATACAAGCATAAATTATGGATTAAAATTCTATTTCATGGGTGAACACTTTGGCATGGTGAATTTAATCTCTTTTTCTCTCTTCTTTTCAAATAAGCAAAAGCCAATAAATAGAATGAAAACCTTTTGGATGTAATGTTGGCTATAACCGAAATTTAAAAAGTATTAAAAAAAAGAGAGTGGCCATGTAGCTTCCCTATTTGCTTAAAAGAAGAAGACATTTGTAAAGATATTTTCTCCAACTCCCAGTTTTACTAGAAAGGACAGGAGTGAATCACTGGAGACAACTTCCATTGTTCCAATGGCATCAGGGGGCTCTGCATGAAGCCATGCTCCTGGCCTACTCGCCAAAACTTACTTTACTATTTATCTGCCATTCTGAGAAACCTAAAATTGTGTTCCTCTGTCTCGTCACTTTTATAAAAAAGTAGCTGTTCTTTGTTGAAAATACTGCATGAGAGAACTTCAATAAGATAATGGAAAATGAAATTAAAGGAGAGCTTGATTTTTGTGCAAAAGTTTTGAAATCTGTGTAAGGCATCAGTCAAAACTTATAACTTTCATATTTTAAGAATTGCATGTGTATTTCAAAGCTTTCCAACAAAAATTTACTTTTATCTTTAAATGCTTTATTTACATAAAGGAAATAAATTTAATGTATTTTTAAGCTGTTTCTGATTTTACTTATTTATGAGGAACACATTGCCTACATTTCACAATACAGATTTAGGAGCATAGTGACACTTCCCACTCCACCTTTCCTCCTTCCCTTGTGCTTTACCACCTTCTTCCTTACATACTATTATTTTTAAATTTCTACAATGGTGTATTTCAATTCACTTAACAATCGCAGGCATAACACTCCACCATGTGAAGATCTCAACAAATAAGGTCCACTGCAATGGCTCCCCTTTAAGCTCTGGGAGGGAACTGGGGGAAGGGATAAGGGAAATCCCACGATCTATGGAACTGTATCATAAAATGATAACAAAAAGAAGTAAAATTTTAAAAATTGTCAATTTGCTGATACAGATTACATTTTTTGTGTTCTGTGAATTAGTTTACATTGATCAGGAAAGCATATGATATTTGTCTTTTTGGGAATGACTTATCTCATTAAGCATAATTGTTTCTAGTCGCATCAATTTTGTTGAAGAAGTTAGGATTTCATTCTTTTTTATGGCTGAGTAGTATTCTTTATTTTATATATATATATTTATATAATACTACTAAAGAAATACTAAGAATACTACTAAAGAAAATGTGGTATATATATATATATATACCACACATATATATATATATATATACCACACATATATATATACCACATTTTCTTTATCCAGTCATGAATTGATGTGCATCCGGGTGATTCCATATCTTAGCTATTATAGGTTGAGCTTCTATAAACGTGGGGGGTACTGACAAGTCCTCCATGCGCTGATTTCATTTACTTAAGGTAAAGTCACAGGAGTAGGATTCCATATGTGAGTTTTAAGAACATAATGACATTTCCCAGTCTATTCCCCCATCCCTCCCTTGCTCCTACTCTACTCATTTCTTTCTTGTTTTTCTTAAAATATTTGCAATGACATACTTTCAATTTACTTTATGTCAGAAACTAAGCCCTCCATTAAATAAAGCCGTTTAGCAAGCAGGAAAGCCCTTGTTACTCAGGATTGTATACAAGGACTCTAAACAATAATCAGAGCTCCAAATTTTATTCATATACATAGCTTTTTTGTATTAGTCACTTCTAGAGCTAGTTTTTATTGTCATTTTTCCTGCATGATATGCATTGCAGAAATTAGTACAACTATTCATTTTCCTCTTAAAAATCATAAAAGGTAAAAAGCTATTGTAAGTGATTGTTAAAAATCACAGTGGCTGAGGCCAGTGTAATGGCTCAATTGGCTAATCGTTTGCCTGCATGTGCTGGCATCCCATATAGGTTCTGGTTTGTGTCACTGCTACTCCAGTTCCTATCTAGCTACTTTTTATGGCAATCAGTAGGAAATGGCCCAAAGCCTTGGGACCCTACACTTATATGGGAGACCCAAAATACACTCCTGGCTTCAGATTGGCTCAGCTCTGACCATTGTTGCCATTTGGGGAGTGAACCAGCAGGTAGATGGAAGATTTTTCTCTCTGTCTCAATTTCTCTCTGTAAATCTCCCTTTCGGTTAAAAACATGTCAATCTTTTTAAAAAATGTCACAGTTGCTCTGGAGACATTTACCCACTTTAGTAAATGACAAACCTATTTTCTAATGGTTGATTGAGACCATGAAAGAAGTTTTTGTGCCAAAATATGGTACAAGGTTTGTGCATATGATCATGAGTAAGACTGACATCTTATAATTTGTATGCTCAATCTAAGAATAGATTAGGAGACAGTTATCTTTGTGAAAGATAAACAGCAAACACTATATGAGAGGTAAAGCGATCTAAAAATTTCTAGCCAAAGCTACTTTTCCATGGTGTGGTGGGTGGATCAATGTCCTCTCCAACTGACTTAATCCTTTCTCTGTTGCTGTAACAGATTCCTGCCAATGGTTTAACTCTTGGATATGGAGTCTATGAAGTCCAAGAGCATGGCAGTAGCATCTGCTTAGTATCGCTGAGGGCCTTCAATGCTGCATTGTAAAATGGCAGATGGAGCAGTTTCATTGCAAAATAGTAGATGACAGCACAAGGCAAAAGAGAGGTGGTGTGTTAGTTTAGATCTCTTCTTACAAAATCATTTATGCCTTTATGAAGACTTCCATGCTCAGAACTCATCTAATCTTAGTTATCTCCCCCTAGAGATATTTCTCAATAAACAGTTTTTTTAAAAATGAAATATAGAGTCCATTAAGGTGGCATAGCAAGTTAATACTCTCCCTGTTGTGCTGGCATCCCACATAAACACAGATTTGGGTCCTGGCTGCTCTATTTCAGATTCTGCTGCCTGCCGATGTGGCTGGAAAGGCAGTAGAAGATGGCTCCAAGTCCTTGAGTTCTTGTACCTGTGTGGGAGTCCCAAAGGGAGCTCCTGGGTCAAGGCTTCCGACTGGCCCAAATCTGGCCATGGTAGCTATTTTGTGTGTGAACATTTCTTTTTCTCTCTGTAATTCTGATTTTCAGGTAAAATAAATAAATCTTTATGAAAGAATCAAATATTAATGCACTAGTTTGGGTATTAAGTTTCCAGCAAATGAATCTTTGGAGGACAAAGTTAGACCACAGCAGATACCCAAGTGCTTACCCCCCAAATATGTGAATAAGCTAACTTATAAAGCAACAGAGCTTCTGGAAAAGTGATCAATTTAAGAATCTTGAGATAGGAAGATAATTCTAATTTATAAAGGTTACTCAAAGTAAGCAACATATGCTTCTTGAAGTATAGAAAACAAAATGAATTACTCATACAGGAACATCTCTGTAAATTAGAAGTTAAGCAGGCAGAAAGGATGTTTAAGAACAGCCACAGAGAAAAAGATCATTTGCAGTGGCCAGAAAGTCTGTTGATTTCTGCACATGAAAAATAGAAACAGAAAACAGCAAAGTAGTATTTTCTAAAGGCTAAACAGGGGCTGTCATTGTGATATTTTGGTTAAAGTCACTACATGCATAAGTCATTGTCATATATGGGCACCAATTTGAGTCTTGGCTGTTCCACTTCTAATCCAGCTTCCTCCTAATGTGCCTGGGAAAGCAGTAAAATATGGACCGAGTCCTTGGGTCCCTGCACCCATGTGGGAGAGCTGGAAGAAGCTCCTGGCTTCAATCTGGTCTAGCTTTGATTATTGAGGCTATTGAGGGAGTGAAACAGCTATTGGAAGACCTCTGTGTGTGTCTCTCCATCTCAGTGTTTTGTAACCTTGCCTTCAAAATGAATATTTTAAAAGTTTATTTTTATTTGAAAAGCATATTTTACAGAGAGAGAATTAGAGATACATAGTGACGTCTTCCATGCACTGGCTCACTCCCCAAATGGCTGCAACAGCCAGAACTGACTTAATCTGAAGCCAGGAGCCTTATCCAGTCTCTCACATGGGTGCAAGGGCCCAAGGATTCAGGCCATCCTCCACTACTTTCCCAGGCCATTAACAGAGAGCCATATTGAAAGTGAGCTGGGACGTGAACCAGCACCCATATGGGAGGCGTGCAGCACAGGACAGAAGATAAACCTGCCACATTGCCTCCTTGAACGAATATTTTTAAAAGCCTAAATAATTTCCTCACTTTAAAAAAGTTCTATGGATAATGTTAAAAAAAAAACAGATCATTTAAAGACAAAAGTAGGTTACTACTTACTTCTTCCTTTAAAGAAACTTAAAAAAATTTTTTTGAAAGTAGAGAGAGAACAAGAGAAATATCCATTCACTGATTTACTTCCTAGATAGTCAAAATCACTAGGGCGAACCAGGCTGCTCAACAACTATCTCCCACATGGGTAACTGGGTCCCAAACAATTGAGCCATCATTTGCTGATCTTCCTCATTGCATTAGTAGGCAATAGAATCAGAAGTGGAGCTGATAGGAAATGAACCAGCAGTTTCACAGTTTGGAATGCTAGCATGGCATGCAGTAGCTTTACCCACCAGTGATTCTGACATTTTCCTGACCTGGAGGATTATAAAGTAGCACTTATCAAACTTCTTATTGTTTTATTTCTCATTCTTTTCTTTTTCTTTTATTTTCTTTTAAGATTTACTTGTTTTACATAGAAAACCAGAGCTGCAGAGAAAAAAGAGAAAAAGAGAGAGCTTCCATCTGTTGGTTCACTCTCAAAATAGATGCAAAGGCTAGGGCTGGACTGATCTGAAGCAGGGAGCTAGGAGCTTCTTCTAGGTCTCCCATGCAGGTACAGGGGCCCAAGGTTTTATGCCATCTTATTGCTTTCACAGGCCACAAGCAGGGAGCTGAATGGAGAGTGGAGCAGCTGGGACATAAATGGGCACTCATAGGGGATGTTGACTCTGGCAGGCAGAAGATTAGCATGCTATGACATTGTGCTGACCTCCATTTTGTACTAATTTTAAAGATAGAATGGGAGAGAAAATCAGAGAGACAGAATGTGTGAAAAAGGACAAGTGTGTGTGTGTGCACGTGTGTGTGCATGTGTGAGAGAGAAGGAGAGAGAGATATATCTCTTCCTTTTACTTATTCACTCCCTAAATGGTGCAACATCCAGGTCTGGGCCAGGTTGAAGCCAGGAGCTTTTCCCATATCTTCTATGTGGTCACAAAGGTCCAAACACTTGGACCATTCCAAACACACTAGCAGAAAACTGGATTGAAAGTGGAGCAGCTGGGACTGGTAGGATGCTAGCATTACGGGGGCATCTTAATCCTCTGCACTGCAGCGCTGGGCTATGTTACTCTGCCTTTCAAATAAAATAAATAAATTTGGGGGACTGAACTGTGATGCTGTGGGGGTAAACTTCCACTTGTGATGCAAGCATTCTGTATCAGGGCACTTGTTCAAGTCCTAGCTGCTCTGCTTCCAATTCAGCTCCCTGTTAATACTCCAGGGAAGGTGGTAGAAGATGGCTCAAGTGCTTGGAGCTCTGCCACTGATGTGGGAACTCAAAATGGAGTTCCTGGCTCCTGGTGTTGCTTGGCCCAAGTTTGATAACTGCAACCATTTGGTTAGCGAACCATAGAAGGGAAATTCTCACTGTGTCATTTTGCTTTATAAATAAATAAAATAAATCTAAAAAATAAATACATCTTTAAAAATGTACCCACTATTTCTCATGATGGCAAAAACTTAACAAACTTCCCCAGAACACAGACCCTCTTTCTCTTCGATCATCTGATAGACAAGTGTATATATTCTGCAAGACCCCTGGCCTCAGTGTCCCTGTGCTTGCTTAGCAGTAAGTGTGGCAGCCATGTTTAATGACAATAAGTGATAAAAATACACCTGATAGAACAAGCAGGTATTTTAGTAAAAATTTGAGACTGGGACGGGGGACTGTGGCAATAGTGGGTAAAGCCACCACCTGTAATGTCAGCATCTCATATGGGCACTGATTCAAGTCCTGGCTGCTCCGCTTCTGATCCAGATCCATGCTAATGGCCTAGAAAGCAGCAGAAGTCTCTGTACCCAAGTGGGAGATCAGAAGAAGCACCTGGATCCTGGTTTCAGTCTGGCCCAGCCCTGACCATATGGCCATTTGGGGAGTGAACCAGTGGATGGAAATATCTTTCTCGCTCTCATCTTTTGGTTTACTCCCCAAATGCGCACAACATCTGGGACTGGGCCAGTATGAATCCAGAATCCTGGGACCCAATTTAGGTTTCCAAAGTGGGTGACAGGGAACCAAGTACTTGACCCATTGTCTCTTCTTCCCAAGGGGCAGAATAGAAGGAAGCTGGAACTGAAGTGGAATGAGGTTTAAACTCAGGCACTCTTAGATAGGGTGTGTTAAGCAGTGATGTGTTAAGCAATGTTTGTTAAATTTTAAGATAAACATACTTAAAATAGGTCATGATATTAGATATATTTATTAAAATGATTTGTGGTTAATGTCAAAGTTTGTAGCTTTTTAAAAAATTACTAATTATTTCTGTTTTTGATGATTTTTACATAGTTGATTAGGGTGCTTATAGTCAAGAGCTACAGAAAGATGGGTGAGATCACCATTTCCACATTCTCTTTTTTTCCTTCCTGTAACTGGGGGATGGGGTGGGAGACAAGCAGAGAAGACACACCCAGCCTCCCAAATGTCTTTGCAACCTGGAATGGAAGACAGCCGCCTAATGCCACCCCAGGGCCCCCCGTTGCCAGAGTCCAGCTCCAGCTGAGTTCGGAGCTCGGGAAGGGTGCGTGGAGTTGGCAATAAAGAAAGACAAAGACACTGTCACTTGGTGCGCTCTCACACCAGCTCAAGAAAAGGCTGTCCTTTTTATTTACTCAGACACCTTGCAAGCTTCTATACAACAACTAATTGTTCTATTTTTTACTTCAAGACTAAGGAGGCATGTACAGACATTCGGTCACTCCGTTTGCACTTCAGGACTAAGCAGGTGCCCCTAAAAATAATTCTGCAAAATACTGTATTCATATTCTTCAAAGCAAGCCATTATTCATTCTTCAACAGTAGCCATGGAGCGACAGCCAGGACTTCAAGGCCAAGGCACATGTGATTACCTGCTAATCAGTAGTACATTCCTACTTCTAAAATTTACCCATTATTTAATGGGAAAATAGGTTACAAGGGAAAAAACCTAAAATCTAAAACAAAAGTTTGAAATGTTAAATTCCTCTACAACTATAACTCTACAACCCCATAAGCAATGAAATAATAACCAAAAGCATTTTTCTTTAATAAAAGCATCCTTAATTCCTCTAGCTAAAAATTATAAGAGTCGCTAAAACAGTTACATTTTCTATGCTCCAAAAAATTGCAAAAACAGGCTAGCCTTTGAGATGACAATAACTATATTTATTGCCATAGCAGTGTCAGCTCTCACTCCCATCACTTCCTTTACTTTGTAAAATTCTTATTGAGCCATCTCCCAGAAGGCATGCTATATGTCTGGGCCCAATTTCAGGGTAATGGGTAGGTACACAATAAGGTGTCCAGAGATGGCATGAGTTTAATTGTACTCCTATGTGCAATTAAAGGTCCACTCACCAAGACATTATCAATAACATTAACTCTCAAGCTCACGTTGGTGGCAAAAGCCATCTCACAGGGGCAAACAATGCCTCAATAGATTACAGAATTCTTAGTAGGGTGGTGGAGTGTCCATGCAAAAAGGGGGTGAGTCAAGGTGGTCAGAGAGAAATCCACTGGGTCCTGCCAAACAGCTGGAAGCTCCCCCAGGCCCTGCCAAGCAGGGGAGCTGTTCTCTTCATACCTTCGTGTCATCCACACCTACTGCATGGACCCCAGCAGTGGTGTGGGGCATGCTCTGAGGGTTCTGCTCATAAGATTTCAATAGTTCAACAGTTTCGAATTATTGCTGATCTCGCCACTCCAAGCAGAATGAAATTTCCCAGAATTCACTGATTGAAATAGCCCACTCTGGAGTCTGCATTTGCCCAGATATTCACTGCCAACACTTGGCTGGGGTAGTTGATCGATTTGTTCTATCCTCCATCTTCTGTTGTGGTACCAGGTATCCTCTGCAGACCCCAATGTTCTGCCATATCCTCCCTGTGCACCTAGATATGCTGTCCACTGCTCCGTCTAAGCCACAGAGGACACTTTGATTTAAAGAAAATCTGTTTTAGGGAGAATAAAAGAATTCAGAAAGAACCAATTATTCAAGAAAGTGTATTATATAGAAAAGCATTTTGTTTAGACAAATGTTAATTATATGTAATACTGGTAATAATTTTATGACTAATTTGGAGAATTCAAAAGGCAAAACTGAAATATAGAATAATAAAATGGAAAAGATTCAAAACTATAAGACATTGTAAATGTCTTTGATTTAATGGGGTGTTACTAAAGATTATAACCACCTAGTCATTATAAAGCTTTACGTATGTATCACACATTGCCAACGATATATGCATATACACTACTATTAAGCACATATGCATATATAAGAAATTTGGACATGAATCGATTAAAAAAATAAAAAACATAATCACTGTGTATTTACACAGCAACACTGAATAATTTAAAAATAAAAGCTAAAAAAGCTCACACCATCAACAAGCAGTACAATACATTTAAGTATGAATTTAACAAGGAGAAGACTAGCATACCAAAAGTGGCATTTTTCACAGAAATGGATATGCTGATACTGAAATTACTGTAAAGTTATAAGAGTTCTTGAGTTGTCAAATAATTTTTTAAAAATTTAAGAACTCAGGCCCGGCATGGTAGCCTAGTGGCTAAAGTCTTCAACTTGCATGCACTGGGATCCCATGTGGGTACCAGTTCTGATCCAGGTGGCCCCACTTCTCACCCAGCTATCTGCTTGTGGCCTGGGAAGGCAGTCAAGGACAGCCCAAAGCCTTGGGACCCTGCACGTGGGAGACCTAGAGGAGGATCCAGGCTCCTGGCTTCAGATTGGTTCAGCTCAGGCCATTGCAGCCACTTGGAGAATGAATCAATGGATGAAAGATCTTCCTCTCTATCTCTCCTCCTCTCTGTATATCTGACTTTCCAATAAAAAAATAACAAAATAAATCTTAAGAAAAAATAGAACTCACTTTTCCAAATTTCAAAACTTACTACAACTCAGTAATAACCTAAAGCAGAGTGATACTGGCATCAGATAAACATATGGGAAAATAACATAGAAGTGGAAGTAGAAAAACAAGGCTTTACACCATGGATGTCTCATTTTTGACAAGGGTGTCAATACTATTTGATGCATAGCCTTTTGAGCAAATGATGTTGAAACAACTTGTTACATATAAAAGAAAACCATTGCATCACAACACATATAAAAATTACCTCAAAACAGTGCAAATATATAAATACAGCAGCTAAAAGTATAAACTATTAGTAGAAAATATAATACTAAATCTATGAGACATTGAATCTTGCCATAGATTCTTAGACGTTACATCATAAGCACAAGGTTAAAAATATGCAAGATGCATTTCATAAATACTGTATTATCATAAGGCTTATCATCAAGAAAGTAAAAAAAACCTCAAAAACTCTTGTAAGACAATAGCCCAATTTAAAAAATGAGCAAAAGGCTTAAGTAGACATTTCTTCAAAGAAGATAAACAAATGATCAACAAGTACATGAAAAGATGTTGAACATTATCAGTCATTAGGGAATTGTAAACCAAAGTCACAATGACATACTACTTCACACCCACTAATATACCTTTGATGGTAATTTTAAAAAGTAAAATAACAAATATTGATGAGAATTTGCACTACTATTCAGCAATAAAATAAAATCAACTATGGATACATGAAATATCTCTGGCTAAATTGCTCTCTGAGAAAATCTTTAGAAAAGAATGACTAGTGAAAGGAGCTGATCCCAAAAATAATATGGTTCGTAAGTATGTAATCTTCTTCAACTTACAGAAATGGAGGTAAAATTAAAAAAATTATAGAACTAGTAGTTGGTTGCCAGGGGTGAAGGAGGTGTATAAGTGAGGGAAGTAGAAACAAGCAGATGTTTGTGGTGATGTAACTACTCTATCTCAATTGTGTCAATGACAATATCATAGCATCGCAGTTCTGGTATTGTGTTGCGGTTTCGCAAGCCGTGTTTGTCCCTTAGGAAAAAACGTAGACAAAGAGTTTATAAGATCTCTCTATTATTCATTAAAACTGAATGTGAATCTGAAATTATCTCAAGACAAATAAGCTTTTATTTAAAGCAGACAATGCAAAACAATCTGATTTGCTTCTCCAACGACGTCTTTGTCTTCTGGTAGTGACCCTGAGAGTGAACTAACAAGCTAGCTATGAGCAGAGCGAACTGGAGATGATGCTTGTGTGAGGACCTGTTGGGACTCTGTCTTTCCGGTTCTAGATACCAAGTGGGAGTTATAACTAAGGAAGACTGTTGAATAATTTCCCTGTAGCATGGATTTCTACAACTTCTGGGAAAGAAAGCTGGTGATAATGGGTTTACTATGTGGATAGGCAATACCTCAGCTGTTTGTAATCTGGGTCCATCCTACATAAGCTGGAATCAGAATCAGGTTGTATACTCTGCTACTAACAATCTGAGTGATCTAAGACAAGTTTTAATTTTTATTTTTAAATTTTTATGTGAAAGGAATATTTACAGAGAGAGGGAGACACACACAGAGCAAGAGTCAGAGAGAGAAAGAGGAGAGATCTTCCATATTCTGGTTCCCTCCCCAAACAGCTGCAACAACTGGAATTGTGCCAATCTGAAGCCAGGAGCAAGGAGCTTTTTTTTTTTCCCCATCCTCTTTTGCTTTTTCAGGTCATAAGCAAGAAGATGAATTGGAAGTGGAGCGCCTGGGACTAGAATTGGAGCTCATATGGAATGTTGGTGCTGCAGATGGAAGATTAGATGGTTATGCCATGGAAATGGTCCCATATTTTACTTTAGCCTTCTGAACTTCAGTTTTTCTCCTTTCAATGGCTGTACTAATCTCTTATTTTGTTATTTTCTGTACATGCACTTCCCTAATTGGACTTTACATAGAAGGGAAAAGAAGAATGTGCTCTCATCATTTTCTGTTTGTAATACCAAATTAGCACACAGAAACAAAAGAGTGAAGACATAACCCACGGAAACCCTGAAACCGAGATACTGTGTAGGTAAGTGAGTCCATTTCCTCTGAATTCTCACACACAATGCCTGGAGAACAGGTTTAGCAAGATGAATTTGGAAGGAATGAATCAGAGCCATGATTTTCAAGAAAGCCTTTTCCGATGGAACGGGAAACACCAGTTTATGCAGACTCTGGGAGTCACCTTTAGAAATAGCTCTGCTCCCTTCCTTCCCACGAGAGAAGAAAATCAAGGCAAATTTTAAAATGAAACCTTACAGAAAATAATGAACCTCTAAAAGAATTCAACACATAAGGATAGCTGAATACTTCATGGTCATGACATTGACTTTTGTTTCTATTATTTCCTAGAAAGTAGTTATTATTTACTGGATCAAACTATTTTCTGTTGTCAATAACACAGTACCACAGTCTCAGTAAGTTATAGAGATTTATTTTGGCTTATGATTCTGCAGGTCCTTGGTTAGAGAGTGAAACCCTATGAGGGCTCTTGCTAGCCAAGTCCCAATGTGCCTCTGGGAATCACACGGCAAGAAGGAGTTGTGTGTTTGTTTTGGTGTCTGGTCTGTCTCCCTCTTATAAAATCCTCAATATTCAGTCACCAGGGTCAGCCCTAATGATCATACTAATTCTCATCATCTCCCAAAGGCATCATTTCTAAATGCCATGGTTGGATTAAATCTTTACTCTCTTAATAGCTGAAAGTGAGTATTAAATGTCAACATGTCAGCCCCCGGAAGACACTCAAATCATAGCTAAAGGATAGCACCTACTGTGTGTCAGGCACTGTTCTTGGCACCTTAATACAGTAGTAGCTCCTGTGGACTGTAGCACGTTGGCAGAGCCAGTCAATAGCCAAGTGTGTAAAGATGCATTGACATGCAGATGCCTATCACACAGAAGTATGTTCTAGGTAGGGGCAATAATTACAAAGTCTTTGAGATAAAAGGGAACTTAGTGTCCTGGTGATATAGGAGATGGTAAAAAGGAAAAAATAAGTGGTAAAAAAATACAACTATCTTTCCATTACATCTATGAGGTCATATTCCCAGTCAATATAAATGATTGAAATTTACATGTTACACTAAAAATGATTTTGCTTTGGCCTTCTATCTGGTTTTTAGAATTATTCACCTTTTTAAGACTTACAGTATAGAGAGATTATAATTTAAATCCTCCTTGAAGTCAACAGATTAGAATTTTAAGTACCTCTTGTACTATTCAATATTGGTTGAGAGACTGAAGTGTCTAACTGAATTTGTTCTTTGATTTTCAAAACATAAATATCTTTTCATTTTGGGAGCAGTCCATACCTACAATGTCAGAATGATGGACTTGTGATCGATTACAAAGTACTATACTATTGTAATTATATAGGGGAAATCAGTCCGGGGAGATTTAAAGAAGGGGAGGGGAAATCCCAGAGCTTATGGAACTGTATCATAAAATAATAAACAAATTTTTAAAAAGAGCAATAAAATGGTATTTTGATCTCATTGAAGTTGCAAAATAATTGATATTTCTGGAATAGTTGTGCTCTAATTTAAATAATCATTGCTGGTTTGGTCTGTGGCTTTGGATTTGAAACACAGACTTTTAAATTTTATTTACTTGTCTATTTATTTATTTATTTAGAAAAGAGGAAAGAAGGGGAAGAAAAAGAGATAAGGTAAGAGAAATTCCCAATGGTGCGTTCAGTTCCCAGATACCAAAGCTAGAAACTCAACTGAGTTGCCCACTAGGAACCAACATCACTGCCTCCCAGGGTTTGTATTAGCAGGACTTGAGCCCAGTACCTCAATACAGTCAAACCCTTGTGACAATTTGTACTTTTTCTTTTAACTTTAACTCATTTTACTGATAGCAGAAACTATGTATGATTACAGATCTGACAACAGAATATGTGTATTGTCAGGAGGTACTCATTGTGACACAATGGATTGAGTCCCTGCTTGTAACCGTGGCAACCTATCAGAATGCTGGTTTGTATTAGCAGGACTTGAGCCCAGTAAATACAGGATCTAAGCATTGCAAATGGCATCTTGACTATGAAACCAAATGCACATCCTCGCATGCTGTTTTTCTTGACTTTTAAAAAAATATTTATTTTACTTTAACATTGGAGTTACAGAAAGAGTGAGATCCTCCATCTGCTAGTTCACTGCCCCAAATGAGCACAACAACCAGAATTGGGCTCATCTGAAGCTGGGAGCCAGAAGTTTCTGTTAGAGAAAATATGTAGGTGCAGGTGCCCAAAGACTTAAGCCACCCTTTGCTGCTTTCCCAGGTCATTATTAGGGAGCCAAATTGGAAGCAGAGAAGCATGACTTGACTTGATATCTGCAAGGAATGGCAGCGCTGCAGGCAGAGGATTAATACTTGGACTGTCCTACATTTCATCTCTCAGTACATTAGCAAGCAACTAGAGCAGAAGCAGAGCAGCTAAATCACAAACCAGCATTCTGATAGGTTGCCACGGTTACAAGCAGGGACTCAACGCATTGTGTCACAATGAGTACCTCCTGACAATACACATATTCTGTTGTCAGATCTGTAATCATACATAGTTTCTGCTATCAGTAAAATGAGTTAAAGTTAAAAGAAAAAGTACAAATTGTCACAAGGGTTTGACTGCTTCTACAACTTACAGGTTAACATCAGTAAAGTACTATTTTGTGAAGGTTGGGACTGAAAAGGTTTGCATTTGAAGTTAGATGTTTGCCATATATTTATTCATTTCTTTGATTGATAAGTATTTATCAAGGCACTGATTTCTTCATCTATCCAATGAAATATACAAAGGGTTTATGACGATTAGAGGCAGTCTTGCTATCACATCTGGCATGCATCAGACACCTAGCAAATTGATACCAATGAGAAAAAGAACTACAGGAAGTACAGGTGCAGTGTCGTAGAAACTACTTCGGTTCTGGTCCCAATGTGATGACACAGTGGCTAAATCCTCACCTTGCATGCACCTGGATCCCATATCGGCACTGGTTTGTGTCCCAGCTGCTCCACATCCCTTCCAGCTCCCTGTCTGGGAATGCAGTAGAGGATGGCCCAAAGACTTGGAACCCTGTATCTGTGAGAGACCCCAAAAAAGCTCCTGGCCTCCTGGCTTTGTATTGGTTCAACTCTGGCTATTGCAGTCATTTGGGGAGTGAGCTAGCAAATGAAAGATCTTTCTGTCTCTGTAAATCTGCCTTTACAATAAACACTAAAAATTTTTTTTTTCGAAGGAAAAAAACCCTCTGGTTCTAAGGAAAATCTGGTAATTTCAATTCACTCATTGATTTCTCATTACGTTATTGTTCTATTTATTCAAGGGCTGTATTAATTTGTTATTTTGAGTGAAAATCTCTATTTTGTTCTCCCTGTTTATAGATAATAGCTTGGATTCCACAAAGTTCTCACTCAGGCGATGTGTAGTACTTTATCTTCCAACAGGAGAGAAATAAATTAAAAATTGCTTCTAAAATACTGTTTTAATCTATTTCCCCCAAAGTATAACATAATCATGTATTTCTAATGAATTTTTTTAAAGACTTATTTTTATTACAAAGTCAGATATACAGAGAGGAGGAGAGACAGAGAGGAAGATCTTCCCGTCCGATGATTCACTCCCCAAGTGAGCCGCAACGGGCCGGTGCACGCCGATCCGATGCCGGGAACCTGGAACCTCTTCCAGGTCTCCCACGCGGGTGCAGGGTCCCAATGCATTGGGCCGTCCTGGACTGCTTTCCCAGGCCACAAGCAGGGAGCTGGATGGGAAGTGGAGCTGCCGGGATTAGAACCAGCGCCCATATGGGATCCCGGGGTGTTCAAGGTGAGGACTTTAGCCGCCAGGCCACGCCGCCGGGCCCTTTAATGAATTTTTTTTTTAAATTAAAGTAAGAGCTTAATACAAAGTAAGGGGAAAGAGAGAGATGCTGTAAGGTTATGGTTTGATGTGATTTGCGAGAAAAACAGCCTTTCCCCACCGGAGTCATCTGGGACATGCTGGTGAGCACTAGTATCAGGGGAGGGATGGCTTTGCCCACAGAGGGACTCACGCTCACACAAAGGAAGGAGACACAGAAATGGGACCATTTAGTTTTACAGGGGAAGTGCTGAAGGGCAGGTATTTCCAAATAAAAGCCTGGTTTTAGTTGTCAAGTCCCAGTCTGTGAATCCAATGGAGGTGAGCCTGCCATGATCTTTGTTATTGTGACTTTCCAAGACAGGAGTGGACTCCCCTGAGGCACCGATTGGTAAATCTCATCTATTCTGCTGGGGTACACTCAGATTTCTCTATTCTGAATCTGTCCTTTTCTAGATGCACTAGTGTACTATGTGAACTTTAAGATTAATGGCAAACTTTTTTTTTATCTGGCTTACCCATTTTTCAATCAAATTAACCACCATTTTTTTTTAAAGTGTTGAACAGTTTCAAAACAGTTCATAGATACAGTTCTAAGAATATAATGGTTTTCCCTTTCTCCTTCTCCATCTGTCTCCATTCATCCTCTTCATTTTCCCCTTCTCCCATTCACTTTTGAGATAATATGTCTTTAATTTGACAAAGTCTTATTGCTCTTGCAAATAAAGAGTTCAAAAAGTAAAAAGCATTTGACATGAGTCTACCAGCAATGGTCTTTGTCATCATGTGCATGTTGACTAAATTATTCATTCACCATTGAATTTAGCAAGAGATTAAATCTCATTTAGCTAGTGCCTGAGTGATCTCATGCCCTCTATTTTTTAAATTTTAGACAATTTTTCACACTTTATTTAAGGATATTTCAGGCAATTAGAAGTTGAACACAAAGTGTGTTTTACATTCTAAGTTGAAGAGCTCATTACCACTTATGAAAACAAAATAGTAGCAACCATGATATTTTCCAGGATATTGAGTTTTCCTCATTAAGGGCAGGCTTGCGTGTCTCAGTTCAGAAGTTCTTAACTGTCCTCTACTTTTATTACTGTTAGTGGAAGAAAGAAAATATGTGATAATTCACCGAGTATTATGTTTTTAACTTTTCTTTGTGGTGAGATCCTTATCTTATCCACAGATTCCTTCTGGTGTATATCCTGGGGGAAGGGAATGCTTCACAGTTAGAAACAATCTTGAGATTGGAAGGAATGCTAAAGATCATCAATTCACATAAATCCATCCCCCAAGCGCTTTAGTGTGATTGCTATCACTGCTTCTTCTTGGTGATCTTCTCCAGCGAAGAAGGAGTAGATTTTTTTCCTGAAGAATCTTGCTGGGCAAGATTGGTAGACCAGCAGAGAATGAAAAGGAACTAGATGGGAAGGAGAGGGGGAGGGACCATGGGCGAGGCAAGGAACAGAGAAATCACTCCACTGAGTGAGCAGTTAGTTTCTCTGGACTTGGCCTGGGTCAACATGATGATTATGCACTTTTTGGGCTTGTGGCTCTAGAATGAAGCAGTTTTCAGAGTCCACTCCTCTACCTGCTTTGATAATAGCCTTTTTAATTTTCATGCTTCTGCTGAATAGGTTTGGGAAGAGAGTGGCTGCATGCTAGGCTATTGGAGGTCAATGTTGCCACTCTGTTGCTCTTGCGAGCCTGTCTGCACAGACCTGGAGGCAGCAGAACTGGTCTTTCCTTCAAGGTTATCAAATTTGCCCTTGGTGGTTGAGCATGGATTTTCACTCTTATGATATGTGCCCAAGAAATTCTGAATATTGTTTGCCCTCTAATCATAACACACTCCTGCATATGTTAATTCTATTAGGAGTGTGGAAACTTAGTTTAACTATGATTATTTAGTACAGAGCTCCTGGGACTGAGTCTTGAGTGGCTGTACAAGCAGAGGGAGGGAGACACAGAGAGAAAGACGCACATTCTCCCTCTCTCTTGTATGTGATGTTCTGCATTGTCTTGGGACTCTGCCAACAAAAAGCCGTCACCTGTAATGGTCCCTAAGCTTTAATCCTCTAAAGCTGTAGGCCAAACTGAACCTCTTTCCTTTACAAAGCAGCCTGCCTCAGACAGTTCATTAAAGTAATGAAAAATAAAGCAATGCATCAGACTTCCCTGTTTTTCTAGTCAGTTCTGTCCAGCCTGTCTTCATCATGGGCCTATGCCCTGCCTTCAGGTGGTAAAGCAGCCCTAGAAGGGCACTGGGAATTCCTTGTGCACCCACAAGAAAGGCCCTCAGATTTTTAAGGCCATAGATTGATATGATTTCTTTTATAACCACTAAGCATACCAGAGTAGCAGTGGGAAGGCAAGTCCAGGAGACAGAACAGAGGGAGAGAGTGACTCTTCAGGGGACTGCACCCCACCAACCCAGGGGGGCAGTCCTTGCTTTCCCTGAAGTCGAAAGGTTCAGAAAACCTTTCTTCCTCCCACATTGATGAGATAAGGCAAACTATGATGCACCCAGACCTGTGAGAAGCAGTGTTACTGACAAGATGTGAGAGACACAATTTCCTCTGCTGCTTTGTAGCTCATGCGCGTGAGTAAGTTACTGACTGCCTATGTTTCTCTGTAAAGTATGCCTCTGTCTGTGAAGTGAGGGTGATAAAACTACTCTGCATGTCAGGTTGTGATGAGTGAATGCATTCTGTATTTTCAACATTTAGTGCCTGAGATGAAGGACTCTCAGCATCATTAGCAGCAGCAACAGGACCCAGAAGTCTGGCTGATTATGTCTATATTGAGGTCTCAGGGCTGGGGAACTGTTCTCACTATGCTATTCCTGCATACCGCTGTCGGAGTTCAGGGTCTGAAACACCAGTTTCTGGGCTCCTTCTGAGTCCCAGAACTCCCAACCAGCATGGATTTCTGTGTAGTTCTGTATAGTACTTAGGATCAGAAGCTGATATTTCAAACATTGAGGGAGAGTCCTAGGACACTGGACTCATTTTGAAATGGAATTGGGAAATAGCAAAAAAGCTGCTGATGTAAATAGAGGTGGCAGGAACAGCCTGATTCCTCTCTCTCTCTCACACACACACACCCACAGGCAGTGCAGGATGATGGCACAATTCAAATTAAGAGACATTCTTTGGTCAGTTTCAATGATAGCTGTAATCCTAAATTGGGTCATCAGTTATTTCCCAATCTTTCCATTTCTGAGATTTTTGTGCATGCTAAGCACAAACTCTGTCATTTTATAGATAGCCACACTGACTATTATCTCAGAGAAGTAAAACAACTTGCCCTAAAGTAAGCCCCTGCTTGGTTTAGGCATGTCTGGCTACTCCTAGTAACCACCTCATTACTTGCCTTTCTGGTATCTTCCGTGCCTGCGCCTGGGTTTTTCCATCTCCCTGTGCCTATCCATAGTCTGTCTGGCCCCTAGAACTATCTTATGGGCCTTGAGATCTAGGGCAAAGGCTTGAGGAGAGTAAAATGGGTTCAGCTTCAGATTTTTTGCAGCTACAGCAAGTGTCTTGGGGAGAGGATAGGAGGGAAGCAGATTTCCTCTCTTCCCCGAGCTTTGAGATTGGTGTGTGGCTTATTTTTTTCTTTTTAAAGATTTATTTATTTTTATTGGAAAGGCAGATATACAGAGAGAAAGAGAGACAGAGAGGAAGATCTTCTCTCTGATGGTTTACTCCCCAAGCAGCTTCAACGGCTGGAGCAGAGCCAATCTGAAGCCAGGAGCCAGGAGCCTCCTCTGGTCTTCCACGCAAATGCCTTGAGCCGTCTTTGTTTTCCCAGTTCACAAAAGGGAGGTGGCTGGGAAGCAGGGCTGCTGGGATTAGAACCAGTGTCTATATGGAATTGGGGTGCACTCAAGGCAAGATCTTTAGCCACTAGGCTAATGCACTGGGCCTGGGTGTGTGGCTTTGATCAAAAGAGGACTAAAGAGGACAGTTGGGCTTGCTGAACTCATTCAAAAGATCCCAAAGTTAGGTTATACTTGATGGATTTTACGTCTTCCCTTAGGTCACTTGGTTCCAAATCGTACACTCCTGCTTACTGCAACCCTAGACAAAATCTTCTAAATGGCCTAATTTTGTCCATTTAAAAATGCAAACAAAAGCACTCCTGCCCCTGGGTTACACATGTGGCCACTAAGCTCACAACTGGAGAAAATCAAACTTCACATCCACATGACATTTGTCTTGGAAAACGAAGCATAAATATGAAACTTCCATTGCAACTCACTAGGAAGCTGGAAGGAGAGAAGGCAGACTTAGTTGCTATTTACTTAACAAGAGATCATGCTTGTGATTACTCAATACCATGTCAATTAATTCCATAATGTTGTAAATTGTTGTTGATGTTGTGCTGGGGCTTCTAATTGATTGGAATGATATTCTGTCAGCTCTACCTTCAGACCAGAGAAGGTCTCCCCAAGAGACTGTTGAATTTATCTGGACGATAAGATGCTGGAGTCTATGCTTGGTATATGCTTGCAATGAAAGAATCTTGACTGAATTTCAACTGTAATACTTCAACAAGGTGGAGGAATCCACAACGGGGGGAGGGCTTGGGGAGGGGCGTGGGGGGATTCCCAGAGCCTATGAAACTGTGTCACATAATGCAAAGTAATTAATAAAAAAGAAAAAAAGAGAGATCATGCTTGCAGCAAAAGAAAAGGCCATTCTCTTCCTTGGACCTTTGTGGGTGAAGCCATGAGAGTGCTAACATTCTCTGGGATGCATTCTTTCTCCCTTCCTCTCTGTCCCACCTCCCTTTAGATCTTCTTTCTTGCCTGTCACTCCCCACAGTATATATCACAGTCAGGAGGGGCAGAGAGAAGGTGGTCCTCCCTCTACTTTGAATGCTTCTCACTTAGGGTTTCTGCTTTTTTCCTACAGTCATTGTTCCTGGTATAGTCAAGATACCAGGCAAAGAAGAAAAATGGATTGATTCACAGTTTCTTATCCCAAATTCTTTACTTACACATTTTAGGCCTTGAAACAAAAGGTGCTGTTTTTCCACTCAAATACAAAGAATATCTTCCAAAAACCCATGTGGGGGATGAACGTAACTCACAGCCTGTCCTTGTTTTAAATGTAAGTTAGAAATTTCTGCATTCCTCTTCTCTGGAAGCTGAGGCATGGTGATCCCATTTTTGGAAAACCAAACGGCGATAGTTGAATTTGTACTTCGAGGATTCTCTTCCATCCGACCACTCAATATTTTCCTTTTTGTGGTATTTTTCTTTTTCTACGTTGTATCTATTTCTGGAAACACCCTCATTGTCTTCCTAATTTTATTCAACCATCACCTTCATATTCCCATGTATTTTTTCCTGATGAACTTGTCATTTCTAGAGATCTGGTATACCTCCAACGTTGTTCCCAAGATGTTGCTCATTATTATAGCTGAACATAAGACGATCTCTGTGGCTGGCTGTCTGACACAGTTCTACTTCTTTGGCTCTTTGGCTGCCACAGAGTGCCTCTTGCTTACCGTGATGTCCTACGATCGTTACCTGGCCATCTGCCGACCTCTGCTCTACCCCATTCTCATGACTGGCTCTCTCTGCATCATGTTGGCTGCCAGCTCTTGGTTGTGCTCCTTCCTCCTCACAGCCATCACCATAGTCCTCATGTGTAGACTATCCTTCTGTGGAGCCAATGAGATCAATCACTTCTTCTGTGACTTCACTCCTCTGATCAATCTCTCATGCATGGACACTTCACTCACGGAGACCATTGCCTTTGCCACCTCTTCTGCAGTGACACTTGTCCCATTTCTTCTCATCACTATTTCCTACTCCTGCATTCTTGCTGCTATCCTAAAAATCCCGTCTGGCACAGGCCGGAGAAAAGCCTTCTCCACCTGCTCCTCTCACCTCACTGTAGTCACGGTGTTTTATGGGACACTGATTGCTACCTACCTTGTACCCTCAGCCAGCTCTTCCCAACTCCTACGCAAAGGGTTCTCTCTTCTCTACACAATCCTCACACCCATGGTCAACCCCATTATTTATAGCCTGAGAAACAAAGACATTCACAAAGCTCTGAAGAAGTGTTTGAGTAAAAAATCAAGTCTCCTCAGGTAATATCAAAAGGAAGAAATCTGTACTTGGCTAATGGTTGATAAACTGAGTTGAGTCACTTAAATTCACAAAGACAATTATCTGAACAACCTGTACACTTACCAGAGTCCTCCGAGAATGGCCGTGAACATTGCTGACTCTTATAGATTCAGCTGAACTGCTATGCCAGGATGTTATTGTAGCGGATCACATCTGCTCCATTAACTTCAGAAGACCTGGAATGTTGTATAAAGCCTACACCCAAAATCATCTCAATTCACCAAGAGTAAATTTTTCTGTGAAGGTAGAACTTCTCTAAAAAATTCAATTAGTTTAAGATAGTAGTTGCTATTGTAATAAATATCCTTAATTGTGTATCAATAATGTGGTGCTTCATTCAATCCCCTTTACTGCTGTAGATCTGTCCTGGTTGAAGAAAAAACACTTTTTTACCCTTTACTCTCTAGTATTTAGAAATGAGAAAAGAATATTTGGGAACATGAAACTGGGCAAGGACTTAGGACAGTGTCTCCAGCGCCCTATCATTTCTGCTACTGGAGCCCTTAACTCAGCTGGAAGTTGGGGCTTCATATCTATTAAATGTCATCTCCTACCAGGCCTCCTGCCAGGCTCTTGTCTTGCTCAGCACTTGCTCTCTTTCCTGCTGACACACACACACATGTTCTCAGTAGTTAGAACACAGGGTGTGGTGGTTATGTTTTTTTCTTAGTCCTGTGAAATCTTAAAGAACTGAATTGACTCCAGAGTAGAAGAGCCAAGGTCAGCATTGTGCATTTAAATGCTGCCCTCTGCCTTGTCTGACTCCTACCGGTTATGCTCCCCCAGTGCTGGGGACAAGAGTGTTTCTTGCCTATAGTTTTCTTTTTTCATTTTTGACTTCAGCATTGACATTATGTTAATTATTCAAAACTGTGGCTAGGAATCCAAGCTATGACACTGCACTTGAGTGTTCTGAAAAGCTCTGGCTTCAGTCTTGGTTGCTTCACTTCTGACCAGCTCCCTGCTGATGTGTGTGGGAGGGCAGCAGAAGATGGTCCAAATGCTTGTGCCCCAACCGCGTATGTGAGACCTGAATGGAATTCCTGACAACTCCTGGCTTTGGCCTGATCCAGCTCTGACTTTCGAGGAGTGAACCAGCAAATGGAAGATCTTTCTGTTTTTCTCCATTGCTCTGCATTTCAGATAGATATAATATAATGTAATATAATATTATATATAATATTAATATTTTTAAAGGAGTTGTCTTTTGTTTCAGCCCTGATAAATGAGGAGAGTGCTGTTTTGATTACCTGAGGGTATGCTTGGAGAGAATAAAGCGGTCAGTTTTCAACTGTTTGCAGGTAGATTGTCACCAGCAATGTCAATGTCAGACCACCTCTGGGTGAGGCTAGATGGCTGGATGAGAGAACTGACTTTTGTGACATTTTGGGCAAGTTTTGAAGGAAAGCTCTGTCACTCTAAAATTGTGCTTTTGGGTCATTAATCAGATAATTCACCAGTCTTAGTTTCCTATGTATTTGCAAAAGAGGAAATGCCACAGTTAACTCACACTGCTGTTAGGTGAGGACATGTAAAGTGCCCTATTTGGCCATAAGAAGAGCTCCACAAATGAAAAACTCAACAACTCTTCTTACAGGTTCTACTTCCTGGCTCAAATAAGTCAAAAGATCTACATAATGTGAAATACGCTCTGCAGTTTTAAGGCCCAAAAAGAATGTGAGTTATGCACGCTGCATCATTTCAAAGAGAGAAGTGATCTCCTGGAGGGTCATGTGGGCCTTCTCTGTGGCAAATACAGAAAACAGGCAAATACCCATTGCTTCTATTTCTAAGTCCACCTATCTCCCCATAATCACAACTGTTTATCAACTAGCGGCTTCTCTTCTTGTCCAGGGACATGTAAGTTACATAAGCACATGCCATAGCTACCGCTGCCTATAGGACTGGGCAAGAAGAGGGTGTGGTATGCAACCACACATGCAGATCCGTTAACACTCTGCTAGCTTTGAGCTTACGAGTACATCACCTGTTAGAGGACAGTCTTGAGTTTGGTGGTGAAACCTTGGGGTTTTTGTGATGAACAAATGGCTGTCAACTGAGAAACATGCCTCCTCACTGTCTGGCATACTCTCAGCTCCCAAACAGGGAAAGAAAGATGTTGGGTTGGAGATGACTTTCTATTTCCTTTAAGATGTGTCATTGAGGGCCTGGTGCAGTAGCCTAGTGGCTGAAGTCCTTGTCTTGTATGAGCCATGATCTCATGTGGGTGTCAGTTCGTGTACTGGTGGCCCCATATCCAATCCAGCTCCCTGCTTTTGGTCTGGGAGCACAGTTGGGGATAGCCTGAAGCGTTCGGACCCTGCACCTGTGTGGGAGACCTAGAAGAAGCTGCTGGCTTTGGATCAAATCAGCTCCAGCCATTGCTGCCATATGGGGAGTGAATCAGTGGAAGGAAGGTCTTTATCTCTCCTCTCTGTATATCTGACTTACCAATAAAAATAATCTTTTTCAAAAACAGATGTGACATTGAAACCTAAAGCTTAAGAACTCCTTTCAGTTCAGTGAGGAAGGAGATTCAGAGGAGTCACTTTCCTGGGACTGCAGCTGATAAGAAAGTCCAACACTGGCAAGATCAATCCCGGAAGTCTGCCCACCTGGGTTAGTGATATTCTTTTCTTAGAGTTGGGAAGATGTGCCTGAGAAGGTAGCAAAGCAGGAAAGAGGATGAATAGTCTCTGACCTGCCCTGAGCAGTTCTGCTTTCATCTTTCTTATTTACGGTTGTTCCATTTAAAACTTCATTTGAATAAGACTTCTACCATACTCATAAATGCGTAAACTCTCTTTTTCTATTTATAATAGATCTTTTCTTTACTCATAATTTCCATTATTTCCCTGCTAGAAAAATTAAAGGGGTAATTTTGACTTAATTTATAATCTTATTGAGTCAAACACAGTTGGTGAGCCCTGGCTGGGCTGAGAGGAGCATAAAGCGACTTGTTGGAAAGGTCAAAGCTTCTAGGATGACCAACCTCTGTAGATAACATTGTATCTCACAGCTACCATACTGTATTTGAACTTCATGGTTTTATAAAGGATTCATTTATTTATTTGAATGGGAGAGAGAGAGGAGGGAGGGAGAATCAAAAATCTAAATGTAACACCTGAAATTATGAAAATACTAAAGAAAAAAAATGAAACACTTCAAGATATTGGTATAGGCAATGGTAACTTTGGATAAATCTTAAAAACAGACTATGAAAACAAAAATAGACAAAATCATGTAAAATTAAAAACATTCTATATAATCCATAGAGTGAAGAGAAAGATTACATAATGGAAAAAATCATTTGCAAGCTAGTCACCATCTGACTAGAGATTAACATTTAGAATGTACAAGTATGAGGAACTAAAAAAACTGAGCAAATTAAAAGCCAAAAACTCAATTAAAAGTTGGCAAATGATCTGGTTAGACATTTCTCAAGAGAAAATATCGAAGGGGCTGACAAGAATATAAAAAACAAACCAGTAAAGAAATGGGCAATGGAAATGAACAGACACTTCTCAAAGGAACAAATCCAAATGGCTAACAGACATATGAAAAAATGCTCAAACTCCTCAGAAATAAAGGAAATTCAAATAGAAACAACACTGGGTTACACTTAACTCCAAGGAAAATGTCCCAAATACAGAAAACTACCAACAATACCTGCTGGTGTGGATGCGGGGATAAAGTGACCCTACTCAACTTCTGGTGGGATTGCAAGGTGGTACAGCCACAGTGGAAGTCAGTATGGAGAATACTCAGGCAACTGAAAATTCACCTACCATATAACTCCTAGGAATATATCCAAAGGACCTGATACATGAGAAACCAACTTGCACCCCTGTATTCATTGCAGCACAATTAACAATTGCAAAACTTGGAAAAACGTAGATGCCCATTGACAGAGGACTGGAGAAATGGTGGTGCATCTATTCTATGGAGTACTACTCAGCTATTAAAAAGAGTGAAATACAATTATCTGTAGCCAAATGGGCCAAATTGGAGACCATTATGCCTAGGGAAATGAGCCAATCCCAAAAGGTCAGATACCACATGTTTGCTCTAATGTAGGATAACTTCATCAAAATTACATTGCTAATATGGCTAGGGGTTGTTTAACTCATCTTCTTATGCAATGGCTCTTTCCTGTTTCAATTTGCAGTCTTGTAAAGTCAAATCTAATTATTTTTGCTGTGAATCTTACCTTTTCACACTTTCTAGTTATTTGCATTTCTCCCAATAAGTTCTTGTGATTTATTTATTGATCATCCATAAGAGATGGATTGCTTGTAAACATTTGAGATTGTAAATGTCCATTTCAACACTGTTTTGCTACATATGCAGCAAATGAAACTCTAGTTATTAATTGTAACTCCTCCAACACCACAAGAGTCATGCACTGGCATCTATTCCCACAAAGTTTTTGATTCCTGTTTTCACCATTCTTGTGATGCATTTTAGTTTTTGTAGCATCTCTGTTAACTTCATATTGATGAAAATTTATAATTCTCACCCCAATATGGGCTGTGCCCACTGATTCTGTATTTTAGGGGATATGTAATAGAAGTGTAACGGGGACTAATATGTTCAGATATGAAGACAAAGCACTGTATGTCTCTATTTATACAGACCAAAGATGGATTCCCAGTGAAAGAACTGAATACATCCTAACAGTAAGATGATAGACTCCCTGATGATGTCCATGCCTACATTGTTGGGAAACACTTCAATAGGAACATGATGGACTTGTGATTGTTGATGAAGGACATCCATTGTAAAACTAGAGGGGAAATCAATGTAGCGGGGAGGGAAGAGAACTTGGGGAAGGGCACGGGCAACTCCAGAGCCTATGGAACTATATACTAAAACAAAATAAAACATGTTTTAGAAAGGAATATAAAAAATTCTCACCATTGCTAATTATCCACAAAGTGATATCATCACACTCTAGTCAGAATGCTAATAAGAATGTAGAGAAAGAGGACCTTTTATATTTTATTGATTGAATGTCATTTAGTTCAGTCATTATAGGAAATCATATGGAGTCTTTTATAAATAAATAAATAAATAAATAAATAAATAAAATTAGAATGTGATATGATCCAACTGTCTCAGCTTGGGGTACATACCCAGAGGAAATGAAGTCAACATAATCAGCATATACATTCAGTCTCATGTTAATTGTAAGACTGTTCACAGTAGTCAAGACATGGAACCAACAGTATTTTTTTAGTTTCTTTAATCTCTGACCATCATCTCACCGACAAGTTGACTCTGAAAGCAACACTTGCCAATTGCTTCTCCAGGCTGATCAAGAATGTCTCCAGGTACCAAGGCCACATTAGTTAACTTTGAGGCTCAAGATATAGGCTGGCCTGCAAAAGGAGATCTCTGTCAAAACCAAAATTCAGGGTCCTTTTGGTGACAAAAAAAAGGCTAATGTTATGTAATGACATTTAAGCTCCTGATTCTTGTGTATACCCTTTGCAGTCCATGGGTGGTTGATAGGAGGAATACGCCTATAAGAGTCAAGGCAAGGTGGACAGGAGGGAGGTTTTTGAGCCCCTGATGCCATCCCGAAGAGTAGGTGTGCCTGCTGAGAGCCCTGCCACTGTGCTTGGTTTGATTTCAGGCAGGAGGGCACGAAAGCCATTTTATCTTGTCCTACAGTGTCCTCCAGTCTTGGTGGAGTCTCACTATACACACCCACTTGAGTTCGAAGAGATGTGACCTTAATAAAAGAAAGTCACAGGTTTCCTGTGGAAATCAACAGTCTGCAGCACAAAGAGGGCTGCTCCCTGTGCATGCTGCTGGGGTCCTAGCACCCAGAATCACTGAGTGAGTCACAGGTTGTGCTATCTGCTTATTTCTTGTATAACTCACAGACTTGGAGGCAGCCTCCTGTCTGCTTTGGGTATCAGGTGCTGTATTGAAAAATCAAGATTATTTATTAGGTGTTTTCTAAGGAGCAAAGTGAGCATAATAATTGATATCTGTATCAATCTTTCAGCTTTACAAAACTTTGCTGCAGAGTTTCTTTGGTGCTTAGCTGACTATGAAGTAGAAACAACCACCACAGCATAGATAAGGAGCTAAGACTCAATGACACTGAATGATTTTCTCAAAGTATTTCTGTGAAAGCCCCAATAGATTCTTATTCTGTTGTATCCCATTCCATCATACTCTTAGCTCTGAAAGACTCTAACTCAGTGTATCTCTTCTAGGCATGTTTCTTTTTCTGTGTTTTGTTTTGTTTTGCCTTTCCTAAATCACACACTACAACTACTAACCATGACACACCTTGCTTTGAGGGTTTAGTCGATGGGATGCCAGAAGGCAAGCTTATATCAGCAGTAGTCTTCTAGCATCGTCATCCAAGATGCACACTGCCAAAGTACTTAAAACACTTTTTTACATAATGTCCATGGCATTTGATGAATGCTTTATTTAGATACTAGAAATAATATGGGTTCTCAAAAATACGTATCCAATCTATGAAACTATTATTTTAAGTTTAATTCATTTGCTGATATGAAAGGATTTGTGAAATTTCAGATATATTCAAGTGGTATAAATTGATGGATCAAAGGTATAAATAATTTTAAGCATTTATATTTATTTCTGTGGTATCACAAATGCAGTCAAATTGTAGAAAGAATTTGCTTTTAACAATGATGCTCTGTGATGGGCTTAGGACTATTCATGAAGAACTACATATTGCAATAATAAAGTGGAAATCAGTGGGGGTATAGAGGGGACTTGAGGAGAGGGAAAGGAAATCCCAGAACTTATGCAAATGTATCATAAAAGCAGGGGATGGAAGAAGTCCAAACACTACCGTGCAGAAACCAACATCATCGGAAAGACAACCAGAAGCCCTGAGCGGTTCGCAGAAACAGAAGAACGATAAACGTCCTTCGGGACCAGGGAGGAGAGCTTTCTCTGGTCCGAGCCTGGCTCCAACTCTGGACCCCCACCCTCCCTCGCAATGACCATCGGGATCGCTCCGAAAACCCCTCATAGCAAACAAACAACCATACAAACTAAAAAAAAAACTAAAATAAATAGACGAACAACAAAAAGTAGAGCTTGGAATCTGATAGGAAAGAGCTGGCATGGATTGGCTCATGCCTCGCTGGGTGGGACACAAAGATTAGTCACTCCTCACCATGGTGTTGGGGATTTTCCTGCACACCCCCCCCCCAAAAAAAATGTTCTGCACCTTAATTGTCGACAAATGTCCTGTTAGAGTTACAAGCCAGTCTAGATTACCCTAAAATCTGCCAAGATCAGCAAAATTATACTTCAACACAACAAATGGCTAAATACTAAAATGAAATAGACACGAGACAGCTGAATGGTACCTTATAGCCATTTTAAGGTATATAGCAGCCTGTCCTGTATATAAACTAAAATTGAAATGTCAATGAGCTAATCATAGGTTGTGGTTAAGAACTTGCTTCTTTTTTTTTTTTTAAACATACTGGTTACTCAAAACCATGTCAATTCCATAATGTTGCAAACTGCTGTTGATGTCATATTGGGACTCTTAATTGACTGGGATGATATTCTACCAGCAATAACTTCGGACCAGAAATGGTCTCCCCAAGAAACTGTTCAACCCATCTGGACAACAAGTAGCTGAACTCTATGCTTGGTATACGTATGCAAGGAAAAAATCTTGATTGAATTTGAACTATAATACTACATCAAGGTGGAGGAATCCACCAGGGGGGAGGGGCGTGGGGGGATTCCCAGAGCCTATGAAACTGTCACATAATGCAAAATAATTAATAATAAAAATAAATAAATAAAAAAAGAAAGAGGAGGAGAACAGAATAAAAAAAATTGATGCTCTGTTATACTCTCCTTCAAAACCCTAACCTTCTAGTTCATAAGAAAAATCCAATGTTTAGCTTAAATTGAATCTCTCAAATCAAGCCTGCAGTCATGTAATTCCCACAAGCATCTATGTCCTCAGCTCTAACACCCTTTCTTACCTGAAGGACTTGCTGAAACAAGTTTGGCAGCTCTGTCTGTATTCTCCTCAGAGTTTAATATTGATTACTTCTCAGTAATAAAAGCAGACTCACCCAGAAAACTGATGGGAAAACAAGTCTTACTAGAGACTTAATGATGATGCTATGTCCATACAAAATTTCAGCTACTCAGAATGTATTTTCTCAGGTAATCTCCTCTAAGATGCATTTTTTATACTTAGCTGACAATGATTTTACTATTTATAGGCTACAGTGCAGTATCTCAAGACATATACTCAACAAGTGCTGATTAGATTGTGATAACTAACTTGATTTCTTCTTTGATATTACTTCATACTTGGAGTCTACAGCTTCTTCCTTTTACTTGCTCATAAAATACATAATAGCTTATTCTAACTATTGTAGGTCCCGTTTTCCCTGTGACACTAGAAGCATTTCTTTTCTAGCTCCAATTTGGTGATTCAAACTCTTTCTGTCCCCCAAATTGCTTGCAGCCTCTCATAAACATGACTGTGTCCAGATTGAGACTGCTTACCCCCCCAATATTCTATCTGTGAGGAAAATTGCATATTTGTATTTCTGTTTCTGACTTATTTCACTTAACATATGTCCTCTGGTTCCACACATGATATTGAAAATGACGGAATTTCTTTTTATGGTAAAATAATATCCCATTGTGTATTTATATCATATTTTATTTATCCGTTCATTTGATTGTAGATACCTTGTTTAATTCTTTTGTTTTCTATTTAACGGTGATGCAATAAACATAGTGAAACTTTCTGATACAATGATTTCATGTAAATCACATGAAAAAAATGGTAGTGGGATTGCTGGATCATACAGCAGTCATGCTTTTAATTTTTTTAAAGGAATTTTCATACTATTTTTCTTGCCATCAACAAGATGTAAGAGTTCCTCTTTCTCATGTCCTCATGAACCATTTTTAATTTTGTGTCTTTTTGGTAATAGCTGTTCCAGAAAAGATGAAGTTAAATCTCATTATGGTTTTGATTTGCATTTTTCCTGATGACTAGTGATACTGAGCATTTGTTTGCATAGAATTTTTGTTTATTATGTTAAGAAATGTCTTCAGATGTTTGCCAATTTTTAAACTGAATTGTTTATTTTTGCCGACTTCTTTGAGTTCCCGTTCAAGTCTGAATATGAACCATTTATCATATAAATGACTTGTAAATATTTATTCCCATTCTGATGGATGTCTATTCACTGTGTTTATTGTTTCCTTTGCTGTGCAAAAGCTTCTGAATTGTGTAAAATCCCACCTGTATATTTTTTTCTTTTGTTCTGAGCTTTTAGGGTCTTATCCAAGACATCCTTTCTTATGTTAGTGTCCTGAGATGTTTGCCCTGTGTTTAGCAGTGTCATAGCTTCAGGTCTTACTTATATCTTTGATCCATCTTCAGTTGATTTTTTATATGATGAGAGATGAGGATTTGATTTTAATTTCCCACATATGTATACACATATATTCAGTTTTGTCATTACTCTTTATTAAAAAGGCTAATTTTTCTCCAATCTATGCTCTTGGCAGCTTTGCCAAAAATCTGTGTGTACATTTATTAATTGCTAGGTTCTTTCAAACACTGATCTCTGATCTCTGTAGTAGTTTTTATGTCAGTACCATACTGTTTTAATTACTATAATGTTGTAGTATGCTTTGAAGTCAAATATTATGATGTCTCCAACTTAAATTATTTTTGGCTCAGCATGGCTTTCGGATTCTTTTGTGAATCCATGAGAATTTTAAGAGTCATTTCTTCTACTTTCATAAAGGATGTGTTTGGTATTTTGATAGAGAATGTACTAAATCTATAGATTGTTTTGAGTAGTAGTACTTTTTTTTAAAAGACTTATTTTATTTTTAGTGCCAAGTTAGATATACAGAGAGGAGAAAAGACAGAGAGGAATATCTTCCATCTGCTGCTTCACTCTCCAAGTGACCGCAATGACTAGTGCTGTACTGATCTAAAGCCAGGAGCCAGGAGCCTCTTCCTGGTCTCCCACACGGGTGCAGGCTCCCGAGGCTTTGGGCCATCCTCAACTGCTTTCCCAGGCCACAAGCAGAAATTTGGATGGGAAGTGGAGCTGCCAGGATTAGAACCAGCACCCATATGGAATCCCGGCATGTTCAAGGCAAGGACTTTAGCCACCAACTCATGGCACCGGGTCCTAGTAGTAGTGCATTTTAACAATACTATTTTTCCAACCCATGAATATGAAATTTTTTTCTCCTGTTTTGTGTGTACTATTTCTTGGATCAGTACTCCATAATTTTAATTACAGAGACTTTTTCTTCGTTGCACTAAACTTACTTCTAAAGAGTTTATCCTTTGTCACTGTTGTAGATGATATTGCTTTCCTGATTTTCCTTTCAGTGAGATTAGTATTGCTGTATAAAAATGATGTCTTTACATGGAGTTTGTGTTCTGCAATTCTGAACTGGATTATCAGTTCTGAAAGTTTTTTGTGGAAATGTTTAGGTTTTCCCACATATAAAATTTTGTTATCTGCAAGCATGGATATTTTGACTCATTACTTTCCAATTAGGGTGTTCTTTATTTTTCTCTCTTCTCTAAAATGATCTTGCTAATACATCTTTTACTGTATTAATGAGAGTGGTGAAAGTGGACTTTCCTGGGTTTTTCTAAATTTGAGGGAAATGTTTTTAGCTTTTCCCTCCTCGATAAGATATTGAATATTGATTTATAAAATACAGGCTTTATTGTTTTGAATCATGCTCTGTATATAACACATTAGTTGAGAGTTGTTTTTCATAAAGGACATTACACTTTATATATCAAATGTTTTTACTATATATATTGAGAGATCTTATGATTCTTGTTCTTGAACCTATTGAAGTGGTTTATTGCATTTATTGATTTGCAAATGCTTTAACGCACATTTTCTTTTCTTTTCATTTGAAAGACACGCGCGCGCGCACACACACACACACACACACACACACGCAGAGAATCAATCTTCCATTTGTTGACTCAACCCCCAACTGCAAATATGCACAATTGTCATGGCTACATCAGATCAAAACTAAGAGCCCAGAAAACAATTAAAGTTTCTCACCTGGGAGGCAGGGCTTCAGCACTTAAACCATTAGCTTCTTGCTAATGCAAACTCATAGATCAGAAACAGAGAATCGAGAACTGAAACTGACCACTGCTACGGGGGATGTAGGAATTCCAAGCAGACTTCACCACTACACCAAACCCGTATTTATGAATGTTGAGCCATCTTGCACACCTGGGATGAATCCCATTTAATAACATTTGTGATATTCTTGATGTTTTATATTTCTTTGGTAATATGGTAATTTAAGAAAGTATTTTTATTATTTTCTATGATACAGTTTTGTAGGTACATGGATGTTCCCTCTTTCCTTTCCCTTAATCTCTTTCAATTTTCCCCTCATATTACTTTTCCCTTATTATTACAGTAATAGAACCCTTTAGTAATAGTTATAAGTATAACATTCTGCTATTTAAGTGCATCATTTAATTATAGGTACAAAATCCAGTATCATGTTGCCAGGGTATATTTAATGCTTCACTGGGAATCCTCACTTTATTCAACAGTAGAGATGCATCTTCCTTTCCTGGCGTGCTGGTCTCCATGATACAGTTAATCTATGAGAACATATGTATATATATGTATGTATATATACTTATATATATACTTCATACATATATATACTTTATACATATCTACACATATACACATATAAAGTACATATGCATATAAAGTATATGTATATATACACATATAAAGTATATATACATTTATACATATAGATACATATACATTAATATGATATATTAATATGTTATATTAATATATTAACATACCACTACATATTATATTAATACTATATACTATGTAATATAATATATGAAGTATAATATATAATGCATAATGTGTGATATATGGTATGTAATGTATAGTATATAATATATAGTATGTAATATATAATATAACCATATACCAGAAAGAACATATGCAATTTGTCTTTTGGGGATTGGCTCATTTAACTGAGCATGGGACCATTTTGTTGCAAATGGTAGAATTTCATTGTTTTTAATAGCGGAGTCGTATTCTATGGGTTAGATATACCACTCCTTTATTCAATCCTCTTTTCATGGGCATCTGGGTTATTTCCATGTCTTTGCTATTGTAGATTATGCTGCTGCAATGTATGAATACAGGTCACTTTCTGCTATGGAGATTTCATTCCCTTTGGGTATATTCCCAGAAGTAGGGTAGCTGGGTTATATGGCAGGTCAATTTTCAGCTGTCTTTGCACTCTCCATACAGACTTACACAGTGGCTATACCAGCTTACATTCCCATCAGTGGTGAAGGATGGAACCTTTCTCTCCACATCCACTCCAGCAGGTGTTTTATATTTGTTTTATTAGTTGTAACGTCTCTTTTTCCATCTCTAATGTTCTTCTTTTTAGTTTTTTTAAAATCTGTTATTCTGGCTAAAGTTTTGTCTGCTATCTATCTTTGAAAAGAATCAGCTTTTCATTTTGTTAATTGTTTATGTTATTTTTAGTTGTAATTTTATTTACTTCTGCTATGATCTTCATTATTTTTTCTTGCATCCTGATAATTTGGGATTAGCTTGTACTTGCTGTTCTATACACTGTTAGATTGCTTATTTGGAAGCTTTACATTTTAAAGAATTCATTTATTTACGTATTTATTTACTTGAATGGCAGAGTGCCAAAGAGAGAAAGAAAGTGCTCTTTTTTTAAGATTTACTTATTTTTGCTGGAAAGTCCAATAAGAGAGAGAAGGAAATACAGAGAGGAAGATCTTCCATCTGTTGACTCACTCCCCAAGTGGCCGCAGCAGCCAGAGCTGAGCTGGTCCGAAATGAGGAGCCTGGAGCTTCTTCCGAGTCTCCTATGTGGGTTCAGGGTCCCACAGCATTGGGCCATCCTCTACTGCTTTCCAAGGCTACAAGCAGGGAGCTGGATGGGAGTGGGCACCAGGATATGAACTGGTGCCCATATGGGATCCCAGCATGTGCAAAACAAGGATTTAGCCACTAGGCTACTGTGTTAGGCCCAGAAAGTGCTCGTTTATCTGCTGGCTCACCCCCAAATGGCTACAACTGCCAGATTTGGTCAGGCCTGAGTTAGGAACCGTGAAATCTATCCAGGTCTCCCATGTGGGTGGCAATGGCTTGGTCCATCTTCTGCTGCCTTCCCAGTGCTAGGGAGTGGAACTGGAAGCAGAACAGCTGGGACTCCAGCTTGCAATCCAGCTGGAACTCTGAAATGAGATGCCAGTGATGTAAATAGTGGCTTAGCCTGCTGTACCTGCCCTCCTTTACGAGGAAGGACAACAGGAGCAGGCAGTATGAACATGCAGGAGTGCCTAGTCTTGTCTAGGGGAGCTTCCAGAAGGTCCTGGGAAACGGGGGATGAATGAGAATGAGTCAATGATGAGAAGTTTAGGGGAGAGAAAGAGAGCAAGAGTGAGAGTGAGAGCAAGTGAGAGAGAATAAGCTGAGTCACCCAAGCAACTTTAAAGAAATTGGTGTTCGGCCCGACTGACAAAGAAAAAAAAGAGAAAGCAAGATTTAACAGCATCAAAGATGAAAAAGGCAACATAACAACAGACACTGCAAACATTAAGGCCATAATTAGAAATTACTACAAAGCACTGTACTCCAACAAATCAGAAGACCACCAAGAAATGGAAAAGTTCTTAGACTTCTACCACCTGCCAAAACTTAGCTCAGAGGCAACAAATGACCTGAACAAACCCATAACTGAAGCAGAGATTGAATCAGTGATTAAAGATTTCCCAACAGTGAAAAGCCCAGACCCAGTCAGCTTCACTACAGAATTCTACAAAACGTTCCGAACAGAACTAACCCCAATCCTCTACAAACTCTTCAAAACAATGGAAAAGGAAGCAACCCTTCCAAACTCATTCTATGAAGCCAACATTACCTTAATCCCAAAACCAGAGAACCAACAGAGAAGGAAAACTACAGACCTATCTCTTTGATGAACATTGATGCCAAGATTCTCAACAAAATCCTACCCAAAAGAATTAAAAAAAAAAAAAAAATCAGACAGATCATTCATCCAGATCAAGTAGGATTCATCCCTGGAATGCAGGGATGGTTCAACATTCGGAAATCCATAAATGTGATACACCACATCCAAAAACTGAAAAACAAGAATCACATGATAGTATCAATAGATGCAGAAAAAGCTTTCGACAAAATCCAACACCACTTCCTGCTAAAAACCCTAACCAAGGTAGGCACAGATGGAAAAATCCAGAACATAATCAAAGCAATATATGAAAAACCCAACGCCAGCATTATACTGAATGGAGAAAAGCTGGAACCCTTCCCACTGAGATCTGGAACAAGACAGGGATGTCCACTTTCTCCACTACTATTCAACATAGTCCTAGAGGTACTTGCTGAGACCATAAGACAAGAAAAAGAAATCAGAGCAATCCAAATGGGACACGAAGAAGTCAAGCTTTCACTATACGCAGATGACATGATTCTTTATATAGAAGAGCCAAGAGGCTCAACACAGAGACTCCTAGAACTTATACAAGAGTTCGGTAGAGTGGCAGGGTACAAAATTAATGAACAAAAATCAACAGCCATAGTGTATGCTAACAGCCCCAAGTTGGAAAAAGATCTAACCAGCAAGATACCATTCAAAGTAACAGAGAAAGGCATGAAATATCTGGGAATAAACCTAACCAAAAATGTAGGAGACCTATTTGAGGAAAACTACAAACTGCTTAAAAAAGAAATTGAACAAGACCTAAAAAGATGGAGTAACATCCCATGCTCCTGGATAGGTAAAATCAATATCATTAAAATGTCTATACTGCCAAAAGCAATATATACATTCAACACAATCCCAATCAAATTGCCCAAAACATTCTTCATGGAACTGGAAACAATGATTCAGAGGTTCATCTGGAAACACAAAAAAACCACGGATAGCTAGAACCATCCTTAAGAACAGGAAGTTAGCAGGGGGAATCACAGTTCTGGACCTCTGGACATACTATAGAGCAGTGGTTATCAAAACAGCCTGGCACTGGCACAAAGATAGAGAGGAAGATCAATGGAGCAGAATAGAAACACCAGAAGGGAACCCACACAGATACAGTCAAATAATCTTTGACAAAAAGACAAATGACAATCCAGGCAAATGGGAAGGTCTGTTCAATAAATGCTGTTGGGACAACTGGTTAATAGCCTGCAGAAACAAAAAGATAGACCCACATCTCTCACCATACACTAAGATCAAATCTAAATGGATAAAAGATCTAAACCTACATCCAGAAACCTTCAAACTTTTGGAAGAAAATGTTGGAAATACCCTGCAAGATCTAGGCGTAGGTCCCGACTTCCTAAAAAGGACACCAAAGGCAATAGCAATCAAGACCAGAATAAACAAATGGGACTTCATCAAATTAAGAAGCTTCTGTACAGCAAGGGAAACAATCAACAAAGTAAAAAAGCAACCCACAAAATGGGAGAAGATCTTTGTGCACTATGTAGGTGATAGAGGGCTAATCTCCAGAATATACAAAGAACTCCAAAACAACCAAAATGTCAAAACAAACAAGCCACTCAAGAAATGGGCATGGGAAATGGGCAGACACTTCACAAAGGAACAAACCCAAATGGCAAATAAACATATGAAAAAATGCTCAAGTTCCCTGGCAATAAGGGAAATCCAAATTAAAACATCAATGAAGTATCACCTAACGCCAGTAAGACTAGCCCACATGAATAAAAGCGCCAGCAACACTTGTTGGTGAGGTTGCGGGGAAAAGGGAACCCTACTCCACTGCTGGTGAGGCTGCAAGTTGGTACAGCCTCTATGGAAATCAGTATGGAGAACATTCAAACAACTCAAAATCAACATACCGTATGATCCAGCAATAGCACTCCTAGGAATATATCCAAAACACTTGTTCTATGAGAAACCAACATGCACTCCTATGTTCATAGCAGCACAATCAGTAATTGCAAGAACATGGAAGCAGCCAAAATGCCCATCAGCAGAGGATTGGATAAGAAAGCTATGGTTCATCTACTCCATGGAACACTACTCAGCTATTAAAAAAAACAAAATGCAATTCTTTGTGGCAAAATGGGCCCAACTGGAAACCATAATGCTAAGGGAAATGAGCCAATCCCAAAAGGTTAGATACCACATGTTTGCCTTAATTTAAGATGATATGATGTTATGTATAACATGTTATGTTATGTATGTTATATGTTACGTATAAACTAAAAGTAAAATGTCAATGAGGTGGTCACAGAATGTGGTTAAGAACTCGCATTTATTTTTAACATATTGGTTACTCATTACTATGTCAATTAATTCCATAATGATGTAAATTCTTGCTGATGGTATATTGGAGCTTTTAATTGATCGGGATGATACTCTGCTGGCTCTGTCTTCAAACCAGAGGGGGTCTGCCTAAGAAGCCGTTGAACTTGACTGGACAATAAGATGCTGGACTCTATGTTTGGTATATGCTTGCAATGAGGGAATCTCAACTGAACTTGAACTGTGGTTATTCAACAAGGTGGAGGAATCCACCATGGGGAAAGGGTTTGGGGAAGGGGAGGGGAGAATCCCAGTACCTATGAAACTATGTCACATAATACAATGTAATTAATAAAAAAATTTTAAAAAATGGTGTTCTATGATATCATTATGTGTGTGTGTGTGGTGACGGGGAGAAGGGATGGATGAGAAAGGAATGGCCAACTGAGAGCTAAAGCTGGAGCAGAGTGAGGAGGCACATCCAAGCCCACACTATCTGTGTGTGTGTGTGTGGTAGGGGGGTGTTTCAGGAGAGAGGGTCTTGTGAAAGCAGGTGAGGGATGAAAATCAATGTAGTGACTGCCGGACTGCAAAGAAGTGAGCTAATTGGAGCAGTGTTCAGGCAAAAGTACACTTCATAAGACTTAGTGGTTGGTGATGGGTGGTGGTGTGGGAGAGGGAGAAGCTTAAAAGGGACTCTGACTCATAGCTAAGTGGAAGTGGGGCTAGTCTGCATTCCTCTGGGGTGGTGGACATGGACAGACTTGGATATGAATTGAATTCAGATGCTACACTCTAACAGACACCTGTGCAGATGCACATGGAGGTCAAATGAGAGTTGGGGACACACATATGCAGAGCTGTGAACCTATGGAACAGAGAGTTACCCAATGAAGACAACAGAATGGGTGAGGAACCTAAGAAGATGTGAATCGAGTGAGGAGCCTCACCACAGCTCCCCAGGGATGACACAGCATTGCCACAGCCCCAGCAGAGGAGCCATGACTAACACCCTAGATATGGGAGCTTGTAACAGCAACATCCTGACTCATGTTTAAAAGTTGCTTCTTCAGAAAGATCACACACTAGTATACCTGTGCCTGTGCATGCATGTATACACACACATGCGAGCACACACACACACACACACACACACACACACACACATTGCTCTAAAGTCAAACAAGTTGGGAAATCTAGGATTAATAAGTGCTGCAGGAAAAAAAAAAAGCCCTTCCCTCTGTATAACTCAGTTTCCTGCAGGAGGCAGCTCTGGTCATGGGTTTCTCCAGAGTCTAGCCGTCTTAGACAAAGGAAAAGGTAGAGAGATAGTTTCCTCAGGTGTAGGTTTCTCTGTCCAATGCTGGGAAGAGAGAACCATCCATCTCTCTATCTATCAGAGGAAAAAGCTGAGGTTCAGTGACTGGTGTTAAGTTCAAAGCTAGTGTCAGGTTCAACATTTAGATTGCTACCTACCCCATGACCGTCTTAACCTAAGAAAACTCCAGTAGTTGCAGCAAGAGTAAAAACTAAAAATAACTTACGAAAAAAATCTACTGATCGTAATCTTTTCCCAAACAACATTCTTGATGACTTTGAATTTGAATCCAAACTCTGCCACTACTTGGTTGTATAATTGTGTAAATTCTCTAATCTTCTACAGCCTCTACTTTTTCACCTACAAAGGGGAATAGAAGAGGAACAGTGAGTAGCGGCTTTTTGTTAGACGTTACTATTAATAAGTTGAGACTGAGAGCTAGGGTCATTCTGTAGATCACACGGACAGTGGAGATGGAACAGGGACTCAAAGCAGACCTATGGGCTCAAAATCTGGGGCTCCCACTAGTGACCACATCATTCATCCCAGGGCCTGCTGGCTCAAGCCTTGAGGCCTGCCTCTGGCCAATCTCCCAATTCAGGATACTCTGGCTTGTGAGGTGAAGAAGCTTTGCCCGATCCAGGAGGAACCCAGACACTGCTCCCCAGCCAGCTAAAGAGAGGGTTTGGAGAGGACAGAATACCTTCAGAAAGGAAGCTTTAGCAAGCATTGGTCCTTTGGCCCCACTGAGTCTCGGGCCACCTGGGTGGAAGACACAGATGGCAGGGCCAGGCGTCTTGTTCTAGAGCAGAGCCACATGTAATTCTGAGTCCCCATCATTGACTGAGAAACAGTCCCTTTTTCCAGGCAAAACTCATGAGTGACATCACCCCAGAACGAGGTTCTGTGTTGGAACCAACTTGATCTTTGGTTTTCCTTTGTGTCACAGCAGCTACTTTAGGTTAGGCTGTGGCAAGAAGCTTTTAAAAAGGATGTGGGGGAAGGTTTGAATCTCTGTGGCTAAAGAGGGCGGACTCAGCCTCACTTCCTCCCTCTTCTCATTTGCACTTCCTGTCGTCACAGTGTGACCGGACCTTTTTCACCCCTCACTTCTCCTTTTACACAAATAGCTCCCAAGAGCTGTGTTACACTAGCCTTGTCGCCTCTGCCCCAAGTATCGCCACTGAAGTCGGCCTATAAGATTAAGGAGTGGTACCTAGAAAAGGTAAGATTGACTATGTTTTTGCCTGGCTCAAAAGCAAAGATCTGAACCATGTTGTGTAGAACAGGGTGTAGTTTTTAGAATCTTTACAGCCTCTTAGTGACTTTAAAACCCAGAGTTTTGTTTCACAAATACTTAGCGCAGGAAGAAGTAGAGACAACCATTGAGATCCTGATGTTGCCTCCAGTTTGGGCCTGGGTGTCTGTAGCTTAAGCTGCTACACAACTTGAACTGCTGCCTCCACTACTTTCTGATACCCGGAGCTGTCTGTGTGAGATGAAGTTGAGAAGATTTCCTTGTACTCTAGTCCAGAAAATCAATCTTGGGAGTTTCAGATGAAGCAAGAAGCCACCAGAGCCATTTGGGGAGGCTGCTGGGAGATGTGGATCTCGTTCATTAGGGAAATTTCCTAAATGAAAATTATTGATTCCCCACAGACACTAGATAGGACAGTTAAAAATCATAAGGGTGTGCACAGTCACTGGGTGTTGAGAGATGAAAGCCACCCAGGGCCAATGAATGCTTAGTTTCTTGGTTTTCAAAGTACGGGAGGTGCTTGGTGATGCTCAAGGCTTCCCCACATAAACTTAGCCTTGGTGTATAAAACAGAGTATGACATAACTAATGCCTGAGGCTACACGGACTCATTCACGAGGTAGCCAACTTGGATTCTGACTTTATGCGACCACTGCATTAGTTGCTGATCACTACAGATGACTCTGTATCACAGCTTTCTGCTTCAAGGCCTGTAAGATTCTCATTTCATTAGGCTCTGGGAGGCAGGGAGGAAAGTCCCCTGTGACCACACTCACAAAGAGGAGGAAGAGGAGGAGAGGTTGCAGCAGGACAGGGAGCTCTAGACTCCAACGTACTTTGAGGGCTCCTAGGTCTTGAGTTTCAAAATGAAGAACAAACTTTCTACCAAATTCCCTTAATAACTAGGAGTTAGGTGCCTCCTGAGGCCAGGAACTATGGAAAGTGCTGGTGAGGAGGGTGATAGGCAAAACAGAGTGGAGTATTAATTCAACAGACAGCACTGCCCCTAGGGAATTTTGTGGTAGATGTGAGATATCATACTGTGCAGGCATTTTGGAAGAGAGCTGCACCAGAAGAATTGTAGCTGCTGATTGGACAAAGACTTTTGCTCTTTCACTGTAAACCAGAATCTGCAGTGTTTTGCAATTGTGGTTGAATGGGAGTAGAGGGTGAAGTGAAGCATGATTTCCTGTGACATTTCCTGTGTAGGCCACTTAAGAGTATTTAGCTTTTAAACAAACGGATTGGGTATCTCTGCTCACGGGTAATAATAATTCAAAACCCATCCCTTCACTGCGATGTTTTCTGCCATCTAGGCAATCTCACTTTTGTCCACTTGCAAGAAATATGCACTGGGAAGAACAAATCCCATTAGCTTCTTGTGACCTCATATTTATCCCTGGCTGCCTAGGCATTTTTAGACTTCTGTTCTCCCCAACTCTGGTTCCACAACACACCACTGGCCCAACATTGTACTCAGTGCAAGACAGTTGATGTGGCTATCAACCTCAGAGTGTTTGTAGAGTCCAGCATGCGGGTCCAACATAGTAACACGGAAGCACAACACAATGTGCTCTTTTGTATACTAGAGGGCATGCACATGGAAGGGAGCTAGGAGTGGGCTGAAGTGTGGCTCTAAGAGGATGTGAATACTGGGATCCACTAACAAAGGAGAATGATCATGCTAGGGAATCAGGATTCATGACATTCCAGAGAGAAGGTATTGAACATGTAAATTCAAAGGCACATGAATCTCAGGCATATCAGAAATGAGAGTAAGGAAGCAAGATTGTAGCATAACAAGTCAGGACCACAGGAAGTGGGAAGTCCTCTTTTTCTACTTTCTACGTGAAAGTGAATGGCAGAGTTTGGTGTGATAGCCTAGTGGTTTAAGTCCTCGTCTTGTATGCACCAGGATCCCATATGGGTGCTGGTTTTGTCCCAGCTGCTCTGCTTCCCATCCAGCTCCCTGCTTGTGGCCTGGGAAAGCAGTCGAGGATGGCCCAAAGTCTCGGGACCCTGCACCTGTATAGGAGACCTGGATGAAGCTCCAGGCTTCTGGCTTCAGATCAGTGCAGCACCGGCCGTTGCAGCCGCTTGGGAAATGAATCAAAGGACAGAAGATCTTCCTCTCTGTCTCTTCTCTCTGTATACCGGACTTTCCAATAAAATAAATAATTCTTTTAAAAAGAAAGAAATTGGATGTCAAGGGTTCACTGAACAAGCAGATTCCAGGTCTTCCGAGGTCAAGGCTATAGCTAAGATGTCCACGTGACATAATTGAGATGTGGCTTGATATGCAGGTGATGAGGAAGGCTTCCTCCTCCACCACCTAGATTTTCCTCTCGGTGAGAAGGAAGAATGACTCTTTCCACAAGGTCACCGTCATTCTCTTACTTCAGCTTCAGTTCCAGGAACTGTTTAGTTAGTGTTCCTAGATTAGTCATCCCATGACACGTTTTGTACTAAGAGAGCCATTGTGAAGAAATCCTCCCAGGCCATAGGGACTGGGCATCTGCCATTGGGAAAGGCTCTTGAAACCCAGCTGTCTCTGCAGGTGTAGAGCCCTAAAGCAAATTGACCCAAGCAACCAAACAGCTGTGTAGAGCTGGTCTCCTCCATAGCTGCTTCGTTAGCAGATGGAAAGAGTGCAGCTGGAGTTTGGGAGGTTTGTAGCTGCCTGCAATTAGGTTTGGGTAAACAGAAAAGTATGCATTATCAAAGCTAGCGGGTAGGATCGGAGTGGACACCAGGAAAATATGTTGGGATCCAGAGGCGAGTCTTCTTTATTGTTATCCACTCAATGGCCTCACAATAGAGTTTCTATGCAAGCAGAAGCCTCATACATCATAGCTGAGGCCAAGAACTGTTGGAAAACCTGCAACAACACAACAAAGTTAAGTTTCTACAGTTATTTGCAATGCGAGCCGTGTGTTGCAAGTGTTAGAATGTGAGTGCTAAAGGGACCTTGGAGATTTTTAGGTTCAGAGAAAGTATCTGACTCACACTGAGAGACCAATCAATCTTAGCTGTTATAACCTTCCAATCTGCTTGTCTTCAAACAAGAAATACTTAGTTACATAGAATGTCTCTTACAATAAAGAATGTTCTTTCCTTCCCACTACATTTGCTTTGTCAGAAATTTCTTTTCAAACAGACATTATTAGGCTATGTCTTTTCGTTCTTTTTCTTTTAAGATTTATTCATTTATTTCAAAGTCAGAGTTAGGGAGATAGGATGAGACAGAGAGAGAAAGGGTAACGTTCCATCCACTGGATCACTCCCTATATAGCAACAAAGATAAGGACTGGGCTAAACCAAAGCCAGCAACCAGAAGTTTCTTCCACATCTCCCATGTGAGTGCAGGGGTCCAAACACTTGAACCATCTTCCATCACTTCTCCTAGGCAATTAACAGGAAGTTGGACTGAATGTGGAGCAGGGATGCTGGCCTAGAAGGTGGCTTAACCCACTACTCTACAATGCCATCTCTATGTCTTTGTTTACATAAAGAAATTTCTGGGACATTTTTACATAATCAGCCACAAAATACAATTTAGCAAATCTATTAATAGGTAACCATGCATTAGCTATTCAAATACTTAATATATACTTATTTTCTCATGGTTTTGTTTAATAATTTCTATTTTGGGAGAACTCAATTGATGAATAAGCATGAGAAGTAATTCTGAGGCCTCATACATGTTAAAACTTCTTAAAGTATATTTGAACTCGTGTTTTAACATTTGCTCTACCTCAGGAGCACATAGAAACATTGAAGATTTGACCCATGGTTCACTTTTCTAAAGCTAACTATTGTGTAATCTTAATATTTACCATCATCAGGGACTTAAACTGTAATAAGAATTCCTTGCTAACTACTCAGGGGTGGATGGCCCTGTTCCAGTCCAAAGCTGTCTGAGTAACTTTTTCTTTTGCTAAATGGGGCTTATAACAGCCAAGTTTTAGGATTGTTATGAGAATTATAAATAAAATATGTTTAGCAAGAATTTGATGGTTTTTGGGGATTCCATGTACTGTCTATCACCTATTTGAATTTATTTGGGCAAGAAAGCCTTACTTTGAGGATGCTCATGAAGAACAGATCTTTGTTTCGCTTCAGAAAAAAAAAATTGTGAAGAACACTCTCAGTTTTCCTCAGTGAAATCAAAGGCCTTCCTACATCAATGTAGGAATGGATAAGAAGCCATCGTTACCTGTAGGTTCTTCAATCATACTTCAGTGCACACTAGAAAAACAGATCTGTATACAGAGAAATGCCTGGTGATGTTCACCCAATATGTTACTGATGATCGTCTCTGGGTTTTAGGGCTTTTAGAGGATTCTGTACCTTCTCTGCTGCACTTGGTTTATTGCTTGAATTTCTTCTTTGTTCTTTGCTTAACATGGGGCACATAAAACTTCCCTTTTGCTTTTTTTTAACAATAAGAGAAATTTCTGTGAAATGAGCAAGCAAATGAGTAGTAAAGATCATATTATCTCTGTTGCCTTTTAATCCCCCAATTCTATCAAAAGTTCAGCTTCATCCTTAGAAATGGACTGAGAACTAAGCTCAATAAGTTAATCTTTAGCCAGCATTCATGGAGCCAGGTATGACTCCTGAGCCATACCAGAAATACGCTTTCACTTAACCCTCAGGGCAGTCTATGAGGTAGGTTTTAATATCCTCACTTTAAAGACATGAAAACAGTGAAAGTTAAGTAGGTTAAGCAAGTTGTCCAATGCTGCGCTACTGGCAAGTGACTCTGGCTAAATTCAGAACTAGACCCAGCTGGTTCCCAAAGCTTGTGTATATCGAACTGCCCCATGAAACACCATGGTTTTTGAACTTTAAGAAAATCCTTCACCAACTACCTTTGGTGCTTATATCATCCTGCCAGATCCTGAGGAAACTACAGATTAAGGATAACCAGGAAAAGGGAGCAACTGCCATACCCAACCCTACCTGCAACGCAGTGACTCCCTAAACCTTGGTTCTTTGTAATCTACCAGAGAATGGTAGAGAACCCAAGTTTACACATAATTGGAAGGCATGACTGCCATGTAGCAACCCCAAAAATTTCACCCAACCTTGGGTCACATCACACAGCCCAACCCAGCTGTAAATTCCAAACATCAGTACCATCCAGCTAGGAATTCAATCTGCAGCCCTTCCTGATGAGAGGATCACAGATGTCAGCCAGCAATCCACCTGACAGCAGTCATTAGTAGTTCCAGTGGACCATGGAACAGCAGCCTTTCGGTCTGGTACAAGAAGTGGCCCTGCCCAACTACAGAGCCTAATATCAAGGTCTGCCTGTCTGGTGTTGCTACCAGCCAACCTTTCTAGAATCCCAGATTAGACTAAATAATAAAGTTTATAACTGCCCCTTCCCCACCCCTCCAAAAGAAAAAAAGTACTTGCAAGGCTGGAAGAAAAACTGTCCCCTTAAATACACAGACATCAACCTAAGCTCGCAAGTGTTATTAATAAGTAATATCCAATATGAAAATAAACTTGTAATTATGTAAGTATACTCCTTTTAGAGATCTGCAATGTGCATTAACATAGATCAAATTTCTCAGAAGTCATGCATGAAAAAAATTGCTTTATATTTTATTTTTACTTAACCCTCTTTACCTCCAAGACTATTTGTTTACAGATTCTTCTCACTCTCTATTTATTTGATTTCTCATGTTGTCTGAAGGACCTATATTTGTATCTCATAAGTATAATGGTCTGTATAACAACAACAAAAAATGTTTTATGATTCCTTATAATAGACTCTAAAATTTGGTTGCATGAAACTAGACATTTGATATCTTTACCTAATGGAGTGTTAAGCCTGTAATTGTGAAGTGAGACGACAATATGCCATTTTTAAAATGAGGGGGTAGAGGAACAAGAAAGGGAAGGAGGAGGGTGCATAGGGGATACGGGCAGGAGGGAGATATTCCTCTGTTCCTAAATCTGTGTTGTGAAACACACAAATTTTTGTCAACTATATATAAGTATAAATATAAGTAAGTAGAAAGAACTGAAAGAAGTTCTGGAATTATCCACCTAATTTAAACTACTTTTCATCTTGAATCAGTTCAAGACTAGATTGAATTGTGCTTCAAGAATAAAGTCAAAGAGAAAGGCATAAACCCAGAAACGCACAAGACAGATTAGCAGCTCAGGCTCTTTGCTTGGAGGAAACTAAGGCGTGAAGCTTTGGTCTCCATGTTAGGCATAGGACGTGACCACAGGTCTGTGTATTTTGATTACAAAGGTTCCTGGAAACCGATGCCTGGGGCTTTCTGCACAAAGCTATGAATCATGGGGGTTGGAGGTATAGGCTGTCTGCAAAAGATGTGTCAGTTCCTCTTGATGGTGGTAGGAAATGGTAGCCAGCATCAGTGAGCAAACAGAAGGGGAACTGGGTAGCATTCTCTGGTATTAGGTGGGAACCAGAGCCATCACTGTGTGTAGTGAAAGGTAGTGACAATCTTCACCATGTGGGCAGATTTTCTTCCTCAATTTGGTATGAGTCTGAGTAAGAACAAATAAGAGAGGGAAGAGAAAGAAGTTCATACCATCTGTGAAAGATGAAATTGGTGGTGATATGCTCAGGTTTGTGGCATCACTGTGACATACACAGGCTTGAAGCAATTGACAGAGCATCCCAGGGTATAGGGGATGACATAGTTCTATGAGGAAGATGGCAAAACTGCTTTCTGCTGCTGATGGAGGAATTACTTGCCCATGTACAAAATAAAAATTTATTACCAAGGCCCGGTGTAATAGCCTAGCGGCTAAAGTCCTTGCCTTGAACATGCCGCTGGGATCCCATATAGGCACCAGTTCTAATCCCAACAGCCCCACTTCCCATCCAGCTGCCTGTTGTTGCATGGGAATGCAGTCGAGGGCGGCCCAAAGCCTTGGGACCCTGCACCGGCGTGGGAGATCTGGATGAAGCTGTAGGCTTCTGGCTTCAGATCGGCGCAGCATTGACCATTGCAGCCGCTTAGGGAGTAAATCATCGAATGGAATATCTTCCTCTCTGTCTCTCCTCTTCTCTGTATATCTGACTTTGCAATAGAAATAAATAAATCTAAAAAAAATTTTCTTAGCAGAATAAAACCTTATTATATTAATTTCACTACACTATAATTGGGGTAAATGCGTTGCAGTCCAGTTCATTGTCCATTCAATGGCATTATTGTGGCTTTTAAGGATTCACCAATGAGTAGAACAACTTTCCTTCAAGGATTTCTCATTCTAGTGAGCAGAGATACACACATACATATTTACATAAAACACACACATATATGTAAATACACATACACAAATACACACCAGTGTTAGAATTGTTCTGTGTCTGTTTTTGTTGGTGATTATAAGAATCTACACAACATTAAACGTTAATGAAATATAAGCAAACAAAAGGAGTTGTCATATTCACATTTTGAAAATAACAAGAAGTTAAAATCCGTAAACAGATGAAACTAAATGTTTAGTAGTGGCAGGGATAAGACTCCCTGAGGGGAGGGAGGTTTAAGTGTCAAGAAGTAAACACATCAGAGATTTCTTCATGGAAAAATGACATGAGCTGAGTCAATAGGATGACTAATAACTAACCAGATTAAGGGGTTAGAGGTACAGAAAAGGGCAAAGGCTCACATGAACACATGTCAGGAAGGAGGTGCTGAAGTGAGTGTTAATGGTGCTTGCTAAACTTTCGGGTGTAAACTAGAGTGTTGCTAAAAGCTTGAAATATTGGACAGGAGCAAATTAGAAGGGACTGTTAACATATGTATGTGTATATAAATCCATCAACCCCTAACCATAGTCAAGACAATTAGCATATTCCTTAATCTGGAAAGATTCTTGAGGACTGACCTTTTGTAATTATTTTCTCCCACTCTGAAACTCACCTCCTACCCTTCCCCACCCACATCCCCAAAGTGCTTTCTGTTTTTATGGTTTAGATTTCATTTTCTAAAATGTCATATGGCACTTCTCTGATGGGCTGTAACTCCCACAGGTGAGCACAAGAACTGGAGTTGGGGGTGGACCTGGCTGTACAGGCAGTGGCACCCATCGGCATAATTATGGGCTGGATAGGGGGGTCAGTTGGGTTGAGCTGGATTCCAATGCTTATTGATGTGTGCAAAAGCTGAATAGGATGTGGGACAGCCTGGACCAGTCTGTTGCACATGTTGGCATGCACAGGAGCCAGATCTGGAGGTGGGCCTAGTGGGGATTATTAGGAATCATTCTGACAAGGCTGCAGTTCCCACTTGTGTTCGTGGGGGTGGAATGTGTGACTGAACACAGCATCCATTGGCTTTGCATATGAGATGGTGCTGGAGACAGAATTGATCAGTGACTGCAACCACCAGTATTCTTATGCTGATGTGCATTATAGACTGAGCCAGCCCCACACTGGCTGGCACACACAGGAGTCATTTCTGGAGTCACCTCTGGTGAGCTTTCTTTGAGGGACCTCACCCTCCAACTGGATTGATGTTTGATGAAAGTTGTCTTAGAGTGAATATACGAAATCTGTCCTTTCAAGATTGACTCATTTCCCTTAGCATAATGGTCTCCAGTTGGGTCCTTTGGATGCAAACGATATAATTTCATTCTTTTTAATAGCTGAGTAGTATTCCATAGATTAGATGAACCATAGTTTCCTATCCTGTCCTCTGTTGATGGACATTTAGCTTGTTCCCATGCTTTTGTGATTGTTGATTGTGCTGCAATGAATACAGGAGTACAAGTTGCTTTTTCACATCAATGTATAAGCTCTTTTGGATATATTCACGGAAGTGGGATTGCTGGGTCATATGGTAGGTGAATTTTCCATTGCCTGAGTATTCTCCATATTGACTTCCGCCATGACTGCACCCCACCAGCCTGCAACCCCACCAGCAGTGGAGTAGGACTCCCCTTTCCCCATATCCTTACCAGCAGGTATTGTTGGTAGTTTTCTGTGTTTGGGCCATTCTCCTTGATGTTAAGTGGAAGCTCAATGTTGTTTTTATTTGAATTTCCCTTATTTCTAGGGAGTTTGAGCATTTTTCCATATGTTTATAGTGATTTAAATTTGTTCCTTTGAGAAGCGTCTGCTCATTTCCTTCACCCATTTCTTAACAGGTTTGTTTATTTCATTGTTTTGTTTTTTTCTGGAGCTCTTTGTATATTCTGGATATTAGCCCCTTGTCTCCTGTGTGTGTGCAAAGATTTTCTCCCATTCTGTTGGTTGCTTTTCTACTTTGTTGACTGTTTCCTTTGCTGTACAAAAGCTTTTTAGTTTGCTGTGGTCCAATTTGTTTATTTTGGTCTTGACTGCCTTTGCCTTAAATGATTTTTTCTAGGAAGTCTTTACCTGTGCCTATATCTTGTAGGGCATTTTCTATGTTTTCTAATAGTTTGATGGTTTGGGGGTGTAAGTTTAGATTGTTGATGCATTTAGATTTGCTCTTTGACACTGAGTAATTCTTTTAAAGTGGAAGAATTCCGTTATGAATGCCAATCATGTGAACACTTCTTTGGGCAGTGTTTTTTTTTTTCAAGATTTATTTATTTATTTTTATTGGAAAGTCAGATATACAGAAAGGAGGAGAGACAGAGAGGAAGATCCTCTGTCTGCTGATTCACTCCCCAAGTAGCTACAATGGCTGGACTGAGCTTATCTGAAGCAGGAGTCTCCTCCTGGTCTCTCAAGTGGATGTAGAGTCCCAAGGATTTTGGGTCATCCTTGACTGCTTTCCCAGGCCACAAGCAGGGAGCTGGACAGAAGCGGGGCCACTGGAACACAAATCAGTGCCCATATGTAATCCTGGCACATGCAAGCAAGGACTCCAGCCGCTAGGCTACCGCACTGGGCCCAACACTGAGTAATTCTTAAAGGAAGGAAGTTTGTCAAGGCTTCTTCTGGAAGCCAAGTCATAAAGTATAACACCAGTGAGAACCTGTCCTGCTTCAGTTTGTGGAGAAAAGTACAAGTTAGAACAGTTAAATGTCAAAGAGGCAAAACCCTAGGGTCACTGAGAATAATGGTCTCCAGTTGGGACAATTTTGTTGCAAATGGTAGAATTTCATTTTTTTAATGGCTGAAGATTAATCCATGGAGTATAGGCACTACAATTTGCTTATCCATTCCTCTTTCCATGGTCATCTGTGTTGCCACCTTCTGCTGCTTTCCTAGGCATATCAGCAGGGGCTGGATAGGAAGCAGAGCAGCTAGGACTTGTACTGGCATCCATATGGGATGACAGCATCCTTGGGCATGACTTAACTTACTGTGCTACAAGGCTGGCCCCTATATGTTTTTATATCTCAGTAAAAATACTATATTGTCTCCATTATTGTGGCTTTAGATAAAGTGATTAAATTATGTTTTGTATGTCCAAATTTGTTCTTTATGGCCTTGCTTTTAAATTTTCATTTAACTGGAACAGCATTCATTCTAGAGACTCCTATGGCACACACTGTACCTTTATTTGTACTTCGTGAGTCTTGACACTTTACAATCTGATGGGAGGGAATAGACTCTAATCCCAGTTATCTGTGATGCCAGATGATATGATACCCAGCTGTAGGTAATTCCTTCACACTCATGTACTAATCAGTACTCAGCACTGCAGGTAGACCTTCAACTCCAGCATGTCAATGTATCTAGTAAGACAAAGGTGACTTTGCAGATTGAGAAAATCAAGCATCTCGAGATGGAGAAATCAATATGGGTTACCTAGGTGGCGCCTATCTAATCATATGGGTGTTGATAAAAAAGAAACAAGAGATTTTTAGATGGAAATGGATTATCTTCCTGAACTTGCCAGAAGGAATGCAGCCTTGTCAGCAACTTGAATTTAGACATCTGAACTTCAGAAATACAAGAGCATAAGTTTGTGTGGTTTTAAGTTACTGCTTTTGTGGTGCTTACTACAGCATTTAGAAAAAAACTCATGCAGGTGCTCCCTGCAAATTTCTGGGCTTTTTTCTCAGTGCAGGTTTCCCTTTTATATCATTTTAAATATCTGCTATAAAATAAACATGGTCAGGAATATCTACTGCTAAGTCAGGGTTGGTTGCTTTTCCCACAACAGTGTGAATAGAAAACACTAAAATGTTTTTGCAGTAACAGACTGAATGATGCCTGGGTATAGTCACCTCTGCTTTCGTGGACAAATTTACAGACCAGATGTCATGTGTATAGGGATCTCAACACATTTTGGGAATTGGCTGATTTTGCTACTGGCATTCTCCATGCCTAATTGACCAACAGCCTATGCCTGATTCTAAACAATGCCTTTTTGACTGACTTCCCAGGCTCTTATCACTAATGCTGCTCATGGACTTAAGCTACTAGCCTATCCAATGTCATCGTGACTCACCCTATCAGAACAGCTTTATTGTTTCCCTCTGTGATGTTTTAGTCAATGTTAAATTTCCTGGGTAGCAGAATTGGAGCAAAATGAATTTCCAATTATTCAATGAGCCTAATTGGCACCTCAGTACAGAGACTAAGAGAGAAAGGCTTTGGGAAGACTTTGAAGGAAATCCATAGCTCAAAGGCAAGGTGAAGCTGGTGGCCCCTGAACCCTGAATATTTGCACTATAGTCTCCAGTGCCACCTTGGACAGTCTGGTCACTTATTTCCTCTCTTCTTCCTTCTCCTTTTTAGGAAAGAATAACCCAACATGGGCATCAGTAGCTTGAAATTGCTGAAGTATGTCCTGTTTTTCTTCAACCTGATCTTCTGGGTAAGTATTTCTTGAGCGTGGCAGCATGGCTCAGTTCACTTCATGTCAGCTAAACTTTCCTCTCACCTCTACTGAAGAGTCCAGAGTATAGCCCATGCACACCTGAGCCACATTCAGCCATCCTGGCTAGGAGCGAAAGAGTAATAGCGTCCTCTCTTTTTCTCACCTGTTATGGATTAGACCTGCAAAATGAAAAGGTACTAGTGCAGTACTTAATGGTTGTGTCATCTCTTTCTGGGAGAGTTAGGTTACTGTTGCTAATTGATGACAGCTATGTATGAGAAGGCTATGACTGCATTTTGGGTATTGAATGCCTCTTTCTGTTCTTATGTTTGCTCTTCTGGATGCCTTGGAAAAATACCTGATGAAAGAGAACTCTACTGGAGAGTTCATGTATCAGGACCAGCAATTGAATCTGAGATATAGGATGGATTTGTACTCATCCAATGTGTATATGAGAAGTTCATTTATAGAAAAACTGAATTTACTCAGTCAGGGAATCTCTTCTACATGGTTCTGGTTTGCACAGGGAAAGTCACATGTGAGTAATTGAGGGAATAGAAAGTATAAGACGTGAAGCAGGGGATTAGGCCCGTCTTTGGTGAAGACATTATGCAACAAACAAAAGTGATCTTTGCAGGGTATCTGGAAATGGATAGGAAGAGGCACAGATGGGTCTCCACACAAAGAAGCTGGGATGGCCTCTCTTCTAGAGCATGGGAAAGCTGGGTCAAGAGGTTGTTTGTAACAATATGCACCAGAGCAACAAGGAAAAAAGATGATTCTGATTGCAAGGAGGTCAGATAGCCAAAAGAAGATACCCAAGAACTTTATTTAATGTCGGAATGTTATGTTACCTTTCAGTTCTGTGGCTGCTGTGTCTTGAGCTTTGGGATCTACTTTTTAATCCACAAGAAGTTTGGAGTGCTCTTCTTTAACCTTCCCTTCCTCACACTGGGCAATGTGCTTGTCATCGTGGGCTCCATTATCATGGTGGTTGCCTTTCTAGGCTGCATGGGATCTATCAAGGAAAACAAGTGCTTGCTAATGTCGGTGAGTCCTGACAGCAGATACGGTGCCCTTCATGTAAAATGATGCCTCAAATTCCAAGTCAGATAATTCTTGGTAGATTGCTTAGGCTGAGGGAAATGCTTGGAATGTGGAATCAGCACTTCATATCAGCTGAGTCTTTCCAGACTCAATATTATTCTGATGTGAGCCCCAGAGTTAAGTCTGAGTAAGCACCTTTTATTATGTTAACCATGACCTTGCCATTATAATTTTCTTTCATGGTATTTTAATTTTTTCTTTGTATCTGGTTAAGGTCAAGGTTTAAGTACTTCTTATAGATTGCACTGTTTGGATCTGACTTGGAGTCACTAACCCATGGAAGAATGATCTGGAGATTCTTCAGAGCAAGGCAGCCCACTTAAAATGACAAAAAATAACATTCAGAATGCTTCACTGATGCATTTCTGTATGATGTTCTCAATGCTGAGCGTGACCCAACTTAGGCAAGAGCTTCACTAAGGTCCCCTGTGAGAGATGCTGACAGCCTCAGGTGCTTCCCTGTGAGTTAAATATGCTAAGGTGCATATTCAGCCTTAGCTTTTTTGGCAGAACTGTGAAAGAAGAACTCCACATTTCTCTAGTGTTCCCAGGATACAGATAGGTAAAGCAAGTGCTATTTTCCACTGGCATAGGCTCCCAGTTGCCCTGGTCCTATTTCAACTCTTTCAGTTAACCTTTTTTCTCTTATGGATCAACTCTTCAACTGGACTAAAGAAAAATAAAATTAATAATATAGTTATCATCCTCAGTTCTCAAAGATAGGAGATAATAGACATGGAGTAAATATTTTATGTAGTCAAAATCAGTGAAAATGATGAAACACGAGAAGACCAAAGATGTGTTTTTGTCATGTGTGGTCAGCATGAGGGAATAAACAGCTAAAGCTGGAGACAAATAGAGTCAGGACCATTATCAGAGACACTGAACTTCTCATCTGTACAGGGTTCTCCTTAAGCTTCGCCATCACCTGCCCTCCAGCCCGAAGTAGTCCTGATCTAGAGTTCAGTTGTAGGAACAGAATATGAGTTCCTCAAGCAATAGGAGGTTTACAAAGGCCTGACAGGGCAAGCACAGGAACATTCCACAGGCATGCTCCTGGAGCAGAGGGGTAGGAATATGTGGGATTCATGCTTAGTGTGTCTCTCTGTTTTGCCCCAGTTCTTTGTCCTGCTGCTCATTATCCTACTTGCTGAAGTGATCTTGGCCATCCTGCTCTTCGTGTTTGAACAAAAGGTATGTCATATAGAACAAATCTCAAAGCTAAAAGTGAGGAGTGTGCATGGAGACCCCAACAGAGCAAAATGTGTCCTAAAATAGGAATAGACATGGGAGGATGGAGGGCACAGATACTCAGTGCAACTGAGGAAACAAAAAACATGAAGGACTTTTTGTTCGGTGTCTTGAAGGATGACTAGAAGGAACATCCAATTCCTTCCAAAAACAAACTATCCATCACTTCCATAGTTTTCCATGTGTATTTGGCAGTTGGAAATCACTCTGTTCCTAGGATAGCCCTGCTTTGATTGCTCCCCCTCCGCCCCTCTTTCCCTTTGCAAAATCAGAGCTCTTGCTATGTGTGTGTTTCCTCAACATCTTCTTTTAATTTGACTCTCTCCTTGTGCTTCTGAACTCAAACTTAGATAAATAATTCAAGGAACTCTCTTTTTACTAAGAAAGGTATTTGCTTACCTGAAAGGAATTTTTAATCTGATTATTTAATTTTTTCAAAACATCAATTACAAGTAAGTAAACATTTTGTGAAAGAGTGTTTCCAGAAATTTTTGATTGTAGCTTTCTGCCTGAATACAGGATCAAATACACAGGCATTTCAAGTCTTAAGAATGATTAGCATTACTAATGTGTCTCACCAAAGACATAAAAGTGCTTTGATTATCTTTGGAAAATACTAGGAAGTTCATAGATTCAGTAACACAAACTTTGCGATTTCTAGGCTTACTAGGGAGCGCTCTCAACTGGACTGATAGGAACACATATGCAGATTTCACTTGAAATATATAAAAGGAAAAGGAGAGGATGTGCCCTGAAAAAATTATGAGAAATTAATTTGAATCTGAACAAGCAATTGGGAAGATAAAACAAAAATCTTAACTGCTTTTAATGAATAATATCTTTTGTTTTAAAACCAAGGGATATGAAAAAATACTCATTGGAAATAATAATTTTTGCAGCTGGCACAGTGGCATAGTACGTTATTCCTGTGGTGGTAGTACTGGCATCCCATAAAGGTACCTGATCATGTCCACTTAACATCCGCTTATGATCTGGGAAAGCAGTGGAGGAGAGCTCAAGTCCTTGGCCCTTATATCCACCCAGAAGAAGCTCCTACCTCTTTTCTGGCTTTGAATCAGCCCAGCTCTGGCTGTTGTGGCCATTTGAGGAGTGAACCAGCAGATGGAAGACCTCACTCTGTCACTCCTTTTCTCTCTGTGAAATTCACACTTTAAATAAAGATAAATATATCTTTAGAAAACACAATTTTTATCATGACATTTTAAATCATAAAATGAAATTTTAGGTAGACTGTTTCATCAATCTGTTCAGTGATTTTATTGAGACATATTGTTATCCAATTTTTATATTAGAAAACTGGTTAATTCTCTGCCTCCAAGCACTGGCAATTAATTCAATTGTCAAATACACTTAGTCTTAAAATACTGAGAATTGAATAGATAATTCTGAACAATTGAATAATCTATTGTTTAGAACTTTTGTACTAGGAAAAGCTGGCAGCTTGTGCTCTTGAAATGTCCCGTTTGAACAATATCCTGTTATATATACATTTGTGCCCCCACACATTACATTGCCTTTATCCATTTATCTGCTATTGGACACTTTGGTTAATTCCATATTTCAGTGATTATGAGTAGCACTGCTATAAACATAATGCTGCAGGTACTCTGTGGTACCGTATTTCATGCCTTTTAAAAGCAGAGCTGTTAAAGGACAAGAGTTCATCTCACTTGTAACATTTCTCATTACAAAAAGAATAATAATCATCCTCCCATTCAGGTCTGAGCAGACAACTTGGAAAGGAGTAAGTGGATCACTAGATTATACAGGATAAAAATCCTTAATTCAAAAAGCTGAAATCCAAAATGCCTGAAGTTCTGAAATAATTTGAGCACTGACAAGATACACAAGTGTAGAACACTACACTGACCTTGCACTGATAAGCTGTACTCAAAATTGGGAAGTACTAAGAAATACAGTGTAATTATCTTAAGGCTTTGTTTATGAGGTATATGTGAAATATAAGTGAATTCTGATCCCCAAGGTATCTCAATCTGTAAATGGAAATATTCCAAAATCTAAAATGTAAGAATCTTCAAGTCTGAATCATCTTGCACAGGGATACTTAAACTATTATTTGAAACTTACTCCTTGATCTCATTTATTCCTTTTTACAATGCTTTCTTTGCTGATTAGCTAAGTAAGTATGTGATTGATGGTTTGACTGACAGCATCCAACGTTACCACTCAGACAACAGCACGAAGGAGGCATGGGATTCTATCCAGTCATATGTGAGTACAAATGAAATCCTCAGTAAACCTAAACTTTTTTTGTTTTCCAACCTTAGCACTATGGCTTTACATTTCCTGGAAATGTCAGAATCTAAGGCTTACAATCCTAGCATCCAGGATAATGCTTTGGCTGCCACATACAGGGTGGATTGGGAATCAATTCCACTGGTACAAAATTCTCCATATTTTCTGTTTCATCTTGTGTTGAGGTTGACTCACCGTTTCAGTTCTAGTCTGATGTGAAGAAGCCCCAAACACATACTATTGGATTAGTTTATGCATTTTCTAAAATCTAACTGAAAAGAGGAATATATGACTTGTAAAATCCATGTTGAATCCCGAAACCACCCAAATCAGACTTGCTGTTATCCCTCCATCATTCTGCTCCTTATACATGCAGACAAAGAGGGCCTAGGAGCCTACACTGGAACAATTTGCATCTCCAACATGATCACATCCTTCCTTTGCATGAAACAGAGGAAATGGTGACAAGAATTAAGGGAATTAGCCTTGGGATAAAACTAATTTAATGGCTCTAGATCTCCAATGCTTCATTTTTCAATTCAGGTTTAAATTATTTTATATAATTTCCATAATAAACAAAAGTAAAGCAAGTAACTAGAAAACAATTCTCCAGGTATATGTATCCAGCTTTAACAGCTAACATTCTCTAGAGTCATCTCTCTAACTCCTTACACATTTTTCTTTGCTAGATTATTTTAAAGTAAATAGTGTGTGTGTGTGTGTGTGTGTGTATCATGTAGTCAGGCCAGTTCTAGAGTTTCTGGTATAGATTAGGATTTGAAATGCCTAACCATTTCTTCCAACGTTTAATTTTTCTGTTGAATTTCTAACCATCTATTTTGGGGGGAATTTGGCTTTTAGCTGCAATGTTGTGGTGTAAATGGCACAAAGGATTGGGATGGTAAAGAACCAGAGTCTTGCCCTCAAGATTCACAAGCGAAGGTAATTTTGTTGGCAATTTTTCTATTATTGGCCTCCTTGTTTAAGCTTTTTTTTAGCTCAGAAACTACACTCATAAAGGATGTTGGCCTCTCATCCAGATAAGGGGAACTTTGAACAAAAGGGAGACCAGATCAACAACCGCAGGTGATGAGAAAAATAATAACAAACTGGGAGAACACAAAGTTAACTGGAGATGCTGAGCTACACTGAGGTATTATAGAGTGGAAGAGCTTGAATTATAATGACAGAGGATGTTATCAAGAAGGTCACTGAGCAAGAGGTAGATTTCCTTGAGGTTGAAAGTGAAATTCGTGGTTGTGGTTGAGGTTCCCTCTGCCTGTTCCTCTGCTCTCCTTCCTGCGAGTTGGTGACCCATGCCCATTGTGGAATGAACCTTCAGTGAAAGAGTGAGGATCCTGGAGAGAGAGTTGAGGGAACGATGAGGCAGATTCCAGAAAAGATTCAGAGAAGAAACGAAAATCACTGCCGTCATGGCCTCGCCCCACACCACTCCCTCCTGAGGTTGTTTGGAAGTCCAGATAAGTGTTCAGGTCTGTGGAGAAATACAAAGGCATTCACCAACCAAAATCTTCCCTGCAACTTACCGGGGTTGAGATGAGCCAGTTGTTGCAGCAGAAACTGAAGTGCAAAGCAATGTCAGCACTTCATAGGCTATATTCCTTTTTGTTATCTTAGATGAGTGTTTAGTGTTCAAAGAACTCATAGATTTGTTGCTGACATGCCTTTTAAGAACTAGTTTGACAAAATGAAGGGTTTAGAACTTCTGTGTTATGTGTCACTGAAAAGTTTCTTATTTATTGCTGTCTCTACCTCAATGCAAAGAAAATAAAAATATCTAAGATTCCCAAAAAAGTCTCTTGATACTATCAAAAACACAAGTACTCTTGTACCATCATCTGTAAATGTAATTTTTTCCAGGGTTGCTACATAAAAGCAGAACAGTGGTTTCAATCCAACTTCTTGTATATTGGAATCATCACCATCTGTATATGTGTGGTCCAGGTAAGAATTTAACTGCAGGACTATTGTGAGGATTAGGTGGAGTAAATCATGTCAGTTTTAGCCTACTACCAGAAACATCACATGTATGCAATCAGTGTTAGTTGTTTTTATTTGATGAGTTCCTCTGGCCAAGTAGCAACTAATGTTATTACCAATTTTATTTAAGGCATATATCAATCTGGTCAACTTTGCCCTTAGTGATATGTGTGATTCACAGTCAAGTTAAAATCCATGAAGCAGAACCCCTCATGGCTCCCTCACTCAATTGATCTGGAAAAGACTGTGATTAATGAAATATTCCATTAGAACAGTTGACCTTGCATAATAAAAAGGAGTTGATGATAACAATTATGAAGGGTGAATCAGGGGGTAGTTTTGTCTATTTCTTCATTATGTGAGTTTTGATTTTTACTTCTTTTTATCCAAATATTGGTTACATTATATGTCAATTAAGATTTACTCAAAAACTTTAGAGAAACATGATTTTTTCTCTGCTTGAACATTGTGGAGGCATAAGGTGTTGGTAAGCATGACTTACTGCACAGTGTTCTATTAGTAGAACATGACTATTTCAGCAGCAGGGTTGCTATGATTCTTTAATAAGATAAAAGATGCTCCAACACCTTATGCTCTCTTGCCATCATGGCCTCTGTTTCTCTCCTCACTGCTTCTCTGAAGTTTAAGAGAAGAGTTGTTGAGACGGAAGTTGAAGTCATGGTGCGAAGGGTGGTCTCCATGTGATGGATGTATTCCTTCTGGCGAATTGCAGGAGTTATGGGAGAAATACCTACCCTTACAGATTTCACATTTCCCCACCTCTTTTCTCAGGTATTGGGGATGTCCTTTGCACTGACCCTGAACTGCCAGATTGATAAATCCAGCCAAGTCTTGGGGCTGTGACCAACAACCACCCTGTGATGGAGATACTCGCCTCACCTTTGGAGTCTAAAACTACCTATAGCATGCCCTAAGTGATCACCTGCTGGACTACTGTCATCCTGCTCTCCCCATCTCTTCTCTGAGTCTCTATCTTACACAACTGGAGAAGAAGGTGTTGGCCAAGCACTCCCCATCTCAGGCAGCAAGAGAGCCATTCACTCACTGGTAGAAGCAAGGTAGTGAAATTCCAAGGTGTTTTATAGACATGAGAGGCCAGGAAAATTTAAGGAACTATGGGTCAAAATCAAAGGGCAAGTCAAGGTTTTGCGGTTTTGCAAATTACTAATCTCCAGCCTCCAAATCACATCCAAGCTGCTTTTCAAAGACAAGCAAAAGAAAGCAGAAGGAAGTTCTGGAGCCATGCTCACTGGATTTTTGTCACAACCCTCTGTTTCCTTTTGCCTAGGAGCCTTTGTTTCAGGAATGACAAAGTACTCTTTACCAGGAGGGTGACCTTCTATTTCAATTTCCTTACTAAATGACCTTATTTTTTTAAGTCATCCAAGGTAAAGAAACTATCCAGTGATTGATTCATACCTTGACAGCAAGCTAGTCTCTTAGCCATGGGAGAACTCAGCAGTCCAACACTTATGGTGGGTTAGCTGATAATCGCATACATAAGAGCTTTGGTGTAATTCCTCTGTCAAATAATGTTTTGTTAATGTGCTATTTTTAATTCTTCCATAAATAAAATATCTTATGATCTCAACCCGAACTTCTCATTCATGTATCTCAAACACTCCTTTCAGTTCTCCGCCTGATTATCCTGCCCGCAAGCCAGATGTATTAGTTATCTATTGTTGTATAATAAATTATTCCAAAATGTAGTAGTTTAGAACAACATATATTTATTATCTCATGGTTTTTTTTTGTTTGTGTGTGTGTGAAGAATCTGGAAACACCTTATCTGGGTGATCCTGGTTTGTGGTCTCTTACATAAGTGCATTCAAATGATCAGCCATGGCGGCAGTCATGGTTCCATTCTGGTTGAGGAATGAAAACTTATTTGTATTTATTTTATGACTGGAATGGAACCTGCCTTTCTTGGGCTTTGACGTGCGCGCTTATTACAATAAACTTACCACGCAACACTGCTTTGGCGGTGTCCCATAAGTTTTGGACTTTTGTATCTGGGTTTTCGTTGATTTCCATAAATTTTTTGATCTCGTCTTTAATTTCTTCTCTAACCCATTGTTCGTTTAATAGCATATTGTTCAGCCTCCAGGAGTTTACATGTTTCCTGGGACATTTTGAGTTGTTGATTTCCAGTTTCACTCCGTGATGGTCTGAGAAGGTACATGGTACGATTCTGATATTTTTGTAATTAGTTAAACTTGCTTTGTGTCCTATTACATGGTCTATCCTGGAGAAGGTGCCATGCACTGCTGAGAAGAAGGTGTAGTCTGTGGCCTTAGGATGAAATATTCTATAGACGTCTACTAGGTCCAGTTGTTCTATTGTGTGTGTGAGATCTGTGGCTTCTCTGTTGAGCTTTTGCTGCGTTGATCTATCTATTGGTGTTAGTGGGGTGTTCAGGTCTCCCAGAATTATCGTATGTTCATCTATGTCTCCCTTTTAGTCCAAAAGTAGTTGTTTCACGTAGCTGGGTGCATCCGGGCTAGGAGCATAAATGTTAAGAATGGCGATTGGTTCTTGTTGGATCCTCCCTTTCAAGAAGATGTAGCGCCCTTCCCTGTCCTTTTTGACATTTGTTACTTTGAAGTCCGTATCATCTGAGAATAGGACTGCCACACCAGCCTTTTTTTCTTGTCCATTGGCATGGAATATTTGTTTCCACCCTTTCACTTTAAGTTTCCTGAAGTTCCTTCTGGTTAGATGTGTTTCTTGCAAGCAGCATATAGTTGGGTCCTGATTTTTAACCCAGTCTGCTAATCGGTGCCTTTTGAGTGATGAATTTAAGCCATTTGTGTTGAGGGTTAATATTGAGAAATTATAATTTTGCCGTGACATATACCTGTGTTTTTGAGGTTGTTGGTAATTGATTGTCGTTTCTGTGGATGGACTTTATTGAGATCTCCCTGATTGCCATCCTTGCTTATGGCTTGCTTCCTTTTTCTCTGGGAGTAGCGCATTTCTAAGGAGATTTTGTAGAGTTGGTTTTGTGTTGGCATATTCTTCTAATTTCTCTTTGCTGTGGAAGTATCTAGTTTCGTTCTCGTATACAAATGAAATCTTTGCTGGGTAGAGTATTCTTGGTTGACAATTGTTCTCTTTCAGTACTTGAAAGATTTTGTTCCACTCTCTTCTTGCCTGGAGCGTCTGTTCTGAGAAGTCGGCAGTGATTCTGATGGTCCTGCCCCTAAATGTAAGCTTCTCTTTGGTTCGTGCTAACCTTAGGATTCTTTCTTTGTATTCATTGGAGGGTAGCTTGATTACCACGTGTCTTGGGGAGGATCGTTTTGGGTCCACCCTGTGGGGAGTCCTCTGGCCTTCCTGAATTTGGATTGGGTTCATGTTCCAGGTATTTTGGAAGTTCTCCTGCATAATTTCCTCAAGTACTGGTTGTATGCCTGTCTCTCTTTCCACTCCTTCTGGGAGCCCCATTATTCTGATATTTGACTTCTTGATGTTGTCGTTCATCTCTTGGATCGTCTTGGTTGCCTTGTGTAGTTGTGACTCTAGTTGGTTAATAATCTGCCTGTTTTCATTCTGGGAATCTTCCAAGTCAGATATCCTGTCTTCTGCTGTAATTCTGTTGGCTAAGCTCTCAACTTTGTTCTTCAAGTCTAGGATCTCGTTTTTGAGCGATTTTGTTCCTGTGATTATGTGGTTTTTGAAATCTTTGAGCTCGTCCCATCGCTTTTCATTGTCTCTGAAGAGTTTTATAATTATTTTTCTGAACTCCTTATCAGAGACGTCTTCAATTTCTTCATCTGTAATCTCTGCGATTGACCAGGCTTTATGGTGGCTTTTTGGGGCGGAGCAAGCTGTGTCTACGTCACTAACTCTCTTATTTCTTCCCATATTTGTGGCCCAAGGTGTTGCTGGATTCTCACCCTAGTCTAGTGTTTGTTTTTGAGAGACCCAGGCACCAGCTTGCTGAGGGGTCTCCAAGCGCTATCCTGTAGAGATCCGAGCGTGCAGGCGTGGAGTAGCAGGGTGCGGGAATTTTCAAGGCACTTTTGGTGCGTCTCCAGTACACTGGATCACAGGGCGCCACTTCCAAGGCCCAGCAGATTCAAAGCGCACTCTCAGCTCGTCCCCTACACGTATGCGACCACAGGACGTGGGGGAATGAAGGCACTCTGTGTGCGCCCCCTTTGCACAGGAACACAGGGCACAGAGGATTCTAGGTGCTTTCTCAGTGTGTCCCCAATGTCAGGGACTGCAGGGCGTGGAGGTTCCAGGTGCTCTCTGGGAACGCCTCCTGCACGCGGGTCCGCAGTGCCCTCCTGGTGTGTTTTCCAAGCACAGGACTGTAGGGCGTGGGTTGTTCCAGGTGCTCTCTAGAAGCGCCTCCTGCGCAGGTCTGCCCACCCCAGCAGCACGGGACCGCCCACCTGAGTGCAGGGGACCGCCCGCCCCAGCGCTTGCGCAGGACCGCCCAGCCCAGAGGCACACCCGGGTCCGCACAGTCCAGAGGTGTGGGTTCCTGTGGGTCAGTACCGCCTAGCTGTGTGCCAGTCTGCAAGGCACGGGGGAGTATTCAGTGTGCCTTCTGCCTTTCTCCTCAGCGCACAGGACCGCTGTGCGTCAACTCCAAGACAGTTTTGGCAGTTTTAAGGCACTTGCCTTGTGTCCCCAGAGGCTGGAGTCGCGGGGGGGGGGGGGGGTGGAGGGGTGGGGAGATGAGTACCAAGGATGTTCAGGGTCTGTGCCTGCCGCTGGAGAGTTAACTCCCGGAGCCTCCGACCCACTGCTGCCCCTACCCAGCTCCCTCAAACCTCAAGTTCTTGCAGTCTGCCTCTGCCTCTGGTGAGGACTTTCGCCGTGGGTGCTGCTCCTGGCGGCTGCGGCGGGTCAGGTCTGTGGCGGGTATGGCGGCTGCCGGAGGTTTCTGTGGCTGCTGTGTCTCCTGCGGCTGCAGGGGCGGCTCCCGGCGCGGCTCCCGGCGCCGCTCCCGGTGCGGCTCCCAGCGGCTGTGACTCAGCAGGTCTGGAGCGGAACACCGTCTTCCCTGCCTTGTCTCGTTTGTTTTCCTGGTTGCTCTTCCGAATTTTGTGGATTTTTTTGGCTCCACACTGTCCTGGTAACTTCACGCTCCTCTCCCTGCAGGTCTATGCTGTTCCACTTACGCTTTTGTCGCGTTCTATCCCTCTCTGTGAGCTCCCTCACATCCATCTTCCTATGTCGGCCATCTTGCGAGTCCAAACAACTAACTCTTTAACAATCAATGGCTCTAGAAAAAATTAAGGAGAAACAAAAACATCTTTTGAAACTAAATAAAGTGAAAACACAGCAAAACAAAATCTATGAGAAACAATGAAAACATTAGAAAGGAAGTTTATAGATAACAGTCTGCAGAAAAATCAGAAAATATTCAAACAACTTATCACATATCTAAAGCTAGAAAATAAGGACATATTAAATATAAAATTAGTACAAGGAAATTGATAATAAAATTCAGCACATTGGGCCCGGCACGGTGGTCTAGAGGCTAAATCCTCACCTTGAATGTGCCAGGATCCCATACAGGCGCCGGTTCTAATCCTGGCGGCTCCACTACCCATCCAGTTCTCTGCTTGTGGCCTGGGAAAGCAGTTGAGGATGGCCCAAAGTCTTGGGACCCTGCACCCAAGTGGGAGACCTGGAGAAAGTTCCTGGCTCCTGGCTTCTGATAGGTGCAGCACTGGCCATTACGCTCACTTGAGGAGTGAATCATCGAACGGAAGATCTTCCTCTCTGTCTGTCCTCCTCTCTATATATCTGACTTTGCAATAAAAATAAAATAAATCTTAAAAGAAAAAAAAACTCACACAAAGTGATTATACAGACGAAAACAGATCAATGAAATGAAGACCTGGTTTTCCGAAAAAGATACACAAAGTTGACAAACTGTCAACCATAAACAGAGAAGATTCAAACACAGAAAACCAGAGCTAAAAATGGAAATATTATGATGGATAACACAGAAATACAGAAGACTGTGTGTGAGAGATGTCATAAACAATTAATGGTGATACATTTTATAAACTGGAAGAAATGGACAAATTACTGCATAAACATGCCTTACCAAGAATATCTAAGCAAACCAATGAAGAGTAGTAACAAGAAATTAATGATATAATTTCCACCCAGAAAAAAAAGCTAAGGGTTAATTAGCTTCATTGCTGATTTTTACGTCATTTGAAGAATGATTAACAACAGTTCTTCCTAAATTACTTTTTAAAATAGAAAATGAAAGATTTTTTACAAATGCATTCTATGAATCCAGTATCTACTTGTTACCAAAATCAGTCAAGGATACAATAAAGATGTCAAAATGCTTGGGGAACACAGATGCGAAAATCTTTGACAAAAGACAAGCAAATAAAACTCAGTGCCACATTAAACCATAATTCATGATGATCAAGTTGGATTTTTCCTAGAGAAGCAAGAATTTTTCAACATAAGTTCATAAAAGTAATGCTGCACATAAACAAAATGAAAGTCAATATCCTGTGATCATCCCAGTAGATGCAGAAAGGACATTTAAACAGTTCAGCATTCATTCAGGCTAATAAAAGAAAACCTGAACATACTAAGTATTGGGCAGACATAGCTGAGCATAATGAAGACCATATATAAGCATCCAACAGCTAACATTATAATGAATGGGGGAGAGCCAAAGCTTTTCTAAAGTCTGAACAAAACAAGGATGCTCACTTTCATTGTTTTTATTCAATATACCATTGAAAGCACTGGGCATAGCAATTGGGCAAGACAAAGAATTTAAGAATATCTGAAACTGGGGCCTGGCGTGATAACGTAATGGTTGAAGTCCTCCCCTTGCACTCCCGGGATCCCATATGGGCGCCGGTTCTAATCCCAGTGGCTCTGCTTCCCTTCCAGCTGCCTGCTTGTGGCCTGGGAAAGCAGTCAAGGATGGCCCAAAGCCTTGGGACCCTGCACCTGCTTGGGAGACCTGGAAAGACTCCTGGCTCCTGGCTTCGGATTGACTCAGCTCCAGCCGTGGCAGTCACTTGGGGAGTGAACCATCGAACGGAAGATCTTCCTGTCTCTCCTCCTCTCTGTATATCTGAATTTCCAAAAAAAATAAATAAATCTTTTTTAAAAAAAATATCTGAAACTGCTGTTTGCAGAGAACATGATCTTGTGTACAGAAAATCCTTCAAAATCAGCCATAACGCTGTACTAGTACACAAATTCAGCAAAGTTTCAAGATTCAAAATCAGTGTCATTATCACACTCCAATTATGAGTCATCTGAAAAAGAAATTAAGGAAACAATCCTATCTCCAACAGCCACAGACACAGAAAATTGAATGAAATGCCAAGGAATAAGTTTAACCAAAGGGACAAGAACTCTATGTAATGAAAACTATACATTGCTGGTGAAAGAAATTGAAAAGGACACCAAAAAATGGAATGATATCCTGTGTTCATGGATTGAAAGACTCAACATCATTGAAATGCCCATGCTAATCAGAGTCATTTTCAGATTCAATTCAATCTCTGTCAAAATTCCAACACCATTTTTAACAGAACTGAAGAAAACACTAATGAAATCTTTGTGGAATCAAAAAAGACCCTGAAAAGCCAAAGCTTAATCTTGTGCAAAAAGAACACAGCAACTGGAGTATACTACCAAACTTTAAAATGTATTACAAAGATAAATTAACTAAAACAGAACGGAGTTAAGAGAAATGCAGATCTTTGGCCAATCGAAAAGAAAAACTCTAGAAGAAAAACTATGCATCTACAACCAACTGATCTTTGAGAAAGGTTCTAATAGCACACTTTGGAATAGCAACTCTCTGATAATGCTGCTAGGACATAGCTCCTTGTCTCTTATTAAGCACAGAAATTAACTCAAAATCAATACAAGAATTGAAACTTTGGAACTGCTAGAAGAAACACTAAAGGAAACACTTCAGAAAACTGAAATTGACGATGGTTTTTTATTGAACCCAGAAGCCAAAGTAATGAAATACATATGATATTTTGTTTGTGTATATATATATATATATATATATATATATATATATATGAGATATTTTGTGTGTGTATGTGTATATATATATACACACACATATACAAATACACACACAAACAAAAATTCTTCAACCTAAAAACCTCTTTAAAGGGATTGGCTCAACAACTAATCCTTACGCTGCAAGCACCAGTATCCCATATGTGCCCAGTTCGTTCCCAGCTGTTTGACTTCTGATTCAGCTCTGTGCTAATGGCCTGGAAAGGCAGACGAGGATGGTCCAAGTACTTGGGACCCTTCACTACAGATGAAGCTCCTGGCTTAATTTCAGATCAGCTCAGCTCTGACCATTTGGGAAGTGAATCAACAGATGGAAGATCTTTCTATCTTTCCTTCTCCCTGTAAACCTGCCTTTCTAATAAAAACTAAATAAATCGCAAAGAAAGAAAAGCTCTGTGTAACAAATAATAATCCAACAGAGTGAAGATATAACCTACAGAATGACAAAAATATTTGTAACCGGAGTTCAACCTTGGCAGCTTGGGTGACAGCAACCCTCCCCAGTGGTAGCAACCCGCTTGCAGAGAGTACCTGAGCCAGATTGGACCCAATGCCCGGGACTTAGCTCATGAACACCGTTGCCACATGGTGACTGAGTCCTGGCTGCTAGGAGGCTGGAGAAAGATTTCTCCCCTCATGGTGAGTACACCATGAGGAAATCCTGGGACGGGATTAAGGCCTCTAGCCCCGCCCTGCAACCACCACCTTGTGGCAGCAGGAAACTAAGGGGTGGGAGTTCAACCTTGGTGGCTTGGATGACAGCAACCCTCCTCAGTGGTGATGACATACTTGCAGAGAATACCTGAGCCAGGTTGGACCCAATGCCCGGGATTCTACCCATGGGAACCATCACCGCATGGTGACCAAGTCCTAGGCTTTGGGTGGCCAGTGCGCCTATTTGGCACCAGGCTCTGCCTGATGGCCTCCTGGTGGTGAGCTCTAGGGCGTTTAGGGTATATAACTGCTGCCTAGGGACATCCAGGGATAAGGTTAGTGTGAGTGTAGATGAGAGATTAATTCTGTGTGATTTCTAGTGATGGGGGTCACAGAACTTGCTTGCAAGCATGAGAACTGAGATCTGAGGGTTTGGAGGGGAGAGTCCGTATATTCTTTTTGGGCCAGACTGATTCACCAACCCACATGGGAATCCTGAGATGGGCTGTTAGTGTAGAGCATCACTGACTGCCACACACCAGTCCACATGAAAGCTATGGCTGGGGGCATGTCTGGCTGGGTTAGGTATCAGTGCCTGACTGAGCAGCGGAACAGTGGATGGGTCACATTTGGCAGGGTCAGGACGCTAGCCAACATGAGAGAGAATCAGATCCAGGGGGAGATTCTCTGGAAGAAGTGTGGGCCTGCCCCTGGGGAAATACAAGTCTCACTGGTTAGCTCACGAGTTGGGGTGGTGATAGGCTGAGCTAGGTGTGACTATGGGACTAGCATCACTTACGGGTAGCAGAACCAACAATAGTCTGGGCAGGTCAAGGCAGCAGCACCTGAAAGTGCATCCTAAAACAGGATGTGGGGTGGGCCAAGCTGCAACTGAAAGGGGGCGCACCAGGCAGGGCCAATCAAACTCCTATCTGTTTCCCTACCTGAGGGAATACCATTCTGACAAGAAAGGGAGCAACCAACAGCCTCATTCCTGTCAGAGGTCCCAGGGCAGAATCCAGGTTGCTGCAGAGTGGAGAACAGGTTCTACCTGCTGTAGGACAGAACTCTCTCTGGGTCTAGAACATTAGTGGCAAGGGCACAAGTATTTAGGCCATTTTTGGCTGCTTTCCCAGGTACGTTAGCAGGGAACAAGATCAGAAGCAGAGCATGCAGGACTGGAATTGGTGTTCTTATATGGAATGCCAGTATTGCAGTGAGAGCTATATTTAAAAATTCTTTTATTAGTAGATGAAACAAGAATGTAGACAAACAGTAAACATCAAGAATTTTAGGAAACATTATTAGTAAAATTGACTTAACAAAGCCAAATAGAATGTTGCTGATCCAACCTGAACAATGCAGAGTATTACTCTTTTATTCTAAGGGTAACATATGGCCACAAAGCAAGTGAATTTGAACACCACAAATGTGTTCTCCTATGATTTTGGATATACATTGTCCAAATTGACTCTTAAAGAGCTAAATTCAAGGTGTTAGCTCCTGTGATCCCTTCTGCAAACTCTATGGGAGAATCTGTTATTTGCTTTCAGAAGCTAAGGTGATTCTTGGCTTCCAGTGTCCTTGCTTCAGATCCTTGCCTCAGTGTATTCTGTCTACAAAGCTCCCTTTACCATGCAGGAGAACATACTAACAGGTTTCAGGTATTTGGTTATTAACATCTTTTGGGCCAAAAGCTTAGTTTACTAGATAAATAAGCATCATACTTTTCAATTCAGAATGGCAGGACAGCTGGCTGGCTATTCATATGGAGGGAAATTAAACTGAATCATTTACTCGCACCTATACACAAAAATCAATGTATTAAAAATGAATCTCTGAAAGGAAAAATTCCAAGACTAGATGAAATGATTGAAGCATTTCTTCAAAAATTCAGAGTAGTTCATCAGTGTCACAGTTTAGAAAGAGGCAGGGCAAATAGACTGTGATGTATTTATATAGGCACTTTTTTCAGGGAGTTGAACTACTTGCATCCTTATGAAAAGGCTCTTCCATTAAATCCTAAGATTTGAAGTCCCCAGGTAGCCAGTCATGAAGAAAAGATGAATGCTGTGTGAGGAAAACAAAACAAAATGCCATCACCAGATAGAATAGGGGAGGACGACTGAAACCTGTGTCAGTTCTGTCCTTGGATAGGCATCCTCTAGAAGTCAGCTCTAAGCACAGTTTGCAACCCAAGATTACAAGAAGCTGAAGAAGGAACCAGGGGAGGATGGAGTAACTTCTCTTGTGGAGACTGACCAGAGACAATGTGTCAACTATAAGAGAACTGCTTCATTGTGTCATCCAAGTCCTTCACAAAAACCTCTTTAACCAAAAACAGCCATGAAAGAAAAGTATAAGGAATATAGTTCAGCCTAGGCAAGTTGATAAATTATAAAGACAGCAGAAGACAGAGCAGATCAATCATTCATCTCAGCTACATGTTAGCAGCGACAAATGGGGCAAACGGAGACTTTATGATGGACCATATCAATCAGTGGACGACCTCATCGAGCGAAACTGGCAGCAATTCATAACTGGAGAACTATTAACACCACTCGAGCACATATCTCAGAGCATGCCCCACATCCGGGACTCGGGGTGGGCGGGAAACTGGGTGGGGCTTCTCCCTCAATATCCTCCTTTACCTCAGATACAAGATGGAAACAATATGGACATAATAGTATTGCCCACTTCCCTATCCCCCTGAACCATTTTTTTTTCTTTTCTTTTTTTTCTTTTTCTTTCTTTAACTGTAATTAACTATGAAAAGATTGTCAACAACAACACAATAAAATAGATTATAAAAAAAAACAAAGAGCAGAAGTAGGACTATTTTTCTTAAAAAAGAAAAGCACAATAAGCAGTTATAGTACATGAAGAAATTTTATTCAAGGAGCAGCATGTTTTCTGAGATCTTGGATATCTGAGAGTATCTTTTTTCATGTCATTTCACATTTCAAAACAGGCATTTGTGGTTTTTTTGTTTTTAATTTTTTTCTATTCATTTATTCATTAATTACATTGTATTACATGACACAATTTCATAGGTACTGAGATTCTCCTCCCTTCACCCCAAATCCTTCCCCCATGGTCAATTCCTTCACCTTGATGCATAACCACAGCTCAAGTTCCGTTGGGATTTCCTAATTACAAGCTCACACCATACAGAGTCCAGCATCCCACTTGTCCAGTCAAGTTCAACGGCCTCTCAGGGAGGCCCTCTCAGGTTTGAAGGCAGAGCCAGCAGAGCGTCACCTTGATCAATTAGAAGCTCCAACATATCATTAGCAACAATCCAGGTACGATGAGACTGGTGCAGAGTCCACTGATTGACATAGTCCATCTTAGTTTCCCCTTGTCCAGTTTTTCGCTGCAAACATATAGCTGAGGTGGTTGATTGATCTACTCCATCTTCTATCTTTTCTTGGTTAATGTTTTGATTCCTCCATTTTGTTCAGGGGAATCCCCAAAGAAACTTTGAGGTGTTCCCAGTCCAGGCTCCTACATGTACTACTAGTAAGCACAGTTCCCGCCACAGTCCATCACTCCGATCAGCTGGTGGTTGTAACCCCTGGGTTGGTTCTATTCTGAGCCCCGACCTCCACTGGAACCAATGAGTATTGCAGCCCTTCCCGGCTCTGCCCATCACACACTCGTCCCTCACCTAAACCAGTGGGAGGTGTGCTGGTTGGGTGCTGCATTCCCTACTGGCACAGGCCATTTCACCTTGGCATTTTGTGTTTTGTACTGTTTTTATCGCAACCAAACCTGGCCAGGCCCCCACACAGTTCCAGCGCTCGGATTTGCCAGTGGATGACGTGAACTGACTCAGCCTGGTCTGCCCCCAACCCGAGCCAAATGTATGCCAGTGGGTCACTTTCCAAAGCCTCTTCTGGGTTGTTTACCTCCATACTTCCTGCGTTTATTTGTAGGGTCAGTGTCCTGTCAGAGGAACTGTTCAGATTCCTCCATCAGACCCCTTCATGGTGTCAGGCTTCACGCATACCAGCAGGTCCTTCGGCCAGCACCGCTCTTCAACCCATTCTGGTTCCTGCTGTTGAGAGTTTCAGCCCAGCCATGGCTCATCCATACCCACATATAGCTCATATATGGCTCAGTTGGGGTTGAAACCTAGCCGAGCCCGTCCCACATCTACCCTGGTCCTCCGGAGCACCAAACTGTGTTGTGGTCTAACCTGGCATGGTGCGTCAAGTCCGAATCCATATTTGTGCCAAGGGATTACAACTGTGACCTGACCAAAACTCAGCCCCCTTCCAGTTCCTGCGCCCCTTAGTGGTAAGCTCCACCCAGCCAAGGCCTCCCCCAAGCTCCCCAACTAGGCCTGTTCCCAGCCAGTGTTAAGTATGCCAGAGGTTGCTCTGGGTCAGCCCAGCACGCCCCATAGACTGTCATGCCTCCTGCATAGACTCCACCTACCCTTCTAAACCATCCAGTGGGGTCAGAGTTTCCACGGGGATTGGTCCACAGATACCTGACACATTCTAGCCTTGAGTATGGTTCTCGAATGCCAGACAATGTCATAGTCTTGCCTTCTGTGACCCCTTTGCTGATCCCTCATCCTATCAGGTAATGGGGTATCCTGCTGGACAAGCCCTGAATTTTGCCTTTTGAATGAACTGGTGTTGGCAATCTGCACTATAAAGTGACTACAGGTTCTTCAGAGGAAGATTTACTGCCATTGAGAATCTTAAGGACTAATACACATTCTCAGAGAACTGTGGGTTCAGCATGGAGTGACTCATGTAGCATACCAAGGAAACCAAATTCCAGAACTTCTTGGCTGGGTGGCCAGTAGGCGCAGCCTGGCGCCAAATGGCGTACTGGCCTCCGCGAGCCACTCACCCCATGTACGTATGTACGTGAAGGTAAGCCTGGCTGTGCTAGGCTGGAATCGTGGCGGGGAACCCGAGCCCTCTGGGCAGCATGGCTGCCCGGGGGTTGAGACACTCAGGCCTCCGCCCGGATCCTCCTAGCTCCTCCCCCACTCCAGCCACCTGGCGCGCTGAGGAGGTCCAGATCCGCTTCTCAGAGTCCTGGGACAACCCTCCCAATCCCAAAAGAGGGCCATCAAACCAGGATTCCAGCAAATCAGGAAGCCGCCCGCGAGCCACTCACCCTATGTACGTACGTACGTGGTGGTAAGCCCAAAACAGGCATTTGTAGAAAGTTATTGACTTACATTTTCCCCTCATGATAGTATTACAGTCTAGGCCCATCCTATATTTTCCTTAGTCTACTCTGGATTCAACAACTATAAGAGCCATAGTTTCTTATGCCAGAGAGTGGTGTTTGGAAGCCAAGTGGTGTTTGGGGCTACTTGTACTCATTTTCTGGAGTGTCACTTCTTCTAGGCATCTAAAAGTTAGGAAATAGGGAACAACACTGTGGCATAGCTGGTAAAGTCACTGTCTGCAGTGCCAGCATTCAGTACGGGCACAGGTTTTGAGTTGTGGCTACTCCACTTCTGATCCAGCTACCTACTAATGTGTCTGGGAAAGTAGCAGATAGTTCCTGCATGCACATGGAAGACCTAAATGAAGCTCTTGGCTCTTGTCTCAGCCTGGCTCAGCCCAGGCCATTGTGGCCATTTGGGGAGTGAATTAACAGACAGGAGATACCTACCTCTCCTCTCTTCCCCCTCTCTGCAACTCTGCCTTCAAATAAATAAATAAGTACTTTTGAAAAAGTTAGGAGACATGCATATCCAATGTATATATTTATTTACATATAAAAAGCATGAGTATTTGCTGACTCCTTAATTCCAATCCAACATTACAATGTATATTTTAGCTTCCATTCTTCCCTTGCAGTGAGAGAAACCTAGCTTTGCCATCTATAGTTTGTAGGATTAGTTGGTCAATTCTGATGCATTTGTGAAGGTACCGCCTAGTCTGAAAATTTCCTTTGAGCTCCTAATTAGGTATACAACAAATATTTCAAGCATACAGTCTCCATGTTTGATTTATAAGTAAACTAGCTCCTTCTTCAGCCTTCTATTCACTCATGTTCCCAGGTCAAACACCTACTAGTCATGATTAATTTTCACTCCACATCAGCTACATTCAATACTACTGTAAATCTGTTAACTACTGTCTTCAAAACACTTTAACCCTTTCCTGTTCCCTCACTATTATTACCAGGGTGCAAGTCATCATCTCCCACTCAACCACTGAAATGGCTCCTAATTCAGTTTTACTCAAACTATGTATTTTCTTTCCCGCAGGCAATGAACATTGTGTAAGTTGCCTTCACTTACTTATCTATAAATTTTGAATGTAAGACTTCACGCATATTAGGTGAGGGGCACCTAGGAAATGATTAAATGTTCTAGTCATTGTTGTATTATCATGTTTACATTGTTCTTTTCCCCCATTTATTTATTGGAGAATTGGTGGAGGAGTGGGATAAAGCAACAAACAAACCAACCCTTTCAATGGCTGGTTCCCTCCTCCCAATGCCTGTGTTAGCTGTCACTGGACTAATTGAAGCTGTAAGCCAGGAACTCAATTCAAGCCATCCATATGAGTGGCAAGAACCCAGCTGCTTCAGTCATCTCCACTGCCTCCCAGGATCTGCATTTAGTGGGAAGCTGGAGTTCAGAGCGGAGTTGTGCATTAAATTCAGGCACTTCCATGTGTGATGAGGGTGTCTTACTGCTAGGTTAAATGCCTGCCCCCTACCATTTGAAAATTTGTTTTTGAGTATCCTCTTAAATTCCTTTTTGGTTACAATAAAATTCCTCAATATGCTCTGTAACTCTCCACATTATCGAGTGACTATTGTTGGTCATAATGACTTTCAATTCCCAGAAAAATGCCAGCTCATTTCTACAATGGTCTTTAAACCATTCCCTCCTTTTGCAATATTCTGATAATTTTGCACATTCCTCATCAGCAGGTTTCAAATTAAATGTTCTCAATAATCTGGCACTTTCCAGTCTTCTATTAAAAGGCAGAGAAAGAGAGATGTCTCAAATGCCAACAACTGTCTGGACTGGGCCAGGACAAGGTCAGGAAATAAGAACTCAATCTAAATTTCTCATATGTGTTACAGGGACCTAACTCCTTGAGCCATCTTACCAGGGTGTGTGCATCAACAGGAAGCTGGAATTGGGATTGAGCCAGGACTTGAAAATGATGCTCCAAGATCGAATATAGCTGTTCTAAGTGGTACTTTAACCATAATATCAAATGCCCATTCTCTTGCTTTTTTCACACCAATCTCATTCTCCATAATTACTTATCTACTTTTTTAAAGCTTTATTTTTATTGCAAAGTCAGATATATAGAGAGGAGAGAGAGAAATATCTTCCATCCGATGTTTCACTTCCCAAGTGACCACAACAGCTGGCGCTGTGTCGATCTGAAGCCAGGAGCCCATATTCTTCTCTGGGTCTCCCAAGCGGGTGCAGGGTCCCAAGGCTTTGGGCCGTCCTAGACTGCTTTCCCAGGCCACAAGCAGAGAGCTGGATGAGAAGCAGGGTTGCCGGGATTAGAACCAGCACCCATATGGGATCCTGGCGCATCCAAGTATCTACATACTTCTAAATTTCATTCTTATTTATTTGAAAGGTAGTTACTAAATAATCTTCCATCTGCTACCTCACTCTTCAAATGGCACCAAGAGTGAGAGCTGAGCCAATCTGAAGCCAGGGACTTCTGGGTCTCCCAAGCAGGTGCAGGAGCCCCAAAACTCGGGTAATTTTCTGCTACTTGCCCAGGCCATTAGCAGGGAGTTGTATTGAAGTGGTGTACTGGAACTCAAACCAGCATCCACAGGAAAGGGCTTTTAACACAAGACCAGACCCTAAAATTCATTCATTACTTGGATCTCCTTGAAGGGGCATTGCTTTATCCACCACTGTATCCTTGTTCCTAAAAATGTGTCTAGTAAATAGGAGCGTAATCAAAATGAACAAATACATATTTAAAAATCAAAGGAGTGAATAGGTCAAATAAATAGCGTTAGGGAAAACTCAATTCAAATTGGCTAATTCCTCAGTCACACTCACATGGCTAAAAAATCCTGAGGTAGATGTGGAAGTATGACTTCAGTCACTGTTTAGTCAGGACCTCAGTTTTGTTGCAGTTCTGTGACTTTGTCCATTTTCATGTGTCAGCTTCATCTTCATGCTGGCTTACCTCCGAATGGCAAGAGGTCCAACAATCCAAGTCTTTTAAGGGGGTGGAGCAAGTCAGGATAGTGCCTATTATCCCAACTTCTTAGAAAAATCCTGTTGAGTAATGCTTAACCAATTTTTTATGGACAGACTCCAAGAGCTACAGTAGTTCTGAAGATGAATCACATCAAGTGATTTAGATCTGTTATTCGTAAGTATGCACTGGGTGCCCAATTCACCAAAGCAAGCTTACAAAGATACAATATGCTATCTTAACATTTTAAGGGTGATATCTATTATCTGCTGGACTTAGCATGAATTACTAGTTCAAATCGTTCACAGCTTCTACATTAGACCATGCTGTATTTCTCTGTAAAACTTTCTCACTCCTTTAATAACTGTTATGATAAAACTGCATGTGGAACAGGAATTAAGAGTGGATGTATCTAATCTGACTCAAAAGCCTGAGAAAATTGTACAGTACTCAGTAGTCAGATAATTTAAAAACAATATTTTCACTTCTCAGAGATGACTACAACAGCTACGGCTGGACCAGGCCAAAGTCAAGAGACAGGAGCTGCTGCTGCTGCAATTTTTTTTTTTTTAGGGTTTATTTATTTTTATTGGAAAGGAAGATACACATAGGAGAGACAGAAAGATCTTTCGTCCACTGGGTTACTCCCCAAGTGGCCGCAAAGGCCAGAGTTGAGCTGATCTGTAGCCAGGAGCTTAATCTGGGTCTCTCACGCAGGTGCAGGGTCCGAAGGCTTTGGGTCATTCTTTACTGCTTTCCCAGGCCACAAGCAGGGAGCTGAATGTGAAGTGGAGCGGCCAGGACACAAATCAGTACCCATATGCGACCCTGGTGCATTAAAGATGAAGACTTTAACCACTAAGCTACCACACTGGGCCCAGAGCCAGGAGTTTGTAATAGGTCTTCCAAGAGAGTGCAGGAACACAAACACTTGGGTCATTTTTCACTGCTTTCCCAGTCCAGTAACAAGGAGCTGAATTAGAAGTGCAGAAGATGGGACTTGAACTGGGCCCTTATGTGGTAACAGCTTTACAGCTTAACCCATTGTGCCACAATGATGATCCTGCAGATGACTCAAGTGCTTTCAAATATTTTCAATTTCTGTATTATTTCTTCAAATGAACACTATTATGTTAGTATACATAAATGACAGAATTCTAATAACAACCCAAGATCCTTCACTTTTCCTTTTGAGAGTGTGTGAGACTTGGAATATTGTATCACTCCCTTGACGAATTTATACTGCATTAAGATGATCCTAACAACATGAGCCCTTTGCAAGTTCTCTGTGGCTGCTGGCAGAAGTCAGAAGGATTCAAAGTGTGAGAAATAATAATTAAAACTGGTACTGCTTTACACTGCCAGGTTACTGTGTTTTGCAACATAAAACAAAACAACCTAGCCATTTAATAAACAGAACATTTAGGTATTCCTTCTGGTCTAACCAAGATCAAGCTCCTAAGACACTAAAAACGTCACACAGAAAGTCTGGGAATTGCAGATTTAGATTTATCTGTATTAACTCCTGAAATTGAAAGTCAATTCAACTTCACCTAAACTAAGACTGCTACCTACCCCAGTGTTTGGGATGACAGGAAAAAAAAAAAAAAAGAGGAAAAAAAAAACCCTAACAATATAAACATCAATAGAGAAACACATAGTAGTAGAGAAACTGAAATTCACAATAGGGTAAAATAAAAATATGATGTGTTACATGAATAGCTGTTCATCGACCAAGAATAAAAGAGAACCAACACTCAAGACTGAATGTGGAAAAACTGTTTTTTTTTGAGTCAGTAGCAAACGCACTGGTAACAGTAAGGCACAGCACAAGAAAACTCTTGACCTGAAGCTCATGCAATACAGTTCAAAAAACTCATGGTGTTGGAAAATACTGAGTTGGGCCTGGCACAGTGGCCTAGTGGCTAAAGTCCTCGCCTTGAACACACCGGGATCCCATATGGGCATCGGTTCTAATCCCAGTGGCTCCACTTCCCATTCAGCTCCCTGCTTATGGCATGGGAAAGCAGTAAAGGATAGCCCAAAGCCTTAGGACCCTGCACCCGTAGGGAAGACCCAGAGGAAGTTCCTGGCTCCTGGCTCCAGACTGGCACAGCACCGGCCGTTGTGCTCACTTGGGGAGTGAATCATCGGACGGAAGGTCTTCCTGTTTCCTCCTCTCTGTATATCTGACTTCGCAATAAAAATAAATAACTCTTTTTATACTGAGTAAAAACTTTTGGAACTACATAATGACAAACATCCCACAGATATTGAGCAGAAAATTTGGAATGTAATGAGTAATTTAATTAAAAAGATCTTTAAGTATGCACGTGAAAAAAAAATCAATTGACATATAAAGGAATGCCAATTAAACTCACAGGAGACCTCTCACAGGAAACTCTACAGGCCAGAAGAGAATGGAACAACTTATTCCAAATTCTAAAAGAAAAAAGCTGTCGGCCCAGGATAACGTACCCAACAAAACTTTCCTTTGTGCTTGAAAATGAAATAAAATTCTTCCCCAGTAAAGAAAAGTTAAAAGAATATGTCTTTTCCAAACCTGCACTACGAAAGAAATTTTTAAAAATAACTTGTTTCAGGTCACAAAAAGTTGTAAAAGCATTGACCATGGCCCACTGGCTGTCCATCTTGCCAGGCTGTGCACTTACAAATGTCCTTTGCACAAACAGGCCCACAATGCCACGAGCCTTTTCTCACGTTCTAACAGCTGCAGAACTAAGGGGGAAGAGTGAAAATCTGAGACAATCTTCCCCATTCACATATGTTCTAGCTTACACCTGCCATTTTTTTGTCTAAAATGATCATGAGTAGGCTACAGACCTGGAATACCTCCAATAAGATCAATCACAGTCTAGGCCCAAAGTACTGAAGAGCAGATCGGGCTAAGTGTGAGAAATAAAATATTCACATTGGATTCAGCTTAGAAGTCCATGGATCTTGAGAACCTCAGGAAACTTTCTAGCTTTCTTCACCTTCTTTTCATCCTATTTCTGCAGCCTCATGCAGTTTTTCCAGTAATTAGCTTTGGCCCCTTTCCTTCTTTTCTTCCAACTTGGCTGTCACTACCTGGTACTTTTAGCCAACCTCCTGAGTCAGGTACTCCAGGTAGCAAACTTCCTAGCAGGCTTCAGACAATTAAAAAAAAAAAAACACACACACACACACAAACACCACCACCACCAATAAAACCCCAATTATTTTAGAGGTATTTACAGAAAGAGGCGACAGAGATCTTCTATCTGGTGATTTACTCCCCAAATAGCTGCAATGGCTGAAGATGGGCTGGTCTGAAACGTGGAGCTTTTTTCAGGCCTCCCATTGTGACTGCTGGTGCCCAAGGATTTAGGCCAGCTTCCAACTGCTTTCCCAGGCACATTAGCAGGGAGCTGGATCAGAAGTGAAGCAGCCAAGATACAAAATGTTGCTCATATGAGATGCTAACGCCACAGGCATAATTAACTATGACATATTGTTAGTCCCAGAAGCCCAAGCATAAGGGCTACAAGATCCACCATGCACTTTTTCTGCATAGGTAGCAGGATCTCAACAAATATATTGAGGTGGTCCAAGGTGGACTTTCTCCACTTGGTCTTATGGAACAACACCCATCGCAGTTTACCAAAAGACACAGTTGGAGGTCTTAAAGTGTTAAAAGCCCCAGAAGGGGGCTCATGTTCATCTACTAAGCCCTAATACAAGAAAACTCCTGTCTAGGAGCCTGAAGTGTCAGTCACTCAAATGTCCCTAAAGATGAATGAATAAAGTGTGGTAACTCAGCCCTCCATATTTGTGGATTCTGCACTATGGATTCTACTAATTATTCAGAAAATAATAATAATACTAATAAACTGTATTAACCTGAACATGTAGGCTTTTCCCACTGTTGCCAACACTGTAAACACCTACATAACATTTGTATTATATTAGGTACATTAGGAACGAGTTAACATACACAAGATAATGTGTATTGGTTATACACAAGCACTATGATATTTTATATTTTGGATCTAAACATCTATGGATTTTGGTATCCTCTGGGGCTCTGGAACCAATCCTTCATGGATATAGACATTTATATATCCATACAAGGAAATCTTACTCAGTGGTAGACAATGACACAAACTTTGGAAACATCCAGCAAAAAGTTAAGTCAATCACAATGAAGTAAAATTTTATGGCTTCACGTATATAAAATGGTAACAACAGGCAATTTGACAGAAAAATATATTAAAGATATTCCAGGGTGGAGATTGTAGAATAGGGAGTAACTGTTAATAAGTATGCAACTTGTTTTGGGATTGTTAAGTACGTTCTGAAATTAAGAGTGTTCATGTTGCATATCATTGCAAAAGGTGCAATTTATGGTATATTGAATTATATCTGAATAAGTGCTATCAAAAAAGCCCAGTCCAGAATCTAATTATTTGTATCTATTTCAAAATCTTCCTTTCAGTATTTTTGAATTATTATTCTTTGTTCTTGTTGCAATACCCAGGTTTTGCTTTAAAAAACAACAAAAACCCCTCCAGAGATGTTAACTACTTATCTTTTCCTCCTCTTCATTCTTTATCCTTATAACCCCATACCAGTTTCAAAGTTTCCCAAATCAAATAATCAGACAGAAAAATGTCTGCCTCAATTGAACACTTTACAATTGAAAAGGTATTAAATGTAAACACTGTTCAGTTTTTTTTCATACTAAAGTGTGTACTTACATCTAAACAGCAGTAGTAGCAGCTACTATTGGTTAGGATCACTTTAAGCAAACAATATATCAAACAGCATGAATTCCAAATACATAATAGACTAGATTATGTAAAATCATTTTTAAAGTTAACAAAATAAACACCTATCACTATTGAGAAACATGCAAATATTTAAATAATGCTTCTGTGATACATTTTCTTTCATAAAAGAAAACTAATGGCAAAAATAATGGGTAAAGAAATAGAAAAAGTACATGTTCAAAACCAAGGAGAGTTTAGAGCCAATTTTCTCTTTTGGGTTGTAAAATTTCGCTATTTATTGTTGAAGTAATACCTGAGCAATTTAGCAAAATATACAACAAAACTTGCACACATATTTAAACTTGGGGAAATCCAAGTTAAAATACAAAAATATAAAACTTTTCCTTCCAAAAAAGGCATCTAAGACAAAGGTTCAGATACCCCATGTAGATTATACACAAATCAACCTTTTCTATATTCCTTAAATACAAAGTTATAATCAGATGAACAAATCTCACATTCAGACACACTTTCGGAACGCATACAAAATAACAGGAGTCCCCCCTCAACTGTGGCTTCTGCAGCTTCAGCTACCCTTGGTCATTTATGGTCCAAAAATATTAAACAAAAGCAAACAATTCACAAGTATAAATCTCATGCTTTACTTACTGTGATGAAAAATCATCCCCTAGTCCAGCATACCAACACTGTCTACAGTATTCACCCACTAGTCATGCAGCAGCCACCTCAGCTATCAGACTGACAGTGCTGGGATCATAGTGCTGGCACACAGGGTTCAATACTATATGCAGTTTCAGGCACCCACTGGGGGCCTTGGAACATATTCCCTGTGCATAAGGAGGGACTACTGTATTTTAAACAATAACATTAAAAAAAAAAGCAGGTATTTCACAGAAGTCTTTAAGGATAGGACACTTTATTTTTGGTGCATTTTCTTACGCATTTCCTCAAGAGCTGCTTCTTTCTCTCTCAGCACCTGCTTAAGTCTTCTTATTTTTTCTTCTCGAATGGTTTCTTCTAACTCTGGTGGTGTTGTTGGGAACATATCTTCAGTGTAATTTTTACTAAAGGAATGACCTTGCTCAAAAACTACATTAGAACTCAGCACAACTTGCTCCTCCTGTTTCTCACTGGTGCAATGTTCTGTCTCAGTTCTTTTGTCTTCTCTAGTTTTGCTGTGACTTGTGACAATGTCATGCTGCAATACATCTGAAGTAGGTAAAACACTGCTAAGAAATTGGGAACTGGTGGCATTTGCTCCCCCATTTATGGCTGTGTTTCCAGAGTTCTTAGTTTTTCTTCTCTTTGTGTAATCCATCTTCTTAGGGGTTTTCGATTTTCTTTTCTTATCAAGATTCTGTTGTGATGTTGAGTAAGATTCCAAAAGAAAGAAAAAAGATGCTATTAACCATATATATGATAACCTCAGATTTATTAGTTTGCAGATAAAAAATACTTAGAAGTGAAAGTCAATTCAGTAACACATTGTAAAAAAGAAATGTTTGGTATGGCATCAGAATGAATAGCTTCATTTATATTATTCTGCTTACGTCAAGATTAGAAGCCACTCTTACCCACCACCAGAATACAATATAATTAGGGAAAACACCCAAAAAAAGACCACTGATTTTTCTTTTTTCATTTGCACAGTGGGAACATATGGAAGATTTTTCCCTGGGAAAAGTTTAGACAGGTTGCTCTGAGGTTCAGAGTATTAAATAGTAATGATATATTCATGAGTAGAATGACAGTAAAGTTATAGCGACATTTCTTTCCAGCATTCTTGACCATTAGGAGCTGTCTAAAATGTTTGTATTAACAGTAATACTGCAATCAGCATCATCAGGTTTATACGTTATACTCTATTTGCACCATTTCCTTTAAAGTCTTCAAGGTACAATAATAAATAAGGCATAGCTATTTTCTAATAGGATTACAACAGAAAAAGTAGGCAAATAAAAATGTGGAGATATATTTTATATGCATGCATATGGTACTTCTTAGTTCTTTTTAATACACACACTTTTGTGTTCATAAAAAACAAAAATTAATATATACATGCATTTGTAGTACATCCCAGAAACAACTTAAATTTTATTACCTGATTTCTTTCTTCTTCTTTCACCATAAGGTCTGTCTCCTTTAAAGTACTACTGTTCACTGAACTGCTAAAGGAAACAGAACTTTCTCCAGAATCCAAATAATCAACAACTGGACTGAGACATACTCTTAAATCTTTGGTGATACCAAATATCTTTCTAAATTCAGCATCACTCTTCAGATATGATGCCTTATTACTTCTTCCTTGAGAATCTTTCTTTTCATTTCTTTCTTGAGTATCCTTTTCTACTATCGATGCCATCTCATTCTGGATCTGGAATTAAGAAAAGAAAATAAAAACAAAACTGCTAATTACTCAAGTCATTTTTATCAGGCTAGCAACTAAGTGATTATCTAACATGAGAATACATCACGCTTTAAAATTCTAAATTGTTGGTATCTTGTGTTATTCTGAAACACTAGCAAAACTGGACTTAACGAGAATACAAACTTAAAATATTTCCTTAAAACTTCATACTTAGTTTGTTGGACTAGAAAGGTTTCAAGTAGTTAATTCTCATACAACTGAAACAAAAGAAACTGTAGTTTCCTAGAAATATCTCCTATTTTTTATCAATATAGTATCTAATGATCAGATTTACAACCTCACACCTCTGTAGCTGAATGAATTCTATTAAATGGAGAAATGTTGGGCACAAATATTTCATTAACACATGAATCACATCAGAACAGAAATGAAATTATATGGGTATACTGGATAATTGGATGAGGAGTCAGAAAGGACTAAAGAAAGAAAGAAAAAAAAAACTACACCAGTCCCAAATTCTGATAAAACCCTATTTCAACAGATGTCTGACAGGTACTAAGTAGCCATGTTTCACCCTTTCAGTACATCTAAGAAGTTTATGAAGTATTTCCTTACCATCACCACACGCAAAAAACCCTCCTCTATATGCATATTCATACACTAAAAGTGGGCTTTTAAATGCAAAAATTTCAGTAAAGTTTGTGTTCACATTACCCTTTTCCCAACTCTTCTAAAATCGTTGCTGTGATTTTTTGTTTGTTTGTTTACAAGATTTGGCATGCCAAATGATTCAACAGAAAGATACGCTTGGATTCTCCCAACTGTTTCTTCTCAAACACTTACTCTGATTAAAAAAAAAAAGGCTTTGACTTAAGTACATGTGCAAAAAGATGAGGAGCAGCAGAAGCATCATAGATAATCCTCCTAAGAATTAAGAAATAAATATTTTCTACAGAGATATAGGAAAAGAATATCCTGACATGGGATTATTACCTTTAGTTCTTGGTCTCTGAAAACACACTGTTGTGAAGTAACAGTTGTTGCGTCAACAGAGGAACTTATTTTCTCTATGCTCTGGATGGCATTTTCTTTTCTGGGGGCATTTTGTCCTGTACTAAATCCATGTGCAAAGACTGGCTCTGTAAATACAGTCTTACTCTGATTAAGGTAGTTATTGGATTGATTCATACTATATGGCTCTGTGGTAGATAGAGATGGTTTCTCCACATTTTTATTCTTCTCTGCCATTATATTGGCCATAGAAGCAAGGTGGCTATTTGAAAGTGATTTTGTCTCCATCTGGCAAGATTTACTTTTAGCCAAAACGATATTCACAACCTCTCTGGATATTTCTGTGACTGTACTTGAATTCACTAACTGTGATGCATCTTTTCTTAGTGGAGTATCAGGAGAAACAGAATTCTGTTGGTCACTTTGTGATAGCAGAACATCTGCACCCTTTTTAGCCAACAGATACACCTTCCCATTAAACATGACCAAAGCATTATCTTTAATAGGCACACTTATGGACTGTGGTGCACTAGAATTGGTGGCTTTCAATGGTGGCATATTTATGGTATCACATAAATTTTTCCTATCTACAAAAGTTTTTAAAATCTTTGAAGCCACATTATTTGAAGATTTAACAGGAATAAGAGCTGAAGTAGAAGGCTGTAGATTTTCTTGAAAAATGAATTTCACTGGAGCAGGTTGAGAATGCTGACCACTTTTTAACTGCGTCTCTGTAGTAACAGTTGCTGGAATTGGTGTAGTACTTAGCATTGCTGGCTTTGCTATTTCTTTAACAGGTTTTGGGTAAATATTCTGGAAACTTTTGGTAACTACATTCTTCACTGTATTGACAGGAGACACATAGATAACACTTGGTATTTGGGAGGTCTCCACTGCTCCTGAGGTACTTGCGGTCGCAGTTCCAAGTATCTTTTGCTGAACTGAAGGAGGCAATGATGATGCTGGTACAGATTTCACTTCAGCATGGGCTGGAATCTGTAAATGATGCCCAGAAGGCAAAACTGAAGATTTCATTGGAAGGCTTTGGCTATTGACTACAACGTAAGATGAATCATTTTGGGTTGAGGAAGGAGGAACAGCAAAGGTTTGCATGTTGAGTCCATCCATTTTTACACCATGACTCTTAACAGTAGAGGCTGAAGTAGTAAAATTTTCAGTTCCCACATTACTAACTCTACCTTTTTCTGCTGTATCTACTGTTCTTGGAAGAAGATAGTTTGAAGAACTGGCTGGCTGGAAAATGGGCAATGGAACTGATGTACTTTTGGAAGAGCTGGAAATCTGGGTCTGAAAAGTAACTTGAACTGGGTTTCCTGTGTTCCCTTTTAAAGCATCAGACATGACTGAAGATTGAACTAGTGGTACAGTATTTCCAGAAGAATTAGGAATTGGAAGCAATTGCAGAAGATTTTTTCCATCCAAGCCAATCGTCTGAACTACTTGGTACACGCAGCCTGAAACACTTAAAAGAAGATTATGGGTAAATAAATACAACATACCACATGGTATATACATTTTATTTAAAAACAGGCACTTGCAAATGTTTTAAAGTATAAAATTATAGAAGTATATATTCTCCATTTTAAGTTTTCAAAGTGAAACAAAAATTTTAAAGTTGCAGACAAAATAAAAGACACAGGTATAGTTTGCTTTGATTTAGACACTCTTACATCATTGGGTAATAATTAAGAACATTTATCTAGAAGAACAAGTTTTGGTGTTCTACTGCATAGCAAGTGATCATCACAGTTAACATGTTTTGCATAATTCAGAATAGCCAGGAGAGGATTTTTAATGCTTTGACAAAAAAAAAAAAAAAAAATGACAAATCTCTGAGGTGTTAGATTTGTTAATTACTCTAAGTATCATTACATATGCATATGTGAAACATCACAATATACTTCCTTAATGCTTGTGTATGTCAACTTAAAAATAAAAGTGAATAATACTATATATTTCTAAAATTCTAAGGATTAAGGTTTTAATCTTGTGCAAAACGTTACTAGAATAGCCTTGCTTTAAACTACAAATATTCTCACTTTACCCTGCCCTCTTCCTTTAATCAGGATTCTTGTTATACATGCACTAAAGTCAATGTTTCACTCTTTTTTACTCCAAACCCATTCTTTCTTGACACAAATTTACAAGTTTTACTGTTAAGCTTTTTTTTCCTTTTTTTAAAAGATATCTTACAGTGATACCTGAGACTTTGCCTTTTTAAAAAATTTATTATAGACTTAATTGAGTTATTCATGAAAAAACCACTTTCTTCTTTGATTAATGTTTCAGCACATCTAAAGTTTGGTACAGCAATTACTAACATGAACTTATTATCATCTACATACTTATAAATGGCATTTTTACCTCAACAGTTTTCAATAAAAGTGGAGAAGATTGGACATCAATGGTGAGAGCTGGGGTGATCCAAAGCCAGGAGTTTCCCACATGGACATGGGCACAGGGTTCCAAGGAGTTGGGGCCATGGCACTGGTCATAGGAAATCTTTTTTTTTTTTTTTAATAATCTAGCCATAATTTGGTAACAAAGCTGAATGAGTTTTAAAAATTCAGTAACAGAGTAACACTCTTTATCTTGGCACAGTTAATAAGCTAAGAATGGTTTTAAATTTAAAACGGGTGAAAAATTAAAATAATTTATTACAGGAAATTGAACTTTCAGTATTTATAAAGTTTTATTAGCAAATAGTTTTTGTACATGGCTTTTTTAAATGTCACCATGCTAGAGTGGAATAGCTGCAGAGAGATCATACAGATCATAAAGCCTAAAATTTTGATTTTTGGACTTATATAGATAATGTTTGCTGGCTCTTCATATAGCGATCTGCAATCTCTAATTTATTCCCAAGGATTTCTGTAACAGCCTCATTCTTCTTTACCAATTTACCATAACTGAACCAGCTTTCAAATGTTAACTCCCAAAGCTTAGACAGAACTCATATTAATATGCTGCTCCCTAAATGATTTCTTTAACATGTATGACTTTAGTTGAATTGTCACTTGCAAATGAAAGATTGCAATACTTCTATCTACAACTTCTTTGAGATTCAGATTTGTTTATTCAATTTCCCCTCTGACGTCTTCATTCAGAATCAAAAATTCCTAATACTCAACCATGTGCCAGAATATATCTTCCCAGGCTAACATCCCAAATTCCTCCTCCTCCAATGTCCCCCACCCCCTTTGGAAATGACATCTCACCTATCCTAGGTGTCTAAATTAGAACAGATAAAACTTGCTTTCCTGTGCCCTATATCTAGCCCATCAAAAAATAATCACAACAATATTAATATTACTTATCAAATTTCTCTTGAGCTGTTCAAATCTTTCTAAGTCAATTATCACCATTCTAATTTGTATCATCTCTTACTTTAAAAATGTAATAGCTTCACAACTAATGTGCCTTCATTAACATCCTTTCCCTTTCAAGTTCATTCAGCAAACTAAAAATGGTCTTTCTCTGTTTAAAACATTTTGGCAGCTTTCCATTTTCATCATAGAAGTAGAAAGAAAACCATTGCTTCTGATGCAATGATAGACAAAAGAAAAAAGAGCTGGGTGAAAAATGGATAATTTTGTTAAGTTTCTGAGAGCCCAAGTGGGATGAGAATTAAAGAGGAAGAGAAAGAATGATAGGTAGCTAGGAAAAAAAAAGTCAAAGAAGGGTCTTTTCTTTCTAATCCCATTATTTAAAAATATTTATTTATTATTTTTAAAGGTTTATTTATTGGAAAGTCAGATTTACACAGAGAAGGGAAAACAGACTGAAAGATATTCCATCTACTGTTTCACTCCCCAGGTGGCTTCATTGGCCAGAACTGAGCTGATCCGAACCCAGTAGCCAGGATCTTCTTCTGGGTCTCCCATGAGGGTGGCAGGGTCCCAAGGAATTGGGCCCTCTCTGACTGCTTTCCCAGGTCACAAGCAGGGAGCTGGATGAGAAGTGGAGCATTCAGGACATGAAATGGTGCCCATAAGGGATTCCAGCACATGCAAGGTGAGGATTTAGCCACTAGGCTATCATGCCAGGCCAAAGCATTATTTATTTTTACTTTAAGAATTAGAGAGGAAGCTTTTTCATTTGCTGGTTTTCTCCTCCAAATGGCCATCATAGCCAGAGCTGGAATGGTCCAAAACTGGGAGTCTGAAATTTTCTATGAATCTCCCATGTAGGTGCAAGGGCCCAAGGCCTTGGGAAATCTTCTGCTGATTTTTTAGGCCACCAGCAGGGAGCAGAAGTGCATTTGCCACGTCATGAACTGGAGCCCATACATTATCCTGGCGTCACAGGCCATGCCACCATGCCAGCCTAACATTTTTTACGGTTAGGTGAATCAGAGAATATGTAAATGTTTAGGTGAGACAGTTGAAAAGAAAAATTGATAATAAATGAGAAAAGAGGCACAATCAATAGAAAATAAGTAGGAAATGAGAACACAGAAGACAGGTGAAGGGACTGAAATTCTTTCACTAGAATTGAAGAAAAGTTAGATATGCTTCCAGGCAAGACATAGCTCTGACATCGGAAAATTCTAATAATGCTCTGGTGGGTTTTATTTATGAAAAAGAACATCATCTACCAGAGGAATAAAAAACTGTTAATTTTAATATTGTTAATTTTAACATTAACATAGAACAAGTAATCTCAGAAAATATTAGCATTGCCAGGTAGTACCGAGAGACCAGAGATAGGACTCCATTATGAATTTATAGTGGTGCCAATGTATTTTTGTGAAACTTTCCTTCTTTCACCAGGCATAGCAAAACAAAGTATTATCACTGAGTTCATGAAGGAATCGGAAGGCTTCAGAAGGACACATCAAAAATCAAAGAGGAAAAAACAATTTGAAGTATTGGTAAAAGTTATCAACATGAGGAAACATGGGTCTAAAGTAGAAGGAGAAAAAAAAAAAAAGAACAAAAGGCTAAAGTAGAGAGAAAATAAATGAATCATTGGGCTGGAAGATCAGATGAAATTACAGAACAGTCAGTGGTCTAAGCCTTTGGGCCTAGCATTTAAGACACAAGTTGTCACACCTGTATGCAATCTCAATTACAGCTTCCCCATAATGGGTACCCTGTGATGGAAACACAGGTGACAGTTCAGCAGTTGGGTCCCTGCCACCCACACAGGAGTCCCAATAAGTTCCTTGTTTCTGGGTTTGTTCTAGCCAGGCTGTGGTCATTGTGGGCATGTGGATTTCAATAAATGGGAGTTCATCATTGTTTCTCTGATTCTCTTTGTCTCAAATAAATTAAACTGAAAAAAAAAACAAGTATGTGTTGTGCTGGAGAACCAGTAATTTCACAACTATATCAATTTCATCTCCTCACTAAGACTAGGTAAGTGGATGGCTGTGGACTGACTGACTAGAGAATAAGATCAATGGAGAGAAAGATCTTTATACTGAAAGGCCAGGTGACAGAGACATTATCTATATAAACATTGAAGTTATGTAAAACTGAGCTAGGTGCCAAAATCAGGAATAGGAAGTTGGCAAATGATGTCAACAAATCAGAATTAAGAACTGATATTCCACAAAACTGATTTCATGTCCACCATCCTTTGAGTTCATTTTTTTTCCTATTCTTCCCTTAAAACTCCATTCTCAAAGATTACCAAATACATCCTCAAATTTAATCTATTTCATCTTCATTCTTCACATGCTCTCTGCTACAACTGACACTGCTAACTAATGGATCCTCCATCCTGAAAATCACTTCCCTTTCATAATCTCTACTGTGCACAATCTCACTGCCTTTGACTTTCAAGAAACTATTACCTGGAGGGCAGACACGCAGAGAGAAAGACAGAGAAAGAAATTGAGCGAGAATATGAACAAGTTATACCCTCAATATGCTTGTTCTTCTCCCCAAATGCATGCAACAGCAGAGGCTGGACCATTGTATCTAGTATCTAGGTGTCCCACACACTGACGGGGACCCACTCCTGATGACCTACAGTATGTATTTAGTAGAAATTAAGAGCCAGAAACTGAACCAAAGCACTCTTAACCTCCACACCAGACACCTTCCCCATCTTTTGCCTTTCTTATTGCTTCCTTTCTTATTCATTTTTACGACTATGATTATTACCTCTAACACAATTCATGACCTACTTTTCATCTTTTCAGACAGTTTCCTTAGAGAGTATAAAATTAGCATGGCTTCAACTGTTATCCTCAGCTATCTTCTACACAATAATGACGGTTATAATTTATCCTTTTATTTAATAGGTTGCAGCACCTTCTAATGCTAACTTCATTTCCATATTTCTGATATCTTACCAATCATTTTAACACTATCATTTTAACCTCAATAAATTAATCTCTAATGAAAATTACCCCCTCTATCCTACATTCCCACCGGGTTATTTGGGTTTTAAGCCATCTACTCATCTCCAACATTATTTTTTTAAAAAACAACTTTAGGTTCATGACAACACCTTGTATTATATGCACTTACAAAAAGTAAACACTGAATAAATCAGCAAGTCTATAAAATTTCTTCTTTTCAACAGATCTTACCTATCCTTTTTACAACCATGACTTTCATCATGTAGATTAACCTTTATCACCTATATCTAGCACTCATCATTGCATCCTATATTTTATCTGATGTATAAAACAGTGTTTCTGATTGTAGCTACTATTCACTAGTAAGTATCTCCAGTAGGTTTTCATCCTGCTGCCTCCTTGCCAAAAGTTATTTTTCATCACTGCCAATGCAGTTTGAAGTGAAAATTATCTACAGTAGCTGGGTGTTTGGTAAAGCACTGGGACACCGCTTGGGATGCCTGCATCCCATGTCACAGTGCCTGGGTTCAATTTCCAGTTCTGCTTCCAACTCCACTTTCTTCTGACCTGTACCACAATGGGCAGCAGATGATGATGGCTTTAGTACTCGGCCCTGACATCCATGCAAAACCCCCAGCCATCCAGGCAAGACTCCTAGAGTCTGAGTTCCATTTCATGCTTCTACTTGGCCCTGCCACAGCTACTGTGGACATTGTGGAAAATGAACCAGTGGACAGACGATCTCTTTGCCATTCAAACAAATAAGGATTTAAAAAAAGAAATTAATATATAATTTAGCTCAGTTACCTTTGCTGTTCTGGAATTAAGACAAATACATTATTTACTCAAAGTTTTTTCTAAGTTCTCTTCAACAACATAAAATAATGCTCAATTTCATCTCCTCTACAAAACACTTTTTACTGAAACTCACACTAATATCTTCCAACTTGAAATCCCTAAAGCAATCCCACTGGTATAACTACTGTTGGGAGTTGTACTTAATGACTTCTTTACTGCCTTTGATCTATTAACTTTTAAAAAGCAGTTTTCCAGTAAAGTGAAAGTTCTTACAGTGAAAAACAGTATTATTATTTTACAATTGCTCCAACAGAAAAAAGAGTGGGCCTTCGAAAATCTTAGTATAGGAAACAATGCACAATTCTTTCCTATTGCCATTTCAAGTGAACCATGTCAATGTTTCCTATTGTTTAAATGTGTGTACTTCAGTTTCTAGTAATATCAACGTCACACATTGAAAGGATCAAAGGAAGAGAATCCATGTCTTTGTAATTATTTAAGTGGAAGTAATTATGTTTATATTCACATGGTATTTGAACAAATTACAGACTTCTGGTACTTTACAAACATCAGATAGCCTCTATATTTCTGTTCTTCCAAAAAATCCTTGCGAATATTATACAATTTGCAAATATAGTCACTGGATTTTCTTCCCTTTCTTTTTTGAAAAGAAAAGAAAAACATAGTTTCTCCCATGCCAAAAGATTTGCATAATCCACCAGAAATCAAATTCCTTAAAGGTAAGCTAATCTGTTCATATTTATAACCTCTGTATTTTATATAGTGACTGGACATTACAGCAATAATGTTAGTTCAACTGTGAATCCTATACATAGTTATAAAAATTATCTATGGCTTCCTAGCAGTAAAAAGGAAGTTCTAAAACTTAAACTGAGATACAAATGTTAATGATAGTGGTTGGTATGAAATGCTTAATCAAATACTATTTTTTTTCAGATCCACTTAAGAGATCAACGAATTAAAAGTCTACAAGGATTCTATTTTTAAAAAAACTGTATTCTGTTTATTATCAGCCTAAAACTAAACCATATATTGCAACCTATGCTTTGGTTTGGTCACATAAAAAGAATTACGAGCATACTCATTACTTTAAACCAACTGATTCTTGAACAGAGAAACTATACTAGAAAAATTAACACGATCTAAGATTTCAAAAGAGAAAAGCATAAAGACTGCAAGCTTTCTAGAAAAATAATACCATTTTAAGATTTTAACAGAATCCTATGATTTAACATTCTCTACACACATTATAGGTACATAATACATACAATAACAACATACATATTATATAACAGTTATCATTACCTCACCAACTAGAATGTTAAATAACTGTGCAGAAAGGTGAATATTGCCAATTCCATTTTATCGCTGATAAAACGAAGGCTTAGAAATATTAAATGATTTATTCACATGTTCCTCTTCAGTAATCTTATCCACTTTTTGTGTTTATTTTAGGATAGCGCCATGAAAACAGAGCTCAAATAATTCAAATGGATAAGCTAAGAGATTAATAACAGACTTTAGTTAGCCTAAATGGTGTGTACATCTGTCTCATCTCTCTAGCACTCTTTTTTTTTTTTTTTAAAGATTTTATTATTATTGGAAAGCCGGATATACAGAGAGGAGGAGAGACAGAGAGGAAGATCTTCTATCCGATGTTTCACTCCCCAAGTGAGCCGCAACGGGCCGGTACGCGCCAATCCAATGCCGGGACCTGGAACCTCTTCTGGGTCTCCCACGCGGGTGCAGGGTCCCAAAGCTTTGGGCTGTCCTCGACTGCTTTCCCAGGCCACAAGCAGGGAGCTGGATAGGAAGTGGAGCTGCCGGGATTAGAACCGGCACCCATATGGGATCCCGGGGCTTTCAAGGCGAGGACTTTAGCCGCTAGGCCACGCCGCCGGGCCCTCTAGCACTCTTAAAAACCACAAAAGTACAGATAAAATTTGCAGTGCATACAAAGAAATGCACACCAAACTGACAGCAACTTCCTAACCAAACCAAGCCGTATGTTGAGGATACAAATTTCAGCTTTGAAAACAAGGGTTAAAAAGGATTTAAAAAAAACCACCACTTACAGTACATCCTAATAACTATTATTGTGGACTGTATCATCAAGACTTCTATTATAAATACTTCTAAATTAATGACTCCAAAGCTTCTATTTCCAGCTTTCATCCCACAAAAGTTTCAGATTCAAGTATGTGATTTGTCCTTTGTATCAACTTATTTACCAACACCTCCTCTCCAAGAAAGCTGGCATCATAATTGATTCTCCTTTCTTTCTGCCCATTCACTAGTAAGGTCTACCTCTTTTCCCTTCTATATTTCTTTGAATACAACCACCACATCTGCTACTTCAGGCCATCACAATCTCTGAAAAGCCATCTGATACAGAAACCTTATGAGCATATTTTCTCATCCACAAATCCACACTACCATCAGTTATTCACAACATACAACTGACCACATCAGTCTTTTTCTTAAAAATCCTCTTGAGGTTGATGCTGTGGTACAGCAAGTCAAGTCTTTACCATCCTATGTAAGTGCCAGTTTGAGTCCCATTGGCTTCATTTCTCTTCCAGCTCCTTGCTAAAGCACGTGGGAAAGTACTGGATTATGGTGCAATTGCTTGCGCTCCTGCACAAAACCTGTTCCAGGTTTTTTTTTTTTTTTTTTTTTTTTTTTTTTGTGGCCATTTGGAGAGGGAACCAGCAGATGAAAGATCTCTCTCTCTCTCTGTTTTTCTCCCTTGCTATTAATTCTTTTTTTTTTTTTTCTTTTGAGGTATCTTAGGAGGTTTATTCTAGCGGGGCAGGAACAGGACAGGGTGGTGGGGAGGCGAGGGGGGAGGGGGAAGAAGGGGTGGCAGGCCGGAAAAAGAGCGCTATTAATTCTGCCTTTAAACATTTTAAAAACAAAAAACAAACAAAACCCACTAAAAAAATAAATGACAAAATAAAAATCCTCTCAACAAACTCCAATAGAACACTCTTAATTATCTTAGCAAGGTGAACTAAATCCTTAAGCACATTTTTACCTAACATGTCTGTAGGTAATAAACACAAACTAGCAATAAACACAAACTAGTAATAAACTGTACTGATGATTTGCCAATTCCCTCTGCCTGATGTATATCCTTCACTCATGTTTACCTGGATAACACATTTCTCAACATAGCTGTCCCCAAAACCTTTCCTATAATTCCTATCTTCCAAGCCCTCAGAGCATCTTGTGGCATGTTATCATAAATGAAAACATCCCTCCCTGCTAGAAGGATTTTATCTTTTAAAATATTTATTTACTTATTTGAATACCACAGAAAGAATACGAGACACCCCAAAAGGCCTCAACAGCTAAGTCTAAGCCAGGCCAAAACAAATAACCAGAAACTCCATTCTGGTCTCCCCATGAATGGCAGGGGACCGTCTACCTGCTGCTGCCTTCCCAGAATGATTAGCAGGAAGCAGGATTAGAATCAGAGAAGGGACTCAAACTGCAATCTGATATGAGATGCTAAAACACACAGCAGCTTAACGCCATCCAACATGACAACATTTCTCACTGGAAAATCACAAATCCCACTCTTTCTTTCTTTATTGTTAAATATCTAAGTTTAACACAATTTATCAAGTACACAGAATGTATTCAAGTCTTAACAAAGGAAATGCAACTATCACAAATATCTTCCATTTGTTCTTTTGAGGATTAAATTTGAGTTTCACATTTTATAACGTGATGAATTAGATACTTCAAATAATGACCATTCGGTACCATATTACCAAAACAATTTTTAAGAAAGGGAACAGCTGAAAAAAAAATTCAAAATCTATGGAAAATTAGAAAACCTCATGGTCACTTTCAATTATGAAAAAAATAAATTACGCAATACCACCAAAACTAATTTTAAAAAAAGAAAACTAAGCTCTTTCAATAAGTGTGAGAGCTAACATTAATCGTTCTATTCACCAAATTATATTATGGTGATGACATCAGACTGTTCTCTACGAAACTGAACAGGATCAAACATACAATCAACAATGAAAGTGTTAAACCGCTTCCAAAAAACGTATAATCCAAACACGTAAAATCTCAGTGACTTAAACAAAAACATGTACTTAAAGATACAGGTAACAATGCATGAATCAACAAGTAAAGGTCATGAGTTAAAGATCATGAAAACAATACATGAACAAATGAATTAACAAACTTCAAAGGACTTCTGAATGCAACCAAAACATAATTCAATTAGTCATGTTTGAAGTATTCCCAAATAATCAGAAGGACTAGCAACTGGTTAAATAAGGCCAGGTGCCCATAAATACCTTTGATAACAGAGCATCTTATTTATGATGGTGGAAAACAACACAATTCTAAAACTAATGGCCTGTAAACCACACTAAGTCACACGTCACCAACTATTCAGATACTAAAACAGGTAAGAAAAATTTCGAAAAATTCTCAAACAAAAATTCTACTTCTACATTTTCATACAGCGAGTTATCTTGGCTTCTTCCTCCAAAATTTCATCATAATGCAAATGCAAACAAACACAAAATCTGGCTTTTTTTCATTATAGTCAATGGTGCGTTCTCGTCCATTCCTCAATATTGTTTCAACATGTTGCTATTTATGTTCATTTCCTTTTATAATACTGCACTTGCTTCTTAAGAATTGTCAATTACTTTTTTTCTTTTTACATACAAACAAGTTTTCTTCTACTGGTAAATAAAGTCCTCTTAGGTTAAACTTCACAAGAAACAAATTGTACACTCAGAATGTTTACACAAGCATTGAAATAATCCTTTTCTATGCCAAGTGCATTACATCTATGCATTTCTTTGAATGCCTAAATATCGCTAGATGCTATTATTTAGACTGAAATTTTTTCCCCTTACAAATATCTGGTAAAAATCGGATCGGCACTCGGTAGCGTTTTGCTTCTAGAATTTCCACATTCCATCCATTTTCCTTCTGTAGACTATTAACGTTTTTTTCACATCATGTACAAAAATATCCACTAACTACGAAGAATACAAAATATTCTGCTTTGGCTGGTATTGTGTTTCATCTTGAATCATACAAGCTTTTAGGAAAACTCTCAACGCACTGATAACAGGTTTTATACATTTACAAGAAAGGTAGTCTTTCTACCAAACACTGGAATCAAGCTTATAGAAAAACAGAAGATCCTCTGAAGTCATCCAATGAGTTGATACTCTTAGGACACCTGCTTCAAATACGCGGCTTGGCAGGACTAACTTTACACAATAACGTATGTTTTTACTTTACTCTTTTCTCTTCCACGGAAGGCTATTAGAAATCTTAAAATAGTCAATCCCTTTATCCTAGAATACTTCTCTTCAACTGTACGTCTTTTCTCTCTAGCTCTATCAAAAACGTTGTTATTTTCTTGGAAGATGCAGTACCACCAAGGCTATAAATAACTTGACAAATCGCGCCGATTCCTGGGTATGTTTTTTTGCCTGTGTGGGAGAATCTTCCAGAAGGCTTTGGTCATAAAAAAAGGGGGAAAAAAAAGCGTCGGCCATGTTGGTTTTTCTCTTCCGTGGAGATCTACTCAATCGGCCTATGAAACTTGAGACACTTAGAGTCCACAGCTGCGTCAGCCTCTGAGGAGGTTTCGCGTCTGTGCGAAGGGTGCGCTCTCGGGGCTCTAAGTGCCGGGAGACGGGCTGAGTGGCGCACCCTGGAGGTTCGGGCTCCTCTCAAGAGCCAAGCCTCCAGCAGCGCGGGGTCCGCCTCCTGCGGAGACCGGGGACGGGCGTGGGATGGGGCTGGGCGGTTCCGAGCCAGTACTTACCAGTGCGAGGCGCTGCCTGAATTCTCCTCTGTGGGTTTCAGGACGACCCTCTGTAGATGATTGCTCATTTTAGAGGGGAAGTCAGGGAACCACGCACATCCAGAAAAAAAAGGGGACAGTAGGGGCCGAAGCTCTCGAAAGAGGGAGAACCACGGCGAGAGAACGCTGGGCTCAAGTTGCCGAGGAGGAACCGAGGGGGTTCCACGCGGAACCGTGAGCGCCGAGGAGGAGCTCCGGGCCCCCGGGGGCCGTGACAGCGTTCCCGAGCCGGCCGCGGCGGGCGCCAGAGGCGGGTCCTCCAACGGCGCCGCCCCCCGCGAGCCCGACGAGGCCGCGTCCCAGAAGGCGCGCGGCCAGCTCTGCCGGCCCCGCCCACCCTGTCGCCAGCTCCGAACTGGCTCGGCGGAGCGGCTTCCGGCGGCGTCACGTCCGCTGACAAAGGGACTGGCTGGTCAGAGCTCCGCCCTTTGTGACGCAGTCCAATTGCTGGTGAGGTTTGCTCCTTCTCCTTCCGGATCAAGGAACGAATCGCGAAAGAAAGTTCTCAAGACTTCTACAGAACAGAAATGTTTCCGGGGTCAGCAGTAAATTGTCTGCCTTTGTGCCCCAGACCTGAGCATTGGCTCCCGGCGGCGAGCGTCGCACGCCAGTGACGACAGGAGCTCTACACGCCTGAGGCAGTGTATTCTAAGTCGCTGCTTGAAGATATGTTAATCCTCGCCTCTTAATTCCTTTATCTAAACAATCTTTGAGTAAACATTTGTTTTGCTGTTTTCCATACTTTATAAGGATGCATAGATAAAAACCTTTTGAGAAGATTGCTACAGTTAAATCACCTGGAAATGGCTGCAGTATGTTGAAGGGGTGAAATCCTAACTAAACCTTACCTGGAAAATGGGTATGAAGAAGTGATTTTGAAGATTCAATTCTACACGATATAGGCAGTTTCAGTGTAAATTGACTCACGCTTTTCAAATTTTAGGATGCTGACACAACGTAGCTGATTTAAAGGTTTCTGAGTCCTTAAAAAATGCGCATTACTCATTACCCCATCTCGTTAATAAGGTAATACTAATTAAAGACTGTCATGTCTCACTACGATGGCAGGAAGGGACACTTCTAATTTGTTCTCTCCCTTCGTTAACTTTTACTGCCAACTGTACAAAATCCCGCATTTACGACTTTTGTTTATCTTCCTAGTCAAATATCTCCCACACTAAAGAGGGAGCTGAGTAGTGACACTTTAATGCCATCTTGGTGCAGGACAGCCTCCTGTGTGTGAAAGCGAATGTGCTCCAAACCATTACCCATTCTTCCCGTTCTGTTTTGTCACTGGCTGTTCCTGTCTTACATTTTGGCAGTCTAGTTTCTCATTTCATGCATCATCAGTCTTGATTAAGAAGTTCTCATCTCAGTTTTGAGTTTCCTGGGAAGCAGACTTTTTTTGTTTAAGATTGTTTATTTATTTATTTATTTACATATGTATGTATATATTTTTAGAAAGGCAGATTTGCAAAAGGAAGGCGAGATTTTTTTAAAAAAAAGTCTCCACTCCACTATTTCAGTCCTCTCCTCGGGTCTCCCACGTGGATATAGGTTCCCAAGAACTTGGGGCATCCTCCGCAGATTTCCCAGGCCATTATCACAGAGCTGGATGGGAGGTGGGGCACCCAGGATAAAAACGGGTCCATATAGGATGCCAGCCCTTGCAGGTAAAAGATTAGCTTGTTGAACAACTATCCAGTCCCGGAAGCAGACTCTTAGGACAGTTTGATATGCAGGAAAATTATTAGAAATAAGTGCCCATCTCACACACACACACACACACACACACACACACACACTCACACACAAATTAGGATAGAGAACAACAAGGAAAGCTTAGAACCAGACAGGAGACGGTCAGCGTGGATCCACATATACCTTACTAGGTAGGACACAAAGATTAGTTACTCCTGACTAGGGTGTTGAAGATTTCTCTGCACACCCCTCCTAATATTGTTCTGCACCTCAATTGTTGACATATGCCTTGTCAGAGTTATAACCCAGTTTAGACTATCCTAAAATCTGCCAAGTTCAGCAAAATTATGCTTCAACACTATAAACTGCTAAATGCTAAAATGAAAATAGACATGAGACAGCTGAATAGTACCCTATAGCCATTTTAAGGTGTACAGCAGCTGGCTCTGTGTATAAACTAAAATTGAAATGTCAATGAAGTAGTCACAGGATGTGGTTAAGAACTTGCATTGTTTTAACATATTGGTTACTCAATATCATGTCAATTAATTCCATAATGTTGTAAATTGTTGTTGATGTTGTGCTGGGGCTTTCAACTGATCAGAATGATATTCTGTCAGCTCTACCTTCAGACCAGAGATGGTCTCCCCAAGAAACTGTTGAATTTACCTGGACAATAAGATGCTGGACTCTATGCTTGGTATACACATGCAATGAAAGAATCTCAATTTAAACTGTAATACTACAACAAGGTGGAGGAATCCACCATGGGGGCAGGGCACGGGGAGGGGTTGGGGGAATCCCAGAGCCTATGAAACTGTGTCACATAATGCAACATAATTAATTTAAAAAAACCTGTTCCTCATTCATTTGGAAGGCAGAACGAGATCTTACACTCATTGACTCACTCCTCATAGGCTCACAAGAGCTGTGGCTAGAGCAAACCAAAGTCAGGAGCCAAGAACTCTATCTTAACCTCTTACATGAGTGATGGGGATGTAATTACTCAAGACATTACCTGCTGCTGCCCAACATGCACATTAGTAAAAAGCTGGATTAGAAGTGGAGATTATTTTCCTATTTGAAAAAAATGTCCTCGAGGAGAAGATTAACAGAGAATGAGAAACATGGAGAGCTAGATCTCCACTGGTTCATCCCCTAAAATACTGCAGTGGTCAGTGTGGAGCCAAAGCCAGGGGGCTGGAGCTCCATCCTGAATATATCACCTGAAATCTCCAAAGAGTCCTCAACAATTCACTTTGACATCAATGCATCAATTGCAAAAAAGAAAGGCATCAGGATCATTAATTTAAATCAATTAGTAATGTAACACAATAACTTACATGAAGTCTTCAATCAGACAATCTGTACTTGAATTCTGGCTCCACACTTACAGAGTACATGACCTCTGGAAAATTAAAGGCATACCCTAGCTTGACTGAAGGGGCTGCACCATAGAATCAATATAAACACAGAAAAAGTCCCATCAGCTCAACAACAGTCAAAAAAAAAAAAAATAAATAAATAAAACCAAAATAGAAAACTGAGGTGTCAGGAGGAGGCCCCTGGGGCAGGGGCACGGGGAACCACACTCAAATTCAGGGTATTGCTGTTGCTACGAGTTCCAGGACAGTGATTGTCCTGTGGGAGCCACCATTTGTCACGCGGCTGGGGGAACCTTACTTCTTCTGGGGTGTGCTCAGCTTCTACATGCCTTGGATCTTGTCCAGCAGGCCAGAGATGAAGGCGTCCGTGGGTTTGTAACAGTCAAACAGCAGCTCTTTGACCCTGGCAGCCCAGGGTCGTCACTCTCCATGTCCAGGAGCTCATCCACATGGATCTCCAGCTCAGGGATTTCCTCTTCCTGGCAGTCGTAAAGGTGGGTGAGCTGTTCCAGGATCCACTCCTCCAGGTTGAACCTCAGGGCTTTACGGTTGTACTTGACCTTGACTTTTCCTTGGCTCCTCACAGGGCCCTTGTTGTCTGTGCTGCCTAGGCCATAGTTCACCACCCTAGGGGGGCTCTGGAAGCACATGCAGGCCCTGGGCTGCTGCTGCATGGCCCCGTGGCTGGAGCCGCCAACACTGCACCCTAGCAGGGACGCTGTCCACCATGGTGGTGGCCAGGGCCACTTGCCAGTGCTGGGCCCCTCTCTGCACGCCGCATCCACCTCCAGGTCGCCCACTGGTTGACTCCTGGACACTGGCTCTGGGTGATAGCTTGCTGGCTTGGCTCCATGGCCTGGGCAGATGCGGGTGTGCCCTAGGGCAGCTGCACCATGCATAGCCCCAGGCCTGGCCTCAATGACCTAGTATTTTTTTTTTAATTTTTATTGAAAAGTCAGATATAAAGAGAGGAGGAGAGACAGAGAGGAAGATCTTTCATCCAATGATTCATTCCCCAAGTGACTGCAACGGGCGGTGCTGTGCCTATTCCAAGCCAGAAGCCAGGAACTTCCTCCAGGTCTCCCACACGTGGGTACAGGGCCCCAAGACTTTGAGCCATCCGACTATTTTCCCAGGCCACAGGCAGGGAGCTGGATGGGAAGCGGGGCTGCTGGGATTAGAACCGGTGCCCATATGGGAGCCTGCCATTTCCAAGGCGAGGACTTTAGCCAAGATTCTTTCATTGCATGCATATACCAAGCATAGAGTCCAGCATCTTATTGTCCAGGCAAATCCTGTGACTACTTCATTGACATTTCAATTTTAGTTTATACACAGAGCCAGCTGCTATACACCTTAAAATGGCTATAGGGTACTATTCAGCTGTCTCATGTCTATTTTCTTTTCTTTTCTTTTTTTTTTTTAGAGTCTTACATTTTAATCTGCTGTGTTGAAGTCACATTTTGAAAGCTAAGAAACAGAATCAACCCAAGGAAATTCAGCCACTGTTCAAGTTGACCGAGCCTGGCCAGTGTTCATAGAAAGGCATCGTAACAGTTAGCAAGAGGGAGCAGTCCTAAACTGAAACCACTGATGCCCGTTCTCCTAAGGCAACAGCCAAATGCCCACTCCACAAAGGCAAGAAATGCAAACACTCTGATGTATAAAGGACATAATGACCCCAATTCTACGCTGGGGAACCGAACCAGAGCCGATCAAAAAGGGTGAACAGATACAGATAAAATGCTTACATTCTAAAGCTTACTGTGGTCTAAAACACTGCTAGCTGCTGTTTCTAAGCAAGCAAGCAGAAGATATTACAAATTGACCCACACAGAAAGAAGAAATATGTGCAGGGGATCAGATCTTCAGATCTTTCCAAAATAAATTACGTAGGAATGAGAAATCAGACCTACTTCATTCTTCCATTTGCTACAAGGACAAACTGGCAACGAAGACTACTGCAAAGAAAACTCAGAAAAGAGTGGGTGACGACCTTCTGCACCCTATAACGGCCTCCTCACTGCCAGTTAACATCACTCTTGTTCCATGACATGTATCCACGTGGAAAAACTTGTGAGAGCTTCTGCCAGGGCCAGGAGATTAAATAAAAGAGAGCATGTCCTAATTAGCTACTTGTGAGCCCCGCTGGCATTTATGGAACAGCCTCGTGGAATGCAGCCACTGGTTGTTAAACATCTGCGAGCTGCAGAAGGCCTTCTCTATCTGCCAGTTTCAGCTCAGCATCTCACAGCTGGGTGCAGTGCCGCTGGTGACTCCCCTCGGGACTCAGGTGGGTGCTAGTCATCAAAGCCTGGAATGTCATCGTAGGAGTAGCCACGGTAGCCTTTGGATGCATAGTTCCTGGCAGGAACACCAGGATGCCGATGATCAGCATGGGGACGGCTCGGTCTGCCCCCCCCAACCCCTTGATGATGTAGCCTGCCAGCAGGAGAGAGCCGATGATGAGAAAGGCGCTGATCAGGAATAGCACGTTGGCGAGCGCGATGGCCTTGTTCGGAATCTTCGGAGGGCTTTTCTTAAACTGGAGGTCAATGTAGCCATCGTCTGTGCTGGAGAGTAGCGACTACTTCACCTTACTGCTGGGGATTCCAGTAGCCAGGTTAGTGCGAGAGGGCATCATCACACGCGGCCGTGGTGATGGCCAGAAACAGACCCGAGGAGAAGCCAACGGCGCTGGAGCCGGGGCGGGGGCTCCCGGGGGGCTCCCAAAGGAGACCAGGCGAGGGCACGGGCAGCTTCCCGAGGGTACGGGCCACTCGCCTCACCGGAGCTCTGCGCCCTGCCAGCATGGTGCGGCCGCGCCCAGCCAACCTCATGTCTATTTTTATTTTAGCATCTAGCAGTTTATAGTGTAGAAGCATAATTTTGCTGAACTTGGCAGATTTTAGGATAGTCTAAACTGGGTTATAACTCTAACAAGGCATATGTCAACAATTGAGGTGCAGAACAATATTAGGAGGGGTGTGCAGAGAAATCTTCAATACCCTAGTGAGGAGTAACTAATCTTTGTGTCCTGCCTAGTAAGGTATATGTGGTATATTGCTCTGCTGTTGTGCAGAAGTCATTTAGTTAAGTGCAACTTCACTTGTTTCTTGCTTTTCTTGTCTATGTTTTGGTGTCTTAACCAGAAAAGCCCTGCCTATGACAATAATTTGAATCATGCCCACAATATTTTCTTGTAATATCTTCACAGTTTGAAGTCCTACATTTAGATATTTGGTACATTTCGAGTTAATTTTTGCATAGGCTGAAGGTGGGAGTGTGTCACTTTAACAAGCAAATGCATGCAGACGTGAGGTTTCCTAGTATAACTTACTCATGAGAATATCTCTTATTCAGGAAATATAGTTAGCTCCGAAGTTAAGTTGATCATAAATTAAGTACATGGCTTAATCTATGAGTTCTATTCTGTTCCATGTTGTGTATTTCTGTTTAATGACACTGCCATACTGTTTTGGTTATAATAGCTCCAAAGTATGCTTTGAAATTCAAAATAATGATGCCTCCAGCTTTGTTATTTTTGTTCAAGAGTTCTTTGAATAGTCATAGTCTTTGGTGATTCTATATGCATTTTAGGCTTGTTTTATCTGATTTTGTGAAGAATGCTCTTGGTATTTTTGATGTGAATTGCAATGAATTAATAAGTCAGTTTGGGTAATATAAACATTTTAGCAACATTATTTCTTTCCATTTTTGAACACAGGAGGTCTTTCCATCTTTCTCCCTTGGTCAATTTCTTTTGTTATAAAACAAGGGCTTATTTATTTGAAGGTCAGAGTGACAGACAAAGAGATCTTTCATCCACTGGTTCACTCCCCAAATGGCTACAATAGCCAGGGATGAGTGTCACAGAAGTCTGTTCCGGCCAGCAGAGCCAGTAATGTGGACACGGCGAGGATCTGGGGATGAGGCACCGACATGGAGACCAGAGATGGTGGAAGTCTCTCTCAAGGCTCTCTCCAAAGCCTGCCTTTATTGCCTCCTCTCTTGACCTTTCACCTACTTGTTTACTCTTTCCCCCACACCTTCATTAGCAGAATATTGGATACAGCTGAGTTCGATTAGACCAGGTGCTTTCAGCCCCAAGCCCATTCCCTGCAGTGCTCAGCTTAACGAGTGCTAATCAACTTCTTAGCCCATAACAGAAGTCAGGACCCTGGGAATATATTTGGATCTGAAACCTGGGTGTCAGGGGTCGAAGTACTTGGTTCATCTTTTGCTGCTTTCTCAGGGACATTAGCAAGTAGATGTGTGAGAGAGGCTAGGACTCAAATTGGTGCTTTAGTGAGGGATGCCAATATTGTGGGCATCCACAACATTGTTGCACAACAAAACCAGCCAGACTATATTGATTAATTTCTTTTGGAAGCGTTTTGTAATTTTTCTTACATTGCTACTTTATGTGTTTGGTTAAATTTATTCCAAGAGTTTTAATTGTAGTTTTGCGTTTGAAATTGCTCTTATAACTTATTTCTAAGCAATTTTGTTATTGGTGTCCAAAATTGTTGATTTTAATTGACTTTATGGAAATTTTGCTTGATTCGTTTATAAATCATTATGATCTCTTGGAGGAATCTCATCTCTTTATATAGACATGTCATTTACAAACAGATATGTTGTAAACATATCTTCTTTTGCTGTTTACCTGCCTTTATTTTTAATTTTTCATATACTTATATTTACTTTTATGAGAACTACCTGTTTAGCTCCCTTTTCCAATTTTTTACTGGATTTATTTCATAAAAGTTCATTTAAGTTGTATAAAATACAAAAACACAACACAAAAGATGTTGAGATTGTTGAGCTCCTGATATATCCTGGGTACGAATCCTTTATCAGATAAGTAATTACAGATGTTTTCCTCAATTCTATTTTCTTCACTCCTCTGTTGTTTCCTTTGCCATCTCTCTTGTTTTGCGTTTGCTGACATGCTATTGGAATCTTATCCAAGAAATCATTGCTTACAAAAAAAAATCTTGAAATATTCCCCTGTGTTTTCTTCTCATAATTTTATAGTTTCAGGTATTCTGTTTACCTATTTGATCCATCTTGAGTAGATTTTTGAATATGTCAAGAAAAATCTAATATCATTCTTCTATATATGTATGTCCAAGTTTGCCAATACCATTAATTGAAAATACTATTCTTTCTTCAATATATGTTCTTAGATTTTCTTTCAAAAATCAGTTGACTCTGTGTACATGGATTAATTTCTGGGTTCTATATAATGTGTATCTGAATATCAATTTCTGTACCAATACCATGCTGTTTTAGTTACTACAGTTTTGTAGTAGGCTTTGAAATCAGTTATTATGATGCTGCTAGGTTGATTTTTTTCCCATCACATTTTTTTTGGTCATTTTGGTTCTTTTATGGTTCCTTGTAAATTTTAGGCTCATTTTCCTTAATTCTGGAAAGAATGTCACTGTTTTTTCTATAGGGATTGCATAGAATATACAGATTGCATTAGGTGGTATAGATTGAAACTGTATCAATTTTTCATTTGATTACTATTTATTACTTCTTGCCTATTTCACTGTTGGGTTATGATCTTTTATTTATTTTTTTTTTGAACTTTCTATTTAGTGGAGCCAATAAGCTTTTGACTATAATATAATTTAAAATATATAATCTCTAAAGCATAGTAAATGAAATAATAATACTTCTAATTCAATAACAAGGAATGCCATTTCATTTTTTATGTATTTGGTTATTTTTGCTGGTTTTTGTTACAATTTTCACTTTATGTATCATTCACTTTTTGGTTAAAATTTTTCCTAGATATTTAATTTTTTTGTAGCTACTGTGAGTCATGTTCCTTCTATTCATAATTTGCTGAATTTTTATCATGAAGACATGTTGAATTTCACCATATGCTTTTTCTGTATTTATTAAACTTGATTTTTTTGTTCATTTGGCTGATGTGATTGCTAATGATTATTGACTTTCAAAATATTGAACCACCTCTGTATTCCTGAGATAAATGCCTCTTGATTATGACATGCGGTCTGCTTATTGTAGTGCTGCATTCAGTGTGTTTTATTTTGTGGAGATTTTTTGTATCTGTATTTAGCAAGGATACTGGTCTGTAATTTTCATTACATATGGTGACTGTTTAGGTTTAATATCAGAGTAATTCTGGACTTGTAAAAACAGGATTAATAGAATTCTATAATTTTCAATATTTCAGAAATAATTTTAAAAGTATCGGAGGTGATTGTACCTTAAATGTTTTGTATAGTTCAGTTTTAAAGGCATCAGGTCCAAATTTTTCTTTCATGGGAGAGGATTACTTAGTGCTTCAATCTTCTTCCTTCTGTGTACCTGTTTCTAGTTTCCTTATCTTACTGATTTAGTCTTTTTTGTTTGATTTTTTTTTGCTTTTTTATTATATACATTTTATTATTGATAATTTGTACATACAAGATTAGGGTGTGAGTCAAGGGCTAGAGGAAAGTGAGTGAGACCATTGTTTTGACATTCTCTTGTTTCCTTCCTGTATCTAGGGGGGAGGGAGAAGCCACACCCAGACTCCCAACCATCCTTGGGTCCCCAATGTGAGGCATTCTCTGAGGCTCCTGCTCAAGTGGTTTTGATACTTCAGCAGTTCTGTATTGCTGCCAATCTTGCCACTCCAAACAAGATGAAATCTCTCCAGACTGCACTGGCTGACATAGTCCACCTTAGAGTCTGTTTGTCCAGGTATTCACTGCCAACTCTTTGCTTGGGTTGTTGATCGATTTGTTCTGTCCTCTGTCTTCTGTTATGGTGCTAGGTGTCCTCTGAAGGCTCCAGTGTATAGCCATATCATCTATGTGCATCTGGATATGCTGTCCACTGTTCCATTTAAGATACTGAGGAGGCCCAGCTCTGACCATACTCCACGATCAGATCATGGAACCTGCAACGTCCTCCATGGTTGGAGTTCTGAGTCTAGTGGTTCAGTTGTGAGTATTCCCAAAGAAACTTCATCTGAGGTAAACCCAGACCTTATTTTTGTGTGTGCATGCCAGTACAGGTTTGGTACAGTCCATTGCCCAAATCGGCCTATGCACACACTGTTAGTTGAAATTGCTGGGTCAGTTGTCTCCAGCCCTGTCTTCTATACAAATTAATATGTGTTGCAGTCCAGCCTGATATTGCCCACCACACACTCAGCACCCATGTAAACCAGTGGGAGCTAAAGCCTAGTCAGAGTGAGCCACAATAACCCCACCAGGCCAGCCTCCTGCCCTGGTTCCCATGCTTGCCAGTACGTGTAGCAGAGTGATTCAGTCTGTCCCACATCCCACATTCAGCTCTTATACGTGTCAATTGGCATTGAAGCCTAGTTCAATCCAACCTGCCCCACTATCCAGCCCACATATGTGCTGGCAGGTGCCACTCCTGTCTAGCCATGCCTGTCCCAGTCCTGGTTCTCATTCTCACCAGTTGGAATGGCAACCCAAAAGGGAGGTGCCCACTGTTTCCCTACTAGACCCACTCTCACTCCCAGATCTTGCACTCTAGATGATACTGCAGTTTAGCTTGATGGAGATTTCCCCCTGTGCCAGCATCTGCTTGCTGATGCTGTGGCAAAGCCCAACCAATCCTCATCCCCTGGCTTATGCATGTACCAGTAGGTACAGACCACCCAGCCTGGCTTGTCCCCGATCCAGCTTGTATGCAGGCCAACAGGTACAATAGCCCTGCCAGGCCTTGTCTTCCCGCAACCCCAACTCACGCTCTCCAGTGAGAATAGTGGCCCAGCAGGGGAACTCCCTGCAGCCCCCTACCAGTTTTGCCCACTCTCCCCCAGGTGGTAGTTTTATCAACTATGCCACAATGCCTGCCCCTCTATCATCCTAGTTCTTTAGTATAAGCACTCAAAGTTATAAGCTTTAATCCTGATATTGTTTTTTCTGTATCCCACAGACATTTTATGATGTATTTTCACTGTTATTTGTGTGAAAAAAGTATGCATTTTTTAAAATGACCCATTGGTCATTCAGTAGCATGTTATACAATTTCCATTAGTTTTAAAATTCTCTGTCGTTATGTGTTTTATTAATTTTATTCTTTTATGGTCTGTGAAGACACATGATAGGACTTAAGTTGTTAAATTTTTATGGAGACATTGTTTGTGGTCATACATATAATCTTCACTGGAAAATGTCTAGGTGATACACAAACAAATGCCTCCAAATGAATACTGCAGTAGATAAATGCTATTTTAGAATATGTGCAATAAATAGAATGACAAAAAATAAGGAAAATTCTTGAGTAAAGCATTTAAGCTAGCTAACATTTGGAAAGGACAATGGTAATTAACTGCAGTTTGTTAGAGAAAGGCATGTAAAGGACAGGAATTACATAAACAATGAGCATAGAAGTATTAAAGTATAAAGAAATGTTCAACCCAAGTTGTAGGCAGCTGCATGGGTTACCTTGTACCTAGGCAAATGTCACACTTCCAGGAGAAAACCATCTAATAGCTGGCTGACATGTTGTCTTTGGTTCATGCCAATTCTCTGTTAACTGTGCCAGTGTGCCAGTGTAACTGCTTATTTTTCTTGCAGTGCATGACCTAAAAACCCTGACTTCCTGTCCTAAGAAAGGCTGTTTGCAGTGATGTGGTGTCCAGCACAGGTTTGTGCAGGGAGACCCAGGCCTGTACTGGGTCACAGGTGGCTGTTCCCACAGCATGCCATGGAGTTAGGCAAGGGACCTGATGGGCCCTAGGCAAGATTGGCAAGTCACAGATCTGATGCCAGTTTTCTAGGCAGGTCACAAACATGGCATGCCACTGCACCGTCTGAGAGAGGGAATGCCAGGGACCTCACAGGCCATAAGCAGGCTGCACTAATAGCATGCCAATGTGCTGGTCTATGAGTTGACAAGCCAGGAGCATCCCGGGCCCTAAGCAGCTGCATCCATGGTGTGCCACTATGATAGGCCTGTGTTATGAAGGCAGGGACCTTGCAGAGGGCAGCAGTGATGATCTTTGGCTGGCCAGGTGCTTAATGGGTCTAGACAAGGCATGCCCATAGTGCTGTCCCAACACTGCATCAGTCCGGAAGTGGTAAGCCAGGGGTCTGACATAACCTAGGTAGATGAAACCTGTGATATGCCACTGTGCTATCCCAGAAATGTGAGGTCAGGGTTCTGATAGGGATGGGCCCACCAATAGCCTTTGCTTTCACAAGGAAATGTAGGATTTCATGTCTGATTGGTCTCAGATATGAAAGGATCTCAGATCTCAGGGATGAGTGCCCAGAAGTGTGTCCTGGCAGTAGAGTAGACAGAGCATATTGTGTCACCTCTTATGCTGACTCCTGTGCAGGATCATGCCCAGGTGAACACAAAGTAGGAGTCAGCCTGATTTTGTGAACCAGTCAAGGCTCACAAAAATGCCATTTCAAAAGATAAGAGACCAACAACTTCTCAGAGTAATTATGACAATGCAGGGGAGTTAGTTATTGACTCTGGCTGGAATTTCCCCAGCTCATGAGATGGACACATTAGAAGAGATATAGAGAGATTTCTAAATCTGGGACATGCAAGGTCTCCACCCCAAATCAGCATTAAGTAAATATAGAAGTTGTGATGAATTTTTGTTCTGCAACAACCTTTAAGAATAGTGAGCATGGACCTGGCACCTTGGCCTAGCGGCTAAATTCAACTTGAATGTTCTGGAATTCCATATGGACACTGGTTCTAATCCTGGCAGCCTCACTCCCTATCCAGCTCATTGCTTGTGGCTGGGATAGCAGTCAAGGATGGCCCAAAGCCTTGGGACCCTGCACCCCAGTAGGAGCCGTGGAAGAGGATCTGGGCTCCTGGCTTCGGATCAGTGCAGCATCGGCCATTGCAGTCACTTGGGAAGTGAATCATCAGACAGAAGATATTTCTCTTTGTCTCTCCTCTCTCTCTCTCTCTCTCTCTCTATATATATATATATATATATATATATGACTTTGCAATAAAAATAAATAAATCTTTAAAAAAGAATAGGGATCATAAATCTCTCTAAGGGGGAATGAAGTGGGCCAGTCAGGTAGGTAACTCAGAATCATGAATTGGAAGCCATACCTTCCCACCTTATATAATACTGTCTGCCTTCCAGTTAGTCAAATGACCAGTTCCCCAGGATGTACTCCCCCACACCTAGGACTTGGGGGTGGTATCATATAGTCACTTTTCGTTTTAAAGTTAATTGTCTGTAGCATTTTAGTACCGCAACAAAAAATGACTCATTCAGTGTTAAAGATGATTTTTAAAGAGTGTTTAAGTTTAAAATTTTTTATTAACATAAGGAGTATGTCTCATAGATTTCATGAATATAGTATATTTTTGATTTCCCTAGCACTTTTAAAGATTTTACAACATTGTATTATTACAAAGATAACAAATTTCATGTATATCTTAGATACAATTCTAATAAGATAACAATATCTCTCACCTATAGTCCCTCTATATCCTCCCTTTCATTTATACTTTAGCTTTTGCAATAACATACTTTTAGTTTACTTTCTAATTACAATCTTAATGCACTTGTTAAACAACTGAAAAGTAGAAAAGCAACTGCACTGTTCTACAAGAATCTAGGTAAAGGCTAAAAACAATAACATCTTAAGATGTCAATTTCATTCTTAACCCACTGTTTATTTATATTCCATATTAACTACTACATTGCAGAGGAAAACAAAATATGTATCTTTTGGAGACTGGCTTATATCACTAGACATAATAGTTTCCAGTTGCATCTGTTTTGTTATGAAATATAAGATCTTATTCATTTTTATGATTGAATAGTATTCCATCATTTCTTTGTACCAGATGTCCTTTTTTGCAGTTATCAGCTGATGGATATCAGGTTTGATACCATTTATTATTCACTATGAATTGGGCTTCTATAAAAAATAGGAATACAGGACCCAGCGGCGTGACCTAGGGGCTAAAGTCCTCGCCTTGAACGCCCCGGGATCCCATATGGGCGCCGGTTCTAATCCCGGCAGCTCCACTTCCCATCCAGCTCCCTGCTTGTGGCCTGGGAAGGCAGGAGAGGACAGGCCAAAGCTTTGGGACCCTGCACCCGCGTGGGAGACCCGGAAGAGGTTCCTGGTTCCCGGCATCGGATCGGCGCGCACCGGCCTGTTGCGGCTCACTTGGGAAGTGAATCATTGGACGGAAGATCTTCCCCTCTGTCTCTCCTCCTCTCTGTATATCTGACTTTGTAATAAAAAAATAAATATATCTTTTTTAAAAAGGAATACAAATAACTAATTTGCTAATTTCATTTCCTTTGGGTAAATTCCTAGGAGCTGCATGATTGGATCCTATGGTAGATCTCTGAGACATCTCCACATACTGCCTTCCATAGTCATTGTGTTAGTTTACATTCGATTTGGGTACCTTTTCCCCCACATTCTCATCAACATTTGTTATTTTTAACTTTTGGATGATAGCTGTTCTAATGGGGGTGACGTAAGCTCACATGATTTTTATTTTCTTTTCCCCTGAGACCAGTAGAATTGAGCACTTTTTCATGTGTCGGTTAGACATTTGAAAAATGTCTATTCATGTCCTTTTTCATTTTCCTTTTTATTTTCATTCATATAAAGAGAACTGATTTCATGCATTTCATAGGTACAGATCTAAGATGATGTTCATACTTTCTCTATTCCATCTCAAACCCCTCCTTCCTGCCTGCCTTTGTTGTTTTCTTTAATTTTTACAAAGATATAATTTCAATCCCATGTATAACCATGGTCTTAATTCAGTACTGAACATGATAGTCAGCAATCAGTAAGTAGGGAGACCCAGTTGCATCGGAGTATAAACAGACCCTCAAATCAATAATCATATCACAATGCATCCATTTAATTCATGTACTTTTGTATTCTATAGGAACCGCCACCTATAAAAGAAAACATGATATTGGTCTTCTGGGGAATGGCTTATTTCAATAACCATAATGGTTTCCAGATGCAACCATTTTGGTACAAAATACATAATTTCACTCTTTTATGGCATAGTAGTATTCCACAGTGTATGTACACCACATTTCCTTCCTTCAGTCACCAGCTGATGGACTTCTGGGTTGATTCCCAGCTGATGGACTTCTGGGTTAGCTATTGTGAACTAAACTGCAATAAGCCTGAGAGTATAGGTAATTTCAATATGCTGATTTCATTTCATTTGGGTAAATTCCCAGGTGTGGGATGGTTGGGTCACACCGTAGATCTATTTTTGCATATAAAGAATCTTAGTTTTGTTTTTCTTAATGGTTGTACTAATTCACATGCTCACCAACATTACCTTTCCCCCTACAGTTTTACTAGCATTTATTGTCTTTTTATTTTTGAATGCTAAGGTGAGTTGAAACCTAATTGTGGTTTTTATTTGCATTTCCTGACGGCTGGTAGGACTAACTTTTTTCATGTGTCTTTTGGCCATTTGTATTTTGTCCTTTGGAAATTGCTTGTTCATATCCTTTGCACATTTCTTAATTGAATTGTTTAATTTTTTGTTAAGTTTCTTGAACTCTTCAGATACTCTTGGTATTAATCTTTTATAGTTGCACAGTTTGCAAATAGTTTTTACTTTTCTGCTGATTGTCTCTTCATTTTGTTGAGTGTCTCCTTTGCTGTGCTGAAGCTTCTTAGCTTGTAACAATTTCTCTGCAGTATTTTTCAGTTTATCAATTGTACATATTTTTTGCATGGTTATGAACAGGTGCACATCTGGGATCCTGGTGCATGAAAGGAGACGATTTAGCCACTAGGCTATGATGCCTGGCCCTGCCAGTTTATTTCTAAAGTCTCATTTCTGTCCTACTAGTCCATAGGTCAGCTCATATATCAATATCATGCTGTTTTAGTTATTGTAGTTACATAATATATTTAAAATTCAGATACTGTAACTCCTCTAATTTATTTTTCACTCAAAATTACCATGGCTATTGGGGTCGTTCATCATTCACACAAATTTTAGCAGTGTTTTTCCTAGTTCTAGGAAAAGAAGTCACCGCAATTTTGATAGGCATTGCATTAAATCTAAAAGCAGGTTTTAGTAATCTGCACATTTTAATGTGTCAATATTTTAAATGCATGAACAAAGGAAAGCTTCCAATTTCTTTGTACCCTCTTTAAGTTTTTTCATCTGTAATAATTTTCTTAGTAGAGATTGTTCACTCCATTGATTATATTTATTACTGGATATTTTATTTTTTATAATCACTTGAATAGGATTTCATTGCTAAAATGACAAGACCAAACTACCACCTATCCATATTAACATTGAATGTAAATGTCTTAAGCTCATCAATCAAACACCATAGATCAGAGGACTGGATCAAAAAACATAACCCATCTATCTACTGCTTACAGGAGATACATCTCACCAACAAAGATCAAAGGAAACTGAAAGTGAAAGGAGGGAAAAAGATTCTAAGTAAATGGTAAGGAAAAATGTGCAGGTATAGCCATTCTATATATCAGATAATATAGATTTTGATATGAAAACATTAAGAGATGAAGAATGACACCACATAATAATCAAAGGATCCATTGAGCAAAATCACTATAATATATATAATATACTATATATATTATATATACTTAATATATTATAATATGATATAATATTATTATATTATTATAATCTATTATATTATATTAATTACATAATTTCACTATATATATTTCATCATTATGTTATATTATATATTATAATATAATATTATCATATATTAATATAATATAATATTATATTATAATATTATATATTATAATATAACATATAATATATAATATATATATTATGTGCAGGTATATATATATTATGTGCATATATATAATATATCATATTATATATATAATATATTATATTATATATATATAGGCATATAGCCAAGGAATCTAGCTATGTGAAATAAATGTTAATGGACTTAAAGGGAGAAATAGGCTCCAATACAACAATAGTGAGGGGGCCTTAATACCATATTAACATCAATGGACAGACAGACGAGACTGAAACTCAGCAAGGAAGCAACAGAACTCATCGAAACTCTAGAGCAAATGTACTTAGTTGATATCTACTGAACCTTTCATCAACACATGGGACCTTCTCCAGAACTGGCCATGTTAAAACCCTCAAAACAAGCCTCAGCAATTTTTTTAAAAAATTGAAATTATACATGCATTTTCCACACCATTATGGAGTGAAGCTAGAGACCAAGAAGTCAGAATACCCAGGAAGATTTGCAAGCACATCAAGACTGAATACTAAATGAGCAATAAATTAGAGAGGAAATAAAGGGGAAAATTAAAAATTGCTTAAACAAATAAAGGCATCAACACAACATATCAAAACTTATGGGACACAATCATGGCAGTGTTAAGAGGAAAATTCATCTCAATCAATGCTTATGTTAAGAAACTAGAAAAGCACCAAGTAAATGAGCTAACCTTACATCCAAAGAAACCAGCAAAGCAATCCCAAGATCAGTAGAAAAAAAGAAATCATCAAAATGATGGAGGAAATAAACCAAATGGAGACCAAAGTAACTATACACAAGATCAATGAATCAAAGAGCTGGTTCTTTGAGGAAAATATTAATAATATTATTAATAATAATAATGAACCTCCACGCTAGCCCAAATAATCAAAAAAGGAGGGAGAAGATATGCGTCAACAGCATCAGAGAATGGAAATATAACAACAGGTACCTTGGACATACAGAGAATTATTAGAAACTATTGCAAGCAACTATATGTGATCAAATCAGAAGACCTGAAAGAGATGGATAGATTTTTGGACACATATAACCCACCAGAATTGAATTAATAAGTAATTAAAAATCTAAATAGATGTATAACATCAACTGAAATTGAATTGTTAATTAAAGCCCTACCAACAAAGATAAGTCCTGGACCAATTGTCTTCACAGCTGAATTCTACCACATGTTTTAAGATGAACTTACCCCAGTCCTCCACAAACTTTTCCAAACAGTAGAAAGGGAGACAACCCTTCCAAACCCTTTCTATGAAGCCAATATCACCTTAATACTGAAGACAAATAGAGAGACAACAGAAAAAGAGAACTATAGACCAATATCCTTGATGAACATACATGCAAAGATCCTCAGCAAAATACCAGCCAGCATGATCCAACAGCATATCAGGCAGATCATTTAGCTGGACCAGGTGAGATTCATCCCAGGCATGCAGGGATGGTTCAACATCCACAAATCAATAAATGTGATACATCACATTAATAAAATGAAAAATAAAAACCATATGATCATCTCAATAGATGCAGAGAAGGCATTTGATAAAATCCAACGTCACTTCATGCTGAAAAACCCTAAATAAGATAGGTGAGAAGGAGCATTCTATAACACAAAACAACTTACAAAAAACTCAGTGACAGCATCATATTAAATAGGAAAAGATTGGAAGCCTTTCCGCTAAAATCTGGAACTGGACAGGGATTTCCACTGTCATCATTACTCTTCAATATACTATTGGAAGTCCTTGCTGGAACTATTAGGCAAGAAAAAGGAATTAAATAAATCCAAATTGGAAATGATGAAGTAAATTTTCTCTTTGCAAACAACATGATTCTGTACATAGAACCAAAAAAAAACTCAATCAAGAGACTATTGGAACTCATAAGAGACTTTGGCAGGGTAACAGGATGCAGAATTAATGGCACTACTATACAGAAATAATTTCATGGTTGAGAAAAAAATTGTAAGTACAGTCTCCTTTAAAATAGCAGAGAGGAATCCTAATACCTAGGAGTTAAGCTAACTAAATATGTGAAAGACCTCTATGATGAAAACTATAAAACATTAAAGAAAGTAACAGAAGACAACATTGAAAAATGGAGAAACTTAACATGTTCCTGGATTGGCAGGATCAACATTATCAAAATGACCATATTACCAAAAATAACATAGAGATTCAACACAATCCCAATCAAAATTCCAAAAAAATTCCTCTCAGAAATAGAAAAGAAGATACAAAAGTTCATCTGGAAACACAAAAAAACATGAATTGCCAAGGCTATCCTGAAAAATAAAAATCAGGCTGAAGGAATCAATTCCACACCTCAAGACTTACTACGGAGCCAGTGGTCTTCAAAACAGTCATGTACTGGTACAGAAACAGAGATCAATGGAACAGAACAGAAACATCAGAAGGGAGCCCACACGTGTATAGCCAACTAATATTTGACAAGGAAACTGAAAACAATCCAGGGGAAAAGCCTGGTCTATTCAACAAATGCTGTTGGGACAACTGGATAGCAGCTTGAAAAATTAAGAAGCAAGACCTGCATCTTTCACATTACACAAAAAACCAGCTCTAAATGGTTCAAGGACCTAAATTTACACACAGAAACCATCAAACTATTAAAAGAAAGCATATGAATCACTCACCCAGAAATAGGAGTGAGAAAAAAACTTAGAAAATATGCCCAAAGCAGAGGAAGTCAAAGACCAAAATAAACAGCTGGGACTGCATCAAACTAAAAAGCTTCTAAATAGAAAAAAAAAAAAACTTGTAAAAAAAAAAAAGACAGGCAAAGGAAATGAACAGATATTTTTCAAAGAAAAGATTGAAACAGCTAACAGGCATATGAAAAGATGCTCAGGCTCCCTAGTCATCAGGGAGCTATAAATGAAAACTAACTCCACTGAGATTCACCTGCAATCAGAACTCTACTAACAACACCTGCTGGCATGGATGTAAGGAGAAAGGTACCCTCCTTAACTGCTGGTGGGACCGTAGGCTGGTACAATCACTGTGGAAATCAGTATGGAGAATGCTTAGAGAATTGCAACTAAACCTGCAATATGATACAGCTATCCTGCTCATAGGAATATGCCAAAAGGAAATGAAAATTGTATATGAGAAGGGGATCTGTAATCCTATATTTATAGCAGCACAATCTACAATAACAAAGACATAGAAACAATCCAGATGACTGTCCAAAGAGGAGTGGTTAAAGAAACTTTGATACATCTACTTCATGGAATATTACTCAGCCATTAAAAAGAATGAAATTATACCATTTGCAACTAGATGGTCCCAACTAGAAACTATAATGCTCAGTGAAATAAGTCAATCCCAAAAGGACAAATAGTTTTCTCATATAAGTAAATCATCATTTAAATTGTATGTTCAATATCATTTTTCATGCTGTTTTTTGCTGCATCCCATGTGTTTTGATGTTTTTTACTTCATTTTCATTTCTTACAAATACTTCTTTTTCTCTTGTTGAATTCATTGCTGTCTCATGGATTGAACAGTGGCATCTTTTTACCCAAGAGACTTGTGTTTTCTTTTTGTCACCCATGCATTGGTTGTTCAGTGGTGCATTTTTGTCGACTCCATGCTACTATAATTTTGTTATTTCTGCAGTTGTTGTTCTTGTTTTAATGGCATACCTATTGTTGACCTTACTCCATGGAATCTCATTTTAGGGAATGTATAGTGATAGAGTAATAGAGACTACCATATCCAGATGTGGGGATACAATACAATATGCATCCTTACTTACAAATCAAAGATGGACTGCCAATGAAACTATTGGGCATATGTAGACAATGGGATGCTGGACTGTCTGACATTGTTTGTGCCAGTAATATAAGGGCATGCTTAAATACAGACTGACAGAATTATAACTACTTCTGAGGGACTATACTATTGTAATAATATGGGAAAAATCAGTTGTGGGGTGGGAATTTGGGGGGGTGGCAGTGAATCCCAGATTCTACGGAGTTGTACCATAAAATTCAAAAATCAAAATAAGAATTCAAAAACACCCACTCCTACAGAACAATGTACTTGGCAGTGAAAACTTGGACAGCCCTCCTCCAATCCACTTCTACCAGTATCACAACCAGTATTAGAAGATGACTTCAGCAGCCAATGGCACTGGTGATAATGTTTGAGTGAGAACCTTGTGGGCCATGTGAAATTTAAGTTCTATGTAGGTTGCTAACAGAGGTGTATCCTGAACTGCTATACCACAGCTAAACACTACTCAGAGCTCCCTAGCCCAACCTAGCACATGCAACTGAATCCTGAAGGGTCAGACACTCCACTAAGGCACAGAGGCACATTTAAAGACTAAAGTGGTCCAAGGAGGAAACCAACATGTGTTTTCACAAAGGCCTAAAAAATTAATGTAAAAATAAAATAAACATGAATAAGAATATATAACTTTTCATATGTGTGTTAGGAATTCCTGAAGCTGGGGAAAGCAAGAACAGATTAGAAGGTCTATCCAATGAAATTTAACAGAAAACTAGCGTACTTTGGAGAATGAAATGGATACTCAATTGCAGGAATCACAAGAAACCCCTAATGCACTTTCCCAGGAAAGATCTTCACTGATATAATGTAGTCAAATTTTATTCAGTATAATATAGAAAAGATTCTAAAATGTATATGAAAGAAGGACCATTACCTCCTTCACATGATCTTCAGTTAGACTAACAGATGATTTATCATCAAAGATCTTACAAGAAAGTAGAGAATGGAAAGGAAGTCCAGACCCTGAAATCAAATTCAGCTCAGGAAACTGTACCAGCAAAGCTCTCACTTGTAAATCAAGGTTAAATAAAGGACCCCTAAAAGAAACAGAAACTGAGATAATTTGTAACCATTCACCTAGTCTTACAAATGATGCTTCAGGAGACCCTACACACATTAACCAAAAATAATAGTCATCTTTACAAAAGAATGTGAAGGCAGAATGTCATCTAATACAAATACAAAGAATATTCAAAGCTAAGAGTAAGACTAAATATGGAAAAATGGCAGGGCCAACTTATCACTTCTCAGTAGTAGCATTAAATGCAAATGGCCTAAACTCCCCAATCAAAAGACAAACACTAGAAAAATTGATTAAATAATAGGACCCAGATTTTTGCTGCCTGCAAAAAAAAAAAAAAGCCTCACCAACAAAGATATTGAAAGACTGAAAGTGAAATGATGGGAAAAGCTATCAGAGATAATGGAAAGCAAAAAAGAACAGGAATAGCCATCCCAATATCAAACAAAGCATAATTTAACAACAACAACAAAACTGTCAAAAGAGACATATAAGGGAATTATGTACTGATTAAGGGACCAATTTAACAGGAAGGTGTGACTGTGGGAAATACATATGCACTCAGTGCTAGGACATCTGGTTATTTAAATGAAATGTTAATGGATAAAGAGAGACAACATTAATGGAGGATTTTAACACTCAGTTTTCATCAATTGACAGATCAACAAGATAGAAAATCAACAAAGAAACAGCTGTGTATCAATTGAATTAAAGTCCAAAGAACATTTCATTCAACAAATGAAAAATACACATTCTTTCATCAGTGCATTGGACATTCTCTAGAATAATCCATGTGCTAGGTCATAAAGCAGGTCTCAACTAATTCAAAAAAAATCAAAATCACAAAATGCAGCTTTTCTGACCATCAAAGAATGAAGCTGTAAATCAAGAACTTAAGACATTTTAGAAAATGTGCAAACAGAGAGACAACAACACACTTCTGAAAGAACAATATGTCATAATAAATCAAAAGGGAAATTAAACATTTCATGGAAATGCACAAGATGACAGGACAATATAACAAAAAGTAGGGGTACAACAAAAACAGTGTTAACAGCTTATAGTGCTTATTGCCTACATCAAAAAGTTTAATTATCAAATAAATGATCTAGCAATGTATCCGAGTGATCTACAAAACAACAAACTCAATCCAAAGTAGAAGGAAAATAGTAGCAGGAAAAATAGTTAAAATTAGAGAAGAAACAAACAAAACAGACCAATAAAGCAACAGAAAGATCAATAAGGAGTTGTTTTTCGGGAAAATAAAATTGAAAGTTCATTTTCCCGAATATCAAAATTAACAAAAAAAGTATGAAAACAGAGATATGACAACCAACACCACAGAAATTTTTTAAAAATCAGGAATTACTACAAACATTTATATGTCAACAAATTTGAAAATTTAGAAGAAATGTGTGGAGTTCTTCACATATACAATCTACCAAAACTGAATGATGGAAACCTGAACAGAACAAAAGCTTGTGATTAGTTGGTTTTAATGCTGAATCCTAGCAATTTTTTAAAGAAAACTGCTTCCATTTATTCTCAAACTATTTAAAACAATTGAAAGGAAGGGAATTTTCCCACATTCCTTCTATGAGGCAATAATCACATTAGTTCCAAAACAAACAAAACCTGCAACAAAAGAAAAGAACTATAAACCAATATCCCAAAGGAATATAAATGCAAAAATTCTCAACTTTCTCACAAAAATACTAATTAATCAAATTAAACAAAACATCAGAAGATCATTCACATGAACCAAGTGAGACTGATCCCTGGCATGTATGAAAGATCCAGCATATGTACATTTATCAACATGATACATCATGTTACAAACTGAAAAGTAAAATCATGTAGTTTTCTCACTAGATGAAGAGAAAACATTTGGTAGAACACAATGCCCTTTATGATTTAAAAAAAATAATAAAAAACTTTAGAGCCCAGTGCAGTAGCCTAGTGGCTAAAATCCTCACCTTGCATGCACCAGAATCCCTGATGGACACCTGTTCTTCCCATATGGGCACCTATTGCTCTGCTTCTTTTCCGGCTCCCAACTTGTGGCCTGGGAAAGCAGTCGAGGATGGCCCAAAGCCTTGTATGCACATGGGAGACCTGGAAGAAGCTCCTGGCTCCTGGCTTCAGATTGGCTCAGCTCTGGCCGTTGCGGCCACTCAGAGAGTGAAACAGTGGATGGAAGATCTTTCTGTCTCTCCTATTTTCTGTAAATCTGATTTTCCAATAAAAATAAATACATCTTAAAAAAAACTTTAAGCAAACATTCCTCAACACAGACAAGGCAATGTAAAACAAACTCACAGCCAGTATCATATGGAATGGGAAAAAGTTGGAAACATTTCCAAGAATATTTGGAACCAAACAAGGATGTCCACTTCCACATTTATTATTCAATTTAATTCTGGTTGTTTTATCCAGATTTATAGGAAAGAAAAAGAAACCAAGTGGATACAAGTGAAAAAGGAGATGGTTCTGTTTGCAAATGACAGAATCCTTATTGAGAGAAGCCAAAAGACTCTACTAAGAGAGAATTATATTTCATAAGAGTTTGTTAAAGTTTCAGCGTATAAAATCTGCAAAAAGCATCATTAGGCTTTGTATACTTAGATAATTCATGGCTAATAAAGAACTTGTAAGATCATTCTCCAAACACAATCACAAAAAAACCACACATTTTTGAAATAAATAAAATCAAAGATGTGAAACATTTTTAAAAAGATATTGAAGACATAAAAGAGAATCCAAAAAATGGAATAATCTGTCATGTTCATGTCTTACAAGAATTAATATTATCAAAATATCCACACTACCCAAATAAATTTAAAATTCAATGTGACCCAAATCCAAATTCCAACAATATTCTCAGATTTAGAAAATAATGTTGCTAAAATTCACATAGGAACGTGAAAGATCCCAATTATTTAAAGCTTCTCTAAAAATAAATACAAACCAGAAAGTATCACAATACCAGATTTCAAAGCATACTATAAGCTGTTAATAATCAAAACAGCCTGGAACTGGCACAAAAATAGCCATTTGGACCAATGTAAGACAGTATCAATGTATCTCTACCATATGAAACAGGATTCCCAATCTTGGGAATTTATCCAGGTGAAATGAAGTCAGCATTTGAAAGTGTTATCTGTACCCACACATTTGCTGCTCAATTCACAATAGCTAAGATGTAGAATTAACCCAGGTGCCCATCATCTGATAACTGGATAAGCAATATGTGTGTATGATATATATATATAATACATATATGTAAATCAAACGCATAGGGAGTAAAGATGAAACTTGACAAACTAAATTAAACTAAGAAGCTTCTGCACAGTAAAGAAAGCAGTCAAAGTGAAGAAGAACCATCAGAATGGGAGAAAATCTTTGAACACTACACAATAGACAGGGGATTAATATCCAGGATATACAAAGTGCTCCAGAAACACAATAACAACAAAACAAACAAAGCAGTTAAGAAATGGGTGAAGAAAATGAGCAGAAATTTTCAAAGGAAAAAAATTGAACAGATAAAAGACATTTGAAAAAAATGGTCAAGCTCACTAGCAATAAGGGAAATACATATAAAAACCACATTGAGGTGCCAGTTTACCCCGGTGAGAATGGTCTACATAAGGAAAATTATTAACAATACCTTCTGATATCAGGACACACTGATATAACAGAATGATGGACTTATGACTGCTTATGAAGGACTATACTATTGTAATAATATAGGAGAAATCAGTTGGACGGAGGGAATTTGGGGAGGGGAAAGGGAAAATTCCCGGACTATGGAATTGTACCATAAAATTAAAAATAAAATAGAAAAAAAAATACCTGCTGGTGAAGATGTGGGGTAAAAGCTACACTGATCCACTGCTGGTGGGATTATAGACTGATACAGCCACTATGGAAGTGAGTTTGGAAGGTATCCTGACAACTGAAAATTTACCCACTGAATGACCCAGCAATCCCACTCCTAGGAATGTATCCAAAAGAACCAATACATACATTGAGAAAGAAACCTGCATCCCTATATTCATTGCAGCACAATTAACAATAACAACAACAAAAAAAAGGAAACTACTTAGAGGTCCATTGAAAGAGGATTAAATAAACTGTGGTATTTCTATTCAGTAGAACACTACTTAGCCATTAAAAAAGAGTGAAATTTATCATTTGCAGCCAGGTGGTCCCACCTCGATACCATTATCCACAACGAAATGAGCTAGTATCAAAAGGACAAATGTTCTGATATAAGACAACTTCCATCCAAACTACAAAACAAAAAGATACAAAGGTAACTAAGTATACACTTGTAATTTCACAAAGGAAGGTTGTAATGGATACCAGAATACCAGGAATCAAAGACTGACAGAATGCATTGCTACTCCTGAGTAAAAGAAGGACCCCATATAACTTCTAAATATTACTAGATTACAAAATATTAGACTCTACCATTGCTTAGACCTACAATGTCATGACCCACCTAAAGAGAAGAATGCTGGAGTTGAGACTACAATTGAAGCACTATGTTATTGTTAAATACAGGAGATAATAGGGAATAGAGGAGGAGAAGAGAAAGGGGAGGAAGCCCTATACCTGAAAAACTGTAAAATGGACAATAAGAAAAAAAGAAAACTTTCAAAAGAAATAAGTAAAAAATAAGAATGAAATTTTGTACTTTCACAATAAAATAGATGCAACTGGAAGCCATTTTGCTTACTGAAATAAGCTAATCTCAAAAAGACAACCCCCATATGTTTGCCTTGATTTATAGTAACTAATATAAAGACTATTAAAAATGTGATCTGTATGAGCAAAATTTTGAGATGTTGAAATTTTATTATTGTTTATAGACCCTGCCTATAGTCTTATGGAACAGTATTTTTTTTTTTTTGTATTTTCTATTTGTTGTATTTGTTGAATTTTTTATCTAATGGAAGGCTAAGCTTGTAATTGTGATGTGAACCCAAAGCATGTCTAGTAATTTTTTTTAACTCATGGAAGAGAAGAGTGGGTGGGATTGTAGGTGGGAGGACAGGTAAAAGGAAAATGAATCATTTTGTACATGGATAAATGAAAGAATGTTCCTTATTTTTGGATCAGAATAATTAATAACATTAAATGTCCATACTCCCTAAATCAATTTATAAATTCACTTCTATCTTTTTCAAAATACCAATGAAATTATTAGTAGACTTAGCAAATAATCAAACTTCATTTGAAATCACAGAAGATCAATAGCGAAAGACATTAGGAACAGAAAAAGTAGCCAAGCTAGAGGCTTCACAATATTTAATTTCAATGCTTGTTAAAAAGCCAGAGTAGTTTAGGCAGTATGATGCAGGCATGAAAACTGACACATAGATCAATGGAACAGACTAGAAACCTCAAAATTTAATCCATGTGTGTACAGACAATTGATCCTTTCAAGATTTTATTTTTATTTGAGAAGCAAAGTGAGAGACAAATGGAGGGACAGGAAAAGAAGGAGATATCCCACCAACTGATTCACTTCTCTCTTTTTTTTTAAGACTTATTTTTTTATTTTTATTTGAAAATCAGATGAGAGGAGAGACAGAGAGGATGATCTTTCATCCGATGATTCATTCCCCAAGTGAGCCGCAACAGCCCAAGCTGCGCCAAACCAAAGCCAGGAGCCAGGAGCCTCTTTTGGGTCTCCCATGTGGGTGCAGGGTCCCAAGGCTTTAGGCCGTCCTCGACTGTTTTCCCAGGCCACATGTAGGGAGCTGGATGGGAAGCAGGCCTGCCCAGATAAGAACCAGTGCCCATATGGGATCCCGGTGCATGCAAGGCAAGGACATTAGCCACTAGGCCACATTGCTGCGCCCTGATTTACTTCTTAAATGGTCACAATAACCAAGAACGGGCACTACCAAAGTCAGGATCCTGGAAACCAATCTGGGTCAGCAAGATGGGTAGCAGGGGCTCAAGTAACTGAGCCTTCTGCTTCTTACCTAAGTGAACTAACAGAGAGCTGTCTTTGAAATAAAGCCTCCAGGACTTCCCACAGTTGAAGGCAGTGCCTTTACCTGCTGTACCCGAGCCAACTGGTTTTTGAAAATGTTGCCAAGAACATTGATTGGAGAAAAGATAGTTCTTTATTAAGTGATGCTGGCAAAATTGGATATGCATATGCAGAAAAATGAAATTAAGTTCCTCCCTCTCAACATACACAAAAACCGGCTCCGGCCCAGTGTGGTAGCCGAACAGCTGAAGTCCTTGAATTGCATGCACCGGGATCCCATATGAGTGCCAGTATGTGTCCTGGCAGCCCCACTTCCAGTCCAGCTCCTGATTGTGGCCTTGGAAAATAGTTGAGGATGGCCCAAAGCCTTGAGACTCTGCACCCGTTTGGGAGACCCAGAAGAAGCTCCTGACTTCGGATTTTGGCACAGCTGCAGTCATTGCATCCACTTGGCGAGTGAAACATTAGACAGAAGATCTTCTTCTCTGTTTCTCCTTCTCTCTGTATATCTGAATTTGCAATAAAAGTAAATAAATATTTTAAAAAATCAGCCCAAGAAGGATGAAAGATCTAAATGTAAAGCCTGAGATTCTGACATTGTTATAAGAGAACTTACAAGAAACACTAAAGAACATTGTTACAGGCAATAATTTATTGGATGAGATAACCAAAGCACTGGTAACAAGAACAAAACTGGAGAAATCGGGTTATATCAAATTCAAAAGCTTCTGCACAGCTAGTGAAGCAATCAATACAATTGAAAGCACATCCAACAGAATGGGAAAAATATGTTCAAATTATTTATTTGACAGAGGATTAACATGTAGAATATATCAGCAGCTCAAAAAACATCAAAAAGGAAAAAAATCACCCATTGCACTTAAGCAAGGGGACTTGATGAATAGTTCACAAAACAAGAAACACAGAGACCAACAGGTAAATGCAAAGAATGCTCAATATCCCTAGCTATCAGGAAAAATGCACATTAAAATCACAATGATGTAGTCCCATACCTGTCAAAATGTCTGTTATGAAAAACATCAAAAAAGCAGCAAATGCTAGCAAGGATGTAGATAAGAATAAAATCTTTTTTAAAGATTCATTTCATTTTCATTTGAAAGGCAAAGTTACAGTAAGAAGAGAGAGAGAGAGAGAGAGAGAGAGAGAGAGAGAGAGAGAGAGAGAGAGAGATTACATCCACCGATTCTCTTCCCAAATAGCTGCAACAGCCAGAGCTGAGATGATCTTAAGTCAGGATCCAGGAGCTTTTTCTAGGTCTCCCGCATGGGTTTAGGTTCCCAAGGTTTTGGGCCATCCTCCACTATTTTCCTAGGCCAGAAGTAGGGAGCTGGATTGGAAGTGGAGCAGAGGACTTGAGCTGGTGCCCATGTGGGATGCTATTGCCACAGGCAAAAGCTTTAGACTACTACACCATGTTGCCAGCCTCACAGGGAACTCTTACACACTGTTGTTGAGAATGTAAGTTAGTGCAGCTATTATGGAAAACATGTGGGGGTTTCTTTATAAGCTAAAAATAAAACTGCCATATATCTACAATCCCATTTGGGTGTATATCCAAAATGTATGAAATAATTATATGAAAGAGATGCCTGCTCCACAATGTTTATTGTAGCGCTACTCACAATGGCTGAGATATGGAAGCAATTAAGGTGTTTATTTTCATATGAATGAATAAAAATGTGGTATATAAACACAATGGAATATCATTCAGCTATTATTATTATTATCTATATAAAATAATGAATTTCACATATCCCTATTCATTTTTAAAAAGAATAAAATCTATCATTTGCAGCAAAATGGATCAAACTGGAGGATAACGTGATAAGCAAAGTAAGCCAGACATAAAAAGAAATGCAGCGTTTTCTCCTTTGTATGTGATAGCTGAAATTTTAATGGTCAATCTGATCACAGAATATTTATTTTTAGGGGCTGGGAAGGGTAGCCTGTATGTGGTTCAGTTTCAATTGTGTCAAATAGACTAATATGAGATGTTAATAATACAAAATGTGGAACCAGGAGTACATGGAATTTCGTTATACTGTTGCCTCACACTTTCTGTTTTATAAAATTGAAGCTATTCTAAAGTTAAAAAGTTACACTTAAAAAGAGGGAACTACTATTGTAATATTAGTGCAATCTCTAACAACCTGTATCCAATGCAATAAGATAATGCGATATAATCTATAAACCAACAATTAATGTCAGAATACTTAAGATCTACATCGAAAAACTGTAAAACCTACTATACCCTCAATACGCTATGTTAATCTGTAATGGGGAGGGAGTGCAGGGAAGTCTTTCAGGACCATAAAAAGAGTGAGGAAAAAGTACAATATAGCCTATCAAGATCAAATCTGGTAATTCATAGACAACAGACTCAAAGCGGCACTAAACAATAGTAAAACTACTATACCAATGCATGAGGGGGGAATCGGGTGCGATCCTGACAACCTCTTAACAGGAGGTCATGTGCGTGGAGCAGGGGGGCACTCCAGAGTGGAGCAGGTGGTAAGGAGGAAGCTTGGATCCCAACCAAAAGACTCCCAGACCTTCACCACAAACTATTAATACGAGCAACAAGGACTATATCCCAACTGCCAAGGAGGCCACAGGGAATTGGATGCCGTCGGAGGCCGAGTACTCTGAGGTCACCCACCCCCAACCGGAGCTTCCACAGGGGATGGAAGAAGTCCAAACACTACCGCGCAGAAACCAACGTCATCGGAAAGACAACCAGAAGCCCTGAGCGGTTCACAGAAACAGAAGAACAATAAACATCCTTCGGGACCAGGGAGGAGAGCTTTCTCTGGTCCGAGCCTGGCTCCACCTCTGGACCCCCGCCCTCCCTCGCAATGTCCATCGGGATCTCTCCGAAAACCCCTCATAGCAAACAAACAACCATACAAACTAAAAAAAACCTAAAATAAATAGACGAACAACAAAAAGTAGAGCTTGGAATCTGACAGGAAAGAGCTGGCATGGATTGGCTCATGCCTCGCTGGGTGGGACACAAAGATTAGTCACTCCTCACCATGGTGTTGAGGATTTTCCTGCACACACCCCCCCAAAAAAATGTTCTGCACCTTAATTGTCGACAAATGTCCTGTTAGAGTTACAAGCCAGTCTAGATTATCCTAAAATCTGCCAAGATCAGCAAAATTATACTTCAACACAACAAATGGCTAAATACTAAAATGAAATAGACACGAGACAGCTGAATGGTACCTTATAGCCATTTTAAGGTATATAGCAGCCGGTCCTGTATACAAACTAAAATTGAAATGCCAACGAGCCATCATAGGCTGTGGTTAAGAACTTGTTTTTTTTTTTTTTTTAACATACTGGTTACTCAAAACCATGTCAATTCCATAAAGTTGCAAATTGCTGTTGATGTTATATTGGGACTCTTAATTGACTGGGATGATATTCTACCAGCTCTAACTTCGGACCAGAAATGGTCTCCCCAAGAAACTGTTCAACCCATCTGGACAATAAGTAGCTGGACTCCATGCTTGGTATATGTTTGCAAAGAAAGAATCTTGATTGAATTTGAACTGTAATGCTGCATCAAGGTGGAGGAATCCACCAGGGGGGAGGGGCGTGTGGAGGGGTGGGGGGATTCTCAGAGCCTATGAAACTGTCACATAATGCAAAATAATTAATAAAACAAAAGAGGGAAATACTGTAGGTACTCCATATGTGGGAGCTAAAAAAATCTCAGTCAACACAAAATATTGATTACTACAGGGTTTGTTGGCTCGGAAGGATAGAGGGAGTTCGGATAAAATTAGGGTAACCTGAGTGTGGGTTTATAAAAGATTAATTTAAATGCAAGGCAGAGTTAAGAGTTCATTTAATGTTCTAGACTAGGATAACTACAGGGAAACTTTGGGCTCTGGTAACTCACTTTCTGCCTCCTGCACATGAAAGCTTTGTTTGAACTGCATTGCTCTGATCTGATTGGAGGATGAGGCCTTAAAACCCCTGAGTTTGGTAGCTTGGCACAGCGGCTCCCATAGTGTAGTGGGAGCTGTTGTCACCAAGCTAGGACAATAAGGACTCCTAACATTCTACACTTGGTCCAGTGTGGTCTCTCACACTCTGCAACAGAACTACTGACACTACTAAACAGTTTGTGTTTTGCAAATTTAAAACTATGTTTAAATTAAAAGTGAACAAAGTATACCAATAATCATCTTATACAGAGTGAACTGAGAGTCTTTGGCATGCACTCCACAGAGACAGGAAAAGCAACTGTATTGACACTCCTAATCAACCACTTATAAAAGTAAAGAGCTAAGTGACTCCATAGGTGATATTTATGAATATTTTACAAAACTTAGAAATATAATGACATTGGCTGATTATAAATACAATGTTATTATGCTCCATTCTGAAGGAAAAGGATGATCTTAGAGATCTGACTTTCAACAGAAAAAAACACTTAAATGACCTACGAATATCTGAGTGTTTCTTGAAGGAGAGCTTTGTCAGTATAGATGAAGTCCCCCATCCACCCCCATTTATCTGCTTAATTACAAAGTAAGGTAAGTTCCTCAACTTTTTTCCTCTTTGGTATTTGTCTAATTCTTTGTCTAAAGGAGTGGTAAACCTGTGATTGTGAAATGAGCTGAAAGTATACCATTGTAAAAAATTTTTAAAAAGTCAGTATCACTCTGCCCTTTAACCTGTATTGTGAAATACATTAAATTTGTTGACTTTGTATGAATACAATCATTTGAAATACAAACAATGAGATAATTGATTGGCAATAATAAAATATTGTACTCTGAAAAGCAAACATCTGGGGAAGTCATGATAAAAAATTGTGGACATTAAGCTTCTAAATTCCGAGGAGTCTCCTTTGCCAGGAAAAGAAGTCCTCGTGCTAGCAGAAGTGCCTTGTCAACCCCAAATGAAGTAGCCACCTACCATGAATGTTGACAGCATCCACATTGGTCTTTCCATCTCTGAATGTATTATCCATGCATTGCCAATGGATATAGCAATGGCCTTTCCTGAGGTTGTTGCCATGAGAAACATGGCTGATTCCTCTCAGAAGTTATCCTCGCCATTCATTATTTCTAGATTCCTCAGACACCTTGACTCTGAGATTTTCAGCTATATTATCATAATGCTATAGTATAGTCCTTCAGCAATAATAACAAATCAAACGTTATGCTACTTAACTGTGTCACGACATGGTAGATACAATGATAGAAAGTGAGTGATTCCTCACTCTCAGGAATCTGACATATTCAGACCCATTATGTTGGCTAGTTTATTGTGGTATTTCTAAAATGATACAGAGTGAGTTGGCATGATGGCTCAATTGGTTAATCTCCTGCCGGCAAATGTCAACATCCTGGCTGCTCCACTTCCCAACCAGCTCGTTACTTGCGGCCTTTGAAAGCAGTGGAGGATGGCCCAAAGCCTTGGGCCCCTGCACCCCCATGGGAGACACAGAAGAGGCTCCTGGTTCCAGGCTTCAAATGTGTTCAGCTCTGGCCTTGTGACCATTTGGGAAGTGAAAACCAGATAGAAAAATCTTTCTCTCTGTCTCTCCTTCTCTCTGTAAACTGCCTTTCCAATAAAAATAAGTAAAATGAAATATATAGGAAGCATACTACTTAATTGTTACTTGCTCTTTATAAGTGAGGACATTCTAGATTGAATGGATAAAGTGTAGATTAGATCATACAAAAACAGAGCACCTCAGTCAACTTCCAATAGAGCCAGTTTTCTGCTTCAGAACTACTTGGATGAAAGACACACTCAGCTTTCTGAAGGGAAGACTCTGATGCACAACTGAAATTTCACAATGTTAAGTTTTGTTTAATATTTTCCAAAGGGATATGTAACCATTCCCAGAGTAACTGCATGGGGAAAATGACATAATCAGACCTTTGGAGATGACTTGTCATTGTTTCTGAACTGATAATGCTTCCAAGAGAACCGAAACATCACAGTGGGCCACTAATTAGAGAAGGGATCAATAGGAGTAAACCATGGAGGTCAAGCACTCACACAGATACAATTTTTTTACTCTGTATATCAACTAGCACACAGCATTCTGAAAAATATGGTATTTGTCTTTTGGGGGAAACTGGTTTATTACACTAAGTATAATGGTTTCCACTTGCATCCATTTTGTTGCAAAAGAGAGGAATTCATTCTTTTTGATGGCTGAATAGTATTCCATAGTGTATGTACAACACGTTTTCCTTATCCAGCTGTCCACTGATGGACACCAGATTTGATCTTATATCTTAGACTTATTTATGGGAAAGGCAGATACAGAGTGGAGAGACAGAGAGAAAGATCTTCCATCCACTGCTTCACTTCCCAAACGGCTGCAATGGCCAGAACCAAACAAAGCTGAAGCCAGGAGCCAATATCTTCCTCCAGATTTCCCCATAGGTGCAGGGTCCCAAGGCTTTGGGCATTCTCTACTTCTTCCCCATGCCAAAAGCAGGGAGCTAGATGGAAAGTGGGACAATTGGGACAAAGTGGTACCCAAGGTGATGATTTAGCCATTTAGCCATCATGCCAGGGACTGATTCTGTATTAACTATTGTGAAACTTCATGTTACACACATGGATGTATACACATCTCTCTTGTATGCTGATTTCATTCCATTTGGATTTAGTACAAGAGTGGGAATGGCTGGAGCTTCAATGATGAATCTATTTTCAGATCTTTGAGAAATCTCCATACCGTCTTCCATAATAGTTTCACTAGTTTACATTCCCATAACAATGATTTTTGCACCATTTACCCCAAGTCCTTATCTGCATTTATTTTTTTGTTTGTTTGTTGGATGACAGCCTTTATAGTTGGAGTGAGGTGAAGCCTTATTGTGGGTATTATTTGCATTTTTTCTGATAACTAGTGATCCTGAGCACTTTTGATGTGTCTGTTGGCCATTTGTATTAATTATTTGGAAACTGCCATTTCATTTCCTTTGCCCATTTATTAACTAGGTTGTTCCATGGTTGATTTTTTGAGTTCTTTATTGATCCTGGATATAAATCCTCTATGAATTACATAATTATTTAACATTCTCCTTCATTATTTTAGTTACCTTTTTAATTTGTTGATGGTTTATTTTGCAGTACAGACATTTCTTGGCTTGATATAATCCAATTTATCTAGTTTGTTTTAAGTTCTGAATTGCTGCCACTCTCACCACTCCAAGCACAATGAGGTCGTTGGAGAATCCACTGATTGACATAGTCCATCATAGAGTCTCTGTTTGCCCAGTATTTTCATTGCCAACATATAGCTGAGGTCGTTGGTTGACTTGTTCTGTCCTCTGTCGTTTCATGGTTAGGGTTCTGAATCCGGAAGCTCAATTGGGGAAATCCTAAAAAAACTTTGTCTGAGGTGTTCCCAGACCAGATTCTTGTATGTACTAGCAAGCACAGGGGCCGGCACAGTCCATTGCCCCAATCAGCTGGTGGTTGCAAGAATATTTTTTTTAATGGAGAAATATACCCTGTTCTGGGACAGGCAGAGTCAACATAATAAAAATGTTTATATTACCAAAAATGATATTCAGATTCATTGCAATTTCAAAATGCCAAGAACATTCTTCACAGAGCTGGAAAAAAAAAGAGAGCCCAAATAATAAAAAAAGAAAATTAATTAATTAATTAATTAAAATGAGAGCCTAAATGTACAGTCATGTAATCTTCAAGAAAAGAACAGAAAACAACCCAAGGAAAAAAGGCTGTTCTTTTCAACATATGTTTTTGGGATGATTGGATAGTAGCCTGTAGAAGTAAGAAACAAGAACCTCACCTTTCACTGTTCACAAAGATCAAATCTAAATAGATAAAGGATCTAAACCTATACTGAGAAACCATCAAACTATTTGAAGAAAATACAGTAAATACTTTACAAGATACAGGTGTATGCAGAGACTTCCTAGAAAAGACATCAAAGCCACAGGCAGTCGAGAAAAGCCTAGGAATTTTCTTTGTTGGAAGATATTTAATATCCATCTGATTCAATATCCATCTTGCTTATAGGTTTATTCAGCCAGAATATACAAAAAGCTCCAGAAACACAACAGCAAAATAAACAAACAAGTTAAGAAATGGGTGAAGGAATTGAGCAAATACTTTTTGAAGGAACAAATCCAAATAGCTAACAGATATATAAAAAATGCTCAAGCCCCCAGCAATAAAAGAAATCCAAATAAAAACCACACTGAAGATCCACTTAACTCTGGTGAGAATGGCCTATAGTCAGAACTATACTAGCAACACCTGCTGGCAAGTACGTAGGAGAAAAGGTACCCTAACTCACTGCTGCTAGAACTGCAAAACGGTGCATCCACTATGGAAGTCAGCATTGAGAATATTCAGGCAACTGAAAATCACCTACCATGGGAACCAGCAATCTTACTTGTGGGAATACATTCAAAAGAACTAACACATACACATGAGAAAGCAACCTACATCCTGTATTCACTGCAGCCCAGTCAACAATTGCAAAAACATTGAAGGAGGACTGGATAAAGAAACTCTGGTACATCTACTCTATGGAATACTACTCAGCTGTTTAAAAGAATGAAGTTCTCTCATTTGCATCCAAATGGTCCCAACCGGATACCATTATGCTCAATGAAATGAGCCAATTACAAAAGGACAGCTATCATATGTTTGCTCTACTGTAAGACAAAACAAAAACAAAAAATAAGGATAAACAAATATATACTTGTAATGACAAAAATGAGAATATAGTGGTGATGAGAGTACCAGGAATCAAGGAAAATCAACAGAATGCATCTCTACTACTAAATACATGTGGGCTCCTAAGAAACTTTAAACATACCTTGACAATAAAATATTAAACTTTCTGCTATTTCCTATTCCAACAGTATTATGACCCATGTAAACAGCAGAAACTTGGAGTCAAGATTACACTCGATAGACTATTTTACTACAAATTACAAGCATCAACAGAGGGGAGGGAAGGAAATGGGGAAGGAGAGGAAGGAAGTCCTATGCCTTCAAAATTGTAAAACAGAAAAAAACAGACTGCAGGGGAAAAAATACAACATCTTTTCACGGTACACTCTTTAAGCAAGTTAGACATAGCAGAGTCATTCCTCAACAAAACCAAGGCAAATCATGGCAAACCTATAGCCAGCACTACATCAACTGGGGAGAAATTAGAAGCATCTCCATTATTATCTAGGATTAAATCAGGATGCTCACTATCAAAATTATTATTTAATATAGTTCTGGAAGTTTTAGCCAGAGCCATTAGACACCCCCCGAAAAAAGATAAAAAGAAGAAGAAATCAAAGGAATATAAATTGGAAAGGCAGATGTCAAATTATATCTATTCACAGATGATATGTCGCTATATGGAAGGGTACGAAAAGATTACACTAAGAAATTATTGAAATTCATTAAAAGTTTGGTAAAGTTACAGGATACAAAATAAAAACACAAAAGTCAGTCTTTGGGGCCCGGCACAGTGGCCTAGTGCCTAAAGTCCTCACCTTGCATGCTCCAGGATTGCATATGAGCACCGGTTCTAATCCCAGCAGCCCTGCTTCCCATCCAGCTCCCTGCCTGCAGCCTGGGAAAGCAGTCGAGGACAGTCCAAAGCCTTGGGACTTTGCACTTGTGTGGGAGACCCTGAAGAAGCTCTGGGTTCCTGGCTTCAGATTGGCACAGCTCCAGGCGTTGCGGTCACTTGGGGAGTGATGGATGGAAAATCGCCCCGTCTCTCCTCCTCTCTGTGTATCTGACTTTCCAATTAAAAAAAAAAATCAATCTTTGTATACACAATCAATTCCATGGCTGAAAAAGAACTGGTGAGATCAATTCTATTCACAGAGGCTTCAAAAATTTTTGAATAATTTGGAGTAAGTTTAGCTCAGGGGATAAAAGATCTCTACAATAAAAATTACAAAGCATTAACAAACAAAAAAGAAAACACAAAAATGGAAAAGCCTTCCAAGTTTATGGATTAGAAGAATTAATATCATTAGCATACATATCTATACTACCCAACACAATTTTTAGATGTACCACAATTTCATCAGAACATCAAAGATATTCTCAGATCTGGGGAAAAATCACCTTAAAATTCATACGGAATTAGAAGAGACTCTGAATTGCTAAAGTGATCCTGAAACAAAAAATAAAGTTAGAGGCATCACAGTACTGAATTTGAGACATAGTACAACATAATTATAACAAAAAACAAGCTGGTGCTGGCCAAGAAGCGACATGTAAATAAATGGAACATATGAAAGACCCCAGAAATGAATCCATGCATCTACAACCTAAACTTGGATCTCAGCCATACAGAAGCACAAAACAAAATCACTACATCACATCTTATATAAAAAGCAACTTAAAGATCTAAACCTAAGACCTGAAACAATCAAATTGCTAGAGGAAAATGCTGGGGAATCTTTGCTAGACACTGGCATTGTCAAAGAATTCTTTGAAAGACCCAAGTAGCACAAGAAAGAAAACAAACAAAAAATAGACATGTGGGAGTACAGCAAGCTAAGAAGCTTCTAAAGGGCAAATGAAACACCATGAAGTGAAGGGACAGCCAACAGAATGGAAGAGCATGTTTGCAAACTATTCAACTGATAGAAAACTAGTATTTAGGATCTAAATGACCTCAAGGAGCTCCACAACAACAAAACAAGCAATCCAGTTAAGAAATGGGTAAAAGACATGAACAGTTAGTTTTCAAAGGATGAAATAAAAATTGTCAAAAGACACAAGAAATTCGCTCAGAATCACTATCCATTAGGAAATGCAAGTAAAAAACCAATGATGAAGTTTACTTCACTCCAATTATGGTGGCTGTTACTCAAAAACAAATAAAGAAATAAAGAAATAAATAACAGATCTAGTAAATAATGTGAGAGAAAAGGTACTCTGAAACATTGTTGGTGGGAATGTTAACTTATACTACCTTAAAGATGGCAGCATGGAAATTCATCAGAAGTCTGAAAATAGATCAACCATATTACCTAGCCACACCACTCCTGGGAATTTACACAAAAGAAATTAAATCCTCATATGAATAATATGTACTCTCATGTTTATCAGCTCAACTCACAATAGCTAAGATGTGGAACAATCCAGATGTCCATTAATTGATGACTGAGTAAAATGCATATATACATATATAATTTTACTATATAAATATAAATTACATGTATTTTCTTTTTGAAAAAAGGATTTATTTATTTTTATTACAAAGTCAGATATACAGAAAGGAGGAGAGACAGAGGATAATCTTCCATCTGATGATTCACTCCCCAAGTGAGCACAACGGCCGGTGCTGCGTTGATCCGAAGCCAGGAACCAGGAACCTCTTCCGGGTCTCCTACGTGGGTGCAGGGTCCCAAGGCTTTGGGCCGTCCTCGACTGCTTTCCCAGGCCACAAGCAGGGAGCTGGATGGGAAGTATAGCTGCCGGGATTAGAACCGGCGCCCATATGGGATCCCGGCACGTTCAAGGCGAGGACTTTAACTGCTAGGCCATGCCGCCAGACCCAAATTACATATATTTTCATACATGGTGTACATATGCCTGATGGAATATTATTCAGCCACAAAAAAGAATGAAATCCTACTAATGTAGCTGAAAATCATTATGCTTAGTGAAATAAGCCAGTCCAGAAATGACAAATCTCATGTTTTCTCTGATTTGTGGTAGCTTACACATGAAATACAAAAACAATGTAATGTATATGAGTGAAATTGACATTTTGAGATTTGTTTAATCTTTGTAACCATCGTCCATACAAAGAGAAACGTAGTTTTTCTTCTTAATACTTGGTGGATTCTTTATTAGTAGAAGGCCAAGTTTGTGATTATAGTTATTTTTATTTGTTAAAGAATTTGAGTAGTGGTGAATTCACCCTGTGAATTTGGAATAGATTAAAATTATATCTTTTCAAACACTGATGAAAAATGAGAGGGAGGCAGGAAGGGTAAGTGTGGGGAGGAATTAGGAGAATGAAGGACATGGCTTTGTCATTTTAGAATTCTACCTATAGGAAGCAGGGAATACGTTCTTCTTACGTTAACAAAAAATTATATATAAATTTATTTTATTGAAAGTCAAATTTTTACAGAGAGAAGGAGAGACAGAGAGAAAGATCTTCCATCTGCTGGTTCACTCCCCAAGTGGCCACAATGGCTGGAACTGAACTGGTGCTGAGCCAGTCAGAAGCCAGAAGTCAGCAGATTCTCCTGGGTCTCCCACATGGGTGCAGGGTCCCAAGGCTTGGGGTCATTCTCCACTGCTTTCCCAGGCCACAGGCAGAGAGCTGGTTAGAAAATTGAGCAATGGAGACATGAACCGGCACCCATATAGGATCCCAGCACTTACAGGATGAGGATTTAGCCACTAGGCTATAGCACTGGGCCCTATCATAGGAACATTTCTGAGAACACAGTTATACTTCTGTCTCCCTTTCCATCACCCTAATCTGTCACCTTCTCTCCCTTCTTTCCTTTTCATTAAGTTTTGCCTAGATATAAATGTAATACATTCCATAATCACAGGTTTAATTCACTACTAATCATCATGTTAAACAAGTAAAAAGTAGGAAGACCAGAGCTTCACAGAGCTATATACCAGGACTAAGCGACAATCCTATTACATGATTTCCATTTCATTAGCATACATTTTTTGTGCTCTATATTAACTGTCACATAGAAAGAATACATTTCATTTGTCTTTTTGAGACTTGGCTTTTTTTTTACTAAACATAATGATTTCCAGTTGTATCTATGGTGTTACAAAAGAATCCTTTTTATGGGTGAGTATTATTCCATTTTTTCTTTATCCAGCCATCCACTGTTGCAACTCTGGGTTGATTCCATAACTTAGCTATTGTGAACTGAACTGCAATGAGCATTAGGGTACAAATAACTTTTTATATGCTAATTCATTTCATTTGGGTAAATTTCCAGGAGTCTGATAGCTTGGTTATATGATAGATCGGTTTTCAGATTTCTGAGGCATCCCATACTGTTTTCCATAATCGTTGTACTAGTCTACATCCCTACCAGCAATGTATCAAGGCACTTGTTTTTCCTCATCTTCACCAGGATTTGTTCCTTTTTGATCTCCAGATGATAGTCATTCTGATCAGAGTGAGGTGAAACCTCATTGTGGTTTATATTTGCATTTCCCTGCTAGTGATCCTAAATATCACTTCATGTGTCTGTTGGCCATTTCTTTTTTTTTAAGATTTCTTTATTTTTATTGGAAAGTCAGATATACAGAGAGGAGGAGAGACAGAGAGGAAGATCTTCCGTCCGATGATTCACTCCCCAAGTGACCGCAATGGCTGGAGCTGAGCCAATCTGAAGCCAGCAGCCTGGAGCCCCTTCCGGGTCTCTCACACAGTGCAGGGTCCCAAGGCTTTGGGTCATCCTTGACTGCTTTCCCAGGCCACAAGCAGGGAGTTGGATGGGAAGTCGGGCTGCTGAGACTAGAAACTAGAACTGGTGCCCATATGGGATCCCAGCACATGCAAGGTGAGAACTTTAGCCACTATGCTACCACACTGGACCCTTCATGTTGTGTTTTAACCACTGAGCCAAATGCTTACTCCTAGAAATTATTTTTGAAGAAGATTAAAAATAAAACTATTGAATGTTCAGAAGCACTTCTGAGTATAATTCTCATGAATCACTTTGTAAAGATACACTTTAATTTCTAAGTTCAATGTAGCATTATTCACAACAACCAAGATATGGAAACCATCAAGGTGTGCAACAACAGGTGATCACATAGACAAATTGTGATATGCACACACACACACACACGAATAACAGTCAACCTTACAGAGGAAGTTCTACCACTGACAACAACATGGATGAGTTTGGAAAATAAGTGAAATAGAAGATAGAAGGTGAAATAGTGTGTGATCTTATTTAAGTGTAGAATCCTAAAGAAATTAGTGCATAGAATTAAATATTGGTTGTGGAGAACGCAAGGAAAGCTGGAGAACTAGGAAGATGTGGGTCTAGAGATACAAAGTTGTATTTATACAGATAAATAAATGTACAGATGAGATGTGATATACTACATCAGGAGTAGGATTAATACTATTGTCAGCTACACTAGAAATATGCTATACACTGATTTGTAGGCATTCTTGCCACATTAAAAAAAACGGTAACTGTATGAGAGGACGGAAATGGAAATTTGCTTGACGATAGTAGTCATTGTGTGTGTAAATATCATGGCATATATTTTGAATATGCATATACAATAAAAACAAAGAAAGGCTTAGCTTGTGGGCAATTGAATAAATGAGTACTGTGTTCCTTTAATGGTAAAGAACGCTATAACATAGTGTAAATACTATTCAGATGGCCAGATCAACATAGTACATTGTCTTCAGATCTCTTTCAGGTATTTTTATTATGTTGGGACCTTACTGAGCAGTAAGGTTTCATTACCAATGGTTAAGAGTCACTCATTAGGAGCAGGCGGACAGGAGGAGGCTTGTATCCCAACCCTGAAGACTCCCAGATCCTCACCAAGGACTATCAGTATGAGCACCGAGGACTACATCCCTACTGCCAAGGAGACCACGGGGAAATGGAGTGCCTTCGGAGACCAAGAACTCTGAGGTCACCCACCCCAATTGGATCTACCACATGGGATGGAAGAAGCCCAAATCCTGCCTTGCAGGATCCAAGGTCATCGGAACAACAACCAGGATCCCTGAGCGGTCTGCAGAAACAGAAGAACAGTAAACTTCCTTCGGGACTAGGGAGAGGAGCTTTCTCTGGTTCTTGCCTGCTTCCAACTTTGGGTCCCCACCCCCTCTCGTAATAACCATCAGGAGCGCTCCAGAAACCCCTCAAAGCAAACAAATGAACAAACAAAACTAGAATAGATAGACAGCGAACAACAAGGAAAGCTTAGAACCAGACAGGAAACGGTCAGCAGGGATGCCCTTATACCTCACTAGGTGGGACACAAAGATTAGTTACTCCTAACTGGGGTATGGAAGATTTCTCTGCACACCCCTCCTAAACATGCTCACCTAAACTGTTGACATATATCCTGTTAGAATTATAGAGTTAGACCACCCGAAAAACAGCCAGGTTCAGCGAAATCATGCTTCAATGCTATAAACTGCTAAAGACTAAAATTAAAATAGGCATGAGACAGCTGAATAGCAATCTAAGCCATTTTAAGGTGTATAGAATACGGTTGAATGTAAACCAAAATTGAAATGTCTATGAAGAAGTCACAGGTTGTGGTTGAGAACCTGCATTTTTCTATTAACATACTGGTTAATCAATACCATGTCAATTAATGCCACAATGTTGTAAATGGTTGGAAATATTATGTTGGGGCTTTTAATTGATTGGGATGATACTCTGCCGGCTCTACCTTCAGACCAAAGATGGTCTCACCAAGAAACCATTGAACTTACCAGGACAATAAGATGCTGGACTTCATACTTGGCAAATACCTCCAATGAAAGAATGTCAACTGAATTTGAACTATGGAAATGCAACAAGGTGGAGCAATCCGCCGTGGGGGGGGAGGGTTTGGGGAGGGGAGGGGGGAATCCCAGTGCATAAAAAAAATGTATCACATAATGCAATGTAATTAATTTAAAAAAAAAAGAAATTCCATAAAAATATATGTTTAAAATAAAAATTAAAAAGAGTCACTCATTAGTGTAAGCCTTTAAGACTCGCTGAAAGGACTATCAAAAGGATAAGGAATGGGAATGATCACTTTTTGGGAGGATAGGCACTGAAAAACACAGCAAAGGCCAGTTATACCTTCTTTCAGGAGATACTGGGGCATGTTCACTACCTTTACCAAGAGGGGAAACTTCACAAGTTCTCACTTTTTAGTTCTTATCAGGGCCAAGGAATGTGGTTTTTCCAGTGCTGCCTTTAGCTTGCTTCAACTCTTGACTTGCTTACAATAGGAAAACTAGAGGACCTACCCTGATGGGGAACTGCTTAATGAACATTGTTCCAATGGTGACATCTAGTGGACGCCCTTTGCTATGACTGGTTTTACCGATGACAATTTTTCTTTCTTTTTTTTTTTTCAGTTTAATCGTTTCAAGTGTATTTTTAAAATCATCAATGAGGTTCTGTAACCCAAAGTTGAAATATTGATTATTTTTTAGAATTCAAACAATTCCAGACAATGTTTCCCAAATCCAGTCTTTTTTCTTCCTTTAATGTTTTGTTAACTTTCATATCTTTCTCCATGGAATGGCGCGCTGAGCACCAGCGCGGACCAGGATGGGTGATAGCCAGACCCTAGCCTTCCCGCCTGATCCGGGGATACCGGCTGTTGGTTCCTGCGTGCAGCAAGCGGCTTGTGAAGTGTGAATACCAGTGGAACCAGGACAGCAGCGCAGCCAGCATCAGTTCCAGCTGCCCAAATGAAGGCGGAGTCAGGGCAGGAGCGTGCGGTGCACGCAGGGCAGTAAGTGCAACGCGAGCCACACTAGCTGGTACAAGCCCATCTTACTCTGGAGGCACTCAGCCCCTTCCCCTCCTACCCTGTCTCCCACAACCGGGACACAACGCCTTTTTATCCACCTTGTGACCTGAGAGGGTCTTCCTACACCTGTTACCTCGCCTCGCCCCCGCCTTCGCCGCTGAGGCCAACTATCCAGATTTCTTTTTTCATCTTTTGGTCTGTTTATTTTATATGTATTTTTAAGTTCCCTTCTGTTTGTTTTTCACATTCAAACCAAGAATAATTTATTGGACGAGTCAGTAAATCAAGTAAAAGTTGAACCACAAGTTGAAAAATGTATTTTCCACATACAATGAATAGAAACTTGGTATCTGAATATACAGTCGTGTGTGTACGCACACACACACACAAAATGTTTACAATCAATAAGAAAAAGACAACCCAATAGAAAAATAGACAAAGGATATGAAGGCATATTCACAGGGTAGACTGAAATTGCTGTGGTCTAGATTTGAGTCAAACGCTTGCACACTCAAAGCGAGGACTACCATGCTGTAATTTTGAAACTCACAACTCATGAATATAATAGTCATCCTTCTGTTTGGCTGCTGTTTATATCCTTTGTCTGTATTCCCACTGAACTAGGATCTGTTTGCTGTTTTCTTGTTGTACACTATGTATAGTGGATCGTTAAACTTGGAGGAGTTGGGGCCATTGGAATGTTGTGGGTTAAGCTGTTGAATGCCATACAGGTAGCCCATGTTGGAGAGCCCATTGAAGTCTCTGCTGCTCTCTTCCAATCTAGCTCTCTGGTAATGCTCCTGGGAAAGCATCAGAAGATGACCTGAATACTTGGAACCTTATCACTCTTGTAGGAGATTTGGTTGGAGCTCCTGGCTCCTAGATTTGTCCTGGCCCCAGTCCAAACAGTTGTGACCATTTGGAGCCTGAACAAGCAAATCTCCCTGCATCTCCCTCTCTGTCACTCTGCTTTTCAAATATTTAAATAAATCTTTTTTAATAAATGGATGAGCTATCTAGAATAATTGTAACCAAATGTCTATTTTTTAGAGTTTTGAGGAACTCTGACTGCTTTGGAGTGATGAGACGCGGTACTGAATCTACAGAAGTCATTGCAGCTGATACTTTGAGAGATCTGGATGTTGGGTAGTGTCTTTGGGTGTACTAGTATGAGTGGAGCCATGAGCTGCCAGATTTGTGGGCAAATGGAGAAGCCCTTTTAAAAAAGATCCTTTAGTTGCTGCAGTGTGGGGCCAGGGTGGACTGTGTGATTACCTTTCATGAGATAAGCAAGGACTTCTCAAGTACTGATAAGCAGGGTAAACTGAAAAAACAGAGACAGTCAAGCAATTGGCTGGTAAGGAAAAGGCAGCCTGCGTGGTGTAGATGATGGAAGGCTTTGTGATTCAGGTTATGCTTTTAATGAATTGGGGTGGACACAGCCCTAGTTATCAGCCAGAGATCAGACGCATTGTGGCATCCAGTATGGGGTAGGACATATGGGCAAAATTAAGCAACACTGAAGAATCATGATTCCAGAATACAGTGAGGACAATGTTTAAACAGATGGAGAAATATTAGCCACAGTGAAGCAAAAAGGGCATATTTCAGGAAATAGGAGAGGATAGACTAATGGCTGAGAGGCATCTGGAAACTGATGGACACAGGAAAGCAGAAGAAACAACGGGCTAGTGTTGCAGTGACCAGATAATGCAATGCGACCAGAGCAGCGGTCTTAACAGCCAGTGGCCGGAACTCCACCAGCAACCTGGTGGGAAGGGGAGTTCACTGGGAGCTCAGGAGGAGAACCCAAAGAACTGCCAGTCCTGCTGATTGGTTTGAGTTAAACAGGAGTAGAGACAGAGCAGCAGATCCCAAACTGGTGGTGCTGGAACAGGGTACATTTCACAGACCAGACCCAGAGCAGAGCCAAATTGTATGCAATGTTGTGTGGGGAGGCAAAAGGCAAAGGATAGGACTGCACATGCACTAAACTGGGAGTCAACTCATTTCTGGCTCAGTGAACTGCAGTGACGTGGCATCTTACAGGTGCCAACCAAAATTAGGTCCAGGTAGCCTCTATTGGGATAAATCAAATTTTCTCATGGTGAATTACTTCTCTGATATTTTGTTGGAAGAGAAACAAAAGACCAGCTTACAGAATACAGCAATATATCAGACAGATCATTCACCCAGATGAGGTGTGATATGTCAAATCATGCAGGGTGGGTTAACATATGCAAGTCTATAAATATGGTATACCACATCAAGAAACTGAAGAACAAAAACCAAATGATCACCTCAATAGATGCAGAGAAAGCATTTGATCAAATGCAATACTCCTACATGCTAAAAACTTAAGCAAACTAGGCACAGAAGGAACATTCCATAACATAATCAAGGCAATGCCACAATCATACTGAATGGGAAAAGATTGGAATCTTTCCCACTAAGATCTGGAACTAGACAAGGATGTCCACTATCACCACTGCCATTGGAAGTACTCACAAGTACTATTAGGGAAGAAAATGAAATTAGGTGAATTCAAATGGAAAACAGGAAGTCAAACTATCTCTGTTTGCAGATGACATGATTCTATTCATAGTATAATCCAAAGGACTCAATAAAGAGACTGTTAGAACTTATACAAGAATTTGGTAAAGTGACAGGGTACAAAATAAATGAACGCAAATCAACAGTTCTAGTGTATACACAACCAATTCCAAGGCTGAAAAAAAACTAATCAGTATGATACCTTTCAAAATAACAGAGAAGATACTGAAATGCCTTGGAATAAACCTCACTAAAGACACAGAAGATCTCTATGAGGAAAATTATAAAACATTGAAAATAGAAATAGAAAGACTTTAAAAAGTGGAGAAATATACCATGTTCCTGGATGGGCAGAGTCAATATCATTAAAAATGTGAATATTACAGAAAGCAAGATATAAATTCAATACAATTCCAATCAAAGTACCAAGAACATTCTTCATAGAACTGGAAAAAATGGTGCAAAGGTTCATCTGGAAACAAAAAAACACAGATAATCAGAACCATCCTGAAGAATAAGAACTTAACTGGAGTGATCATAATCCTTTGGACATATTATGGGGCAATTTTAATCAAAACAGCCTGGTACTAGTAGAGAAACCAAAAAGAAGATCAATGGAGTACAATAGAAACATCAGAAGGGAGCCCACACAGGTACAACCATCTAATCTTCGACAAGAGAACAGAAAACAACCCAGGGAAGCAAGAAGGTCTCTTCAACAAATGCTGTTGAGACAATTGGATAGCAGCCTGCAGAGGCAAAAAAACAAGACTCTCACCTTTCACCATACACAAAGATCAACTCTAAATGGATAAAGCATCTTAACCTACAATCAGAAACCATCACACTATTAGAAGAAAATGTGGAAATATTCCACAAGATAGAGGCACAGGCAGGGACTTCGTAGGAAAATCATTAAAAGTAAAGGCAGTAAAGACCAAAATAAACAAATTGGATTCCATCAAACTAAGAAGCTTCTGCACAGCAAGGAAACAATCGGCAAAGCAAAAAAAAAAAAAAAAAAAAACCAACAGAATGGGAGAAAATCTTCACACAATGCACACCAGACAGGGGCTAATATCCAGAATATGCAAAGAACTCCAGAAAAACTGTAACAACAAAATAAACAAACCAGTCAAGAGATGGGTGAAAGCAATGAGCAGACACTTTTCAAAGGAACGAATCCAAAAGGCTAACAGTTATATGAAAAAATTCTTAATCTATTAAAGGAAATTCAAATAAAAACAACACTGAGATTCCACTTAACTCCAGGGAGAATGACCAACGTACAGAAAAACTACGAATAACACCTGCTGGCAAGGATGTGGGGAAAGGGGAATCCTGCTCCACTGCTGGTGGGATTGCAGGCTGGTGCAGCCATGGCGGAAGTCAATATGGAGAAACTCAGGCAACTGAAAATTCACTTACCATATGACCCAGCAATCCCACTTCTGTGAACATATCCAGGAGAGCTGATACATTCATATGAGAAAGCAACTTGCACTCCTGTATTCATTGCAGCACAATCAACAATTGCAAAAGCATAGAAGCAACCAAAATTCTCATCAACAGAGGACTGGGCAAGGAAACTATGGTTAATCTACTCTATGGAATACTACCCAGCTATTAAAAAGAATGAAATTCTTTCATTTGCATCCAAATGGACCCAAGATTATGCTAAGGAAAATGAGCCAATCTTGAAAGGACAGATATCATATGTTCATTCTAAGACAACTTTCATCAAAAATGCAAAACAAAAAAAAGGTAAATTAAATACACATGTGTAACCCCACAAACAAAGGACGTAATGGAGACCAAAGTAACAGGAATCAAGGAAAATCAACAGAATACATCTCTACTAAGAAATGGAGGTAGCCTCCCAATGAAACTTCTAATACCTGGACAACAAAAAATTACAATTCCTACTATTGCCTATGCCAGAAGTGTCATGACCCAGGTAAAGAGCAGAAAGTTGGAAGAATTTCTCTTTCATCTCTAATTTTTAGGTGGTTGTTCTCTTGTGATGCTCATTGTTAATATGGCCAAGGGATTGTTTTGCTTATCTTCCTAGGGAATGGCTCTTTCTCATTCCAATTTGCAGGTTTTTTGGTTTCAAATCTAATTTTTTTGTGAATTTTACTTTTTCTTTTTTTTTTTTGACTTTTTTTTATTAATTATTATGCATTATGTGACAGTTTCATAGGCTCTGGGAATCCCCCCCACCCCTCCCCACGCCCCTCCCCCCTGGTGGATTCCTCCGCCTTGGTGCAGTATTACAGTTCAAATTCAATCAAGATTCTTTCCTTGCAAACATATACCAAACATAGAGTCCAGCTACTTATTGTCCAGATGGGTTGAACAGTTTCTTGGGGAGACCATTTCTGGTCCAAAGTTAGAGCTGGTAGAATATCATCCCAGTCAATTAAGAGTCCCAATATAACATCAACAGCAATTTGCAACATTATGGAATTGACATGGTTTTGAGTAACCAGTATGTTAAAAAAAAAACAAAAAACAAGTTCTTAACCACAACCTATGATTTGCTTATTGACATTTCAATTTTAGTTTGTATACAGGACCGGCTGCTATATACCTTAAAATGGCTATAAGGTACCATTCAGCTGTCTCGTGTCTATTTCATTTTAGTATTTAGCCATTTGTTGTGTTGAAGTATAATTTTACTGATCTTGGCAGATTTTAGGATAATCTAGACTGGCTTGTAACTCTAACAAGACATTTGTCAACAATTAAGGTGCAGAACATTTTTGGGGGGGTGCAGGAAAGTCCCCAACACCACGGTGAAGAGTGACTAATCTTCGTGTCCCACCCAGCGAGGCATGAGCAAATCCATGCCAGCTCTTTCCTGTCAGATTCCAAGCTCTACTTTTTGTTGTTCGTCTATTTATTTTAGGTTTTTTTTAGTTTGTATGATTGTTTGTTTGCTATGAGGGGTTTTCGGAGCGATCCTGATGGTCATTGCAAGGGAGGGTGGGGGTCCAGAGGTGGAGTCAGGCTCGGACCAGAGAAAGCTCTCCTCCCTGGTCCCGAAGGATGTTTATTGTTCTTCTGTTTCTGCGGACCGCTCAGGGCTTCTGGTTGTCTTTCCGATGACGTTGGTTTCTGCGCGGTAGTGTTTGGACTTCTTCCATCCCCAGCGGAAGCTCCAGTTGGGGGTGGGTGACCTCAGAGTACTCGGCCTCCGACGGCATCCAATTCCCTGTGGCTTCCTTGGCAGTTGGGATATAGTCCTTGTTGCTCGTATTAATAGTTTGTGGTGAAGGTCTGGGAGTCTTCATGGTTGGGATCCAGGCTTTCTCCTTGCCACCTGCTCCACCCTGGAGTGCCCCCCTGCTCCACGCACATGACCTCCTGTTAAGAGGTTGTCAGGATCACACCCGATTCCCCCCTCATGCATTGGTATAGTAGTTTTGCTATTGTTTAGTGCCGCTTTGAATCTGTTGTCTATGAATTACCAGATTTGATCTTGATAGGCTATATTGTACTTTTTCCTCACTCTTTTTATGGTCCTGAAAGGCTTCCCTGCACTCCCTCCCCATTACGGATTAACATAGAGTATTGAGGGTATAGTAGGTTTTACAGTTTTTCGATGTAGATCTTAAGTATTCTGACATTAATTGTTGGTTTATAGATTATATCGCATTATCTTATTGTATTGGATACAGGTTGTTAGAGATTGCAATAATATTACAATATACAGGTACTATCTTTCAGGTTGTCATCTTTTCATCTCAAATTAAGGCAAACATGTGCAGTTCCTATTCACTTGTGTATTTTTCAATAATCCTTGTGATTCATTAGTAGATCATTCATATGAGATATTTGGATTGTTTGAAAGCACCTGAAGTTGGAAATGTCCTTTTCAACACTGTTGTTCTACATTTCATGGGTATTGATGTTCTTGCTTTAATCATCGCTTCTTCAGAGCCACATGGGTCATGCAGTAGCATCAATTTCTACAAGAAGGTTTTTGATTTTCTTTTTCATCACTTTAGCAACACATTGTTCATTCTGTAGCATGTTGTTTAACTTCATGTTGATGTAAATTTTATGCTTTTCACCCTGTTTCAGACTGTGCTTTCTGGTTCTGTATTTAAGGAAAGGTATAACAGAAGTATAGTGGAGACTGACAGGTTTAGATTTGGAAACATAGTGCAGTATGCATCTCTGTATCCAAACCAAAGATGGAATCCCAGTGAACAAGTTAACTATATTCTGACAATAAGAAGCTGTACTCTCTGACATTGTCCATGCCTACAATGTTTAAAAACACTTCAATATGAAATGACTGTTCATGAAGGACTATCAATTGCAATACTAGAGGAGAAATCAGTAGTGCAGGGGAGGAGAATTGGAAAGGGGAATGGGAAATCCCAGAGCTTGTGGAACTGTATTATAAAATAATAATAATTTCAAAAGGCCATCCATATACATTAAAAAGATAGAGAGAGCCTAATTCAATAAAAATCAGAGATGAGGTGCCAATGTTGTGGGTGTAGCATGTTACGCCACCAAATGCATCACCAATATCCTATATGAGCACTGTTCTGTCTCCTGGCTGCTGCACTCCTGATCCAGCTTCCTGTCAGTGCACCTGGGAAAACAGCAGATTATGGCCAAGCACTGGTACCCCTACCCCCATGTGGGAGACCTAGAAGAAGCTCCTGTCAAAGCCTGGCCCAGCCTAGCCTATTGCAGCAATTTGGGGAGTGAATCCACAGATGTAAGATCTTGCTTTATGCTTCTCCTTCAGTCTTTTTCTCCGCAAGTCAGCCTTTCAAATAAATAAGATTAAAACCAGAGATTAAAGGAAAGATACTGCAAGTGACATTGAAGAAATGCAAAGATCGTTAAGAACCATTGTGGGGCCCGGCGGCGTGGCCTAGCGGCTAAAGTCCTCGCCTTGAACGCCTCGGGATCCCATATGGGCGCCGGTTCTAATCCCGGCAGCCCCACTTCCCATCCAGCTCTCTGCTTGTGGCCTGGGAAAGCAGTCGAGGACGGCCCAAGGCTTTGGGACCCTGCACCCGCGTGGGAGACCTGGAAGAGGTTCCTGGTTCCCGGCATTGGATCGGCGCGCACCGGCCCATTGCGGCTCACTTGGGGAGTGAATCATCGGATGGAAGATCTTCCTCTCTGTCCCTCCTCTCTGTATATCTGACTTTGTAATAAAATAAATAAATCTAAAAAAAAAAAAAAAGAACCATTGTGAACAACTATATGCCAACAAACTAGGAAATCTGGAAGAAATATGTAGAGTGTATAGTTTGCCAAAATTAAAACATGAAGATAGAAAACCTGAATATATCAATGTGCAAGGTTGAGATTGAGTAAAATACAAAAAGCCTTCCAAAAACAAATGCACCAAAAAAGAGCAGAAGCAAATAGCTATTCTGTTCAATTGATTAATGTGTTCATGCTTATTATAAAAGGCTTTTTAACATTGTTTTGTTTTTAAAAGATCTATTTGTTTTTATTTGAAAGGCAGATTTACAGAGAGAAAAAGAGATAGAGATCTTCCATGTACTAGCTCATTCCCCAGATGGTTACAATGGCCAGAGCTGAACTGATCCAACGTTGGGAGGCAGGGGCTTCTTTTGGAACTCCCACATGGGTGCAGGGGCCCATGTATTTGGGCCATCCTCCACTGTTTTTCCAGGCCATAAGCAGAAAGCTATATTGGAAATGGAGCAAATAGGACATGAACTGGCACCAATATGGGCTGACAGTGCCACAGGGCAGAGGATTAACTTGCTGTGGCACCACACTGCCCAAATAACAAGTTATCTTTTTCATCATTTTTATTATTTTCCGTGATACAGTTTTGTAAGTATAGATACTCTTGTTTCTCTCCCCTTTTCTCTCAATTTTTCCCTCCCACCATTTACCCCACATTGCTATAGCAGCATAGCCTTTTTGTAATAGTTACAAGTTTAACATTCTGCTATTTAAATGCATCATGGAATTGCAAGTATAGACAAAGATTTAAAAATCTAGTAACATATCATCAAACTATATTTAAATGTATCGCTCGGAGCCCTCCTATTATTCTGGAGTAGAGATACCTACTGCAATGTAGCTTTACTTCCCAGTATTCTATATCCATTACACAGTTTATTTATGAGAGTATATGTAAATACTTGTTCACCCATATATCTGTTTTGTATTTTGCATGAATGTTGTCTTACATCACAGAGAACATATGATATTTGTCCTTTTAGGATTGGTTTATGTCACTGAGCATAATAGTCTCCAGTTGGGACCATTTTGTTGTAAAGGTAGGATTTCATCTTTTTAAAGGCTGAGTAGTATCCCATGAAGTAGATATACCACAGTTTCTTTATCCATTCCTCTTTCAGTGGGCAGTTGGGTTGTTTCCTTATCTTTGTTATTATGGATTGTGTTGCTGTAAGTGTAGGGTTATAGGTCACTTTCTCATACTCTGGTTTCACTTCCTCTGGATTTATTTTCAGGTGTGGGATAGCTGGGTCATACAGTAGATGATAATTTCCAGTTGTCTGAGCACTCTCCATATTGATTTCTATAGTGGCTGCACTAATTAACACTCAACTCGAGAGTGGAATAGGGTTCTTTTTTCCTTACATCCATACCAGCAGGTGTTATTATTAGATATCTAAGTGTAGGCAATTCTCTCTGGAGTTAGGTGGAACCTCAATGTGGTTTTTTATTCGTATTTCCCTTATAGTTAGGGAGCCTGAACATTTTTTCATTTATTAGCCAACTGAGTATGTTCCTTTGAAAAATGTCTCCTCATTTCCTTTACTCATTTCTTAACAATTTTTTTTTTTTCCTGTTGTTGAGTTTCTGAAGTTCTTTGTAAATCCTGGATATTAGTCCCCTCTCCGTGTTGTAGTTTGCAGATTTTCTCCCACTCTGTTGCTTACCTTTTCACTTTGTTGATCATTTCCTTTGCTGTACAGAAGCTTCCTAATTTCATGCATTCCCATCTGTTTATTTTGGTTTTGACTCCTGTGCTTTTGGTGACTTTTACAAGAAGTCTTTACCAATTCCTATACCTTGTAGAGTGCCTCCTATGCTTTCCTCTAATAATTTGGTGATCTCTGGGCACAGATTCAGGTCCTTGATCCATTTATAGCTGATTTTTGTATAAGGCTTAAAGTCTTGTTTTTAATTCAGTAAGCAGAAATTCAATTGTCCCAACAGCATTTGTTGAAGAGACCAAACTTTCCCTGGGTTATTTTCAGTTCTTTAGTTAAAGATTAGTTGGCTGCACATAAGTGGACTTAGTTCTTGGGTTTTCTCTTCTGTTCCATTAATCTTCTCTGTTTTTATACCAGTACCAGCCTGTTTGAATACCACTGCCCTTACTACATCTTGAGATCTGGAATTATGATTATTCCAATTTTATTTTATTTTTCAAGACAGCTTTGGCTATTTGTGGTTGCTTGTGTTTTCAGATAGTATGTATCAATTTTTTCAATGCTGAGAAAAATGTTGAGATTTTGACTGGTATAGAATTGAATATGTGTGTTTTGTTTTTGTTTTTGCTTTTGCTTTTTTGTAATGTAAACTTTTTGCTGATCTTGAATCTACCAATCCATGAACATGGTAAAATTCTCCAACTTTTAGTGTCTTTTCTATTTCTTTTTTTTTTTAATGTTTTGTAATTTTCACAATAGAAGTCTTCCATATCTTTGTTTAGGTTTATTAAACGGTATTTAAGGTTCTTCACTATTTTAAATGGCACAGTTCTTACAAGTTCTCCTAGCCAGGTGGTTGTGTTTACTAAGGTCATCTTTTTGTTACTAATTTTGTACCTTAGTACCTTGCCAAACTCTCTTCTGAGTTCCAATAGTGTCTTGATCAAGTCTTTTGGTTCTCCTATGTATAGAATCCTGTCACCCGTAAACAGGGGTCAAGTTACTTCCTTGTTACTTTTCTGAATCCATTTTTCTTATCTAATAACTCTAGCAAGGCTTCTTTTTTCCCCATTTTTAATTATATATATATATTTTTTAATCCATTTATTATTTTATTTTTAATTAGAGTTTTTTAATATTGATTACATTGCATTATGTGACACAGTTTTATCGGCACTAGGATTCCCCCATCCCTCCCCAAACCCGCACCCAATGGTGGATTCCTCCACCTTGTTGTATCACCACAGTTCAAATTCAGTTGAGATTCTACCATTGCAAGCATCTACCGGGCAAAAAGTCTAGCATCTTACTGTCCAGAAAAATTCATCAGTTTCTTGGGGAGACCATCTGTGGTCTGAAGGTAGAGCCATCAGAGTGGTTTTGATAGTTCAACAGTTCTGAACTGCTGCCACTCTCACCACTCCAAGCATGATGAGGTCGTTGGAGAATCCACTGATTGATACAATCCACCATACAGTATCCGTTTGCCCAGTATTTCGCTGCTAACATACGGCTGAGGTGGTTGATTGACTTGTTCTGTCCTCTGTCATTTGATGGTTAGCGTTCTGAGTCCAAAAGCTCGATTGGGGGGGATCCCCAAAGAAACTTTGTCTGAGGTATTCCCAGACCACATTCTTGTATGTACTAGCAAGTACAGGGCCCAGCACAGTCCATTGTCCTGATCAGCTGGTGGTTGCAGTTGCTGGGTTGTTTCTGTTTCCATCCCTGTCTTACACTGGAACCAATGGGTGTTTGCAGTCCAGCCTGGTTCTGCCCATCACATACTCAGCCCTCACATAAACCAGTGGGGGCTGCAGCCCAGCCGGAGCGACCCACAATAACCCCTTCCAGGCCCACCTCCTACCCTGGTTTGCCAGTATGTGTGGCAGACTAGTCCAGTCTGTCCCGCATCCCGTTCTGTTCTCATACATGCCAATGGGTATTAAAGCCTAGTTCCATCTAACCAGCTCAACTATCCAGCCCTCACGGATGTTGTTGGGTGTCTCTCTGTCCAGCCACCCCAACCCCTGTCCTAGTTTTTGTGCCCTCCCATGGGGGGTGGTAACCCAAGAGGGAGGAGCCCACTATTTCCCTCCCAGGCCACTCCCACTCCCAGATTATACACTCTCTAGGTAGTTCTGAGGTTTGACTTGACAGAATCAGCCCCCAGTGCCAGCTTCTGCCAGCTGATGCTGCAGCTAAGCCCTAAACAACCCTCACCCACTCTAATTGTAGTTTGCACCAGTAGGAACAATCAGCCCAGCCTGGCTTTTCCCTGATCTGATCCACATGAGGCCCACAGGTGTTGTAGCCCTGCCTAGTCAGGTCTACCCCCATCCCAGCTCACACTCTCCAGTGGGAGTAGCTGTTCAGCAAGGGAACCACCCCTTATTCCCCTGCTGGCTCCATCCCCTTCCTTCCTGGTTCTCATGCGTGCTGATTGGGTGCTGTGGTCACATCCAGTACGGGCAACCTCACCTTGACTTTCCGTAATGTGCACTGGTTTTTGTCACAACCGAACCTGGCTCAGCCCACAGTCTGTTCTGGCGTTCAGATTTGCCAGTGGATGACATGAACTGATTCAGCCTGGTCTGCCTCCATCCCATGCCAAATGTATGCCAGTAGGAAACTTTCCATGACCTGTTCTGGGCTGTTTCCTATCATGCTTCTTGCACTCACCTGCTGGGTCTGTGTCCTGCCAGAGGAGTTGCCTAGGCTCTTCCATCAGAACCTCTCCCAATGCCAGATTTCGTGCATACCAGGGGGTACATGAGCCAGCCCTACTCAGTTCACCTCCTGTACTAGCAGGAATAGTGGCTTTTCCTGAATGGCCTTCAACCCAATCTGGTTCTTGCTGTTGGATGTTTCAGACCAGCCACAGCTCATCCATACCCACATGTAGCTCATATATGGCTCAGTAGGGGTTGAGACCTAGCCTCGTCCATCCCACATCTATCCTGGTCCTCCAGAACACCAGACGGTGTTGGAGTCTGGCCTGGCCTGGTGCATCCAGTTCCAGTTCACACTTGTGCCAAGGGAGACTACAACTGTATCCTGACCAGAACGCAGCCCCCATTCCAGCTCATGTGTCCCTTGGTGGGAACCTCAACCCAGCTAGGGTATCTCCTCAGCTCCCCAACCGGGCCTGTTCCCAGTCATAGATCGCACGCATGCCAGTGGTTGCTCTGAATCAGCTTGGCTCAGTCCCTCACCTGTCGTGACCCCTGCCTTAGACACTGTGACTTAGTGTCCCTGTCTCATGCAGACCAGTAGGTGCAAGAGCCTAGCTCGGTATGATCTGTGTTCCATCCTGGTTTCCAGTCTTACTTGTGGGCTAAGGTTTGCTCAATCCTGCCCGGTACACCCCGTTCCATTACCAATTCACACATTGGTCAGCCGTTGGAGTTACTTTGCCCAGCTTGTCCGACCCCCAGGTCTGGACCACATGTTCACCAGCAGGAGCTATGACTTGCCATGGGAGTTTCCCAAGTTCCTCCACTTGATCCACTCCCAGATCCAGTTCTCCTACATGCCACTGAGCTTTAGGCCAGTACCCAGCACAGTCTGGCCTTCCATTTGGCCTTGTATGAGCTGGTGAATGTTGCAGCCTGGCCCACCCCACACCCTATTCAGGATGCACATTTGGGTGCTGTTGCCTTGACCAGTCCAAAGTGTTGTCGGTTCCTTTACCTGTGATTGATGGCAGGCTCCTAAGTCACACCTAGCTTAGTCCGTCACCATCCCATCTCTTGAACTAACCTGTGGGGCTAGAATTTCCACAGGGTTTGGTCCACACATCCCCCACAGAATATACCTCCGGGTATGATTCTCTGGTGTGCTGGTTAATATCGTGGCCCTGCCTAATGTGACCTGTCTCCTGACCCACCATCATGTCATGTAATAGGATATGGTCCTGCTAGAAAAGCCCTGAGTCTTAATTTTTGCATGGACTGGTGTGGGGTGGTCAGCATTGTTTAGAGATTACAAGTTCTTCAAAGGAAAAGTTACTCTGCCATCAGGTATCTTTAGGATTGATTCACATCCCAGAAGCACAATGGGTTCAACGTGAAGCTACCTAAGCAGTGATTCAAAGAACCAAAACCCCAGAGCTCCCAGCCGGGCAACCAACAGGCAGAGCCTAGTGCCAAATGGTGTGCTCACCCCCTGGGGACAGTTCACAAGGTACACGCGGTAGCTGGAGTCAGGGATCCAAGCATGGAGACATCCCGGCCTGGCACCCACCAGCAGCCAGCAGGCTGATGGAAGTTTCAACCCTCAGGTCCAAGGTTGCGTCCCTCCCCAATCCCATCCACTGCTCAATGATGGCGGTGGGTGGGCCCCGGGCCTGCCAAGCCATCGAGACTTTCCCCCTCAGTGTATTCACCCTGAAGGGAGCTCTAGCAAGGACTTCTAATATGAAGTTGAATAGCAGTGTTGAAAATGGACATTCTTATATAGTTCCAGATCTTAGTGGACAATCTTCAGTCTTTCCTCACGTGAGATTTTCATATATTCCGTTGATTGTGTTGTAGAATGTTCCTTCTATGCCTATCTTGCTTAGAGCTTTTAGGCATGAAGTAGTGTTGTGTTTTATCAAATGTCTTCTCTGAATCAATTGAGATAATCATATGGTTTTTATTCCTCATTTTGTTGATGCGGTGTATCACATTTATTAATCTACATATGTTAAACCATCCCTGCATGCCAGGGATAAATGTCACCTGCTCCAGGTGAATGGTCTGTTTCATGTATTGTTGGATCCTGTTGGCTGGTGTTTGTTGAGGATTTTTGCATCTATGTTCACCAGGGATATTGGTCTATAATTTTCTTTCACTGTTGTGTCTCAATGAAGCTTCAGTATTAAGGTTATGGTTGCTTCATAGAAAGAGTTCAGAAGTATTGCTTCCTTTTCTATTGTTTTGAGTAGTTTGTGGAGGGTTGGGGAAGTTGTTCTTGAAATATTTGATAGAATTTGGCAGTGAACCCATCTGATCCTGGGCTTTTCTTTGGAGGGATTTAATTACTGATTCAATCTCTATTTAAATTATTAATTGCCTCTTGGTTCAGTTTCAGTAAATTGTATGTGTTCAGAAATTTATTAATTTCTTTTAGGTCTTCTGATTTGTTGATGTATATAGTAGCTTGTAATAATTCCTGGTTATTCTATGTCCAAAGTATCCATTGTTATATTTTCTTTTCCATCTCTGACTCTATTGATTTGATTTGTGGCATCTGTCCCTCTCTCTCTCTCTCTCTTTTTTATTAGTTGGGGTAGGAGGTATCTATTTTGTTGATTTTCTTTTTTTTTTTTAAAAAAGATTTATTCATTTTTTATTACAGCCAGATATACACAGAGAAGCAGAGGAAGATCTTCCATCCGATGATTCACTCCCCAAGTGAGCCACAACGGGCCGGTGCACGCCGATCCAATGCCGGGAACCTGGAACCGCTTCCGGGTCTCCCACGCGGCTGCAGTGTCCCAATGCATTGGGCCATCCTCGACTGCTTTCCCAGGCCACAAGCAGGGAGCTGGATGGGAAGTGGAGCTGCCGGGATTAGAACCAGCGCCCATATGGGATCCCGGGGCTTTCAAGGCGAGGACTTTAGCCGCTAGGCCACGCCACCAGGCCCAATTTTGTTGATTTTCTTGAGGAACTAGCTTTTTGGTTGATTTTACCTGTTATTCTTTTATCTCTATTTGGATTATTTCATCCCTTCTTTTGTTTAATTTTTTCTGCTAATCTTGGGGTTGTTTTACTTCTCTAGCTCCTTCAGATTCATGATTAGCTTGTTTACCTGATGCCTTTCTAGTTTCTTGACGTAGGCACTGATTACAATGAACTTCCCTCTTAAAACTTTCTTAACTGCATCTCACAAGTTTTGATATATTGTTCTGATGCCTTCATTCATTTCAAGAAATTCTTTAAATTTCCATTTTGATTCCTTCCATTACCCATTGTTCATTTAACAGCATATTATTCAGTTTCCAAGTGTTTGCATATTTTCTTGGGTATTTTGACTTGTTGGTTGCCAGTTTCTCTGCTTTCTAAAACAAATAGTATTATTTCAATTATTTTTTTTTCATTTGCTGAGGCTTGTTTTATGGACTGCAATGTCATCAATCCTGGAGAATGTTCCATGTACTGATGAAAAAAAAAAAAAACAATGCATTCTGCGTCTATAGGATGAAAGCTTCTGCAGATATCGATTCAGTGCAGTTGTCCTATTGTCTGAGTGAGCCTGTTGTTTCATTGCTGAGTTTCTGTGGTATTGATCTATTGATGCTAGTGCTGTGTTAAGGTCTGCCTCTACTATTGCATTACAGCATATATATCTCCCTTTAAATCCATTAATAGTTTTAGGATTTATTTCTTTTTATTGGGGATTTATTTATTGGCAGATTTTACAGAGAGAAGGAGAGGCAGAGAGAAAGATTCTCTGTCCACTGGTTCACTCCCCAAGTAGCCACAACAGCTGAAGCTGAGCCAGTCAGAAGGCAGCAACCTGGAGCTGCTTCTGGGTCTCCTGCATGGGTACAGGGTCCCAAAGCTTTTGACCATCCACCACTGCTTGCCCAGGCCACAAGCAGGGAGCTGGATGAGAAGTGGAGCAGCCAGGATACAAACTGGTGTGCATAAGGGATCCCGGCACATGCAAGGCAATTACTTTAGCCACTAGGCTACCTCACTAGACCCATATCTGATACTATTTTTGCCACAGCTAGATGCCTGGACTTTTGATGCATATACAATTATTGCCATTATTTACTCTTGCTGAATGGATCCCTTCATTATGTGATATCCTGCTTCAACCTGGATATTATCCGATACAAGAATGGCTATACCAGCTCATTTTTTTTTCTATTTGCCTGGAAAATCCTGTTCCATCCTTTCACTTTCAGTTTGCATGTCTTTGTTGGTGAGATGTGTTTCTTACAGCCAGATAAATGGGCCCGTTTTATTTGTTCGGTTTTTATCTCGTCCACTAACCTATGTCTTTTGTTTGATCAGTTTAAGTTATTTGTGATTAGGATTAATATCAACGAATAATGGTTTGTCAGTTTAGCATTGTATTTCTCATTGCTTCGTTCAGGTTTCTTTATGGTTTTATTGAGATATTCTCCACTTTGGTCTTCATTACCTACGATAGGTTTCATTCTTTGGTTTTCTGTCTGTAGCACACCTTTAAACAACATTTGTAGGGCTGGTCTGGTAATGGTAGTCTTTCTGTTTTTGTTTGTTTTGGAGGTTTTTTATTTCATTTTCAAATACAAATGAAAACTTTGGTGAGTGTGTTCTTCTGGGATGACTTTTTTTTCCTTTTAGTATCTCTGAGAAGTCAGTTGTGAGTTTGATGGGTGTTTCTCTTTCAGTTATTTGACATCTTATGGGTAAACATTTAAGTATCTTTATTTTTAAGCAAAGAGGGCTTGATTATGATATGTTGTGGCAAGGATCATTTCTGGTCAAGTCTATTTGGGATTCTCTGCCCTTCCTGTATTTCCTTTCATTTTCTTTATCCATGTTGGGGAACTTCTTGTTTATTATTTCATTGAATACAGCTTTCAAACCATCTTCTCTTTCCACAACTTCAGGAATTCCTGTGACCCTTATATTTGGCCTTTTGAAGGTGTCATTTAATTTTTAGATGGTTTTCCTAGCTTTACTCAGTTTGTCTTCCAGACTTCTATTTTAGCAATTTCACATAGTGTCTACTAACTCTGAAATTCCTCCTTCTGCCCCATTCTATTATTGACTTCCCATTTAGTTTTATTTTATTTGTTCTATTGAAGCCTTCATTTCTAGTATTTCAGTTTGATTCTGTTTCAACGCTATCATTTCTTGTATAACCTATCCCTTACATTGCTTGAACTTATGTATCTGCTTCTTGATGTTTCTAAACAGCTTTACAGTGATTTAAAAAATTATTTATCTGGCAGTTCCTTGATGTCTTCATCAGCTACTTCTGAGACTGCAATAGTCTTTTGATCATTTACAGTGGAGGTGACAGTAACCACATTCTTGGTGCCTATGCTTCTTCTTTTGTCCTTAGCTACTGTAACACATATTAGTGGATTTTTCTTCATGGGGTTGTGTTTTAAACTTTGACATCCGCAAGTCTATAGATCAACTTCAATGATCCTGTTCAGTGCCCAGCACTTTCTCCAGTGAGAATGAATCCCAATTTCCCATGCCATGGCCTCTATAGCTGGGGCACCTGGGCTGCCACTCTCTGCCTCCAGTGATCCCGTGTCATGGCCGCTATGTTGTCTATTCAGCTTGTCACTTACCTGTTCACAATTCCAGCAGTCCCAGGATTAGGGAGACACCAGTTGTCACTAGATCACAGGGCTGTCAGCACACCTGTCCTGTTAGCAGAGCATGGATTTTTTTCCCCTTTTGTCAGAACCTGTTAGCACCTAGGTCTGGGGGCTACTTGAGTCTATTTTGGAGGCAACACATGGAATGCCAAATCAGTATTATTTTCCTGGTGGGACCATTGAAATGCATTGAACCACAAGTGACTTCTCCCTAGGTTTAGTGTATGCACAGCTCATCATTATCTCCCAGAAGTCAAAATAGTGCCCAATGTGCCACCTGAGGAGCTGGGATGGTTGGGGGAGTGGAGGATATGCCATGAAATCCATCCCACTCCCACACCTTTCTGGAAGGTCTCCTCTGCTCTGCTTCAACTCATGATAAGATTTTAAAAATCAACAGAACACGCAATTCTATGACTGAAATCACTTCTACACTCCCAGTGATTTTCCCTTCCCTTCCCACCTGACCTATAGTGGAGCTCTGATTGCCACTGGGGTATCTGTTCATGGTAGCATTGTTCTGCTGGCTCTCTCCTTCCCTGTGTCAATGGGTCTCCAGGTGTCTCTGCCATCAGCCTGGCTACTCCTATTACCTGGGATCATGTGCTGTCTGCTTTTCTGATAATCCTTCTCCATCCACTTTAACTTCTCCTGACCCTATTCTGCCATGTTGCCCCACCAATAACAATAATTATATAACATATTTGGAATCAAGGAATGTGATATCACCAACTTTGCTCTTTTTGCTCAAGATTATTTTGGCCACATATAATTGCATGGATTCTAAGAGTTTTTAAACTTTTCTTTAAATGTTTAAAGTTGTTTTTAAAATGAACTTTGACATGGATTGCATTGAATCTGTAGATCCCTTTAGGTAGCATATGCATTTCAACAATATATTTTGCTTCTTCCAAAAAAACACAGGCATTTTTCCATTTATTTGTATCTTGTTGGGTTCCTTTTATCAATGTTTTATAGGCTTCAGTGTACAAATCTCTCACCTCCTCAGTTAACTTTCATTTATTTTTTGTTCTTTTACTAATGTAAATACAATTATTTTCCTAATTTTATCTAGATACACATTGTTATGGTTGAAATGCTCTGTTGTATGATTGAGTTCACATCCTAAAATTTTTCTAAATTTATTTTTCTGTTCTAGTAGTATTTTATGAAAGTCCAATTAATTTTGTCATCTTTTTTGTATATATTGATATAATCATGTAATTGTTACCATTTCCTAGTTTTTCATAATTTTTTTTATTTTAGAATCTGGAATAAGTTGCTTCATTCTTTTCTGGCCTGTAGAGTTTCCTGAGAGAGGTCTCCTGTGAGTTTAATTGGCATTGCTTTATACGTCATTTGATTTTTTTTTCACGTGCACATTTAAGGATTGTTTCCTTATGTTCAATTGAAGAGAGCTTGATTATCATGTGTCATTGTGAAGGTTGGTTTTGGTCAAACCTGTTGGGAGTTCTGTGCCCGTCCTGGATATTGTTTCCCAATTCTTTCTCCAGATTAGGGAAAGTTTTCCTTATTTCATCAAATACATTTGTAAATTCAGCTTCTCATTCTGTGCCTTCTGGGACTCCCATAACTCGTAGATTTGGCTTTTTAGTAGTGTCTTTCAGTTCTTGAATATTTTTATTGCTTAATCCAGCTCTGCTTCCAGCTCTTTGTTCGTTTCCGTGTGTGACAGGAAATAACTGCCAATTCTGAGATTCTTTCTTATGACTCCTTCATTCTATTTTTTTTTAACATTTATTTATTTTTTATTGGAAAGGCGGATAAACAGAGAAGAAGAGAGACTAGAGGAAGATCTTCCATCCAATGGTTCACTCCCCAAGTGGCCACTACAGCTGGAGCTGAGCCAATATGAAGCCAGGAGCCAGGAGATTCTTCCAGGTCTCTCACACAGGCGCAGGGTCCCAAAGTTCTGGGCCATCCTCAACTGTTTTCCCAGTCACAGGCAGGGAGCTGGATGGGATCTGGAGCAGGATTAGAATTGGTGCCCATATGGTATCCCGGCGCATTCAACATGAGGACCTTAACCGCTACCCTATCACGCTGGACCCTCTTTCATTCTTTTTTTTTTTATTATAAATAATACATATTTATTAAAAATTCAAATACAGAAATAAAAGCACAATACCCCACCCAGTATACAGACATCCACATAAATCCCCTTCCCTCTAATCCCATTCCCCAGAGGTTATCACTGTGAACAAGTTAAAGTATATCCTTTGAAACATTTTCCTTTGTATATACAAGTATATATAAACACACATAAATGCACTTTTGCCTTTTACAAAAATGAAATCATGTAAATGTACATATTAATCTTCAATTTCTATCTTCATTCATTCAATATACAGAAAATTCACAACAAATCTGATTATCAGTCCTCTTGGGTTCATTTTCCATTATATAAAATTCATATTCAAGCATCAATTACAAAACTCTTGATAATATACTTCCTGCCATCTTTGAGTCTCATCTCTAACCACTCCAGTATGAAAAGATTGGAACATAAATTACCTTAAATTCTTCCTGAAACAAAGGCAGTACAATCAAACAAACAAACTAGTAACACACTCTGTCATTCCCAGATTTTGGCCTTTTCAGTTTGTGTTACATTCTGCCTGGACTTTTCCATCTAGCAAGTCCCTAATTCTTCCAACAATCAGCTTAATAATGATCTGTAGAAGACAAGACTTCCCAACTTTTTTCATTCTATTTTGGAGATTCTCCACTGTACTTTTCATTTGCTCCACTGTAGTTTTCATTTCTGCTAGATCAGCATTCATTGGATTCATTTCCAGTGTGACATAGTCCTTAAATTCCTTGAACATCTGTTTTGTGTGCTTCTCCTTATTGATAAGAAGCTTCATAAAAAGTCTCTTGAATTCTGTATCCCCCATTTTCTTTTTCTTTTTTTTAAAAGATTTTATTTTTATTACAAAGTCAGATATACACAGAAGAGGAGAGGTAGAAAGATCTTCTGTCCGATGATTCACTCCCCAAGTGAGCACAATGGCTGACGCTGTGCCGATCCAGAGCCAGGAGCCAGAACTTCCTCCAGGTCTCCCATAAGGGTACAGGGTCCCAAAGCATTGGGCCGTTCTTGACTGGTTTCCCAGGACATAAGCAGGGAACTGGATGGGAAGTGGAGATGCTGGGATTAGAACCAGCACCCATATGGGATCCTGGTGTGTTCAAGGCGAGGACTTTAACCAATAGTCCATGCTGCCAGGCCCTGTATCCCATATTTTCTCGATGTCTTCCTCAGTTAACTTCGAGGTTGGCAAGGATTTTGTTCCTTTGCAGGGGAGTCTTCAGTAATATTCATGGTGTCTTTGTCTCTTCTTTTGCTCTTGGTCATTGTACTCCTGGTTATCAGAGTCTTCTCCTTGGAGCAAGTTTCCAAGCTATATCACCCACAGGTCTACAGTTCAATCTTACTTATTGCAGTTGGCACATGGCTCTTTGTTTGCAGTCATTTGTGCCACCCCCTCCAGCGAGTTCCATGTCTGGGATCTTGCATTAGATGTCCACCATGGTCTCCGTAGCCCCAGCTCCTGACTTATCAGTCTCCACCTCCTGTGATAACGTGCTGAAGCTGTACCATTGTCTGTACAACCTTTCTCCCACATCCGGTTGGAGCAGGTCCCAGGATTAAGGAGACACCAGGTGTTCTATATAGCTACATTGTTGGTGGTGCTGATCTTGCTGGAATCTGTTGACTGTTAGGCCTGAGGGCCACACAGACCTATTTTGACCCGTACAATGCGATAGCTGGTATTATTTTGTTGTGGGACCAGTGCAATGCACTGAGCTCAATGAGTCTTTGCCAAGCTCAGTGCATGTGCAGCTCACTGTTGTTCCCTGAAGTCTTAAAATCTTTGCCACGCTGTAAGAAATGGTACCTGATATGCTACTACTAGAGTTCTTGATCTGCTGGATGTCAGTCGGGTCTGAGGACTACCAGGACCTATCTTGGGTGGAACCTATATGATGCCACGTTGTTGCACTTAATTAAGCCCAAACTGAGTTCATTCCCAACTCAGTATATGCACAGTACTGGCCCATTGCCCTTGCCTCCTTAAACAAAATGATGCCCAATACAGCTCTAGGAGGTAGACTTGCAGATTTTTCTGTTTATCAGGGATATTGGCCTGTAGTTTCCTTGTATCCTTGTATCCTCCTTGTGTCCTTCTGATTTCCTTGTATCATCCTTGTTTATATTTGGTTGCAGGAAAATGCTAAGCTTGAAATATTATTTAAAACACTTTTTTCCTCTTCAATTTTGTTCTTTTCTTCTTTTCCTTCTGCTCTCAATTCCATTACCTTCCCTTACTCTTTTTTTTTTTCCTCTCTCTCTCTAGCAGAGATTGAAAAGGGCAAATATTACTTCTCTCAGTATTGGTAGAATTCTCCATTGAAGCCATCTGGTCTGAGGCTGTTCTTGAAGAAAATTTTGGTTTCTGATTAAATATCCTTACATCTGTTCAGATTTAGTATTTCTTCATTTTTCAGTCTTGGAAAATTAAACTTCTTGAGGAATTTATTTCCGTGAGTGTGTGTGTGTAGGCTACCCAGCTTGATAGTTATTCATAGTTATCTCTTATAATACATCAGAAATTTGTGGTATTACGTACAATCTCTCTTCAGTCATTTCTGATTTATTTAGAGTTCGGTTTTTTGGTTGATTACACTAGCAAAAATTCAGCAATTTTATCTGCCTTTTCAAAACACCAACTTTTAGTTTTTTGCATATTCTCTATCTTTTCTTTAACAATTTTCTTTCAGTCTTCGGCTAATTTTAGGCTCCGTGTTTATCTTCACTGAGTTGTAAAGCTATGCTATTGCCTACATTTAGAATTCTTTTATAAAGGCATTCTTTCGGTGCTTACCTCAACTTTTGGCATTGCTTTTATTACATCCCTTAAGTTTTGTCTTGCTTCAAGTTATCTGTAAATTTACCTTTTAATTTCTTTTTGACCAACTGAAAATTAAAGCATGATGTTTAAAACTTCCACATATTTATTTTCTTTTCATTTTTTAAAAGATTTTTTTTAAATTCAAAAGATAGAGTTACAGAGAGAGGGAGAGACACAGAAATCACTCATCTGTTGGTTTGCTCCCTATATGGCCACAATGGCCAAGGTTGAACTGAACCAATGCCAGGAGTTTCCTTTATATCTCCCATCTGAGTGTTAGGGACCTAAGCACTGCAATCATCTTTTTCTGCCTTTTTAAGTACATTAATAGGGAGCAGGATTGAAAGTGGAGCGACCAAGACTGGAACTAGCACCTATATGGGATGCTGGCACTGCAGGCAGCAGCTTAACTAGCTGCACCACACTGCCAACAACATGTTATCCTAGCAGTTATCCTTAGCTGCTAGGTTTCTAGTTGCACATATACTTCTAGTCACGGTGAATACTAGGTATGACTCTGTGGTGTTATTAAATTTTTCAAGAATTGTTTGATAACCTAACATATATTCTATCCTGGAGAATATCACACATATTATTGATAAGAATGTGTACCTGTCTTGTTAGTAAGAATATCACATGTTAGATCTGTTCAGCTTGCAGTATTATTCAAGTGCATTCTTTTCTGATTTTCCGTCTTGTGTTAATATTCAATACACAAAGTATCAAATCCCATATGTTATCTACTTCTCCCATTAAGTCTGTCAATGATAGCTTTAGGTACTCCAATATTGGTAAATATGTACTTATTATTTCTTGGAGAGTGTATCCTTTTATCATTATTGTTAGTTTCATATATCAGTTTTGATTTAGAGTCTTTTGTATCTGGTGGTGGTATAACTATTATCTTTTTTCGTTTGTCATTTGTAGGAAACTTCTTTTACCATCTTTTCATTATGCATTATGTACATCTTTAATGTGTTTCAAATTACCATACAGAAGGCAAACTGAGAAAGTTCATGAAGACAGAAAATTTTCATTTTGGTACAAAAGATTTTGAAATTCATACATAGTTTAGGCATAATATGTCAATAAACTTTCTGAAGACTCCATAGAGTGGATATTTTTTCTTGCTGGTTTTTGCTTACTTTAATGTTTTCCTTTATACATTCAGCCATTCTTTGCCTTTCCATTGGTAAAAATAATCCATTTACAATTATTGTAATGTAATTATTGATAGGAAAACACCTTAGTGACACTTTTAATTTTTTCTTTCATTCCTTTTCCTCACTCTCTTCCATTATTATTTTGATATTCCTTGATTCCTTTATCTTTTGGTAACTTTTACAGGTATTATAATTGTGGATTTCACACAGTTCATTAAAAAAAACTTTAGAGTTACAAGTTTCTGCTATTAATATTATAATTTATGTCGTTTTATATTTCATCCAATAACACATGTTCATATTTTAATTATTTCATCTTTTATCTTTTGCATTAAAGTTTAATATGGTTTGCTTGCCAGTTATATTACAGCATTCTGCACTTATCTTTTTATATTGATTGTTTTCTGTTGTCATAGTTTTACAGTGCTACTCAGCAAACCTCATTTCATTTGGAAGAACTTCTTTTTTCTATTTTTTATAAGGTAGGTCAAGTGGTGTTGAACATCCAGTTTTTATTTGCCTAATTTTTTTTTCTCCCTCCGTTGTTTTGCAACGATAATTCTGCTAGGTCAAATGTTCTTGGTTGATATGCTTTATTTTACTCATACTTAATCACTTTACGTATGCGATCCCATTCTTTTCTGGCCTAAAATGTCTCTACTAAATGGTCTGCCCACAGTCCAATGGATGTTCCCTTGCAGATGACAGACAAGTTGCTCACATCTAGCTGCTTTGAAAATGTTCTCTTTCATTTTTCTTTAACTCAATTATAATGTATATCAGTGAATGTTTCTTAGGAGTCAAGTATTGAGAACCCATAACACTTAATGAGTAATTCCGTTTTGCTTCTCAGCTTTGGAAACTTTTGTTGCACTAATTTAAAAAGTAATCCACTTTTTTCTTTTATCTGAAACTCCCGAGAGCATGGAGGTCAGCTTGATGGGTGTTCTACAAGTCCCTTAACTTTCAACTTCTCTCATTCTTTTAAAAAAATTAATAATTGCATACATTTATGGGCTACAGCACAATTTCTAATTTCCAATGACTTATCTTCAGGTTTGTTGATCCTTTCTTTTGTTTGGTCTACAGTGTTGTTGAATGCTTGAATTAAATTTTTCAGTTCAGTTTCTGGGACTTCCAATTCCATGATTCATGCTTGATGCTTGTATTTTCTAACTCATTGTTGAACTTCTGATCACACATTGTTCCCTGATTTTTATTAAGCAGTGCTATGACACTCATTTTAAAATCTCAGGTCATCAGTAATCTTGGGTTCATTACAGTCACCTTCTGGGGAAAGACGTATTTCTTGTTTGGTTTCCTTGTTTCTTTATGTTGGTATCAAATTCCTGGGTCAAAATAAGCCACTTTTATTTAAAGATTGACCTTGTGCAGAGAAGCTTCTCATCAATCAACCCAGCCAGAAATTCTGTGTGCTTCTGAAATTTTCATTCTAACAACCTTTCTCTTAGTAGATCCCAGACATCCAGGATGTGTCAGGTCTTTCGGTTCTTCCAGAAAGATGAAACAGATGCTAGGTCCTGTTATATATCCTGTATATATTTGACAGGAGAAGACAGACATAGAAGGAGAGCTCACCCATGTGTGCGCTCACTTCCCCACATGCTTGGGAGCCAAACTCAACCCAGGTCTCACATATGAGTGGCAGAGATCCAAGTACTTGAGCCATCACATACAGGTTGCACAGTGTATACTTAGCAGGAAGCTAGAATTGCAAGGAAAGCCAGACCTTACAGCCAGGCACTTCAACACGAGATACAAGCATACCATTACTATACGGAATGACTACCCACAACTCAACACATTAATAAATATAGAACTATTTTTACTTTATTTTTTCTATAATTTTAAGCAGCTGTATTTTGAAAATCATTTGTCTATTCCAACTAAAATTTATTTTTAAACTTATTTATTTATTTGAAAATCAATGTTAGAAAGACACAGATAAAGATCTTCCATCTACTGGTTCAATTCCCAAATGGCCACAACAACCTAGGCTTGCCCAGGCTGAATTCAGAGCCAGCATCTTCATTGAAGTCTCCCACATGGACACTTGAGCCGTCTTCCATTGCTTTTCCCAGGGCTTTGGCAGGGAGCTAGATCAGAAGTGGAGCAACTAAGCACTCTTACAGGATGTCTGCATTGCAGAAAGCAGCTTTATCTGCAACTTTACAATGAGTTTTTTAATGTGTAAAGTTGCTTATAATATGTCTTTATTGAATTTAAATATGGTCTATGTACCGGTGCCCCCCTTTTCAGTTGCAATATTACTTTCTTATTAAATTAATTAGTTGTCTTAGTTTCCTAGATGGTCCAAACAAGTAACCATGAATTGAGTGACTTGAAATAACAGAAACTACTCTCCCACAAGTCTAGAGTCTAGAAATCTAAACCAAACCTCCCCACCCCTTTTTTAAAAAGATTTATTTTTATTGCAAAGTCAGATATACAGAGAGGAGGGGAGACAAACCAAAGTTCCATTTGCAGTCTCTAGGGGAAGATTTTATTTTTACTATTTATTTGCTTTCTCATGGTTTCTGGCTATGGGTAACCTTCAGCATTCCTTAGCTCACATTGTATCACTCCAATTTCTACCTCTACCTTCACATAGCCTTTTCTCTGAGAACCTATGTTTCATCTGTGAAGAAACTTTTTAAAAATACAATGGATTTCGGGCCCTAATCTGCCGGAGCCCAGCTCCATCTGAGTTCAGAACTTGTGAAGGGAGCGTGGAGTAGGCGTAAGAGAAAATGAAGGGACCACTACGATTTCAAGATCATAATGGACAATGCAAGAAAGCTGTCCCCTTTATTTATACAGAAGCCCTCACGAGCTCTGGCACAGACTTTTGATGTCATGGTCAAGTGGGTGTTTCCAAGAACAATTCTAATGTTTGTTTCACCTAAAGGCTCTCAATAGAAGTTCTCAATAGAAGTTCTCAATAGAAGGTGCATATCAATCAATAACACATTCCTACAATTCTATAACTCAGTCTTGAATCAGTTAAGGGAAGAAATGCATCACAAAGAAAAGGAGCATCAAGGAGATCAAGGAAAAGGAAAAGGAGATCAAGGAAAGAATGAAACCTTAAACATATATTCCTTGATTAGCATAATGTTGATGGGGACAGCCAAGACAACATGAATAATAAAAAGGCGTGACATTAACCTCCAAGCTCACATTGATAATGAAAAAACAACTCTGCAGCAGCAAACAATGTCTGAATAGATTACAGATTTCTCAGTGGGGTGGTCCAGTGTCCATGCAAAGAAAGGTGGATATGCATCCAGGTGGTTGTAGAGACATCCGCCTGGCCGTGCCATGCAACAGGAAATTCCTTGTGGCCCTGCCTGCAATGGAACAGTTCTCCACACACCTTCATATCCTCCACACCCACTCCATGGACCCTGGCACTAATCTAGTATAAACTTACCTTGACCTATGTGCAAACACCCTATTTCTATATAAGGTGACAAACTGGAGCTCAAGGTGGATGTGAATATGACAGAGGAAAACAATATTCAACCCAGAATGTCAGTCTTGCTAAGTATTTATAAACTTTAATTACCTTTTTATTTTTAAAAAAGCAATTATGATAATTTTTCAGGATCAATTTTCATCAATTTCAAAAAATTCTTAGCATGACTTTGAGCATTTCTTCTGTACCAATTTTTTTCCTGAGATGCAACAACAACAACAAAAATGGGTCTGATTTTTGCTTTCAAATCCGAGGTGCTCCTATCAAGTTCCAATCCTTTTTTCAGTTTGCATACTTTATGCACGTTTTATGTTGTTCTTTTTTAACTTTTTCTCAGAATTATTTTTTAAAAAGATTTATTTTAAAGGCAGATATTAAAGAGAAAAAATTAGAGACATAGAGGGAGAGGTCTTCAATCCTTGAGTTCACTTTCCAAATGTCCGTAACTGCTGAAGCTGGGCTGATCCGAAGCTAGGAACCAGGAGCTTCCTTCTGGGTCTCCCACTTGAGTACAGGGCCCCAAGGGCACGAACCGTCCTTTACTGCTTTCTCAGGCCACATGCCAAGAGCTGAATCCCAAGTGGAACACCAAGAGACTTACCAGCAGGGCTGCAGATGGAGGATTAGCTTACTGTGTTATCACAATGGCCCCAAGTATCACAGCATTATTAATCCCCAAAAGACCAAATATCCAGAAAATTTCTAAGTCTGTTTCTGCTCAATATTTCCTCCCTGAATCACATATTTTCTGCTTCTTTGTGTATCTTATAATCTTTTACTGTGTACCAAACATTCCCCATTAAAAAAATCAGTAGAAAAGAAAACAAACAATAGTTTCTTGCTGAAAAAGATATTCTCTTCTTCCATCAGATTCCTGAAGTTAGGTCTAAATTCATCTGAGCTGCAGCTGGGAAGGAGTTGGACTCTGTTGCAACTACAGTTTGAGTCGTTATTAGTCACTTCCTTTTGAATAGATGGACAGAATTTTCCTTTGGAAGGGATTGAGGTTCTAGCACTGGTAAGATTTAACAGAATCTTTTATTTTTTAAAGATCTTATATATTTTTATTGGAAAGACTGATTTACAAAGAGAAGGAGATATAGTGAGAAAAATATCCCATCTGCTGGTTCACTCCCTGAAGGGCTGCAATGGCCAGAGCTGAAATGATTCAAAGCCAGGATCCAGGAGCCTCTCTGGGTCTCCCACATGGTGCAGGGTCCCAAGGCTTTGGGCCATCTTCTACTGCTTTACCAGACCATAGGCAGATGGCTGCATGTGACATGGAGCAGCTGGGACTCTAACTGGTGCCCATATGAGATGCCAGCACTTGCAGGTAGAGGATTAGCCAATTGAGCCATCCTTCTACCCCCTCTAACAGAATCTTTACATTTCTCAGCTAAGCTGCTAGCTTTCAAATACTGGGAGAATTCTCCCTACACTCTATCTTAACTGCATACTGTAAGATGTCTAGAGCAATCCAAATTTCCCTTAATTTACATTTCCTTCCTGAATCTATTAATATATTCAGGGCAAAAGTTAACCAAAGGAATTCAAATACTATCGAAGTACTAGTTTTTCCCTTAAATTGCTTTATTTAATAGTGTGTGGTTTGTATCTCAAAGTTTAATATCAAGAAATGGACAAGCAATCCCTGTTTTTCCCTGAGGCATCTTCCCTTTACATAATTTGCAATTTTATTAATTTTGATACTATTAATTTTTTTATCATATGTAATCCTTCCTCATTTGATCTATGGTTTATTTGATTCACAGCAATCAGAACCAGATGGCATTTCCACGATGCTTTTCTAATACTTGTACTCAACTTTTTTTCCCTAGTGATGATAGCATCCAGTCCATATTAACTGCGATGCCTCCCATGTTCACTGTGACCTGATGCAGGTAAACAGTATTGTATTCCACTTTCTGTTCTTTAGTCCAGAGCCTTCGGAAGCTTTTGTTTTTCTTTTATCCACTGATTCCTATGTCCCGGAGCTTATTGATCATTAAGATTTTTATTTCTATCATATTATTATTTTCTCTTAAATGCTTTCTTACATTTTAAACTCCTTCTTATCACCTCTTATTTGGCCTTGGAACTGTCTCTTCTACAGACATGCCTTATGAATCCTAAATTTTTTTGCAGACCAGTTTCCCACCAAGCACCTTTAGTCAGAGTATTTTCTTTTTAACTTTGTCAAAGGTCTGAAAACCATTCTTCATCTGCACAAACGGACTCAAGTAGAAATGGCCCAACCACTTCCACAACCAGGGAAAAAGGCAGAAAACTGGTTGGTAGAAAGTTTGTACTTAGTTTAACTTGAGTTCTACAAAGCTTAAATACCAGTAAGAAATTCAATCTGTACCTGGCAAGACTATTTTTAACTACGACTTACTATAGATGACAAATTTAAGACACCCCTGACTGAATCTGCGCTGAGTTGTTTTTTCTTTTAAAGATTTATTTTTATTACAAAGTCAGATATACAGAGAGGAGGAGACAGAGGAAGATCTTCCGTCCGATGATTCACTCTGTTTGGTATTAATTACATCTGTTGTTTTTCGTGAATTTGTCAGCCTTGTATATAAACACTAACCCTTTTCTACATAACCCATGACAGAAGCAAATTTATATAGAGGTGCCTTTTTCCTTTTTTGGTGATTAAAATATTCTACCAGAAACGAAGCTTCATAAGACAAATCAAGACTGTATGACAAACCAGTCAGCACTGCATCTGGCCTTGCACCCAGATTCAAATCAGAACCTACAGAACCTCTGTGCAAAGCTGAGGCCAAGAAAGAACTCACCGGAGTTCAGGTCTGCTTCCATTTGGATTCCAGAAGAATAACAACAGTTTTGAAGACTACTAGAGACGTATCAACAAAGTAAAATACAACAAACACTGATTATTTGGCGGGTCATGGAGAAATCTCATAAAAATGTTCCCGAGAGCACATGCTAAAAGTGATTTGTAAAATGTGAAAGGCTGGATTATTCAGACTGCTTCATGAAATTCAGGTTATATCCTTTAAATAAAGTAGAGAAAACTACAATGTTGTATTCCTTTGGTTTTATTTTCTAGGATAAAAAAGTATAAATGTTTTTAAATAGTCCTCTTGATGATAGATATCCTTTAAAATATCTTATCCAATGGCTTATTTCGTGTCTCCTGATTATCAGTATTCATTATCATTGTCCATCTTGATCAACTGGTTGAAAATTACACAGTGGAATAAGCCACTTTTGTGAACCTTTCCCCCAATCCCTGAGAATAACAATAGCCACAAAAATATAGTCAGCCTCTCATTAAAAATCTCTGGAAAGTAGTGGTGTTCGCTCATTGTTAACAGGGCAGGGAGCAGTGTCATAGAGGGTTAATCCATGTAAATTGGTTTCCACCCGTAAAGAAATTTTCTGGAACAGAAAAGAAAATTATATACAGAAATTTGCTCCTTAAAGAGAAAAAAATTACCTTTTCATTATGTTCTGCAGACTACTTTCTGAAGATTAGAGATGTAAATCTTTTCTAACAGGTAATGGCAGTGACACAGTTGCTGAACTGCCAAAGGAATATCAACAATCTGAGAAAACCAAGCTTCCCTACTTTAGGAAGTTACTTGTTTTTCTTTTGTTTCTACTAAGAGTCAGTAAACCTAAATTTTAGGGATGATATATTTTTAAAATTCAATTCACAGTTCCATTTCAGGGCTAAATCGTGTTAGCATACACTATTGCAAACACACATAACTCATTCTTACCAATTTTTAAACAATTTTTGAAAAGCTTAGAGATTTGCCTATAAAATATTCTCTTATCCCAACTGACAGAAGTCTGGTTCCATTAATCTGATAGCTTTTCTTACCTGAAAATCACGAATGTAAGTCAGGAAGAAGCCAAAGAAGGAAAATGACATAGACCATTCTGCTGCAGTAGTGATCATGTGAAGCACATAACCCTTGAACCACAGGGCAAAAGAACAATTCCGTGAAATTTCATTGAAATCATCTATAGTATTTTTCAAATAAAAATACCCACATTCTTTAATACTCAATCTGTCCATTGAAAAGTCAGCCTTCCATTTATCAAACATATCTCAGGAACTTAAGATTCCTCACACACCAGGAATTCCCCCACATGACACCAGTTATCTTAACTTCACTGAGAGCAAACAAAATTTCCATTTAAATAAATAACAATGACAGAATCAGAGAATTCTAACTTTACAATCAGGGAATTATGGTCCTTCCCCAAGCAAAATGCATTCATAATGTGCCACCAAGAAAAGTTAACCAATGCTCACCTTAAACTCCGTAGGTATAAATAAAATATGTATTTAAAGTATAAGAAGTCTACTAAATCATTTTGTAATTTTATTCTGACAAGCATATCCTATTCAGAGATGATTCTTAAACAAGTGACTTACAACCAAAAGCCATAAGATGGGTTATAAACATGTTCCTCTTCTGTTTTATTCTTAGGACTAGAGATGCTGTTTTTGTTCAGATATGCAGTGCTCACAATAAATACCCAGACAATGAAAAGCAAGAGAAGACATCCCCTCCATCCAGGAAGCAAGGATTCTAATAGTCAAAGAACTCATTTGGGTATCGTGTGTACTATTCCCACAACTAGGGAGGTCACTATCCAAGAAGACTCTGGCTACCACAATCCTCTCCATGCGTATCTACCCAAAATATTCACCAACACATGTGACATGATAATGTGATGACTCCACAAAAATGCTGCAATTTTAAGAAAAAAAATCCTAAAATACAACTGATTACTCCACAGAGAAAAAGCTTCACTGTTACTGATAAAATGAAAAAAAAAAAAAAATTAAAACCAATCAAGTTTTACAGACTAAATTCTTACTTTGTCCTCAGGATTCCAATGAAGTTTCTGAACTAAATCAATGCCAAAATTGCCACTGTACAAAATTGATGAACAAGTCAGCACTATACAGAAAAAAACAAGTCAAGGAAGAATTTCAGATAAAACCTATAAATTTAAATTAGATTCTAAATAAAACTCACTTTAAAGGTTCCAAAGGGAAAATCTAACATTTGTTGCCAATCTGCACAATCACTTCATTAAAGACATATTACTCTCATACAACAAGAGCAAAACTGAAAATACTCCCAATCACAAAGTGGCTCTCAGTCAATCCCCTCCTCTCTACTTGGCAAAGCAGAAGTTCTATCATAAATGTCCCACATAGTTGTTCTTAGAGATAGTAATAAATCATCCCTCATTTCTTTGACGTGAATATGATTAGCTAAATATTACCTTTGTTCCTGGCTCAGACACTATAATCCTATGTACAATCTGGGTATCATGTTTCAAAGGTTTTCGTTTAGGATTACTAACCTAAGATCTCTCTCCAAAAACACAAAAATAAAAGACAAAAAGCTTGCTTATAACATGCCAACAATATTCATTTCAATTATTCAACTCCAGACAGTGAAGGATACTGCTAAATGCGCTTACTGCACACCAGATGACCAACAGCAGTCTGATCCAGAAGACTTGAATGCCATGAATTTTGGGCTGCATTTGATAGGAGAGGATGGTCTGGACAAACATATACAATGAGCCCATCCCAAAGGTGAGCACAGCTCCACTGACGTGTGCAGCGAAAAGTGTTGTTTTCTGAGAGGCACAAAGCAGAAATCAGTCAGTAACAGAAACTCAGAAGACATGGACAATACACAGCATTTAACAGCACAAGGCAGAAGTTTCAAAAGGATATTCAGCGAGTGAATAATCTCTTCAAATTACTATAAAACCAAGCTATCTCAGTATTTCAGATGCCAGCACTGGAAACAACTTTTTTTTTAAGTCATCAAACAAGGTGTGTATGTGGGCGCCAACTAGATCCCAGACACTGTTCTAAGTCTCCAAATACACTAGAAAGCAGAACAAAAATTTAGCTCTAATGGAGATTCTATTCTGGTGAAAATGCACAAAAATGAATTCAGTTTAGGAATAAGAAATGCCACAATGTATTAGGTGGTGATAATGGCTATATAAAAATAATAGTGCACATTAAGGACTATTAGAATGGTTGGGAGTGCTGGTTTCAGTGAGTTCCTATTCAAACACAACTTCAATGTAATCTACAGATTTAAGAAATTACAACATTCTCCTTTACCTCTGGCCTGCATGCTTTTGATTATGTTTCCTTTCTTACAGGCATCCATTTGCATTTTACTTTTTAATACAACACATACTCTCTGGATAAAAGCGACAACACAGCACAATGAAATCCCAAAATCAAAATATTTTTAATTCAATAATTCTATTTTTCTTTTTTTTAAGATTTTTTTATTTTTATTGGAAAGGCGGATAAACATAGAGGAGGAGAAACAGAGGACGATCTTCTGCCTGATGGTTCACTCCCCAAGTAAGCGCAACGGCTGGAGCTGAGCAAATTCGAAGCCAGGAGCCAGGAGCTCTTCCAGGTCTCCCACATGGGTGCAGGGTCCCAAGGATTTGAGCCATCCTCAACTGCTTTCCCAGGCCACAAGCAGGGAGCTGGATGGGAAGCGGGGCTACCGGGATTAGAACCGGCATCCATATGGAATCCCAGCGCGTGTAAGGCAAGGGCCTTAGCCACTAGGCTACTGTGCTGGGCCCAGTTACTATTTTTAAATTGTAACAGTTACTATTTTTATAACTGAAATGGAAGCAATAAAAAATGGTTTGAACCAATACAATTTCTAGTTATTACATGCAGTTTCATCATTTTAGAAACTAGAGAAACACAGAGAAAGCTCTTGAAATGGACAAAAGAGATCACTGAATTTTTCCCCTGGCTATGCTAAAGTCTCTGGTGATGACCAGGTGGTGTGGGAGTGAGCTTTCATTTGGCTTTGTCTAGGCTATGTGGGGAAGATACTTTCATAAAAGATAGGAGTTACACGCAGAGGCAGAAGCTAACCTGTGGGAAGCTTAGTAGTCATGCAAACAATCCCTCCCCAGAGAAACACACATCGGTGCAGGTGCGAGTGTTATCACCCTGTGGTTGTGAGCAGTTCTCCAAGTTGCGCATTCATTCCTAAATACAGCATTTCTTAGCTATCCAAACATTCCTGGTGCTCTTGCTACTCTTGAATTGGTCTGTAATATCTACTCTTTAGCTCATTCAGTAACACATCAAATAAAAGTTTGACACATGCACAAAATCATTACTTTGTCCTTTGAAAAATACAATATTTTATTTAAAAACAAAGACAAAAATGTGTCCCTTCACAAAACAAATACAAGAAAAAAGTAACAGAGGGAGGTTTCATCAGGAGTAAATCTCAAAAATAGATTTTGTATGAAAATTTAGGAACTAATCTCCTTCTTACTTATGATTATCCCAAGTTTCCTTGAAGTTCAATTTTCTAGGCAGAAAGAATGCCCCCTGATAACAAAAACACATTGTTCTGTGACCACACACTAAGGAATATCAAGGAGTTCCTGGCATCCCTCAATACCTGGAACACATCCTTTCTATGAACCCCCAGAAGAGAACCAATCCTACCAACACCGTGAACCACATTCTGACTTCCTCTGTCTACGGCATCTCGTTATGGCAGCCCCAAGGACAGTAATACAGATTTCTGCTTCGCAGGCCTTTCCAAGTCTCAGTAAGGACACATTTCTAAGGGGGCAGAATTCCTCTCAGCTGACATGGAGGACACTTACTATACATACAACTGTTTTCAAGGAAATTTCAACTCATACTTTAAAATTGGGTTTTCAAACACCATCTCTCTTAAATGCAGACAACTACAGTAATAAGAGAATTTCTTTTTCCATTCTATGTAGTCCCTTTGACCTCTCAAGTGTCTAAATAATAAATGAGTACATGTTTGTGCTAAGTACTATGCTAAGTAGGTGCTAGAGATAGGATGGTGAACAAAACCACTGTAGCTATACTCAATTTAAAAAAAGTCACCTAAAACATTTAAATAGTATTTCACATCACTGATACAAATTTAGACTGTAATAGAGCCATGCAGGATCAGAAGCTTCAGAAAGTTTTTTTTTTTTAAAAAAAGAAACTTGAAAGATAAACATTGAAGAGAGGACAGGAAAGGCTTCCCTGAGAAAGTATGGTCTGTCTTGAGATCTTTAGCAACCTAGATCTGGTCAGGTTTGGGGTTTGTCGTATGCTCAAGACACAGCATGTGAAAAAGAGTTAAATAAGCCTGTCTTATTCAAGGAGCACAAAGAGGCCAATCTACAAACTACAGACACATTAAGAGGAGCAACGATGCAGAAATGATACAGAATAAGCCTGGAGAAGTCAACAGGATTCAGATCATATAGCATCTTGGTGTTATTTCAATAGTTTGATAGCTTCTCCAGTCGTATTTAATCTTCATTTTACCTTTGTTCTTACAGATATAACATGTTCAGGTTTAAGTAAACATATAAAGAAACACAGTGAGATATCTATACACTCCAAAATATTACTTTGGAATTACATTTTCAAAACACAGAAAGAATTGACTAAAGGAAAAGATGAGGGAATACACACAAACCATTGAGGAAGCTAAGACAGTGGTCTAGGTATGAAATGATGAAATCTGAGGATGGTGTCATGACACAGCAGAGTAAGCCAAGCCAGGCATGCCAGCATCCCTTCCAGCACAGGTTCAAGTTCCAGCTGCTCTGCTTACAATTCATCTTCCTGCTAATGCTCCTGGGAAGGCAGCAGACAATGGCTTATGTTCTTGGGCTTCTGTCATCCAAATGTGAGGCCCTGATGGAATATCACAATCCTGGCTATGGCCTGGTCCAGTCCTTGGCAATGTAGCCATCTGAGGAGTGAGCCAGCAGATGGAAGCTTTTTCTTTCTCATCTTTTCCTCTTTCTCTGTTTGTCATACTGTCTTTCAAATAAATACACAAATCTCTTTAAAAGAGAGGTGATGAAATCTAAACTGACTGAAGAGAACAGGAGGAAAGGACAGAAAAGGAAAGAAAAGGATACAGAAATAGTTAGGAGGTAAAACCTTAAGTCCCTACTTACCAAAAGCACACTGCTGGCCACCCTTCCAAACCAAGATCTCTCTTTGTAAATAGTTCAAAGATCTTGTTTGTATACAATTTACTCTATTATTTATTCATTTTTATTGGAAAGTCAGATTTACCCAGAGAAAGAGAGACAGAGAGAAAGATTCATCTGCTGCTTAACTCTCCAAGTGGCTGCAATGGCCAGAGCTGAGCCGATCTGAAGCCAGGAACCTGGAGCTTCTTTTGGGTCTCCCACACAGGTGCAAAGTACAAAGGACTTGGGCTGTCCTCAACTGTTTTCCAAAGCCACAAGCAGGGAATTGGATATGAAGTGGAGCAGCTGGCACACAAACTGGTGTCCATATGGAATCCTACACATTCAAGACTAGGACGTTAGCCACTAGGCTACTGCATTGGGCCCTACAATTTATTCTAGATAATCCAACTAGTGTTTATTTCTGTAAAAGAGACACAAAAAGGAAGGAAATACAATTTAATATAAGATCAATTTAAATAAGATTAAAAGTTTACATTAGAAAGCAAAGGGGCCTGCACTGTGGTGCAGCAAGTCAAGCGTCAGCATCCCTCATCACAGCACTGGTTACCAGTCCTGGTTGCTCTGTTTCTGAGCCACATCCCCGATAATGCACCTGGAAAGAAGCGGCAGGCAGCACAAATACTTAGGCCCCTAACGCTCACGTAAGAGATCAGAATGGAATTCCTGGTCACTAGCTTCAGCTTGGCCTAGACACAGGTGCTGTGACCAGTTGAGGAAATCAACCAAGTCTCCTTCTTTCTGTTACTCTGTCTCTTAAATAAACATAATGAGTATTTTACAAGAAAAAGGAAGGACAGAGCCCAGCAGCGTGGCCTAGCAGCTAAAGTCCTCGCCTTGAACGCACCGGGATCCCATATGGGCGCTGGTTCTAATCCCGGCAGCTCCACTTCCCATCCAGCTCCCTGCTTGTGGCCTGGGAAAGCAGTTGAGGACGGCCCAGATCCTTGGGACACTGCACCCGTGTGGGAGACCCGGAAGAAGTTCCTGGTTCCCGGCTTCGGATCGGCACAGCACCAGTCCGTTGCGGCTCACTTGGGGAGTGAATCATCGGATGGAATATCTTCCCCTCTGTCTCTCCCCCTCTCTGTATATCTGACTTTGTAATAAAAAATAAAAATAAATCTTAAAAAAAAGAGAAAGAAAAAGGAAGGACAGAATGGAAGTATGGAAGGCAGGAGGAAAGAGAAGAAAGAAGGAACAGTTTGATATTTGGATAATGCTCCAAGGTGTGCTTATAAAAACAGCCAGGCGATAAAGCCATCAGTGAAACACAAAAAATGCATTCAACCATACTAAAAAGAGATGCAATGGAGACAGAAAAGGTAATCTGGTTCAAAAATCACAAGAATGAGTGAAAAATCAGCCAAATAAAGGAAATACATTAATGCTCTGAAAAGGTGAATGACATGAAAGGAGATAGATAATTTCTGTAGGTGGCTATCAGGAAATGCTGTCAGAACTTCCAGGACTGCGTAAACAAATACTTGAGATTAATTTGTTCTGCACAGACAGGTGATCAGATATCATTAAGCTGATCACAGGACAAGTGGAGCAAGGAATCTTTATTCATACCCTAACAATTCCCCAAAGCATGCCTTAACACTGACAGCTTGATTTTGGAAGGGTCTTATTTTTATCACAGATAGCTGGCTAACTGTCCACCACAACTTTTGCTCCCTTTCATAATGTAGAGTTTCCCTTAGGCACTAATGCTGAGCAGAATCACATTTTCATTATTTTTTAAAGATCTATTTATTTATTTATATATTTGGAAAGGCATATTTACAAAGAAGGAGAGACAAAAAGATCTTCTGTCTGCTAGTCCACTGCCCAAGTGGTTGCAAGAGCCAGAGCTGAGCTAAACTGAAGTCAGGAGCCAGGAGTCAGGAGCCAGGAGCTTCTTCTGGGTCTCTCTTGAAGATACAGGGTCCCAAGGCTTTGGACCACCCTCTACTGCTTTCGCAGGCCACAAGCAGGGAGCTGGATGGGAGGTGGTGCAACTGGGACAAGAACCAGCACACATATAGGATCCCAGCACATACAAGACAAGGATGTATTCATTTAGCCATTGCGCCGGGCCCCACAATGACATTTTCAAGTTACACCACCTACCTCCCATTTCCCCTTATGCCCAGCAATTGTCAGTAAAACAATACGAGCCCCTGCCAGGTGACACAGAATTCTCCTCTGACCAAATACTACTCAGGTTTCTCAGAACTCTGTTCTCAAGTAAATTTTGAGTTTGCAATTCTATGTTCTTATTCGCATTGCTTAATTTTAGCAACAATATTGCTAACTCAGGTGACCCAGAATTCCCATCCTTATTATATGATCATCCTCATTGAAAATCAGAATGCTCACCATCCCTCAGGCGACACCTGATCACTCTGGCCTGCCTTCAACAAGAATCTTTCCCGGCTTTGTAATTTTCCTTCATTGATCCCTGGCTTGATCTTTGGCTATAAATTCTTGCTTTTTTCTCATATTTGGAATTGAGCTCAATTTCCTCCTTACCGCAAGACCCCATTACAATGACTCCTTCACCTTTCATAATGATTCTCATTCAGACAGAGCCCTTCTTCTTAGAGTCACTGAATAATTTTTTTCTTTAGCACAGGTCAAGGTTATAAGAAGCATGTGTGTTTACTACTTCAGTCAGCTGGGTGCAAAGGACAATAAAGCCCTAGGGAATGGAAGAGTCCCCAGATGGGCAGACAGAAAGAATCTGGCAGTTAATTCATAGTGGGAGAAGAGCTACCTGCCAACCCCAAACACGTGCTCTAGATGCACATTATGTGTACGAAATAAACTTCTACATATTAAACTACCGAAAACATACACCTTGTTAGAAAAACTAACACTACCCTAGGCTGGATTATATGCAGAAGCAGTATAGGAAAGGAGAATGTTAAATAGGAGACAGGTAGAATACGCCTGACTATGTGCATTTGTAATGATGAGTGTGGGTAGTGAAATGCTACTGTATGTCAAATGGATTATCCAATGTCTAAACTGGAATTTTAAAGACTACAGAATATTAATCAAAAAGCACTAGGTGTGCAGGATGCAGCTAACATTATCCATGACTCATCCAAAAGCATGTCAATGGAAAGAACAGAGTGCACGAGTATTCGGCACAGGTGCTGCTTTAATGTTACGGATTTTGTAAACAGAAGCTGCAAGAGCTGCAGACCCTTCCTCTCTTATTCAGAGCTGCATACCTAGGGATACAGGCAATCAATGGCAACATCTAAGCAGTAAATACAAATAGGTAAATGATTTTAACTTGCTAACCATGTTAAATACAAGGCAAAACAACTAATATTTAAATCCACAATTGTGCCACTTAAATCTGTTAATTCTTTTTGTGGTCTTGAGGTAACGTCCACCTAAGCAGTAACAAGGAATCTAATAATTGTCCTGTGGATACGAAAACAACAGTCAGGATAATTTAGATTTGTTCAGATCATTGAATATAAATTTTTCTCACATAAGTGTAACTATTTCCAAGAGGTAGATTCTGTTTTGTTAAGCAAAGAAACAATGACAGCATATAACTAAATGCTTCAGGTTTCCTTTTTAGCATGGATACTTATGTATTTCAGAAAAATAACTGTGCTTGACTAAAACACAAACCTGGAAATTTGCCACAAGAGAAAGTCCTAAACAACTCAGTATTCCAAGCACAAGGCCAGCCTTGTTTAATTTGATGATAAGGTTCTCTTCAGGATTCAGGGCATGAACTTGCTTATAGCGAACATAAATAGTAGCAATGCCTGGGAAGAGATAATCCAAAAACAACAAAGTAATAAATAAACAGGGAATAAAGCTGCCAATGGAGAGCTCACAAAGGCCACTGCTACCCAGGAACACAGATTTCCTTTTTCATTTGAGAGAAGACAAAATAATTTTAAGTTTTTAAGAACTTCCAATATTTCACCACAGAACTACTGATATCTGCCTGATGGAGCAAGTCACTTGCCTTCATGGGTCTCAAATCTACAAATATTTAGAGATTTAGGTTGAAACATAAGAGAGAAATTTGGTACCTTCCAAAAATCATTAAGAGTCATATATAAAAAAACTTTAATGATCACTATTCAATTTAAAGGTAACTAGTTTTAGAAAATGGATAAAATGGGTACAAACAAACAAAAAAACACCTAAAAAGTTATTTGCCTCAATCTCACATCACTTTATTCCAAATTACCACTCTTTGATAGTCAATTATACAAAGGAAAAAAATAATACTTTGCCATTCATATATGGTTAAAAATATTGCCAAACAGCTCAAGAGTAAAAAAAAACAAAAATAAAAACAAAGATAAGATTCTATGGATGTATTTCTAAGAGTTTAGTCATAAGAAAAATTTTAGCCAATTGAATCATTTTCCTGATTTTTATTTTTGATATTGGTAAGTAATATAATTGGAAAGACTGCAAATATTTAAAGCAGTATTTTTATGATAAAAATCACAATAATTTTGGTAAACCATTAGAAAAAATTTAGTTCAAAACAAAAGGAATAGGAATGTAAAATACTGTGACAGTAGTAGTGTATTATTCAAAAATCAAAACATGGTTCCATTTCTATTCTATTGTCTACAGCAATTTGTCCCCCACTAGTTTCCTAAGAAGTCTACTTAAGGTCAAGGAATATTTGGTTATTCTTACAACTTCTATTTAGATGACTAGTTAGCTAGCTCTGTAGGTATTCCTTAAAGGTTAATTTTCATCATTTAGCTTTTCTGGAAAAGTATTTCTCTTTTAAGAGCAAAATTATGATCAATACTTTAGTGATAATATTTCAAGTATAACTAGAATATAAGTAATAAGGTACTGTTTAACAAATAAAGTAGGAATCTGATATTACTTTTGTTATGACTTACACAAAACTTCTTACTTACATAAAACTGCAGCAACATTCAGCATTGCTCCAAACAAGCATTTTTCTGGAGCTACTGTACCAGTATCACTGGAAGAAAAGAAGAAGGGATGTGAGTTTTTTACAATAGGTACACACAAGTATTTCTTCTAAGGAAAATGAAGTCCAGGAGTACAGCTCTTATATTGCTTATATCTTTGGACTTACAAATATTTGCCTACTTCATTTTTATGTCACATCATTTAAGATTACCTCCTTTCTACATAATAGAAATGAACATAAATTTATTTCTTTAAAGATTTATTTATTTGAAAGTCAAAGTGGTAGAAAAGTAAAGGACTTCCCATATGCTAGTTCACTTTCCAAATGCCTGCAACTGCTGGGGCTGGGCCAGGGAAAAGCAGAACACATGGATGGCAGGAACCCAAGCACTTGAACTACCATCTGCTGCCTCCCAGGCACATTACCAGGGAACTGGATCAGAAGTGGAAGCAGAGGTAGAACCCAGACAGTCAGCTAAGAGACGTAGGCGTTCCAAGCAGCTTAACCTGCTGTGACACAATGCAGACCTACATAGATCAATTTTAAAGAAGCTATCCTTGGCCATGATAGGACTGCGCTATTGACTTACTATCAATCACAAAGGTGTGTTTACCTGTCTCATTGCAATATTCCTTATACATCACAGGCCTTGTGACACTCTTTCCACACTAAATAGCTCCTTCTATAATTCAATTAACACTCATTTATTGTTCAACTAAAAAGATATTTATCAAGGGTTTGTGATGTGCTAGACACCATTTCAGAGATGACTAGTTTTTTATTTTGTTTTGTTTTTACTTTGAAGGCAGAAAGACAGAGACAAACGAAGGTCTGCAACAGCCAAGACTGGAACATGTGGAAGCCAGGCCATACACAGGGGGTTGCATTGGAAGTGTAGCAGCCGGACACAAACCAGAGCCTACATAGAATGCCAGAGCCACAGGTGGAGCATTAGCCCACTATGCTGCCACACTGGCCCCTATAACTTATCTTTTTTTAAAATGTCAAAGTGAAGCTGCTGTTGTCAAGTGCTGGGCAAAACCCCTCCCAGCCACAATAACATCCCTTAAAGGTGCTGCTTTTGTGTCCTGGCTGCTGTTTAAAAAAAAAAAAAAAAATGGTCAAGGAAAAAGCGAGGTGGTGTGGTCAAGTGATGTAACCCAACTGAGAGCACTGTGAGAGGATTTACAAAACCTCCAATTCCTTCAGAATTTAAGGTTCTGATTCTAGGAATAACTTGATAGTCATCACTGTGCTAAAGGAACATGTACCTTAAAGACTAAGACTACTTTTAGGAACTCCAAGTCAAGCCACATATTTCAGGCGGACATTCCCTTCAGTATTGTTACTTTTCCCTTCTGAGAACTTGTCTTAATCCACTCTTAACAGCTTTAAACAATGTAGATCGTCAAGTTCTCTTGAAGAGTTCCAGTTCTCTGTTGATAGTGCATGTGACTTCCAAGGTACTTCTCTCCCTCTCCTTCCGCTTTTTACTTTCTCAACCTTAAATTGTCCTGAGATAAAATACTTCCATTTAATTCTCATAGGTTCATTTCTTTCATCTTCAAAAGGATTAAATTCAACTACTCTGCAGAGTTCCTTTGCTTGTAGTCCCTATCCAAATTTCGGAAATTTCATATTGAAGGCACTTTCACCACAATGGAATTTGAGGTGTTCTCTTAGCTGGTTGATTCAAGTCACATATGCCAAAATAAAATGTGAGAGACTGGGATATGAGAAGAAAATGCTATAGCATCTGTGTTTATGTTTTAATCTAAAAATGCTAAAAATTTACTGACACTTAGCATATGGACTAAGAATGTAGGAACTATATAATGTCTTCAAAAATTTGTAAGAAGTATGTGTTATAAAAATCAGCGTGGATTTACATGTAATACCACACATTTCAGTTCAACCTTAATACTGACTTGATTAGGCTGAGAGGAAATAATGGCCTTATTTTGCAACTGAACAAACTTTCTCAAGAGGATCAAAGAACATAATCAAGGTCCCCAGTTAGTCTTTGTGGCCACTTGGGAAGTGAACCAGCAGATGAAAGCACCTGCTCACTCTCTCACTCTCTCTCCTGCTTCTCACTCCCTGTAACAATGTCTTTCAAATAAATAAGTAAAGCTTTTTTAAAAATTGGGGAGTTATTTAATCACATTACTTTCATAAGAAATCTTTCTTTCTGCCCCTCTTCATTGTAATTAATTTACCTGCATATCGAAATTTAAACTGTAATAGCTTGGAAACCATTCATCATAATGATAATGACTATTCTCTTTGTTAATGCCCACTAAAAATGTCAATATCCTATTACAGCAATTTAACCTCTAGGAATCTGTGGGGAGCCATGCAGTTGGGTCGGATGGCATGGGTGTGTGATGAGCACTGCTCCTCGGTTAGCAAGGCTACTAGGAGTTTCTAGCAGCGAGGTAAGGCCCGGGGAATGTCTCTGGTCACCTCATTGCTGTCTCACCCCATTGTATGGACACTCAATCACTCTCTGATGTCTCACAGAATTCTCCTGAGGGTGTTGTTGTTGTTTTTCTGCTAATGTGAAATGATTCCTGTAACTGGTATGACACTTCAAATTGATCAATCATGTTATGATAAAAACATCTTTAGCGACGTAAGGCTATGACACACAGCTAAAAGCATACAATAGTACAATTGAGCCCACTATGTTTCTAAATATCCTGCTATGTGCCCACTTTTGTCCTGGAATTTGCCCTAGTATAAGTAATGTTTTCCTTAAGAAATGGCTTGATAATATCTTGCAACTGATGGCAATCATGGAGGTACAAACAGTTTGTTTACCATGCGCCTCGAACTGTTACAACACATGATACGACGCATTCTAGTTTCTCACCACAGAAAGCAAAAGTATATGGGGCATCTTCTAAAGGGAAACAAATGTGAACCCCCTCAAAATGGCTTGAAATCTCAGTCTTATACTGGCACTTCTATTTAGGGAAAGAAAACAGTTCATAAAAACTTCTATCTTACATTGGCACTTATATTTAGGGAATGAAAACAGTTTATATATATAAAAGAAAGTTTCTTGTAAAGGCCCTCTGTAGATTGGCTGTGCTGCCTTGATCCCTTTCACTGCCCTTTAACAAAAGAATGAAAAACAATTGAATCAGCACTAGGTGAAGGTGACGGTAATTAATGCATGATGTGATTATAACATTTAGCAAAGAATCTATGTTATATGCTTTTATAAAATCCTTTCATTTATGATCTTTTAGTTCTGTACTCTTAATATTTTAATAAATATTAGTTTGTGTTTAGTAAAAATTGATTTTGAGTATAAAATTAACTTTGAGTATAAGTAAACAACTTCTCACTATGTAACTGCATGCGCTGCCATCCGTGGAATTCCTGGCTTCAGCCAGGTCACTGCAGATTTCAATGAGTAATGGTTTGCCAAAAATGTTTTCTTTAAAGTAAATAATATTTTAGAATTGTTTTTTGCATTTTCTTAACCATGATGTAAAAATGAAACAACTGGATAGTGTGCAAAAGTTTGTGATGATTTGTGTATAAATAAAGAAGGCAACTTTTCTGAGTTGTCCATTATGAGCATCAAGCCATAGTGGTCCGTGTCTAATCTTTTCCTCTTATCATCTCGCCGATCCACGCATCCTTTGCAAGCTCTCAGTCAGCTGGAGCTGGTCTCCGGCAGGAATCCACTTCTTATAAACATCAACACAAGTATATGTTATGGGATCTTCATTCAACATGTTATCAATTTACATTGAGTGAATCAAAACTGAAAATCCAAAACATGTTCAAAAGTGGGAAGAAATGAAGGGGAAGAAGAAGAGGGGGAAATAACTCATTTACATAAACACAGCTGACTATAAAAACCAAACTCTGGAGGAAAAGCTATCAAACTCTGAGTCACTTCTGGAGGCAACACTGGGGAGGGTCGGGAAGAGAAAGTTACTTTTTATTTTTTTGTAATTCCTCTTAGCGTTTATAATTTATCATAATAATCATTGCTTCTGTAATTTTTAAAAAGATGGTATCATTCGTACTGAGCACTTACAGTAACATCAAAGGTGTGAGGTTCAAAAAAATTACAAGTAAAATTTGGTACCTAATTTGTCAAGAAATATCAAACCAGCATTTCAGAAAGAATAAGAGCACAGCCCCAAGAACCAAATGGCCTACACCTGAATTTTGGTTCCAGTAGTTTCTGAGTTGTGTGCTCTTAACCCAAAAACTTAACCCCCTTGATTCTCGTTTTTCCACTCTCAAACAAGTATCACAATTCCCACGTCTTTTGGTAAGACTGCATTTATTTAGGACATGAAGACAGCTAGAATGTTACCTTAAACATAATAAGCAGGCCAATAAATGCTTCTCATTATTATTACCTTTTCATTTTATTGTTGTTTCTGGCATGCTTTAATTTTAAGAGGGCCCGGCGCAATAGCGTAATGGTTAAGGTCCTCGCCTTGCACGTGTCAGGATCCCAGATGGGCACCAGTTCTAATCCCGGCAGCCCAGCTTCCCATCCAGCTCCTTGCTTGTGGCCTGGGAAAGCAGTCAAGGATGGCCCAAAGCCTTGGGACCCCGCAACTGTGTGGGAGACCCAGAAAGAAGTTCCTGGCTCCTGGCTTCGAATTGGCACAGCACTGGCTTTTGCAGCTGCTAGGGGAATGAATCATCACGCGGAAGATCTTCCTCTCTGTCTCTCCTCCTCTCTGTACATCTGCCTTTCCAATAAAATAAATAAATCTTTTAAAAAAAATTTAAGAGAATAATAATTCCAATTATGTCTTCTGAGACAGCCTCTAAAACTTATTTAGAAGACTAGCCACTAGGGATAACAATTCAATAATCAGTTCACTATATCTTATTCCACTGTCTCTACATTTCTGTATCACATGGAGACAAATGCAAGTTCCTTTTAACAGTCATTTCATATTGTTATAATGTCAATGTAGAAACGTAAATTTTAAAATTTTCATCAAAAATGTTGGTTTTAATGTTTCAAGTGAGTGAGACACATACTCCAAGGAAAAAAAAAAATTCACTTCACTGACCTGATATAAGGCAAAGCAGGATCCACGTGGTGCAGTGTTACTGCAGTGATGTATGAAAATATGAAAGCAGCAGATGTCCAAATGACAAGGGCTGAAGGGAGGAAACTGAGGCCTTGTTGAAACCACCACATCTCAAACAGGTGTTCTGAAGTCAGAAACACAAATTAGAAAAGATAATTTACTAGAACCTCGTCCACTTTACTTTGGTCATCCACCTTCTTTACCTTGTACTTACTGAGCTAGCTGTTCAACTTCTGAAATCATTCCTCACACCAGTCCCCACACCGGCTGTTCACTCTGAGGAACCGCAACCAAGATGCACCTACCTGCCACACGCAGGAACTTACTTTCTGCCCCAACCTCCCACATGTTATCAAGAACCAAGGCCTGTTTATTCTCATTTCTTTTACGTCTACTCCTTCTCTCCATCTTCATTACCACTACTCCAACTAACCACCATCATCTTTTGGCCAAATCTGTAACATAACTCTCTAAATGGTCCTTGTGATACTGTTAAATGTATGTGGCTATCCTTGGTGACTTTAGGGAACTGGTTCCAGGATCTTCCCATGGACATCAAATTTACCAATGTTCAAAACCAGAAAAGTATTTGCATATAACCGATATCCTCCAGTACACTTCAAGTCACCTCTAGGTTACTCCTAATGCAATGTGTAAATAGTTGTATCACATTATTTAGGGAATAAGAACATAAAGAGTTAAGCCTGTGCATGTTTGGTACAAATAAACTTTTTCTGCCTATTTTCAACCTGTAGGTGAACCCACAGATGCAGAACTAACAAACATGGATGACCAACTATATTTGTTCCTCTTCTGTTTCCTGGCAAAAATTCCCTAAAATTCTTGGAATCCAGAGTGACCAGTGTATTAAATGTGTTAGTTAGAGATCTGGGGCTGGCGACCATTAAGTAGCTTCAGGATGGGGGCTGATGACAGGAAAGACTAATGCACAGTAAGCAAGGCTTGTGCTTTCACTCCAACTCCCTATTCTCCAGGGAGGGCAGACATTGAGGTTAGGTTGACCATATGACCACCAGTTTCAATCACGCCTATGTAATGAAGTTTCATCACGTGAAAAGATTGAGTTCAGTGATTCCAGAAAGAAAACTGAGCACACGGAGGATTCCTGAAGGATGGTTTGCACCCTTTCCCACATTCCTTACCTATGCATATCTTCACCTGTATTCATTTATTTATTACTATTAGAAAGGCAGAATGACAGGGGTCAGGGTCATATTCCTTATGCTGCTTCACTACCCAAATGTTTGCAAGAGCAAGAGCTAGGCCAAGCTAAAGCCAAGAGCTCAGAACTCTCCAGCTAAGTCTCCCCTGTAGGTGGCAAGAACCAAAGTACGCAGTCATTAACTGCCACCTTGTAGTGTATATGAGTAGGAAGCTGGATCAGAGCATGGAGGGCACTTGAACCCAGGTATCCCAAACAGCATCTCAATCACTGTGCTGACACACACCCCTACCTGTATTCTTTGTAATGTCCTTTATTGTAATCATTAAATGTGCTTCTGAGTTCTCTGAGCCGCTTTAGCCAATTAGTGGAACTAAGGAGGGGATCATGATAAGCCCCATTTACAGCACATTGATCTTAAACACAGGTAAAATGACTTGGGCTTTTTGATTGACATAAGAAAGGGGTAGTCTTGCAGGGCTGAGCCCTCAGCCTGTGGGATACTTCAGGGTTGACATAGGGGATGCCCACTGATCTGCCACATTACCAGTTGGTGACTTGTAGGAGAAAACCCCCACATACTTCTTGGTGACCAGAGGAATATTTCCTTCTTAGTGTTGAGTAAGAGAAAAGGAAAAAACATTGGTTTTTCCTATGTTATTCAATCCTACTGCATTCTTGGCCACAACTACTCTACCTTAAAACCAAAGTTCTTAATCCTTACAACTCTAAAACAACACTGTGACCATTTTATTGTCCTACAAAGAATCTTAGTGGTTCCCTTAAGCTCTTACGGCCTTTGCTCTTACAATTAGTCTATAAGGTCTTTGTATAACATTATCTCTACTTAACCTTTCTATATTCTCAAATAGTTAATGTTTATTCCCCAATTCCTTGCTCTAGCCATCATCACTTTTATCATCACTACAGACACATACTTAGTGTTTATTTCACATTGGCAATGCTATTAAGTACCTTAATATGTGACCTCATCAATTCCCCTCAAGAGAATTACTAAGAGAAATGGCCCAAACCACTAGGGCTGGGAGGTAACAAGACTCAAGCTCAATTTGATTCTGATAGCAAATCACTGCGCTATACAGTGCCACAGCAGAATTCCTGAAGCTCTTTAAATGTGCCAGGTTCTCTGGCACGCTTTCAGTCATGCTCTGTTAAACCCTCCTGAATGAGGACACGGTTCTGTGACTCCCCCACCCATGATCCTGTAAAGCCCGACTCTCCCAGCTTTAGCCGAGACTCCCTGCTTTGCTTTCCTGTGTCCCCTACCTCCCCAACCAGGCCATCCTTACTCCCTTACTTGGTTTTATCTTTCTCACTGAACTTTTCAGTTCTGTAAAAGCAGGAAACAACTGCTTTGTTCACCATTGTATTTCCAGTTCCTATCTAAGGGAAGGAAAAAAGAGAACCTAAATACATACAAGCCACTCATCACCATGTTTTCCCTACAACTCCAGACTGAGGACACGGTTAATCCTGTCTTTAGCTACAAAGTGGATGGAACTGGGAACCATTACACTTAGTGAAATAAGCCAGTCCCAAAACACAAACACCACAGTTTTCTCAGATATGTGGCAGTAAATACAGCATGCAAAAAAAAAAAAAAAAAAAAAAAGGTAAAGGAATGAAACAGACACCTTGTAATCCCACTGTTATTTTTACTCCTTGTTTATACTCCTGTGGAACTTTGAACTTTCCACCTTTTTAGTTGTTAAATTTTATGGTTAGTGGTGCATTAAGCATGTGAGTCTAGAGTGGACTGAAATTGTTTTTGAAAAATTAAAAAAAAAAAGGCAGGCAAGAGGGGTTGTGGAAGAAATATGGTTTTCTTGTTAGAATTATACCTAAGAAATATATGAAATTGTACTAAAATTTTTCTAAAAAAATAATGAGTCAATAATAATGAGAAAACTTTACTACATTTCATGATTTTTTAAACATATAGAAATCTTTCAAAGATATTCTTATGCACATTATAATATCTTCTCACAATTTGAGAATCTAAACAATTTAGTATTTCTAATTAACTTTGTAAATACACTTAGAGCTCTCATTCTACACAGTCCTCCACTGCCCTCAGCTTCCTCTTCTTAATTTGGCCTTCTAAATAATGAAATCTCAGCCATTTTTCATGGGTACTTGTCACTTGCTCTGATCATCTGACTTGTTGCTAAATATACTTATTATGCACATCTTGCTAAATAAGTTTCGTTTTCTTTTTCCCTACAATCATGATTATAGGTTTGGTTTGAATAATTTCCTGCATAAATTATTATCTCATTTCTGTTTTCCCTTTTAAGCCTTAACACATTCCTTGCTAAGACCGCATAGGTACTTTTCTCCTGCACCTGTTTCTAGAACAATAATTCTAAAAATTTGAATCAGGTCAAGATCTTTAGTTTTTCTTCTTTTATATCCTAAAACATTTTTTATATTTCTAACTAATTCTTACCTAAAATCCTTACAACTAATTCCATTATTTGCTGCTATGACTTACCTTTGTATAGGTATTTTGTACTTCTCAACTTTGATTTTGTAACTGGATAATCTTAATCCAAGAATATGCTAAGAGGCTTAAACTAAGGATAAATAATTCCAGCGAGGACCTGTATTTATTTTTGGCAGGCACTCTAGCACATTACCAAACTGGGCTAACTGTACATTAATTTTTTGGCTTCTAGTTTGTTTTTTGGTGTTTTGTTGACTATATAAACATCTAGATTTGGTCCTGGAGCCTGAGAAGTAGCAAACCTTGTTTTCAAGTGGGGTCTTTGTTCTCCCTTCTGGAGTAATGGTGAAAATGGATAGATTCCTTTGTGGTCTCCTTTAGCCAGGCAGGAGATTTCTCTCTCTCTCTCCCTCTTTTATTTTTGTTTTGTTTTGCTTTGTTTTTCGGCACACCCCTTACTGAATGTGCAGACTTTTGAGGACTATGAATAAATTTGTGGGGAAGCATTTCTCCAAGATCACAAGTTGGATACTTGTAAGTGGAATTACTTCTACTTCACTCAGTGAAAAAACCAGCTAGTGAAATACAGGCCGCACTATTGGAGCTGTGTATGCTGGGGGTCACAGGAGCAGGCATTCTCTCCACCTAAGAGTAGAAGTGGTGGGAGCCCATCACCTATCTGTAATCCTGCTTCAGTACTTCAGCCAAACCTCCCCAGGGGAGACACACAGAGTTACTTCTCTGGTTTCAGCTTTCTCTGGCATTTTAGCCAAGAGGCAGAGAGGGGGGTCATTGTTTCTTTCTTACAAAGACTTGATAACAACTTCAAATGTTGTTGATTTTGTTTTATGGCTTTTCAGTTAAGGGAATGCACAGTAACTGTATTAATAAACTGTCAAATTCAGACTTGAAGATACAATGCAGTACGCATCTCTACTTCCAAATAAAAGATGGACTCCCAATGAAACTGTTGGATATTTCTTGACAATAGGATGCTAGACTGTCTATCATTGTCTGTACCCACAATGTCAGAATACACTGAAAGAGCAGAGTGATGGACTTTTATGACTGCTTATGAAGGACTGACTATACTATTGTAATAATATGGGGGCAATCAGTTGTGGGGAAGGGGACTTGGGGAGGGAGTAAGGGAAATCCCAGAGCCTATAGAATTGTACCATAAAATCTAAAAAAAAAAAAAAAGAAAGAAAGAAAAACAAAGTTTAATGCTTAAAAATTTTTAAAAGAACATTAAGTGATAATGCTAATGCAATTTATTTAACATTCAGAATTTTTGGTTAAAGGGATCTTCAAAACATTCTGTCCACTCCATTGCTAAAAACATAATCTGTTCCCTCTCTTAGAGCTTTTTCCCCCGTCTAAATCTTCCCTATTTTTCAAAACCAGGGTCAAATTCTGTCTTCCACAAAGAACCTTCCCTAATCCTTCTGTGTCTGGAAATAGATACCTTTTCCTCCAATAACACCCGATTTATGCATCTGTTAGTTTATTATGCAACCTGAAAACTTAGAGGGTTGTCTGGAGGGAATAAACTCCTTGTTAAACGATCCCCCTTTCTCACCAAGCAGAGCAGAGAACTCTACCCATTGTGCTAGCTCAGGATGTGTCGAATGAACAACCAAAAACAGCTTTTCTATCTCAGTAAGCAGCATGAACGCCTTTTCCAGATTCAGATTCCAAGAACTGAAAGTAACACAGGGCTCATTTTGTCCTTGAAAGTCTCCACACTGTCACTAGTGATGGTAATTCACTTTTGTAAGTCATTCAGAAACATCCTCCCTCTCAGTTCACATGGCAAACGCTCCTTTCAGATTCTCAATTCTCTTGGCCTACCTGCTTTTTTTTCTACTTCTTCATCTATTCTGACTCCTTTACCAAGTTATCATTCCTAAAGAATTCTCCTCCTCACAGACTCATCTAAATAAAATGGTGAGGCTTTGGGCAAGCTTCAAAACTGCTCTGAACAGATTGTCCTTTGAAGAAATGGGAATTATATTATCATTACAGGCAACACTGTCCAAAACTATAGCTACCAGCAACATGCAGCTATTTACATTACAGTTTAGATTACAACTAAATTAAATTAAAATGCTCAGTTCCTTGGTCATACTACTCACATTTCAAATTTTCAAAGCCTTACGTGTCTAGTAAGAGTACAGCATATTTTCTAAATGTGGAAAAGTTTAGTAAATTGTGCTGGATAGTTATTGTAAGGGTTGCGAAGACAGCACAAATGACAAAGCCAGGACATTGCTGATGCAAAACAATAACAGCTTTTAGTTAGTATAACTAAAAGCTTTTAGCTGTCTGTTAGTATAAAACGGTACCTGCTTTATGGAGCTTTACTAAAATACTAAATGAGAAAATATATGTAAGGTAATACCAGGCTGCCAGAAAATATTTGCTGTCTTCTCTAATGTGAAGATGAATTATCTATTGTAGGAGTGTACAAAATATCAGTCTTCAAACTGTCCAGCCTACACCTTTTATGGATATCCTGAAATCCACAAAGAAAATAAGAGCTTGTTGTTTCAATCTACGTGATTTGAAATATCAATTTCCAGCCATCACAAAGAACACTAAGCAGTAGCATAATTAACATGCTATTTGGCTTTAAAGAATTAACACCTGAGTTTTTTGTAATGTTTTATGCCATCTGAAATCACATGCTTCTTATCCTTTTCCACAGAAGACACCTTTCTTCATTAGCCTTCAAAAGAATAAACTTAAAGGAAAAACACTTGACTTCCTCTAATAGACAAAGACTTAAAAAATGAGCAAAGAATGACAGTCTATTATTGAGTAAAATAAGGCATCAACTCCCATGGGATTAATGGAAAAAACACAACTATGAGAATGGACTTATCTAAGTACAATCCTACCTTTACCACTTCCTAGTTAGACAAATAGGATTTCAGGCTTGTTGCTTAGCCATTGCTTCTTCTTATTTGTCTTAAGATGTATTTATTTTTATTTTAAAGATAGAATATATATATATATATATATATATATATATATATATATATAGTGAGAGAGAAAGGAAAGAGAGAGAGAGAGCAAAGAGAGGGAGAGAGACAGAGAGAGAGAGATCTTTCTATTCCCTGGGTCACTCCCCAGAGGGTTGCAGCCTTCAGAGTTGGGCCAATCTACATTCATGAGCCAAGAGCCTCCTTGCAGGGATCCAAGGACTTCAGCCACCCTATGCTGCCTTCTGAAGCCACAAGAAGGAAGCTAGATCAGAAATGAAACAGGGGCCCGGCGGCGTGGCCTAGCAGCTAAAGTCCTCACCTTGAACACACCGGGATCCCGTATGGGCGCCGGTTCTAATCCCGGCAGCTCCACTTCCCTTCCAGCTCCCTGCTTGTGGCCTGGGAAAGCAGTTGAGGACGGCCCAAAGCTTTGGGACCCTGCACCCGCGTGGGAGACCCAGAAGAAGTTCCTGGTTCCTGGCTTCAGATCGGCTCAGCACTGGCCGTTGCGGCTCACTTGGGGAGTGAATCATCGGACGGAAAATCTTCCCCTCTGTCTCTCCTCCTCTCTGCATATCTGACTTTGTAATAAAAAATAAATAAATCTTTAAAAAAAAGAAAAAGAAATGAAATAGCCAGGACTTGAACTGGTACCCATATGGGGACACCAGTACTGCAGGTGGAGGGTGAGCCTGTTGAGCCACTACACCAGCCCCATCACTTAGCTTGTAAGTTACAGAATTCTGATCTGTAAAACAATCAAATTCTCAAAAGACAATGGAACAGAATGGAACATAAGCATATAGCATTGATAACCGATTTGCTAATTCTGCATACTCATTAACTAGCCATGGGTATGGGAAAAATCTTCTAAGCATAAATTCTTTCTAGGTATGAGCCATCTTAGATTCATATCTACTAAGGCTGTAAGGGTTCCAATTGTTTAAACTGGCAATTCAGAAGAGAAGCCTAGCTTGAAGTAGTCTATTCATTTCATAATGACAATTAAGAAAAATGCATGGCCTAGAGGAAAAAGATAACTAATTGTCCATGGACTTTGAACTTGGAAAGGTAAGGTATGGCTGGGTAACTGCCAACCAAGCAAAATTAAGATTTTAACGGTTCTTAATTCAAGAAACCTTTCAAAATATTTTTAAATATGCAAGAATAAACTTCATACAGCAGTGACAAATTTTAACAAAATAGACTTGCATCTCACCTATCTTCTCTGCTCTCTTTGGTGTTCCATGAACCAAAACTGCAGTTTGAATTTTTTTCACAAATACTTGAATGCATCGGTTATAAGATTGATTGCTTAAACTATATTGTCAAGTGGTGACTGTTAAGAAATACTCAGGCATTGCACAAAGATGTTTCAGTCTATGGCAAATGACAGCTGAATACACAACTATGGCAAATGACACCTGAACACACAACAGAGCTCCCTCTGAAAGTTCCCCGTCACCTAGTGAGTGAGGTTGCAGCCATCACAACATCCCAGCACAACACAATAGTCACAAGTTTGTGGCAATACTTGTGCAAACAAACCTGCACTGCCAGTAGTATAAAAGCACGACACAATTATGTACAACACAGATTATAATAATAGATGTCTTTTACTGGTTGATGTCTCTAGTATCCAATTCTTTGTAAACTTCTTTTCCAGAATATACTCCTTCGACTTATAAACAGCAGAAGTGTAGATGTGAGTGTTGTGGGGCAAAGGGTTAAACTGTCGCTGCAGCTTGGGATACCCACATCTTGTATTTCCTATATCCGAATGCAGTCACGTCTGGCCACTTCCACTTCCCATCCAGCTTGCCCTAACATGCCTTGGAAGCCAAAGGTGATAGTTCAAGTATTAAGGTCACTCCTACCCACAAAGGAAACTGGGATGCAGTTCCTGGATCCTGGCTGCAGCCTTACCCACTCTGGCCCTTGTGGGTATTTGGGAGAGTGAGCCAGCCAGATGGAAGATCTCAGTCTCTGCCACTTTGCCTTTCAAATAAATGAATCTTAAAAAAAAAAAAAAAGTAGCATCAACCAGCATACACGTATCTTGTGTTTACTAGGTCTCTGGATTGTATCCTGTTACAGACCTATACTGTCTAAGTTCATGTAAGTACACCATACAATGTTCCCATGAACATTGTATGTCTCATCATTTGATGAGACATTTCTCGGAAGGTGAGGAGACAAATGACTGAAATAAAGAAAGAAATGCTAGATGTTCCAAGTTTACAGAAAGTCTCCGGCTGCTTTTACAATTACACAGACCCATTCATCAATCCCAAAGCAGAGCATCACAAAAACCCTAATTTGGCCTCTTGACCAAAACACTGTTCTCAAATGGTTAAATTCTGGACCCTAGAAGACTACATAAGATTCTATAAGAACAAATGTTAAATGGAGAGAAATGAGGCAAATTTCACGACGCAACACAAAGTACACATTTCTGTAATTATTTATAAATTAAAACTTAGGAAAACTAGATATTTATGGGTTGCATTTCCTGTGATTTTCATATAAAGCACGGATGTGAGGGCACCAGGGACTAGTGATTTCCTTTCTTGAGCCTACTCCCTGCGGCAGAATTCCACCTCTGAACCAGCTTTCTGTAAACACAAGGTCATGGAGGATCTCAATTTCAAACCTCTCCCTGCCGCCACCACCAAGGCGCCCGCTCAACCGTTCATTTTCGTGGGACTAAGACGCCGGCTCTAGGTGACCACTTAAAACCAGAGGAATTATTTAGACTGTCACTGGCTCTCACTGGAGTAAAGAGCTAGGCTGGGCTTTGCCCGAGGCCAAGGAAAGCTGCAGGAGCTGAAGCTGAGCCTGGGCACCAGCTGGCGCACGCGGGGCGTGGGAAGGACATCATGCGGAGGCGGGGGGACAAGGGGACCAGGGCAAGCATGCACTCTTCCACGACCCCTGGGTCCCCCGCAAGCACGGGAGCTGCTCCAGTTTCCCCTCAACCCGAGAACTCTGGGGTGCCTGGTACAGCGTCGCCCTGGGGGCAGGCGGAGCGAGCTGCCAGGTGCCCCGTGCGCGCGCGCCATGCGCAGAGGGGCACCAGGCTGCGCCCACCTCCGACCCACCCCACGCCACCCCCTGAGCGGCCTCCAGAGCCGGCGCGCAGGCGGACTCCCGACCGCTTCATCCTCCCGCCCTCTTCCTAATACTAACCTACCTTACCAGCTTGACCCTGCCAGGGCAGGCCGACGCTCCGAGCCTTCCCGCAGCACGGAAGACAGGGCGGGGCACCGCGGCGCGCTCCCGAGGGGCCAGGCCAGGCCTGGGCGCGCGCTCCTCTGATCCAGGAGCGCGCGCACGCGCCGCCGCTCCTGCCGACATCATCTCCCTTTACGGCTACCGCGAAAGTGTCGTGAGCGTGCTGCCGCGGATCAGAGTCACCCAGTGGAGTGAAGTCGAAGTTGTTATTCCTGGGGGTGTGCTGGCTGGGGGACGGGGTAAGACTTGGCGGGGCTCGATCTGTGGGCACATGGCCAGGGAGTGAGGGATATGGTGAGGGGCGCGTCTCCCAGGAAGAATGGGCCGACGGCTGGATGCTCCGGGGTGGAGCGTTAGTCTGCGGTTGTGGACGGACTTGGGCGAGGTGGACGCCGTCCCCCTTGCCTCGCACAGTGGCTTCGCGCTGGGGGCTTGGGGCAGGACAAGGGGCGAGCTCCCCTCTGGCCCCTGGAACGAAGCCGAGGCGGCGGAGCGCGGGCCCGGGGGGCGGCCGTGAGGAGCGGAGGGCGAGGCGGGGAGCGGCTCGGCGGGCCCGCGCGGGGCGGCCGAGGGCTTGGGGGGTGCTGCCCGCGCCGAGCTGACCTGGCCGGTCGGATCCACACCCTCCCGTCCGGCCGCAGCATCCTCCTCCCAGGTTTGTTTCTCCTTTGAGAGAGGGTGCTGGGGTTGCGTGGCTGGGCCTCGCGTGGTGGTCAGCAACTTTTCTAGAAATTTCAGCCTTCGCCACAGGCAAGCCTGGGTGTGTTTGAGCAGGATTCTTGGAAGGCAAGCAGGAGTACTAGTATGTGCCGCTTTCCCCAGAAATGGGGTCAAACTGCACAATTGGCCATGTGTGTGTCGAGATTTCTTCAACTCAATGAGAGGCATTTTTGGTTCATTTTTGGACATGGGCATGGAGTGTGTAATTTTAAAGGGAGTGCCTAGCTGACTACCCAGGCAGTACCGTTGGGGATCACCTAAAATTCAGGATTGAAGTTAAAACCATAAGCTGCGTGTTCTGTGCTGAGAAAAAAACGAAAGCCCCTTGTCCGGCTTGTCATATGACCCTGCTGTTGAAGAAATTACAAGTGTTTACGTAGGTTCTCTAGCAGAGTTATTTCCTCTGTGAGGGGATGGGAGATTTCACTTAAGCAAAACACCAGGTCTAGGTTGTGTTACACAGTGCCTTTCATTCCTGCTGAAAAGGCTTCTGTTCCGGGAGACTTGCTGTATGTACTGCTTGTTAGATAACGCAGGACTTGATCCCCACTGGTTTTCTTCCCTTCCTTCTTTTCCTTCCTGGTTCCTTACCGTTTGCCCTGCCTCCCTAATCCTGAGGGACTTTCCCAATTTTCATCTAGTGGTGCCATAAGGACTGTACAGTCCCTAGTTGTCGCCTGTGAGAGGACTGCCAACATAGTGCTGAATCAGTGCAGATCAAAACTTGGCACCCTCAGACCTGGGATGGGGAGGATGGGAAAGCTGGAATCCCAAACAGCAGGTTGCAGGTTGTGTAAGCTTACCTTATGCTCGTTTCAACAGTTGGAGTGTTTTTAAATGTGTTACGTGTCAGGTAGTGTCAGCTACTCCCTATGCTGAAGTCCATGCAGGAATTATGTGGGCAGTGTTCCTTTAGCTTCAGCTGCTGTTGCACAGATGTTCTACATGACAGTCTTTTAAGACCTACAAATCTTGTGTAATTTTGGTAAATTTGCTAAGTGATCTGTGAGTCTGTATTTTTGTCCTTGAATTGTACTTTTTGCGTTCATGTTGATGCCTGAACAAAGAGAATTCTTTGTCAAACCATATGTCTTCCTTGGACTCACAGCCTGTTGTGAACGTGTTGGACCTTAGGGTGTTTACAAAAGTACTCTACATGTCTAGGCTTTCAAGTAGAGTATGAAATGCCATATTTCAATCTTTCTTCTCAAAATCTAGAACAGCTAAACGCTGCTTATCATATTTGTTCATTGTTCAGTAAGTACTGATTAACTACTTAGTTCTAAGAGTGGTATGAGATTTGGGGGGAAAGAATGTGAAGACAGGCACGGCAGTCAGTACAGCTTACAGAGCAGTGTGGAGTGTAGAGAAGACAGCCTCTCCTATGAAAAAACAACAAATACAAGAAGTTCAAAGTGTGGTAACCGAAATGTATTCAAGGGAGCAGAACACAGTTCAGTTAGGTTAACGTAGGAGAATACTGACTGGAGTGGGTGTTGTGCATTGGATTAGGCCACTGTTTGAGGCACTCGCATGTCAGTGTTACCTCTTCTCCTGACACCTGTGCCTCTTGTCCAGCTTCCTGCTAAAGCACCTGGGAAGGCAGCACATGGTGGCCCAAGTGCTTGGGTCCCTGCAACCCACGTGGAAGAACCAAGTGCAGTTCCTGGCTTCTTGTTTTGCCCTGGCTGGGCCCCAGGTGTTTTGAGATTTTAGAGAATAAACCAGTGGATGGAAACTCTTTTTCTCTCTCTCTCTCCTCCTCCCCACTTTCTTCCCTCTCTCTCTCTCTCTCATTGTGCCTTTCAAATAAATAGATATTTAAAAAATACATTATGATTTAAAAAACTATATTTTCCATTAACAACTGCACTGTATTACAAACTTAGTAACAGTCTTTTAATCTCACTTCTTTTAATCTCACATCAGAATAAAAACCCTGTGCCATGATTTATAAACCACTGCCTTGTATTATTCTTGCAAACATCACTGTATCCCACTTTTCTATCTGGTTTACTCTTTCCCATGAATAGTGATCTTTGATACAAGACAAGTAGCTTCCTGCTTCAGGTCCTGATTCATTTTCTTTTCTTCTTCACCTGTTCTTAAAATTGCTGGTTCCTTCTTTTCCTCTGCATTTTATGTACGAGCTATTTCTTCAGACTGCTTTTTGCTTGTTTTTTCCTCTAGACGTAAGAGGTAAGGCCATGTGTGTTTTGTTTGTTGCATTCAGATATTGGCTGAATGCATTTGGAACTTGGAAACCATTTTCTTGTCAAAACTCTTGCTGGTGGCTAGGTTTCTACACTACCTAGCAGTCATTTATTTGTTGGCTTTCTAAAGATAAGAAAATGGTGTTTTCTGCTTACTCTCTTGGGCACAGACTTCATACTCAAGTTGTTAACATAGCTTTTGTGGTATTTGTACCTCATTTCCGTATTTTCATCTCACTTTCTATTTTCCTTTCTCTCCATGTTGCTAATCTTGCTATTGTAGCCACCTTTCCTACTCCCATAAGGTATACTTGCTTTTTATTTGATATAATTCAGAAGTTCCTCTTTTTTGGAAATGATTCTCGAGGTAATAGAAGAAGGAGCAGTGGAGCTAGATTTGTGTCAGTGACAACTGAAGTCACTGTTTGTATGAGGGAACTCCAGGAAGTCCATACAAGATGAAATTAGATGATAATGTGAATTTTCTTTTTTTTTTTTTTTTAAAGATTTATCTATTTTATTACAGCCAGGTATACACAGAGGAGGAGAGACAGAAAGGAAGATCTTCCATCCGATGATTCACTCCCCAAGTGAGCCGCAACGGGCTGATGCTCGCGGATCCGATGCCGGGAACCTGGAACCTCTTCCGGGTCTCCCACGTGGGTGCAGTGTCCCAAGGCTTTGGGCCGTCCTCGACTGCTTTCCCAGGCCACAAGCAGGGAGCTGGATGGGAAGTGGAGCTGCCAGGATTAGATCCGTCGCCCATATGGGATCCCGGGGCTTTCAAGGAGAGGACTTTAGCTGCTAGGCCACACCGCCGGGCCTGATAATGTGAATTTTCTATGAACTTTTAGATGAACCTACTATGTGCCAAATGTAAAGTCCCCAGGGTATCATAGGTGTTAATACTTCTCCGAAATATTTGCGATGTTGCTGATAGCTTCACAGAGACAATGTTGCCTGATTGAAATGTTGCCAAAGAAAACTTTGGACTCTGACTCTTATCATGTGTGTGTTATATAAAAACAGCCAGATCTACAACTGTTTGTAAAAAAAAATGTAGATTTTATTTTTTCTAAAAGAGAACTAGAAGGTTAAAAAAAGAATGTAGGTCACAGTAGGGAAAAACTCACAAGGAAAGTATCAGTTTATACTATTCCTGCCAAATGCTCAAACTTCAAACCGTTAAGATCAGTTGCTTGTAGCTGGTAGTGCCAAGAGTAGACTAGCACCTTCGGTATAGCACCCCCTTTTGTTAGTAGTGGAAAAAGAAAACACAGCAACAAGAAAATATAAATTAACTAAACTTTATTCCCATTGTAAGTGGAATTCCACAAGCCCCAATGATAGCTTCCTAGTTGTTGAAAATGCGCCGTTCATTTTGGCTCATGTGAAGCTCAGTGTTTTGGTGGTGTTTGATGTATCATTTGATCTCACAGTTTTTTTTTTTTAAAGATTTATTTATTTTTTTATTGGAAAGGCGGATATACAGAGAGGAGGAGAGACAGAGAGAAATATCTTCTGTCCAATGGTTTACTCCCCAAGTGAGTACTACGGCTAGAGTTGAGCCAATCCAAAGCCAGGAGCCAGGAGCTCTTCCAGGTCTCCCATGTGGGTGCAGGGTCCCAAGGCTTTGGGCTGTCCTTGAGTGCCTTCCCAGGCCACAAGCTGGCATCTGGATGGGTCGCAGGGCGGCCGGGATTAGAACCGGCGACTATATGGGATCCTGGCGTGTGCAAGGCAAGGGTTTTAACCACTATGCTATTGCGTCGGGCCGTTGATCTCATAATTTTGTCACCAGTTATTTAAAAATTGTGTAAAAACAGTTTCAGTTAATAACTTTGTGATATGTTTCTTTGAAAGACTTACTTGAAATAGTAGGAATTTGCTTTGCTTTCCCTTTTTGGTTTGAGATATTAAATATTTTTTGTTTCATAGCACCTGAGTGGTTACTTCTATCCCTGATTATTTTGAATTTTTTTAGGAAAATTTAAGGATATTACCTTGATCACAATGACTGTTTTCTAAGCCATATGTTGAGATACAAAGGTTTTAGATAGCACCTTAAGGCATTACTGACATTGACATTTGGGAATTTGATATTTGTGAGAGTGTAGAGAAAAACCTCCTGGTACCTACATAACCCAACATGCTGTTCACATGGCCATCCTGCCTGTGACTCTGTCCCTCTGGCTGTGAATCTGTGCCCACTTGTCTGTTTGCTTGTGTTTTGTATATATGAACCATGTTCTTGTGTTTTATAGTTCATGTCGTGTCACAGTGTGCCTGCCTCCCATGGTGCCCGTGTGGTCTGGGTCACTGATTCTATAGTCATGACCTAGTAAGAGTCAAGGAACAGCTGCTTTCAGGTCTCAGCCTGACTCGCTGCATTGCAAGGGGAACTTGTCCACAGCTCTTCATCATTGGATGAAAAGCTAAGGACTGGCCTTTTTATCCTCCTGGGACCATAGGGCACCTGCTCCTTTCAAGACCACCCTTCCAAGGCAGAATAAGCTGAATCCTAATAAGAACAACTGGGCTTGTTCCCATCATAGATCCATTATTAAGATATTCTAGACCCTGCATTACATTCTGTATTCTCACAGGACACCATTTTTGGGAATTTCATATTTCTTTCTGTATAGTCTTCAACCAGAGGGTCAAAGTATACCTTTTCTGGTTAAATGCCAATTCCTTTTAACTCAATTAAGACTTTTTTTTTTTAATGTTTCGACTTCCCTTCCTCTCTTTGCTCACTATGTATTTTCCACAAGATACCCTATTTAATCACTTCAAAAATCTTTTTGGTCTTTAGCTAGTCATTAGCTTCTAACTCGGTAATTTAAAATTTTCATCTCTTATTTGAACTCCAGGCTTGATTTTACCTGAGGCATCTTAAGTTACATGTGTGCCTTTCCTCCCTACCGCCACCCCCAGTTACCCTCTCACCTGCACATCCCAAAGGCCAACATATAATTAGCTGACTTTTTTCCTAACTTTCTGTTTTGACGGCAGTACCGCTTGATTCCAGTGCTGCTTACCTTCCCGCTGCTCCACTCATCTCTAATACCTAAGCACTTTGTTCTGTTTCTGTTTTACCACCAGTGGCTGCCACCACTACAAACAGTTGAAGTCACTGTGCTAATTTTTTATTGTTCTCACTACTTTATCCATCCTGATGGCTATCTATGGCTACCCTGTTAATCTTGGAAATACCCTTGTAAGTATTTCATTACTGTTTAATTACTTGTAATACTTGCATCATTGCTGATGATTCCTAAATCAAGTCCAGAAAAATTCTGGGCTCAATCTCAAGGTCCTTTATCCATAGTCCTCATTTAGTTCATCATTTGTGTTTACTTATTATTTTGTCATTTCATCATGGCATGAGTTCATAAAATTAATTTTTCACTGTTACTTATCTCCACCTCGAATTCTGTCTGGAACCCTTGTCACTATTTAGTTTTGTCTTTTAATTTAGCTTAAACAGAAACAATATGTTTGTTTAAACATCATTTACCAGCCATGTGGTTTGGGCATGTTGATTAATTAGCCTCACTCTGTCTTAGTTTCTTTTTCTATAAAGATGGAGATAATTACAGCCCCTGCTTTTTAGGATTATTCATATTAAATGAGTATGTGTGTATGTGTGTGCGCATAATATTTTGAGCTGTTTGATATAAAATAAACGCTCAATTAATGTTAGCTTTATCATTAGAGAGAAATTTAGTGGTTTTTTTTTTTCAAGATTTATTTATTGATTTTAAAGGCAGAGTTACAGAGAGAGTATAGGAGAGATCTTCCAACTACTGGTTAACTCCCTACATGGCCACAAAGGTCAGAGCGTGGCTGTTCTGAAGCCAAGAACCAGGAGCTTCTTCTGAGTCTCCCACATGCATGCAGAGGTCCAAGGATTTGGGCCATTCTGCATTGCTTTCCCAGTCACATTATCAGGGACCTGGATCAGAGGTGAAATAGCTGGACTTGAACTGGCTCCCATAGAGGTGCCAACATCAGAGGTGGTGGCTTCACCGCCAGTGCCACAACATCAGCCCCTGAAAATGTAGTTTTAAATCCATTTCATTCAAATTATTCTGTTAGTATTAGTACTGATTTGCTAGGCTTGGGATTTCATTTTTATGTGTGACACAGTGAGATTGTTTCTAACTTCTGTTCATGACATTAGTGAAAGCATTGTGAGATAGGAAAAGCAGAGTATAAAGTCACATAAACTATAAAGTAACAGAAAGCCTATCACTATTAAAGTTCCATAATATTTTTTGATTAGGGGGAGGGTCATACGTTTTGAATAAGAACTAGAACTAAAATCAAGTCCCTCATTTTCTGATGCCAGTTTGATATTTTTATTCTATTACTAAACTGATTTTAGTGATACTGATTTAAAAAATGGCTTACAAATATACTCTTTTTCCCCACCCCCCCAGATAAACACCTGCCATAAAAAGCTGTAAAACAAGATAAATTACTATCTCCAAAATAAAAGAAAACCAAGATCCATGAGTGGGCATCGGTCAACAAGAAAACGATGTGGAGATTCTCACCCAGAGTCCCCTGTGGGCTTTGGGCATATGAGTACTACAGGGTGTGTATTAAATAAGTTGTTCCAGTTACCCACACCACCACTGTCAAGACACCAGCTAAAGCGGCTAGAAGAACACAGATATCAGAGTGCTGGACGGTCCCTGCTTGAGCCCTTAATGCAAGGGTATTGGGAATGGCTAGTTGGAAGAGTTCCCTCCTGGATTGCCCCAAATCTCATCACCATCATTGGACTGTCAATAAATATCTGTACAACTATTTTATTAGTCTTCTATTGCCCTACAGCTACAGAGCAGGTAAGAAGAATTTCTTAAAAGAGATACTAGCATTTAATACATACCAGTAACATGACAGTTGGGGTTTGGGAGGTGATTTTAACCAAAGATTTAAAAAAAAAAAACTAACAGCTATTTGTCAACTCTTAGAAAATACTATGCACACTGTGATAAGGCTCCTAAGTGCAACCCACTTTGCACACTGTTGCTTATTCAATTTTTTTTTTTAAAGATTTATTTTATTTTTATTACAAAGTCAGATATACTGGGAGGAGGAGAGATAGAGAGGAAGTGGAGCTGCCGGGATTAGAACCAGTGGCCATATGGGATCAAGGCGAGGACCTTAGCCACTAGGCCACGCTGCCGAGCCCGCTTATTCAATTTCAAAAGCAAAGAATGTTAGTAGGGATTAACACAGTGATCCTTTTTAAAAAGTCAGTACATCTCTCAGTTCTTTACAAAAGAGTTTTAGCTCTTTAAAAAAGTCTTAATAGTTATGTCCAACAAAGTTTAAAATAATCACACAGGAAAGTCTCTATTAGAAATGACATGACTTTAAAGCCAATCTTACTAAATGTTTTGTCCTGTTCATTCCAATGAGAATTGGAAACTGTCTATGGCATGTAGACTTTGGATGTATTATTACTGTTGTAACAGGCAAAGAAAATATAAAAAAAAAAAAAAGGAAGTTTCTAAATTTCCTGTTCTGTGTCCTCTGGCTGCCATTAGAAAAGGTTGCATGGTAATTGCTTATGCAGACTGTTTACATAGGTCTTCACAAATCCTAGCTTACCCTGTCTTACTGTCTACTCACTACTCAAAAGCAAAACAAATTGACTCTTCAGCACAATGTGTTAAGTTGATGTTTGTTTCTTTGGTTTTAAAATCTCCGTTTCCAAAACTAACATAGTTGAGTGGATGAGCATCTGAAGCATTTGTTACGCCTGTATTAATAGAATGATCAGCCTCAGGTACTAAAAGAAGATTAGGTTATCTTCAACTGAAGATAGTGAAATGACTCAGATATACACAGTTATAGTTGCACAGCATCCCTGATTTTAAGCTTCAAGTAATTTTTAAAAATTTTTTTCAGATGATTTATATTTTGGAATAAAATTACTGCCATCCTTTATATCTTCATCTGTTCTTTGGTTTCTACAATATTTCTGCAATGGTGAACGACTGTTGAAGTTCACAACTGAAAAAACATGTAATTTTTATCATCTTCAAGGTGCCCATTTCCCTCCACCATTCAGCTTTAATTCCCTCCACATTCAACTGATTTAAATCGTCTTTCATACAGATTGTATATATGTGATTGTATCTCATTTTCTTAACTGTCATGCTATACCTCAGTTAGGATACACACACACACACACAAAACAAAACACAGTACAATTTAAGTATGTGTGGATATCCTTTATCATGTTTCCTCTGAACTGTTCACTTGGCCCTTACTTGAGGCCCTGACTGCTGTGTTCGAAAGCTTTTGGTCCAGATCTTGTTTTATCTTTAGAGATATGATGCAACAGCAGGAGATGGACTGATTGTAGCAGAAGCCCTCTGGCGGTCCTAAGCCAGGCCTACAGTGAAGATCTGAGAAGGAAAGCATGTTAGCCTGTTCAGCGGTAATTCAGCCACTACTGGTCATTTTTTGAACACCCCAAATCTGCCAAGTTCTGTGTTCCCCTTTTATGCTTTTCCTATGACCTCTGTTCTAAAGTTAGGAATTACTGGAGTAACCCTCAAATTAAGTCATTTCAAGAGTCTTCCAGAATGGGAACTGTTCTGTTCCCAGGGAACTTTTCAGAATTGCTTCTGGGAGGAGCTATGGTAGGTGATGACTGAGCCTCTGCTTGGTGCTCAGCAAGGGAATGTAATGTCCTACAAAGAGTACTCCTGGGAGGCTTGTATCCCAATCCTGGAGACTCCTGGATCCTCACCAAGGACTATCAGTACGGGCACCAATGACTGCATCCCAGCTGCCAAGGAGAACGCAGGGAATTGGAGTGCCTTCGGAGGCTGAGAACTCTGAGGTCATCCACCCCCATTTGAATCTCCCACATGGGATGGAAGAAGCCCAAATCCCTTCTTGCAGGGTCCAATGTCATCAGAACAACAGGCAGGAGCCCTGGGTGGTCTGCAGAAACAGAAGAACAGTAAACTCCCTTCAGGACTAGGGAGAGGAGCTTTCTCTGGTTCTTGCCTGCTTCCAACTTTGGATCCCCACCCTCTCCTGCAATGACCATCAGGATCGCTCCAGAGCCCCCCCCCCCCAAAACAAAACAAAAAAACAACAACAAAAAAAATTAGGATAGAGAACAACAAGGAAAGCTTAGAACCAGACAGGAAACGGTCAGCGGGGACTCACATATACCTTACTAGGTAGGACAAGAAAATAAGTTACTCCTCACTGGAGTATCGAAGATTTCTCTGCACACCCCTCCTAAAACTGTTCTGTGCCTCAGATGTTGACATATGACTTGTCAAAGTTATAAGCCAGTTTGGACTATCCTAAAATCTGCCAAGTACAGGAAAAATAATGCTTCAATACAATAAGCTGCTAAATACAAAAATGACATGAGACAACTGAATAGTATCCTATAGCCATTTTTAGGTGGATAGAAGCCAGTTGTATACAAACTAAAATTGAAATGTCAGTGAAGTAGTCACAGGATGTGGTTAAGAACTTGCATTTTCTAACGTATCAGTCACTCAATACCATGTCAGTTAACCCCATAATGTTGGAAACTGTTGTTGATGTTATGTTATGGCTTTTAATTGGTCGGAACGAAATTCTGCCAGCTCTGCTTTTAGACCAGAGATGGTCTCCCCAACAAACTTGCATTGATCTGGACAATAAGATGCTGGACTCTATGCATGGTACATGCTTGCAATGAAAGAAGCATGACTGGATTTGAACTATAATACTGCAATAAGGTGGACTAATCCACCAATGGGGGAGGGTATGGGGAAGGGTTGGGGGAACCTCAGAGCCTATGAAACGACGTCATAAAATGAAATGCAATAAAAAAAAAAAGAAAAGAAAAAGAATACTGCTGGATGTGCTGATAGCTTCATGGTGGAAATCATTAGGCACAGATCAGAATGCGTTAAGATAGGTCATGGCAATCTGTAATAGGCACTGTTATCTCACTCATCTTGAGAAAGTTGTATAAATTTTAAAGTCATACTTAATCTTTTTAAATCTCATTTTGTGTTGTTGTTGTTATTAGGATTAAATAATCATGTATGCCAGACACCTAGCACATAACATTTAATGTTAGATTACTTTGTTGGTCAGAAAGATTAAGTACATACTGCATTATTTCCAGCAACCCTTTCCTCTATTCCTGACTTTCTCTGATAATATATAATTTATAATATCACAAAATCTAAAATCATCTAAATTATTGAAGTTCTTACTTTTAAATAGTGTTTTGGAGTCAAAGAGCACCATAAATTTATAACTCAGGCAGATTCTCTTTCAGAGATCCTTTTGGATCTTATACCTCTGTAGTCCTTAAGTTTCATTTGTATATTTATTTTTTCTTCTTAATGGATAAGAATTTTAGATACCAGTCTTTGTGAAAGACAAGAAAAGTCATTGTTGTAGAGATTTTTAGATAGGTTTTGTTGTTCGAGCAAACCTCATGTAGATAGGAAAGAAAAATAAATTCTTAGTTTTAAAATTCCTGAGATAGAAATGTAGACCTCTCTTTTTGTGTGGGTTATCAAGATTTCCCTGATGTATTTGCTACTAAGATTTAGACTTTGTATCAGGTAGTTGCATCATAAGTTAATTTGTAATTGGTCTTCCATTGGTTCACTCTCCAAATGGCTGCTAATAGCTAGGTCTGGGCCAAACTGTAGCTGGGACCCAGGCACTCCATCCTGATTTCCCACACAGGTGGCAGGGTGGCAGGTGCTTAAACCCTCTTCTACCTTCCCAGGAGCACTGGCAGAAAGCTGAATCAGAAGAACAGTGAGAACTGGAACTGGGACTCCTGTTTGTAATACTGGTTTTGATTTTAATACTGATACTATCACAGTATACACATATATTGGTATGCTTGATTTGTCCTTGCTACTTAAGAAACAAGAGTTGGTGTTGCCTATTTTATATGAATGAAAACCAGAACTGAACTATACCATTACCAATAAGACTTTGCCAAACTAAATACGTTTTTATAATCTGATCATGAGAATTTTTTTTAAATTCCCATTTTTTTTGTTTTTATATTGCTAAGTGTTACACTTTTGTTTGTTTTGTTTTGTTTTTTGTTTGTTTTATTTTGTTTTGTTTTACAGATTTATTTTATTTAGTTAAAAGGCACAGTTAGAGAGAGGGGTCTTCCAAGAGCTTCTTCCAGGCCTCCCACATAGGTTCAGGGGCCCAAGCATTTGGGCCATCCTCCACTGCTTCCCCAAGGAGTGGGTTGGGAAGTAGAACAGCTAGAATTCAAACCAGTGCTCATAGGGGATGCCTGTGTCATTGCAGTGGCTTTACTTGGTACACCACAATGCCAGCCAATGCTTTTGATTTCTCTCACTAAAAAAGGATTTGGTGGAATTCTTTTAGCGAAGAAAATCAGGAAAGAAAGTTAAAGTGGTACATTGCCCAGTTCTACTGACATTAAAAGAGAGAAAAACTTATGATGAATCAAGTGAAGAAAGTTGTGAAACAGAAAGTTAAAACTTCCCCTTTCTATGTGTTTTTCTTTCCTATTTCTTCTCCAGCACCTTCCAAACATAACAGGATTTAATAATTGTTTAATGTTTCCTTCCTCTCCTCTAAAAACATTGCTCTCATACCAGTAACGTGTAGACATACAAGGGGGCATCAAAAAATTCTTAGAAAATATGTATTATAAAAGACTGTAGATCTTTTAAAAATTGCATATAAATAAGCATCTTTTCCCTTTTAACATAAGCTTTTTTTTCCCATATTTTAATTTTGTTTGAAAATCAGAGTTACATAGAGGAGAGAAACAGAGAAAGATCTTCCATGTACTGGCCTCCACTGGATAGCTACAAGGATCAGGGCTGGCCTGATCCAAAGCCAGAAGCCAGGTACTCTCTATTCAGGTCTTCCACCTGGGTGCAGGGACCCAAGGACTTGGGCCATCTGCTTTCTGCCAAGGCCATAAGCAGCGAGTTAAACCAAAAGTGGAATGGCTGGGACTAGAACCAGCCCCCTTTTGGGTTGCTTATACCACTGGCAGAAGCTGAGCGTGCTACGCCATTGTGCCTGTCCCTTCTGTAAGCTTTTTGAAGAAGTGTGTGTGTGTGTATCCTTCAGTTTGTAAAACCCTTAGGCTTTCTTACTTAAGCAAAATAACACAAAGCCTTTATAAACGTTTCCAAGTTGGATAATTGCCAGACTATGATGAGGTTGTTTGTCGTTGCCACTTCTTCCCCACCCACCTATCAAAGTATAGCAATTTCCTGACTGACACCAAAGTTCCTTCCTTCCTTCAGTGTCTCTCCCGGGCTTTTAACCCAGCTAAGACAGTTCTTATTTTGAATTGAAGGCCATTCTTGAAATACTTCTAAGATCTGTGAAATAATGAAATTAAGGAGAACGGTTCTATAGCATCTACAGGTTTACAGGTTCATAGAAGTAAGGAAAATTCAAAAAGAAAGTTTTACTTTCTCTTTTCTAAGTATGTAATAATTATTTTGGTATTTTCTAGGATTGTATGCTTAACGTTGAAGATGTCTGTTCCAGCATAACACTTTACCCCCATTAAAATGCTAACTTTCTACCCTAGGAAGTTTGTAGGTTTCTAGTTCTCTAGAGCAGAGCTCATCAGTATACTATGTCTGTATTACCCAGTCTGGTGAATCTAGCCGTGTGTCACTGTTGCGAATTTGAAATGCGCCTAGTGCAGCTGAAGAACTGAAGTTTTAATTTTAACTCATTTAAACTAAAATGTTTACACATGGCTAGTAGCACTCTTGTAAGACAGCACTGCTCTAGAAGTTGTTGTATCCTTTAAGAGAAGAAAATGTAGATCCAAAGTCCAGAAGAAAAGGTTCTTGGGCCTACAGGGTTAATTACCCTAGTCAGTATGCTGACATGTAAAGTAAAACTATTTAACCATGGTTTTGCTTTAGAACTCTCTTAGGACAGGTATGTATTATGATCCTTTACACAGCCTAAAATATAGAACTCCAAGAAATTTTTGAACAAATTATCTTTCAATAACTCATTACTAAATAGATCTGTATCAAAGGGGAAACCTTTGGCAGCATAGAATGTATGGAATATTATTTTTGTGCTTCTGAGTGTTTGATGCAATGTAACTTGATATCCAAAAACTGAGAAAAATGTCTTAGGATTATAAATTTTCTTTTCCATATGCTAGACATGAGGAATTAATGAAAAGTTCTAGAGAACATTCTTCTGTATTCTTATAACAAGCCAAATTGAAGCTTTATTTATACATAACATTTGAATTCAATACCAGTGATCCAATTTTCTTCTGGAAGAAGAGAAGCTATTCCTTAAAAATGTTATCAGAAATATTTGGAATATAATGTTCTGAATACTCGGTGTATAAGATCATTATTTTCCTAGTGTTAATCTATGGGCCAATGAAGAGATGGCCCATATATTTTAAAAATTATTTATTAAAAGTTATAAATTTTAAAAATTATTTTTTAAACTAATTTGCATGAAAAAAATCTTGTAATAGAGAAATTAGTTTAACATTGTTTAACCCAGAATTTCTAAGAAGCATGAAATTTGCTTTTGTATATTACCTTTAAACATCACTTTAGGAAAAATTTATTCTTTAATCAACGCTTAGAATCTAAGTGTGGGGAGGAATCTATGATAATGTTTCTATAATATCCCTACAAAGCTGTTATCCAGCATCTGCCAAGACACCCCTTTTCAGCAGGGAGTTTGATTTTACAAACTGAATGGTTTCAGTAAGTTCTTCATTGTGCAGCACTCAAACCTTGTCTTCTGTAGCTTCCAAGCAGCAGTGCTTCTCTAGATGTAAAAATAAAATATCCACACATAAAAAATGTATTAAGCATAGTAACTAGCCTGTCTGAATAAACTTTTCCTTATTTTATGTTACAGGCACCTTTGTGGGCGTATATCGCTTGTGCATGTGGCCTCTTCATTTACCAGTCCTTGGATGCCATAGATGGGAAGCAGGCGAGAAGAACTAACAGTAGTTCTCCCTTGGGGGAACTTTTTGATCATGGTTGTGATTCACTGTCAACAGGTATGGTTAATTTTATCAGTGTTCAAAACAGTGTGCTTAAAAAGGTTTTTAGAATGTATTTCGAAAGACTAGTTAAAATTTGTTTATTACTGACACTATTGGAAATTTTCAGAAGTAAGTTTCTTTGTATTTCAGTTGTTCTGAACCCTAATGATTGTTTTTGGTACATTTTGTCATAAAAGATTATTAACATGTTAGCAATAGATAGTTACTATATTTGGATTTTAGGTAATCAGTCTTTATTTTTCCTTTTTCCAAGTAATGATTTAGTATTTTTTAGAGACAGAAAGCAGAAATTTGGAAAGTAAGTGATGTATAAGTATACATGTATAGTATAAGTACTATTCCCCATTTTTACTTAGTTCCTCAGTTGTTTTCTTGTCATTTGACATGCATTTAAAATAATTTAAAGGAAACAGTTTTACCTCCTTGATAAATATTTACAGACAGAGATGCATGTCGAAAGCATTCTTTCAGTATATCCTGACACCAGCTTGCTTATTAAGGGGAGAGTGGCAGCTGAACTGTTAACAGCTCTGAGTCAAGAAAAGCTCAAAATTTCTGATTTGTAAACGGTAGTTGGCCATCTTGAAAAGCTTGTCATTTAACCAGATAACCATAGAATAACAGCTATCCTATTTTTGGTTTGTTTTAAATGAAAGATTTCTATTGTAGTTTGAGTTCAAAAATGTTACAGCAAGTCTTTTTCAACGTATGTGCCTCACAATTATATCTGCTAAATAAGAAAAACCATTGCAAATATGACACCAGTCCCTTTGTGACTTATGTCAGCCCTTTGTTTTTCTTTTTGGTGTTCTGCCTTCTAATGAACATTTCCTCATTGCTGTGGTTGCTGTGTTGAGTCAGAAGGAGAAATTCAAAGTGCATACTTCCATATGCTGCTTCGTTTCCCTAATGTCCCCACAGGTGGTGCCAAAGCCAGTCGCCAGAACCCCATCACTTATGCCATCATCCCATCTGCATTCTAGGGCCTAACTGAGCATGCATCTGGAGTAAGGAGCTGAGCCATGTGTGAAACCCAGGCACTCTGATATGGAATACAGAATCCAGACAGCTTGGGCCAAATGCAGCCCCTGTCTTTTGATACTTTAAAGTTTTACTAATTTTTTTGTGAGACAGAGACACCAAGAGCTCCCAACCTGCAGTGAACCCCTCAAAGCATACAAAGCTGGGCCAGAGTTGGGAACTTGGTCAGGTGTCCCATGTAGATGTCAGGAACCCAACTACTTGAGCCATCGCCACTACCTCCCAGGATCCACATTAGCAGGAAATGGAATCAGAAACCACAGGCATACGGGGCACAGGGCCAGTAATCAAACCCAGGCACTTGAGTGAAACACACACGTGTCTTAACAGGCATTTTTGTTTTTGTTTTTAAGTTTTATTTATTTTTTATTGCAAAGTCGGATATATACAAGGAGGAGGAGAGACAGAGAGAAGCGTCTTGCGTCCGATGGTTCACTCCCCATGCGACCGCAATGGCCGGTGCTGCGCCAGGCCAAAGCCAGGAGCCCATATCCTCTTCTGGGTCTCCCATGTGGGTGCAGGGGCCCAAGGCTTTGGGTCATCTTTAACTGCTTTCCCAGGCCACAGGCAGGGAGCTGGATGGGAAGCGGGGCTGCTGGGATCCTGGTGCATTCAAGGCGAGGACTTTAGCCACTAGGCCACGGCGGCCACAGGCAGGAAGCTGGATGGGAAGCAGGGCTGCTGGGATCCTAGTGCATTCAAGGCGAAGACTTTAGGTACTAGGCCACGGTGTTGGGCCCTTAACATTTAGGTGTCTCGATCGCGAAACTGAACAGTCTCCCCTACATTGTAACTTCTATTGCTCCTCAGTGCCACTGACACCAGGTGAGAATAAAAAAATGCTGACTATTTTTGTTGCTTTCAAGAACTTAAGTTTCATCAAGTGGATTAATGAAGAGATTAGAATTATGTAGTAAAAGATAATATAAAAGATAATATCCTGGTTTCCTTTTACCACATGTGAGAGTAGATTTTACATTCACTGCATGTATATTTGCCTCGTCTTGAATCATTTTGAGCTCAGTTAATGGTTGTTATTCATATTATTCAGTCTTTATTGTTATCTTTCCTCTGCAGTTTTTGTGGTTCTTGGAACTTGTATTGCAGTGCAGCTGGGGACAAACCCTGACTGGATGTTCTTCTGCTGTTTTGCTGGAACATTCATGTTCTATTGTGCTCACTGGCAAACATATGTTTCTGGAACACTGAGATTTGGAATGTAAGTAATGCTTAATAGTAATTTTTATTTTAAGTATGAACCATGTTTCTTACAGATACAAATATTAAGAATTGTTCATATCACTTTATTAGTTTAATACATAGAACTTTTAAAACATTATCATTACACTTATTCCCTAATAGATTCTATCACATCACCCCATTACTGGTTGGCTTGTTTTGTTTTGTTTTGTTTTGTTTTGTTTGTTTTGTTTTGTTTTTGAATAAAAAATATCAAAGCCTTCCATCCAGGGTTTGTAAAGCAACAGAGAAAAAGGACTCTCCCCACTCCCACCTTGCTGCTCACCTACATTTGCCTTTCAGACATGCTAACAATCTTCCTCTACTGTTATTTACTTTTACTATTATTTTTAATTCCATGTTTATTTTGACATATAGAAATGCACTTTCAGGAAAGATAATATAGTTTCTAAGATGAAAGATTACATCTCTAAAAATCTTAGCTCTTAATAATTCTGCTAACATAAGCACATCATGTATTACTCTCAGCCAAATAACTAGATAATTTAAAAAGGAAGCACAGACTGTTTCCACGTGTAAAAATGAATCGTTCCTACCTGATAGTCCATTCTTCTTCATAAATATTAATGAAAAACCAGTCTCAGAAGACGGTTGAGACATTTACTAGTTTAATTAGTGCTTAGTTGTCACAGATCCTATTTGCACTGCTCAGGTTGTTCTTTAACTTTTCATCACAAAAGTTCAAACAGAAAAAGCTGTGTACTTCTTGAAATAGCAAAATACAAGTCTTTGATTGTAAATGACAGAACAAATCTTAATCATTTTTAAGATGATTCATTACAAATTGTTTTTTTCATATTCAATCCCTGGTGAACTTAGTTTTTGCAGGTCTTAAACCAGGATGCATATAAATTCATATATTCATTACAAGTTCATTTTAAATAAATTTTGCTAAATTGATTTAAAGTATAATTTAAGATGAGATTATAGCAACAACTGAATAATTACTAGTACTTTGGATATAAACTATTAAAAGCTTGTCTCGGAATGATTCCAAGATAATTGGAGTTAGAAAATATAATTATGACTCATCTAAAGGTGGAAACTTTATTAGAAACAGTAGGAGACACAGGTGTCCATGTGCAAGCTATCTTCCTGTGGGTTTAGTATCAGTTTATAAAATGATCAATGCTCAGAAAATAGTGAAGAGTTCTGATAGAGTAATTGAAAATGTGTACAGCTATTTCTTCCTCAGTATTATCATAGTCTATTTTAGTATTCTTAGAGTGTTTCTGCTTTAGGTAAAACTACAAAATGTAATAGACTTCTAAGATCGCTTGGTTTTGTAGTAATTTGGTTTTAATTTTTATTCCAAAAATGGCAGAATTTATTATAGTTGAATTTCATATCATTTAAATGTCTTTGGTTATTATCTCACAGGAACCCTCCAAACCCTCAATTTCAAAACTTGTTTACCAGTCCTAATGTATTCTGCTTCCTTTTTGAATAGCGCAGCAGCCATACAATGTGGAAATTGAAGAAAAGAGAAAGAGTTAACCATTAAAGTAGGAGGAGAGGAAATAAGCAGTGTTTTCAAGAGTGATGATATCTTGGCTTTCTATCTTCCAGTCTTAGAATTTTCCCCATAGAAATTTCTTTTAATGAAGTGTATTTTTGGAGAATGCAAGCATGTCTATATGGTTAGATGATAAGATGTCTGCAGAGGAGAGGTTAGCAGTAAAGCTGAAGAAGATTCCAAAATTCGCAGACCTTCTGTGTTCTTCCAAGAAATGTGATCCTCCCGAATCTGTAGGGCGCTTTTGCAAGACCTACAGCAGGGACAGACAAAAGTACTGTTTACAAATACCAGTTTGTCATTGTAGCAGAAGGTAATTTGGAGTATGCTGAGATACAAATAAGGAAACCCCCTAGGAAGCTTAATCATAATTAACATGAGGAATGATGAAGCTTGCCTGAACACAGTGGAATTGCTATGGCAGGGAACAGGATAGGCTGGAGGGAGACTTAAGAGGCAGAAATATAGGACAGTCTGTTAAGATGAAAAAAAAGAGAAAAACCAATTTGAGGGCAGAAGCGGAATGACTCCCTGTTCCCATATTTCACGGGTTGGATAGAAGATAGAAAAAGGCGCTGGAACAGGACTCCCTTTAAAGTAAGATTGCTAGGGAGAAAAATGTAGATGAGAGATTTTAGACATTCAGACTGTCTGTGACTAGCAGAAAACTTCAAGAACAAACTTACAAAGAAGCCCATGAGAATTGTTGAATTGCAAGAGTCAGAGGAAGAATTCTAAATTGAAAAGCCAGAAAACGAGTACATTTTAAACATAATTCAAAATGAGGACAGGAAATTCTGTGTTGAATTGGCAGGATGAGCCGCCTATAGTAGTTTCAGTGTGATGATGGGATAGAAGCCACTGTGTAAGGAGAGAGATATGAGTGGAATAAATAAGATTACTACTTTACACACATTACCCAAGGTCACTTATAAAAATAAGTGGCTGTGATGGGAAGAACAAAAGTGTTAGTTAGAGGGGAGAGAATGAGCTCCGAAGAAAGAGGGTTTTATATTTTAATGGCAAAATTACAGGCATATGGACAAAAATCTACTAAAGAAGAGATTAAAGATACAGAAGAAAAGAGAAGGATGATTTATAGAGCAAGACTAAAGGGATTACGAAGATGGACTAGAGAGCAGGAAACAGACTGAAGTGTTTCCTTGTAAAGCTGCTTAAAAATCTAAAAATATCGAAGCCAACTGAATTTCACAAAAAAAATAGAAATTGTTAGTGTATAAAGGGATTGGTTTCGCTCTGAGAAGTTGTATTCAGCACTCAGAAACCCTGCATTTGTATTAAAGCAACATTGAATTATTTTCTGAATAAAGAGCAGTCAACAGCATTCATAGACTACACTGTGAGTTCCTTACATTTAGGAAGATATTTGTCAAAATACCAACACAGTGACAGCATGTGGAATATATATGGACATTCCTAAAGAAATCTTAATTATTTTACATTTCACATCTTGTAATATATAATAGACATAAAATAGGTTAAATATTGAAGTAAATCCTCTATGTACATAGGAGAAACTCAGATATTTATTTTGGTTATTGAAGAAAGGGCAAAGTTACCTATCAAATATAGTTTGAACACAGCTAAAAGCTGCGTTGCAGAGCATGTTAATGCCTTTGTTAGATAACTAGGCAGATCCCTCTCCCTGTATTGCCCCTTGACTACGCCAAGTAGAGAGCTGACAGATGAGTGCCATTCATTGTCCTTCCTGGCTTTGCCAACCCTGAGGATGTTCATTAGCCAGAATCTAAAAGTTCATGGTGGGAAGTGGAGTTAGAGAACATCATGGGAGGATTGTGTTCATAGAAGACGGGTATTGTGAGTTGAAGCATTAGTAAATAGTTGTAAAAAAAAAATGTGACTTAAAGTGTTTATGGATTGTCCGAAGCCCTCTCTTAAAACCTAATCCTCTGTATTGTATAGAATGGTTTTTAGAAGGCAAATGCTGAGATACATGGCCTTAACTCTATGTAACTTGTTTGTATAGAATCATTTTCATAAATTAGATGTATAGACGCCCTAAACAGTCTTTAATAAAAATTTCACGTAAGGAAAAAATGGGTCTTAAAAAAATGTTGCTTACTGTAAAGGCAGAACTCTTATTTAAATTACTGCTTCAGCAATTGTAGCAGTAATAGTAATAATAATATTCCCAAAGTTTTCTTTTCTGAAGAATAAAGGAAATTGAACTCAGGCCAGTATATCTTGGCTCAAATGTTAACAAGTCTTATCAACAAATTACCTTATCGTATTTCAGCTTGGGCAAGGAACAAAGCTTTCACAGGCTGCATTACCTCACTTACAAAATAAGAGATTTGGATTAGATTATCTCTAATGTTCAATTTGTAAAATCATTGCAGCTGTTACTGTTATAGATACAGTTTCTGGTGTGCTCGTTGTAGGCAGAATATTGATCTTCACTTTCATTACATTTTTCACCTCACGCTTCTACAGTGTCATACTGTGCCACCATTTATTTCTATATAAGTAAATTAACTTACCATTTTTCTGTAGTTAGAAAAAAATCAATGTGCTCCAATAAGAATCTCTCAAATCTAATTTAATTCTGTGAGCAGTTTCTAAGGAATAATTGATTTAAGGACTCCAAGTAATTAAAATTGCTAACGTATAATTAATGGATTAAGAATTTAGAAACATTCTATCAAACACCTGTATAGAATCTGCCTATCTTTAAATGTCTAAGTCTTAACACATTAGTCATCAAATACCAGATCTTCATTGTAGCTTTTAGTTTCTAGTTTTCCTGTGTATATTATTTTCTGAGCAGTGATTCATTTATTTGGACTCCAATTCCATCCATTTAATTTTATCAGTTGTTATGGATTATTCCCTAAAACACCCATCTGTATTTGAATTCTCATCTCATCAAATAAAGCCGTAGACTTATAGTCTCATTTGTGTTCTTCAATTCTTAATTTTGATTAGTTCTATTAGAAGCCTATTTCCTGCTACTCTTTCTGTAACCAGAAATGTTCTGAAACTACTTTAATGGTTGACAGAATGTTTTGCGTATTTTTATAACTAATAAACTTAATGTGGTAGAGAATTGCAGTGCTGGTATCAGTTTAAAGAGAAAGGAAAGATTGTGGACTAGGAACTCTCAAGAAATAGAATAAGGAAACAGCCAATTTGATTTGTGTTTTTACTATGTCCAGAGAAGTCTCTCTTAACTAGATTCTTTTCCTGTTACCATTTTCACCTATATATGTTAAGTTTTTGAGATAGCAGAGGTAGGAGTGTGATGAGGTTTGGAGCAGTGAGGGAGTGTGATATCATATGAGATGGTCCTTCACGTTGTATATTGGAGCTACTTGGGATGATTCTTGTTAGTTCACACAGTCTGAATAGGTTCTGGTACTTAGATGACCTGCATCCTAGACAGTGTGATAATTTGTAAAGTCATCCTCACCGCCTCTAGGCAATTGAGAGGAACACTATATTTTGGCACTGATGCTTCTAGCTGCATACTCTGAGTCAATGGGTTAGTCTTCTACTTGTTTAAGCTTACATTTGAATTTGTGTATGAAGTATTTGTGTATGCATAGGGACAGTCCATTATTGTATAAATTACATCATTGAATGTAAGTGTCTTTATAAGGAGAATGTTACTTTTTAAATCTGCTTCTGCGACCTGTTTTAATAGACCTCTCTAGCAAAAGTTCTGAGTAAAGTTATATTGAAATGTTTGTTTCCTTATGCATAGATTCGATGTTACAGAGTCCCAGATCATAATTGTAGTATTCCAGCTTCTCACAGGAACCCTGGGGCCTTGGTTCTGGAACTTCACGGTAACTGCTAGAGTATTTATGCTGTCTGATGAACATGGCGTGAACTCAATAAAGGCAGCACCTTTGTCATGCACAGAGTGATTAAAAAGTGAAAACTCAAAAGTGTTTCTTGTGATATTTCACAGACAACTCATTAGGAAGAAATAATTTCAGCATATAATAGGGCAATAAAAATCCACCCTCTTAAACAATTTTTAAAGTAAAATTTCTTGTGATTTGCTGCTAAAGCCAATTTTCTTTTCCATTTATCCATTGAGCATAATATTTTTCTCTGTTTTTTAAAACAAATACCTTTCCACCATGAAACAGGATTTTTTCTATTTTAAAAACAATGAAGCAAGCAGATCTTTTTTTAGATAGTTGAAAGCTCCTAATACGGAGAAAAATTTATTTATTCTCAGCTTCTGAAGCAAATTGCCTGAGCACTCTGGAGCTAGTTCTTCCGCTTAGGTTAGCAATGATTTCGATCTAAACGTGTATGACAGAAACTATTTCTGTTTGCTTTGCTTAATGTGTTCCTCTCTTCCTTGTGCTGTTAAAGCAGGATAAACTTGGCTTTCCATGTCACTGTAGTCATACTTTGAATGCCTTCTTTTTTCAGTTTTCTCCTTTGTTTAGTAGTATGTGTTTTTTCTTGTGTAGTGCCACATAGAATACATCTCTTCTCAGGGATATTATTTTGATCTTACTGCTTTTAAATTTCAAAACATTTCCTATTAAATTTTTCTCAACAAGTTATCCCAGGATCCTTTATACTTTAGTATGTAAAGTTTATTTATAAGGAAAAAAACACTTAGATTTTAATTTATGTTATAGTTCAAAGGGAATGGTGGGAAGCTATTCATATGCAAATTTAGCAGATCATTCTGGCAATACAAGGCTATATTAGGTTTTTTACATTAAGTCTTCTTGCTTCCCCACCCAAGAATTAATTTTAATTCAAAATATAATAGAAACAATGAATTCTTATTAACAGAGTTGTTTCTGAAGGCATAGTGTAGCATTTTAATAATGGTTTGGGTGACAACTAGGAATATTCTATGCATTTTTGTGAAATAACTTTCTAGTGTGGACAGTACTGAGTACTATAGATAATTAAGAACAAAGCTAATGCCATTGTCAATTAAATTTGCAATGTATTGCATAATTATTTGTGAGATTCATTCCTGCAGTGTGCATAGTTCAATGTCTTTAGTTCTGTTTATTATCTTTACACTATTCTCTGTTGCTTTTCTCCAAAAACTTGTAACTTTATGCTCATTGTTGCCATCAATAGGTATGACTTGATTTTTTGTTGACATTGTTGATATTTCACAATACTTTTTAAAATTTTCTCCAGATACATTGATTTCACTTTTTTGGTTACTAACTGGAAGAGTTTTTGTTTGGTTTGTTTTTGTTTTTGTTTTTGTTTTTGCTTCTTTTACTCTGTTGCTTTGATCATTAAAGTTAAATTATCTGATACACTCTTTCCTTTTGCAAAGTTTTTTTAAAAAGTTTTTCTCACTAATTTGTTTCTAAATAAATTTAATTTGTCAGCATCTAAACTTTTCATCAGCTTTTGCCTATTGTATTCTAGCATTGTTAGTGAAATTGTGTTCAAATGCAGGGCATTGTCCTGAAACTCAGATATCTTAACAGTAGCTAATCAGAAGCTTAGAATAGATGTTTGCCCATTTGGTTGGTAGAGTAAAAAGAGTCTAAGCACTAAATGAACGCTCTGTTTTTCTCTGTGACTCTGAAAAAATCAATCTTTCTGAGTAAAAGGTGAATTTTCCCCCCAACCTCCTAGGGTATTTGGGGTGATTAGAAGAGTTACAAGTGTACTGTGCTTCCTACCCTGCCTCTTAGCACAGAATTAAGTATCCAGTATCCATAATATTAAGACCTGTGTTATTAACTCCCATTAGGTTACAGATTTCTTCTGAAACTGATTGTGCTAGAGAGAAGTAAGTCCATGATTACTAACTCTAAGACCAACACTAAGTAAGATGAGACAAATTTCCATTTTGTTCTTCCGTTTACAAAGGTAATAGGCTATGCCTTTGACGTGAGTCCTCTGCTTTATTCCTTCTTATATCAGAGCACTTGTTCTGCTCTAGCCTTTCAAAATACTTTTCCCCAATTACTCTAAGATATTTTATGAGATTTTCCTTTTTAGTCTCGGAAAGTCTGAGGATTCATATTGTGATTTATATCAAAGGAAATACTGTTTTTGATAACTCAGCTTATTTCAACAGTAGACACATAGCTTTGTCTGTTTCCCCTGTGTATAACACTCTATGCTGGAAAATAATGCTATAATAATAGGTATATATAATTGGGGCAGGCATTGTGTTTTAGTGGATACAGTCACCCCATGCAACACCAGCATCCTGTATTGGCAGTGGTTTGTGTTCTGCTGCTCTGCTTCCAGTCCAGCTCCCTGCTAATGTACTGGGAAATTCAATGGATTATGATCCAAGTATTTGGGGTCCTGCCACCTGTGTGGACGACCTAGAAGAAGGTCTTGGCTCCTGCCCTCAGCCTGACCCAGCCCTAGCTGTTGGGACTAACTGGGGAGTGAAACAGTGAATGAAATGGAAGTTCTTTCTCTCTCCCCTTCCCCTTACAATCTTCTCTTACTACACAGTATCTCTGACTTTCAAATGAATACATTCATTTAAAAAAAATACACATAATTATCACTTGGCTTTATGGCTAATGTTAATTGACCATAAGCTAAGCTTGCCATGCCCAATATGCCTCTTATCAGTATAGAAAGTAAAAATGTTATGTATTAGCTTTTCATTACTACAACTGAACACCTACGTCACTATTTACAAAGGAAGGAGATTTATTTTGTCTTGATTTGTGGAGATTCTCAGTCCAAGATCCAGCAGGAACCATTGGTGCGGTCACAGCATTGAGTATGAAGGAAGGATCACCTGGTAACCCAGAAAACAGCAAGAGATTCTGTAAGAACTACTTTCCAAAGGTACACTCCCAACCCCCAGTGTTCTGAGGATCACTCAAAAGGCCTATCTGCTAAACACCGTCATTGGACATCCTTACTCTAAGCATGAACCAATAACAAGATGTTAGGGACCTACCTGTGCTAAAAGACAGGTAGGTCAAACTAATATCCAAACCAGAGCATATTGGAAAGCAATATTTTGAATTTCTAGACTAATCTTTAATTAACTGCACCCACATATCAACCCACAGCTAGGATTTCCAATAAAATGTATATGATCTAATTACATGTAAGTTCCCTACAACTTGAACTGCATTTACGGGTTCATAGTTAATAGTAATTCTCAAGTACAGTTCTAAACACCTGCCTTCAAATAAGTGACTTTTTTTTTGAAGATTTATTTTATTTTTATTGGAAAGTCAGATATACAGAGAGGAGGAGAAACAAAGAGGAAGATCTTCCGTGCATTGACTAGCTCCCCAAGTGACCACAACGGCTATAGCTGTGCCAGGCCAAAGCCAGCAGCCTCTCCCAGGTCTCCCGTGTGGGTGCAGGGTCTCAAGGCTTTGGGCCATCCTCATCTGCTTTCCCAAGCCACAAGCAGGGAGCTGAATGGGAAGCGGGGCCATTGGGATTAGAGCTGGTGCCCATATGGGATCCCAGTGCATTCAAGGAGAGGACTTTAGCCACTAGGCTACCACACCAGGCCCCAAATAAGTGACTTTTAAACATTTTTTTGTAACAGTAACTCACTAGTTAAATTGTACAGATGGAGATTTCTTTGACATATGAGTCTGTGCCTTAGTGAATATTCTTTATTAAACTAGTAGCCAAACCAAATTCTAGCACATTTATATTTACTCCTTACAGTTTAGCTAAAATGTGCTTACAAGTTAAAGGCAGGTATGTCTTTAAAATATAGTTACATGTGGGAGAAACATAAATTTAGTTGTCTTTTATTTATTTTAGAGAGAAAAGACACATTAAAAATTCTGGACCCTGATGGTTAGCATGGTTATCAACTCGTAGAGAATGCCATTTAAAACCTTTCATATTCCTCAATACTTTGTCTCGGAATCCCTACAAAGTACATTTATTAGATTTCTCTCAACACTAAAAATAGAAGTGAAACTTTCAAAACAGAACTTTTAGTCATGTGTATGAACAATATGGAATAAACACCCTGTCACTCTTAAAGTGTTTTAAAGTTCCAGGGTGACAAGTGCATTTTGTAGTGATGACGGTTCCTGACATCCTTCCTCAAAGAAGGGGTTCTTTGCTCCCTTGTTTAGAAGTTACAACTAATCACTTGTGTGTACTTTGTTCTCTGCACCCGGGTTCTCAATGAGTAGACCGTTATGGTGTTGTAGGATCGACTGACCCACTCAGGTGGGGAAAGGCACGGTAATAATGAGTATTACAGGTTATTTCTACCTTAAACTGCCGTGTTCTGTGGTCTCTCTCCAGCACAGTGGGAGAACTTAGGCTTTACACCTGATTTGCTTTTTCCCATTTCCTTTCATGACAAGATCAGAACAAGTTTCTTTCTGACTTGTAATTGAAGCATATTCCTATGAAAATATTCAAAATGGGAAGCAATACCAGAACAGATGCTCAAATACCTGCACGTGTTCCTACATGTAGTCATAAAACAACAGAAAATTGGGTTTACTATTGTCTAGTTTAAGCTGTAGAAATCAAATGCTCCAGGTAAGAGATTTATTTCCCCCTTTTTTTTAAAATCACTCTAGTGTTTTGGGTACTCTTGTACCACATATCCCTTGAATTTATTTTTGTTGGAAAGGCAGATTTACAGACAGACAAAGGTTTTCCATCTGTTGGTTCATTCCTCAAATGGCCACAAGGCCAGAGCTGAACTGATCCGAAGCCAGGAACGTCTTCCGGGTCTCCCTTGTGAGTGCAGGGTTCAGAAGCGTTGTGCCATCCTCCAGTACTTTCCCGGGCCACAGGCAGGGAGCTGGGTGGGAACTGGAGCAGCCAGGCATGAACTTGCGCCCATGTGGGATGCTGGTACTTGAGGGTAGAGGATTAGCCAAATGAGCCATCATGCCAGCCCCAGAAAGAGACTTCTTAATGAAAAGGTATACAATAGACACTCTAGTCATCTTCTCAACAAAATCATGAACCGTTAATCACTCCCTGACACCTGTCCCTCTAAGTTTCTTAGTTCCTATTTCTGGAAATGACTTTACACTGCACCTTTCTTATTGACAGTCAAGATCAGACCCACATTTTTAGGAGTTTTGGCAGGCAGTTCTCATGTTTCAGAACAGATTGAAGTTCCAACAATTGCTCTAAATCAGATAAACAAATAGGAAGAAATATTTCTGACTACCAACTGGTAAGTAAGCACTCCCTGGCTCTTTTAACATGAAGACCTGTTTTTTGTTCTGTTTTGTTTTTTTAATCTAAACAGTGACAGTGTCTCAATAGTTAAATCTCCGCAAAATTCTACCATATACCTGTCCTCAAGAATCCCAACTTGAGACCTTGGAAACATCTTTCATATCTCCTCTTCTTTTTTATATTCATCCATAATACAAAGGTTAATTGCATGAGGTTCCCTCCATTTTTATTTTGTAATTCTATACTTCTGGCCCTTCCCCTTCCAAAAGGCTACTTCATATATGCAGCAAAATGTTGTAAGATGTCTACCCTCCTCCACCCAAGACAGAGTCCATCTTCGACACCTACCTGCTTAGTCTCCTGAGTCTGCTACTGAGTGTAATTCCCCTTATTGGCAACACCACTCACCAGGTTAGCTCTACAGATTGTTTTTAGCCTAATTCAGTCCTTTTTTTTTTTTTGTCCAGTAAGTATGTATAACTACATTACTGTATGTTTACAGCTACATAAGCTTTTGTTTAAAAAATATTTTAGCGCGTAGATCAATCTTCATTGCAAGAGACTGGTTCCAGGACAAATACTTATCATGAACATGAGAGCTAATATATCTTTATATATATATATATATAATTAGATTTATTTATTTATTTATTTTTATTGTAAAGTCAGGTATACAGAGAGGAGGAGAGACAGAGAAAAAGATCTTCCATCCAATGATTACTCCCCAAGTGACTGCAATGGCCGGTGATGTGCCAGGCCAAAGCCAGGAGCCCAGATCCTCTTCTGGGTCTCCCATGTGGGTGCAGGGTCCCAAGACTGCTTTCCCAAGCTACAAGCAGAGAGCTTGATGGGAAGCGGAGCTGCCAGGATTAGAACCGGTGCCCATCTGGGATCCTGGTGTGTTCAAGGCGAGGACTCTAGCTACTAGGCCACCACTGGGCCCGAGAGCTGATATGTCTTAAGCTTACATTATAGAATGTTTGCTTTAAGTATCTGTCTTAGAAATGGGGGTTCCTTTCTCTAAGAATTGTCCCCCTGTGCTGTTATTGATAACCTGCTTTCCTTAGGATGATTTTTAAGGTAGACTGTTCACTCTGTTGATAATAACCATTATCAAGGTATATAATAACAAATCACGTTCTTACCTCTCAACTACCCCATTGCTACCCTACCCTCTAATAGATAACTACTATTCTTAGTTTATAATGTACCCTTCCAGGAATTCGTTGTGCGATTAACTGGCAAAAATAAAAATGGAATATTGTTTTCCTTGCTTTTTTGCATGTAAGTAGCCCATAATGCATTCTGCAACTTTTTTTTTACTTGATATAGCCTTAGTATTTTTGTGTATCAATATGTGGGGAGCTGTCCAGCTCCACGCTTCTTCAAGAATATATAATATTCCATTAGTGGAAACACATAATTTATATAACCACTCCCTCATTAAGGGATATATTTTTTTTTACATTTTGCTGTTTTAAATAATCCTGTAGTAAAAAAAAATAGTTTTGTGTCAGTGTGCAAATATATTTATAGGAAGACCTCTCAAAAAGTGAAAAAAAAGAAAACTTTGGATTATAAGTTAAAGAGAGATGATTTGAAGATAATTCAAAGTGCTCACTTGCAAAAGAAAGACCAGTCTCAGCTGCACTTCTCAGGCGTTTTTCCATACTGTTTTTTTCAGGCATTCAGTCTTCTAATTTCTACTGCACCAGGTTTATCTCCTCTTAACTGTAAGAACATTTTCAAGAATCCCAAAGCTAATTCTTCGCTGTTTTGGAATCTTCTTTCTAGAAATCTTAGGTAGTTAGCCTAATGAAAGAAAGAATTGGCTTGACAATGGGATTACATTTTTTTCTTGACAGACATTACATAAATACATCTATAGGGTAGTGTATTTTGCACAGTCTCTGTGATTTATGTTATATTAGTTAAGATTTACCACATTCTTACTTGCTATTACAAAGCATTACTTCAGTGTTTCATGTCACATATCAGTGCATTGTAATCCTCTGCTTGATACCCATACCCAAATTTTAACACAACATTCACATCTTTTTTTTTTCTTTTTTTTTTTTTGGTGGGAAAGGTTAAGCTATAGTTTCAACCTGAGTTCAGTGATTCAAATTTATTTGGAAAAGGGGGTTTTTTATTGCTCTGTGAAATCCACTAAATTGAAAGCCTGGACCGCATGATTTTTGGTCATAACAGATTTTTTACACTTTTTTTGTTTTTCCTCAGTATTTGAGTTTTTTCCCTATTGTGCATGATAGAGGAATGCTGCAATGCTTGCAAATAATTAACCTGAAATTGTTTTGAGTAATTCTGCTTTTTTGGCTTTTTGTACCTAATCAGAATTGATGTGACTGAAGTGCAAATCTTCATAATAATCATGCATTTGCTGGCAGTGATTGGAGGACCACCTTTTTGGCAATCTATGGTAACTTTGTTCACATTGTGTATCCCTTGTAATGCATGTTATCTTGCTTGTGTTTTCTAATATAGGAGAATCCAATTGAAAGGTAATGTGTTAGATTATTTTTTGTGTGAAAATGAAAAGTCACAGCAAACCGTAGAACATGGACTTCTCTTGAGAGCATGGTCAGTTTACTACTGCAGTACATTAGGTCTGTTCCAGGGCTGTTTATAACACCTCCCAGAATCTGAATTACTGTTGTCAGCTAATTGTACAGATGAGGAAACAGCAGGTAAAGTAGCAAGTTAACCAGCAACAATATTAACCTCTTACTCTCTTTCTGAGCTATGTGAATCTACATATTTTTCTGTCACTTGCATTAAGCTGAATCATTCTTACCCCAAAATAGGTTAGGTGCTTAGTGGATGTAATCCATGCTGTGAAGGAGTTTTCATGGATTTCCAGCCAGAACTAAACTATTGTCACCTTACAAACATACTCTTTTCCACAAACCTGTGAGAGAGGAACTACAATATTAGGGCCAAGAGCACAGACTCTGGAACCAGACTCCATTGACTGTAGGCTCCATTGCCTTTGTGTGAGTTGAATCTGTATTTAACTCTCTAGCCTAGTTCTTCTGTAAGATGAAGACAATAAGAGTATTTATCTCATGAAATTATTTGATTAAGTGAATTAATATATGTAAAGAAGTCATAATAGTGCCTGTTAAATAATGAACACTTGATACAAGCCATTGCTGCTCTTAGGGTGTGAAGATATTGTTCCGTGTTTGGATCAAAGTAGTTTGTACTCCTTGGTCATCTTGTCACCCTCAGAATGCAGTCTTTCTAATTTGCTAATTATAAATGAACATCACTTTTTTAAAAAAATTAGACTCATTGGGGCTGATGAAACTATTTTGTCATATATAAACTATACACACACATACAGTCATGTATAATAATGCACAGGCATATGGGTGCATACATCATGTTTTCAAAAAGTTTGAAAAAATACACATCAAAATCAAGTTTTGTTTTCCATAAACTATTTAAAACCTTTAAATTATTTAAAACCTCTCTCTGTGGGTTTATATCAAATTTCACTATAGAGACTGCATAGGCTTTAAAACTAATGTGCAGAGATAAGAATTTTTGTTCTTTAGTAGATTCAGGTTTTTTTGGTACAATTCATCTTATAGGAAGAACAGCATAGATTTTGTTTTCTTGAAACCATATTGTAAAGCCACCTCAAACCCAATTTAACTTGTTTTAATATCCCTTGATCATATGGATTGTTATTTCTTAAAACTTAAATTGCATACCAGAATTATCCCACAGAAATATTTGGGCTATCTTAAACAACAACAACAAAAAATTGCCTAGAACAGTTCATTAGACTGTTATCCCAGAAATGGTATTTCTGGCTTAATCATTTGAAAATAAATAATGTCATTTCATTTTATATCCATAACTATCGTGGCATGTATGGAAATGCCATAAAACATTGTAAATGAAGTTATCTATGCATGTGTTATAGACATTGCCTTATTCCTTAGGTAGTACGTGGGAGTAAATTGCATCAGTTGTACTTTTGAGCTTCTCAAATAGGATTAGCACCTAAAATCTATGTATATGCATAACAGATGCAGATTGTTCCTATGCTTAGTTGTAATTGAGATAAAATGCTCAACTTTTCAAGTTGTCTGAGGAACTCTGAGATTCAGGGCTGAGTGGAGTTACTAAAGCTAGCAGTCCAGTTCAAGAATGAAGGGGACCCAGTTGCAGCAAGAAAGCAGATTCTCAGGGACCAGCCAAAGTTTTAACATCCGTGGTCTTACTGTTACGATCATTAAGCTAAAAGGAAGAACCTGACTTTGAAGACTTGGTGAAATAGTGTGTTTTGAGCAACTCCCAGTACATGTTCCCACAGTTGATACCAGACCACTATGCAAATTGGAACAAGAAGTGTTACAGAGTTTAATTTTTTTTCCATTTGGCAATATTTACATATACTTTATAGGTTGAGCATCCCTACTGCACAAATGGAAAATCTGAAATACTCCAAAATTCACAAGTTTAAACTTGAATGATTTTTGGATTTTGGAGCCCTTTGGGGCTTTTTGGTTAGGGATTTGTTTGACCAGTATTTTTTTATTTACATGTATGTGCTTCTGGGGTCATTACTGATAATGCCATTTTGAATGTGATTTGTTAATTTAGGAACATGTACTTCATGTGAGGTTCCTGCTTATTTGTGTTCCAAAATGGAGGGGAGATCTAATGATCTCTTTTAAGTTTGTGGCCATAAGGCTGAAGTTGCTGTCCAAATCTTCATTACCTTGAAAGGCTTTTACTGATATTTAAAAAGCAGATTTATTATTTAAAAAGAAGAAAAGACAAGCAAGCAAACAAAAACCAGTGCCAAGATCTCCATAATGTTGATTCCAGCCAATCAGCTGTTTTAAAAAGCTGGGTGATTTACATCTACATACGCAAAAGCTATTCTTTGGTTCATACATTGCAAACAAGCAAAAAAAGGGGGGTGGGCAAAACAATATTTTGTGTATTGATTCCCCCAGAAAACTATCTCCTTTTGAAATGTCTTGGAGTTACCATCTATAGCATCATTATTTAGGGTTATGGTGAGAAGAAAAGGAAAAGGGGATTGGAGCAGGCAGTTAGCCTAGTGGGACATAGTTACCTGGTTCAGCTCCCCGCTTTGTCTCCTGACTTCAGCTTCTGTGAATGCAAACCCACAAGGGGTTACGGCCCGAGTAATTGGGCTCCTACTACCGATGTGGAAATCATGTTTTGAATTTCTACTTTTTCTCAATCACTTCTCTGAATAAAAATTTTAGAAAGAATATCCTCATTTTTTGAAGAGAAACACATATAAACTACTCAGTGTTACTGATAGGTGATTCTTGTAAATGTGGCATTTGATTAAATAAATATATATTATATCATGAGCCATTTTCTGGAATCCAATTAGGGTAACTGGGAGAATGTCTTTGCAGATGTGTTTCAGGATTGATTGAATAATTGCTGTGTAGTACAAATTATTTGTGTCTCATCCTGAACTACAAAAAAAAAAATCCAAGACTGAAAATGCCACCTTTATTCTTATATTCCTCAGACATGATGGTTTCTTCCAACTCATGGTGGAGACTTAAGTTGTGGTATTGTTTTCTGTATTTTGGTGGCATTTGCTTATGATTTACTACCAATCATTCCCACATTATTTGAAAGAAAGTATTTAATTTCAGAAAGATACTTTGTATTTCTGCTGAACCATGTTGTCATTTATACTCACTAGCAAACTAGTGTAATAGTTTAATACTGGTACTAATCTGTTCTAATCCAAACAGTTGAACCAATGTGTTCATGTAATTTGGTAAAAGATGCAGATAATTGACTTTGTTTTTTAACCTCTGGTATCTTTTTTTTTAAGTGAATTACATGGGATTAATATTATACATATTCTCATGTAGTGAATCCAGACGATTTTTAAGACCAAATGTACCACCCTTTGTGATCTGGGGGAGGAAACAGAATGTGCCCAACCACCATTATCTTGAATGTGAAGTGAAAACAGCAACACTTACACAGTATTTTATCTAAATACTTCAGTTTATACCAATTTTTAAGGGATCATTTAGTGTTTTAAGAGGTGATGTTTAGTGTTCCTATGACTGCAGCTTTCTCTTCTTATTTATTTCTTATAGGCAACTTTTTCCTTGTTTATATGAGACCTCATGCTTCTTTGTACTCTCAAAGTTATAGACAGTAAGAGAAAAGGAAAAGATCTTAATCTTTCAAGTGCCTACAATATTAAGTGCCTACAATGACCAGGGTTCTAGAGAGAGTATAAAAATGAACTGAAGCAAAACCCCAGAGCTTCCATGTTGGTGTATGTAACTTAACATGACAGAAGTGATAGGAATTGAGAATACTTACAACACTTTGCTCATACCACCTGTAGTTTGCTTGCTTACATTGTGATCTAAGCCTCATTTGTGTTTATTGTCTTTCAAAGTGCAGCAATTTCCATGACTCTAGAGCACTTTTACCAAATTGTAAATGCAGTTATAACCAGTTAGTTCCATCATGCCACAGATTACTCTCACATTGAGTTGGCACTTAACTCAGTATCCTGGTCCAACTACAGGCATACCCTCTTTTGCAATCAGTGTAGTATTTCCCCTTTTGCCACGGAAGGCCTTTGTCTCTGTAAATAAAAGAGCAGAGTGGCAGAAAGGCCAGGAACAGGAAACTAGCCAGATTACTGGGTTTCATCCAGGTGCATCAGATTTAAACTGTAGTGTCCCTAGTTTTCTGAACTGGAACAACAAAAAAAAAATCTGAAATTTAAAGTAACCATGGTTTTCTCCTGTATTGAAAATAAGTTAGATTGTAGAAATGTATATGAGCTTAACGAGGGAGAATACCCTTGGTGGATTTCCATAGAGTTTTAAGCTTTATTTTTAGGTTGACTTATTTCACTTGAGCAAATTAAACATTGCTGAGTAGAACTTGAAATTTGAGCAGTTTTTTTTTTTAGAACTGCATGTTTTGCAAGAACTGATAGACTTGTATAAACAAAGTGAGTTCTTGAGCATTTGAAGGAATGAAGTGTACAAACATTAAGGATATTTCTGCCAATATTACTGGTTTTATACACGCAAAAATAGGCAGTGTCATGCATTAACAGATGGCAGTCCTAAAAAGTATAAATAATCCTAATGAAATGGCTTTTACTGCACGAACCCTTTGCCTATTTGAAATCTTGTTGCTATGATTTGTATTTGTTACTAAAACATATAACTCACTTTCATGTTGCATTGTTTTCACTTCACATTAGGAAAAATTAAGACCAAAAAAGTAAGAGAGGTATTAAAAACAAAAATCTTAAATGATATAAAAAATGCATTACATTCCATTTTAAATGGTGGATATCGTGTTTGCAAGATTAAATGAATTATATCAGTCCACTCAGGTAAATTTTACGGAAATTCATACATATTTTCAATGTATAATACTAGGACAGTACATTGATTACTTTTCTGAAAAGAAAACTTTTATATTTAAATTGTAGATACACCATTTAGACCTGTTTGGATGTGCTTGACTTGGCTTTTTTTCTCCTGCATGTGAATGACTGCTTAACTGTCTTTTATTATTAGCTCCTTACATTGATAACTCTTCTGAATAGAACTTTTCTTTTTCTTTTGCAGATTTTTTAATCCAGTTGCAAATATCCCCATTCTTACATATTTTATTTGTTCTCTCACACCATAATCAAGAATGCACCATAAATTTAGAGGTAGAATTTAAAAAGTGCATATTGAAAAAAGCAGGTACACTACTTGAAGGAAATAGCTAGGAGACAGCTTGTTCCACTGCTGCCAGTTCTAGGATGCATTTGTTTATGACACAGATTAATAAAGTCACAAGCTCGTTCCAGAAATGAGAATAATTTTTATACAGCCTCATGTCTTGCGATCAGTTACACTGCATGAAATGAAGAGAGGAAACTTCAAGTATAAACTAAATTGAGGGAATGGAGAGTGTTTGGGTATGTGAATAAAGTATTTATACTGTTTATATATGTTTTAATTGCTTTCTCTCTCTACCCATTAAAGATTCCAGTGCTGAATATTCAAATGAAAATTTTTCCTGCACTTTGCACTGTCGCAGGGACCATATTTTCCTGTACAAATTACTTCCGTGTAATCTTCACAGGTGGTGTTGGCAAAAATGGATCAACAATAGCAGTGAGTATGGCTTAAGTTGTCCAGCAGTTGTTTCTGCCAGGTCTTGTTTTTCGTTTGAATGTATAAAAGCACCTGGTAATTCGGAATTTAATTATCCGTAAGAAAAAAGTAATATTCCAGAATGTCTCAGTTTTATAGATAGATGTAGATATATAGATAGATACGTATGCAGCAGATGCAGATTTTTGTACATGCACAAACACACACGCACTTTAACAAGTATTTATTTGACAGTGTGGCTTGCTTTGTGAAAGTAATCCTGACTACTTAAATCACATTCTTAGTTGTTGCCTAACCAGTTTGTGTGGCTGCTTTTCATTAGCCATTCTGGGAACAGTGAACAAGTGTTTTTTTACAGAAATCTCCAGTGATCAGGCAATATGAGGTTCTTGAAAGCTTGAATTGAACGCTTTTGCAGCAGTACCATGTAGTATGTTATTAACTCTTCTCTTCACTTTGTACAGGGGACAAGTGTCCTTTCTCCTTTTCTCCATATTGGATCAGTGATTACATTAGCTGCAATGATATACAAGAAATCAGCAGTGCAGCTTTTTGAAAAGCATCCTTGTCTTTATATACTGACATTTGGTTTTGTGTCTGCTAAAATCACTAACAAGCTTGTGGTAAGTGCTGAAGTTTTCCTTATTTAGTATTTAGCTTTCATCTAATTTTGTTTTTATGGCCATAGTATTCATTCTGTGACTTCCTAAGCAGTTCTAAAGTTTGAAGTCATAGTCTGCTTGACATCGGCGAGGAAACTATACTCCCCTTTAAAGCTAGAGCTTGAGGTCCTTGGTACTTCACCCACTCTCTTGAGCTCAGCTCCAATTAAGAGTGCACAGTCAGCACCTTCTGTGGAATTATTTAACCCAATGATCCCTTTCTTCTTATTCACACTTCATAGTGTAACTGATTTTTGAAATACATATTTGAACACAGTACTGATTGGCTGTATAGCTCACAGTTGCTCTAATATGAAAATGTGTACATCACTGATTCTGTTTTATTCATAGGTTGCACACATGACGAAAAGTGAAATGCATTTGCATGACACAGCTTTCATAGGTCCAGCACTTTTGTTTCTGGACCAGTATTTTAACAGCTTTATTGATGAATATATTGTACTTTGGATTGCCCTGGTAGGTATTTATAACATGCTATATTTTATGTTTTTGTAAGCTACTTGTTTTCTTGTTTTGGTAGGCCAGTCCTAAAACAGATTATATATTTGTAATAATTTGAGGCTCCAGAAAATCCACATACACATTTATAAAACTTTGTGAGAACCTGTGGCTTCATAATTGGGTCATTCTTGGGTGTTATTCTCACTAGTCCTACATGCACCAGTAATCAACTCCAAATTTCTGGTTATAGAAAGCAGGACCTGGCAAACCACTCTTTCAGCCTACAGTGTATTTTTTTCAATGAAGTTTTGTTAGGTCTCTGCAGGATACCTCATTTATATATTCTCTGTGGCTGCTTTCACACTACGTGACAGACTTGAGCAATTGTGACAAAGTGCGACCTACAGCGCTTGAAAAATTTGCTAAGCATTTGTTGGTCCTTATAGTGTAAAGAAAAGACTATGTGCAGATTGAGTTATTAAATCATGTAGAACTGAGGGTGAATTTGAGCTGAAGAGAAACAGATCAGAGGTGACCTTGATTTGCTTTCAGGAAGCTTCGGGAAGGTGTACGCAGATGCTGAGAATCGTCTCTTTCTTTTCTAGGTCTTCTCTTTCTTTGATTTGATCCGCTACTGCGTCAGTGTGTGCAATCAGATTGCCTCTCACCTGCACATACATGTCTTCAGAATCAAGGTCTCGACAACTCATTCTAATCATCATTAATGATGTAATTTATGTTTTATAGGAAGCTCATGTTTTCTGCAAGGAAGAATCTGAACACATTAAGGAGAAAGGGGGTGGATAAGAACAAATATAATTTATAATAATCAATGTTGTGTCACCTTTATTCTTTGTTACCGGTAACACTCCCTAACTATCCTGTGTGTGAGAATGGGAATTCAAGTCCCATCTTGTAAATTGTACAAGTTGTCATACAGAGTTTGGCCCAAGGAAGCATGCAGGAAAAACAAAATGCCTTATGTTTGTAATTATCCTGGATACGGAATCATGTCCTAAGAAGCAGATCCCAGTGGCGGAGATTTCTAATGTAGAATAATTACAGGCCAAAAGATGGTTACTTCATAATTTTAACCAATTGTCATCTTTTAGTAACATCCTCATTAAGTGTCTTAAGCTTTCTTTACTAAGGAGCTCAGCTTGTGACACAGATGCATCCCACTAGCTTGTGAGGTGAAACTAGTGGAAAGACCTTGAGCTTGGATTGAAAGGTTTCCTATCTTTACATTGTTGAGGAAGTAATTTTTTTTATTGCTCAAGAAAAAGTATCTCTCATGGGCTTGGGAAGTCCTGTTAGCATGCAGAATAATGTGTTAACTTTGTCAATCCATTTTATTTTTTTAAATAAATATATGATCTAAAAACCAATTTTTTTCTCTCTTTTATTCAATGGAAAGATAAAGTTTCAATGTCTTTTTTAAAATTTTAAGCAAAATTTACTTCTATTCTTTAATAAATAAGGAAATCCGGTCAGTTGCATTGTTGTGATGTGTCCTATGGTCTTTGTATTTTGTAGAAACCATTTTACTTTAAAAAAAAAAAATTGTGTTTGTCTTCCCTCTTGATAGGTTCTTTGTATTTTAGTCATCAGTAATTCTTGTGATTGCCAATCATTTTAAAATCTTAACCCTTTGTCCTAAATGTGCAGTGATTGCCTGGGCTCCTCTCCGGAGTTACTTTTATACTGTCCTTTAGTGTCTATATTGCACTTTGAAATGGGAACCAGGTGTGATTCTGTTGTATGTAGAATGTTCAGTTGCTTGAATGAAGGAAGGGCTAGCAGAAAAGGATTAAGCTATTGACTAAAATACAGTAGCATATTGTTTTTTTACTTGAACCTTGTACTGTAATCAGGAATATAAATAGTAGCTGCAATGCCTTGCCTACTTTCTTGCACTTTTAATGGTTCTATCAATATCCTATAGATCTGGATTAGCAACGAGAATTAAAACCATGATTTCTTTGCCTGACAGTACAGGAAAAGAAACCTCCCACTACCTTGCTGGCAACTTCTCCAACCTCTGGAATAGAGGGATACATGCAGGAAAATACCAGTAATGTTTTGGAGAGTAGAACAAAGCAGGATATGGAAGAAAAATTCCGCTTGTACTGTACAACTGTTATGTTACTTGTTACAGCAAAGCAGGTATTAATTGCCAGCAGGGAAAATTATAGCTGAATAGTGTGACCAGGGTGTCATAGCACTGCCATTTTCACACAAAGCCTGAACCAAGTCTTCTATGTCTTGTTCCACTGTGCTTCCCTACATCACACTGAGCTTTAGTGAGCTAATGCTACAACCAATCTTCAGGTATTGGTGTGGATTTCTAACTGCCATCAGCATCAGATCCAGAGTACCTTTGTAGTGATCCTCAACTGGCCCCAATTCTTCATTTATCTGGTCAAGTATTAAAAATATCCTGAATAAGGTTTAAAGAATTACAGAATTCCAGGTCCTAACTGTAAAGATGATATGACAGATTTGGGATGGGGCTTCAAAGAATATTTTCACAAGTGTTTCAAAGACACCAGCAGCCAAAGGCAGCAGTGGCCAAGAAACCAAAGAAAAAAATCAGACAAATCCAAGATTACATAGAGTATACTTTATTGGAGGCCAAGGTAGTAGGTAGGGGTGGATGTTGGGAGAAAAGTAATCTCAGCGGAGGGGGCAGACAGGAAAAGTGCACACAGAAAGGCTGCAGAAAAATCTGAATGTTATAAACAAAAGTGGCCCATGCTAACTTAAGTACACCTGTACTTTTTCAAGAAATCAACATTTCAGGTATTAAATAAGGGACATTCCCAGAGCCTGATTCAGTAAGACAAGCCCAGAAGGTTATCTTAATGACTTTGTTTACAAGATTTTAGATGATTGTCAGGCTTATCCAAAGAGCAAGATGAAGTACCAACCAAAATGGCTGCAGCCATGTCAGTCTACATCCCTAGAGCAAGCTTCCCAGGATTCTAGTTCCTGTTCTGAACCCTTTTTAAGTTACATCCATTTTTTTAGTATATGTGGCAGTGGAACATCTACCTGTAGCAGGTCTCCGTTGCCAGAGTCAAACAATGTCAATTTTTAACTATAATTGGGAGCTCCCCACCCCAACTTCCTGTTATCCCACCCTCTAAAAGTATTTGTTTTGTGCATAGAATTCAGGGACCATATTCACATAAACACATTTAGAATTTTTACTTATTTGACACATTTGAAAGACAGAGGCATTGGCACTCCCCAAAAACTTTAGCCCCTGGGGCCAGGCGCAGCCTAAGCCAGAAACCAGGAATTCAATCCAAGTCTTCTACGTGGGTGGCAGAGACGCAAGTACTCGAGCTATCAGCTGCGGCCTCTTAGGATGCTCATTACCAGGAAGATGGAATTAAGAAGAGAGCTAGGGCTTAAACTCAGGCTCCCAAATATGCAATGCATGTATTGAGCTGCCTCTTAGCTGTGAGGCCAGACGTCCTCCTCAACACATTTTAAAAGTAAGGCCAGACATTTAATGGAGCAGCCAAAAACAGTACATGAAATAACCCACATCCCATCCATCCAGCTTTCTCAACTCGAGGGGCTGCATATGATGATTTGGGTACTTCAGTCCCTCGCACCCATGTGGGAGACCCAGGTTGAATTCTAGGCTCCTGTCTTCTGCCTAGCCCAGGCGTGGTGGTTGTGGGTGCTGAGGGGAGCAAACTAGCAAACACAAGATCTCTGTGTCTCTGCCTTCCAAAAGTAAATCACCATCAGAAAAGGTTGAATGTTTTAAACAATCAAATGCTTCTTGGGACGTTTCCCACATATTACAATTTTAAGCAGAAGCTATCCTAGAGGTAAAAAGGGAGAAAGGACCAGGTGATCCCTAAACTCCTTTGAACTCTAAAGATTGTGACCTGTAGGCATCCCAAAAATAGCAGCCAGTTGGAGCTAGGATGTCTAAGACAAAAAGTAGAAAACTAGTCCAAAACAGACCTCTTTGTAGAAGCAGTGCAGTGTTCCTCACTAGCTTCCCGACTGAAATCAAGTCAAGTTACATGATTTGATACTACTTGGAGTTACCCTAGATTACACTGGCCTTCCTATGGCTAGCAGACTCTTCAGCCATGACTGAAAACCAGTAGTGTTACTACTTTGACCAGTACTTCTCTTTCTTGTAAGTGCAACTGCTAACCCTTACAAGTCTACACCTTTGAACAGCCGAGGGCTGTGGGCCACCATGACCTGGCAGTCTAATTCTAATCCAGTGTATTCGTACATACACGTCTCGTGCTCCTGATTCTGTTCATTCTTTTCCTCCAGTGGTAGCCAAAGATACACACAAACAATAAGATTTTCATCTTTATTCTCATCCTCACGTTTCCATGGACATCCTTTTAAGTTTGTGGAGGAGCTGAGCCTTTGGGCCACAACTGCGTTGCTGGTTTTTTAATATTGGTTTCCAGGAAAGGGTGTTTACAGCAACTTCTAGTTAAGTGCCTGTAACACCTGTGCTATCGTTACCTGTCCTGTATCACTGCTGCCAGACATGCAGCGTGTAGCCCAGTCCTGTGAGCTTGGGCTCAGAACCCTCCAAAGTTCAGAACGGTGATACTGGAGATCCCAGACTCAGACACCAGCTTGAAGCAAACCCTGGTCCCCAGGACTCGGGGGAGGCTGTGGATTCCAAGGCCTGGGAGCTTCACTGATCTACCACACTGGCAGAGGCCCAAGTCCAGGACTGGCCTGTAGGTCTAGTTGCTCACTGAGCACATCTCTTACTTCACAGTCTTTTCCCTTGATTTCTTCTGTTTCTTCTGTTCTTCATATTCAAGTATTTTCTGTTGGAAGTAGCCTGTGGGTTCAGAAACAAGCATGGGAGATATCTAATCTGCTCAGGTAAAGTAAAACAAGCTCAGGAGTTTGCATCCAGCGATACCTGTTTTTGTACCCCAGACACTGGGCTGGGATCCCCCTCCCTTCACAAACCTATAAAGGTCTAAGTATTCAATTTGTCCCAAAAGGTGGATGGGGCAGGGGCAGGGGGAATGAGGGTTAGGACACAACCACTCAGCAGGAATTTGTTCTAACCTAACAGAGAGCCCTGTCTTAGTTAATAACTTAAAAAAAGAAAAATGTGCAGCCTTGAGGCATCTCCTTGGGTTTCAGGTTAACTCCTTCCAATCCTAAGAGAACTATAGCCATTCTGTGGGCCTCTAGAGAAATACTGTATTCTCCACCTTATCCATCTTACAGGTGACACTCTGGTATTGGATTGCTTGGGGGCTGTTCCTGTGTACCTGCAGGAGGAGTCTTGCTCTTCTCAGCCTCCTGAATGAAAAGGGAGAACAGCTGTGTCTTCACGAACTTCTTCACAAATCGACGGTTGGTCTTGGAGGTCAGAGCCTTACAGAAGGGCCGTTCTTGGAAGTGCCCTTGCCCATTGGCTTCCCGCTTGATGTAGGAAGCATAGTGGCCTACAGTCTTGACAAAAAACTGAACAAAAGGGCCTGAAACATGCTCGTTGATTTGTTCCGCAGCTGCAGGGGACACATAAAGGCTATGTCAGGGTGGCTTTTGCTGCAGGTGGAAAGCTCCTGGGCAAAATGGTTGGGTAGGGATTGTAGCTGCTGATGGCAAGTAAAGGAGAGATCAGGTCTATGTTCTGTGCCATTGCTGAAGAAGAGTACAAATCGCATGGTCCCTCAAGCCAAGAGGGGCTAGCTAGCACTTACTCTTAAACTCGTTGCTCCCTTGACCGAGGGAGTCCAGGATGTCATCCTGGAGCTTTGGCGGCAGGATGTCTTTTTCATCGCCAACCTAGAACACCAAGTCAACCCAGAGTTGAGCAGTCAGGGAGGAGGCGTGGGGTGAAGGGGACTGGCAGGATGGGGTAAGGAAGACAAGAATGCTGCATTCCTACCCCACCCCCAAATAATCAGGACATAGTAGAAGCTCTGTCTTCATGCTGGCCTGATTCCAGACATTAGCAAAAGATCCCCATATTCCCTGTAGTGCTTGATGTACGCCTGAAAGGCAAAATGCCACTGATTGCCTTGTACTAGGGACCTGTGGGTATTTTTCTGGACTCTCTGAGAGAAGGAACGTCTTGTTAGTACAGATTCTCATACAGCAAAAGTACTGCTATTTGTTGGAATTAAGTGGAACTTGGGTGAAATGAGTTGTTGGGTGAGCAGTAGACCTGCAGAGGGCTCTGAACCCAGCCACTTACAGACAATAAGAAGGTTCCTTCATGGAGATTCACCAACAGGACCTGAAATAAATAGAATGGTGTTATCTCTTGCCCTTTAGGATAAACCTCAGGAGCTCTTTTCATTTCCATTTCTGCCAGAAGCTACTCTTTCAGCCCAGGCAGTGAAAACATCTGCATCTTCAATCCTCAGGGCCCGTCTGCTGGCATTCTCATCCCACCATTCAGCTCTGGAAATAGTTCCCTTCCTGTGGAAAGTTGCCTGTGAGTGTCTGTCTTTAAAGGGGGTAGTAAAAAGAGCTAAGAAAGAAAACGCAACATGGAAAAATCATAGTCAGTGACTCCCCTAATAAAACATTGCTCGTAGTGCTTTCTTTTACAATTGCAACATTTTAATACGTAGCATACATAAGCACTTCGCATACTGTAATTCATATCTAATCCTCACCACAATCCTAAATACAATCTCTGTGTTGCAGATAAGGAAACAGGACTAAAGTAACTAAATACCCAGAAGTCCTACTGCTAACAAATAGAAGCCCCAATTTCCAGGATGGCACTGCTCTGTCTTGGGTTTGCAGTTTCCTCTCTACAACTGTGCTCCAACTCCCTTTGCTCTGGTCTGTTTCAGGACAGAAGTGGAGTGTTTTGATCTTTTAATGCTTGCAATAGCTTTATGTACAATTGCTGGGAGTTCCAGCTACAATTCTCTCAGACCTTTGGGCCTTCAGCAGTAGCCTTAGGAGGGAAGGAGACAGGCCCAGGTTCAAGGAACAAAGGGAAATAAATGAATCCGGAGCAAAGAGGAAAAGAAACCAAAAGGAAGTGAGGAAGGAGTTCATGTGTCTAGGCTGAAAGTGAGACAAGCGTGTGGCTGGATCTTGTGACACCTGAGTCCCAGCCCAACACTGTCAACCTAGGGGTCTCCAGCCCATTACAAATGGACATTGTGCTGGCTGATTACAACCAGCAGTTCCATTTCTTTGATCCTAAAGAGTAGTTCTGAATAACTAATTTCCAGTATTTAACCTGAATTCACATAAAATGTAGACTTTTGAGCTCTTCTGAAAAGTCAGAAACTTAAACCCTGACCTACATTTCTAAAGAGTGACCATTGGCTCTTCCCCTTTAAACACAACATGCTCGTACCAGGCTGCACTAATTACCTGGATCCTGGGCCAGTTATTTAGGGGCCTGTGTTGGCTTTGTCTTTTCCATTTACTCTTGAGTGTGAACAATCCCTCCTTGCTCCCTTCCCAGCACATAAAAAGTATGCCAAAAAGCAGACGTGTATTGTAATTATGCATCGCAAGAGAGAAAAGTTGAACTAGTCCAGGCCTGAAACCACTTATACCATAGGCTCAGAAACTTGCATGCAGAGAAAGCTGTTCATTGACCAGGGCAGGGGGACAGAGGTTGGGAGGAAAGAGTGTGTCAAAAGTTTTTTTTTAATTGGATTGTTCCCGGAAATCTTTCCAGAGATGAAGCATATTATTGTCTATAGGGGAAGTCAGGGGATCCCCCCCACACACAAACCCTGCTTACATGGCCCTCACTCCTCCTCCTCCTTCCCTGCCCATTTCACAGCTGCTGATGACAGATAAAACAGGCCACATGTTGGAGGGCAGGAGCCAGGGTCCTTCCAGCCTCGGTTGTCTTCCTGCTTGGTCATTGCTGGGAGGGCTGAAGCTCCCCAGAAGCAGGAGTTGCAGAGTCAGGAAGTTTCCTAACTTGTGGGGTTGGGACATGGTAAGTTTTATTGCTAAACACAGAGCTAATACTCTGTCCCAGTTAGTCACGAGGCTCAGGGTGGTTCAAAGGGCATATGTACTCAGCAGCTCGAGGAGGGGTGGGGCAGCCAGGGAAGCAATGAAGGGAAACACACAGCCTGCCTCTCTATCTCCCAGCAGTACTTCCCATAAGGGAGGGCTTTGATGATTCCTGTGCCAGGTTCCACTGCTCCCTCTGTGGCCTCACCTAAGTCAGTTGAGTTCTCTGGACCTTAATTGTCTTAAGCAAAGTGGGGAAACCTCCCTGCAGTGCTGGCTATACACCTCGGTAGTAGCTTCCTCCACACTCCGCCTCTCCACTATCTTGGCATAGCCTGAATCAACGGTTAGCCAGGACAGATGTTCCCAGGGATCTCTCTGGTTTCCAATGTCATAACTCACTATCCTTTACAAGTTCCTACTGACAATCAAAACAGAGCATGTGTTTGGAGTTATTTTTCCAGCATTAGCAATAAACTCATGTTACTGATTCCCATTTTCACTCCTGAGCCCTCTGGGTCTGGGATATTGCCCAGAAGTAAGAAGCTAGCAAACATCAGAAGGAATGTGGCCCTATATCCTCAAGAGCCAACTGAGTGCTGGGTTACTGAGAAACATGGTTCTTGCTGCACAGTCTCAGGGCTGTCTGAGCTCACTTCCAAGCAATCTGAATGAGTTCTAGTGGGGTGTATGTTATACAGACCAGCTGGGACCATCCATCCAGAGAGACAGGGCATCTCAGAGATGACTGTCGCTAGCTAGCATACAATAGTCTGACGACCCCTAAACATAAGCTTTGTGTCACTGCTTTTCAGCCCAACAGGAAATCACTGCAGAGGAAAGAACACAGGTTCTTGAGCATCAACTATGTGCTGGGCACTCAGGAAGATTGTTTCCCCCAGAATCCCTAGGAGTTGAGCACTCATCCCCACATTACAAGTCAGAAAGCTTGGCTCAACAAGGGAATGCCACTGGTTCCCAATCTCAGGGCTGTTAGCAGCACAGCAGAGATCCAAGTTCTGCCGTCCTGCCCTTGTCTTCTGGCATCATACCTCTTCCATGGGGCTGTCCATAACCTCCTGCAGAAAGCGCATTTGCACTCCAACCATGAAGGGGGTAGGGCAGCAGACAGTTGCCAGGAGGCTCTCCGGAACAACAGGGATGTAGGTATGTGCCCAGCTGAAGGGGTAGAGCAGGGCTGCAGTAGCGTGGATGCATTGAGACAGGGTGCTAGGACAGAACATGAAAAAGTGACTCTCAGAGGGGCCCGGGGCACCTCCATCCCAAACCTGCCTCACAGCCCACTGCCCCGGGGGAGCTGCCAAAAGTGCTGACTGGCTCAGTGAAAGAGGCAAGTCTGGGAGCCCCACTGCTCATAGAGCTTGTAACCACTTGTCTGGGAGGAGGAGCAGAGATCAGAAGAGGCCAAGGCTCCACCAAAGGCGGGGTCTCTGTTTGATCTGCCTTTTCCCTCTGTCTTCCCAGCCCATTACTGGCAGGAAATAGGAGCAGCTCCGAAGAAGGGAGGGAAGAAACTACTCTGCAGTGTTTCACAGTGGAACTCAGGACGTGGGTGTTGGGAAGAGGAAGACATTGGTTCCGCTTTTCAGGAACTTGCGGTGTAGTAAGGAGGCAAATATGGACACATGAGGGGGAGAACTTGGGGGGAAGACTTTTTCTCCTCTCTGTACCTGACCACCCTCATGCCCAGCCTCGACCTCACACAGCGCCCTCTGGCCGCTTGAGCCAGTTGAAAGTTACCAGGTTGGTGCTTGAGTTAGCCTGGGAAATCCCTGGGTTCCAGGAACCCCTGCCCAGGAATCCCTACCCGGAAAGTCCCACAGAGGTGGCCCCTCCAGCCTTTTCAACAAAGCATTGCTCGTGTCTTTGCTGCCCAAGTCACAACTCAACCTCCCTCCGCACCCTGTGACCTGTGCCACCCTGTTAACTTCCAAGGATCCTCAACCTGCCAGCCAAACTGCCCCAAAGCCAAGGCCAATAAAAACACACATGTGGAAACCTGTGAAAGCTTGTACTTTCTGAGTTACAAGGAAGGGCACTCCGAGAGTCCCAGTGGGGCACAAGATCTCTGGGAGTCCCCTTCCTGCCTGGGCTTCAGGGGTCTGCAGACCGAGCATGCCAGGTTGTACACTCTGCCCCTTTTGCTTCCTAAATGCTGACCTGTGTGTGCAGAGAAGTCAGAACTCCAGCCGCAGCTGCCACAGAAACATCTCCTTTTCATACAGGGAGAGAGCTTTCCTAAGTAAAAGATCATGCCACGCCTGCCAGGAGCAGTAGCTTGAAACTAGTTCCTTCTCGGTTATCACCAATTTCGGATGTTGTTAGACTTTTCTACAAGCAGAACTCATTCCTTGCCCAAGCTTCCCTCTCCTCTGGCACCCATGACATCCACCTGACCCTGCCAATTTCTCTCATTTCAGTCCCTAATATCCTTTTCCCCAGAAAAGCTAGAACCAGAGTTATTAGTCCAATGCCATTAGTCCTCTCTACATCCCCAGATAGGTAGTGACAGGTCAATCACCTACTATTTTGTATTCATTTTTGTTTTGTTCTTCTCTACTCTATCACTTGTCTCTCCATGTTTCTTAGACTTGAAAACACTCTGTTTCAACTACAGGCAGGATACATTCAACTGTGAACTTGATAAAAAGAATATCCAGCACTTACTAGCATGTGCCTAGCAGGATATCAAATACCTAGTGTGTATGATTTATTTTAATTCTCTCCTTAACCTTATGAAGATCCTCATAAGGTATAATCATTTCCATTTTACAGAGATCATGACCTCAAGAAGTTAATAAACTAACTCAAGGGAACCTCATAACTAAAGGTGGGCAGATTTGATCCTCATCCTGCTCCTGCCCATGACCTTGTGCTTTCAATCACCAGAAAATTCTGCAGCCCCCAAGGTCAAGGATCATGTCTTTCTTGTGTCTTCCCAATGCCATACAACTGGTGGACAGCAGGCACATCATAAATGTTTGTTGAGTGGGTAAATAAATGGGCTTAACCTCCATACCATCAAGACCTTCCTATCCTGTTCTCCACCCTCCTTCCATCCCTCCATTTTGCAAGGGCAGGATCATCTCTGCATCTACCCTGGCCAGTCCCACCTGGGCTGTCCCAGGAATACTTCCTGCTCCTCTCAGAGCTAAGTCAGGGACCTCCTTCAGGACCAAGCAACAATCCCATTTGGAGAGTGGGACAGGGGGACTGCACCAGCTGCTTCTCTAGACTTCAAGTGTAGCCCCAAGACCTGGGAGTGGGAGGGTGCACATAGGGTTCTACTGCCCGACTTCCTCTGGAGAACCCCAGGCTGTGCCCTTAAGCCCAGGGATTCCATCCCGCCCAGAGCAGTCACTCTGGCTGAACTCACCTGAGACCTTCTGCCAGGAAGATGATTTTTCTCTCTAGCACTGCAGAGGCAAAGATCTGCAGAATCTGCTCATAACGGAGACAGTCCAACAGAGAACTGAAATCCACATGTTCTAGATGAGAGTCCAGGGGCCGTGTCAGAGAGATGAACTGTGGGGAAACAAGAGTGAAGGAGAAAGTCGTCACAAAATCACACAGACCTGAGTACTGGGCCTCTACTCCAAGCTCCCCATCAGAGAGAGCTGATGCTGTCTCTCCTCTCCTTCCATGCTAAAAACCCACATTATATTGCTTTACTCCACTCTGAGGACAACCATGGGGTCAGCATTAGCTCTGCCCACTCTCTAGCCCCACAGGGCATCACATCAACATTTTGGCCTTCCAAACCCACAGTCTTCCTGCCGCCTGCCTTCCTGGGTGAGGCTGCACCCAGGTGCCTCACTTGCCTGCATTCCTCCCCCACCTTCAGGTCTCAGAGCTCCTCCCTGGCCACCTTGCACTTCGCTGTGGCTGTGCAATTTCCATCTCAATTATGCCATTTCTCATGATGCATAGATTGCTGAGTTTGCTCACTTAATGTCTGTCTTCCCCACTGGAATTTCAGCTTCACGAAGTCAGGGGCCAAACTGTTCAACACTGTGTGTCCAGAGAATAACTCAGCACACTGTAAGCACTGAGGACTTATTTTTCAAGTAAATGGGAAACTTAAGCCTCCCACCTTATTTTTCCCATGGGGAAGCCAAGGTGCAGAGGGGCACCCATCCCCCAACCCAGGGACCGGAACTGTAATTCTAGAACAATGAATGTGGCTTTTGCTATCTCAGTCTGTTCAGTGCCTTGAAACAATCACATCCTCAGAAGGAATGGGTGGGACTCAGGGCAGAGGGGATAAGTAAACAACAGAAGCTGTAAGGTAGAGGAATAGGACAGACAAGGACCACAGGATGGGGTGTGAGGACAAGGGGCTGTTTAGGGGCTGGGGCCAAAGTCCTTTCTAGCATCAGAAATCTCCACTTCCAAGGCTTGTGGATTACCAATTAAAAAGTCTGAGGGCTTTCACAATAACTTAGAGCTGTGGGCATTAGGTTAGAAGAACCCCCAAGTTTGCATTTGCTTTTTAGGTCTGCCAAGAACTCTAAGTGCCAGTCTCCATCTGGCTGAGTTTCTTTGTACTTGAATGGAGGTGAAAGATGCCAGGGAAGTCTGGTGGCTTGGACCTGTTGGGCTAACCCACCTCAGTGCCTGAGTCAGGGATGAAGCTCTTGAGTGTGACAGTCCTCCCAGGAGCAGGGAAGGCTGCCTCGCGGAGGCCCTGCATGAATGGGTAGATGACAGCCATGGAGATCTGATGCCTCTTCTCCACTTCATCCAGGATCTGCAGGGAAGGAGAGCCCCCACCGGAGGGCCACAGCTTAGAGGATGCAACTGGGCAGAGGGCAGAGAGCTCACATGTGCCAAGCACCACGAGGGTCTCACGTGGTGCCTCCACCTGCTGGTTCTCCTGCTCCCTCCTTGACAGAATCTGCTCTTGAGCTAAACAACCTGCTATTTACTGCCTGCACAGCACCTGCCTCCTTCCTTTGCCTTCACCTTCTTCATCACACCAGATGCCTATTTTCTCCTAACAACACAACACCGCCCGCTAGGAAGTCCTCCAAGGGCTAAGGCATTACCCACAACAGCACCACACTCATTTGGACTGCTCAGAGCGGGAGCCCACACACCGAAATCTCTCTGCTCTCCAGCTTGTACTGGAGGCTTCCCACATCAGAAGCTGCCTCCCCTTCTCAGAGGTGAACACTGAGTCCACGCAAAGCCACAGCATTTCCCCCCCTCCTCCTCCCAGGGTCCAGTTGAAGGTAGAACACGCTCTGATCCTGGCACAGGTGCATCAACACTCAACTGAGCTTCAAAAAAATTCCTGCTATTTGTTCAGTGCTCTGCCTCTCCTACATCATCACCTTATTTGATACCATTACAAGTCTGGAGATAAAAGTGCAGGGGCCATGCTCTGCAGATCATCATATCCACGTGACAGAAGAACGTAGAAACTCGGGGCAGACGTTTCCCAAGGCTGTTTCCCTTGGCTGCTCCAACTGCTTCCTAACCTGACCAGTGAGAACAGCAGCTCCCCCTGCAGTGGCCTTCACTTTTCTCTAAACTAAAATCAAGTCAGTCGAGCCCAGGCACTTCTGCCGGGGGTTTTCCCAGGTGTGTCCTGATGCCCACCCAAGCTGAGGGGGTGCACCCAGGCTGAGGGGGTGGTTACGACTCAGGGTTCAGCTTGCACAGGCAGGACTGGCAGATGGGCAGCACCTGGAAGCCGAACCTGCCCAACAGGCCCCAGGGAATCCCATACCACTCCTACCTTGGAGAACAAGCCGAAGCAACCGATGCAGCTGATGATACAGTACACCCGGGGGAGGCGAGGGCCAGGGCCAGCGGGCTACAGAGGGACAGAGAAGCACCTTCAATGCTGCAGCCTCCTCAGGGACTTCTGCAATCTGGGGCTGATGGGGCACAAGGCAGAGGGCTGGGCAGAAGGGAGAACGAAGGCAGGGGGTACATGGAGCAGGGCCTGGTTGTGCCATGGGTCATGAAGCAAGGAGGTCAGAACAGCCACCAAGGTCAAAAGATCCTTCAGGGGTCCAGCAGGCCCCCAGGCAAATACTGCCCCCTTCAGGACCAGCACAAGCTGGGGCTCAGCAGACACAGGAAGCAAGTGCATCGTGGAGATGAAGAAATGGCTAGGGAAAGGCGGCACTGGAACGCGGCTTAGAGGCTCCTCCTGAGACACAAGAACTAAACCTCACTGCCCAAATCCTAGGCTCCGCTCTGCAGCCAACAGGCCTGGACAAAGAAGGCAAGGACAGGAATCAGCTGAATCCCTTCCCAAAGACAGGGGAATTTCGGAGAGCAAAGGCCAGGAGGAGAGCTCAGACTACAGCATGGACAGCAAAGGTCCCCGGATGAGTGAGGAGGGGCATTATGTCATCATTTTCGCGGGTTTGCAGGGGTGGGGCACTAACATAGCAGCAGGTGCTGGGTTGGGCTCTCTCTCTCTCTCTCTAACCACCACTCCCAGGGAGCCTATGCTTCTGCAGCAGAGGCTTGAGCAAGCCCAGCTGTGGAGCTGAGGAGGGGTTAGTTCTGAGCTGTACAGACCAGGAGGCGCCTGCAGTAGCCGATCTTCCTGCTCCCATCCACATTGGTCAGGACGAAGGAAAAGGTCTCCCTAAGAAAGAGCAGATGGGCAGTCAGTGTCAAGGTCAACCATGGGCTGCTGACCAATCATGGTGGTAATAACATGCCTACTAAGTGTTCCTGGGTGTCGAGTCCTAAGTGCCTCATCTCATTTAGTTCTCCAAACCATGTTTTGATAGAGGTTCCGTATTTATACTCTCTCAAAGGCTCTGAGAAGGCATTTCTCATCCATGCTCAATCAACTCAAAATGCAATCTCAGCCAATTTCCAGGGCTTCAGCAGTAAGGACTTTTGCTATACAGTCTTCCTCTCGAGGCCAAGACCTCCTGCAAAGCCCCAGTGCTGCCAGCAGCAGAGACAAAGAGAGTGCTTACTGTGCCGAGGACAGGTGACCAAATGTCACCCATCTTTGCACAGTGACCAAACATAGCCAAGATCCTTGGCCTTAAGTGATCCTAGGCAGGATGTTTGCAGGGAAACATCCTTGGGAATATATTATTATACACCACAGGTGAGGGGGACCACAGGAGCCCCATGACTCACCCTGTCCCTCTGCCCTCTATAAGATACTCCTAGCCCAGGGCTGAGCATTACCTGGAATACTCAGTGAGCGGTGCCCACTCATTCCCATCTGGGAAGCAGAACAATGGGATGGCTTTGAGCAGCCGCTCCTCCTCCTCCTGCTGGCCCCGCAGCAGGTTCTCCCGCTGTAAGGAAAAGGAGAAGAACGATGTTGGAGGAGGGGACTTGGGGGCTAAGAGGCTTCTTTGGATCACTACAGCCATTTGAGGACAAGCCTTCCCACTGCTCTGGGCACCCAAACTTGCTGTAGCCTGTTATCCTGCATGGTCTACATCCTGGAGACTGCCTGGATGGCCCTGAAGTTAAGATGTGCTCTCCTGGGTCCTATCAACACAAACTGGGTTGGCTTTCACTATCTTGAAGATGTATATATTTCAGGAAGAGTGTCAAGGGGCCATCCTGAAGACAGAAAGGTCCTGAGATGGCACAGCCAAGTGGGAGGATGACATAAGTGAGATCCCACATCACAGATGAGAAGCAGCCAGCTCAGCTGCTGCACCTGTTAACACAGGGGCTAAATGGGCCCCTTCAACCAGGACATAGTCACCCAAGAAGCAGCCCAATGCTTGTGCTGTGACAGAGCACAGTGTTTGCCCACCAGCCAGGCACTTGTCCACCACTCTTTCTGCACAGCCTAGCGAGGTGATCCTTCCAGGAGGTCCAGCAGAAGATATGTTTCTCTACAGAGAAGGGTCACAGAACTTAGAAGAACTTGGGTGGGGGATCCACAAAAAGCAGCAGCTCTAGCCTTATTCCTCTGCTGAGGAGCTTAGGGCAAAGCTTAATTCTGCAAGTGATAACAGTTTTCTGTTATCTGGCTAAGAAGGAAATGGAGAGCAGTGAGCTCAGAGCTCAGAGCAGCTCTCGAATCAAGCCCTGGCAAGACAGGGAGCAGGAGACCGGAGCCTAAGGCAGCTTCCATGTAAACACTCCTCCCTCCAGGCCGTACCTTGGGAAACTGGTAGGTGATGGTGGGCTCATAATCATCCCCTAAAATCTTCTTTTTCAGGGAAACCACAAGAAGGTATTCAAAGAAGTGTTGCCCTCCAGCAAAATTGGGCAGAGGGTGTTCCTGGGTCCTTTCTGGCTCCTTTACAGCTTCATTCTGATTGTCCTGGGAAGATCCTGAAACCAAAAGAGCAGGACCCACTCACTCGCTGCTGCACCCAGCCGCAGAGCAGAATCTGAGAATCTGGGCAAGCCTCCATGCCTCCAAGCCACCACACCAGCCTGGACTGCACCAGCGGTCACGAATTGGGACCAGAGCCAAGCGGGCAGTTTCCACACCTGCCCTGGGAGACCTGAAACCCTGCGGAGCTGGGAGGGAAGAGGGCAGAAAACACTGGTGCAAAGCCAAGGAAATGTACTGCAGGGGCCACAGCAGGCCCTGGGCCGGGGGCCACCACACTCAGCCTGCTCCGGGGGTGTCCCAGGGCACTCCTGGAACTGTATGGCAGAGAGAAAAACCCAGGACCCCACAGTCAGAACAGGCCCCTGGGGCATATGGCCTTGAGCCCAACAACGCCACGGAGGTGCCTGGTCAGCTCCACACAGCACCAGGAAAACCTCTGGCCCGTCACATGGGGGACCACAGGAGGTGGAGACACGAGGGCAGGGGGAAAGGAGCATTTTAAGGAAGCAGCAGCCCCATGTGAAAGGGCCACCCTCCGCCCAGAAGGAAGTGGGCAGTCCAGTCCTGACCTGCTCGGCGGTGAAGCAGCCGGTTTCGGAAGACCCTGAGTGCCTGGCCTACCACTCGTCCTTCCATCTTCCCAGGCCTTCGGGGCATGGAGTACACCCCTGCTCCCAGCACAGGCTGCCTACAGAGAGCCCCAGCGAGCCAGGAGCTGCCGCGTCAGTCCCCTGCCACAGGAGCCTCTAGCAGTCCTCTATCGGAGGCGGAGGCAGGGAGGGCAGTTTCCATCCTCTGCACTCTTGGGGGGGCGGGGGGAGCTAGGAGGATGTGACGGGACCCAGGAGGCAGTCAGAAGCAGGCACTGACAGAGGCAGCATCCTGGCACTGCTGCTGAGGTCTCAGCTCCTCCCAGGAGCCCCAGGGTGTGGTAACAGAAAAGGTCATGAGCAAACACCTCCAGAGAGAGCCCAGCTGCTTTTGGGCTCAGGGCGTTGAACGTGCCAGCAAGCAGCAAGCATGCAGTGAGTTGGTTTACAACCTCAGGACAACGAAGAAGAATGTCTGATAGCATCAGGCTGTGGCTACTGGATCCTCGCTGCTCTCGAGACGGACATCTGATAGCCTCATAACTTGGATTGCTGACCTTCCACTTCTCAACCTGGTCAACAACAGCCAACCATCCCTGCACGGCCATCTGCTGCACTCTAGGATTTCCAGGACTTCCGGACCCCAACCAAGAGCACAGGACTAAACAACGAATGCCACTGTCCTCCCTGGATTAAGATAAGTTGGCCTGCTAATTCTGTAAAAGGAGCAATTCTAGCGGGAGAGGGAATCCCAGAATTCACTGCCTCTGCTACCCCCAACCCTTCCTCTGCACCCTGCCTCCCACGCCTGAGGGTCTCCTGATAGTGAGGCTGAGCATTCCTGCTCTTTCCGCAGTACCTGTTACAGGGAACTGCTCACCCAGGCAACGGTCCAGGGTAAGGCCAAGGAGCCCTGATCAGGGGCTCCAGCAGATTTTCTCTTCCCGAAAGAGGAAGCTCTGATTCAGACTGACCTGGGGTGGCAGCAGCATGAGGGCCACTTGTTGGAAAGCATCGGGCTGCTCAATGCTATACGCAGAGCTGCTAGCTTACTTCTGTATCTGGAGATGGGGAGGAGAGAATAGCAGCAAATCACCTGGGATTCTCACAGACACCCTGAACGAAAAGTCTGCGTGGATCAGAGGAGAGGCCTCTTAGCACGGAGTTGTCTCAAAGAAGACAAAGGGGGTAAAAGGGTTTGGTGCCAGCATCTGCCTGCCACGCCTGCCAAGAGCTGTCCACCCTGTGGATGACAGGGAGGTCCTCGAGTAGGGGAAAGGCTACTTTTCTCCTAAGACTGCTAGATGCAGGGTGGGCATCGGGCATGGAGGTTGCTGGGTATGAATCCTGGCTTTACTTCCAATCCTGGCTTTCTGCTAATGTGCACCATGAGAGGCAGAGGGGATGAGCCCAGTGCATGCGGCCTTGCTTCCCATGAGGGAGACCTGGATTGAGTTCCAGATGCCTGGCTTCAGCCTCGCCCATCTGGGAAGTGAACCAGTACACAAGGGATCTCTGTTTCTCTGGATCTATTCCTCTCTCTTTCCCCTTTTCAAATAAATTAAGAATAAATTTTTTAAAAGGAGTTTTAGACCTGGCTTTTACCAGACTAATAAAAACCAGGACCCAGTGGTCCAGTCATGACTCCTGGACAAGTCCAAGCACAGTAAATAAGGATGCTGGGAAAGTTGTAGTGGGTAAGAAGCATGAGCTGGAACCCTCAAAGCTGTCAGCCACATCTTATTCACAGCCTGTACAGACTTGAACAGTCCTCATCTCCTCTCTGGGGAGACTGAGGCACAGTGTAATTAAAGGGCTGCTTAAAATTTACGAGCTTTGGGCCTAGTGCAGTAGCCTAGCAGCTAAAGTCCTCGCCTTACACACACTTGGATCCCATATGGGCACTGGTTCTAATCCTAGTAGCCCTGCTTCACATCCAGCTCCCTGCCTGTGGCCTGGGAAAGCAGTTGAGGATGGCCCAGAGCCTTGGGACCCTGTACCGGTTGTGGGAGACCTGGAAGAGGCTCCAGGCTCCTGGCTTCGGATCGGCGCAGCTCTGGCCATTGTGGCCGCTTGGGGAGTGAATCAACAGATGGAAGATCTTCCTCTCTGTCTCTCCTCCTCTCTGTATATCTGCCTTTCCAATAAAAATAAATAAATATTTTTAAAAATTTTTCTAGCTTCACTGATGACAGGCAGGTTATGGACGTTCGTGTGCACCCTTTTGTTGTCTGGGCACACTCCACATCCCGCATTCCACAGGGTCACAGTGCACTTTGAGAACCAGCATCTTCTTGCTGATCTTTGAGAGTCTCAGGAAATCATGCCTTTTCCTAAATCCTTCGGGCAGCATTTTGAGCCCATTTCCTCCCACCTTATCAGAAGAGTCAACAGAACACCAAAGCTCAAAAAACCTTGACAAATAAAAAGGAACTTGTGAGCAGAGGCTTCTAGTAATCCAGAAAAAGATGGCTTTCTCCCCTACTTCCAAAAGGGGTGATCAACAGAAAAGCGTCAGAGAAAACTAAATTCCATCAGACACATGTTTCACAGAAGGCGTCACTTTTAATCCCTGCGCCCTAGCAAGAAGCAATTATCCCCAAATTTAATCAAGGAGGGACCCACCCTTTCTAGGGAAATCAGGGGTCAGGTTACACTGGTTCCTCCACCAGGAGGCCCCTCCCACAGCCACCTAACTGCAGTGCCACAGCCCTGTAGAATACAGCAGAGAATCCCCCTTGCAAACATATACCAAGCATAGAGTCCAGCTACGTATTGTCCAGATGGGTTGAATAGTTTCTTGAGGAGACCATTTCTGGTCCGAAGTTAGAGCTGATAGAGCCTGTGAAACTGTCACATAATGCAAAATAATTAATTAAAAAAAAAAACTTCAAAAAAAAAAAAAAAAAGAATACAGCAGAGAAGACTTTGGGAATCCTTCCCCCTCCGCTCTCTTTCAGCCCATGACAACCTCTACACTACTCCTTTGCACCAGCATGACTTACACACACACCCCCTCCTAATATACAACCCCTGAGGGCCAGGAACGTGAAGGATGGAGAAACCACCTTCTCCAAGCCTGGCAGGTGCTGTATCTCAGGACATCTAGTATTGTCCTCTCAGCTCCAGGTCCCCAAGGTCCAGGAAGCTCTTCCTGGTACCATCACCAGCCCCATGTCCAGGCACTGGTGAATTGGAACCACTGGAATGTCCTCTGGCCTGCAGGGAACAGCCCCTTGCCCTCCGCGGACTTCCCAGGAAAACAAGAGGAGAAGAAAGAGAAGACAAAATACCAGCTAGCTCTCCCGGGTCTCCCCCGTCCAGCTCCCCCCACCACCGTTCTGCACAGGGCCAGGCCTCGATCTGCTCAGCTCTTCCTCCAGGTGTGTTGACAGGAAACCGTGTGTTCATGAGGAACAACAAGGATGTGGAACGAAATAAAGGCAGAACACACTCAGAGGTCACCGCCTCACCCCCTGGGGTGGCCCTCACCAGGGGCTTAGAGCAGCCTTTTGGCTCACCAGTGTCAGAAGGGGTGGGTTGCCTGGGCATGACTCATGTTCTCAGAAGACAGGAGCCTCTGGACAGAGCATGTTGGGGCTCTTTGTGCATGGGACGCTGCTGGTGTGCAGCAACAAGTCTGCTGAATGAATGAATAGGTGTGTGAGGTCCTGACTGCCTCCCAAAGTGCAGGGCTCCCGCTGAGAAGGGAGAAACTACTACGGACTTCAAATCAACCCCACCACCCCAGAAGCGGGGACGTGGTCCCAGTTCCCTGATGAGCCTGGAGAAGTGAGGTGGGAGCTGCCGGCCTCGACTCACCCAGACCTTCCTGCAGGGCATTCGCTGCTGGTGCCAGCCCGTGATCAGGGAGCCGCCAGTGGCTGTCAGATAGACAGGGACAGCCTGGCTCCCAAAAGCCGGGCAAAGGACACAGCAGAGTGGAGCCCCACGGTGGAGCCGAATCGGGGCTGAGCTGGTGCCTTCCAGGAGGCACAGCAACCCGGGCACTTGGGGCACCCTGCGGTTGCACCACAGCTTCCTGGATGGCAGGACACGTGGCTCTGGGGGCCCCACAACGGTTTCCTTGGACCAGCCGCCTCCCCGACACCCCCGCAGGTCTGCCCACTCCGCGGACCTCCGTCCCCGGCCCCTCTTGACCCTTTCCTCCTTTCCACCTATGCCCTCTCTCCAGCTCACCTGACCCCCAGCCCAGCTCAGTCCTCCCGACTCCCTAGCAAACCTGCTCCGGCAGCCGTGCCTCCGCGCCACCCTCCCCGGCACCCGCCCCCAGGCGGCAGCCTCGGGCTCTCGCGCGCCTCGGTCCCCGCGCCCCTGGCCCGGCGCGCCCCGGTCAGCACTAACCCCCACGGCCGCGCTTCAGTCTCAGGCTGGCTCGCAGGCGGCGGCCGAGCCCATCCATGGCCCCTGCAGCGCCCGGCGCCAGTTCCCAGGTTCCGCACCGGCCCCGCCCCCCAGTCGCTGACCTCCGCGGGCCCCGACACTTTCACTTTCACGCGGGGGGTGGGGGGAGTCAGGAGATGGGGAACCCAGGAGTCTGGCCGGGGGCGGAGCGGCGCACCTTCCGGGCTCCGGCCCAACCCCTGCGCACCTGGGCGGGCCTGCTCTGCCCGCGGCAGCTGGCTGCGCGGCGTGGGGTGACAGAGGCTCTCGTGCCGGCATCCGGGAGGGGAGGCGCCTCGCGCTCCCGCACCCCACCAGGCTTGGCGAACCCATCCGAGGTTCCCAAACGTAGGCAACCTCCAAGGTGAGGGCTGGGAGGCGCACCTTCTAGCCCCGCCCCCATCTAATCCCAGAAGCGGACAGAGTTTTGGAGGCTTCGTACGTCTCAGTCCCCTCCACCTTTCTCCGGCTGCTGCTTTAGCTTCTGGCCAGTTCCAGGTGGCCTGCCGTATCTTGCCCTAGGATGATGTAGATCACAACGCTAGGCCTGCTGGCCACCCAGTCTGGTATTAGGCAGCTCAGAAACGTTGGGGCAGCTCCCCTGATGCTACCCCTGAGAGGTGTGAAACTTAGGAAATGTGTTCTGTGACACAAACTTAAAGGACTTTTACTGACATCACTGATGCCACTGCCTCTTCTCCTACCCAATCCCAGGTCCCCAATGCAGAGCCCTTCAGCTTCTTCTCCCTCCTTTCACCCTCACTCCCAAAGACACCCAGATTTCAACCTGCAATTTCAGTCAAGAATGTTCTATGGTTGGTAAGTGTCACTTGCCACTAGGCTTTGACCCTAGCTCCCCGCTCTAACCCCTGCCCAGGAGGGGTATCCAGGGGATGAGAGTGCATTTAATCCCTGCTCTAGAAACAAGAGGCAAAAGGAAGAAGACTCTCCAGCAGAACTGTCCCTGGCCCCTGGAGCTGACTCCCATCCTCATGTTGGCTTCAGGTGACTCTGGTTACAGACTATGGGTGAGCAGGAGCTGGGACGCCAGCCCTAGTATTAAACTGTCTAATTTTAGCACAAGGCTTCTAAAAGTTGACTTTATTCTGGGCGTGTGCAATTTTGTACTTGATTATACAGTATATTTCTGTTCTAGTCTGTGTGTATTAACAAACACAAGGACACACTTGTTTCCCAAGTATCTTCGCATGGCTAGACTGTCTTTGTCTCTCTAGGTAGAATAGCAGTTGCTCATAAGCTTACTCAATTTGTTGACTATTTTTCTACCTTAATTTTCGCAACCTATTTCATAGCCTGACCAGCAAAACTGCATCCTTCCTTTAAAAAAGAGAGGCTGATGTTGTAGCATAATGAATAAAGCCACTGCCTGTGCCATCAGCATTCCACGTGGATTCTGGTTCCTGTCCTGGCTGCTCCGTCCCCAATCCAGCTCTCTGATAATGGCCTGGGTAAAGCAATGGAAGACGGCCCAAGTGCTTGGACCGCTGATATCCATGTTGTAGACCTGGAGAAAGCTGCATGGCTCATGGCTTCAACCCAGTCTAGTCCTGGCCACTGTGGTCACTTGGGCAGTGAACAAGCAGCTGTCTCACTCTGGTTTTCCCTCTCTCTGTAGCACTAACTTTGCAAATTAAAAAGGATGAAGTGTGTCCTTGTATGCCAGAAAGACAAAAATGTTCATAAAATCATATCTGAAATAGTCTCAAGCTGGACAGAACTCCACATGTCCATTAAGAGGAAGAATGATCAATTACAGAGTATTCATACAACCCAAATACTACGTAGTGTTAAAGACAAGTAAGACACCAGTGCATACAACAACATGGTCGCAATGCTCAAACATAACCTTGAGCGAAAGAGTCCAGACACAAAAGAGCATATAATGTAGGAATCCACTCATACAAGGTTTAAAGCAGGCAAAATTAATCTAAGTTAAGGATAGTGAAGATGGTGTTACATTTAGGAAGAGAATCAAATCAAGATTGGGAAAATTCTGCAAATGTTTCGGGGTGCTGGTGATGCCCTATTTGCTAACCTGGTGACAAATGTACTTTGGCGATCAGTGATACAAACTTCAGTCCCCCACATCCTAATAATTTCTCATTTGATTCTTATATTTTTTCTATCTGTGATGGGGCTTTAATTTTAAAAAGATTTACTAAGAATGCCTTAAGAAGATAGGGTGGCATTAATGAGGGGAGTGAAATGCATTCTTAGTAAATCTTTTTAAAATCAAAGCCCCACGCACAGACAGAAAACATTTAAGCATAGAGTATAAAGAATGCTCAGTGAAGTACACGCAAGGATTCGGAAATGGTATCTGAAGACTGGAAACAAAGATGATCTTTTACACTACTACTAAGAGTTCCTGGAGCCAACATCCTCAATCTCTTCCTCTCTTCTGGACAATTGTTTTTGTTCAAGTTTGAGGACACATTCATTCATGAAATCCTCCTCGACTGAAGTTCCCGTGTGATTGATTGGTCCTGCTACTGTCTGGCCTCATTTTGTGCTGCTTGGTCCCTGCTTAGATCATGCTTCCTGTTCTCCCAAAGTGCCAAGATACATTCACTCCAAGCATTTCCCCCATTGCTGATCCTCTGCCTCAAATAATCTTCCACAGGGTCCTCATCCTTTAACTTTTGTTCATTCTTCCTATTTTTGCTTAAAAGGCTTTTCCTGAGAAGCCTTATTGACCCTTATTCCATTTAAATCAGATCCACCAGTTATGCCCTCAAGTCACACTATTGCCTTTGTTTCCTTGGGCACATTCAGTGTAATGTGTAGACATATGTAGGTTGCTGAGGTTATCTGTATAAATACTATCTCCCTTTCTAGAGTCATCCCAAGGTGACATGGATTGTGTCTCTTTTGCTCGACTCTTGTTGCCCAGAACAGTAGCAGCAGCACGCATAGATACTCAGGAAATACCTGCTGAGTAAATGGATAAGTAAAGGTAGTCTACCTTAATCCTATGTCTGTAGGAGCTAGAAAATTAATGGAAATAGTTTTGATCTTCTAAGCTCTAAGAGGCAAACCCTTTGGTTGCCTAACACCCATCTGGGATGGCAGAGTGATATGTTTTTCTGCCTCTGAGCATCCCTGGGGTTGGATGCCATGGCAGGAAATTTTGAGATGAAGCCAGAACATGCAGCAGTACAAGAACAAGGTACTTCCAGGAAAATGCAAATGGGGCAGGAGCCAAGGATTGCTGGCAGGCTTGGAGTCACCCCTATTCTGCCTTCTGTTTACCTAAAATAATAACTTGGGTTCAAGGCAGTGAGCCATCTAAGCACGTCTTACATGGCATCCGAACACAAACACACACACCAAAGATACAAACAGAACAAAAAGCTCACAACACAGTACCGCTTTACTGTGTGTAAGCAGGAGTTTTCATTCAATTGTCTTTTCATTCTCTAATACATTTAAAAAATATGCCTGTTTGTGGTGCCTGAAAATATTTTCACCACTCCAAAAATGTGTGTGACTAGCAATTTGAAACAATTTTTTGGTTTCTGATACTTTTTCTGATAACTCTGCTACTAGACTACCTGAGTTGGTATTCTAACGTTGCCAACGCTAGTTTTGGGACATCGGACAAGTTTCTTACCTTCCCTGAGATCCCACGTTTTCATAATTGATGGGCTAAATAGTGGTGCCTGTTTTATATGGTTGTTTTAAAGATTAAATGAATTAGTACATGTAAAGGACATGGGATAGAAAGCCATTGGGAAGTCTGAACAGGAAGTTGGCAGGATCCCAAGAAAAGAAGTAAGATGTGGCCTCTGTCAGCATGACGTTAGCACTTGAATGGGAAAGAGAGACTGTGGAAGGACAGGGATGGAGGTAAACGCAGCGAAGGCCAGGGTCATGAAGAAGAAGCCTACATTGCACCCTAAAGAACCAGATCTAGGCTCTGGGAGGTAGGTTTGGGAGCTTTTTACTTACTTTTTCTAAAAATGCCATTTTCTTTTAAAAAAATTAGGCTAATTTTTTAGAGAAGTTATATGTTTTTAAAAAGACTAAGCAGAGAGTACAAAATTCCAAGATATTTTCTGATCCCTACCCACACAGATTTTAGTTATCTTTAATTCATTACTGTTGCAAGTTCACATTGGCACACTATTATTACTAACTAAAGGCCTTAGTTAACATTACAGTTTACTGTTTTTCTGGGCATCTTGTGTATTTTGACAGGTGTATAGTAACATGTGTCTACCGTGATGGTGTAACACAGAATAGTTTCACTGTCTTAAAAACCTTCTGTGCTCTGCCATTCTTCTCCTGGCTCACCCCTCAAACACTGACCTTTTTAAATGCCTTCCATAATTTTGCCTTTTTCCAGAGTGCTTTATAGGGAATGTGACCTTGTCACACATGTTTCTTCCACTTAAACTTATCTACTTTCCACTTAAAAATCAGTCTGGATGCAGATTGGATGCCTAAGAAAAAGAGAGCTTGAGCTTGCATTCTGTAAATTTCTATTTTTCTTCCTGTTGTTTTTTTTGTAATTGTGGCTTTCCATTTAAGGGATGTGCAGTAACTGTGTAACGGAGACTATCATGTCCAGACATGAGGATATAATGCACTACACATCTCTACTTCCAGACAAAGATGGACTCCCAGTGGAACTGTCTACTATATCTTGACAATATGATGCTGGACTCTCTGCCATTGTCCATATCCACATTAAGGGACATATGACTGTGTAAGAAGAACTATACTTTAGTAATGATATAGAGGAACTCCATGAAGGGGTGGAAATTGGCGAGGGGGTAAGAGAAACCCCAGGGCTTATGGAACTGTATCATTTTATAATAGTAATAATAAAAAGTAAAATTTTAAAAAATTTAAAAAATTTTAAAATTGCGTTTTCAGGGCAACATGGGGCTTTGAATGCTGAGGCCTCGCCAATTTCCTTCAGAATCATCTGCTTCATAAATATTTGTTGAGCAAATGAATGGATGAATCCCTAGCCCTGGGACTCCAACAGCAGCAGATGGTCAGTATGGAACTGTTGAGCTGAATTACAGGCTCAGCACCTTGATTACATTTAGGGGGTTCCAAGTCCTACTTAATGGTTTACTTAAGGGAAACAGATCACTCTCTTGTGTTCCAGAATACTATGATACGTGTTTTACAAATATGATCTCAAATCAGCATGACCAATAATCCTTTGAGCTAGATACTGCTATTCCTGCTTTATAGATGAAGAAGCCGGATCAGGGATGTGAAGAACCTTTGCCAGTGTCACATGAGAACCACGTTTCCAGGTTGGTGGAGCACATCAGTGGGTGCTCAGCATGTGTGGAGTCCCCACATTGCCGGTAGTGCTTCTGTACACAAAGCCTTCTGATGTCCCCCAATAGGTGTCCTGTGAGGCCAGTCAAGCTAGTCTGCTTACTGACTCTAAAATACCCAGCCTATTTCAACATTCTACACTGAGATATTCCCCAACAGTAGAACTTGTTTGATTTTCTTTTTCCTATGTGGGAGAGAGGTTCATTGTAGTAGGTGTCACAGTGGCAGGAAGTTCTCAGAGATATTAATCACCACCTAGAGATAAGGCACCCACATAATTCCACCCTAAAACAGGGGTTAAGGGCCCCTGTTTGTCAAGATAGGAGGTAGGAGGGGGACTGAAGATCATAGGGAGCTTTGTAATTCATTAAAGATTCTTAGATGTTTCTATCTACAATCATCATTTAAGATGCTCAATTTTCTACAACACTTCAAAATCAGAAAAGGCTTCTAAATCTGACAATTAAAATACCAAGCAAGTCTCTTTTTCTCTTTTGAACAAGATGTATTAGTATACTTATTTGAAATGCAGAGTTACAGAGAGAGAGAGAGAGAGAGAGAGAGAGAGAGACAGAATCAGAGAAAGAGATCTTCTGTCCTCTAGTTCAGTTTCCAAATGGCCTCAATGATCAGAGCTGGCCCAGTCTGAGGCCAGGAGCCAGGAGCATCTATCAGGTTTCCCACTTGAGTACCCAAGCACTTGGGTCAACTACCACTGCTCTCCCAGATGCATTAGCAGGTAACTGGATGAGCAGTAAAGCAGCCAGAATTCAAACCAGTGCTACATGGGGTGTCAGCACTATAAATGGGAGCTATACCTGCTAATCTACAGTGCTCGTTCCAAAACAAATCTTGTAAAATAAACAAGCCCACTGATTAATTGAGTATGTAGAGAATAACCATGGTAATAGTATGAGAACAAATCACTTTACTTGAGTGAAAACAATCGACCCAAAATGCTGATCCTGAATTTATTTCCTTATCGACTCTGATTATCTGTACAATATCACAACGCTCAGAATTTTCTCAACAGCCAAGGGAAACTTGAAAACCTACTCACTCATGCGGTGACAGTAACTGAAAATTAAGAGCAAGGGTTTGATCTGCGACTGGATAAGAAACAAGACTTGAGCATTAATTCCAAGATCGAAGATGAACCGTAAGTTAATAAACAGGGCTCTTCTTGGAGACATAAGACTTCCCAGTCTTCTATCTTTTCCAGCAATCTAGTGCCTCTTACACACCTTTTTAATTTTTTTCAAACAGTAGCTGTTTGTAATATTTTAATGAGCTGTTTTCTAGATGAATTTTAATCTACTAATTTGAATTGAAACTCTTGTTCTTATTTGAATTGAAAATGATTAAAGTTTTTCTTTCATCCTGTGGTCCTGCACCTGACTGCCCCTCTACACCTGACATGCTTCATGAACTACCATACCCCAGCTGTCTATTTTTGGAAGCAGTTTAGACTGTTACGTTAGAAGGGACCAAGCAGGGACCACACTAGAAACATTCACATGCCCCAGGATGTTCCTGCCAAGAGCTGGAGCCTGCTTTTGAAATGGGAAAATCATTGCCTTCAGAACACTGAGGGCTTGCCAGCCTCTGGGCTCCCTGGTTGGGGTGTGAAGCTTTGTCCCTATACAGCCACTGCTGGCTGTGCAGACTAGAATCCAGAAGAGGTGTCTTGATAAGCCCTACCTTCAGCCCCTCCACACCAATCATAGGAACGTGATTGAAGTCTATCTTCTATCTCTCCTTCTTTGTTAGCTTAATGAGCAGAGACACATAGCACAGAGCAGTGGGCTGTTAAGCACAATCCTGACAATATGGAAGTCAGTTGGTACTTAATTTACTGGTTAATATTCTGACTATAGGCACTGACGCACTTCAATAACAAAGCCCAAGAAAATAAAACACTCAAGTTCTGAGAGTTCTCATCTCCCCTCAGCCCTGCTTAGCTCTGGGAGGAATCATACTGACAACTTCATTACATAGAAAGGCTAGCTCCTAAGTGACCATGACGTGTATGGGAAGCCAAGGAAACTGTGAAAGTTTGTGGAATACAAGCAAGAGAATAAAGGGGGAGCTTGGCAGTGGGTAAAAGCTTAGGAGTTGGGTAAAGGGGCTGGGGAAAATGGTATAACCCTCACAATCATGTCATCCACTTAGGTGTTGGAAATTACTTTTCTTGGGTCAAGTGCAACGGCTCAATGGCTAAATCCACACCTTGCATGCACCAGGATCCCGTATGGGCACCAGTTCATGTCCCAGCTGCTCTACTTCCCATCCAGCTTCCTGCATATGACCTGAGAAAGCAGTAGAGGACAGCCCAAAGACTTAAGACCCTACACCCATGTGGGAGACCCCAAAGAATCTCTTGGCTCCTGTTTTCAGATCAGCTCAGCTCTGGCCATTGGCTGCCATCCAGGGAGTGAACCAGTAGATGGATCTCTCTGTATCTCGCTTTCTCTGAAAATCTGTCTTGACAATAAAAATAAATAAATCTTTAAGAAAAAAAAGTACTTTCCTTTCTCCCTCTAGGCTCCTGCAGAAAATGTCAGTGCATCTTATGTCTTCTTTAGTGAGGATGCACACAGTTCATAGATGCACAGGTGTACACCTATCTGTTTAACTGGATTGCCATGTTAACACAGGTCCCATAATGAAGTAAGGCCACTTAAACTCAGGGCCCTCTAGGAGCTGGTGCTGTTGGGATGACATATGAACCAGGGGATAGACGCCAGCTTCACCTTTTCAGATGAAAAGATCTTTTCAGATCTTTCTAAGAGCTAGGAAGGTTGCTGCCTGCCCCTCCATCTCTCCACTTCTCAGTTCAGCTTTATGTTATTCCAGCAAGTCTTCACGGGGCGAGTGTTAGGGCACACTGGGTTAAGTTGCTGCTTGGGATGCGTGCATCTTACATCAGAGTGCCTGGGTTCAACTCACAGCTACTTGGCTTCTAATCTAGCTCCCTACTAACGTATCTGGAGAAACAGTGAATGGTGGCTCCGGTACTTGAGCTCCTGTCATCCATTTGGGAAATTCAGATGGAATTTCTAGCTTGGCCTTCAGCCTAGCTCAGCCCTGGCTGTTGCATACCCCATTTATGGCATGAACTGACAGTTGGAAGATTTTGCTTCTCTCTTTGTTACCCTGCCTTTTAAATAAACAAATCTTTTTCTTTCTTTTAAAGGAAACCTTCACACAGCTGTCATTTCCTGAGTGTCACACTGCTGGGTTCTGAAGATTGAAGCACACAAACTCAGCCCCAAGGAGACACCATCCAAAGGCAACAGAAGCTGCAACATTCTTGAATATGCCAAGGGAAAGTTTAGACAGGAAAACCATTCAATATTGTTGCCTTGCACTCCAGTGGTAGGTACAACAAAGCCCACTGGTGTCCTTGTACTGACAGGAGGAACGGCACAGTAGTGATTAGCACCTGACAGGTGGAAGGGCTGAGCAGCACACAAGGTGTAGATACTGTGAGAAATCATGTGCACCGAGTTCCCAGGGTGACGAGGCTGTGAAAAATTGCTTCGTTCTGCGGTCTCTCTCTCTCTCTCTCTCTCACACACACACACACACACACTCCTCTCTCCCTCTCTCTATAAAGAGAACCCCATACAAACTGGCACTTATTCTATAGGGACTAAAAACCACTCCCCTTCTTATCAAGAAACCTTGTCTCTGCTGGTCTGGCAAAGAGGTTGCCTGGCTGCAGGAGGCCAAGGGCGGAAGGCGGGGTTAAGGCTGTTTATCAGTTTGTTCTGGGCAAGGAGGTGGAACCGTCACCCATCACCCACAGCACTAACCAGAGGAAACTGCCTGTTCCCAGCTGTAGTGGGACTTCCTGCCAGAGCACCTGCCAGACGTTTCTTGACTGAAGTGGGCCTCCCTCTGGGTCTTTGCAGACAGAGGTGGGGAGTGGGGCAGGTCTATGAATGACTAATCCCCAGCCTCCCAGGCCAAATCTGAACTACGGGCTGACTGGATAGGAGGCTACAGATAAAAGAACACCAGGCGTTGAGCCAGAAATTTCTGTAGCTAAATCCTGGTCCAGCTGGTTGAAAGTGGATGGTCTCCTTCCCTGTAGGATGGGGTGAGGAAGCAAGGCCACTGACCCTGAAGGTCACTCACATAACTTTCTCTCCACTTGTTTAACTTTCAAATTTCCCCCTTCCTTCTCAGTTCCCAGGATCCTATCCTTCTGCTTGCACCACCAGCCAAACCTGAACATTCTGTTTCTTTTATTTTGAACAGTGATTTTTCTTTCTTTCTTTCTTTTTTATTTAAGTGGCCATCCACTTAATTGTTCCCAACAGCAAGTTATCTGAGGGCAATTCTGGCTCCAGTCTTAAAGTAGGTGCCTTTCCCCCCTCAGTATACCAATTATTCAAGTTTCATTTTCCTTGTCAGAGAACTTAGGATGAGAGAGAGTGACAGAAAGAGAGAGAGAGAGAGAGAGAGAGAGAGAGAGAGAGAGAGGAAACGTGTTTGTGTCTAGCTGGTCTTCCATTTTCGACATGAGCTCTGCAGGTCCCAGGGAACTGTTCTTGTCACAGGCCAGGACTTTACACTCCAAAGTAATACCCATCTCCCTTTGTCAAGTGCCACACAGAGCTTCTACCAACTTCTTTGTGAAGCCTCCGTAACCAAAGTGCTGTTGTGCCAAAACATGTCCATTACATACACCTGCTGAACATGAAGGTGGGAAAAGGCATTTAAAAGCAAGTTACAAACACCAATCAATGGTCAAAATTGTCCCATGTCCTTTCTTCACAGCAGTAGACATCCTTTGATGCAAAGGAAGGGAAATCCTAGACTTCGGTTTTCCAGAATGAGTTACGATTCACTCAAAGTAGAGTAAGGTTGTCTATGTGACCCAATGAAATGAAAGGGGGAACTTCACTGGATGTGGCTTCCAGGAAAGCTTTTGCTTTCTAGGTAGAAAAGGACAAGTTAACTGGCAGATACTCTTTAATCTCTTTGCCATTTCTTCTTTCTTGGAACACTGATATGATGCCTGGAAGTATAGCAGTCATGAGGCACAAGATGAAAGCCACACAGGCAAGTATGTTACAGTCTAGTTTAGCTTCAAGAAAATGAGAGCCTGCGATACTAATGGCTATCGTTAGGGACTGACAAACCTTGGTCTGGCCAGCTATGTGAAACAGATGAGCCCACATCTGCTTATGTTGAGTTTTCTGTTATACAGTGAATACCTGAAAGGGGTTCTCAGCAGTGTGTTGTTCTTGTTCTCAAGAAGTAGCCAACCGCTCACTTACATACACCTTGGAGTCACTCCTGATTCTACTTCTACCACATAGACAAGTATCACCTGCTCTCTCATCAGACCACCACCAAAATCCTGCCCAAAGCTCACTGCCACTGCTGCCATGTTTCACTCACAAGCTGCAACAGTCTCTGAATCCAGCCACTTTGGTGGACCTGCCAATCTATCCTCAATACAGAAGCCAGAATGATTTTATTAAAATCTAAGACAGATGGTACGCCTTTTCTCATAGAAACCATCCAATGTTGTTCATGTTACTCAAATTAAAGTTCTTTTTAAAAAGGGATTTATTTATTCACTCAAAAGCCAAGAGAGAGTCTAAGAGAGAAAGAGAGATCTTCCACCCACTGGTCCCCTCCCCAAATGGCTGTACAGTTGGAGTTGGGCTGCTCTGAAGTCAGGAGCCAGGAGCTTCCTTCGGGACTCCCAGGTAGATGTGGGGGTCTAAGCACTTGGGTCATCCTTTGCCTTTTCTCCAGGCATATTATCACAAAGCTAGATTGGAAGCAAAGCAGCTGGTACTTGAACCTGTGCCCAGATGGAATACTGGAACTGCAGGCAGCAGCATTGCCTGCTATGCAGCAGCACCAGCTTCTAAAAGTTAAGGTACTTAAAATGACCTGTAGGAAAACTGCATAATTTGGCCAAATTCTAGCTTTTACGGGGAGGGACGTGTTATTCCGACTTCAGGTTTGTTAATATGTCCTTCTGTAACATCTATTAAGACCATGGATCTTTAATTTTAAAATATGGTATATTCCAGCTCTTCTCCATTTTTTCCTGTTTCACAATTCCAACCTTTCTTCATTATACTCATGCTTCCTAAGAAATTTTTGAGCCCATTTATAGAATAGTCACTTTAGCATACATATGATCATTTCTGTCATTTCTCAGCTGTGAGTTTTCATTTCTTGGGTTTTTTGCACATCTAGTAGCTCTTCATTGGATGCTAAACATTGTATACAACAGGATGTTGACTGTTCAGATTTTGTTACCATGCAGTTCGTGTCTTCACAGATTTTGAAGCTTATATTTAGACTTCCTTAGGACTGGTCTATAATTGTCTTTACTCCAGAGTATAGGCTTTACTAATGTTGGGCCCTTCCAAGGTCTCCACGAATTTTCCCAGCTGTTCAGCAGGGACTCTCCTTCTTGGCTCTCCTAACTTGAACACCTGCAAGCACTGTGCAAGCTCCCATGACTCTTCAGCTCTGTCCCCATACTCACTACATGGTGAACATTCTTTGTCCTGCTCCGGAAACTCACCCTGTGTGTGCACAGCTAGCATTCAGCCACGGATCCAGGAGAACCCTATTCAGTCCTCTGAAGCCCCATTTCTGTATCTTTCCCTAGTTTCTGCTGCCCTGTGTCAACCTCCACATGCCTCAGCCTCTTCAAACTCCAGTCTTGGTCTTCTCAGTCCAGGGGGAATGTTCAGGCTCTTCATTGAATGTTCTCCCTTTTGGGTTACAACCTGGAGACAGTGCCATGGTGGAAAAGTTTACAGCAGCAGTTGGACTCAGTTCATCCATTTTCCTTCTCTTAGGATCAGAGTCCAGCATTGCATGTTGCCTGATGTCTAAAAACAATACATTTATGCATTTCATCTAGCTTTCCTGGTTCGTGGAATGAGGATCACTCAGTTGTGACTAGAGTTGTAATGGTCATAGATATCTGCTAGTCTTTGGAGGATTTCCACCTCCAAGCTAGATACCAGGGAACAAAGATGAGCTAGAATACCTGCGACACATGGTAGGGCAGTGGAAGTTTGGGGAAGGGAAGTGATGTGTCCAAGGCAAGGTTGTTGTGAGGGCACAGTTGGGTGTCCAGGTGTTTGGTGCCCCAAGATGTTCTTTGCTGTCTGAGCCACATCATCCTTTCTTCAGCTTAGCTGCGCTGAGCACTCCCTGGCCCTCAGCTACCCTCTCCTCCCGCTCTCCTGCCCTCCAGCTCCCAGAATTTTGGTATTAGGCTTTCCTATATCCCCACGGAATCTATCCTGGAAGTATCCTTCAGGCCTGTGGGTAGTGGGCCACTAAAAAGACTGATATCCCCAAGTTCCATCACAAGCCAATAGGACAAGCTTCTGATTCTCTTCCCCTACTCTTTGCCCTCTGCTTCAGATTAGCCCCCAAAGTCCTGTCACTGACATGTGAAATATGAGACCATGTCCGTGAAAGTAGGCTGTGAACAGTGGCACTTAAGCCAATAGAATCAACATAGCATACAATAGATACATAGCAACAAGCACTCACCTCTGTGTGTTTTAGGCTGAGGGGTGACCAAAACAGGTTCTCCTTAAAGAGGTACATGTTCCAGGGGCCCACTGCTCTAGATGGTTGCTATGGGGGTATATAGGTAGCAGACAGCCTCCTGCTGCCATATTTGGTGGGTATACTTATTTGCAGATGTCTACTTCACCCAAGGTCATGGGCAATTCAGATCTGAAGAGGGAACCATGTGGGTACTCAGAGATCCAGGCACTGAGTCTGAAGTGAGACATTAATCTGAAGCTTCTGTCCAGGTATGATACAGTTGTATCAAGGCTCCCTCCTTTCCATCTGCAAACAGCTATTCCTGATGAACGATCTGTACTCACATCAATTTTACACCTGTATCTGCAAAACTCAGCCTGGCCCGTGGAACCACTGCTGGGCTTTGGCAGCCACAGGTCAGTCCAAGTTCCTTGTAGCCAGAGCAATGTCAAGCAGTGGCTAACGACTTCATGCAAGGACCAACTCAGTACCACAGGTTGCAAACTCTTACAGTTCTGTGCCTTTTTTCATTATCATTGTGGCTGGGAATTGAAACAACACCTGGAAATCACCAAAGAACATGGCTAGGTAATATCTGAGTCTATTTGCAAAGCCAGTGTTTCATGTACATTATAATATTTAATTCCCATTTTCCCCATTTCTATGGGGAGGCAGCTTCACCATCCTTTTTATAAAGTACTTCCCTAGTCCGTGTTTGATGAAGACTGGAGGTCAGACACAGGGACAGGTGAACTGTCCCCTCCAGTCTCTTCTACCTTCCATGGCACGAGTTTTTGTGGGTAACTTCACATTCACTATTGCTTCTTGCTCACACCGCCTTTGGCTCCTTCCTCCCCCAGCTCTCAGTTTTGCAGACTTGGTGGCCACTGCTCAGGACTCAGGAGCAACACAGAGGCACTTTGTGTGTCCAACCCCCACTCTCAAAAATAGGAAGAAGAGAAGCTTTCAGCCCACATCCTGCATTTGAGCAAAGTTCCCACCAGTGGTTCAACCCAAGCAGAGGTTTATGCAACATCTTTCAGTTCACACCTAACCTAGCAACCACCAAATCTGGATTCCCAAAAGGTCACTTGTTCATTCATCAATAAAAGATGAGATGTCAATGATGAGCCCAATGTGTACAGGGGCCAGCTAGGAGCACATAGATGGGTAATTCGTGTATTTATTCTTAGCTGTGTTCATTTATCAATCACTTACTGGACTCTTAATTTTAAAAAATATTTTAAAATTTTTATTTGAAAGGTACATCTTACAGCGAGAAGGAAAGGCAGAGAGAGTCTTCTATCTGTTGGTTCACTCCCCAAATGGCTGCAATAGCTGGAGCTGAGTCAATCCACAGCCAAGAGACAGGAGCTTTTTCCAGATCTCGAAAGCAGGTGTAGGACCCAAGGACTTGAGTATCCTCTGTCACCTCCCCATACCATAAGCAGGGTGTTATGTCAGAAGTGGAGAAGCCAGGACACGAACCAGTGCCTGTATGGGAGGACTATGCTTGCAGGCAGGGGATTAGCTTGCTATGCCATAGCATCAGTCCCTGAGCTCCTGTTTTTGTCTGAAGCCTAAGTCCTGAAAATATAGTAATGATAAATTCAAGTAAAATTGAGGTTCACTAAAAATCATTAGTCCACTGAAATGCTAATATGGAATCCTTGTCATTTAAGACGCTAAAATGTTGGTTAATGTTTCCCAGATAACTGGTGCCATTTGGACAGTAAATGACTCAACAAAAACATGTGTTCCCTTGAATCATTCATGCAAAGTGCCTGCTCCCACTTACTGCTGTTTCTCTTGGGTTGTGTAACTGAGGTGATCAACAGCCAATCAGTATCTGGTGCTATTGTTAACCATTGAAATTGCAACGGTCACTTTGTGGTGATGGTTTTGGTTTCTGTTTTCTTTCATTTCTTTCTGTGCATTCAAACTTCTTGGACTCTGTTTTGGAGCATCTGTTCTAGCATGTTTGTTTCTAGGTGAACATCTTTACTCCAGTGAAAAAAATTTCTTTATCCTCACATGGAGTGTGCCCTAACTGGCTTTCTAGGTTGACAATGGGGAGCAGAAACAGTTTTATCTCATGTTCTCAAATACTGATTAGTTTATTGGTTTATTTGAAAAGCAGAATCTCTTTCTCTTTCTCTTTTTTTTTCTCTCTCTCTCTCTTCTCCCCCCCAACAGAGGGGTCCCTGATCTACTGGGTCATTACTCCTATGTCTACAACAGCCAGATATGGGCTAGGCTAAAGCCAGGAGCCAGAAACTCCATCCTGCTCTCCCACATGGATGACAGGTGCCCGAGTACTTGGGTCATCCTCTGCTGCTTTCCTGGGTACATGAGCAGGGAGCTGGGTTGGAAGCAGATCAGTGGGGACTGGCCTCTTGGATGGCTTGCAAATAACAGCGTAAATTGACTGTACCACAACATAAACCCCTTCAAGTCCATTGTCAAACACTCTGGAACAGTCTACACTCACACTGCCTGGAAGGATGCACAGAGACTTGAAGCTCATGTTTGCTTGTCATTTCTCATTCACAAAGAGCTCTCACCCCAATGGGTGCTCTGGATCCTCTGGAAGTCTGTGCTCTTCACTGGCCTCTCTGGGGGATGCCCAGGCCCAAAGTTCTCAGCAGGGAGGAAGCATGCCTCTTTGCACCTGCTGTGTGGACACTGGGTGACTTTAATCTTCCTTGCAGTGGCCTGCCTTGGAGATGAGCCTCTCTTAGCAAGTCTCTCTCATGCCCCATGCTGAAATAGGTGAAAACAGGGCTCTGCATCAACCTTGGGGCACGCTAACCATAGCCCCTTCCTCTTAGGTACGCCAAGTCTAGGCCTGAACCAGGCCCCAGAAGAAAACAAGGTAAGAAGGCCAAGCCTCAGGAATGCAAGCCTGAGGGGCAAAGAAGAAACACTCACTTTGCCATATATGGAACGGAGCATTTCTTCCTCTTTTCTTCCTCGTCCTCCTTTTGAATTTGCTCCTTTGATCTTCCCCAACATTCTATGCCTAATTCTTCTTTCGTGGCCCGTACCCGCCTCCAACTTAAGCAAGACCAAGACAGCATCCCTCTTTCTCTTCACAGCCTCCAGCTCTTCTGAGACAAGCCCTGGACCAGGAAGAGAGGACATGGGAAGATAGTAGGGCGGCGACGCCTACAAACCACCGCCAGAGGGCGCCACGGCTCACCCCATCCTACCATGTGGTCCCTGGGTGTCTTCCTCCGTCATTGGATGGCTCAGAAGTCCCGCAGGCTCCAGCCTTGGCCTTGCTTCTGGGCGGGTCTTCGCACTAATAAAAGTCCCATCTCCCCTGTACGTCCTTTGCACAGAACCAGGTTCTGGGTGTCCTCCAGCAAATCCCTAAAGCATACTACTAAAATCATCTCGGGTTAGTAAACACCGCTTCTCCCACCTGTGAGGAGACGGGCTTTCGGAAATTCGTACCTCCCTGGAGTTTGGAAATAGGCGAGGCCCTTTAAAGCCTGTTCAGTCACTCTTACTCCCCATTCTGCCTCCCTGGTTTCACCCTGGGACTTCTTCACCTGGGGCTGGCTGCAGAGGCTTTTTCTGTTTCTTCTTCCTGCTGATGCTCCACTTCCCATCCAGCTCCCTGCTTGTGGCCTGGGAAAGCAGTAGAGGACAGCCCAAAGCCTTGGGACCCTGCACCTGCATGGGAGACTTAGAAGAAGCTCCTGGCTTCATATTGGCTCAGTTCCAGCCATTGCTGGGGATTGAAACAGTGGATGGAAGCGCTTTCTGTCTCTCCTCTGTGTATATCTACCTTTACAATAAAAGATAAATAAATCTGTAAAAAAAAAATTGGAAAAATTACATTTATCTGGATAAAGGATTCCTGCATGTAATTCAGACAGAATTCCTAAATATCTAGCTTGGAAAAAAGTCCAATCTGAAGGGGAAAGGCTGAGATCTCTGACAAGAAGAAAGACTATCAGCCCCTCTTGGCAAGGCCCGTTAATATAAAAGATAGAAAATGCTGAAAGATACATTATACATTAGGGAAAATAAGAGCCATCCCCTTGCTAACTTCCACGGTTACAGGAAGATACACAAAACACTGTTCCAAAAGGAGAATAGAAATACTCAATGCTTTTTATGCAAACTCATATTACAAAGTTAGCAGTGATTGGGAACCTTGAGAAACAAGTGACATATCAACAACAGAGGTAGCCTTTCCAAGGGGCACACAGGTTCTATACTGCTCTGAAGGCCTGAAAGGATTCTTTGCAATAATTGGTGAGTTGATATGGAGGGGAGGGGAAAGGTATTTGTGTGTTTACAGAGAGATTAGAAATGATATATACCAGAGTGTTTGAAGTTCTCTCTGTTTTCACTTTCTGCAATGTACACTTACCATATCTTTTTTAAGTTTTTGGAAAAAAGGAACAATTTATTTATACGTTTGTCTTCCCCAATAGAAGCATAAGTGATCACAAGTCTGCAATCAAATCATAGCTGGTTCATACCTGGTTTATTGTGTATGTCATGCTTATGTCATGGCAAACAAAGAGTAAATATTCCATCAATCATGCCTTTCTGCGTTAAACTTTAGTGGTGAATTTCCTGTGTTGAATATTTATAGCTTTGTTCATTGACCAAACAAAATGATCAGTTCAAAAGTTCTCTAGCTGTCCCAGCTGTAGGCAACTGCCTAGGTTACCTTGTATCTAGGCCCGTGTTACACTATGGAGAGAAAAGCCGTCAGTATCTGGCAGGCACTCTGGGCCTGGTTAAGGTCAAATTTGTGTCAACCATACCGGTGTACCATTATGCCTGCGTAATTACTTGTTTGTTTTTGGAGATAATGTGGTAAAGTTGGGGAATGCCAAGCTGGGACACACCACCTTTGCCTCCAGGCTGGGGAGGAGGCAGATTGCCCAGGGAAGAGTCCAGGGACATATTGGAGTGGGAGAGGCTGAAGATAGGGTAAAAATTACTTTGGGGGGCTTCCACGGACTGGGTTATTGCACTCAAAGGTAGGAGACGGAGCTGAGACAAAATGGTCTAGAGAGGAGAACTGGAGTGTCTTGGGTGGGATCAAGACACCCACCCAAGTAGGAGACCTGAGCTAGGCTAAATAGTATCACCTGCCACCCACTGGTGCATTTAAAAGCTGGTACTGGGGAGTACGTCTTGCTGGGCTAGGCTGTAGTACCCAACTACAAGTGTCAAGGCAGAGGGTAGACCACATCAGGCCGGGCCATAGCACCCACCAGAACACGAGAGAAACAGATGTGGGGGCAGATTCTGTGAGGACATGTGGATTTGTTTCTGTGGGACTGCAGCACCTACTGGTTTATGCAGAGCTGGAGCTGGTTACAGGCTGAGCTGATCTGGACCACTGAACTGACATGACAGGAACTGGTTGACACCCAGTTAAAAGATGTGATAAAGATGCCATGAGACTGATTTAGTACAAATGCCAGTTTCAAGTTTTATTAATCAAGAGATACTAACTGAGCTTCTCAGAGACAGCAAAAATGAACCGGCACTTTTGGACAATCGAATTTGTGTCAACTCTATGAGAGCTAAGACTGGGAGGAGGCCAGGTGGAGCAGGTTGTAGCTCCTGCCAACACACGCAAAGGTTGAGAATGAGGGCAGATCGTGACAAACAGGGCTGTGGAAAGAGTAAGAACTGGAGCTGGCAGCAAGCCAGGCCAGGCAGGGCTGCGGCACCCATCAGCACTTGTATGGGGCGCGTATGGGAACAGGCTAGACTGGGCCAGGTTTCAGCACCTGCTGGCCACATATTTTAGCCAGAACAGATTATGGGCTGTGCCCAGCTTTGCTAGGTTGCAGCACCTACCTGCGAGAGCTAAGACAGGGGGTGGGCCATGCCAGGCTGAGTTGAAGCACCCACCAACACACACGAGACCCAGGGCTGGGAATAGGCCTGGTAGGGGAACTCTGGGGGCTCCCCTAATGGGCTTCAGTTTCCACTGGTGAGTGGCAGAAGTGAGGCCATCAGCTGATCAGACTGGGCAAGGCTGAAGCACCCACTGGCACTCATAAGAATGGGTGTGGGACAGATCAGGCATGGCACCCACTGGATCACAGAAGAGACAGGTCTGGGGTTAGGTCAGGCTGGGCTAGGCTTTAGTTCCAATCAATGAGAGCTGGAATGGGTGCAGGCCAGTCAGGCTAGGCCACAGTGCCCACCAATGAGTGCTAGGACTGTCAGCCGACCGTATCAGTCATGATAGCACCCATCAAAATTGATTACTGGGAACAGGCCTGGCAGGGAAACTTGGGGAACTCCTCTACTAGGCCAAAGCTCCCACTGGCGAGCACAAGAGCCAGGGCTGGGAGCAGGCCAGAGCAGGCTGGACCACAGCACTTGTTGGCACACATGTAAGCCTGGTCTGGAGCGAGGGTCAGTCCACAACACATACTAGCACGAGTATTAGGTAGGTCAGGGCTCAGGCCAGGCTGAGTTGGACCACAATACCAACCAGTTCACGTGAGGGCTGGGGGTAGACAAGACTGTGCTAGGTTGCTGCACCCATCAGCAAACTCTGAGACTAGGAGTAGGCCAGCCTGAGCCAGGCTACAGCACCTTATTGTGAATATGGAGACTCAGGGCAGACCATCTCAGACCTAGGGTTGGGAGCAGACATGGTAAACAGACTTTGGGGACTGCCTTTCTGAGCTGCTGCTTCCACTGCTGTGAGAGCTAGGACTAGGGGCAGATTGGTCTAAGGGCAGGCCAGGCTCCACTAGGCTGTTGCACCCACTAGTGCACACAAGAGCCAGAATAGGAGTGGGCCAGCTGAACTAGGCAATAACATCAGCTGGTCGACATAAGTACTGGGTCTAAATCATGTCAGGCTGGACCATGGTGCTCCCTGGTGGGTGCAAGATCCAGTACTGGGAACATGCCTGGCAGAGTAACTGTGGGCACTTCCCTGCTAGGCTATACCTACTGCCAGTGAGCATGAGAGTCAGGACTGGGTGCAGGCGAGGCTGGACAGGGAGGCACCTGTTAGCATGTGTCAGGGCTGGGCCTTTGGGTGCATCAGGCTAAACTAAGTTGCAGCACTCATGCGTGTGCATGGAAACCAGATGGGATGCAGATCGGGCCAGAGTAGTCCACAGCAGGAACTGCTATATGCAAAGACTAGGAATGCGGGTAGAAGTTTTGGAAGTCACCCCGACTAGGCCATGGTCTTTGATAGTGTATGTGAAGACTGGGCCTATGGCAAGCTGGTTGGGCTAGGCTGTAGCACCCATTAGTTCATGTGATATATGGGGTTGTGGCAGCTGCGTCCACTGGTATGTGTGTTGCCTGCTGCAGGTGACAGACCAAACCTGGCTCTGCACTGACTGGTACGCACAGAAGTTAAGTCCAAGGTCATTCCAGATGAGGTTTCTTGGGGGACACCCCAACTAGGCTGCAGGGGGAAAAAAATCAAAGGATATGTGGTCTGACATTGGAGTGCATGTTTCAGGACTGAACCTCCTCAGTTGCTGATGCCTGTGCAGAGGACAGCATGTCCAGATGCACACAGGGGACATAACAGCCAGCTCATCTAGGCCAGCAAGGGTTGCTGACTGCCTTGTTAGAGGATGGAAAGCAGAACAAGCTACACAGCTCTCCTGGCCAAGCTTTCCAGCATGTTCCTGGGTCTGCAGATGCACCAAGGTCCCAACTCTGGAGCAATGAAACCAACAACTTCTCAGAATTATCTAAACCACTCAAAGAACACCCTTGGATTACTCTTCCCTGCATTCAAGTCTCTAAGGAGTCATCAAATCACCATCCCCTATCCCTAGGTGCTAATGTAGTTTGACAGCAAGGAATAGCCCCCTCCCTATCCGCTTCTGTCTACACAGGAGAAAGCAAAATGAAACATTTGTGCCACCCACCTTTCTCCTCAACCTCCCCCTGCCTAATCAAAGACCCACATAAGTGTGCGACCCTCTCAACTATGTAAACAGATTAAAAAGAAAAAGGAAAAGGAAAAAAAGTAACAGAGACAAAAAAAATTTTTTTAGTTACAAATTTAGTGGATTCCGAGTGCTGCCTGCAGTTGCCTTGGAGGCCCTTATAAAACCATGAGTGTTCACCACCCCTGCTACAAACTTTGCTATATTTATATATTTCCTCCTTAAATAAAGGGGCAATTGAAGGCACCATGTATAAATCCTTAGCAATTCATTACAAAGTGTAAGTTGCCCATAAATGTTTGCTAGGCCTGTTGAATGCAGAATGATTGAAATCCATACTTCTTCTCTTGGCTCTACGGCCTCCACCTCCATACTTTCTTCCCTTTTCCAATGAATCTTTGAGTTTAGGACATATTGATGTCACTTGTGGCTGGAAAACAGCATGAGCCTAGTATGGAATGTTTCCAAAATAGGTCTAAAATCAGAAGGACAAGGGAGCAGGAGAAGACCTTGTCAGGAGAGAAGCCACAACTTGACCCAGGAAAGGCACCTGTTCAAGAAGAATGTATGAAGAGTGGGTGTTATGCCATGGGTTAAGCTGCTATTCAGGACTCCCACTTAGTTTACTTCTGATTCAGCTTCCTGCAAATGTACATGCCAGACAGCAAATGATGTTTGAAGAACTTGGCTCCCTGATACACATGTGGGAGATCTGGATGGTGGAGTTTCTGGCTCCCAACTTCAACCTAGCACAGACCTGACAGTTGTAGGCACTTGCAGAATAAAACAGTAGATGGAAGATCAGTTCTCTTTCTCTCCCCCACTCTCTGCTTTACTCAGTCAACCTCCCTCCCCCAGATTTCAAATAAATAAATCCTTCGGGAAAAAGAGTTTTCAAAAACCTATCAAGACCTTCTTAACAAAAGTAAAAATCTAGGTTTTTTTTCTGTTAGTCTTGGAGATAAAGTTCATCATTTTCTAGAGTTACAATGAAAGAAGTAAAAAACTCCACCTCTCTATGCATTAGGAATATTAAATGTACTATAGGAAGATGTAATATTCCTGACTGTCTTTAGTGGCTGTCAGTGAGCCTGGCTCTCTAATTCCAACTCCAGATCAATCCCTGCCGAGGGACACCAACAAGTGTGTGACTCATCACACTGGGTGCCCCTTGGTGCAGCAGTGCAACTCCTGGGCTCACCCTGGATAGTTGGACAGGGAGTGCTCTGCTTGAGGTGGAACAGCCTCAGGTCAAACTAACGAAGAACAACACACTAATAAGGTTCTAGCTAGAGGTGGGACATTGCACCTGTAAGCAAACACTTCCAGGCTCCAGCTTTTCTCCTTTCAAAAATGAGGGAATTAAAATGGTTCTTGATTTCTAGATACTTTGCTGTTGCTAACTCCTCGGGACTGTTGCTTCCGGTGAAGACAGACAGAAGCCCAAAGGACCAAGCATAAGGATATTGAGATGGGCCAGCTCAGACTGATGCTGGCATGGAAGCCTGGAGCCACCTCTTCCTGCAAGGCTACCTTCTCTACAGACTGGTGCCAAAGTTCCTGAACTGCAATCAGAACAGTGGCATATCAGGCTAACCTTCTGCCTGTGGTGCTGGCATCCTGTATGGATAACAATCCTAGTCTGGCTGTTCCACTTCTGATCCAGCTCCTTGCTAATGGCTGGGAAAGCAGCGGAAGATGGCTCAAAACAAACCCGCCAATGCTCCATCTAACCCTTTTCCTAAATAAATGAGCAAACAAAAAGTGCTTTGTTAAATTTCATTAATTTGCAAGGAGGATTAATACAGGTGCATGCATAAAAACCTTTGTAACAACCCTTAGTGCACTTTGCAATCTATACTGTGTATTTTTCCTTACTAAAGGAGCAAGGATGAAACCAGGGCTTTCCATGCGCTTTGTTTGGCACTGTCTCAGGAGGCTGTGCCAGGTAATTTTTGCACTGATCCAAGTTTCACAGGCTTCAGGAGTCCTTGTAGATGGCTGTTGTTGCACAGTAACAAAATACTATAGATTGGGTAGATGAAATCAGTCAACTTCTCATCACTTCAACAAATTACCTGATGCAAAGACTGTTTATGAAGGAAAGAGAAGCCAATTTGTCAGTTCAGGATCTGATGAAAGCCTTGTGGCATCTGGTGGAACTTACTCAGAGGAAGGATCACATGATAGGCCAAGGGAGGAAGGGACTGTGTGGGTCCTCACTCGGGTTTTTGTAACAACGCTGCAGTGAGAACTATATTCTACAGCCAAGCCTTAATGACCTGAAGACTTCCCATGGCGTCCCACCTCCTGAAGGTTCTACTGCCTCCCAGGAAGCACCAACCCTGCAGCCAGATCTTTAACACCTGCACCTCGGAGAACATTCAACATTCAAATTATAGCTGTGGCTTACCCAACAACTCCTCCTCACCATCCCAGAGGCTGAGAAGTTTAAAATCCAGTTGCAGCAGCTTAAAAGTCTGCTAAGGGCCCTCTTCCTGGTTTATGGAAGTTTGTCTTCATCTTTTTATTTTTTAGAAAGATTTATTTTATTTTTATTGGAAAGTCAAATATACAAAGAGGAGGAGGAGAGAGAGAGGAAGATCTTCCATCCAATGATTTACTTCCTATGTAGCCACAACGGCCAGAGTTGAGCCAATCTGAAGTCAGGAGCCTGGAGACTCTTCTGGGTCTCCCACATGGGTGCAGGGTCCCAAAGCTTTGGACTGTCCTCTGCTGCTTTCCCAGGCCACAAGCAGAGAGCTGGATGGGAAACAGGGCCACTGGGATTAGAATTGGTGCCCATATGGGATCCTGGGATATAAGGAGAAGACTTTAGCTGCTACGCTACCTCACCAGGCCTTGAAGTCTGTCTTTTTACTGCATACTTACCTCTGTCTTTGAGGACACTAGTTCCATTCAAGAGGTCTACACTATCATGACCTAATTGTCTTCCTAAATCCTTTTCTCCAAATTGCATCACACTGAAGAATCATCACATGATTTTAAGTTAATAAACATTCAGCGCATGGCAGCAAAAATGAACTCTTGACTAGCCAAGCTCCATGCCAACTACTAACAAAACTGAGCCCAAGTTCTTCTCTAGTCCACAAATGAATTGAAATCATTGATTTGTTGAAAATAAACACATAAGTTGATTTGGATTACATCTTTTTAAAAAAGATTTATTTATTATTTTTATTACAAAGTCAGATATACAGAGAGGAGGAGATGTAGAGAGGAAGATCATCCGTCTGATGATTCACTCCCCAAGTGAGTGCAACGGCCAGTGCTGTGCCAATCTGAAGCCAGGAGCCAGGAACTTCCTCCAGGTCACCCACATGGCTGCAGGGTCTCAGGACTTTGGGCTCAGTCTTCAACTCAGTCTCAGTCTTTGACTGCTTTCCCAGGCCATAAGCAGTGAGCTGGATGAGAAGCGGAGCTGCCAGGATTAGAACCGGTGCCCTTATAGGATCCTGGCACATTCAAGGCAAGGACTTTAGCTGTTAGGCCACCGTACTGGGGCCCTTACACCTGTTTTTGAAAGAGAGAGCATTCTCACCTGCTTGCTGGCTTCCTCCCTAAGTGCCTAAAATAGCTGGTTCAGCATCAAGAGCGACGTGGCTCAGCTCCCTGCTAATGGCTCAGGAAAGCAGCAGAGGATGGCTCAAGCCCTTGAGCCCCTACAGCCATGTGGGTGACTTCAATGAAGTTCCAGGCTCTTGATTTTGAACCAACCCCACTCTAGTTGCCATTTGGGAAGTCAATCAGGATGGACAATCTCTCTGATACTCTGACAAAGAAAAATGATTCATAAATATTAGCAATCACACTCATGTGAAAGGATGCCAATTGAAACAATGAGGTAACTTTTTCGCCTGCCGTGAGCGAGGCACAACTTCTTTGGAAGATAGTTTTGTACTTTTCTGCCGTGGTTTGAATGTGGTCTGTCCCCACAAAGGTTCTTGTAGCAGAAGTGTGGTCTCTAGTGTGGCCATCCTGAGATAGTGCAACCCTTAAGAGATGGGAGCGGGGGAGGGTGAGTAAGATATTCTGCTCTAGGAGAATGGGTTGTTGCAAGGGAACCTGGAACACTCCTGAATTGTTTACTCACGTGCTGCTCACTATTCTTGCACCTGTTCCTTCACTGTGGTGCTATCTAACATGAGGTCCTTGCAAAGTAGATGCCAGCACATTCTCATGGATCTCTGAACTGTCAGCTAAATCAAACTCTTTCTTTTTGTTGTTAAATATAATACCTAGCCTCAGGCATTTTTTTGGTAGCAACAGAAAACCAAGAAAGTAAAAATTTTTTAAAAATCAAATGCTTTTTTTGAAAGATTTATTTATTTGAAAACTGGAGTTACAGAGAGAAAAGGAAAGGGAAGAAAAGACAGGGGGGAGAGAGAGATAGAAAGACAGACAGGGAATAGAGAGAGGAGAGCTACTGCTCTTATATCTGCTGGTTTACTCCCCAAATGGTCACAGGAGGCAGGCTTGGATGAAGCTGCAACCAGGAGCCAGGAACTCATCCTGGTCTCCCACATAAACGACAGGAACCCAACCACTCTGGCCATCTTTTGCTGCTTTCCCATGCACATTAGTCACTCAGTAGCCAGGACACAAATTGTCACTTTCATGTGGGATCCTGGGCTGCAAGTTGTGGCTCAACTGACTGTTGAGCACTAAACAATATCAGCACCTAAAAATCAAATAATATTGGACACGTAAATTCTCCTTCTGTGGGTTTTCTCCTAGAGATAAATTCATACACATATAAAGAACAGATATTTTCAAGAATCTTTCGGTACCAAAAACAAGTAGAAATAATCTGAATGTCTATCAGAAGAAAGTGGTTAAGTAGGTGATAATACGGCCATACAATGGAATTTAATGAAGCCAACAAAAAGAATGAGAAAAATGGGCAATGATTTGGAATGATATCCGTGTTAAGTAGAGGAAAAGGATAGAAAATGAGTTTATTATATTTCTATTTATGCATGAGACTGCATTTCTTCATGGAAAAGCAAGTGGCTGGTGCACTGGACTCATGACTAGAAGGATGTGGTTATCAAAGGAATTTTTTTTTTAACAAAGATTTGTGGGCCCAGCACCGTGGCCTAGCGGCTAAAGTCCTTGCCTTGAACCCACTGGGAACCCATATGGCAGCCAGTTCTAATCCCGGCAGCTCCACTTCCCATCCAGCTCCCTGATTGTGGCCTGGGAAAGCAGTCCAGCATGGCCCAAAGCCGTGGACCCTGCACCCATGTGGGAGACCTGAAAGAGCTCCGGGCTCCTGGCTTTGGAGCTTCTTTAAAGTCACTTATGTGAATACAGTGTCCCAAAATCTTGAACCATCATCTGCTGCTTTCCCAGTAGTATTAGCATGGAGTTGAATAGAAGTGAAGCAGCCAGGACTTTAGCTGGTGCCCATATGAAATCCATCCCCATAAGCAGAGGCTTAGCTTGCTATGCCATGGTGCCAGCCCCAGGAACTTCATTTTTTACTTTCACAAGCCATTTGCAGCTGCCAGTTGATGAAGATGCTTCTGTTCTGTCCTTGCTGCGCTGTAGGTAAGGAAGTTGTATAGTCACTGTAAATTACAAACCCAACTTCGTGTTATAAGACAGGCTCATATTGTCATCATGACTCCAAGTGTGGTACAATGTGGAGTCTGATCCCCTTCCCCAGCCAGGCCTGCTGTACACTGTCACTTGCTCTCATCTTCATTTTCCCTTACAGTAGATGTTCACCCTTAGCCTTTCATTTTGCTAGCATGGTTTCTGAACTAGCTTTGGGCAAGAGGAGAGAGAAGTGGCAAAAAAAAAAAAAAAAAAAGAAAGAAAGAAACGATTTTTACTTAACTGTGGTGAGTTTAACAGGGCTTCTTGCCACCAGTGCCTGGCAAATGCTTCAGCCTGCTGTTGTTCTCTCCTGAAGGTATTTGTGGGTTCTTCAGACCCACCCTCATCTGCATGCACCCTGAAAGCAACACCTTCAGCCACTTCTCTCATCAACCCTTGTGTTCCTGATTCAGTGCTCTAAGCAGCAATCTTTCTCTGCTGAGGGCACATTGTCCTTCCTTGGGCAGAATTTCAAATGAGTCCAGGCCATTTTTCCTCCCTGTGTAGCTTGGAGCTGATGCATAAGCTGCATGCCAGAAGCTCAAGGCTTGAAAAAAGTTCACGGAGCAGGATGAAGCTAGGGCTTCTCAGTGGCTGTGTCCACAGAAATGCTTTTCTGCTGGGTGTGATTGCCCAAGTGTGCACTTCATTGCCTGGAAGTTTCGTAAGATGTAGCTGCAGGGAAGTCCCTAAAACTGCCTGGATTTGTGCTTGTTTCCTTCCAGTTAAAGCAGGCTTTTGAAGCCTCAGGGAATAAGAGGGTCAGAGCATCTGCATCCCAGAAGAAGCTGTTGGGAGATATGGGAACAAGCATCATGGACAAGAGAGCTCTCTGGGCAGGTGAGTGATGCTGAGGGAGGGAGTCCTGATAATTCAGCAGGGCAGTTAGTGAGGAGAGAAGGGAGAGTGCAGACTGTGGAAAAGTGATCTAGCTGCTTTCTTGAGATTGCAATCTCTGTTCACTTCAGTACATTAAAAAAAACTAATCAAGTAAGACAACTGTCGCAGGGGGTGCCATGTAATGCTCCCTGCACAGGCAAGAGAGCAGCAGTGGCCAAAGTCCTCTGCACTCTCAGGACATTTTCTACACGGAGGTGTACTTGCCTGCATTAGGATTGGAGCTCAAAACACAGGGAGGGTAATGCTTTCCCAGTGTCTTAACGTGTGAGTCTTGTGTTGGGAGTCATACCCTTCATGGGCTGTGCTTTGAGTACATTCTAAAGCTTTTAGGGACCCCCCATTTCTCACTTGCAGGATAACTGTTTGTATTCATAGTTTTCTAAACATTACTATGTAATCCTCCCCCCTTTCCCAATTCTAGAAATCAGAGACAAAACTTTGACATTCATAGTGATGAGAATTTGCTAGAAGATGGAGATGAGACTAAATAAATAAACAAGGTGTGTTGACCAGGAAGAGAGGGGTATGTCTGATAGAGAAAGCAGACAACAGTGCCAACTGTATGTCTTTTCCTTTGTTAACACTCTCAAGCCATGAGCAATACACTTAGCTAGAGCCTGTTGGAAGCTCTTCGCCATGGGACCTCAGGAAAGTAGCCAGTAGGGAGGCAATGTATAGGAGAAAATCCTGGAGGAGGGAGTCCTGACAAGCAGAAGTACTAACCAGAATTTTTCTGCCCACTTAAGGAGGGCAAGGAAAATCAGTTTTCTGCCTACCCTGCCCCTTGCCTGGCAGGAATGTGAATGAGCAGGAGAGAACCTGAGCTCTGCAAGGGACACACCCAGCTCCAGCAGCTGTGTGCCTGGTCCTGTTTCCTTTATAACTTCCCTTTTTCTATTTTCAGACCCCAACACTGCATGATGTTCTTAGGCTGGTAGAAACATAGTTAAAAAGAGTCTTGCTCATTAGGAAACATCTCTAAGACTCAAGGTTCTACATTTACTTTCCACTTTGGAGGATGAATTAAGGAGAGAGCAATTTCATGGTCATTCTTACTCCCAAGCAAAGCATGCCACGGAGAAGAGGCTGGGTATGACATCAAAGACACAGGCTTAAAGCACCACCAGTGCCAACTCACACTTCTCCATTCACCCTGCCTTGTTCTGAGAGTTGCTTATACATAAAGAAACCGGTCATTTCCATTTTCCCGCAACAGTTATGTCCCAAGTTATTGCCCTAGATAAATTATTAATAATTGTCCATTTATTTATGGTCCATAATAATTGGACCATAAAGTCTACGGTCACTCTCCCTATAAGAATATTTCATTTCAGACAAGCTCCTGGAGAGCAGGGAAGGCAGAGATGTGATTTTAGCTTTTCTACTACTCTAGACGATGCTTGCCACAGAGTAGGTGACTTAGTAGAACTTTGTTGGATAAGTGAATAACCAGTTTGAAAACTGTCTCAGCCTTGGGGCAGCCAAGGTCAGTAGAGCCACAGCAGCTGTGGCTAGAGAGCTCAGAGGAAGCAAGGCTGTTTCTTGTTTGTAGTCACTCACACAAACACCTCGTCATTGTCTGGGCGGGATGATCCAGATTGGGATCAACAAGCTTTCTCTTTCTGCCCATCCATTACAGGTTTAGTGGTCTCACTGCTTCTCCAGGGAGGTGAGTAGGTCATGAGTCACCACTGCCTGAATCTCCTATCTCTGCTACATGCATTGCTCCCTCCAGTTCTGACACTAACATGTTTATGACTCTGACTGTCCCTTTGTGTACCCATCGTGCTGGCTATCTTGGGTGAGAAACTTGTAGTTTTCTGAACTCCAAGGCAACAACACTTGTGCCTTTTTTGCTTTCTCCATTCTACTTCAGCTTCTGCCTACAAACTGGTTTGCTACTTTACCAGTTGGTCCCAGTACCGGCAGGAACCAGGAAAATTCACCGCTGAGAGCATTGACCCCTTCCTATGCTCTCACCTCATCTATGCATTCGCAAACATCAGTAACAACAAGATCACCATTGACGACAAGAATGCCACAGCGCTTTATCAGGCCATCAGCAGTCTCAAAACCAAGTCAGTGGAATGGGGGTGGGAGCATCTGAGGAGGTCTGGGAGGAAATATGTCAGTTACAACTTGATCTACAACCTACTCTCTCATCTCCATGCACTTCCTTGGGTTATATTCTCTCCTGGTGCCCGATTCCTTCACTGAACTCAGTTGCTAAGCAGCCAGACCCCTAATTGTTCATATTCTTTACATCGGGAATTAATCCCAGGTAGCCAAAAGGGAAATAATCAACTTGCTTTTTAACATTAGGAATCCCAACCTGAAAATCCTCGTGTCCATTGGAGGGTACCTGTTTGGTTCTGAAGGGTAAGACTGCCTCTTTTTTCAAATTTTCATTTTCCCTTGTAATGTCTGGTCATCACCTCTTCCCTGTCTCCTGAAAGGGGTACTGAATTAAACAATGACACATCTCCCCCTTGCTCAGGTGTCAAAATGGATTTATGTTTGTCACAGTAGAGGTACAGCACTAGGTTTCCTGGAGTGTTTGAAGAAATGCACCAGGAACTTAACACAAATTCAGTTCCTGAAAGCCTAGGAGAAACAGGGCTGTGAGCAATATTTTTATTTTTGTAAATATTATAGATAGTAGGGAGATGGTTTTAGTTATGAAATGTGGCTATCTTTTTTTTTTTTTTAATCTTCCATTCATTGAGTCACTCCCCAAGTAGCCATAATGGCCAAAGCTGAGCTGATCTGGGAGCCTCTTCCAGTCTCCCACGCAAGTGTAAGGTCCCAAGGTTTTGGGCTGTCCTCGACTGCTTTCCCAGGCCATAGGCAGGGAGTTGAATGGGAAGCAGGGCTGCTGAGATAAGAACCGACATCTATATGTGATTCGAGCGCATGCAAGGTGACAACTTTAGCTGCTAGGCTACTGCGCTGGGCCTGAAATGTCGTTATTTTAAGCACTTGAGGGTTTGACTTTGCACCATGGAATAGGCTGAATGCATTATTTGCACTTATAAAGTTAACGTTGGTCCATAGCAACCTGTGGATGGTGTTTTCTTGGGTCAGGAGTGAGCAGCAAGATGGCCGAAGAAGAGTAGAACAGCAGAGGAGATGACTTTGCTTGGAAAAGAGTTGCTATAAGGCAAAGCATGCATTGTAAATTACATTTTCCACTCACATGAAAGTGATATCCCATTTATATCAAGAGCTAACAAGGTACAAATACGCAAATACATTGTTTTCAGTATTCAACTTCAGTTAGTCTAATTTTGAATTCCTTCTGCTTCCACTTCTAAAATGCTAACACTTTTAAAAGTTCAGAGTTCTTAATGTCAGCAAAAAGTCTTATTCCGCAGAAATCTGTTCATAAAACCTTTGTATGTGGTTTGTCAGTTAAAGCTAAAAGAGGCAGAGAAGAGAAGCAGGGGTTGAAGTCCTGTGTGGATTTCTGCATACATAATAAAGGAAGAAAAATCAGAATACCTAACTTAGCTGTCACTACGTCACCTCCACCATGAACACCCTTCAATGGTGAACAGGCTTCCAGGGCAACTATCCTTCTTTTTTTTTTTTTTTTTAATAACTATCCTTCTGATTCTCAAATATGCCTTGTTAATACTTGCCTAAATTTTGATGCAATTAAACATGTTTTCACTCATTCATTTTAATTGCATATATTTAATTGCATATATTAATTAATTGAGTGCCCAGTACATGCCAGCTTAATAATTATAAATAGGACTTTGAAGACAGACATATTGATTTGGGTTTTCCTTTTATTTGCAGCTGTATCAAGCTATGCGAATTTAGGAAAGTTTCTTAACAACTCTAAGCCTCTGGTACTGTTTTTAGCTTGTTTGCTTTAACTATTTAATGATGATAACAGAATCTACCTCAGAGTAAAATTATGAAGGCAGGTAATGCAAACAAATTGCCTTGTAGTGTCAATTTGCAATAGGGCTCAGTGATAGCAATAGTCATTACATTAGTATAACTGCCATTACTGGGTGAGTTCGAAGCTCTGTGTCAGGTGCTATGTAGAAAACTAGGATCCATGTCATGCACAGACTCATTTCTAAGGAGTAAATTGGCACAGTTCTATTCAACAGGCACCTCTCCTGAAATCAGGGACATTGGCCCTGAGGCCCAGATGCAATGGCTCTGTCATGGTAAACACTTGGCAATGCAAAACATAACCTGGCAATTGATTTCTACCGTACTTTACAGTAATGACCCAGTTCCTAAGTTTATCTACCACTATTCAGCTGAGACACATACAGTAATCAAAATACCAATTTGATATTGACTGAGACAGACTTAATCCAAGTCTCTAAGTCAGTTCAGGGATGGGAGAGCCAGAAGTGCCATAACGTGGGAAAATACAGAATCGCACTTATGGCTTTGGATGTTGAATGCTACTGGTGGCCCTGGTGTGGCTATCCAGCAACAAACTTCATGTGTTTTGAATCCAGATGAGAGACTCTGAAGATTTGTTTCACGATCCTCCTGTTTGCTACGTTTTCCTTATTCATTCATCTGACGGTGGACACCTGGGTTGATTTCATGTTTTGGCTATTGTGAATAGCCAAATTTGTGTTTCTGTAAGCATAGTGAAGCAGGTATCTCTTTGATAAAATCAATTCATGTCTTTTGAGTATTTGCTACTAGTGGGATTGAAAGATGATATCACAGTTCTATGTCTACTTAAAAAAAAAACTCCATACTGTTTTTCACAAAGGCTGCATTAATTTCAATTCCCATAAACAATATATTAGAGTTTCTCTTCACATTCTCACTAGCAACTGTTGCTCTCGGCCTTTTGGATAATCAGCATCCTGACAGGAATGAAATTATATTTCATGTTTCATTTTATTTTTATCTCTGTACTTACTAAATGATCATGAGCATTTTTCATGGTTTTTTTTTTTGGCCATTTGTGTGTCTTCTTTTGCAAACTGTTAAAATGTTTTGTCCATTTCTTAACTGGATTGGTTGATTTTTGCTTTTGAATTATTTGAGTTGATGATACATTATGGATATTAGTCCTTTGCCAGATAAGTGCTTTTTAAATACTTTTCCCATTCTATTGGATGCTCTTCACTCGACTGGTTATTTTCATTGCTGTGCAGAAATCTCTGGATTTGGTAAAATTCCATTTGTCTAGTTTTACTTTTGTTGCCTGCACTTCAGGGGGTTATGCAAAGAGTAACCACCTCTACCAACATCTTGAAGTGTTTCCCCTATGTTTTCTTTTAGCAGTCTCATAGTTTACAGCCTTACATGTAGATATTTGATCCCTCTTAAGTTGCTTTGTATATAGTGCAAGGTAGGGATCTAGTAATATACATATATAATTATAAATATGCTTTTTTTAAAGATTTATTTTTATTTTTATTGGAAAGTCAAATATACAAAGAGGAGGAGAGAGAGAGAGAGGAAGATCTTCCATCCAATGATTTACTCCCTATGTAGCCACAACGGCCAGAGCTGAGCCAATCCGAAGCCAGGAGCCCAGAGACTCTTCTGGGTCTCCCACGGGGGTGCAGGGTCCCAAAGTTTTGGACTGTCCTCTACTGCTTTCCCAGGCCACAATCAGGGAGCTGGATGGGAAGTGGAGCTGCCGGGCTTAGAACCAGCGCCCATATGGGATCCTGGTGCGTTCAAGGCGAGGACTTTAGCCACTAGGCCACGCCGCCAGGTCCCATACATATGTAATTATATATATACATATAGAAGGACATATATCCCATTTTGCCATGACCGTTAATTAAAAGTATTGTCCTTTCTCCAGTATATGTTCTCAGCAGCTTTGTCAAAAATAAGTTGGAAAAAAAACTAAAAAAAAAAAAAAAAGACAAAACAAAAAAAATAAGTTGGATGTATTGGTGTGAACTAATTTCTTGCCTGCTTATTTCATTCCATTTATCTGTGTGGCAGTCTTTATGCCAGTGCCATAGGGTTTTTTTTTTTGTTTTGTTTTGTTTTAAACTTTTTTTTTATTAATTACATTGCATTATGTGACAGTTTCATAGGCTCTGGGTTTCCCCCAACCCCTCCCCATGCCATTCCGCCATGGTGGATTCTTCCACCTTGCTGCAGTATTAACAGCTCAAATTCAATCAAGATTCTTTCTTTGCAAACTTATACCAAGCATAGAGTCCAGCATCTTATTGTCCAGATAAGTTGAGCAGTTTCTTGGTGTGACCATCTCTGGTCTGAAGGTAGAGCCGGCAGAATATCATCCCAATCAATTAAGAGTCCCAACATAACATCAACAACAATTTACAACATTATGGAATTGACATGGTTTTGAGTAACCAATATGTTAAAAAAAATGCAAGTTCTTAGGCACATCCTGTGATTCGTTCATTGATAATTCAATTTTAGTTTATATACAGAACCAGCTGCTATACCCCTTAAAATGGCTATAGGGTACTATTCAGCTGTCTTGTGTCTATTTTCATTTTAGTATTTAGCCATTTATAGTGTTGAAGCATAATTTTGCTGAACTTGGCAGATTTTAGGATAATCTAAACTGGCTTATAATTCTAACAAGACATTTGTCGACAATTAAGATGCAGAACATATCCCAACCGCCAAGGAGGCCATGGGGAATTGGATGCCCTCGGAGGCCGAGTACTCTGAGGTCACCCACCCCAGCCGGAGATTCTGCAGGGGATGGAAGAAATCCAAACACTACCGTGCAGAAACCAACGTCATCGGAATGACAACCAGAAGCCCTGAGCGGTCCGCAGAAACAGAAGAACAATAAACGTCCTTCGGGACCAGGGAGGACAGCTTTCTCTGGTCCGAGCCTGGCTCCACCTCTGGACCCCCGCCCTCCCTCGCATTGACCATCGGGATCGCTCCGGAAACCCCTCACAGCAAACAAACAAACAAAGTAAAAAAAAAAAACCTAGAATAAATAGACAAACAACAACAAGTAAAGCTTAGAATCAGACAGGAAAGAGCTAGTGTGGATTTACTCATACCTCACTAGGTGGGACACAAAGATTAGTCACTGCTCACCATGGTATTGAAGATTTCTCTGCACACACCTCCTAAAAAAATGTTCTGCACCTTAATTGTCGACAAATGTCTTGTTAGAATTATACGCCATGTGGTTTTAATAGCCTTACTTATACTTTGGTTTGAAATCAAGTATTTTCTGCCTCCCATTTGTTTTTGTTTGTTTGTGTGTTGCTAAGGACTACTTTGACTATTCTTCATCTTTTGTAATTCTATATGAATTTTAGGATTTTTTTTCCGATTCTATAAAGAATATCATTAGTACTTTGGGAGAGAATAATTGAAGCCATAGATTATTTTAGGTAACATATTTCATTATATATTAATTCTTCCAACTCATGAGTAAAGAATATGCTTCTGTTTCTGTGTGTGTCCTTGATTTTTCCATCAATTTTTAAAAATCGTCTTTCACTTCTATACCCTAAATGCTTCATTTTTGTAGCTATTATGAATGGTATTTCTTTTCTGGCTTCTCTTTCAGTGAGATCATCATTACTGTATAAAAATGCTATATTGTTTGTAAGCTGATCTTATAATCTACAACTTTACTAAATTGGTTTATCAGCTCAACAGCTTTTTGGTGGAGTGTTTAGCATTATGTGTGAACAATATCTCATTTGCAACCAGGGATCTTTACTTTTTTTTTTTTCAATTTCAGTGCCTTTCATGGGGTTTCCCTAAATGTAATCATTTTGAGGCACATTAAGTATGCTTAGTTCCCTCAATCCCAACTTAGGGTTAGCCAGACTGAAACCTAGAAGTCTGGTTAGTAGCAAAACATTCACCAGAATGTATTCTGACCTGGGACGTGAACCCTTAGTTTACCACACTGCATGCTACAGGTTGCTTTTCCAAAGGTATAAGGCAACCAAAGCTGGACAATGTTTAAAGATATAGTTTACCCAGGAATAATGACAGTAGGAGAAAAGGGCTGGGATGAATTCTGACTATAGCAAAAGCAAGAGATTGATAGCCAAGAAGCAAGTGTCAGAGATTGATGGGTAGGAAATGGGATAAGGAAATAGGACTACGAGAGTCTTGCTAACCTGACCCATTAGGATTTCTTATTATTACTTTGCAAAAGGCAGGCTAAGATGATCAGAGGGATGGTCAAAAGTGGAAATTTGGATAAAATTTTGAAGGTGATCAGATACCAAGATTTCCCACTAAACCGACGCTGCAAGATTCCTGTTAAAACCAGAATCTTTGAAGATAAACAGCCAATGGTCAAGATGGAGCTGAGCAGAGGGCTCAGAGGAGCTTTCTGAAGTCAGACCAAGGAGAATCTTCCTCCAAGGCAGCTCCATTACTTTGCATGGAGGTCTGCAGATCTCCTAATCCCCCCTCTGCTTCCCACCCCCTTTGTGACTGGGTCAATTTTTTGGCCCATAGTCTTTCTTCCTCTCACTTGCTCCAATAGGAGCAGGGATTGGGAGAGGGAGAGACTGTCTCAGAATTCTTGTAGAAAAATGTGTTCCACTATGGGTATTCCTTGTTCTTTCTGAAAAACATCTGCATTGCTTCTACCCAGGTTCCACCCTATGGCTGATTCTCCTAATTCACAATCAGCATTTATTGCTTCTGTGATATCATTTCTGAGGAACCATGACTTTGATGGCCTGGATGTCGACTGGATCTATCCAGATTTGAAAGACAAAATTCGTTTCACTGCATTGATTCATGTGAGTTAGAATCCTTGTTACACTTACACTCAATGGTTTTATTTTAAGATTTATTTTATTTTTAATTGAAAAATCAGATATATAGAAAGGAGAAGAGACAGAGGAAGAGATCTTGTGTACAATAATTCACTCCCCAAGTGGCCACAATGGCCAGAGCTGAGCCGATCCGAAGCCAGAAGCCAGGAGCCTTTTTGGGTTGCCCACGCAGGTGCAGAGTCCCAAGGCTGTGCTCGACTGCTTTCCCAGGCCACAGGCAGTGAGCTGGATGGGAAGCAGAGCTGCTAGAATTAGAACTGGCATCTATATGAGATCCCGGCATGTGCAAGGAGAGAACTTTAGCCACTAGGCTACTGCGCCAGGTCCACACTCAATGTTTTTGTTTTGTTTTGTTTTTGTTTTTTTTTTTTAAAGATTTATTCATTTTATTACAGCCAGATATACACAGAGGAGGAGAGACAGAGAGGAAGATCTTCCGTCCAATGATTCACTCCCCAAGTGAGCCGCAACGGGCTGATGCGCGCCGATCCGATGCCGGGAACCAGGAACCTCTTCCAGGTCTCCCACGCGGGTGCAGGGTCCCAAAGCATTGGGCCGTCCTCAACTGCTTTCCCAGGCCACAAGCAGGGAGCTGGATGGGAAGTGGAGCTGCCGGGATTAGAACCGGCGCCCATATGGGATCCCGGGGCTTTCAAGGCGAGGACTTTAGCCGCTAGACCACGCCGCCGGGCCCCACACTCAATGTTTTTAATGTGACAAACTCATGACCACATTGGCAGACAAAAAGGGGCAGTTAAGATGGGTTGGGAGGCACAGCTTGGGCCTTTCAGAAGCCCCCACTGACAGGAAAAAAAACCTCTGTTTCTAGTGTAGGGCAGGAACAGCATCCAACAGAGCTCCGTATGCAGTGAACAAGTAACACCAAAGCAAAGCAATACCCATGTAAGAGTACAGGATTGTACAATTTCCTGTGCACTGATAACATTACAGAAAATGCTATTAGATGGCTCAGAAAACCTATCAGGAGGAAGCACAGATAGTTCTTTCCTGAGTGCAGAGAGGCTGGGGTCTTCCTGCCAACTGTGGAGACATCCGGAGCATATGCAGCTTGAGATAGCCCCATGTGGGTTAGGCAGGAAAGGGTTGACCTCAGATGTTCAGTGTTGTGCTGTGGGAGGAAAAGTCTGACACCTTGTTTTCTTGCTTTTCATAGGAATTAGCAGAAGCCTTTCAGAAAGAGTTCGCCAATACTAACAAAGAAAGGCTTCTCTTGACTGCAGGCGTGGCAGCGTGGAGGCAGATGATTGATAACAGCTATCAGATTGAAAAACTGGCCAAGTGAGTATATCAGCATGCTTCCCCAGGTCCATGCATTTCATGTGTTGGTATGTCTAAGGAATAAGGGGAAGAAGCAGACAGGCATGGTCACTGTCAACCCTGTAGCACAGCCAGGACTGTCTTCTGTTTCACAGCTTTCAATCCTAATAATATGCAAAATCCTCCTGGAACTGCTGCCATGGCACAGTAGGCTTAGCCTCTGCCTGTGGCACCAGCATCCCAGAGGGCTGCTGGTTCATTTCCCAGCACCTCTACTTCTGATCCAGCTTCGTGCTTATGACCTCTGAAAGCGAAGGAGGATGACTCAAGTCCCTGGACACCTGTACTCACATGGGAGATCTGGAGGAAACTCCCGGCTCTTAGCTTTGGGTCGGCTCATCTCTGACTATTGTGGCCATTGGGGGAGTGAAATAGCCAGCAGATGAAAAGCCTTTCTCTATCTCTCCTCTCTGTAACTGTCTTTTAAATAAAAGTAAAATTTAAATTAAAAATTAAAACAAAACCCCCCAGAATATATAGGATAGATTCTACCTTTGCTCACCCTAAAATTTCTTCCTTGCTTCTGATGTTTAGAGACTTGGATTTCATCAACCTCCTGTCCTTTGACTTCCATGGGTTTTGGGAAAGGCCTCTAGTCACAGGCCACAACAGTCCTCTGAGGAAGGGGTATCGAGACCGGGGGATGAGCTCCTACCTCAATGTGGTGAGTGATACACAGAACGTTCAGGGGGACATTGGCTCTTGTCCAGCACATCTGGAGTTACTCCTGAGTTGATGGAAGCAGCAGCCATAAGTCCAAGAGCAGATTGTGAGTGCAGGGAAATGCTTTGGCTAGAAACCAGGAAAATGCCACCTGGAAGCTGTCAGAACTGATGGTTCATGTGCCTGAGCTCTGTTTTTGGACATCATCCATCCAAGTCTTTTCTCAAGTTTTCATTTTTGGTATACTTTACACCTGCATGTGCATCAAACCTGTACCTTCCTTTGTCTATTCACAGTCCTTATTTAACATGATCTTCAAAACAACCCCCTGAGACTGTCCAAGCAGGAGGCACGGCTGACATGTCTTAGTGATGAAATGGAAGCCTAGCAAATGTAATGATTGATCAAAGATATGCTGATATGAAAGTCATGAAAAGTTGGAAATGTGAAGTGTAAGAAAAAATATTGCTGTTGCTATTCTGGTACATATATGAGAATGTATATTCCTAAAATTTGAGGAGAGAAAATGTGGTTTGGGATGTATGTTTTCAGGCCTTTATTTTTAGCCGCTAGGCTTTTTTTTTTTAAGAGATTTATTTATTTTATTACAAAGTCAGATATACAGAGAGGAGGACAGACAGAGAGGAAGATCTTCCGTCCGATGATCCACTCCCCAAGTGAGCCGCAACGGCCAGTGCTGTGCCGATCTGAAGCCAGGAACGAGGAAGCTCCTCCAGGTCTCCCACGCGGGTGCAGTGTCCCAATGCATTGGGCCGTCCTCAACTGCTTTCCCAGGCCACAGGTAGGGAACTGGATGGGAAGTGGAGCTGCCGAGACTAGAACCGGCGCCCATATGGGATCCTGGGGCGTTCAAGGCGAGGACTTTAGCTGCTAGGCCACGCCGCCGGGCCCCAGGCCTTTGTTTTTATTTTTTATTTATTTATTTTTTTTAAGGTCACAATGTTTTTTATTGTCTGTGAAGATAAATACATAGAGTGCAAAAATGTAATCTCTTTTTTTTGTTTTTTTTGAGGTTAATGTTTCTTCTTTATATTTTTTCTTTTCTTTTTTTAAATTAATTTTTAATAATCTTAGTTGATTAGGGAACAAAGTGTCAAGGGCTACAGGGTGAAAGTGGGTAATACCATTGTTTCCACATCAATATCATTTTTCCCTGTATCTGGGGTCAGGGAAAAAAACAAAGGGAAAAGCCCCACCCAACCTCCCATCCATCCCAGATCCCCAACGGGAGGCGCGCTCTGAGGGTCCTGCTCATACAGTTTTGATAGTTCCTCAGTTCTGGATTGCTGCCAATCTCTCAGTTCCAATCACAATGAATCCTATTCAGAATCCACTGGCTGACAGTCTCTTCATGGTTGGGGTTCTAAGATCAGCAGTTCAGTTGGAGGGATCTCCAAAGAAACTTCATCTGAGATGATCCCAGGCCTGATTCTTGCACAAGTTTGCTAGTACAGAGTCCGACAGCGTCCGTCACATGCTCATGCTGGTCGTTGGGATTGCTGGGTCCGTTCTGTTTCCAGCCCTGTCTTCTTCGTGAACCAACCAGTGTTGTAGTCCAGTTCAATCCTGCCCACTTCATACTCGGTCCTCACGCAAACTGATTGGAGCTGCAGCCTGGTTGGGGCGACTCCCCATAACCCCCACCAGTTCTGCCCCCTACCCTGGTTCCCATGCTTGCCAGTACGCACTGCAGGCTTGTCAAGTCTGTCCCACATCCTGTTTAGCTCTCGCACGTGTCGATGGGCATTGAAGCCCAGCTCAACCTAACCAACCTACTATCCAGCCCACACACCTACTGGCAGGTGCCCTTCTGTACAGCCACCCCTGCCCCTGTCCTGGTGTTCGTGCTGTCCAATGAGCAGGCCTTTGTTTTTAAAGGTACAAAATCATAAGTACAAAAGCAACTAAAAAAATCATTAGTCTATCACTAGATTTCTGGATTTCCAGCTTGAAGTTTTCCTGGGACTCTACACAACTGACTTACATTTGCCCTCTTCAGTTCTTCCCCTTTGTCAGCTATATTTAATTTTAATAATGTTTATGTAATTGAAAGAGATGCACACCCATGTGGGCATTTGCTTAGGGTGGGGAGGGTCGAGGTATGGAGGAAGGTGGGCGCAGCAACTGTTCACGTCCTCTTTTTTTTTTTCTCCTGTGTCTGAAGTGGGGAAAGGTGAAGGAGCCATTCCTTGCTGTCAAACTACATCTGCACTCTGGGACAAGGGAGGGTCTTTTGATGACACCTTAGACTCCAGTGTGAGGAAGAAGCTTTTAAGGGTGCTACTTGAATGGTTTTGATAATTCTGAGGCATTTTTTTTACTTCATTGCAGAAGGGTTGAGAAAATATTTCCAAGGTCTATTGGCTGTCTTATTTTATCCTGGAGGATGGGAAGGCCCAAAGGTGCCTCTTCCCTGCAATCCCCTTGGGTCCAAGTTGCTGCAAGGCCTTGCAGACACAGTTCTGGCCGTTACTCCTGTCAGTAACACTGTAGACATATTTTATAGGCAACTGGCTCAAAAATGGAAGAAGGAGGACAAGAATCCTGATTTGGTCTTTTCTAGGTCTCTTGTCTCATTTCTCTTGTGACCTATTTTCAAGTTCTCTTTTACAACTTGAAAAAGAAAGCAAACTTCTAGCTGCTGAAGGAGATTGGATGTGTTACATTTGTGGGCCTATCTGTGCCCAGATATACAAGGAGACATCAAGGAGTCATCTCTATGAAGTTTTGGAAGGAGGCTGAGAAAAGCTTGGCCCCTTTCTTTACTCATGCCCTGGGTTTCAATCTCTCTTTCCCTTCTAGGAATATGCTCTTGGATACTGGGCACACAAGCTCATGCCCACAGAGAAGATAATCATGGGAATCCCCACGTATGGACGCTCTTTCACATTGGCCTCTGCAGACACTGCTGTTGGGGCCTCTGCCTCCGGTCCTGGAGCCCCTGGTCCCATCACTGGGTCATCAGGCATCCTAGCTTATTATGAGGTACCTGCCATGCCCAAAATGGGCTTCGCAGTCAATGAGGCAATAACAGAGCAATTGTTACTGAGATATTATGAGGGGAGAAGTGGGATACAGAATATTCTTGGAACACACAAGAGAAATTCTTAATTCTGGGGAGAGGTCTGGGAATACTTCTTGGAGGAAGTGCAATAAGCTGCAGAGAATGCGGAAGGGTATTGAAAAGGTATATATGATTGGAAAAGGGATACTGTCCCAGTTCTTGACTTGAGTAAGTAGGTGCCTAACAATGCATTTACAGAGGTGAGAAAAGACGAAGCCTGACCCATCCTCTTCAGTATGTGTATGTCGTGAGTCCGTGCTGAGTGAACTTGACATGCACTATGATACATGATCAGGGTAAAGTTTCCCCTCACCGCGCCCCCCCCCCCGCCAGCTCATAGAGAACTATGGATTCACCATCAGTTAAGTTGGCAAGGGGCAAAGCACATGACTCATCATTAGACTCCTCATTGACTCTCAGGACGTCTGACAGACTGGGGGTGGGTAAGAAGGTGACCCATGCTTGGATAGTTCTACGTCAGTGGCAACAACATTCCTAATGTAAAAGCTAGGAAGCCCATTACTCAGAATCTGCTGGTAGGATGTTGATATGGACCACTGGAAAGACATGCAGTTCCCATCTCATGGGCAATTTAATTGGATTATCTAATTTGTCACCAAAGGTCATTATAAATTTTTATTAAAAGCTGATTTTTTAAAAATATGCAACTTTAATTTTCTGCTTTCACTGAGGTGAATGTGAATATAGAAAACCCCCAAAGTGTATATAATCAAGAATGCATTTTCTATATGATGTTGAGCCTTTTTCCCCCCCACTAGCGGTTTATTTTTTTATCAGCTCTTACTTATGTTAATAGAATGCAAAAGCTGCTGGTAATAGCAGAGGAAATTCCAGGACAGGACATATGGGAAAGGGAGAGGGGGTAGGGGAAAAATAATGAGATTGAATTAGGGATAACTACAAGGTGCAGAATAATGGTGATGGTCATCAGAGTAACACACATTTGCAGAGCACTTCACTATTTTCCAAATGTGGTAATATACACAGTATCAGTTAATTTGATCCCAGCAATGATAATATAAAAAATGTGTGTAGATAGCATGATTATGATTATTTATGTTTTGCACATGAGGAAACGGGAAGGTTAACTAGTCAATACCGGTATCTAATCTAAAACTTGGTATTTTCTAACTGATTGTTTTGGATAGCTCTTCCTAATGAGATCTTAGCACAAAGAGTTCTCAGCAGTTCATCCTGAACCATCCATTCTGTACAGTGTATCATATAGTTTCTCTCCCAGTCTGATCCCTGAGATGATTTTGTTATTTCACCAAATCCTTAGTCTGCCAAATCTACCCTATTGAGTCTCAAGAGAAATCTGTTACTGACCGTCTTGTTTACCATTTCCTCATCAGATCTGCCAATTCCTACAAGGAGCCAAGATCACAAGGCTCCAGGATCAGCAGGTTCCTTATGCAGTCAAGGGCAACCAGTGGGTGGGCTACGATGACGTGGAGAGTGTGAAGAACAAGGTAGGTAGCTAAAAGGGACAGGAAAGAGAAAGGTGCTCTCTTGGATGGGAAACAAGAATGTGTGGCAAAGTTCCTCCAAACCTTAATTTCAAAATGGAGGAGCTTCTGGGACCCCCTACTTCAGGATTGTACCCAAGGCTCCACTATAGCCCAGGTTTATATATCTGAGCATCCTGTGGTACACACAGAAAGGTAATAAGGATGCAAGCAAAGTTGAGAGTAAGTAGAGAAGTAAAGGTGAAAAGGAAGAAGAGAAAGTAAAGGGAATAAAAGAAACCTTGGTGCCTACATGGTTGTCAGTTCTCTCAGGATAAACCCTTCAGTCCTTCTCATGGCTTGTTCATCTAATGGGCTCCAGATTTCTGTACATAGCAATCCACAGACCTTGGCGTTTGTTTTCCTTAAGGCTCAGGAAAGGAAGAAGAAATTAGTGCAATTGACAACACCAGGGTGTGTTGGATTTTTTTTTTTTTTTTTGGTTGGTTGGTTGGTTGGTTTTGTTTTTTTGCTTGTTCATTTTGCTTTTACTAAAATCTTCTTAGTCTCTGCTGTATCCAGCAGAGCTTTCACAACCTCCAAGAATACTGAACCTAGAGAGTGTTGACTCCATGAACCAGACGAGAGCTTCTTAGTAGGTTGTGGCCCTTTGCAGGATCTCTCTGAGCCATCTTTTCCTGCAGGGATTCTCTAACATTGTACAATCCATCTACTGCTGCCTTCTAAGCTTGAACCCTCATTTGAACCTGACTTAGTCATGGGTATTTAAAGGTCTCTTCTGATTTCTGTCCTTCTGTGCCTCCCACAGGTTCAGTTCTTAAAGAATTTAAACATGGGAGGGGCCACGATCTGGTCCATTGACATGGATGACTTCACTGGCACATCCTGCAACCAAGGCCCCTTTCCCCTTGTCCAAGCTGTGAAGAGAAGCCTTGACTCCCTGTGAAGGTAACAGAGCCTGGGGTTAGGGTTGGACATGGGCAAAGAACTAGAAAGAATAGGAATAAGATGCTGAGGCAGATCATCTTCACATATGTGGACTGACCTTTCTTCAGGTGCCATTGCATTTTCTGCTGTTTCCTTATTGTGTGGGCAGAATCTATCCTTTGGTCAGCTTCCCATCATTTTTTAGAATAGCAATAATTTTCAGGACAGGCATTTACCCTAGACTCTTATTAACTTGCCTGATCTCATGCTGAAGTGATTGGGTTTAGTGTCTGGTTCCAGCTCCTGCTGGTGCAGGCATTGGAAAACAGCAGCACTGTCTCTTTATTTGTTGAATTTTTACCTCTCATGTGGGAGAGCTTGGCTGAATTCCTGACTACCAGCTTTGGTGTGGCCAAGTCCTAGTCATTGCAAGCATTTGCTGAGTGAGACAATGTATGGGACTGCTCTACCTGCCACTTGTATCTCTGAATTAAATTACACTTGGTCTTAGTCAAAAGGCTAAGAGGCGACCTCTTTTTGAATTAAATTTTTAAAACAAGAATTATTTGGCTGCCATTTACTGAGCTGTGGGCTCTATTTATTCATATAGTGGAAATAAATATTGATTTCATTACAATTCTTGGCTACAAAGACATTGGCCTCAACTACAAAAAGATCAGCATCTCTTGATTGCCTAAATCTGAATCAATTTGGTCCCATTCCTTCAACTCACTGGACTGATGAGAAGTCCAATGTTGGTCATTTTCTAATGCCCTGATCCTTGACTACAGCTAATCTTACCTAGTCTAGATGTTTCAAAGGTTCCATGGTCATAGTTGATATGCTCCTGCCCAAGGTTATCTGCTATGCTAAAATCTGCTGGCTTTGCTTCTGCTTCATTTGTGGTCCCCAGCCTCCCTAGGTAAATTGGATGTCCTCTTGGGAAGGTGAAGCCCATTGATGACCAACCATCCATGCTGAGATCCACTGGTTCCAGGGCAGAGGGTGGAGTAAAGAGCAGCTGACAAAGGCTTACTGTAAACAGTGAGGAGGAATGGCCATACTGTCTTGGAACAGGATCCAGAACTATTTGAACACTCTTGGCTATTTGATTGGGCAGCACTCTACTAGCTCTGAGCATCAATGATTTAGTAACTTGGTACAGACCTAAGGTTACCAGGCTGGGATTTGAAGTATTCTTTCTTTTATCTCCAGGCTCAGCTCACAGCTGAAAAGGCAAGGTGATCCTGCTGTCTACTCCCTTTCCAGAACATCTATAATGAGATTGCCCTTGTGGACTGGCTTCTAGATCTCACAGTGCTAAGCTTTTTTTGACTTTCTGTCAGACCTTGGATGGGCCAAGCTCTGTTTTCCTGCAGCAGTTAACTGGCTGGCCAGAGGTCCAATAAAATGAAATTCACTTTCCTGCAACAAATGTGCCCTAGCAAATTTGTGCAGCCCTTGACCAACTGATGTTAGACTGTCCTGTCCTGCTACAAGGGCTGCACATTCATGTATAAATATTAGAGAGCTTACTTTGTGTGACAATATGACTAACATTCCTTCATTTTTAAATATATCTTCACAATGGCCTAAAAAATAAAGTTCATAATGAGAATTCTCAGACACCAGTGATTCAGCCCATGTTTTGGTTCCCAGAGCACAGACAGTCCCCTCTCTCCCCACCCTAAGTCTTTCTTACAGAGCAGGGCCCTCATATACACACATGTGGACATCTCGGGCTTTGCATCCAAGCTTCAGCCATACCATCTCTTCACTTCCTAAAATACACACATAAGGGTCTCTGAGCTGGGTGTCTCATACCAGCTTTGGGGGCCATCCCCCCATGATGATGGGCCATTGGAAAAGGACTTGGCAGGCTCTGAAAGTGAACAGAAGCAATGGGGCCACTTGAGCAGGAATCTGGGTATCAGAATCATGCTTTCTTTTTTTTTTTTTTTTTTTAAAATATTCATTTATTCATTAATTACATTGCATTACATGACACAATTTCATAGGTACTGGGATTCCCCCCCTTCACCCCAAACCCTTCCCCCCTCATGAATTCCAGAATCATGCTTTCTAGGAGGGAAGATGTGAGCTCCAGGAAGATGTGTCTCTCACCCTGCAATCACCTCTGCTCATGCAGAGGAGTACAGGTGCAAGAGGCTCAGAGTCAGTCTCTTTGGAAACAGGCTAAGCAACCTCTGGCCTGTGGATCAAATCTTGCTCACAGGTTTTTTAAATAAGATTTTTCTGGAACCCAGCTATGTTCCATTTCTTTACATTTGATTTGTTGTGTTTGGTATTTAGGATGTGTCTGTAGCTGTTTTCTCTCTGCAGTGGTCGAATTGCAGAGTTACAGCACGGATGGTACATTGTGCAAAGCCTGGAATATCTAGCATTCAGTTCTTTACAGGAAAGTTTGCCAGCGTTTTCTCTAAAGCATGGTACTCACAGCAGGAAACCAGTTGCACTGGATTAAGTTAGAGTCAGACAAATTAAGATACACTGTTTCCCCCACTTTCTCTTTTCTGTTCCATTCATTTGCTCTAGAAAAAAGAGTTATTTTTATTCTAATATCTAAACAACACTTTGATGCACAGATATAATATTAATGGTTTTGAAGTATGATGCATTATCCCAATTTTGAGGTGCACTAACTGAGGCTCACCTGAAGCATTTATCTGAAATGTAATGGTAACTAGTTTGACTCTCAGAATGTGATGACAGCAGAATCTGTGGGTGAGGGATGGGGGCACAACTAGAAGGAACTGCATGATCTGAAGGGAAATAGGATGGAAATACCTAGGGACTTTTCCAAAACTGCTTTTAGATTTACAAATGGTCAACAGATATTTGTTGTACAGATGGTCAACAGGTGTATGAAAAGCACTCAGCATCATTAGTCCTCAAAGAAATGGTAATCAAAAATGATCTGTCACTTGAACATGACCCCAGTTAGATCAACTCTTACAAGAAGAGGAAGTGTAAGTGTTAGTTTGGTAATAGACATATGAAAAGGTGCTCAGGCTCCCTAGCCATCAGGAAGACACAAATGAAAACCACATTGAGAAACCACCTAACCCCAGTGAGACTGGCCTACATTCAGAACTCTAATAACAACACCTGCTGGCATGCATGTGGGGAGAAAGGTACCCGTCTTCACTGCAGGTGGTAGTGTAGGCTGGTACAACCACTATGGGGATCAGTATGAACAATGCTTAGAGAATTGTAAATAAATTTGCCAAATGACACAGCTATCCCACTCCTAGGAATATACCCAAAGGAATGAAAACTGCATATGAGAAGGCGATCTGTAATCCTGTGTTTACAGCTGCTCAATCTACTATAGCAAAGACATGGAAACAATCCAGATACCCATCCAAAGAGGAGTGGTTAAAGAAACTGTGGTACATCTACTCCATGGAATATCACACAGCCATTAAAAAGAATGAAATCATACCATTTACAACTAGATGGTCCCAACTAGAGATCATCATGCTCGGTGAAATAAACCCAAAAGGACAAATACCATATATTCTCTCCAGTATAAGGAAGCCATCATGCAAATTACACTTTCATGTTTTCTTTTTGTCACCCATGCGTTGGTTATTTGGTGGCATGTTTTTTTCAATTCTATGATAATGTATTTTTTTTTCCTTTTTCGTTTTGTCTTTGTTTAACTTCGTATCTGTTGTCAACCTTATTTTGTGGCTTCTCATTTAAGGGACTGTATAGTGATGGAGTAACAGAGACTACCATATCCAGATGTGAAGATACAATGCAATATGCATCCCTACTTCCAAATCAAAGATGGATTCCCAGTGAAACTGTTGGACATATATAGACAATGAGATGCTGGACTGTCTGACATTTTCTGTACCAGCAATGTTGGGGCACACATAAATAACAGATTGATGGAATTATGACTTGTTATGAAGGACTATACTTTTGTAACAATATGGAGAAAATCAGCTGGGGGGTGGGAATTTTGGGGGGGTGGATCCCAGACCCTGCATATTTGTCCCATAAAATTTAAAAAAAAGGAGCATAACACTCAGTACCACCTAGAACTAGCCCTCCCCTTTCCCCTTCACTCTCCTCCTCTCTCTCCCTCCTCCTCTCCCTCATTCTCTTGTTCCTCCCTGGAGAGAGAAAAGAAAAAGAGAGAGAGAGAGAGAGAGAGAGAGAGAGAGAGAGAGAGAGAGAGAAAATAAAGTTCTCCCATCCACTGATAAATGTTAGCTTGGTTGTGGATCAAAGGTAAACTTTGTACACTGGGGATGTATATTCATAGACATTATGGGAAATGGTATGGAGAGTCCTCAGAAAAATAAACATAGAATTATTGTATGATTTAACAATTACAATATTGTGCGTAAGAGTCAAGATCGTCTAAAGTTATAGAATTTATAGGCTATGTCTATAAATATGTGAAGAGGGGTAAACTAGAGGAATTGTCTCACATCTTTACGCAAACTGAGAAGTCTTACAACATTTGCCAGCTAGAAACTCTGGGATGCTGATAAAATGGGTTGGTCCAAGTAGGAGGAGAGCCTGAAACCCAGGGAAGCACATGGCACAACTCTTAGTTCAAGGCTAATTGTCTAAGTATCAGTGGGGGGCCATTAGTGTTAGTCGTGGAATCCAAAGGCTTGCATCTGACCTCCAAGGGAACAGTAAACAGTATCCCAATCACACTCTGCATTTAGTCCCTCCAGAATCCCAGTCAGTAGGTGATTCTGCCCACACTGAGGCTGGATCTTCCCAGCTAGTCCACTCAGACTAGCTGCACTAGGTGCTAAGCTGCTTTGGAAACACCATCATAGACATACCCAAAATGATGCTTTCCTAAGTTCCTAGGTATTGCCTCAACCAGTCAAGTTGGCATCACATAACTGATCATCTGCAATCCTTTGTTTATTGAAGCACTACTCACAATAACCAAGAGATGAAATCAACCTATGTATCCATCAGTGAACAAATACATCAAGAAAAATATGATGTGTACACACAACAGACTACTACCCAATTCAGAAAGATGAAATCCTTTCATTTACAGCAAATTGGGAAGAACCTGGAGGACATTGCACTGTGTGAAGAAAAAATCCAGGATTGAGAAAGAAGTCCTGCACGATCTTACAAAGCATGAGGAATCTAAAAGGATAGACCTCAGAAGTTGAGAATAGAATAATTGCCACACTCTGGTGGTTGAGAAGGCTATGGGCAGACGGTAAAGAGACAGTGTTGTCAGCAGGTACAACAATACAATTAAGAGTACTCAGTTCTTGTGATTTACCGCATGTTGACTATAATTAATAATCATGTATTACACATTCCAAATAGCTATATGTTTTTCATGTTTTCACCAAGATGAAATTATCAAAGTTTAAGGTGGTAGATATAAAAATCTCCCTGATTTATTCATTACATGCTGTGTACTTGCATCACAACATTACATAGCACCCATAAATACATATAATTATTAAGTTAAATTTTTAAAACAAATTGTTTTTGACATGCCCTATGATTTAAAATGAGGAAACTAAATTAGTAAATTTACAAAATAAATTAGTAAATCTTAGTTTATTTAAGCAAAGAATGATTCTAGAATTGGATAGTACTCAGGACCAGAAGATATACAGAAAGCCTGGCTTTGCGATAAGCGTAATTAATATTCATAGACAGAAAAGGGAAGTAACGTATAGCAATAAGTTGACTGAGTACAGCTTGGGGCTTGCTTACGGACTCCTGAGCCAGAGTGTGCATGCTTAATCTAGATTGCAGCTCACTACCTAGGAACTCAAAGTAAGGAGACAGCTTCAAGGCCAATTCAGCTGAACACTTTCATTATCTTGCTGCTGAAATAGGAAAATGAATTGCAAAGGCTGCACAACATATTCACCTTAGCCTTGATGAATCCTATCAGTCCAGTGAAGGTCCATGTCTTGAGCTCTAAGCCCTGAGCCTTGTAGAATACTCCTTCCTACTATGAAGAGAAAAATCTTGTGCTTTGCTAGCATTGCAAGATTAGGACTATGAAAGTCTGAAATTGAGCTAGGGTTGAGGAAGGATGCCAGTTAGGCTTTCCACCCCCTCCCCTGCTTCTCTATTTTTTTTTTTTTATCAGAAAATAGCTTTGGGGAGATCTTTAAAGGTTGAGTCTTCTATCAGAGTCTATCAGAGTTGCACTGTGCTGGTGTTGGTGAGAGGCAATACATAGATCACAGGAGCCCACCCCCAGGTGAGAAATTGATGTAGCAATTAAGTTGCTGTTTAGCACACCTGCACCCATGTTGGAGTGCCTGGCTAAAACCCTGACTTCTGTGCTTCCAGCCAAAAGTACCTGCTTCTGGGCACCTTGGGAGGCAGCGGCTGATGGCTCCAGCATTTGGATCCCTGCCACTCATATGGAGTTTCAAGCTGTTGGCTTCAACCTGGCCAGTTCTGACTGCTGCAAGTGTTTAAGTGGTTGTTTTAAAGTAACCTATCCCCAGAGTCAGGCTGTGTCTGGATGTTCATTGTTTAGTTTCTTGTATCGTAGTTTTCCTAATTCATAAAACAGATTAAAATAATAGTATTCTGCATCAAGAGAAAGCCTTGAGGATTAAATAAATCAATACATGTGAAGCACCTGGTACATTGTAAGTCTGGGATGCATGTTAGGTGTTCGTAGCTTTAATACTATATCAGTTTGAGTTCCCACACTTCTTGGTGGTCTCCTAGACTTCAGAGGCTAAACTGATTCTCAACCCTGGGAAGGATGGGAGAGGATTGTGGGTAATTAGCCATAGGAACACCATTAGCTCTGCACAACAACACAGTCCAAACGATCCATTCCTGTGATCTGTGTGAACCCAGATTGCCTTTAAATGGACACAAAGTTCCCAAGGACCTGAGTGGCATCCTGCAGAAAATCTTGGAAACTCACTTGGTAGGTATACAAGAAGGAAATCTCTCAGCATGTGTGAGCAGTGCATCCAGTAGTGATCACCTCTCCTGTTAGGAATGTTGGCTGTGTGGATGCCCTAGTGTTTATGTCAATGCCAAAGGCAGAACAAAGCCAATCTTTAGCAGCATAGCACATCTTTGTTCCTCCCACAGCCTCCTGGAACAGAAGGACCCTCAGCCCTGGTCTAGAAACTTATGGCATGACATCATGGCAGGCAGCCTGTAGGTAGCACCATTTTCTGTTGTAAGGTTGGGAATAGAGGGGTGGGCAGTCTGAAGATTATGACTTAAATATCCAATCTTTGGGCATTTTTGCAGCTGTTTTTCCTCTGCAAGGGAGGTCCCTGGGACTTTGTTGCATGCTCTGCCACTTCTTCCTGCTGACTCAAAGCCTAATTGGAAATACCTGTCCTGACAAATTTCCCCACTCTCTGTAACCCAGGCAATCTTCAATAAATAGAAGTAACCATGCAAAATGGTGAGTTCTCACTCCAAGCATGGCTATTAAAAATCACTAACTTGTAGCCATTACTCAACATTAGTATGTGTAGTAGAATCAAATAGTTAAGACCTGATCAGGAGCTAGCCACACTGTTATTCAACTAAATGGTTGCATGGCTTCTTTTGTTTATATTCTTTTCCAAAGATCCAGCTGGTCTCTTAACACGTGGAACATACTCTGACCTATACTGACTTTAGATTCCAGGTCAACATCCTACTTGTGCCAAGCATACCATTTCTTCTAAAGAGTCAACAGCCTTTTAAATCTCTATTGTGTTCTTGGGTTAATTACTCAAGATGGAAAAGAGGTAAGATTCAGAAAGTGAAGTGCCAGCATACCCCTTTATTCTTGATCTATGATGTTGCCTGCTGAAACCAGGCAAGGGCAGAGTGGAGGACATGTGTTTTCTCCTATAAAAAGCCATTGAATATCCATTCAGATCTGAACTTACAAATAGGACTTTGTATGAAAATGGGTCCAAGGTAAGGCAGTTCCCAATGTAATGTAAAAAGAGAGCCAGTCCATCCCTGTCTAATGTGCTGTGAGTCCCTGCTCAATGCCAGCCACAGTGCAGGTGCTTAACACACACACACACACACACAAAGATTAGTCAACTAATTATCCCTGCCCATACTGCCCTGAACTCACTGAATCTTGTCTGCCCAGTGAGAATGGCCTTTGGATGAAATACAGCAGCATGTCATGGAGTATACCTGAATGGGTTGGAAGGCATTAAATCTATAATTAACACCTGAACAGAGTAGATGTTGGTTCTGGACACGGTGGGTTTCAGATCCCACTGAGAAGAGACTGCTGTGAGAAGAGCCCCCCTTGTCCTAAAACCTCCTCTTCCCTACCAATCTGTCTTATCTTTAGGATCTGTTCATTTAATACATGCTAGTTATTCTACTGGGTAGTGACCACTTCTCAGTTTTAAACACAACCACTGACCTCTAGAAGCCCACAGTCTCATGGACAGAGCACCAATTGTTTTTCAGTGCGATACACACTGAGGTAGGATAAGCACAAATGCCCATGGGGAAAATAGGGGGAACTAATCCAAATCCCCCACACACATCCAGGGAAGCCTTCTCCGACCTGTTTTCCATAATCCTCAGTTCCTATCTCAATGTTATCATTGTTGCCTCACCTTACACCTGTGGGCTTACAGGTATGACTTCCTGACCGGATTTTGAGCTCTTCCAGGGCAGGGATCTGACTATTCCTTCTTCTCTCTAGCACCTAGTACTCAATCCTCTTGGTCCCTGAGCTGCACACTATCTTTGGAGCTGCCATTTTATGTGTTATAGTCTACATCCCAGGAGGTACCTTCCAAAAAGGATTCATGGTGAATAGTATCTGCTGGAGTTTTTCATGTTGCAGTGTGACCCCACTACAAACTATAGACTAGCTTCTGATTTCACCTGAAATGCTTCCTGTTAAATACTGAGCATATTTAATGGGTTACTACTATATATTTTATGTTATTCTGTGCATACTCTCAAAACATTATGAAGTGGATAACATGAAAAATCATTCAGTGTGAGTCACAGACAGATTAAGTGTTCCATGCCTCTATCTATGATCAGAGGCACTTTGCTCCTCTGATCCTACAGAGAACTTTGTTCCCAACATAAGGCCAGACATGTGCTGTAAGGGTGGAGGGATTGTCCAACAGATAACACAGGCATGTGGAATTTTTTTATATCACTATCTATCTAGTAGAACAGAAAACGAACCCTTTCTGTCTATTGGTGGCTGGGACTTTGGACCTAGGGAAGGAGGAGATTCATGGCAAAATCACATGTGTGTTGTTCAGTCTCTTTCAGACTCCAAAGGCTAGAGAATCTCTGCGACAAGTGCCCCTTGGCCTCAGATCTTGGTTGAGACCTGCCAGAAGTTTCCCCTGAAGTATGTCCTTCCTTTGTGTTCACATCGCATTGCATTTTAAATTTCCTCCTTACTTATCTGTTTCTTCCTTTATAGAAGTTCCTTTAGGGAAGAAACTCAATTTTATTAACCACTATATGTAACAACTCCAGTGATGTTGAATGAATGGCTACATAGCTGAATATGTGTCTTGGCAAATAATGAGGCAGCTAAAACACAAAACAAAGATGTAGAATTTAGGTCATTGTTGTCCCCTACTGTGACCCCTAAAGTGTCCCATTGAAATCTCTTGCTCTGAAGAATCTAGCTGAACCCATCACTGCCATGAATTATTAGAAAGCCAAGATTTCCTGATAAGAAAATAATGGTGTCCACAGCTTCACTCTCACTAGCTCTGCCAACTATGGACTAGATGTACCCACCTGTGACTGGGTGTAAGATTTCTGGTCCCTAAACTCAGTTGACTGAGACTCTTGCCTGCTTTGAGATAATGTCCTCAGAGGACCTGGGGATCAGAAGTCCCACCCTCTCTGCTCCAATGATTGAGATAAGTCCAAGAAGGGCAAATTTACACTCTGATTTGTAAGGCAGGATACCCTGTTGTAGATGGCACTGCATTGGCAGAGAGAGAACAGTAGATGAATTATTGATTAAAAACATCTGAAATTCTAACCTTTTAAAGTGTGCATTTTAAAAATCCAGTCTACTGGTCTATGATATTTGACTGATGAGTTTAAGCTATTTACATTCAGGGTTAATACAAACAGGTGGTAATTTGGTCCTGTCATTTTAGCAATGGGTTGTTCGTTGATTTAGTCTTCTGTTATTATTTTACTGGGATGTTCTTCACATTTGCCTTTGGTTTTGATGAGTGCTATTCCTCTTCTCGTTCAAGTGAACATCTTTAAGTATCCTTTGTAGGGTAGGTTTGTAAGAGGCAAATTCTTTTAACTATTCTTTACTATGGAAGAATTTTATTTCATTTTCAAAGACAAAGAAAAACTGGATTAAAAAAACAAAATCTGTCTATTTGTTGCCTACAGAAGACATATCTCACCAACAAAGAGAAGTGGAAACTGTATCTCATGGATTTTGATTTCTTTTTCATTTCATTTCTTCAAAACACTTTCTTTCTCATTAAATTCTTCACTGAAAATCCCAGGGCCTATGGAAAGTATCATAAAATTACAACAATACTAAAAGTTTAAAAATGTAAAAAGTGTGCATTTTTAATAATAGTAGTTGCTGATTATTACCTGGTTGACATGGACGACAGGCTTTGTTCTAAGTGATTTTACATATCATCTCACTGAACACTCATCACCAATGGTGTTACCAATATTCTCACCATCTTAGGAGGACAACTGAGGCATGCGGGGTCAAGTGATGTGCTCAAGATCACAAAACTAGTAAGTGGCAGGGCTTGGATTCAAACTTCAATTTTCCAGTTCCAGAATCTCAGATCTTTTGTTTTTTTGAAGGTTTTAACATTGCTTATTTTACACACTACATTTCCTCTTCTTCTCCAAATATGGTAGCAATATTTACAACTGTTGTGTTTCCCTAGTACATTGTGAAATTAGCTGTGGTCTTGCGCCTCCCTCTGGCCAATGGGCTGTGGGTTATATTTCATTTCCACAAAGAACTGTAGCATGAAAGAAATGAGGAGTCATTTTCCATATTCCCTTTTCCTTTTTTAGAAATCTCAGAAAAATTCTTTTTTTTCATTTTTTATTGTATTTTGACAATCTTTACATAGTTAATTAGGGTAAAAAGGTAAAAAGGCTATAGGAAAGTGGGTAAGACTATTATTTCCATATTGTTTGCATTGTATATCTGAGGTAAAGGGGTTATTGAGGGAGAAGCCCCACCCAGTCTCCCACCCTCCCAAAGTCCCGGATGTAGGGCATGCTCTGAGATACTTGCTCAAGTGGTTTTGATAGTTCAATAGTTATGAATCGCTGCCCATTTCACCACTCCAAGCACGATGAGGTTGTTGAAGAATCCACTGATTGACATAGTCCATCATAGAGTCTCCGTTTGCCCCGTATTTTACTGCCAACATATAGCTGAGATGGTTGATTGACCTGTTCTGTCTTCTGTCTTTTCTTGGTTAGGGTTCTGAGTCCAGCATTTCAATTAGGGAGCTACCCAAAGAAACTTCGAGGTGTTCCCAGACTAGTTTCTTGTATGTGCTAGCAAGCACAGGGCCAGGCACAGTCAATCAGCTGATGGTTGCAATTGCTGGGTTGGTTCTGTTTTCAGTCCCGAGTTGCACTGGAACCAATGGGTGTTGCAGTCCAGCCTGGTTCTGCCCAGCACATACTCGGCCCTTCAACCAGTGGGAGCTGCAGCCTAGTCGGGGTGACCCCCAATAACCCTCACCAGGCCTGCCCCCTACCCTGGTTTGCCAGTATGTGTAGCAGTAGACCAGTCTGTCCCCTATCCCATTTGGCTCTTGTACTTGTCACTGGGTATTTTTTTTTATCTATTTTATTGTGTTGTTGTTGACAATCTTTACATAGTTAATTACAGTTAAAGAAAGAAAAAGAAAAAAAAAGGTTCAGGGGGATAGGGAAGTGGGTAATACTATTATGTCCATATTGTTTCCATCATGTATCTGAGGTAAAGGGGGATATTGAGGGAGAAGCCCCACCCGGTTTCCCGCCCACCCTGAGTCCCGGATGTGGGGCATGCTCTGAGATATGTGCTCAAGTGGTGTTAATAGTTCTCCAGTTATGAATCGCTGCCAGTTTCGCTCGATGAGGTTGTCCACTGATTGATATGGTCCATTATAAAGTCTCCGTTTGCCCCATATTTCGCTGCCAACATATAGCTGAGATGAATGATTGATCTGCTCTGTCTTCTGTCTTTTCTTGATTAGAGTTCTGAGTCCAGCAGTTCGATTGGGGAGATCTCCAAAGAAACTTTGAGGTATTCCCAGACTAGTTTCTTGTATGTTCTAGCAAGCACAGGGCCCGGCACAGTCCATCTCCCCGATCAGCTGGTGGTTGCAATTGCTGGGTTGGTTCTGTTTTCAGTCCCGAGTTGCACTGGAACCAATGGGTGTTGCAGTCCAGTCTGGTTCTGCCCAGCACGTACTTGGCCCTCACATCAACCAGTGGGAGCTGCAGCCTAGTCGGGGCGACCCACAATAACCCCCACCAGGCCCGCCCCCTACCCTGGTTTGCCAGTATGTGTAGCAGTAGACCAGTCTGTCCCCCATCCCATTTGGCTCTGGCACTTGTCAATGGGTATTAAAACTTAGTTCTATCTAACCAACTCAATCATCCAGCCCTCACGGGTGTTGTTGAGTGCCTCTCTATCTAGCCACCCCAGCCCCCGTCCTAGTTTTCATGCCCTCCTGCGGGACTAGTGACCCAAGAAGGGGGAACCCACTTTTTCCCTCCCAGGTCTCTCTCACTCCTGGTTTATGCACTCTTTAGGTGGTTCTGTGGTTTGACTTGACAGAATTAGTCCCCAGTGCCAGCTGCGGCTAAGCCCATACATCCCTCACCCACTCTAATTTATGCTTGCACCAGTAGGAACAATCAGCCCAGCCTGGCTTTTCCCTGATCTAGTCCACATGTGGTGAACAGGTGTTGCAGCCCTGCTTAGTCTTGTCTGTCCCCATCCCAGCCCACGCTCTCCAGTGGGAGTAGCTGTCCGGTGAGGGAACCAGTCCCTTAATCCCCCTGCCAGCTCTGCCCCTCCCTTCCTGGATCTCACGTGTGCTGGTTGGGTGCTGCAGTCAAATCCAGTACATGCAACCACGCCCTGGCATTCCATAATGTGTACTGGTTTTGTCGCAACCAAACCCGGCTCAACCCACACTCTGTTCTGGTGTTCGGATTTGCCAGTGGATGACATGAACTGATTCAGCCTGGTCTGCCCCTGACCCATGCTGAATGTGTGCCAGTGGGAAACTTTCCATGGCCTATTCTGGGCTGTTTCCTATCATGCTTCTTGTGCTTACCTGCAGGGACTGTGTCCTGCCAGAGGAGTTGCCCAGGCTCCTCCATCAGAACCTCTCCCAATTCAGATTTTGCACATACCAGGGGGTCCTTGAGCCAACCTTACTCATTTCACCTCCTGTCCTAGCAGGAACAGTGGCTTTACCTGGCTGGCTTTCACCCCATTCTGGTTCTTGTTGTTGGATGTTTCAGCCCGGCCATGGCTCGTCCATACCCACGTACAGCTCACACATGACTTAGTAGGGGGTTGAGACCCAGCCTAGGCAGTCCCACGTCTACCTTGGTTCTCCATGACACCAGATTGTGTTGGGGTCTGAACTGGCCTGGTGCATCCAATCCCAGCTCACACTAGTGCCTTGGGTGACTACGACTGTTTCCTAGATAGAACACAGCCCCCATTCCAGCACATGCACCCCTTGGTGGGATCCTCAACCCAGTTAGGGTGTCCCCTTGCCTCCCCATTTGGGGCTGTTCCTAGTGCACCTGCCCGTGGTTGCTCTGAGGACCAGTAGGTGCAAGAGCCTAGCTCGGTATGACCTGTGCTCCATGCTGGTTTCTAGTTTTGCTTGTAGGCTAAGGTTTGCTTAGTCCTGCCCAGTACATTCCGTTCCGTTACCAATTTCACAGCTCAGCACTGTTAAGCGATTAGAAGTTCTTCCAAGGAAGAGTTACTGGCATTGAGAATCTTTAGGATTGACTCAGATCCCAGAAACAGTGTGGCCAGCCTGGAGCTACCTAAGCAACGATTCAGACAACCAATATCCCAGAGCTCCCCAGCCGGGTGGCCAGCAGGCACAGCCTGGCGCCAAATGGTGCACTGGCTGCACAGGCCCAGCTCACCATGAGCACATGGTGGCTGGGATCGGGATCCGAACTAGACGCTCCCTCCTGCAGCCCACAGCAGCCTCCTGGCTGCTGAAGTTTAAACCAGCAGGCCCAAGGTTGCACCCCACCTCAATCCCGTCCACCACCCAATGAGGGCGGTGGATGGGCCCTGGACCCACCCAGTCCCGGAGACTACCCCCCCTCGGTGTACTCACCCGAAAGGAAGCAGTTCCCGAATCCAGGTGGGCCCAGGCCCAGCTCACCATGAGCACATGGTGGCTGGGATCGGGATCCGAGCTAGACGCTTGGAGCCACTATTTTTAATTGAGCACAGTTACTGCCCTTTGAAAAGCGGAGGGAAACTAAAAAGACCTATGATCTTGCAGCATCTACATGTGAGAGAATCTAAAGTTGTAAACAGAGAACTGGAATATTTTAACATTTTAATTTAAAAAAATAGGATGGAGAATATCCCCCCACTTAACAGAGTCTGCTTTGCACATCTCCAGAGAGAAGTTTTATTGACTGAAATTTGTCAAGTCCATAAAGAATTTCTCTGGCTTACAAGGAAAATAGGAAAAAGGCATTATGGGTTTAACTACATCCTTCTATAATGCATTTGCAGATGCATTAGCCCTCTTATAGCAGAATTGGACTGCACAAATATTTAGAAATAGAGGCCCAGCACAATGGCTCAATGGCTAAATCCTCATATTGTAAGTTCTGGGATCCCATATCAGTACCAGTTTGTGTCCCAACTGCTCCACTTCCCATTCAGCTCCCTGCTTATGACCTAGGAAGGCAGTGGAGGATAGCTTAAGTCATTGGGACCCTGAACCCACGTGGGAGACTCAGAAGAAGCACCTGGCTCCTGGCTTTGGATTGGCTCAGCTCCGGCTATTGGTGCCATTTGGGGAGTGAACCAGTGGATTTAAGACCTTTCTCTTTGTCTCTTTTTTTCTGTAAATCTAATCTGCCTTTCCAACAAAAATAAAAGGTTTGCTGTTTGTTTTTAAGGAGAAGGATAACACTTTAAACAGGGTCAATGAGACAACATGAGGGCATGTGAGTAGGTCTGGATCCATGGTTGGTGTCTAACAGGGAGAGGAAATTGGGACATAGACACCACCTGGGAACACCTGTGAGGACGCAGCCTAGGAGGGCCTCTACAAAACCCATCTTGACAGTGGACTTCCCTCCTCCGGAAAGTAGGAGGAAATCAAGGTGTCATTTAAACTTCTCAGCCTGGTGCATTTTTTTTTTCTGGCAGCTCTCACAATCTAATGCAGAAAGATCCAGCATTTTAAAATGCATTCATCATAAAAAGCACCTTGGCAGGCAACATTATGAAAAAGAATTAAATGATCAAATAATATTGAAAAAAGCGTGATTCTTCAGAAAACTGCAGGAGACCATTATTGAAAATATTCTTGGAGAAACACAAGTGAAATGAATACGGGGTTGGTGTCCCGTCGTCGATGACAATGTACAGGGCCAGAAAAAAATGGTGAGAGGAGAAAAAATTAAAGTTGTATTTGAGGAGAAAACAGAGGCTTCCCACAAAGGGGAGGGGCTGGTGAAAAATAGACTAGGTTCCTGAGGCCTCCCAGTCTAGGGGTTTCGTGCTCTTTAACACATCATCTCCTAAGAGCAAATGTGTGTAGTGGCTCTATATTAGCTATTGTGAAGGCAGGGGCAGTCTTAAGAGAACCCTCTCTAACCTGTTTTTGACAAAATCCAAATCTTGCTATCTGTTGAAAAATACTTGTCACAATGGGCTTCTGTTTTGTCTTGTGTAGTGTGGACATGCTGGCAAAGAGCTGTGGGACAGAGTTCAGTCCCTGGCTTCAAGTCCCTGGCTCCCACAATATGGCTAAAAAGTTGAATACATAGCGAAAATAATTATTCACAATTTTACATTTTTATTTACTTCTACATTTGGAAAAGATGTTTCATAAAATTATTCTGTAAATCCATTGGGTACCAAAACAAATGTTTCACTCAAAATTCGATATTCTGAAATGTACCTAATTTCAATACCTCCTTCACTCTCAGATGTGCCTGGGCCTGGAATGAATCATAAGAGGAGACCCAGAACGATTGATCAGACATGTCACGATATATTGCATGAAAGAAGATCCGGTTTTTGCACAAAATGCTGACCCAGCCGCTTCCTGCATGAGCATCGAAAAGGGACGGTGAGCTTCATGTGACATGCTTTGCATGCATTTCACAGCCACTGGCGTGCATCTGACCCGGGTTTCCCCAGCCTGCCTTGTGACCCTGGCAGGTTGTCCTTGCCTTCAAATGCGCGACTCAGTTCGTGACTTCAGTTTGAGAATCCCTACACCTGGCGGTTCCAATTTTATGGCCCTAGCTAGTCCGGGAAGGTAGACCAGCTAGGATCACCCTTGATGTTCCCCCAGTGTGCTCTCCAAAGCCCTTCCTCCCTGCTGTTTTGTTGGATAAACAGTTAGCACAGCGCCCCATCTGCAAACATCAGTTCGTGGACTCTTCAAGACGCCACCGTCACGCGGTTGTCACGGTTATTGCAGCTCATAGCCCCAGGAGGCTGAGAGGACTCTGAACTCAAACAGTTGGGAAATGCACTTCTGAGCGGTCTGGCTCCTACAACCCTCATCTTAATGCCTGACTGCCCTTTGGCCCCATCACTCCTTCGCTGCCCAGGCACCAAGGCTTTGGATCTAAGCGGAACAGGTTAGAAGCACCCGAATTTTAGGAACCTCTGGTGAACTGTAATACACCTCATCCAGGGTCCCGGAATCATTGTGCTGCCCCTGGCTCTCTAGTCACCCCAGCCCTCTACCTATGCCTGCTGCTTCCGCAGGCTGCGCGGGAGAGGATGGAGCACCTCGGCAGGCAGGTAGCTTTCTGGACTGGCTGGGCTAGGGCGGCTGGAGACCACCACTTATATCCATGCTGCCTGTGCAGGATGATCCAGCAAGGCAAAGTGGCCCTGCACAGGCAGTGACGACCCCTCAAGTAGTGTGCCTGAGGTCCTTATCCTTTGTGGCAGAGAGGGGTGGGTGAGTGCCAGGTGGAGAGACACTGAGCAGAAAAGACTCCAGGTAAGATGATGAAGGGGCTGAGGGTGATGGATTTTCTGGTTGGGTAAATGGCTAGGACAGAGAACAACAGAAAACCCCCATCCCTATTCCCAGAAAGGGACGCCCATCTGGGACGCTACTGACTGTCAAATAACACTCAGCACAACCCACAATTCGCCTGGCTCCTGACACCCTTCATCTGCCTACTGGCTGGACGACTCTCCTTGAAGGTTGTGAAAGTTTTTACAAAATCTTTGGAGAGGCAGCCAACACCCCTGAGGCAGTTGAACTGCCAGGAAGACAAATGCTGGCTGGAATCCAAGGGCAGCATTACATAAGACCATCCAAGGCTCAGAGCAGGAGACTAATAGTGGAAGGGAGGGAGTCCCAACCTCGCCTTTACCCCTGCAAGCCCTTAGCTCCAAGGACTCCTAAAGCTGGCGCTGGTGGCTGGAGTTTCCTTCCCACCAGTCTATGTGGCATGCCACTGTCTGGACCCAGGAGTGGACAGGGGCAGGAGCAGGTGCTGTTGTCACTATCTCCAACAACAAGAAGCAGTTGGGCAGCACCCAGCATCTTAAAATATCCTGGCAGAGAAGTTCTAGGCAACCAGCTGGGAGGTGGGGCCAGGCCCCCAAATGAATTTGTTGTTGTTGTTGTTGTTGTTAGTGGTAGTAGTAGTACTATTATTTGGAAAGCAGAGTTACAGACAGGTCTTCCATCTGCTGGCTCACTCCCCAGGTGGCTGCAACAGCCAGGGCTGTGCCAGACCGAAGCCAGAAAACAGGAGCTTCTTCCAGTTCGTCCATGTGGGTACAGAAGCCCAAAACATTTAGGCCAACTTCCACTGCTTTCTCAGGCCATTAGCAGGGAGCTGAATGGGAAGGGGGCAGCCAGGACTCTAACCACACTCACAGGATGCCAGTGCTATAGGTGGCAGCTTGACCCATTAGGCCATGTCACTCCAGTTTTTAGAGACTTGCCAGCAGGGTGGTCATTTGGCTGTGACAAGTGGTTGTTCAAGCAGCTGCTGCGGAAGTCCACACCTGTTCCAGTGACACTAGAACTTTGTAAGCTAGCAAGAAACTAAACACATTTTGGAAAAAGCAATCCTACAATTACGTTATGTGTGGGGCACAGATTTGGTTCTGGTAGATGACAGAACATGGAAAACAAAATTAGTTACACAATGTATAGTGTCCAGAAAATCATAACAAATGAACAAGTACAGCTCTTTTAGATTCTAAGACCAAAATATGCCTCCCTTCAGGATTTTAGTGTCCAGAACACTGTATAATGTGAGGGTTAACACCCTCACAGCAAATGCAAAGCTTATTTAACATGCAAATATATCCTATGACTGGTTTGAGTCCAAGTAAGTCTATAGTAGAGCATATAGAATAACAGGGAATGAGTCAATAGGAACTTATAGAGAAAAAGGTCTCCCTAGAATTGTGCTGTCCAATTTCATATCCACAAGTGGTTACTGAGTACTTGAAAGATGGTTAATTCAAAGAGAGATGTCTTCCAAGCAAGAACTACATACCAGAATTTGAAGATTTATGGTTTGTATGTTGGGTGCCTCCGCACCAAGTTTCATGTGTTTGAAGTTTTGTGTGTACAGCAAAATGGAAGGTGGGGCAACTTCAAGAAGTGGGGGCTGGTGAGAAGTCCACACACATTCTTGGACATCATCCTGATACCCAGCCTCTCCTTGTTCCCTCTTCAGCAATTTGAATTGTCCCTCTCACTTGTGCTTGGGTCATTGTGTCATCCTTGAAGTGCTACTGCCAAGGGAGACCCTAGTCAGAGCCTTTGTCATATTCTCAACTTTGAGCTCAATGAGCCATTTATTTTTATAAAGTCGTTCTGCCTGAAATATCTCATTATTGTAGCTAGAATTGTACTAGCACTCTTAGATTGGGAGGAAAGATCTCAATTTTTATATGGATGATATGTTTGATACATATTAAAGTACATTATTAATTTCACCTGTTTTTACTTTCTTAAATGTGATTATTAAGAAATTTAGGGTTGTATATATAGTGCCTATCTGTATTTTTATTATCCATACGGCAAAATTTTTCTATACTTTAATAATTGGGAAACATGGCCTACTCCATCCCTTTCTTGGCATGTTCCAAAGGATGGTAATATAAGACACTTGGGAAACCATTTCATGGATTCACCATAGTTGGGAAATGCCAATTTAAGCCCAAGGCTCTCAGTTTGGTAGGAACTGTGATTTGTCAAGATAGGGATCTCATATGCAGGATTTTCATCATGAATAGGCCACCCATTAGCACACTTCTGAAGGGCAGCAAGCCAACACTGAGTCAGAGGATAAAACTAATGGGCTTACTTTGCTTGGTTACTCTTGTCACAAGACTCTAGGCTTGGTTTGTGAGTCTTCCTTATGGCTTGTCACTCCAACTAGTATCTAGGCCAATATTTTCATTATCTTTCAACTCTTTATCCCAGACTTGATGAATCAGAACTTTTGAAATCAGCCTTTTTGTATTGGTTACAATGCCCACCCCCCTAGCTCTCCACCCCCAAACAGCAACAATTTCACTTGCTACAATATAGTTAAACCTAATGTCACTGATGTGGAGTAAACTGCAGCCATCTTGGAAGAACTGATAATGTATGGCACCAATTTTACAAAAACATCTAGAGTAGTCAAAATCAGAAACAGAAAATAGAATGGCTGTTGATGAGAGCTGATGGGGGCAGTTGTAAAAGAATAGAAAGGAGAGTTGTTGTCTGATTAGTATGGCGTTCAAGTTTTGTAATATGGGAATGTTCTAGAGAGCTATCGCACAAAATGCAATTATGGTTACTGCTACTGAACTGTATACTTAAAATTCATTCCAAGGGCAACTTTTCTAGTGTGTGTTTTCTAACCTAATTTCAAAAATCTGCCTTTCAATCTTAGAAGACTCCATGGCAACAAATTATTGATTCCCAGTTCTTTGGGCTGGTAGCTTAGGCCAGAGGAGCTGGGCACTTGTAGCCTTTCTGTGCTTGATCATGCAAGCCAACTAGAAGGCTCTGCTTCTGAGAACTACCTGGTTGTCAGGTGGGGCCATTGCAGTACATGGCCATGTGTTTCCCATCACCCAGCAGGCTAGTTCTAGTCACAGGGAAGTCTCAGCTTACAAGAGTATGAGAGCGAAAGCTGCGTGGAATCTTCAGCACAAGAGTCGGAACTAGGTGCCACTCAAGGTGTATCCAATTAATCAAAGCAACTAAGCCAGATCAGCTTTCAGGGGTGAGGTAACAGCTCCACTCACGGATGCAAGGCACTGTGTTCTATTTTTACAACCATCCGGATTTGCCCTGTAGTTTCATTTTCCAGAATAATCCATTATTATCTGGGTTTTTTTTGTCTGTGTTTTATGTATACAGAGGCATATTCATTTATGCCTCACTTTTATTCACTTTCACAAATGTCTTTCCATGTCCTCATCATATCAGAATATTTTATCATTTTAATGTTTAATTTTTTGCATAATCGCTCTGGGGTTACCTCAGTCCCCTGTCTTTTCACTGTTTTTGTTGTGCCTCAGTATTAACAATCAAAAGTGTTTCCTGGATTCCCTCTCCCTACCTCTGACGTTTTCCTTTGGTTCTTTCCATCTAGAGATATGACTACGAACTCCTAAAGCTGAATCTCTTTTTATTCACTTAACAGTTTTCTTTCTATAGCACTACTTCACTGGGTCATAATTTTCATTTTTCTGTCTTCACCAGTGATAGTCAATCCCATCCTGTTTTCCAAGCTCTTACATGGTACGTGACATGATGTGGGCATGTCTTAGGCTAAACTTACATAAATGCATGAATAGTCATGAACCTACAGCCTGATGTAGATGTATTCTCAAAGTGTTTACTGTGAGCTACAACCCCTGATCAAGATTACAAGGGTTGGGGACTGCACCTCCTTTCTTTCTTCCTTCCTTCTAGATTGTGACTCACCTTTTACCAGAAGGACATCTTTTAACCTCCTACTTGATTTCACATATGCAAACCAACACTCTCAGCTTTCTTGTGTAAACACTGATGAGAACTACCTACCAGTTTCTCTCTCTTCATTAGAGTATGCCTTTCATGTGTGCACTTTAAAGTGAGGTGAGCTGTCTGTATACAAGGGTCCTTTCCCCCTTCACTCCTCCAAGTACACTTGAAAAGAATGAAATTTCACAACTGTATATGTGATAGTTTGTAGGTATCAATTAAGCAAAAATTATTTTAAAGAGATTTGTTCATTCTTCTTGGAAAGGCAGATTTATAAAGAGAAGGGGAGACAAAGAGAAAGATCTTCCATCCACTGGTTCACTCCCCAAGTGGCCACAATGGTCACAGCTGAACCAATCCAAAGGCAGGAGCCAGGAGCCTCCTCCAGGTCTCCCATATGGGTGCAGAATTCTAAGGCATTGGGCTGTCCTCTACTGCTTTCCCAGACACCACAGGCAGGGAGCTGGATGGGAGGTGGAGCAGCCCAGACATGACCTGGTGCATATAGTGGATTCTGGCACATGCAAGGCGAGGATTCAGTCACTGAGCCATTGTGTCAAGCCCTAGGCCAAAATTATTAATGCCATATTCAGATCTAGATACTTCAGTTTTTGTCTTTTTTCTGTACTTTAAACATCTCTACCGGGGCCAATGCAATGGCTCAATTAGCTAATCCTCCACCTATAAGAATCAGCATCCCATATGGGTGAGGTTCATGTCCAACTACTCTTTCAATCCAGTTCTCGCTTGCGGCCTGGTAAAGCAGCAGAGTATGGCCCAAAGCCTTGGAATGCTGCAGTTGTGTTGGATACCTGGAAGAAGCTCCTGGCTCCTGGATTTGGATTGGCTTAACTTTGGCTGTTTGTAGCCATTTGGGGAGTAAATGGAAGATGGAAGATCTTTCTTTCCTTCTTCCTGCAAATCTGCCTTTCAAATAAAAATAAATAAATCTTTAAAAAATTTTCTATGGGCTGATGTTATGGTGTAGTGGGTAAAACTGTGACCTGTGATGCCAGTAGCTCATATGAGCATCAGTTCAAGTACCTGGCTGTTCCACTTCTAATCCAGGTTCCTGACAATGGTCCAAAAAAGCAAAAGTACTTGAGCCCCTTAAACTCATGTGGGAGACCTGAAAGAATCTCATAGTTCTTTGTTTGGCCTAGCCTAGGCCATTGATTTCATTGATTTGGATGACTTCACAGGCAGCTTTTGCAACTAGGGAAAATTCCTTCTGACCCTACACTGAAGGATGTGCTGGGCCTGCAGTGACAAAAGAAGTTAGGCAGTGAGAAGGGCCCTAAACCTCAGACTGGAAAGAGAAAGTCATGAAATCATTGTACACATGAATATGTAACTACTGTTCCATTACTTGGTAATGACTGACTGATGTTGGTGTAAACAAACACGGCTGCTCACCAGCCGTTTATCCATTCCTTCATTTCACAAGGAATTTGTTGAATGTTTATTACATATGCAGCATCATGTAGATACAAAAGATGATCCCAAATGCACAAATCACCGTCTCTACAGAACGTTACAATCTAGTGAGAGAGGATTGACACAATGACAAAGTTAGAAAGCAACACAAAAGATGGGATAAAGTGCCCCCACAAAAGGGTAAATATATTTGTGAGTTCATGGTAATGAGAAATATCAAATGCTGGCATGATCTAAGAAGGAGGAAATATGAACTATGCCTTGAACAATGAGTCCAAGTTGACAGGCAAAGATGAGAGGAGAGGGAGGGTGTACAGATGAGCCTGAGACTGCAACCATAGGAGGAGGAGCCAAGGACAAAATCCACCGTATTAGTTCTCATGCTTCATGCATCACTGATTAAAAGAAGAGAAGGGTCAGAATTTGGCTTCATATCTGGCAGATTGCAAAGTTTCAGCCCAGTCCACTGTTCCCGTTACAGAGACACCCAGCACAAATGGTAGCAGTGACAGTAGCACCTCTGAGGGAAGCTTTACTGGCAGCAGATTCTATGCCAACACAACCAGTGGTTTGTACCCTGACCCCACTGACAAGAATTTCTTACACACTTGTGTGAATGGACAAACCTTGGTTCAGCACTGCATGCTGGCTTAGTCTTTGACACATCCTGCTCTTGCTGTGACTGGTGAGAAGCTTCCCCAAGTGCCACCTCACTCACTGCGTCCTCAGAAGTGGTTTGAAGAAAGAGCTGAGCAGTCCTGTGCAATGGCTTCTGATTTTTACTGAAGGAACTGAGATGGAATGAATCCCAACTTCCCCACCATGTACTACTGCTCCACCAGCCCATGGGCCACACTGTTTCTGCTGTGTGCGCATGCACAACTCTTTCCTGGGCACTGAGCATCAGAAAAAGAGAGATTCAAGATAGCTGGCTCTCCCCTTCACTCTCAGAACATACTTAGATGAGGGTTGGAGAACACAGGCAGGAACTGGCTTACATAATAATTTGGGAGTTGATTTAGCCAGGGTCCTTAATCTTTAATAAACAAACAAACAAACAAACAAAAAACTCTGTGTTGATCAATTTAAGTGGTCATGGAATTCATGAAATAGACTTGTTAGCTCACAGAACCTCTAGGAGGGCTGGAGCCCAGGGAAACTGGCCTATTTGTGGTGTGGGAGTGACTCTGGTTGAGGAACCACAGAGTTTCCTGTCTGAAACCAGCACCCTCTGCCCTGGATGCCAGCAGCTCACCACTGCTGTCCTGGGAAACAAGCCACACCCACCACTGCCTTTCCTGGAAACCACTTTCTGGAGGGCCACTCCTCATGCTGCTTATTTTGGAAATCAACACTTGTACAAAGTGCCGTATCTGAGTCCCAGGCCTGCCACCTAGTTGACAGAGGCAGGAAGTGTAATTTTTCTGACTTAGGTCTGGGAAAGTGGGATTCATTAAGTGGCAGGTGTTGGCACACAGGGGTGGGTGATGAGGTTGGATGATATAGGAATGGAATTTGTCATGGCAGTGAGGTTTCTGTTTAAGATGTCTGTATCCCAGGATCAGAGCACCTAGGTTTGTTCCGGGTCCTACTCCAGACCCCACTTTGTTGCTAATGCATGCCTTAGGTTCAGGAGCTGATAGCTTAAGCACTTGAGTGTCTGGTGCCCCCAAAAGAGACCTGGATTTAGTATCTAGCTCCTGTCTTCAGCCTGGCCCAGCCCTGGGTTTTGTCAGAACTTGGAGAGTGACACAATAGATCAGAATTCTTTTCCTATATTTGTCTGCCTTCTTTCAAATAAATCATATAATAAACACGCAAATAAATATCTTTTAACATATTGGTTAATTACAAATGAAAAACACTACTGATCTAGAAACAAAAGATTTGAGTTACTGATTGCATTAGGAGACACAAAAAGCAAACATATTCTAGCAGATTCAAGAAACCTCAATATAGATAGTCCCTGGAAGGATGCAAGTCTGGTCATATGCAGCTTCCCCTACAGGCTCATGGATGGTCAGATCTCTAGCAATCAAAGCTTTGCTGGTCAACGTAGCTTCATCTTACTGATTTTGAAGACAGGAAAGGACAGAGGAGTCAAGGTAGGTGAGTCTCCCATTGTTTAGGAAAGACATGAACAAATGTCTTCTGTAAAGAGCCAGATGGTAACTATTTTATATCTTGCTGTCCATATTGTGTCTGTTGCAGCTACCTGAACTTCATTTAATTTTCAAGGGTCATGAAGTATGCACTTTGTCCCATTTTTTTTACTCATTTAAAAATGTGCAAATCCCTCCTAGTTTGCAAGCAATGGGTTGAATTTGGCCCAAGCCCAGTAGTTTGCTGATTCCTGGTTTAAGACCATATAGGGCAATAGAAGGACTTCTGTGTTTACTCCAAAAGAATGAGGAGCCTTTGCAGACTCTTCAGCAGAATAAGTGATTTTTTTTTATCTCCCGTAAATGATTAAATTGACTGTTTTGCTGAGAATGCACCATGAATGCCATGATTTAGGGGTAGGGTGATGGCTCAGAACAGAGTGGCAATCACACAAACTGTCAGATGTCATTGGATTTGGGTTGCTGCTTTTTTATGCGAAGAGGACTACTTAATGTAGAGTGGGGAGGAAAAGGAGCGGTCATGGATAATCCCCACATTCTGAGTTGAGAAACTGCAGATACAAGATTATCATCAACTAAGAAGGAAAGGCTGATTTGGGACTTAGGACCTGTTGAACTTTAAGATTGCTATTTATTTCTCACTAGCGATGTTGAATAGACAATAGGTTATGACATTTCTGTAGGTAGTTGGAATTTAAGACATTACATGAATTCATTAATGGAGTTACTATAGATAGAAAAAGCAAAAAGAGTCTAAGAACTAAGCCCTGGCCATCTCAACATTCAGAGACTAGGCAGAAGAGGAGGAGCTAATAGTGAAGTCACCAAAGGAGAAAGAGGTGAAATGGAAGAAAAATCAGGAGAGTCAAGGAGTCAAGAAAAGAAATGCTTCAAGGAGGTGTCAAGTGATCAACTGTATCACACACTGAAAATGGGTGAAGTCATATGGGATCTTCAGGATTGGCCACTAGCTTGAGCCAACATGCACATAATCAATGATCTCAGCAAGATTAGATTTAATGCGCAGTTTGGTGGCAAAGGCTTAGGAGGAGCATGTTTAAAAGAAAGCACAGTTGCAGAAACCTGTCTAATGCATCTTAGAAGGCAGCAAAGAAATGAGGTTATAAATACATGATCATGGAAAATAAAAGCTGGAATTCTGTCTTTAAACCCATGTTTTGATAGAGCTATGAGTGACAAAATTCAGCACTGTTTCAACACCTCTTGCCTCACGATGTTTGTATTATTTTTATTTAGTAAACAACTCTTAAATTATTTAGTTTTTTGTTCAAATATTCAATGTTTGTCACACTGATTTGGTGGCTTCTCTAATAGCTGCTCCTCTAATTTGTTTTCTCATTTGTTTACTTTTTATTTGCCAACAAGAGTCTGCAATTGCTATTTCCATTTTCTCACGTGAGTGAAAATGCTCCACTTGTCTTTCTGTTTGACCAAAACCTTTTGGACATAAAATTTCTGGCTTTCTCCGTTACCTACATTTTCATACTCTTTTTATTCTGACATTAAATATAGAGCTAGTTCCACCCACCACCACCTTGTTGGTGGGCAGGGTCCAGGTACGTCTGAGCTACAGCATGGGTGTCTGGATCCCCCAGCCACAGCCATGTGGCTAGATGTGGCTGAGGGCACCCATGCCAGCCCAAGCTTCCTGCTGGGGATCCCAGATCCCCATTTACCATTTTTAGGCAGGGGGGTGTGGGTCCCAGGTTTGTCCAAGCCTGAGGTCAGAGAATTTCCTCTGTCCAAAGTGACCATGTTGGAGACAGATCTCGGTCAGCTCTGTGCATGCCCAGGACCGTGGACCATCCAACGCTGCCATATTGGGGGGAACAGTCAAGGTAAGTTTGAGCAGTAGCATGGGTGTCTGGATCCCCCAGCCATGTGGCTGTGCCTGAGGGTACCCATGCCAGCTCAGGCTTGATGCTGGGGATCCAGCTCCCCATCCACCACTGCTAGGTGAGGGGAGGATCCTGGGATTGTGGGTGGCCAGAGTGCCAACTGGCGCTGGGCTTCATCCACTGGCTGCCTGGCAGCAAGCTCTGGGGTCTCAGAGATATGGAATTAGTGCCTAGAGACATCCATGGATAAGGCCACTGCATGTGTAAGTGAGGAACAAATCCTGATGGACACCCAAAAACAGGGCCACTGTACTTGCAGGTAAGCAAGACAACTAAGACCTAGTGATTTGGAGGGGAGAGACCTGAAGATATGTATAGGTCAGACAGATGCACCAACCCACATGGAAGTCCTGGGTTGGGATTGTTAGCATGGAACATAGCTGACCAACTCATGCCAATGTACACACAAGCTATGACTGGGGGCCTATCCGGCAGGGCTAGATCCTAGTACCTGACAGTGAGTGTTGGATCAGGGGAAGGATCACATTAGTCAGAGCCATGACACCAACCAGAACACAAGAGAACCAAGACTGGGGTTGGATTCTGTGGAGGATATATGGGCCCAACACTATGGAACTACAAGTTCCATGGGTTAACTTGAGAGTTGGGATGGTGATAGGCTGAACTAGGCAGAACCATGGAACTCACTGATGCTCACTGGTACTGGGGCTGGGAACAAGCAGTGCAGGTCCAGGCTCCAGCACCTGCATGAACACCCTAACACAGGGTATGGGGCAGGCTGGGCCACATTAGCTCATACAAAGGCCGGGACAGATGGGGTAGGCCATGTTGGGTAAGGGACAAGTACCCATTGGCATGCATAAGATCTGGGTCTGAAAGTGACCTGAGCAGGGAAACCTGAGAAACTCCCCTACAGGGCCATAGCTCCCACTGGTGAGCACGTGTTCCAGACCTAGGGGTCAGGCAAGCTAGGCAAGGTAGCCTCATCTGGGCCACTACTCCCAGCATGAGAGCTGGAATTGGGAGCAGATCAGGCCAGGCAGGGCTATTATACCTGTTGGCCTGCACATGAGCTGGATCAGGGAAAAGCCAGGCTGGGCAGACTGTGCCTACTGGTACATGCATAAGCCAGAGTGGGTGTGGGTGGTTTGGGCTTTGCCTCAGCATCAGCTGGCAGATGCTGGCATGGGGTGGGGGGAACTCCATTGAGCTAAACTGTAGTACCACCTGGAAAGTGCAAGATTCAGGAGTGGAGTGGACCCAGTAGGGAAACAGAGGGAACCTCCCTTTTGGGTTGCCACTCCCACTGGTGAGCATGAGAACCAGGACTGGGGCAGGCGTGGCTAGACAGAGAATGGCATCTGTCAGCACATATGTGGGCTAGATAGTGGTGCTGGTTGGGTTGAACTAGGCTTCAAAGACCATTGACATGTGTGAGAGCTAAATGGGATGTGGGACAGAATGGACCAGTCTTCTGTACATACTGGCAAGCATGGGAACCAGGGCAGGGTTTGGGCCTAGTGGGGTTACTGCAGGTCGCTCTGACTAGGCTACAACTTCCACTGGCTTGTGTGAGGGGTTGAGTGTACTCTGGGCAGGAGTGGGCTGGACTGCAACACACATTAGTTTGCATAGAAGACAGGGCTGGAGACAACTGACCCAGCAATTGCAACTACCAGTGTGCACGTAGACAGACTGTGTGAAACCCTGTATTGGCAAACACACACAAGAATCAAGTCAGGGATGGCCTCAGATGAGGTTTCTTTGAGAATCCCCAACTGAACTGCCATACTCATAACTCCAACCATGGAGAAAATTGCAGGTTCCATGGTCTGACCATGGAATGCATGTCAGTGCTGGGTCTCCTCAGTGGGTTCAATGGAGCAGTAGATAGCATACCCAGATGCACATGGAGGATATGGCAGTACACTGGAGCCTTCAGGGCACTCCTGGTACCATTACGAAGGACAGAGGACAGAACAAATTGATCAACTACCCCAGCAAAGAGTTGGCAGTGAAAACCTGGGCAAAAGGAGAGTCTAACGTGGACTATGTCAGCCAATGCATTCTGGAGAGATTTCATCGTGATTGGACTGGCAAGATTGGCAGCAATACAGAACTGTTGAACTATCAAAACCTCTTGAGCAGGACCCTCAGAGAATGCCCCACATCGGGGACCCTGGGATGGTTGGAAGGCTGAGTGTGGCTTCTCCCTTATCTCCCCTCAGATACAAGAACGAAAAAAGAGAATGTTAAAACAATAGTCTTTCTCTAGCCCTTGACTTTGCACCCTAATGAAATATGTAAAAATGATCAAAAGTAAGATTTTTACAATTAAAAAGTATAGAGAGCTAGTTCTTTTCTATGAGTTTATGCTTTCTCTTGGGGAAAGGGTTTGTTGACTTCGTAGTTGAATATTTTTTTCCAAGTAATTCTACGATCACTTGAGTTTCAATCTGTGGGAGTGTCAGCTGAGGCCAGTGCTGCAGTACAGCAAGTCATCAACTGTGATTCTGGCATCCCATATGGGTGATGGTTTGAATTCTGGCTGCCCCACTTCCAATTCAGCTTTCTGCTAAAGTGTTTTCGAAAGCAGTAAAAGATGGCCCAAGTACCTTTGCGCTTTCCGCTCATGCAGAAGACCCAGATGAAGCTTCTGATTCCTGCCTCTGAACTGACCCAATCCTAGCCATCACATCAACTCCAGGAATGGATTATCAGATAGAAGGCTCATTCTCTCTCTCAAATAAATAGATAAAATATTTTTAAAAAGAAAGTGTGTGCCAGCTATTTTCCTTTTTTAGCTACAAAATATGTGAAGAGACTACAAGTAACTCATGCTGGTTGAACTACAAAATAAGAATTTAAAGCATAAGCTCAATAAGCTCACTTTGAAAAGTGAGAATATCAACCGTTTAGTTCACTGCTGATTGAAGGGGCATCCTAGGAATGTAACCATATCAAAGCAGTTTTTTTTAACATCACCAATGAAAACAAATGAGTGCTCTTTAAAGATGTTTTACAAAGATCAGGTCTCAAAAAAGTCAGAAGATGCAAAATCAAGACTGCAAATGGATTAATGATTTGCCCTCAAAACTCTTACAGAATTACTCCTGTTTGATGAAAAAAAAAGTTGATTTATAGCATTGAGATGGCAGAGAAGGACATTAGCATAGACCTCCAAGATGGTTGTTTGCTAAAGTGTTAGCTACCTCTCAGAACACCCTCATAATAGACAGATGTTACTGTTCTTTGGCCCTATAGAAAAATCAACAATCACATGCCTTGACTGCAAACTGTTGTCATGACCTTTGCTCTTGTCCAATTTTCTTTGGCTTTGACATATCCATCTCTGCCACTTGGATACCATTGCTGTAATCGTGTTGTGTCTTCAAGATTACTTGGCAAAACCATGCTTGATCTCTTGTTAAAATTCTCCCAAGAAATGCTTCCAGATCTTGATCCACTTCTTTTGCTTCTATGAAAGTTCTGCTCTTATCCATAGCTGCTGTCAACATTAAAGTTCCACCATCCATAAAGCAGAAAGTTTGTTCCACTAACATATCCATCAGAAGTGTATAATATGAACAACTGAGATATCTGTGGTGTTGGCTCTTGTTTCCAGTATTAATCATTAATCCTTTTTAGGTAGGGCACAACTCAGATTAACATCATCCTTGCAGGTTGATGTGGATAGTCTGTTGCTATGGGCTTCATATTGAGCATCATCTGATCCCTTCTTAGAACCAGTTATAGTTTGGAAATTGCTCACTGGGGTAACAGAGGAGCTTGTTCCTATAAACTTGTCACAAAATATCAATTATTTTACCATTTTTCAGCACAAGCTTCACCAGAAATTTTATGTCTGTTCTTGCTTCAGTTTTAGCAGAGTTCTGCATGCTCTGACAGGGCCTCTTCTCGATGTCGTATCTTATTCACCTTAGTGCCTCTTAGTAGCTCTTCTTCTGACATGGTCTAACAAGTTTAAATGAGCTTGCATTGGCCCCCCAAAATTTGAAATCTATGCTTACTTTTTTCAAATACATATTTTCCATTAACATTTTGCACATATTTATATTTCAAGTATATTATACTTGGAAAGTACAACAAGATGAGTTCATACACTCTTGTCCTTAGAACGCTTTATATATAGGTAAATTTCTTAACACAATTTTAAATAATCTCTTCCTTGCTCTTTAATACTCTTTAATCAACTAGTTCTTCACAGGCCTCAATCATCTTTGTGGATTTCCAGTCTCTTTTCTCAAACCTAAGTCATTCATTGCTTGTTCTTCCTCCAGAGGCATCTCAGATACAGGTTTCTGCTCAAGCACATAAAACCTAGATGGGCAGAAGGTTTAATTATATCATTACAGATCAAGAGACCATTGTATTTCCACATTTATTGCCTAGATTATCTAGAAACACATTTAACAGAACTTTTAAGGCAATCCCAAGGGTAAAGCTTCCCTTTGCCTCCACACAGGCCAAATTTTAATAAACATTTTCTTTAGTTCTTCCATCTTCCATTTTTCACTCCCCTCCTGCTCTTACCCCCTGAACTCCATTCCAAACAAATTACTCTCACATGGCTCACATTCTGGTGAGGTTAGCTCTGTATAGTATTCTGCCATTATATTCTGGTATTTAATATTTCTGTTGGATATTTGAGGCCGAAGGGTACTCAATACCACCTCATTAACTATACTTGCAAAGTTACTTAAGCCTTTGTTAATATCCTGGTGCCCAAATAATTCATTATTTCTTCTTCAAGTGCAGTTACTTGACCAGAATATGTCTTCTGATGGAAGTCCACTACTTCTAGCAGACAGTTGAGAAGTCAGGGTCAACTTGACTGATGGCCTACAGGTTACCCTCCTATGGAAGAAGCTGGTCTTCTGCCTCTGGAAACCAGTCATAGACATGCCTGGGACCTGATGCAATCTGTTCTGGTGGAGAATTGGGACAGGACTTCAGCCAAGTCTCCACCAAAGAATAGAGTTATAATCACATGAGTTGGATCACACACATCCGGGGAAGGCCAAGTGTCCTAATCGATGAGTGCTAAACTAGTTGATAAGACTGAAAGGCCACGTTTTGCCACATCATACTGCTGTTAGATCCTCACTACTAATTTTATCAAAGACATTTGTCTTCAATAATTAAGCATCCTATGTGGTTAAGAACTTGCACTGGTATAACGTATTGATTATTCAATACCATGTCAATTAATTCCATAATGTTGTAAGTTGTTGTTGATGTTGTACTGGGGCTTCTAATTGATCGGGATGATATTCTGCCAGCTCTGCCTTCAGACCAGTGATGGTCTCCTCAAGAAACTGTTGAATTTATCTGGACGATAAAATTCTGGACTCTATGCTTGGTATATGTTTGCAATGAAAGAATCTCAACTTAATTTGAACTGTAATACAGCAACAAGGTGGAGGAACCCACCATAGGAGGAGGGCACAGGGAGGGGATGGGGGAATCCCAGAGCCTATGAAACTGTGTCACATAATGCAACGTAATAAATAATTTTAAAAAATAATTAAGCATCCTAAGAAGTCCCAAAATGGATTATAAGTTCAAAATGGAAGCATGAAGGGTCAAGATGACTAAGACATCCCTAAATATTCAAAGCAATATGTGTATTAGAGGTTGGAATTTGCCTACTGGATACCAATAGGTAAGACAGATCAAAGGCATGGCAGAAATGTTATTTCAAATTAGTGTGGGAAAGCATAGATTATTTATACATGATACTTACTTGGAATGAAATTGGGCCAAATTCACACCCAAAAGTAACTGATGACCTACCATTAAGGCAACATTTGTTTATTTGTTTTTATTAAAGATTTATTTATTTATTTATTTTAAAGATTTATTCATTTTATTACAGCCAGATATACACAGAGGAGGACAGACAGAGAGGAAGATCTTCCGTCCGATGATTCACTTCCCAAGTGAGCCGCAACGGGCCGGTACGCGCCCATCCAATGCCGGGAACCTGGGACCTCTTCTGGGTCTCCCACGTGGGTGCAGAGCCCAATGCATTGGGCCGTTCTCAACTGCTATTCCCAGGCCACAAGCAGGGAGCTGGATGGGAAGTGGAGCTGCCAGGATTAGAACCGGCACCCATATGGGATCCAGGGGCTTTCAAGGTGAGGACTTTAACCGCTAGGCCACGCCGCCAGGCCCGATTTATTTATTTTTATTGGAAAGTCAGATTTACAGAGTGAATGAGAGGTAGAGTGAAAGATCTTTTGTCTGCTGGTTCATTCCGCACAGGGCCACAATGGCGAGAGCTGAGTCAATCTGAAGCCAGGAGCCAGGAACTTACCCAAGGCCTCCCATGCGGGTGTAGGGTCACAAGGCTTTGAGCCATCCTCAATTGCTTTCCCAGTTCACATCAGGGAGATGAATGGGAAATGGAGCAGCGTGGACATCAACTGATGCCCATATGAGATCCCAGTGCCTGCAAGACAAGGAATTAGCTGCTAGGTTATTGCCCCAGGCCCTAATGGCAACATTTAAGACTTTAGAATGAACTACAAAAAATGTTTATGTCCTCAAAGTAGGAACAAACCTGTCAATCAAAATACCCAAATAAATCAACCTATAAAGAAAAAGTAGCATGTGCTATGTTAAACTAAAGAGTTTTTTTTTTTTTTTGAGTTTTTTCTTTTTTTTTTTTATTGTTATTGGAAAGCCAGATATATACAGAGAGGAGGAGAGACAGAAAGGAAGATCTTCCATCCGATGTTTCACTCCCCAAGTGAGCCACAACGGGCCGATGTGCACCGATCCTAAGCCAGGAACAGGAACCTCTTCCAGGTCTCCCACGCGGGTGCAGTGTCCCAATGCATTGGGCCGTACTCAACTGCTTTTCCAGGCTACAGGCAGGGAGCTGGATGGGAAGTGGAGCTGCCGGGATTAGAACCGGCGCCCATATGGGATCCAGGGGCTTTCAAGGTGAGGACTTTAGCTGCTAGGTCACGCCACCGGGCCCAAGAGTTTGTTTTAATCATAGGATACAATTAATAAAATAAAAAGCAAGCCATGGAATGAATGTTCAAATGAGCATAATTGCCCAAAATTGCTATCCAGAATTTTTTTTGAATTATTTTTTTTATTATTTTTACTTCATTAATTACATTGTATTATGTGACACAGTTACATAGGTACTTGGGTTCTCCCCACCCCTCCCCAAACCCTCCCATCATGGTGGATTCCTCCACCTTATTGCATAACCACAGCTCAAGTTTAGTTGAGATTCCCCCATTGCAAGCATATACCAAACATAGAGTCCAGCATTTTATTGTCCAGTCAAGTTCAACGGCTTCTTGGGTATACCCTCTCTGGTCTGAAGACAGAGCCAGCAGAGTATCATCCCAGTCAATTAAAAGCTCCAACATACCATCAGCAAAAATTACATCATTATGGAATTAATTGACATAGTAATGAGTAAACAATATGTTAAAAGTAAATGCGAGTTCCCAGCCACCTTCTGTGACCACCTCACCTACACTTCAATTTTAGTTTATACACAACATATAACATTCATAACATAACATGTTATACATAACATCATATCATCTTAAATTAAGGCAAACATGTGGTATTTAACCTTTTGGGATTGGCTCATTTCCATTAGCATGATGGTTTCCAGTTTGGCCCATTTGGCTACAAAGAACTGCATTTTGTTTTTTTTAATAGCTGAGTAGTATTCCATGGAGTAGATGAACCATAGCTTTCTTATCCAATCCTCTGTTGATGGGCATTTTGGTTGTTTCCATGTTTTTGCAATTACTGATTGTGCTGCTATGAACATAGGAGTGCATGTTGGTTTCTCATAAAACAAGTGTTCTGGATATATTCCTAGGAATGCTATTGCTGGATCATACGGTATGTTGAATTTGAGTTGTTTGAATATTGCTGGATCATACGGTATGTTGAATTTGAGTTGTTTGAATATTCTGCATACTGATTTCCATAGAGGCTGTACCAGCCTGCAGCCCCACCAGCAGTGGAGTAGGGTTCCCTTTTCCCCGCAACCTCGCCAACAAGTGTTGTTGGTGCTTTTATTCATGTGGGCTAGTCTTACTGGCGTTAGGTGGTACCTCATTGATGTTTTAATTTGGATTTCCCTTATTGCCAGGGAACTTGAGCATTTTTTCATATGCTTATTTGCCATTTGGGTTTGTTCCTTTGTGAAGTGTTTGCCCATTTCCCGTGCCCATTTCTTGAGTGGCTTGTTTGTTTTGTCATTTTCTTTGTTTTGTAGCTCTTTGTATATTCTGGAGATCAGCCCTCTATCAACTATGTCGTGTGCGAAGATCTTCTCCCATTCTGTGGGTTGCCTTTTTACTTTGTTGATTGTTTCTCTAGCTGTACAGAAGCTTCTTAGTTTGATGAGGTCCCAATTGTTTATTTTGGTCTTGATTTCTACTGCATTTGGAGTCCTTTTTAGGAAGTGAGGGTCTACCCCTAAGTGTTGCAGTGTGTTTCCAACATTTTCTTCCAAAAGTTTGAAGGTTTCTGGATGTAGGTTTAGATCTGTTATCCATTTAGATCTGATCTTAGTGTATGGTGAGAGATGTGGATCTATTTTTTTGTTTCTGCAGGCTATTAACCAGTTGTCCCAACAGCATTTATTGAACAGACCTTCCCATTTGCCTGGATTGTCGTTTGTCTTTTTGTCAAAGATTATTTGACTGTATCTGTGTGGGTTCCCTTCTGGTGTTTCTATTCTGCTCCATTGATCTTCCTCTCTATCTTTGTGCCAGTACCACGCTGTTTTGATAACCACTGCCCTATAGTATGTCCAGAGGTCCGGAACTGTGATTCCCCCTGCTAACTTCCTGTTCTTCAGGATGGTTCTAGCTATCCGTGGTTTTTTGTGTTTCCAGATGAACCTTTGGATCATTGTTTCCAGTTCCATGAAGAATGTTTTGGGCAATTTGATTGGGATTGCGTTGAATGTATATATTGCTTTTGGCAGTATAGACATTTTAATGATATTGATTTTACCTATCCAGGAGCATGGGATGTTACTCCATCTTTTGAGGTCTTGTTCAGTTTCTTTTTTAAGTAGTTTGTAGTTTTCTTCAAATAAGTCTCCTACATTTTTGGTTACATTTATTCCCAGATATTTCATAATTTTCTCTGTTATTTTGAATGGTATCTTGCTAGTTAAGTCTTTTTCCATCTTGGGGCTGTTCGCATACACTATGGCTGTTGATTTTTGTTCATTACTTTTGTACCCTGCCACTCTACCAAACTTTCGTACAAGTTCTATCAGTCTCTGTATTGAGTCTCTTGGCTCTTCTACATAAAGAATCATATCATCTGCATATAGTGAGAGTTTGACTTCTTCGTTTCCCATTTGGATTGCTCTGATTTCTTTTTCTTGTCTTATGGCCTCAGCGAGTACCTCTAGGACTATGTTGAATAGTAGTGGAGAAAGTGGACATCCCTGTCTTGTTCCAGATCTCAGTGGGAAGGGTTCCAGCTTTTTCTCCATTCAGTATGATGCTGGCGTTGGGTTTTTCATATATGGCTTTAATTATGTTGTGGATTTTTCCATCTATGCCTACCTTGGTTAGGGTTTTTAGTAGGAAGTGGTGTTGGATTTTGTCGAAAGCTTTTTCTGCATCTATTGATACTATCATGTGATTCTTGTTTTTCAGTTTTTGGATGTTGTGTATCACATTTATGGATTTCCGAATGTTGAACCCTCCCTGCATTCCAGGGATGAATCCTACTTGATCTGAATGAATGATCTGTCTGATGTGTTTTTGAATTCTGTTGGCTAGGATTTTGTTGAGAATCTTAGCATCAATGTTCATCAAAGAGATAGGTCTGTAGTTTTCCTTCTCTGTTAGTTCTCTGTCTGGTTTTGGGATTAAGGTAATGTTGGCTTCATAGAATGAGTTTGGAAGGGTTGCCTCTTTTTCTATTGTTTTGAAGAGTTTGTAGAGGATTGGGGTCAGTTCTGTTCGGAATGTTTTGTAGAATTCTGGAGTGAAGCCGTCTGGGCCTGGGCTTTTCTTTGTTGGGAGGTCTTTAATCACTGATTCAATCTCTACTTCAGTTATGGGTTTGTTCAGGTCGTTTGTTGCCTCTGAGCTAAGTTTTGGCAGGTGGTAGAAGTCTAAGAACTTTTCCATTTCTTGGTGATCTTCTGACTTATTGGAGTACAGTGCTTTGTAGTAATTTCTAATTATGGCCTTAATGGATGCGGTATCTGTTGTTATGTTGCCTTTTTCATCTTTGATGCTGTTAATTCTTGCCTTCTCTTGTTTTTTCCTTGTCAGTTGGGCCAGTGGGGTGTCTATCTTATTTATCTTCTCAAAGAACCAGCTTTTTGATTCATTGATTTTGTGTATCGTTTTTTTATTTCTATCTGGTTGATTTCCTCCCTTGTTTTGATGATTTCTTGTTTCCTATTGTGTGTGGGGCTCTTCTGCTGTTGTTTTTCCAATTCCTGGAGGTGTGTGTTTAGTTCCTGTATTTGGCGCCTCTCTTGGGCCTTGACATGAGCTCCAATTGCGATGAGCTTACCCCGTAGCACTGCTTTGGCAGTGTCCCACAAATTTTGGAATGTTGTGTCAGAGTTTTCATTGGTTTCCATAAATTTTTTGATCTCATCTTTAATTTCTTCTCTGATCCATTGTTCGTTTAATAGCATATTGTTCAGCCTCCAGGAGTTTCTGTATTTCCTGGGGCATTTTGAATTGCTGATTTCCAGTTTCATTCCGTGGTGGTCTGAGAGGGTACATGGTATGATTCCTATCTTTTTGAAGTTATTTAGGTTTGCTTTGTGTCCTATCATGTGGCCGATCCTAGAGAAGGTGCCATGCACTGCTGAAAAAAATGTATAATCTGTGGCCTTAGGGTAAAAAATTCTATAAATATCTATCATGTCCAGTTGTTCTATTGTTTGTATGAGCTCTGTTGTTTCTTTGTTGAGTTTTTGTTTTGTTGATCTGTCTATTGTCGTTAGTGAGGTGTTAAGATCGCCCACTATTATTGTGTGCACATCTATGTCTCCCCTTAAGTCCGTGAGTAATTGCTTCACGTAGCTAGGTGCGTTTGAATTTGGTGCATATATGTTCACAATGGTAATTACTTCCTGATGGATCAATCCCTTCACCAATATATAATGTCCTTCCCTGTCCTTTTTGATGTGTGTCAGATTGAAGTCCACATTATCTGAAATTAAGACAGCTACCCCAGCCTTTTTTTCTCGTCCATTGGCATGAAATATCTGTTTCCAACCTTTCACTTTCAGCTTCTTAGAATCTCTTCTGGTTAGATGTGTCTCTTGGAGGCAACAGATAGTTGGGTGCTGTTTGATAATCCATTCTGTTAATCTATGCCTTTTGATTGGTGAGTTCAGGCCATTTGTGTTAAGAGTTAAAATTGAGAGGTTGTGATTTTGCCCTGACATACTTGTTTTTGTGGGTGTTGATATCTGTGTAATTGCCCCTCCTTGTGTGGACTTTAGTGGGGAGAACTTCCTGTTTGCCATCTTTGCTTATGATTCACCTCCTTTTTTTCTGGATTTAGTGCATTTCTAAGGAGATTTTGTAGAGCTGGTTTTGTGCTGGCATGTTCTTCTAATTTCTCTTTGCTGTGAAAGTATTTGATTTCGTTCTCAAATACGAATGAGATCTTTGCTGGGTACAATATTCTTGGTTGACAGTTGTTCTGATTCAGGATTTGGAAGATCTTTGTCCATTCTCTTCTTGCTTGTAAAGTCTCTTCAGAAAAGTCAGCAGTGATTCTGATTGGTTTTCCCTGGTATGTGATCTCTTCTCTGCTTCGTACTTGTCTTAGGATTCTTTCTTTGTCTTTGTTGGAGTGGAACTTGAGCACCATATGTCTGGGTGAAGATCGCTTTGGGTCATATCTGCTGGGAGTCCTCTGACCGTCCTGGATTTGGGCTGGGTTCATGTTCCAAGTGTTTTGAAAGTTTTCCTGTATAATTTCATCGAGCACCATTTGCATTCCTGACTCTTTTTCCGCTCCTTCAGGAAGGCCAATAATCCTAATATTCGATTTTCTGAGGTTGTCTTTCATTTCTTGTATGGTCTTATTGGCTTTGTTCAGACTTGTCTCCAGCTGTTTAATGAACTGGGTATGTTCGTTTTGTGTGTCTTCCATTTCAGAGATCCTCTCTTCTGCTGTATTTGGTCTGTTGGTTAGGCTCTCAATTTTGTGCTCTAAGTCAAGGATTTTACTTTTCGTTTGTTGTATTTCTGAGGCTATGTGGTTCTTGAATTCCTTGAAGTCCTCCCAATTCTTCTCATTGTCTCTGACATATTTTAACATTATTTTTTTGAATTCCTTGTCTGGTAGATCTTCTATGTCTTCATCTCGCATCTCCGAAATAGACATTGGCTTTTGATCCTTTATTGGTAGGGTGTTGGCTCTCTCATGTGGATCATTACCTTTTCTGGTATTTCTTCCCATTGTGTTAGTGTTTCTTTTTTGAGAGACCTAGGCACCAGTGTGCTGAGGGGTCTCCAAGCACTATCCTGTAGATATCGGAGTCTGCAGGCGTGGAGTAGCAGGGTGTGGGAATTTTCAAGGCACTTTTGGTGCGTCTCCAGAACACTGGACCACAGGGCGCCACTTCCAGGGCCCAGCAGATTCAAAGCACACTCTCAGCTCGTCCCCTACAGGTATGCTACCACAGGGTGTGGGGGAGTGAAGGCACTCTCTGTGCGCGCCCCCTGTGCGCGGGATCACAGGGCTTGGAGGATTCTAGGTGCTTTCTCGGTGTGTCCCCAGTGCCAGGGACTGCAGGGCGTGGAGGTTCCAGGTGCTCTCTGGGAACGCCTCCTGCACGCGGGTCCGCAGTGCTCTCCTGGTGCGTCTCCCAAGCACGGGCCTATAGGGCGTGGGGTGTTCCAGGTGCTCTCTGGAAGCGCCTCCTGCGCAGGCCCGCCCACCCCAGCACTTGCAGGGGACCGCCCGCCCCAGCGCTAGCACGGGACTGCCCAGCCCAGAGGCGTGCTTGGGTTCCTGTGGGATAGCACTGCCCAGCTGAGTGCCAGACCCCAAAGGCACGGGGGAGTATTCAGTGTGCCTTTTGCCTTTCTCCTCAGCTCACAGGAGCACTGTGCATCACCTCCCAGACACAGTTTTGGCAGTTTCAAGGCACTCGCCCTGTGTCCCTAGACGCTGGAGTCTCGGGGGAGAGGGGCGGGGAGATGAGCACCAAGGGTGTTCAGGCTCTGTGCATGCCCCTGGGGGGCCAACTCCCAGAGCCTCCAACCCACCACTGTCCCCACCCAACTCACTCAAACTTCAGGTTCTTGCAGCCTGCCTCTTCCTCTGGTGGGAACCCTCGCCGCGGGTGCGTCTCCTGGCGACTGCCTCTGGTGCAGGTCCCGGCGGGTCCCGATGGAGCCTGGAGGCTGCGGCTGGTGCAGGTCCCGGCGGGGCTTGGCGACCAGGGTGGGTGGATGCCAGCGGGTCCCGATGACTCCAGGTCCTGATGTCCGCAGCGGGCGCAGGTCCTGGTGGGTCCTGGCGACCAGGGTGAGCAGGTGCCAGCGGGTCCCGATCACCGCTGTTCCTCACGGCCACAGCGTCTGCAGGTCGGTCTGTGGGTTGACTGCGGCTTTCAGCGTCTGCACTCAAAGGTGACTCAGCAGGTCAGGAGCGGAAAGTCGTCTTCCCTGCCCTTTGTTTTGTTTTTCCCTGGTTGCTCTTCCGAGTTGTGTGGATTTTTTTTGGCTCCACACTGTCCAGGGAACTTCACGTTCTTCTCCCTGTAGCTTTATGCTGCTCCACTTACGCTTTTGTAGCGTTCTAGCCCTCTCTGCCTGTGAGCTCCCTCACAGTCTTCCTCCTATGTCGGCCATCTTGCGAGTCTCCACTATCCAGAATTTTTAAATCACCTCTGTAGAAAGTTAATAATACATATTGTAGATGACCCAATGTAAATAGGACAATGCCAGTTTTTGTCCCAGCTGGTCCAGTTCCAATCCAGTTCTCTGTAGCCTGGGAAAACAGCAGAGGATGGCCCAATTCCTTGTTCCCCTGTACCCATGAGGAAGACCCAGAAAACGTTCCTGGCTCCATGTTTTCGATCAGCTCAGTTCCATTCAAACACTTTGGCAAACTAAGAAAATAAAGCTATCCACCAAGATGACGCAAATTTGAAATCTGATTATCCTAAATTTTGGCAATGATATGAAGTAGTAGGGATTATTACACATAGATGTTGATAATATAAATTGGTGTAACTATTTTTAAAAAACCTATCTAGCTAAGTTATAAATTTTAATATGCATGTGTTCTGTTTCACCCAGCAATCTTAATTTTAGGTATAAATATGGATAAATTTTTGCAAATGAGCACCAAGAGAAACAAATAGGAATATTTATAGCAGTGTATAAAGACCAGAAAAGAAATTATGTAGAAAAGAGAGGTGAGTCACAGCTTTTTCATGTAATGTAATGCCAAGTTATGAAAACAAGCGAACAGATGCTACTTGTACCAACTTGGATGAGTCTCAGCAACTTAATGCTAAGCTAAAAATGCAAGAAGTAAAAGAATGCATATGTAATTGTTTCATTTATGCAAATAATGGGCACATGAAAACTAACATAATAAAATCATTATAGTAAATTAATATTAAAATTCCAAATATTCAAAGATGGAGGTGTTCATTTACAGAAGTGAAAAAGGAAGTGGGTTTGAGTAGCTGGGGTGCTATGTTCTGAAGGCCACACTGAGTGAGCAAACGGATTTATGTAATAATTGGGAGGTTGAAGAGCCAGTGCTATGGTGCAGCCAGTAAAAGGCCCCACCTGGAACACCAATATAGCCCAGTATCGCTGGGTTCAAAACCCAGTTATTCCACTTCAAATCCAGCTCCCTGCTTATGGTCTGAGAAAGAAGCAGAGGGTGTCCCTATACCCACAAGGAAGACCCTGAAGAAAGCCCCAGCTCTTGGCTTCAGGTTGGCCCAGCTCTGGCGTTACAGCCATTTGAGGAATGGACCAGTAGATACAAGATCTCTCTCTTTCTCTTTCTTTCTCTAACAGCCTTTCAAATTAAAAAAAAAAATCTTTAAAACAAATAATAATTGGAAGTTGCTTTAGCCAGGGTTCTTGGTTTTTAACACAAAATTAAGTGATGACCAGTTTAAGCAGTGATAGAATTCATGAAATAGACTTGTTAGCTCACAAGTCTGGGAAGGCTAGACCTGGGGAAAGCTGGTCTCTGTGTTAAGGAGTGGCTCCAGGTAAGGAACCACAGAGTCTCCTGTCTGAAACCAGCACCCTCAGCCCTGGATGCCAGCAGCTCACCACTGCTGTCCTGGGAAGCAAGCCATGCTCACCACTGCCCTTCCTGGAAGCCACATTCCCTTACATGGCCCACTCCTCATGCTGCTTATCTTGGAAGCCAACACTTATACAAAGTGCCATGTCTGAGACCCAGGCCTGGTACCTAGCTGTGACAGAGGTAAGAAATGTGATTTTTTTCTGACTTAGGTCTGGGAAAATGCAATACATTAAGAGGAAGTATTCAGATAGCATAATATAATGATATTGGGTTGTTCAAGTGAGCATTTGGCATAGCAGTCAAGATGTCAATTGGAAAGCCTGCATTCTACATTAAAATGCCTGGGCTAGGGTTCCAGATCCATTCTAGTTTCTTGCAAATGTATAGCTAAAGGCAGTAGGCAATAGCTGTAGTATTTGGGTCCCTACCACCTACATGCGAGTCCTGTATGGTGTTTCCGGTCCCTGACTTTGGCCTGGTCCAGTCCCAGCTGTTGTGGTCATTTTAGGAATTAACCAGCAGATGGGAGTACTCTATCTTTCTCCTCTATCTCTTATTTTCAAATAAATAAAATAATAAAATCTAAAATAATGTTGGGAGAGGCGGTGTTGTGATGTAGTGGGTAAAGCCTCCTTGCTATGCCAGCATCACACGTGGTCACTGTCCATGTCCTGGCTGCTCCACTTCTGATCCAACTCCTTGCTCATGACCTGGAAAAGCAATGAAAGCTGTCTCATGTGTGTGGGCCCATGTATCCCATGTGGGAAAGTTCTGGACTCCTGTCTTTAGTCTGGCTCAACCCTAGCCATTATGGCCATCTGGGCAGTGAACTATATAAATGACCAAATTCTTTCTCTCTGTTTCTCCCTCTCTCCTTGTAACTGTGACTTTCATGTACATAAATAAATAAAAGTTGAATAGCCATAAATAAAATCACTAATGATACAGAAATAAAACCACTGAAGTTAGTAGTTGCATTGAAAAAAAATACTCTTTTAGCAAATTCAAGCAAACTCTCAGTGTGGGATGTGTAACTTAGGCCAGGAGCAAGGGCCACTGCAGGACACGTATCTGGCCACATGTAGTTTCCTCCTCACATAAGAGCACCCCAGATAGAAGCAAAATCAGCAAGAAAAGCCTATAGGTGGTCAGCTCTCTGTTAATTATAGGCTTGCCTTGTCTGAGCAGTGCCATCTTACGGATTTTGAAAGTACGAATGACTTATTGAAATCAATGTAAATTCATTCAGTGGCATTTGCTCCTCCCATCTTGGTTAATCTTTATAATTTCTCTTCATACTTGATGTTCTGCAGTTTTAGTACCTGGGTTTAGGTCCCAGTGTACCCTCCTGGGCTCTCCAGAGTGAGAGAATTAATGAATTGATAGGACATAAGTGTAGTTGTAGGAGGGAGGTTCAGCATGAGCTCACACAATGATTTCAGCCTGGAAATCTGACAACACAGTGTCTGCAGGCTGGAGACACTGAGGTGAGTCTTGCACTCAGCGACATCAAGAGGGCAGTCCTCAATTAAAAGTCACAAGCCTCAGGGTGAGCAAGGTGGAGGTGCCAAGGGTGTAAGTCCTCGCCTACATTTTCACATCTAGAATAGGCTCCCACCAAATAAGAAACCAAAGTTGCTTATGTTCTGCTGCTGAATTATTGCAGAACTTCAGGGAGGAGCAAGATGCCCCAAGCAAAGCTGATCCTGCAAAACTCTAGGGAGCAGAAACTTGGGCCAGGTTTACATATGGTTGCAGCAATTCAGATCATGTTCAAAACAAGTCTGGCCTGGTAGTTCTGCTGCCACTTGGTTCCATCTGGGTAGAACCAGAAGTCACTGAGTGTGGAATGGAAGACAGCATGAGAGGGCGTGGTGGAGCCAGTCAGTTTCTGCTTGCCTGTGCTTATTTGTGTGAAGGTTGGAGGCTATACAGGTGCATGTGTTCAGTCAGAGTACAGTGGGAATACTGAGAGAACAGCGCTGAAGTCCGCTGGCCATTCTCAAAAAGTGGCCAACACGACTGCATGTATTTCAGGGGGCAAAACAGTGTTCTTGGCTCCCTCAGAGAGTGGGAGACCAGGGAATTCTCTCCACATCCACCAAATATCCAGCTCTGCTCCTGCAAGGGAAGCTTACAGGAAACCATAGCAGTATTTGTTACATCATGCCATCCCACACTTGGCTGCATGCGTGAATATTAGACCCAACAGGGCCAGTAGATCACCAGTTTGCAACTGAGAACAGGAATTGCCTGATAGTCCCAAATAGTGGCTGGGCCTGTAATAAATAAGCCAGGGTGCTGTAGCAAGAGACAGAAGAAAAAGCTTCCTAGTTAGAGGGCAAGAAGATCAAAGCAGAGTTACAGAGGAAAAACCCGGCAGCAAGTGGAGACAGGACACTCAGCAACAGCTTGTGGACTCTAGATTCTGTCTCCTTCTTAAGTCTCATGTGTGTTTGTCTTTGGTTCTGTGAAATAACTCCCTGGAACCATATAATAAATTTCTCTTTGCTGCTGAGGTTGACTCAGTTTGTTTGTATTTGAACCAAAGCAATCATAATTAATGTATTAAGAATATAAGCTTCATTTTTTTTCTGATATGTTCACTGAACATCACACTCTGTGGGTTTTACACGTGTCTTCTCAGTTCCCCTGGCAGTCTATTAAAAGTATTAATCCACTATCATGTGCCAGGTACTGGTCTAAGAACTTAAGATGTAGCGATAGTTTTATGGAACTGGTATTTGCTGATGCCAATATTAAACAATAAGCAAACAAAAAATGAGAAAATGAAATAGGGATAGAAAGTGACCAGAGGAGAAAACTACTTTAGCTTGGGTGGTCCTAAAAGGTCTGGAGCGTGACAGGTAAAGAGAGCCAACTGTCTTGAGAAAAGTACATTTGAGGCAGAGTACAGTAAGGTTGTTGAGATGGAAACCACCATAACAGGTTAGCTACAGAAAGGTCAGTGTTGCCATGAGGTGATGGGCACAGGGAATAAGTAGGCAAGGCTGAGACTGTGCAAGGTCATGACACACAATTCGAAGTTTGAATTACCATGTCTCCAATATTGTGGATTGTGCTACCCATTAATACAGAGTTGCAGGTGGCTTTCTCATATGCAGATTTTACCTCATTTGAAAATATTCCTAGGACTAGGATAGTTAGGTCATATAGTAGATCAATTTTCAGTTGTCTAAGCATCCTCTAAACCAACTTCCATAGTGGCTACACTAGCCTATACTCCCACCAATAGTGAAATAGCAAACCCTTTTTCCCACATCCTCACCAGTAACTGTTAGTTGATTTCTGTATGTAGGCCATTCTCACTGGAGTTTTTATTTTCATTTCCCTAATAGCTAGGGAGTTAAACTGTAAGGGAGCTAGGAAGCCATTGGAAGATTGTGGCAGAAGGAGTGTGGACAGTGCCCTTTCCAGCCACTGAATTTAAGATTGAAATCTCTTTTCTCCTTCTTTCACTGCTACATTTTCTTTGCTTTTTCTCAACATTTGCCTCTAATATATTTTTATGTATTTATTTTTAATTTTCTAACCTCTTTCACTAGAATTAATCTCCATGAAAATAAGAATTTCAGTTTACTGACCTATTCGTCTCTTAAACAGTTCCTGGCATATGATAAGAATTTGGTATCTCAAATGAATGGATGCGGGGACGTTAAAAAGAGCTGGAAAGTAACAAGTTGTCTGGGCATTGGATAGGTAACATACATATGTGTAATGCATACACATATATGCACATATGTTCTTGCATATATGCATGTGCAAACCACACACATCATCTCTGTTGTGAACAGTGTCTCAGTGTTACAGGGTGAAGAATTAACTCTTGAAAGGATTATTGTTATTTCCCAGGATCATGTCATTGGTAGTTACTATAACTCATGTTCAGAACTGTACCTTTCTGGCTGCCTTTATAGTGCAATGCTGTCTTGTGGAAAGCAGTCACAATGATGTGAGGGGGGACTGCCAGGCTGAGGTTGTTGCTTAGCAGCCAGTTGTTACACCCTTCATTTTCTTTCTTGGTTAAAGTCCTCATAGAAGAGGAGCAGGTCCTAGAGATGGCACATTGAGAGCACCAGGCTTGGTGAAAGTCCCCCTGAGGGGCTTTTCTTGTCCAGCTTTTCTCAGAAAGCCACAACATGCAGGCAAAGCCATCTGAAAACCTGCATGTCAACAGAATCATGATCCGGCAGCAGCACTGCTGGGTCTTCGACAAAGGTAATCATTCCTTGGACTCAGTCGCTGCATAAAAACTCATCTCTTCAGGATCAGTCAAATTACAAGAGGTGGGATATGCCATACTATACAGGGGTCCTGATCCTGGAAGGATATAGGTAGGTGTGCCACTCGCCAAGGCATAGACCCTGGTAGGTAGTGGCACCCATGCAGATAAAGGGGCAATTTTTCCTTATTGATGCAAAGATACTCTTGCAGATTCCATAGCCTTGGACTTAGAAGTGAATAGACTGGAAGTTCAATGACAATTGTTAAATACCAATTCTATGTTAGTCACTCACCATACAAAATCTCTCTTTTAGCTGGATCCTAAATTTTCATGGGAGAAAAGAAATTACTAGTGTCATTTTGTAGATTGAACAAGGCATAGGTAGTGTAAGTAACTGCAACAGGCCTTACAGCTAATGAGGCACAGAGCAAAACTTACTACAACCAGTTCAGAGGGATTTTAGGGCCTATCTTCATTGCTCTACCAACAGATGGGAGAGACTAGTGTTTTAAGATACATGGAAAATGGAATTTGAAAAGTCTATATTCCTCCCCTTTGTTTCCCTTATATGACTATATCTATCTTCCAGTGGGATTTTTATTCTCTGAATTAGGTGTTCCAAACCTGTTCAGACTCAAAGTTTGCCTTCCATAACAAATTATTTCATCACACAGTAAAGTTAAATTCATGGATAGCATAACTTACCTATGTAGTAATTTACTCATTTCATGATACAATTCCATAGGCTCTGAGATTTCCCCTGTCCCTCTTCAAATCCCCTCTCTGTACTGATTCCCCTATGTTATTGCACTAGTATAGTCCTTCAAAAACAGTCATAAGTTCATCATGCTGCTATTTAAGTGTATCCTGACATTATAGGTATAGACAATGGTATAAAGTTAGGTATCCTATTGTCAAGATATTTAATAGTTTCATTGGGAATTCATCTTTGATTTGGAAGTGGAGATGCATACTGCAACATATGCAGTATGTTCTGTGGGACACAGAGCAAGCTGCTCTTTATTCCACTAAGCAAACATGAGTAGTGCTGAGTATTCTTGCACCAATAACTGTGTGTTCACAACCATGTGATATGGACAGGCCCTACTCCAGATCCTTTCACGATAGCATGGATGATTCTAAGGTTTATAGTACTAAAAGCACCAGCTGTAGCACTGGAAAATGTAAAGGAGTCCTTGTCCAGATCCCCACCCCTCCACACCCGGCTCAATACAAGGTGTGTTGGGGATTGTGCATTTGCAAATGTGGTTCTGGAGAACAGTAAGATTCACTTAGGGTCTTCCCCAGGGCCCTTAGAGTGGGTTCAGGTGAATATTATAGCTATAGCCACAGTCCCAGAGCTGTAGTTCAAGAACAGTTACTTTCCAGGTGCCACAGGCAAGGTATAGGTTTTGCTTGGGATTGTGCATTGAGCATGCAATAGTACAGTGGAAATAGAGTCCTCTCCATACCTCACAGAGCAAGCACAGGTGTTTCTAGGTTTTGTAAATCCAGTGTGGTCAGTTCCAGAGATGCATAATACAGTAGAGATCTGACCCAAGTTCCTGCATTTCACCTGCAAGTAGTGCTGGGAATTCTGTATTAACAAATATGGGTCTGGAGTCATGGAATGAGATAAGGTCCTCCCCAGGTCCCATAGCAAAAACTTTGTGCTTTTGTAAAATATAGCTCTAGTGATCATGATCCCAGAGGTGAAGGACCTGAAGGTACCTTTATCCACATCTGTAGGTAGATCTCAGGTTATGTTATGAATTGTGTACCAACGGGATGAAGCCAGGATCAATGCAAAGCAGATCCTTCACCAGGTCCTCTGGTTGGGACTTATAAAACAGTTGGTCATAGACTCAATACTGCAGGATTCAGAAGGTACCTAGCCCAAGTCCCACCTGGTGACCAATAACAGGTGATGCTGGTACATTAGCAGACACAGGCTTGAAGCAGAGGATGCAGATACTACCTTTACTACACATAGGGCAGTATGTGTGTCCCTGGGACTTTTAGAACCAAAATTCAGAACTACAGGATGCAGTGTATATGCTTGCTTGGACTTCGCAGGGCAAGTGCAAGTTATGCTGGGGATTGTGGACTGCTAGTCACCACCCTAAAGCTGAGATGGGTCCACCAATAGCAGGAGTTGTTCTTGATGCACTAACAGCCACTGTCTAAAGCCATAGGACATAGAAGGGACGTCCCCCAGTTCCCTCAAGGCATGCAGCAGTGATGCTGATGTTTTTGCCCTAGCCACCTGCACTCTGTGCTGAGACATGGCAGGGGACTTCCTTGGGTCTGGTTCTCTGGGCTTGTGTATTAACTGCTGCTGACGCCATGAAACAGAGTAACAGTCCATAAAGCACAGAGTGAGTAAACTTGCTTCCTGGGTTTGTGCCCAGAAATTCTGCAGCTGCAAGAGGCAGAGGGGCCTGGTCTCTGTTCCATGAAGTGCCCTGGCCCTGGGGGTAAGGTCCTTTTGGTGCCAGGGAGACTGTTGCTCTCCATAACAAAGAATGGAGCTAGCAGTGACTGTGCTACAGCAGCAGAGGTCTGGGACTTCAAGAGTGGGAAGAGGCAATGTGGGCATCTTTTTTGGAGAAAAACAACCACTTAGACCCAGGTCACCTTTGTGGTCTGAATGTAAAGCCAGCAAAGAATTCTGTAGTTAGGGATACTGGCTTACCATAGCCAGAGATGGGGTGGGGGGTTGGGAACTGTCAGACTCTTGTGTTTACCATTTCCCCTAAAGATGGAGTTTTTTTTATCTGTTCAGTCATTCTATGACATTTAATTTGAGAATGTAATCCATTTACATCTGAAGTAATTATTGATAGGTAAAATATTCCTATTGCCATTTTGATATTTGTTTCTCTGTTTACCATAGTTCCTTCCATTTTTTCTCAAAATCTTCCTTTATGATGAACATATTTTCTCTGATATTATATTTTAATTCCTTACCTGTTATTTTTAATAAATCTGTTACAGGCTTATTTATTTTTATATGATACTTAAACATATTTTGGTTATAACGTACTGTTTTAAAACAAAAGCAACTTGATGTTGACTATAAACATTAGAAAAGTTAAGTAACCCTGTAAAAGCAGGAACTGTTGTTCATCCTAGCAGCCTGCAGACCGGGCTTGCTCCCCAACAAGATCAGCGCTGAGCAGCTGTGCGCCTTCATGGGAGTGCTCGACAGCTCCTGAGTAGGATTCCCTTAGGACATGACACCAGAGAGAACAGAACACACAGTGTGTTACCACCAGCTGCTATTGCTGCTGTCACATAGGGCATGAGTTCTGGGATTAAAACAAGTATGCTGGCATGGATTGGCTCATGCCTCGCTGGGTGGGACACAAAGATTAGTCACTCCTCACCATGGTGTTGGGGATTTCCCTGCACACCCCCCACAAAACAAACAAACAAACAAACAAAAAAATGTTCAGCACCTTAATTGTCGACAAATGTCTTGTTAGAATTACAAGCCAGTCTAGATTACCCTAAAATCTGCCAAGATCAGCAAAATTATACTTTAACACAACAAATTGCTAAATACTAAAATGAAATAGACACGAGACAGCTGAATGGTACCTTATAGCCATTTTAAGGTATATAGCAGTCGGTTCTGTATATAAAACTAAAACTGAAATGTCAATGGGCTAATCATAGGTTGGGTTAAGAACTTGCTTTCTTTCTTTTTTTTTTTTTTTTTTTTTTTTTTTTTTTTGTAACACACTGGTTACTCACAACTATGTCAATTCCATAATATTGCAAATTGCTGTTGATGTTATGTCGGGACTCTTGGTTGAATGGGATGATATTCTGCCAGCTCTAACAACGGACCAGAAATGGTCTCCCCAAGAGACTGTTCAACCCATCTGGACAATAAATAGCTGGACTTTATACTTGGTATATGTTTGCAAGGAAAGAATCTTGATTGAATTTGAACTGTAATACTGCATCAAGGTGGAGGAAGCCACCAGGGGGGAGGGGCGTGGGGGGGGGGATTCCCAGAGCCTATGAAACTGTAACATAATGCAAAATAATTAATAAAAAAAAAAGAAAACAACAAGACCCATGCGATACAATTTCCACTGATATTTGTTGGTAAAATGTGTAAAAAAAAAAAAAAACAAGTATGCAGCTGTCTTCTCCACCAGTTCTCACGGATCATTAATGCTTCCCGATATCTCCCACCTTGACTTGCTTGCCAAAGTAATCAAAGAAGGTCTTCACTAGTTATTTTTTAAATTAAGTTAATGATATTTATAGGCAAAGATTTTGTATTGTCATATCTTAATTTGTTCATTCTTATTCCATATTGATTTTCTTCCATTATAATTCTGTTTCGTGGAGTTCTGCCCCATGCGCCCTCACTGCGGCGGCAGCGTTTCGCATTTTCCCGGTCCCAGTAACTCTGACCCCAGGGAGGCGCTTTGATCACAAGACGTTCCCACTACAGCAGGGCCCAATTTCCAAACCCTCTATGCCAGGTCAGTTGCTGATTTCCAGAACCCGGAGTGCTGCCTGCGTGCGCTCCACTCACTGCGCAGGCGCGCTCCCCTCAGCGAGCGTTCCTCGTTCCCCTGGCAACTCAGTATACAAATGCTCCCCCAGAGGCGCGCGACAGGCTTCAGCAAAGCTAGTGAGTCTGGGCTCGAGACAGGGCGAGGGTTGGGAAAGCGGAAGACACAGCCGGAGCCCTCGGTGGGCATCTGTCTGGTTTGGGGAAGAGCATTTTGCTAGGGAATCTGTTCTGCTGCCCGCGCCAGCAAACAAGAAGTCTTCCATGACTCACGTGGCGTTTCTGGTTTCTTACCCTGTAGAGGTGGTGAAAAACTACTGTTTTGGAACATGCCAACAGAGGAAACTCTTTCCTCACCATCATCCCCCAAACCGGCTGGGGAACAAGTTTCTTCCACTTCGGGGATCGCCCCACAGAGGGCCTGGAAGTTACACAACAGATGTGAGTATTCTACCCTGCCTTGGGTGGTTCTGCAGTCCCTAGTTATCCACGGCTACCCAACCCAAGATCTAGGAGGTGGGCCCCAACACAATAGAGTATCAGGGTTTACAACTGGTTGGTCAAACCAGCGCCAAGAGTGAAGGACCATTGTAGGTGCCCCTAGCCCACTAAAAGCTAACCTTTTACCCTCCAGGCCGATGAGCAGATGCCAGTTTCCCTCCCATTAGTCTAAGCTTAGGCCACAGTTGCCTTAGAGCAAGATTGGCTCTGTGAGGCTCAGAAGACTGGATTCATAGACATGTTCAATGTTCCACCTGTTCAGCCACATCCCTTTGCAAAGTTACGTGTGTTACTTATGGTCTCTGAAGGAGTGAGGGCAAAAAAGAACAGTCTGTTGCAGAGAAATTTAGGGTGGCTATGAGGTTCTCTGACTATGTGTTCCTGCTTTTGGGTTTTGTTTTGAATAAACCACTCGAAGTGGTGTGGCTTGGCCTACAGCCTAACCAAGATCCCGACCAGCACAAAGGGGTATGCTTTTGGAGCCAGAACATCCGTGAGGTTCAAGCCAACTGAGAAGGTAATATGCTGGTTTTCAGTGTGATTCTTTTTGACACATGTGTCTTAGCAAAGGACAAAGAGCCAGGAGGCTGCCTAAAAAAATATGCTCTGAGATTCACAAAACAGGCATTTAGGCAGAAGTTATTAGGAAACCTCTCTGAAAAGCTTGGGTGTGAGTACTACAACTGTGTGTGGTGCGTGGTGTGCACATGTGTGTAAGTGTGTGCCAGGGAGAGTGGAAAACAATGGAAGAAACTGGGCCAAGATAGGAATCAAGAGACCTGATGTTAAAATCCTGTAAGCTGTGTTAATATATTTCATATTGTTGTGTCAGTTAAAAGACAAAATCCAACTTGTTCAAGCCTGGGTGCGACTGGCTTTCAAGGTTAAAATCTCCAATATAGAATCCACATCTTTGTGGACAATTTCCTGACACGGAGCCCTGAGAGTGGAAATGCTAGATGTGACTATCTGAGAGGCTGGTGTCTACAACACACTGCCCTGGTTGTCTACCACCATGACTGCGTTTGTGCAGCCTTGCGCAGCTGAATCGTGCCCATATGTTAGTTTTCTACTTTCGAGTAACTTACTGCAGAAGGGAGGAACCTGCTACAGTAACCTACACCTTGAGGTGGCTGAACTGTGAACAAGAGGAGGATGCCTCTGCTTTTTCTTTTACCCTGAAAGGCCTTAACAGGATGTGTATGTGTGTGTGCGCGCGCGCCTGTGATGTGTGTGTGCACTCACATATTGACCTTCTTTCTTGGACACAGGATATGAAACACTATCCTGGCATGTACCAGAAAATAAATATTCAAGAGGAAAAATACAAACAAGGTTTTGCTCCATTTAATGTCTTGATGCCTCGATTTGCAACCATTTCAAAGGATCCTTCTTATCCTGGGTATGTCTCCTCTTTTCTGTGCACTCCAACACAAAGTGAAGCAAAAGGAGTATGTAACAAAAGGATTACATCCAAAGCATATCAACTAGATGATAAAGACCACCTATCTTTAAATATTTGGCCTTTTAATCTCCCAGATCTCTAGGACTATCGCATTGTAGAATCACAACCCCTCATTCAAAAACTATCTGTGGATTTTCCAGGCATTTTTGTGCAATAAACACATCATACAAGGCTCTTGATACCTTGGGGTATTTAGAGTCCAGACTAATGAGAAGCAAACTGTGCAATAAAACATTAATTAGCCTAGTGGCTAAAGTCCTTGCCTGCATGCCCCAGAGTCCCGTATGGGCGCCAGTGGGAAAGCAGTCAAGAATGGTACAAGGCCTTGGAATCCTGCCACCCATGTGGGAGACTCAGAAGAGGCTCCTGGCTCCTGGCTTTAGATCAGCTCAGCTCCAGCCATTGCCACTGCTTGGGGTGTGAATCATCAGATGGAAGATCTTCCTCTCTATCTCTTCTCCTCTCTATATATCTGACCCTGCAATAAACATAAAATAAATCTTTTTAAAAATTTAAAAAACAAAAACATGAATTGGAATAAAGAGAATGACCTCAAATTTATTGGTTAAACTGTGACACTTCTGAGAATAAATGGTCCTCAGTAACTGTACCAGGACGGTAGCCATTATCTAAAATTGTCATGGGCAAACCAGAAAGAGTGATGACCTGGTAATGTGCTATGAAAACAGTGGAAGAAGGCAATGATACAACAGGAAGTAATAGGCTGGCTGCAGGCTACATTAGCTAGGGTTGTCAAGGAAGGTGTCTCTGAGGAAATTCCCCTCAATCTGAGATTTGAGTGCAAGGCTGAGCCAGCGCTGGGCAGAACAGGCTGAAGGAGTAGCAAATGCCTAGCCTGTCAGTTGGGAAAGAATTTAGTGTGAGGAATAAAGTAAGAAGGCTGGTAGAGAGAGTGGTGCTCAAGGGAGGAAATGAGGACAGAAGGAGGTAGAGAGCAGGAAGGGATTTTACCAAAATGCTGGAAAGTCATTCAGGATGCATGGGATTGTAGGTAAGGGGGTCAAGGTCTGTCCTTCACTGCAGAGACATCCAGCAATCAGACTGTAAGTGTATTTTTCTCAAGCTTGCAATAAGGAAATTTGGTTTCCTGAGTTCTGACCTCCACACCCACTCTGTTTTCCTCATGTCTGCAACAAATTCAATGCCAGAAGACCAATGTTGTGAACAAAGACAATTCTAAAAATAACCCCGTTGTCTAGAAAATATAGCACATTTTGCTTTGCTCTTCCTGGGCTGCAAATAGATTGTCGCTGCACTTTCATCACCAATGCTGCACAATTTTACCACTGTTGCAGGCTTCTTTCATTACCACCTCTTTTGGGATCTTCTAGTAGTTTCTCAGAAATATTTTTTAAGCTAGTCAATCTTTACTGCAACTTAATGTTTAATACTGATATCTAAAAAGAAGTACATTCACAGGCAAAAGAACCCCAGCTTTCCTAGCAGTCTGTTACCTTTCCTGAGACAATTAGTGGAGGAGTTGGTGTGTGATTACCAGCTCATTCAGCATCATGTTCACATTGTTGTTTCCAGCCCCGGCTCATACAACCCTGAGAAGAAGCCACCCCTCAAAGTTGCTTGGCCAATGCAATTTGGGGCTCCAGACTGGACTCAAGTTCCATGTCTACAGAAAAGAACCCTGAAAACAGAGGTGAGAAGACTGGACTTGGCTAGACCACTCTATCTTGTGGTTTCATATATTTCAGGGATTCTTGACCAGGAGTCTGTGGATGAGCTGCAGGCAGACCTTGGTCCACTGCAATGATGGACACACATTTTGTTTTTGTTTTTGTCTGAGAATAAGAGGATCTTCATGGACAGCTAAACAATTTCATCAGACCTATGGAGGTATATGTGACTGAACAAAAGTCACATTTTCTTATTTGATCCTCAAATATACTTTTGTGTTAGAAACAGAAGAAATGTGAGGCTTAGCTGGATTAAGGAATTTAGGAAGGCTGCGCAACTGGAACTCAGGTCTTGTGACTCCTACCGTGGTGCTGTTTCTGTCCTACCACTTGAGTATTATGTCATTCTGGCTAAGAGCCTGGAATCTGGGAGCCAAACTTCCGGGGTTCAAATATTAGCTCTAGTACTTCTTTGTTAGGAGATTTGGGGCATGTTCCTGAATTTTTTTGAGCTTCAGCTTTGTTTGCCATAACATAGATATAATACTAGAACCAACATGAAGCTATGAAGACTAACTGAGATAATGTCAAAAAGCTTTTAACACCTAGAAACATAATAAAGATAGTGCTAGCCATCAGGATTCCAACAATACCCATTTTTTTAGTGGAACTTTGGATTAATTCTACAAATATTTAGTCAATGTCCTAATGTGTACCCATCCTTGAGCTTGTGCCTATGGGTAGCATTCAAGAATTAAACAGACTCTTTATCTTTAGGAAACCTACCAACTTCCTGCAGATTTACCAAGTAGCAATGAATTCCCAGCATATTCTGCACCCTAGTAAGATGGAAATGGCAGGTGTGCATACACATGCATTAAGAGAATCACTGAGGCTTGGTTGCTGTGGGGCTGGGGCTCAGCTGGATCATACAGCTCTAGTGGGCAGTCCTGTTGTGCACAGCCAGGAAGACCAGAGCAGAGGGTTCTGTGAGACGCCAGACTAAGACAATCCTCTTTTGTTGCAGCTGTCCACAGACAAAGAGTTCAGGAAGCATCGGAACCGAGTGGCCTACCTAAGCCTATACTACAATTGAGGAGTGGTGACTGTGTCACATGCTCCTCTTGACCGCACACTCTCCAGGAGCGAGGGCAGAGCTGCTCTTCTCTCAGCACCACAGGAGCCCGCGTGTCTGCCAGAGTGGGGCCCAAGGAGGGGCAAAGGGCTCATAACTATTGTATGTGAGCATAAAGACTAGTTCAGAGTATTTTCTCTTCATTGGTATTTTGTGATGTTTCATACAAATGTGGTTGGGTCTGGGACTTCCTAGTGAATGCTCAGTTTGGGTGTTTACTGAAATATTTGTGGGTTCTGGCCCTAGGAGTATTTCCCAGACACTTGTTTTATCTATTCTGTCATTAAGGGTCATCATCAGAAGCTGATGCATATGAAGTATTTGATGAGATTGAGGTCCATTGGATACAGAAGAAACTTGAAGGCAGATTAACACATGTATGTTTTAGGAGCTTTTCCAAGTGTTTTGATTTCCCTGGCTTGGAAGAAAAAGACACCAATTAGATTGCCTGTCCTAGATTGACATAAATCTCACAGAAACAGAACTTCCTCTTTCCCATCACATGATCTGCTTGATCTGTGGGCCATCATGTGTATTGAGTTTCTGCTTTGTGTTGGGCAGAGTGGTTAGTACTGCGGATAAAGCAAGACTCAGATTTGTTTACTTTACCATTTTCTTGGCTCTGATTTAAAAAAAAAGTGTACAGAAGGCTCCTGGGGACAGGGACAGCTAGTAGATTCTGCCTGCCTCCATTTGAGTGAACCCTAGGAGACTTTCAGGATAGCCTGGGGGTATAATAGAATCCACAGTAGCCACACTCAAAGTCCTTATGCAGAAACTCTAGCAACTCTGACAAAATCCAAGTGTAGTTTGTTCAAGATTGGCACTATGTGTGCACTAACTCATCTTTTGACAGAAAGGTCATTGAGTATCCACTTAGTCTTTAGATATACGTATATATTTAAGTGGCAAGGGTATATGCATTCGGGTGCCAAAAAATGGCAAACTTCCAGTGACCCCAGAAGATCTGTAGCTGTCTGTATCTTCAGGGCACCCCGTGGTGGTGGAAGGAACGTGAAGAGGCAAGACCCTGTGGGTATACACTGAGGGCCTTAATTCCTTAAGGGCCAACTCAGTGAAGGGCAGAACAGTCAGTATTGGGAATCAAATTAGAATGTGAGATAATGATAAACATACCTCAAGCTAAAAACCCAGTATATAAATTTATTTTAATCTGATGATTTAATGATTCCATTATCTTGTTTAGAGTTCATGACTTAAGCCAGGATTAACTCATATCACCTCTCCCACACTTCCTTCCTTTTTCTCCTTTGGATCTGTACACATGCATGTTTCTCATAGGTGACAGTGGAGTATGTAGTGTTTTTTTCTGATTCAGGGTCTTGGTCCTCTTCTTTGGAGGAAAATAATAGCAGTGTGGTACATATGTTTTTAGTGTATGGTGTTTGGTGCATATGCTGTTTGATGCATGTGCTCAAAGCATTTCCCAGAGAAAGGAAATTTTCTCTTCTAAAACAGTAATCTTTTTTAAAAGATTTTTATTTTTATTGGAAAGTCAGATACACAGAGAGGAGGAGAAACAGAGAGGAAGCTCTTCCATCTGATGATTCACTCCCCAAGTGGCCGCAATGGCTGAAGCTGAGTCGATCCAAAGCCAAGAGCCAGGAGCTTCTTCTGGGTTTCCCACATGGATGCAAGATCCCAAGGCTTTGGGCCATCCTCAACTATCTTCCCAGGCCACAAGCAGGGAGCTGGATGGGAAGCAGGGCCACCAGGACATGAACCAGCACCCATATGGGACCCTGGTATGTACAAGGTGTGGACTTCAACTGGTAGGCTACCACACCATGCCCAGTAATCTGGTTCAATAAGTAAATATAACATTTTAATACACTTCAGGGTCCCTTAAAATGCTAAGTTGTAGACTCACGTACTTATGAAAGAGTGGCGGGACCCCACAATGACTCAGTTGACTAATCCTCCCACTACAAGCACCAGGATCCCATTTGTGTGCCAGCTCATGTTCTGGTCATTGAAACCACTTAAAGAGTGAACCATCAAAAAATATTTCTCTCTGTCTCTCCTCTATGTAGCTCTGCCTTTCCAATAAAAATTAATGTATCTTTAAAAAATAAAGAATCGAAATGAAACCAGGATAAAATTTTAAGGTTAGGTATTTGATAATTAGGAAGTAAATCTGCTAGCACAAACTAGGTAATCAAAACCTGGGAAAAGAAGATGCTGTTAGAAGATTCTGCGGATTTGCTTGCAGAGTTTCGTATTTTTGTGAGATGAGGGCAAGATAAGAAAAAGCTATATTGGTGCAGCAGAGAGGTCACTCAAAGCCAAAGAAATATTGTTCAAAAACTATCCTAATTAGCTTGTTACCTTACTGATAACTGCCAGAACATTTACTTGGCTATCCCAGTGAGAATTTGTTCTAACATCACACTCTTTCTCTGGAGAACTAGAAAAAAGAACAAGTTATATTTTATACCAATTTTGTGCTGACTTTGAGAATAACTATGGGAATGCACTATTCTTGTGCTTCAGAAAGTAACTTGCATTTAGTTTAGACATCTTGGACATTCAGATTAAGTTTAACACCATTTCGTTTCCCAACTCTAAGTCCGAAGACTGGGTGTTGCCCCACCCGCCCTGCCCCATTCTTTGTTTACATTTCCAAGCAGCAAAGCTTGTGTGTGAGCCAACTTAAGCCTCTTGCATTCTCAGTGGTGCTCACCAGCCCTTCTCCATCACCAATCCCTTTCTCTCCCACACAGCAGTCTCCACATGCTGAGTACTAGACACTCTCTGCCACAGCTATTCCACCATATCTGCTCCACTCAGCACTTTCCATTCAAGACATTCATCTCCTTTGCAAGAGCCACTCTCTTGTCCTCTGGAACTGTTCACTTTCACCTCCTCTTGTATCACTACTGGCTGCCCCAGCTTCAGGACTTTTTTTTTTTTTTAAGAATTATTTATTTTGGGCCCCGGCGTGGCCTAGCGATTAAGGTCCTTGCCTTGAACACGCAGGAATTCCAAATGGGCACTGGTTCTAATCCCGGCAGCTCCACTTCCCATCCAGCTCCCTGCTGTGGCCTGGGAAAGCAGTCCAGGACGGCCCAATGTTTTGAGATCCTGCACCCATGTGGGAGACCTGGAGGAAGTTCCTGGCTCCTGGCTCTGGTTTGACACAGCACCAGCCATTGAGGCTCACTTGGGGAGTGAATCATCAGACGGATTATCTTCCTCTCTACCTCTCCTCCTCTTTGTATATCTGACTTTGCAATAAAAATAAATAAACCCTGGGCCCCGGCGTGGCCTAACAGCTAAAGTCCTCGCCTTGAATGCACCGGGATCCCATTTGGGCGCCGGTTCTAATCCCGGCAGCTCCACTTCCCATCCAGCTCCCTGCTTGTGGCCTGGGAATAGCAGTCAAGGACGACCCAAAGCTTTGGGATCCTGCACCCACGTGGGAGACCCGGAAGAGGTTCCAGGTTCCTGGCATCAGATCGGCACGCACCAACCCGTTGCAGCTCACTTGGGGAGTGAAACATCGGATGGAAGATCTTCCTCTCTGTCTCTCCTCCTCTCTGTATATCCGGCTTTCCAATAATAATAAATCTTTAAATAAATAAATAAATAAATAAATAAATAAACCCTTTTAAGAAATAAAGAATTACTTATTTTTATCGGAAAGTCAGATATATAGAGAGGAAGAGAGACGGAGAAGATCTTTTGTCCATTGATTTACTCCCCAAGTGGACGCATTGACCAGAACGGAGCCAATCTGAAGCCAGGAACCAGGAGACTTTTCTGGGTCTCCCACACGGGTGCAAGGTCCAAAGGCTTTGAGCCATCCTCTACTGCTTTCCCAGGTCACAAGCAAGGAACTAGATGGGAAGTGGGACTGCCAGGATTAGAACCGGCGCCCATATGGTATCCTGGCGCTTCCAAGGTGAGGACTTTAGCTGCTAGGCTGTTGTGCTGGGCCCCAGGACTCTTTGTTTTGCTCTCACCATCATCCCCTAGTCATGGGAAAACTGTTCATTAAAAAAAGGCTATGGGCTCGGCAGCGTGGCCTAGTAGCTAAGGTCTTTGCCTTGATCCCATATGGCCGCTGGTTCTAATCCCGGCAGCTCCACTTCCTCTCTATCTCTCCTCCTCTCAGTATATCTGACTTTGTAATGAAAATAAAATAAATCTTAAAAAAAAAAGGCTATGTGTTTATGTATTTATTTATTTAAAAGGCAGAATGATATGTGGGAGCAGAGAATCTTTCATCCATAGATTCATTCCCCAGGGACTCCAGCCAAGTCTCCTGTGTGGGTAGCAAGAGCCAAGTACTTGGACCAGAAGCTGGATCAGAAGTAGAGCAGCCAAAACTCTAACCAGCCCTCCCAATATGAGATGCCAGCATCACAAGCAACAAGTTAACCCACGTACCACAATACCAGACCTCAGAAAGCTATTGCTTTGAATGTCAAAAACTCCAGCATCTGTTGTCAGCAAAGTGACCCGATTGTGTTGCTGCAGAAAGAAACAAAGTGGCACGTGTAAGAGAGGGCTCTGTGAGGTCTCTATGACCATGGGATGCAGACATTGCAAAGTGATGCTAGTACTTACTCCTGACTTTCTAGTGAATGGGCAACTGCCACGTACAACCTCTGTGTTCCCCAGGGTGAGTGCTGTTTCTCATCTTTTCATGTTAGTGCTTGCAGCACGTTTTAATTATGTGCTGGAAATCTGGGTATTCTCAGGAAGAAAATTCTGAGAAGAACTTGAGCACCATGAATCTTAGAATTCTTGAGGATGAACTGGACACTGAGCTTGGGCTCTCCAGTATCTCCGTGTGCCCTGTCTACTGAGGACACTAACCACTGGCCACTCTGTCAGGGCCTGGACTGAGGGTGTAGGACATACCTATCATCCAACTCATAGGGAGCAATCTTGCCATTATTCCTAATGGAAAGGCTTATATCAGGAATGTGCACGAAGGAAGAACTTGGCTCACGCAATAAACACAGAGACCAGTTGGCAAGATAGCACACTAATCTGTTGGCTGAAAGGAGAAAACATTAGTCACCATGATGTAGGCCTCCACTATCTCTGCTGCTATGAACTCCTACAGGACAAGTAAATCAGAAGTTAGCCTGGAATAGATGCTGCCTTTGCTGTGCCTGTGAAAGTCCTGGATAACAATCAGGATAATTTTGTAAAGATTTATTTATTTGAAAGGCAAAGTGACAAAGAATAACATAGAGAGAAAGAAATATTCCATCTGCCATTTTTCACAACAGCCAACGCTGGGCAAAGATTGAAGTCAAGATCCAGGAACTCCATTCTGGTCTCCTCCATGTGTGGCAGGGGCCCAAGCAGTTGGGCCCTCTTCTGCTGCACTCCCAGGAATACTAGCACAGAGCTGGATTTGTGAAGCAGTTGATGCAGGGCATCTGTCCTGGAGTGGAACCACTGGGGAGACAGGGCCACTGTCAGAAATTCTACCTAAGATAAAGATGGGAAAGGAAAAGTGGGATGGGAAAGGAAAAGATAGGGTGGATATCACAGCTTCTCTCTCTTTTGCTTCCTTGTGTCCCGGCAATTGAAGCCTGCAGAGTAGCCCCACTGGAGAACACAGATACGATGTGCCAGATAGGTCAAAGAAGCCTACAAGCCGCACAAGGGTAAAGAAAGGGGGAATGAGAGGGAAGATTTCCAGCAATGAAAAAAGTGTGGTCTCATTAAACGGAATTCTTTATGACAACACAGAGGAAGGAATAACTGATAGTTTGTGTGTGTGTGTGTTGCCAGAGAAACCCATGGTGCTAAACTTTCTTCTTCTAGTCAGAAGAAAGCTGTAAAAGTTATAACTCAACCTACTTTCTCAGGCATAAGGAAATTGCTTCTTTGGCAAAGACCCAAGATTGATAAACAACTGCATGCTGACAAAGTACTTCTAACCAAATGTGATAACCAAGCATTCCTCTAACAAATATAACAGACAAATCTACAGCAGAAAGCTCTTTCTTGAGATAAAAAAAAAAATTGATGCTCAATTATTCCACCAGGATCAACTGAAAGGGAGTCTACTATGAGTCTTGTAAGTATGCTGTGCCCAGCAGCTTTTGTGAGGGTGCCTGTCCTACCTCAGGGCTGGAGGGCAAGTGTGTGAAGAGCTCAGCTGCCTTTCTTCAAGGTCACTCGACTCTGACCACTGGGATGAGTGTCTGAAGAAAGGGAGCTAACAATCAACTCCCACCCAAAAATTAAGGAAAAGAGTGGGTTTACTTGATACAAATAAAGACTTTGTTCTGGTGCGAAAAGTATTTAAAAACCACAGTTTCTTCATATTGTGTATTTTCCATATATTACCCAAAATTTTTTTTGCAGCAAAATAAGCTCACTTTTAATTCCATTTATCTGTGTGCTTTTTGAAGTATCATCACACACAAGTTCAAATTATGGTTAAATGTTGATGTTCCATAGAGAATTACTATGAAGACAAGTTCGAGGTACAGCGATCCCTCCTCCACTGTTTTCCCAGACACATCAGCAGGGAACTGGGTCAGTAATGGAGTGACCAGGACTTGGATCAGTGCTCATATGGGATGCTGGAACCACAGATATGAGCTTAGCCTACTATGCCACAGCACTGCCCCTTACAAATTGTTTTTTAAAAAAAGCCCTGTTTTCAAATAATGCAGCTATGGTAAAGATAGAGCATAATTTATCTACTTTTTTTGTTCCCAGAATCCCTTATACAAGCCAGGAGCATATTCTGGAACCTAATTATGCATAACACACAACATTAAACAAAACTGTAACAAAAATCTGATTCTTTGGTTTCTTAATGATTAACAATTGGCACAATCATACTGTGTGGAAAAAATGCCTTTGAGAATCCAAAATGTTCACACATGAACAGTTACTTCCCTATAGCAGATAAGACCAAGTTGTGTGCATTAAAACAGTGTTTAAACGAGATAGCTGAGTTAATTAGAAAGAAAACACAGTCCAATGTGGTTTAAATGGTCTGAACTACTAAGTGGACACACCTGTCAATATGTTTAACCAGTTACTTTTTTATGTTAGTTTATTTAACTCTATAATTTTCCATAAATGCTTAATTTTTTAAAAAAGAAAGAAATGAAGCAGCTGGAACTCAAAATAAGGGAAAACAGCGTCAGAAGCAGCAGCGTCAGAAGCAGCAGCTTACCCCTCTACAATGTGGCACAGCCTCTAGTCAGGACTCTGTTGTGCAACAGAATCCGAGCGAGCCCTAAGTGCCCAAGGATCTTTCATGACCCAGGAAGCCTTAAAAATAAATTAGGTCCAACACATAAAACACAAATATCTTGCTATCACAGAAGCAAATCTAATCATTTTTTGAATACTCTATATAAAATTGTTCAAATTCATTATCAATCAAATTGCTACCTCTTCTAGACAGCATATGATGTGATTAATGCTTTATTTGGAGGGTGCATGCACATTGCTTTGCTTAGACTTTAAGTCTCATAACAACTGTATATGGGAAACCCTATGAGGCTCAGAAAACTGACTTGCTTCAGTTTCAAGTTCAACATTAATATCCATTCTTTCATTATTCTGTTGCCTGAGTAGTTATTGTGCATCTATAATTTCCTGGCAGTCTTACCTCAAAGCTTGTATTACTATAATTCTCCTCTCCCATGTCTCATATCTCAAATCCATTGCCCAATACCCAGATATTAGAAACAATGCAAGGATATTTAACGGGGGAAGATAAATCAGAGAAAATAAAGTGATCAAAGCTACAGTCTTAGCATCAGGTCATAGACTAAAGCCCTGTTGCTGAGTAATGAAAGCTATTTCATTCCTATCGTAATGCCTTAGTTTTCCCACCTGTAAAGTGACGAGTGTGAAATTCATGACCTACGTGTTCTGCAGAATCAGGGATTTAGCCCTGACTTTGTCATGGTAGCAGGAAAAACAGAATTGAAAGAAAGGAGAGGGGAAAGGTGCTATCAGATAGAGTGAAGTGTGAATGAGAAGTTGTGTTACTCCTTACCTAGTTGCACCTGCAAATAGAACAGCCAGGCCTGAAAAAAAAACAAAAAGCTGCCCAATTAGGATCTGCCATTGCCTAGGAAAGTCATAGGATTTCGGACTGAAGGATCTTTGAATTGATCTCTGGCCTTTCCTTGAGCTCCATTTCATTGTGTTTAGCTCAAGTGACTCTGCTCAGCATCTGGAGCACGAAAGGAATGAAAATAAAAACCTTAGTGGAACAGAGGCCTGCCCTCCGCTCTATATCCAGGGACACCAGGGCAAGGATTCTGAAAGTACAGACATAGGACCTGTGGGAAGAAAAGAAGGACAGGCCCTGGGCAGCCTCCTCACCATCACGCCTCAACACTGGCCACTTTGTTTAACCCCTCGGCCAGGAAGGGACTTCCACCACCCCTATTTTAATATTGGACCACAGCCACCACTCCATGGTCATGGAACCTGAGGAAATCACATTCCTATTTCCACATCCCAATGAACATTCATCTCCACCCTGCTTTGCCCTACCCCTCCCAGAGGCACAAAAGGGAGAGATTATTGGTTTAAATTTACAATGGCTGTAACAATATTTCCTGGTTTCTCACCCAGGGTTTTTTTCATTTGAATGATGTCTTTCCCAGGATAAATCTCAACATTCATGGATCGGAACTCACCTTATGCTCATAGTTCTGAGCATTGTTAACCCAACCCATCCATTTATTTCCTCTGAAGGCATAGGAGGCCTTCTAGTACGTAACCCATAAGAAGATAACTTCAAGTAAAAGTGTGCAGGTCTGTTCTGGGAGATCCAAGTCACACCAAAGACGGGCAATGACTTTTGGACATATTTAGGAAAAGAGAATATCATCATTAAATGCTAAAGTTAGTAATTTTATCAATACAAATCATAGTTCTTTGTGGATTATGACTTCCTTGAGAGCCAGAATTATGTTTTATTTAACTGTGTTTCCAATGCCAAGCATATTGCCTGATATATTCAAGTACCCAATAACTTATCTTAGACATAGTAGTTAAGCAGAAATAGGTTGAGTGTTATAGAGAGCTCACAAAAGAGTTCCTATTTTCTTTCAAAGCTTTTTATTCTTAAATTTTAAAAGCAATCAGCAGCATTATCTGTTAATGATATTATGGTATCACTATGAGCAAATTGTTAGTGCTGTAATGTTATCCCAGCCAATTAGAAAAGTCTGTATTTGACTTGATATTTCAAGTCTTCTCACTCTTTTTTTTTTTTTTAAGATTTATGTATTTGTGTTTGAAAGTCAGGGTTACAAAAAGAGGTTGACCACAGATGCTCTGCGCTATAAGCCCATCTCAGGACTCCCATGTGGGCTGGTGAATCAGTCTGACCCGTATGGATCTTCCAATGTCTCCCCTCCAAAACCATCAGATCTCAGTCCGCTTGCTTACCTATGAGTACAATGGTTTTGTTGCTTATTGTCCCTCAGAATTCGTTCCTCACCTACAGATACAGTAGCCTTGTCCATGGATGTCCCTATGCAGTAATTGATACCCCTAATACTCCAGAGCTCACAGCCGGGCAAATGGTGGGCAGAGTCCAGCACCACTTGGCATCAGGCTGCCCACAAGCCCAGGACCCTCCCCCCACCCAGCAGTAGTAGATGGGGAGCTAGATTACCTAGCAGATAGCCTGGTGTAGCATAGGTTCTCCCAGCTACATCCATGAGGCTGTGGCTGGGAGAGTAAGGCACCAGCTCCACTGCTCACTTACCTGGGCTCCTCCCACCAAGATGGCAGGGATGGGCAGAGCCATGGTCCTGAGCATAGCCAGAGGCGTCCGAGATCAATCCCAGTATGGTCACTGTGAATGAAGGAAATTCTCGAAATTCAGGCTTAGATAAGTCCAGGACCCTCCCCTCACCCAGTGATGGTAGATGGGGAGCTAGGTTCCCCAGCAGACAGCCTGGCACAGCATGCGTTCTCTCAGCCACATGGGTGTGGCTGGGGGATCCAGACACCCATGTTGCAGCTCAGACTTACCTAGGCTCCACCCACCAAGTTGGTAGCAGTGGGCAGAGCCTGGGCTGGTATGAAGTAAGAATCAGTTGCTTCATCTGGATCTTCCACGTGGGTGCAGGAACCCAAGCGTGTGGGCCATCTGCTGCTGCTTTCCCAAGAATATTAGCATGGAGCTGGAACAGAAGTGCAGCAGTCAGAACTCAAAGCAGTGCCTGTATGAGATGCTGACGCCACAGGTGGAGCTTAGACTGTTATGCCACAGAACTGGTCCAATTTCTCCCATTGTTAGAGTTTTTCATTCATATAAGTCAAACTAAGATCAGTCTACATGTGGCATTACCCAATATGATTTGTCTTTCCATGGAGAATATTTTTCAGCTCCACTTGGGGCAGACGGGAAGGCATGGGCAATTATTAAGTGAGGATCATATTACAACTGGGAGGAACCAAGAGTTCCTCAACCTGAATCAACCTGAATGTTCACTTTGCCTCTCTCAGGGGTAGGCACCTCATAGTGCACCTAGAAACCAGATTCCTGGGTGTTGGCTCCATTAAATACTTGTCCTAAAATAAGGGATCCCACAGATTTATATAAGGGAGTGTGAGGTGAATGGTCAGCCCGTATGTGGTGAAGCCCATAATGAGCTTCTCAGCAGGGACCCCATCATCTCATCAATATTTCATGGTAGATTTCCATAAGAACCCTTGGATGAAGGGGCAGCTCTTCTCCACTTTTCTCCCTTGTGCCTGCTGCCTGGTCATAACCTATGCTCCTACTTTTCAGTGGTGAGTAGGGAAACTCCCAGGAGCCTAGTTGAAGTTAACGATGGCTGTGCCTACAGCTAAGACCTTCGGGAGGTCCCAAGGAATCAGCAGTGGCATGAGCAGTGTGAGCTTTTGTTTTTCTCTCTATGTGCCATGAAATCCTAGAATCCCAGATAAGGATTCACTAATTAGCGTACAGAACACTTTCCCAGTCCCTTCCACTGCAACATCAACCAGTGTCTTCACATTTACCTCCTTTCTGTATTGGTATCTGTTCTATCTTTCCTTTGAAATGAGGTTAAAATCTTTTTAAAGTTTAAAAGCCACTGGTTTGATGGCAATTCCTGTCAATGCATTAAAGACTTTCATTTAACTTCCGCTGGAATATTTTTGAACTCATGATCTAATCAAGCATTTGCTACCGTCATGCTTTGATTCTCAGTTTAACAATTAACCTTAGAAACATATTTGTTTTATTGATTTGCCAAGTGATTCTCTATAATTCCTCCATATCGTCACTAGCTTTATCAAGGCCAACAAAAGAAGCCTGTGTTCTCATACGTATGTACACAGGGCCCCCTCAGCCCCTCTTACTTTCCTTTCTGCAAAGCATTTGACATCTATTAACTCAGCTCTCAGTAGACTGGATTGCCTCCAGGAAAAGACTTTACTCTTTCTGTAAATCTTCAATGAGCCATTGTGCCCAGCAGGCCCATTCCAAATAGGCTTCACTGAGCTCTGGATACTTCTGACTTCTCAGGCAGCAGCAGCTCAGGCTGGTGCAGCAGCTAGTGCTGGAGTCCTAGGAAGAACGCCCTAGACCCAGACTCTTTTCTGTATCCTCGATGTCCCAGTGTGAGGCTTGCCTAAGAAACTTCCCAGGAGAAACATCTTAGGGAAGTGCAAATTAGTCGTAACAACACACCTTGTCCCATAGTTGTTCAAGCAGGCACTATAACTATTTTTCTCTCTCACTCTCACATGTTTTCTGCTCTCCCTAGGGTGTAGACACGGCAGTCAGGGCTACATACATTCATGCAAACGCACCAGAATGCCCCATGCAACAGAGAACAAATGTGACACACTCTAGGTCCTGAGCAGGAAACAAGAGTAATCAACGTACAGCAAACACCAAATTAAGAAAGGTTGGCATGAGGACCATATACACACATTAAGCAAAAATGTGTTAAATCTATTGGTTTGTCCTGAAAAAAGACATACTATTTAGGTCTTTGGATATTGCTGCCACGTTCCAGACCTGGCAATTTCCTAACTGGCATCAGTGGTTCCTTTGCTTACAGAAACAGCTGCTGAAATCAACAGACACTGGTAGACTGTGGCTCAGACTTAGCTTCTTCTTTTTCTTTTTTATTAATCTTATTTAGTTGCTTAGGGTACAAAGGGTCAAGGGTTACAGGCAAGTGGGTAATACCATTGTATCCACACTAATATCATTTCCCCCCCTGTATCTGGGGTCAGGGGAGAAACAAAGGGAAAAGCCCCACCCAGCCTCCCACCCATCCCAGGTCCCCAATGTGAGGCTAACTCCGAGGGTCCCGCTCAAGCAGTTTTGATAGTTCAACAGTTCTGAATTGCTGCCAATCTCGCCATTCCAATCATGATGAAATCTATTCAGAATTTACTGGCTGACATAGTCTCTTCATGATTGGGGTTCTGAGATCAGCAGTTCAGTTGCCGGGCTCTCCAAAGAAACTTCATCTGAGGTGATCCCAGACCCAATTCTTGTGTGTGCTTGCCAGTGCAGTGTTCAGCACAGTCCGTCGCCTCAATTAGCTTATGCACATGCTGTTTGTTTCAATTGCTGGGTCAGTTCTGTTGCCAGCCCTGTCTTCCATGTAAACCGATGGGTGTTGTAGCCCAGCCCGATCCTGTCCACTTCATACTCGGCCCTCCAGCCTTAGCTTCTGAAACCACATTTTAATTCAAATGGGAAGGAAAGTGTTTGCATGCATTGGTGTCTATGGTAGTCCCATCTTAACTGGGAGGGAAATGTTCCAAGACCTCCAATAGATTTCTGAAAACTGAGAGAGTAACAAATCCCACATATATGATATTCTTTCCTGTACATACATAGATAAGGTTTAGTCTGTAAATTAAGCACACTAAGAGACCAACAAGTAGAATGATACAATAGTATAGTTAGTATACTGTAATAAAAGGTATTAAAAATGCATCAATTGCTTATTTGTGGGACTTTCCACTGACTAATCTTAGACCATGTTTACCATAGGCAATAGAAAAATATGAAATGGGAGACCTGCTGCACATGTGGATGAAGGGTGTGTGTGTGTGCGTGTGTGTAATGTCTGTAATATTTCTTCTTGCTTTCCTATTAAAGCAGTGTTTTATAGGGAAAATGTTGTAGAGATATCTATAATTTTTCAGTTTTAATTTGGGAAAATTGCTGGTTCTTCATGATTTGATATCAAGTGGACTTCAGTTGAGTGGTATAAATATTAAATGGAGTGGGGACAGTGCTGTGGTGTAGCATGTGAAGCCTCTGCCTGAGGTGGTGACATCCCATATGCACACTAGTTTGAGTTTCAGCTTCTCCATTTCCAGTCCCGCTCCCAGCTAATGTGCCTGGAAAGGCTGTGGAGAATGGCTCAGGTCCTTGGGAAGTACAGAAAAATCTCTTTGTTCCTGGCTTCAAACTGGCCTGGCTCTGGCTATTATAACCACTTGGAGACTGAACTCATGGAGAGATCTTTCTCTTTCTCTCCCTATCTCTCATTAATTATGCCTTTTAAATTAAATAAATCTTTAAAAACATATATATATGTATATGTATATATATGTATATGTGTGTGTATATATATAGGAACCCAAGCCGTTGTGAACAGACATCTACATTTTGTGCACTACCTCAAGGTAGCAGAGATCCTGGAATATAGCACTGGATGGGGAAACCCCGAGAGAGGCCCTGGAAGTGCTGTTCTAGAGCCCAGGGAGCATCTGTCCTGTCCTTACACTGCCCTGTGAGCACATTGCCTGGCCAAGGCCTGAGGAGTTTGGTCTCAGGGCACTGGACAAGACTTTTTAAAAAGTATTTCTCTTAAAAAATATGTTTTTATATGAGAGGTAGTTTTACAGAAAGAGAGAAAGACAGATCTTCCATCTACTGTATCACTCTCCAAATAGCCACCACAGTCAGAGTTGAGCTGATCTAAAGCCAGAAGCCAGGAGTTTTTCTAGGTCTCTCACATGGGACCAGGGGTCCAAGGCCTTGGGCTATCCTTTTCTTCCTTCCCAGGCCATAAGCAGGGAGCTGGCTTGGCAGTAAAGCTGGTGGGACTCAAACTGATATCCAATGAGATGTTAGCCTCACAGGTAGATGATAAGGCTGCTGTGCCACTTCACTATCCCCCTCTCTCCTGAAGATTTTTTATTTTTCAGGAGATAATAGCTGATCCTCTGCAAATTAATATATTCTATAGCTACTTGATCATAATTCAATATCATGACAAGGGAATGTGGAAAATGTTCTCCTTTCTTCTCCCTCTTTTTCCTGCTCTTCCTTTTCTCCTTTCACTTTCTCCATTCTTTCCTCAGTTTGGGGCAACAATTTCTAATGTTCTAAAGGAGGTGGAGAGTTCAGTTTTCTCAAATTTCCAAGTATCTAGACCTACTGATGCATCATCACTTCTCAGCTTTTTAGCTAAGAACATGTGTTGTATTTGTTCTTATCAGTTTAAACCTACTGATGGTGAAAACATCTTTATCCAAAGAATGACTCCATCATACCTGTAGAAAAAGCTTGCAGGAAATCCACATTTCAGCTAGGGCTTCCGAGGCAAGTTCTTGGCCTGTTCCACCCCTTGGTAATAGTCAACAGTCAGCTCCTGCTGGAGCCTGCACAGGCTTTCTTCTTCACAGTTGTTGCCTGAAGCATCCCTGGAGAACAAGGCTGTACTGAAGCCAGCTTCTCCACCACCAATTGTGTGCCGCACGGAGCACCAGGCTTGGGCCACATGCTGCTCTACTTGAAGCTCCACTCTTCAATTTCCACTTGCAGGTGCTGGAGACCTTGTTACATCTCTTGTAACCTTGATTTTCTGTTTTGCAATGGGGGAGAACAAATCCCACTTCAATATTTTGTCGTAAGGATCAGAGAAACAACAGAGGTAACATTATCTAAAACAGAGCAAATATATGCATATACATTATACCGCAAGCCAACCACCTGCAGTAGTAATCCAAGGTTCCAACTGATTGGACTGTCACCTTCCAACTATTGCATTAACTGGTAAGCAATCAAATAGCTGTAAGCAATCTGCACCCATCAACATGGTCCAGAACATGCCAGGACCTGTTGAGACAGCAACTCACACCTCCTGGTGTTCATTGTCTTTTGACTGATCACAAACCACAAATTTGCAAGACTCTTTAGGTGCAGGTCATGGGCATGAGCATTGAGGGAATCACAGTTTTTCCTCCAAAGATACTGATGGTGAGCAAGAGAGGTGATGGATGAAGACAGGGGGCAATGGTTTCAAAATCACACATGTATGTACGATGCCGCAGGGAGAGGAAGGATGACTGGTCCAAGATGTCATGTCTATAGGAGGCCGTGCCCAGGTCTTGCTTGGGCTCTGGCTCCTGGTGAGAGTCATTCAGGCAAGTAGACTTGCCTCTTAGGCCAATGCCTGCACTCCCTCAGCAAAGTTGAAATAACACTGTGTTGGGCAGGCAAGGTGACATCTGCATTGGTATCCGATATGGGCGCCAATTCAAGTTCCAGATGTTCGATGACCTGATCCAGCTTCCTGCTTATGGCCTGTGAAAGCAACAGACAGTAACTCAAGTCTTTGGGACCCAGCACCTATGTGGGAGACCCAGAAAGAAGCTCCAGTCTCCTGGCTTCAAATCAGCTCAGCCCCAGCCACTGGAGCCATTTGGGGAGTGAAATATCAGATGCTTCACTCTGTGTGTGTGTACGAGCGTGCGTGCGTGTGTGTGTGTTCTCTGTAAATCTGCCTTTCAAACAGAAACAAATCTTAAAAAATACTTGTGGCCTTGTCTGTAGTTTTTATGCCATAAGCTTGGATAATGAACATGAGAGCTCGGAAATCACAAGAGACTGACCAGAAGTCAAGCAATGTCTGATAATATCTAGATTTCCTGTTAAATTTTTTTAAATAAACCCAAATACCTGTCCCATAGTAGACTCTTGACATTCATTGCTTGAATAAACAGTGCGCTTAGAATATGGGCCAGTATTGTGGTATAGCAAATGAAGCTGCCTAACCTGTCTCCAGAATCCCATATAAGCACCGGTTCATGTCCAAGCTGCTCGCTTCCAATTCAGCTGCCTGGTAACAGCCTGCAAGAAGCAGCAGAAGATATCCCAAGAACCTTCCTGCCACCCATATGGAAGACTCAGAAGGTGTTCCTGATTCCTGGCTTCAGCCTGGCTCACTCTTGGCCAACGGGGGTCACTTGGCGATGAAACATGAAGGATGTCTTCTTTGTCTGTGCTTCTCTCTTTGTAAATCTTTCCAATGAATAAATAAACCTTACCAAAAAAGAACAAAAGTAAGAATTTTCCCTCACCAAGACCCTCCAGCCTCATTCCAGACAGGTCCCACCCTTTGGTGGATGGTATTGCCCACCCCTCACTTGCATTCTCTCTGCATTTAGGCAGTAAGGTAAAGTGGCACATCACTGTTGGACCAAAAGACAGAGGTGAAGAGGGGAAATGGAGAAATGAGTGGTGGCTCTGGGGTGTGACGTTTCTCCCAGGGAGTCAGAGTCAGCATGGAGTGCTCAACTTGCTGGCACACGCACATGCCTTAAAAATGCAGTAAGTAGTCCCCTGTTTTCCAAGCTTCACTTTCTGCAGTTTCTACTACTCGGAATCACCTGTAGAACAAAGATGTTAAATGGAAATTTCCAGAAATACATGATTCACATCTTTTACATTGTGCACCATTCTAAGTAGTATGATAAAATCTTACACCATCCCACTCTAGCCCATCCAGACATGAGTCATTTCTTTGCCGTACAAACTGCCTCCAGTTCACGAGCTAGAACTGTCTAGATTGTCAGATTGACTGTCAAAATATCACAGTGCTGACATTCAAGTAGTCCTAATTTTCTTAACAATGGCCCCAAATGTAAGAGCAACAATGTTGGCAATTCAAATGTGCCACAGAGAAGCAGGGAAGTAGACATTCATAACCGAAAAAGAAGAGAAAAAAAATTATATGCAGTGGTTGCCAAAACCTACAATGCAACAAAATATTTAGAGAGGGACCACATTCATGAGGCTTGTATTATAGTAAATTGTTGATTGTTCTAATTTAGTGCTAGTTTTGTTTTAGCCTCTTACTGTGCCTAATATAGAAGTTTCAGGCTTCCACACACAGGGGTCTTGGAAAACATCTTCTGGGAATCAGGGTGAACCCCTTGTTGTTTTAGCACTTAACTCTTCTCAATCAAGATGCTGAACAGGTGCATAACACCAGCAGCCTGCAAAGCAGGTGTCTAATGGGGAAGGTCCACACCAGAAGAGAGAAGCACCCTAGAGAAACACAAACTGAGCCTTGACGTATTGAAAACGGGTACCAGGTCCCTGATCCTTGGTCCCTGCCAGAGAGGATGCACTGTGTTGGAGGCAAGGAGGAGCAAAGGGACTCAGAGTCTGTGATTGCTCCCTGTCAGCCACAGTGCCAAGTAGGCTTTGGACTCTTGCTGTAAAGGCTCAGTCAGGAGCGACCTGATTATCCCTGAGAAAGAGGACCAGCTGCAGAAGTCAGACTTCTAAGAACCCAAGCCCAGCACATACTTCCTGTTCCACAGCTGCCCCTGCTCGAGATCCTTGGCAGTGTATTCTGTTTACAGAGACCCCCATCCCCACCCCAGGCCCACCTCCTAGCCTGCTGAGGTCAAGTTCAGAAAACTCATAAAGCCTTGACTTCTCTAAGGGATAGTGTTGACATTTGACAGTGAGAGGAAGAGGGAAAAAGACCTTGGTCAAAATATTCCACTAGGCCTGTGGGGGTTCCTGGTGCCAGGTGTGTGGTAAAGAAAGGAGTCTTAATGGAGTGAGGGAAGAGGGCAGTAGAGAGCAGACTGCTTTGGATTGGCTCTGAATTTTGCATTTAGGGCTCAGATTAATTCTGCCTAGGTTTTTTAACCAAAGTTCTGTGCCTAGGAAATGACCTGGGCCATAGAACAGGTCTACCAGGAATGTAGGATGTGCCTCCCTGGGACTCTTGTCTCTTGGGAGTCTTGGGAGTGATCTGCCAGGTGGGAGAACATGAACAGCAGTGAAGCCCTGTTGACAGACCTCGCATTGCCAGACTTGCCTTTTTCCATTAAAACCTTGCTAAAAAAAGCCCAGTCTTGGGCCTGGCACAGTAGCCTAGCAGCTAAAGTCCCCACCTTAAGCGCACCAGGATCCCATATGGGCACCGTTCTAATCCCAGCAGCCCCGCTTCCCATCCAGCTCCCTGCTTCCCATACAGCTCCCTGTTTGTGGCCTGGGAAAGCAGTAGAGCACAGCCCAAGGCATTGGGATCCTGCACCCACATGGAAGACTTGGAAGAAGCTCCTGGCTTTGTGGATCAGGCTCAGTTCTGGCCGTTGTGGCCACTTGGGGAGTGAGCCAGTAGACAGAAGATCTTCCTCTCTCCCTTCTTGTCTGTTTATCTGACTTTCCGATAAAAATAAATAAATCTTTAAAAAATTTTTAAATAGCATGTTCTCTTTCCTACAGGAAATAGACCAGAATTTACATGGGACAATTTAGATGAAGAAATGAATAATGAAGTGTGAATTGGAGGGCACTGTAAGAGGGACAAGGCCCTGGGGGAGGAGATCTAGGGAGAAAAAGAGAGAGAGATCGGGGGTCAGGTAACACACTTCTTCTCCACAACCTGAGATTTCAATTCACATTTCATGAAAGTGGTATTTGAGCAATGGCGATATGAGAAAGATTAAAACTAAGAGGAAAAAGAATCCACCTTATAACTCTAACTCAGACCTAGGGTGAGGTCCCATGTGCCCATTCTCTGCATGAATTCACACTTCAAGCTCAAATGCTGGGACCAGTGTTGTGGTGTAGCATGGTAAGCTACCATCTGTCTGCAAGGCCAGCAGGCCATATATGCACCAATTAGAGACACAGCTGTCCCACTTCCGCTCCAGCTCTCTGCTAGTGAATGTGGGAAAGGTAGTAGAAGATGACCCAAGTCCTTGGGCTTCTGCACCTACATGGGAGATCTAGAAAAAGCTTGTGACTACAGCCTGGCCCATCTCCAGCTATTGCAGCCATTTGAAGAGTGAATCAATACATGGAAGAGAGAGTGTTAGCACATGTGTAGGCTCAGATGCTTTCAGTCCCAGGCAAGTGACGTGACTATGTGAGGCAGCCTGAGAGTGTAGCAGAGTAATGAGAACTGCAGGGATGCCCAAAAACAGACCAATTCCTTCCAACTAAGCTGCTCACAAGAATTCATACATGAAAAGCACATTACACCTCACAAATAATAATAGAAATGCCACCGAAAAAGAAACATTAAAAAGGTATAATTTGTAAATGTTTACAAAATTTTCCAAAATCCTAATCCACTTTCCCCTCTGAACAATTCCCCCAACAAAGCCCGAACCTCTGTCTTCACCTCCAACCTCCATATTTCCAACCTTCCCATCTATTTTGTTGCCTTCTAGTTCTTTCTATCCAAATTCTCTCTTCTTTCCTTACACCTCTACAGCCAACTGAACTTAGCCCTCCAGTTCTTTATTGCAAAAACGTAGGAACTAGGTAGGGGAAGTTTTACTGAATGTGCTAAGGAGAAGGGATAGAAAGCAGGTAACATTCTCATATTAACAAATCTTGTCCCCATCCCATAAGGGTCAGGGAGGAAGAGACCTTAAGCTCTGGGGGAGTTTCTGTTGGTTATTTTCTGGAGACTAGAAGCATATGAAAATTTCTAACTTTGGCTTTGCCATTTCCATGCATTGTTCCAGCAGACTGGAATCTTCTAGTGAATTACAGACAACCACGGTAACTTGGATTGGGCTGTATCTCAGGGACTGAGTTGTGACTCTGACTCAAGATCTTTGCTCTAAACCAGGTGTGAGGGACAATCAGCTCTCAGTTATTATAAGGCCTGTGAAATCATTTGGTCTGGCATGCAAAGGCAACCTCAGGCAGGACTCAAATTCAACAAATCTGAGCCAGGCACGATGGCTCAAAGGATAAATCTTTGCTTTGCATGCATCAGGATCCCATATGGATATTGGTTCATGTCCTGACTGTTTCACTTCCCATCCAGCTACCTGCTTGCAACCTAGGAAAGCAGTGGAGGATGGCCCAAAGCATTGGAACCCTGACCCACGTGAGACCTGGAAGAAGTTCTTGGCTTTCGGCTTAGGTTCTGACCATTGCAGCCACTTGGGAAGTGAACCAGCAGACAGAAGGCCTTTTCTTTCTGTATCTCCTTGTCAGTAAATCTACTTTTCCAACAAAATAAGTAAATCTGTTTTTTAAAATGCAAGGAGCGCCAAGTTCAGTAGCCTAGCAGCTAAAGTCCTCACTTTGCATGCCAGGATGCCACATGGACACCGGTTCTAATCCTAGCTGCCCTGCGTCCATCCAGTTCCCTGCTTGTGGCCTGGGTAAGCAGTCAAGGATGGCCCAAAGCATTGGGACCCTGCACCCACATAGGAGACCTGGAAGCGGCTCTAGGCTCCTGGCTTTGGATTGGCTCATCTCTAGCCATTGTGGCTACTTGGGAAGTGAATCAACAGACAGAAAATATTCCTCTCTGTCTCTCCTCCTCCCTGTATGTCTGACATTCCGACAACAATAAGACAAATCTAAAAAAATGCAATGAATCTATAGCGGGTTAATATGTAAGTTGATAATTTTGTATGGCCCTCTAGTGATGTTAGACATAGCCAAATGGCCCTCAGCAGGAAACAGATACCCCATGCCTGCTCTAAACCCTGAAGCTCAGTGACCACAGCATAAATAGGTGTAATACAAAAACAGGAATAGCAACTGAAGGCAAGAGGATGAGGATGGAGGCAAATTGGAGCTGACCTGCATCTATCAATTCCTTGAGAGAAGTACAACTCTGGGGTGGGCATTTGCCCTAGCAGTTAAGATGCTGCTTAAGTGTCCAGTGCAGTAGCCTAGCACCTAAAATCCTCACCTTGGATGCACCGGGATCCCATATGAGTGCCTGTTTTAATCCCAGTGCTCCGCTTCCCATCCAGCTCACTGCTTGTGGCCTGGGAAAACAGTCATGGATGGCCAAAGGCCTTGGGACCCTGCTCCTGTGTGGGAGACCCAGAAGAAGCTCTGGGCTCCGGGCTTTGGATTGGCTCAGCTCCAGAGCAGTGACGGTTCTCATGTTGGGTTCTTGCCACCCAGGCGACAGTCCTGGACTGACTTCATAGGGCCCAGCTTTGACCTCAGCCCATTCCAGCCATTTGGAGAGTAAACCAATAGATGAGAGTGATTCTTCCTCTCTCCTTCTCTTTCTTTCAAATAAAAGTGCCTTTCAAAAAAAATTATTTAAGAGAGAGAGAAACATGGTTCTACAGAAAAAAAGGAATGACCCAGTGTAGACATTACTCAACCCAATAAAATTAGTTCCATTGTGTCAGTGAACAGCACAATGAAACGATGAAGGAAGGTATGCACTGGCATGCTTCACCATCTCCCTCACTCATGCATGGAATGAGAATGCTTCATGTCTTTTCTTCCAAAAAACATCTTCCTAATTGGACCAGAGTTAATGTGACGTACCCATTACTGAAACAGTTTTTGCAGTGCCCCTTGGCAGTGCCGGGTTCCAAGTCCCCGGAGACAGCTTTCCACTCTGGAGGAAGCCACAGCAAATGTTTGCTGGTGACTGACTGTGTAATGCCAGTTCAGCAGCCAAGCTTGCTTAACCAGAGAAAACTGCTTAAATGCAAGACACCCCAGTGGATTAAAAGTTCCTAGAGTGAAGCCATATCTCATTGATATTTTTTCCATGCCTTCAAGGCATTAAACACTTCATTACACAGTCATGTAATAAAAATATTTTGGATCCAACATGTGGCCTAGCAAATTAAGTTGCCCTTTTGCAACCCTGACAGCCCATATTGTAGTGCTGGCTTGAGTCCCAGCTACTTTGCTTCCAATCCAGCTCCCTGCTAATGTTCCTGGCAAGGCAGTAGAAGATGATCCAAGTGCTTGGTCCCTTGACACCCGCATCAGAAACCAGGATGGAGTTCCTGGATCCTGACTTTGGCCTGGCCCAGATTCAGCTGTTGTTACCATTGTGGAAGTGACCCAGCAGATGAAATCCTCTATTCTTACCTCTTTCTCTCTCTCTCTTTCTCTGTATGTATTTCAAATAAATAAATAATTAAAAACATAGTGAGTTTAACACTACCTACATGATCACCCCTCTGCATCTCAGTTCGTTTCTATGTAAAATAAGATTGGGACACTAAACTCAAATGTTCAGGCATCTGATTAGGTGAGGCAGCTTGAATATGGAATACTGGGGAATGTAAAAATGCCCAATAACATGCAAATCCAAGGGGCCAGCATTGTATCACAGTGGATTGAGCCACTTCCTAGGATGTCAGCATCCCATTTCAGAAGGCCAATTTGAATCTGCCTTGCTTCCAATCCAGCTCCCTGTGAATGCACGTGGGAAGACAATAGATGTCCTTGGACCCTTACTACCCATATGGAAGATATCGAAGAAGCTCCTGGCTCCTGGCTTCAGTCTAGCTCAGTCCCAGCATTTGTGATCATTGAAGAATGAATCAGTGGGTGAAAGGTCTCTTTGTGTGTATATCCTGCTTATCTCTGCCTTCCAATAAGTAAAAAAAATTTTAAAACACTCGAAATCATTAAAACTGTGTTACTCTTCTCAAAGAGGGAGAATTTTTTTATCAGTTGTAACTAAAGAGTAACTATCTCAAATATTCTCTAAGACCTTTTCTCCCTCATATTGTTCTGGAGTCGGTAATTACTCTAGTTCATACACTTTTCTAAGAAAGGAGAGGAAAAAATGTTGAGGGAATGTGTGCCAAGAAATGACAGAAACATCAGGATAAATCCAGAGTCCCACCAAGAGAGATGAAGACAGCTGTTTAGACCTGGGCTAAGCAGAGAAAACAAAGCCCAGCCTGTGGTTGGCTTTGTCAGAGGCAGAGTAATACGCCTGGAGCAGAACATTCCTCAGAAGCCGCAAGGGCTGCCCACTACAGGGGAGTAGGTTAGTGGCCGCGCTGCCCAGCCTACAGTAGCCAATGTTTTTTTTTTTTTCCTCTTGCCAGTCTCATCGTTCATACTTAATTCTCATAGGGCATGCTTTGATATCAATTCTTTCAATTTTTAGTTGACAAAGTAATCATCATCCATTGACTGTTCAGAGATCATTTCTGCACCAATCTGCAGGAGTGCACAGAAGATGAAGAAACGACCCTTGGATGCCAAAGCCTGCATTCCTGCTGGAAGGAATGGCACAATAAATTATGAGGCGATGTGATCCCGCTGGGCATTCAAGTGTTGGTTGAATGAATGAGAGTAGCAATAGCATTAACACAGCAAGCAGAGAGAAGGAATTATGGCTCTTTGTGGGATGGAAAAGGCTCCACAGAAGAGGTGGCATTTGAGCAAGGATCTTCTAGATGCCAGATGAGGAAGTAAGGAAAAGCCATTGGAAGAGTAAGGAAAACTTGTGTAATGGCCCGAAAGAATGAAACTCAGGAGGAGTTCATAGAACATCATGAGCAAGGTAACAAAAAATCTGTTTGTAATATTTTGTTATATGTTTTAAAGGCAGAGACAGGTCTCCCCTCTACTGCTTCCCTGTCCAGATGCACACCGCAGCCACATCTGGGCCAGGTCAAAGTAGCTGTCAAAAGCACAGAATCCAAGTCTTCCACATGGGTGGCAGCAGCTGTGCTTGAGCCGTTAGCTGCTGCCTCCCAGGATGCACATTACCAGAAAGCTGGAATCAGGTGCAGCACCAGGAATCACACCAGGCACCTTGACATGGGAGAAGGGGGGCCCAAGCAGCAGCTTAACTGCTACATCAAATGCCCTGTCCCCTAGAAGAGCAATACCTAACAGGGTTCATGATCAGCTCCAGATGCATCTAAAGGACCTGCCTCAGTGGGCCCAGTCCCCATTTGGCTAACTGCAGCTCTGACAGTAGTTTTGTATTCAGGAAACCGCTTGAAAAGTAATTACTGTGATAGGAATACTTTTTTAAAATTTTTGACAGTATTTACATAGTTAATTAGGGTAAAAAAGGTTCAAGGGCTATAGGAATGTGGGTAAGACTATTATTTCCATATTGTTTCCTTCATGTTTAAAGGGGAGTATTAAGGGAGAAGGTCCACCCAATTTCCCACCCTCCCCAGGTCCCGGATGTAGGGCATGCTCCGAGGGTCTTGCTCAAGTGGTCTTGATAGTTCAACAGTTATGAATCGCTGCACATCTCGCCACTCCAAGCATGATGAGGTTGTTGAAGATCCACTGATTGACATAGTCCATCATGGAGTCTCCGTTTGCCCAGTATTTCACTGCCAACATACAGCTGAGATGGTTGATTGACCTGTTCTGTCTTCTGTCTTTTCATGGTTAGGGTTCTGAGTCCAGCATTTCGATTGGGGAGATACCCAAAGAAACTTTGTCTCAGGTGTTCCCAGACCAGATTCTTGTATGTACTAGCAAGTACAGGGACCGGCACAGTCCATCAGCTGAGGGTTGCAATTGCTGGGTTGGTTCTGTTTTCAGTCCCGACTTCCACTGGAACCAAGGGGTGTTGCAGTCCAGCCTGGTTCTACCCAGCACATACTCAGCCCTCACATCAACCAATGGGAGCTGCAGCCTAGTCAGAGCGACCCACAATAACCCTCACCAGGCCTGCCCCCTGCCCTGGTTTGCCAGTATGTGTAGCAGTATTAGTCCAGTCTGTCCCACATCCCATTTGGGTCTCGTACATGTCAACGAGTATTAAAGCTTTGTTCCATCTAACCAGCTCCACTATGCAGCCCACACAGATGCTGCTGGGTATCTGTCTAGCCACCCCAGCCCTTGTTCTAGTTTTCGTGCCCTCCCATGGGAGTGGTAACCCAAGAGGGAGGAGCCCACTATTTCCCTCCCAGGTCTCTCCCACTCCCGGATTATGCACTCTCCAGGTAGTAATGTGGTTTGACTTGACAGAATTAGACCCCAGTGCCAGCTTCTGCCAGCTGATGTTGTGGCTAAGCCCAAACAACCCTCACCCACTCTAATTTTGTTTGCACCAGTAGGAATAATCAGCCCAGCCTGGCTTTTCCCTGATCTGGTCCGCATGAGCCCCACAGGTGTTGTAGCCCTGCCCTGTCTGGTCTGCCCCCATCCCAGCTCACACTCTCCAGTGGGTGTAGCTGTCCAGCAAGGGAACCACCAATTATTCCCCTGCCGGCTCTGCCCCCTCCCTTCCTGGTTCTCATGTGTGCTGGTTGGGCGCTGCAGTCACATCCGGTACAGAAAACCTCACTTTGGCATTCCCTATTGTGCACTAGTTTTTGTTGCGACTGAACCTGGCTCGGCCCACCCTTTGTTCTGGTGCTTGGATTTGCCAGTGGGTGACATGAACTGATTCAGCCTGGTCTTTCCCTGACCCATGCCAAATGCATGCCAGTGGGAAACTTTCCATGGCCTATTCTGGGCTGTTTCCTATCATGCTTCTTGCGCTTACCTGCAGGGTCTGTGTCCTGCCAGAGGAGTTGTTCAGGCTCCTCCATCAGAACCTCTCCCAATGCCAGATTTCGCGCACACCAGGGAATCCATGAGCCAGCCCTACTCAGTTCACCTCCTGTCCTAGCAGGAACAGTGGCTTTTCCTGACTGGCCTTCAACCCATACTGATTCTTGATGTTGGATGTTTCAGCCCAGCCATGGCTCGTCCATAAGCACATATGGCTCACACATGGTTCAGTAGGGGTTGAGACCTAGCCTAGTCCATCCCACATCTACCCTGGTCCTCCAGGACACCTGAGGCTGTTGGGGTCTGACCCGGCTCGGCACATCCAATCCCAGTCCACACTTGTGCCATGGGAGACTACAACTGTTTCCTGATCAGAACGCAGCCCCCATTCCAGCCCACGTGTGCCTTGGTGGGAATCTCAACCCAGCTATGGTTGTCCCCTTAGCTCCCCAACCGGGCCTTTTCCCAGCCATAGATCACGTGCATGCCAGTGGTTGCTCTGACTCAGCTTGGCTCAGCCCCTCACCTGTCCCAACCTCTGCCTTAGACACTGTGGCTTAGCGTTCCTGGCTCATGCAGACCAGTAGGTGCAAGAGCCTAGCTCGGTATGACCTGTGCTCCATCCTGGTCTCTAGTTTTGCTTGTGGGCTAAGGTTTGCTCAGTCCTGCCCAGTACATCCCATTCCATTACCATTTCACACATTGGCCAGCCATTGGAGCTACTTTGCCCAGCTTGTCCGACCCTCAGGTCTGGACCACATGTTCACCAGCGGGAGCTATGACTCGCCAAGGGAGTTTCCCAAGTTCCTCTACTTAATGCACTCCCAGACCCAGTTCTCATACAAGCCCTTGGGTTTAGGCCAGTGCCTGGCGTAGTCTGAGCTGGTTAACGTTGCAGCCCAGCCCACCCCACACCCTATTCAGGATGCACATTTGGTGCTGTTGCCTTGGCCAGTCCAGACTGTTGCGGGTTCCTTAACCTGTGATTGATGGCAAGCTCCTTGGTCACAGCTAGCTTAGTCCATCACCACCAACCCTCGAGCTAACCAGTGGGGCTAGAATTTTCACAGGGTTTGGCCCACACATCCTAATGAGGGTGGCGGGTGGGCCCTGGACCTGCCCAGTCACGGAGACCTCCCCCTCGGTGTACTCACCCCGAAGGGAGCAGCCCCTGGAGCCCAGGCAGGCCCAGGGACAGCTCACCACGTGCATGTGGTGGCTGACATCTAGGATCCAGGCATGAGACGTCCCATCCTGAGACCCACCCGATAGGAATACTTTTGAATCTACAGAATTCTATTAAATATCCAATTCCTTCAGAATTTTAACTATTTACACATGGAATTAGTTTTGACATGCCATACAACACACAGAGCACCATGGATAGAACTACTGAGCTCCTATACTGTAGCATATTACACATAGTACACTATTTTTTTTTAAAGATTTATTCATTTTATTACAGCCAGATATACACAGAGGAGGAGAGACAGAGAGGAAGATCTTCCGTCCGATGATTCACTCCCCAAGTGAGCCGCAACGGGCCGATGCGAGCCGATCCGAAGCCGGGAACCAGGAACCTCTTCCGGGTCTCCCACACGGGTGCAGGGTCCCAATGCATTGGGCCGTCCTCGGCTGCTTTCCCAGGCCACAAGCAGGGAGCTGGATGGGAAGTGGAGCCGCCGGGATTAGAACCGGCGTCCATATGGGATCCCGGGGCGTTTAAGGCGAGGACCTCAGCCTCTAGGCCACGCTGCCGGGCCCATAGTACACTATTATACTGTACTCGTAGTGCCTTAACTATCAAACCTGTATCGTATTAGGGCACAGATAGCACTACAGACAGTACTGGATATCTAGAAGGCGTGACTTCCATGATTCCCTCTATGCCATGCTAAGCAACAGTGACTTAATTTCATAAGGAGCCATTATTTTCTTTTAATCCAGCAAGTGCCCTTCTATATATCACTCACACAGTTTCTTTTTACACTGTAGCCTTTTGTAAGCATTGAGTGATGAGAACAGGGAGCAAAAGGATTCCTTAAGCAGACATGTAGCTAATACAGAATTCTATCATAATTCTACTTCAAGCTATGTACACCAAAGATGATTCCAGCATCATTTGTATAGTTTAATGTTTCTTTGTAGAAATAAGTTTTTAAAGGAAAATAGAACTACAAATGATATGTGTCTAGTGACAGTCAGCCCCACTTACTGAACACCAATATTATGCCAAATATGTATTTCATTTTCTCATTACAATGTTCTTGCCCAGGACTACATTTTAACAAAAGCCAGAAGAAGGATTGCAAGTCTGGCTGTGTGTGGACACACACCCTCTCTCTCTAACTACAGCCTCTTCCAGACATGGGTACCTAAGATTGCCTGGCTTTGACATGTGTAAAGATCAACTTTTCACTTTGTGTGTGTGTGTGGAAATATATTCTATCACTTCTCTGCTAGCATTTGTCCTGCCTAAATTAAAAATAACCCTGTCTGCTGCTGCCACCTGGTGGTTATATTTCCAATTTACAAACCCGGACTTTGACTTCCAAATTCAAGTCAGTGACAATAATAGCTCAAAACATCTTTTCCATAGATCCTAAGCAAACACAACCTCTGCCTAGGTCATTAGTCATACCCACTTGAACTTTGCCCACAGGAGAGAAAGGAGAAATTCACATAAGCCATTTTGAAGCAAAGACTCATTGGGAAGTCAGCGCATTGCAGGAGTTGGGGTTAGCAGTGGACAGAGGCAGCAATTGCTGGGCAAGTGTGCTTGTACAACTGGTTCACCTCGTGTGCCGCACATCGCCCAGTAATATTAGCATCCAGCGAGTGTTTCTGATCTCTAACAACTGTCACTGTTTTGTGTTTGTCACTTAATGATTTTCCACGCACACCATTTCTTCGTCCTTTGACTGGCATGGCATTGTATGGAAAAGCTCCCTCAACTCTTTCCCCACTCGTGTATTTATTCAGTGGCTTCCTGGTGACTGTACAGACTCATAATGCAATGATAGTAATTCACTATTATCGTCATTTATTTTTGGTTCAAATTGTCTCACATGTAGCCATTGGGAACTCTGTCAAGGTGATTCCTATGTCTCTTTGACATGGCTCCATCAGTTTTGGAGAACTTCTTAGCTTTATGGAAATGTAAGAAGCTTCAGTCTTTTCCTGTTTTGGCCTGCATTGTCCCAAGAATCAGTCACACATTCCAAAACTCCTGTTTTCTTTGACTGGAGAATGAGATTTATAAACCAAAATCTGGGCACTACAAATCTAGAAATCTGGACACTGGAAAAGCATTGTCTCCAAGCCCTGCACGCAATTAAAGCTAAGAAACCTAACTATGTGTGCGTGTATCTCTACACTGATGTATCTGTATTTGCTTCTTTTTTTTTCTTTTACAGATCAGATTTTTTATTGAAAAAGTAATACATTTCTTATAAAAAGTTTCCAAGTCTATAATGAGATATAATAAAAAAAAAAGTCAGTGTGTTGCAGCATATACAAACATATTGGTCATATATACCCATCTCTTTACAAAAAGGGAAGTGTAACGCATACACACCATTGTGAACTTCACTTTCTAAAGTCACAAAAAAATTAAACATGGATATAATGCCATCTTGTCACAATTAGACCACTTTTATTTCTTTAGCTGAATATGATCTTAATGAATAATATACACTAATGTCTATCTCATCCTCTTACAAAGACATATAACTTGGCATCATTGATTTATTAACACAAACAGTGTTCTAATGAATCAATCACATCCTTTAGCAATTTGTCCTCTCTCTCTGTTTCTCTCACTGTACTTGAAATGTAACTTAGGCAAACATCTTCAATACATCCTACCAACCATGGACTAAATTGTTCAGTGTGTAAAGGGCTCTTACAAATCAATAGGAAAAAGAGCAAAAGCATAAATAGAAAAATGAGTGGAGGCCGGAAACGGACAATTGATTGAAAAACAGTTATACATGGCTGGCAAAAACACACACTCATACACACACATAAAAAGGTCAAACATGTATTTGTTTCTAAAGGCATAATTTCATGCTGATGCTGCCAGTTCTAATACTAAGGGATTACTCTGGCTTTTCCACTTTGCCTACCTGTAACTTACAGTTCTCATAGTAAGAAATTTGATCCTAGCTCAGAGTGTATTATTTGCTTAATTCTGGGATCCACATTAAAGTGGTCTCATAAAGACTTGTATATACAGCCAATGAAAAAAAATTCGCTAACTAGAAAACATTATTGTGCATAGGTCTTTTTGCCTTTAGCTTTCCTGTATAATGCAAGCCCCCTATTTTCCAAAGTTAAACTGGTTCTTTTCTCCCAAACCTTTGTGGGGTGCTTGTGGTATCATTTTAACACAGTTAAATTTTTTTGACTGCCTATATTGCATTTTTATTTCATTTTTTAAGTTTTATTTTAAATTTTGAATTTTATGGTACAATTCTGTATAGTCTGAAATTCCCCTACCCCCAACTCCCATCCCCCGGCTGATTTTCCCCACACTGTCACAACAGTACAATCCCTCATAAAGAGTTGCAATTCCATCAGTCTGCCATTTTAAGCAATGTTGGTGCACACTTACATTGCATTTTTAGTTGCTCCCACCTTATCATGTTCTCACTGAGAGAAATGGTTGTTGTCTTAGATGAAACCACTTGCTGCAGTTCTTCTTAATAATGAGAAGAATGATCAGCTCTGTTGGGTAGCTACAGAGTGATCCTTACAGTTGGTGAACATTGGCTAATTCAATATTCCTGTGCTGGGTCTTTCTGAAACATAATCTAACTGCTAAACCTACACATCTTCTATCCTCTAAACAAGGGTTTCATATATGACAAGCTTCTTCCTGGAAGATATACCGGTAGGAAGCTTAGGAGGTGAGATAGAAAATAAAAAATGATGACTGCCTGGGAAATCAGGTCTTCTGGGGCAGCTGAGGCAGAGATGCCAGCATGTATTCCAGTACCGTAGCTGCAACTGCAGACAGTGGTGGCAGTAGGATGACTGCCAGAACCCTCCCATGGCGACCTCCTTGGTTCTGGCATTTCTGCACATCTTGGACTATCCATCTTTTCAAATATAATTGAATAGAAAAGAGCTCACTCTCTTGCTCTCACTCTATTCTCTCGGCATTGGAAGGGAGAATAGAAGGGCAGGTAATCAGCAGCACTGTATGAGATCACATTTTCCTGATCCAGGATTTCTCTTGTAGCACTGGAAGATCACACACAACTTGGTCCTTATTGGATCTCACTATGGGACTATGGCTTGTTTAACCAGCACAAGATACTGCTTGGGCTTTTGCTGTTGTTAACAAACTGCCTCATCTGTGACCCAAAGATGATATGCTTTTGTCAATGTACACACACGCGCGCACGCACACACACACACACACACACACACACTCACCTTTTGGCTTACCTTGAGAATCAGATCATTGGATTTGGGAGATTAAATAGTTGCGATAGCCTCTGATTTGTTTGTGCCTGTTTGTATCCACTTGGCTAATTCCATACCATTCTAACTTTGAACTTGCCCATTTGACTTGACCTTAAATCAATTGTCAGGAAAGGCATTCAGACTAGCTGTAAGATTCTTTGATCTCATATCGGAGTACCTGTGTTCAATACCTATCTCTGGCTTCTGACTCCAGCTTCTTGCTAATGCAAACCATGGGAGGCAGCAATCATGGCTCAAATAACTGGTTTCTTACCATCCATATTGGGAAAACATAGATTGAGTTTCCTGCTTCTAGCTTTAGCCAACCCAGACATAGACATTGTACACATTTAAGGAGTGAATTAATTGATAGGAGACCTCCTCTCTCTTAGTCTCCCTCTCTCTCTCTGTGTGTGTGTGTGTGTGTGTCTCTCTCTGTCTTTCTCTCTCTCTCAATCTCTCTCCCTCCCTTTCTTTCTTCCTCCCTCCCTGCCTCCCTCTCAAATAATATTTAGATAGCAAATTGTTGAAGGTTTCTTTTCTGTTTTCTGGTAATAATGTGACCATGTGAAAAGGCTTGACTACAGCTGAACTCGTGGGAAGCAACTTCAGTCAGCCTAGCTGGGTTTCAACTTTTTTATTATTATTATTATTATTGGAAAGCCGGATATACAGAGAGGAAGAGAGACAGAGAGGAAGATCTTCCATCCGATGTTTCACTCCCCAAGTAAGCCGCAGCGGGCCGGTATGCGCCGATCCGATGCTGGGACCAGGAACCTCTTCCGGGTCTCCCACGCGGGTGCAGGATCCCAAAGCTTTGGGCCGTCCTCTCCTGCTTTCCCAGGCCACAGCAGGGAGCTGGATGGGAAGTGGAGCTGCCAGGATTAGAACCGGCGCCCATATGGGATCCCGGGGCTTTCAAGGCGAGGACTTTAGCCGCTAGGCCACGCCGCCGGGCCCTGGGTTTCAACTTTTAAAAATCCAGGCAATCTGAAACCAATGAATCTACTGCCATTGCATGAGTCACTCCAGTCAAGACTAGCACAGACCATTAGAATCACTTGATTAAACTCAGTCCGAATTATCAATCTTTATTACCGTGAGTTAAATAAATGACTACTTTGTAAGCCACAAGATTTAGAGTTGGTTTGTTAAGTGACAGTGGATAACTGACATGTGGCTTACGCTGTGGCAGCACAGCCATGTGGCCAACTGCCTTCATAGGCCTCTGTCCTTTGTAATAGGCACCTGGTCCTGTAAGGATTTCAATTTGAGATGCTTGGCATAAAGACTTCAAAAAGAAAAGGTAACATTGGAGTTAAGTGTGATACCTGTTCTGTGTAGCACTGGCTCCAGCAAATGGAGGGCTAGAATTTGTCCCACATCTAGAGCAGTTTATAAGGATCTTTCATGCCCAGAAAAATGTTCCCTCAGTAGATTGCCAAGTGTGATGTATAGAAACAGGTGGCTCTGCAGGAGATTTAGGAAAAGGTTGTGGCTGACAGCATGGGAATTGCCTTCTGAGCCACTTCTTGTAGAGAAAATAATGGAGGGAAGGGGAGCTTCAGGAACTAGGGATTGCACGGGCAGGTAGCTTAATTGGCTTGGCTTCCCCCTGCTTCTCCCAGCGACCCAGGAGGGTTGTGGAGAACTGGAAGAGACCCTGGCTCAACCCAACAATGAACTGAGCACTTGCCCGTGACAGAGAAGGAAACACACAGCCTGCACTGTGGACCAGACACAAACTCCATCTTTGCAGCAGTAACATCAGGGAGAAGTGCTCAGGTTACTTCAAGAAAAAAAAAAAAAGAATTCACAGAACATTCTTATGTTTCCAAATTTATTCAACAGAAAATCAACTGATGTACTGTGGTTTTGCCCCATGAGAAGATTATAAAGGGCTGTGACCAGGCAGCTTCTGTAGCATCACCTGGGACAAAAGATGAGGCCTTTCTCCAGCTTTTGCCACCAACTGAGCTCAGGCTGCTTGATCCACAGCAGAGAGGAAGGGTCTTTTTACAGTGTTACTACGTTGAGTGGGAATAAAGAGATCAAAAACAAGAGCTGGACCCTGGACAACAGGGACAGAGAACAGTATCAAATTTTCAACTTCTATCTGAAAACTAATTTTGCCTATGCGAGGTCCAGTGACCACAGGGGTGAGTGATGCCTCTTGGGGACCGTAGCCTGACCTTTAGGGGTCATTGTCGTCTCTCCAGGGTCTCCGTTGAAATCAGAGGTCACAGTTGTCTGTCCAGACTCCATAGGCTTCACCCCAGGGAACTCAGTCTTCTCTCCTGGAGCCACAGTGTGCTTTTCAGGGGACACCATCCCACCTCTGGGTGTTGTGATCATATTTTCAAGCGTTCTGTGCATCTCAGTGGCCATAGCTTCACCTCCTGGGGGCAAAATCTTCACATCAGTGGTCACTGCCTCCATCCCAGACACTCTTTCAAAGTGAGTTCTTGAAGAATTTGCAGCAGAGGAGAACCAAAAGGGTGGTAAAGACGTTGAGGTGGATTCTAGAGAAAATCATCAGAAAAGGATGAGGTTCCTGCTTCTTCCTCTCCTTCCAATTAATTCCTGGTATGATTAGAATCACTCTAGGACTGAAGCACCTGCTCCAAAAATCTAGCATTGAAAGGACCTCCTCATGTACCCACTGGAGGATGCAGAAATTGCACCACCAGCAGCCATGCTCTGCCACTCCTTCGTGTTGACATGTCTCCACACCACTTCATAGATTTGCTATGTTTCCAGGGAATCATCCCAGGAAGAAACCCTACCTTCATTATACCTAAGCTTTCACTCTAAACTCTCACTCTATACCATCAGCAAAACCCTTCTCCCTGGGCCTAATTCCTTACTTGTTAAATCCTCCAGAGAGGCCCCTTGTGCTACACCTTGCAGGAGGTACCAGGAATCAAGCTGCAGGCAAGGAGGTCCTGCACAGAGCATTCAGACCAATGGTGCTGGAGTCCACGCACAGCCAGGCCCTGGCTGAGCTAAAGTTGTCTGCAGAATGAGAACCACACTCCCACCCCTGAGGATGGTTCAGCTCCTGCATGCCAGGTTTCATCTCCCAACAACCAGGGCAGTCTCTACAACCAGAAAATGATATCAGAAGAAACCAAATTCCCTGGTCAGCCCTTGCTCTGAACACAGAAGAAGGGCATGAAGAAACTATTTTACATATTGCTTGCTAGTTTGGAGTCAATGCAATTTTTATTTCTTATCTTATTTATTCTTTAAAACAGTGCCAATAGTGTAATGACTATTCCCATTTTATAGATGGGGCAAAGCAAGCTCAAAAAAGCATTCACAAAGGTCAACTGTCCCAGCCAAGATTTAAAAACATACTAGCCTGACACCAAAGTTTCTCTTCCTTTGGTGAGAGGTTGCTTCACCAAAGAATTTAGATTTGAGAGAAAAGGCCCACCAGTGTCTGGTCATGAAACACCCAAGCCAACCTGCAGGTTGTAGCTACTTACCAGCCTGCACCAGGAGATCGTTCAATATGTACACAAGCGGGAAAGGACCATCACCACAGAAAGTGCCCCTGACATCATCCATGTCCAATGTCCACACCATAGCGCCCCCAAAATGCTCTCTCTTGACAAACATTGCCTGTGAAAACAGCAGTTGATTAACGTGCTGTACTGGTCACTCTCCACACCAGGTTAAGCAGGACAAGCTGGATTCAGACACACCACCACCCCATTACATTGCCTCCTGAGGAGTAAGCTTCTGCTGTGGTTTTTTGTTGTTTGCTTTTGTTTTGTTGTTGCTGTTGTTGTACCTGGTGTGGATTGGCTCAGTTCCAGATGTTGTAACCATCTGGGGGAGTAAACCAACAGATGGAAGACCTCTCTCTGTGTGTCTCTCCTTCTTTCTAAAACTCTCTCAAATAAAAATAAATCTTTGTTTAAAAATCTATACAATTGGATGCTTGTATTGAGTCCTTTCCCTTTTCTGCCCTCCATTCCCAAACCACAGAGTGAGGCTGTGAAGCTGGAAACTAATCTTCATTCATGTTTCACCCAGAGTTTTACAGAGGGTCTTCATTAGTATCTCTGTCTCTCATGCTTGCCTCCCAACACTATGTCCACAGAAAAGTCACCTACTGCTTCTGCATTACCAGCAGGGGTACCTGAAAAAATTCATGGAAAATTCAGTTAAATAGTATACATTTTGGCAAAAAAAGTTTTTAGATCCATACATGGTTCTTTCACAACCTTTTCCATGAGCTTTTTGAACACTCTTTTATGCATGTATTTCAAATATTTTTAACTAAGTGAACATATCATATTTAAATATATATTTTAAATATATATATATATATATTTGTTTATCTACAATTTGAAAATAGGAGCAAGAGAAAGAGATCTTGCACCTCCTGGTTTTCCCCTAGTGGCTGGAATAGCTGCGGCCTGGCCTGTGGTAGACCAGGTGCCTAGAGCTCCATCCAGGTCTACCACATGGGTGGCAGGGCCCCAGTACTTGGCCATCTTTTGATGTCTTCCCAGGTATGCTAATGCAGAGCTGGATTGGAAGTAGAATAGCAGGAACCAGTGCTCCAATATGGGATGCAGGTGTCACAGGCTAGCAGCTTAGCTCACTGTGCCATAATGTCTGCATCTACACTTGTCAATTCCACTTCTCCAGGAAATTTCTGAAATACCTTTGCAGGGAAGTGTTGTTTCTTCTACCTGTAAGATCTAGTATGCAGGAAGTAGTCAAAGCTTGACAACTTCTTACCCATGAACTGCCTCTCCTTTAACCCAGTCTGAGCCAGACCCTTACAGAGATTCCACAATGCCAACCTGATCACACATAGAGTCACACAAAACCAGTTTCCAGAATGTTAAGGGGCATTTACCAAGTCTCTTAGGTGATTCCAAAGCAGGGGTAGGTTCAGAAACTTCTAAGAGAATGATGCTTCCATTTTATTTCACCATGAAAATCTGTCTGATCTGACTTTATAAATTATCGCTTATATTGGAAAGGGGGCAGTTCTACAGCTCTCGAACAAGTAGGTCATATACCTGCTCAGAGACCAGATTTTGCCACAGATTGCAGACCAACCTCTCCCACCAGCCTTCAAGTCTTGTAAAGAACCTCTGTTCCGGGGCCCATGCTCAATGACTAAATTGTTGCCTTGCAAATGCCAGGATCCCATGTGGGTGCCAGTTCATGTCCCAGCTGCTCCTCTTCCTACCCAGCTCCCTGCATATAGCCTGAAAGAGCAGTAGATGGAGGCCTCACACCTTAGCACCATGCACTCAAATTGGGAGACTCCAAAGAAACTCCTGGCTCCTGGCTTCTGATAAGTTTAGCTCCAGCCGATGCAGCCATTTGGGGAGTGAACCAGCAAATGGAAGATCTTTCTGCCTCTCTTCTTCATAAATATGATCTGCCTTTCTCGTAAAAATGAATAAATACTTAAAGAGAGAGAGAGAGAGAATCTCTGTTTCATCCAAATTCTTTGAACTGCTACAAACTTTCTACACTACTGAGCTTTCCCTCACTCATCTTCTGCTCACCTCCCTAAAGCAGCCTTCTGTAACTCTCTCACCCCTGCCACCTGTCAGTCATATTCATGCAATGCTTAGTATAATCTACCTTGCGCTGGCCTTTGTCTGCTATGGAATTGTTTTGTCCAAAGGAAAAAAAAAAAAAAACAGTGTCTCCAAAAAGCTGTGTGAATGAAGAGAAATACACATTCCCTAAGAACTGAGACTACTTCTTTTTAAAATAACATGACTGGGGGGGCCAGCATAGTGGCATAACAAATTAACCCTCCACCTGTAGTGCCAGAATCTCATATGGGCACTGGTTTGAGTCCTGGCTGCTCCACTTCTGATCTAGCTTCCAGCCTGTGGCCTTGGAAACCAACAGAAGATTGACCAAAACCTTGGTACCCTGCACCCACATGGGAGACTTGGAAGAAGCTTTTTGCTCCTGGTTTCTGGCTTTGGATCAGCTCAGCTCTGGCATTAACAACCATCTGAAGAGTAATCCAGAGGATGAAAGAACTTTGTCTCTTCTTCTATCTCTCTGTAAACCTGGCATTCAAGGGAAAAAATCTTTAAAAGAAATAAGATGGTTGAATAAGAAGGATATGAACTAAAATTTAAATTTGCCTGAAGCTCACCTGAACTGCTTCTCCTTCAACCCAGTCTGGTCCAGACCCTCATGAAGCTTCCAAAATGCCAACCATTCTCATCATTTCACTTTCATCCAAAAAAACACATGTGTGTGCGTGTGCGCGCGCACACACACACACACACACACACAGTGTAGTCCAAGGCCCCATGGAAACCAGTGGGAAAGTTTCTGCTGGAGCAAAGACGCCAGCCTTACCTTGTAACTGAAGCTGGTGGTGTCATCATAGCCAACCCATTCCTTCCCCTTGTAGGCATAGGGCACATATTGGTAATCAATCCAGTGCCTTTTTGCCTTCTGGATGAAGGAGCAGACCTGCCAGGAGGACCAGCATGTGAGTTCCATGAGACACCATGGAGACAAGCAGCAAGAAACTGCATCCTTACCCCAGAATAAAGAATGCAAGAGTCCCTCACTAGAGAAAAAGAAGGAAGATCAGAGATTGGGAAGTACTAACAGAGGACCTCCTCTCTATTCTGAGAAAATTTCTGTTAATACATGTCCCTCCCTCTACTACCCAGAGAAGAAAAGAGAGAGAAAACCAAGGACTCAGTGGTACATGATGTCTCCACCTGTAAGCACTGGCATCCCTTATGGGCACTAGTTCATTTCCCAGGAGCACCACTTCCCATCCTGCTCCCTGCTTGTGACCTGGAAAAGCAGTGACAGATGGTGCAAATCTTTGGGATCCTGCACCCACATGGAAGACCTGAAGGAAGCTCCTAGCTCCTGGTTTCAGATTGGCTCAGCTCCAGCCATTATGGCCATCTGGGGAGTACACCAGCAGATGGAAGATCTTTCTCTCTGTCTCTACTTCTCTCTATAAATCTGCCTTTCCAATCAAAATAAACTTTTTTCTTTTAAGGAAGAATTGGTGCCAGGGTATGGGTAAGTAATGTTAGTACCAAAATAATCAGAGTATCTGATGACCACATCTGTGTCTAAGTCTCAACTCCTTCATTAGATCTCAACACAACCTAACTCTTGAACTCTGGCACACTTAAAAGTTCTAAAGGGGGGGGGGAACCCATGCTGTTACAATCTGCCAGGTATTTCATACTCTGCTGGGTAGCCACCCTTGTGGTGGGAACAATGCTGCAAAGAAGCAGAGGGGCTGTGGAAATTAATGTCTAAGTTACTATCTTTTTCTTTTAGTTCTTTAAAGGTTCTGTCTGCCAAAGTCTCTTTGAAGCAAAATGTCCTTCAAAAACATTATTCCAACTGTGCCATCACTCATAAACATACTCCACTCAATTAGTCACTCATAACATTGGATTATTCACTCCTAACCACACTCCACTGGTTAGCGGGAAGAGTCTCCAGCCAGCCAGCCAGAGCAGAGGCTAGAGGAACCTCTGGACCTCCACGACTGCCTAAGGTGAGTCTGTAGCTTTCTCTCTGGCTCTCCCTACAACCTTTGTGACTTTTGCCCTCTGCCTGGACAATCCTTCTCATCTTGTCATTCTGGTTCAGCGTTTTCCTGGGCTTCAAATTCTGTTCCAAGTCTACCTGCATCATGAGGCCACCCAGATCCCTCCAGCCACATGCTTCAGTGCTTTTCACTGACTTCTCTTATGTCTTGCATTGCCTTTGTATGTGTCCTTTTCCTCCACTCCCTCCAAATGCTTTGCAATTGCTTCAACATAATCCAATAGTGGAGAGGGAGAGAGACAGAAAGCAAAGCAGAGGTGAGACGAGGGCTGGTTGTGAATAATTATAACGTTAGTTAAGGAGAATGTTACTTTGGCATATTTGAAATCAAATTATATGTATATATGATAAATATGAATAAAATTCACTTAGAAGTCCAGAATTACTCACACACTTAAGATCCTTCAAAGGGGTCAAAAGGGTGAACTGTCTGTTCCCTTACAAACTCCTCTAAACCCTCTGTTCCTTACAAAGGACTCTAACTTCCCCTAGAAAAAAGGACAGCCTCATACATAGCATATGTCCCTTGCCCCGATACCCTCCCTTTGCCCTCTCTCTAGCTCTAGCCCTTGTCATTGCCCCTTGTCCTGGCCCTTGCCCCAGCTGGGACAGGGAAGCCGTCCATCACCTCATAATAGGCCAAGAAGCCAGCTTGCTTGGTGTACTTCCCTGGAGATGCTGGTCCGATAGCTTTGGCCTGCAGTCCATTGCTAGATGCTTTGAGGAGGTGGAAGGTGCGCCCATAGGTTGGGAACCCCATGATGAGCTTCTCTGAGGGTGCTCCAAGCTTTCTCCAGTAATTCATAGCATATGCCTGCGAGTGGAAAGAACACAAATCTCTCCCTGCTGCTCTAAGCCAAACATCCCGGGCTCAGGGGCATGTTCTGAGCCACCTGGGATATGAATGTTCTTTATTGGTTGCCAAGCAAAATGAATGAGTGGAATACAACAGCTCCTGCTGCTGGGGAGGTGTCTGCACATTCACTCTCTGTCCTCTGAAAAGCATTTTCCTTTTCTTACCGAAGATTTGGGGTCATCAGGCAAGGAGAACAGGGGACTGTTGTGCCCTGTGAACTTTTCCCAGCTTCCATGTAAGTCATAAGACAAGACATTGATGAAATCCAGGAGTCTGCAACGTGCAGAAAGAGGAGATGTGAAGGTCAGGCAGGCTAGATTTTCAAGCCAGATCATCACAACATCAATAAGCTAAGTAGCCAAGTGTTTATTGAGAGTACTTTCCTGTTCTGTCTGCCTGTGGAGCCTGCCAGAACTGCATCCTCTGCTCCCCACTAGATGCTGCTGCTGGAATATATATCTTGTTAGAGATGCTGTACATCTGGGCCTGAGCATTCTGGGAGTGTCCTGAAAGTGGCTAAGAGTCTGACCAGAGATACCTCCAGGCCTGCTGTAAGCTCTCACAGAAGTCTGCGTAAATCAGTATGTCCCACAAAAGTGAAAGAACTGTCCCTCTGTTCTTCCAGATTGCCGTTGAAAATCACCTCCTCCAAAAAGTGTTCATGATAATCAGGTGTAGTTAAACATGCACCAGGTCACAGATATAAGGATTTACACTGACTAAGTTTTATCTGGCCAACACCCTACATACATTGATTGTCTCTGTTTGAAAGCTGAAGAAATTAGAACTCATGATCGTCCATTTTCCTAAAGAGTGAATGCAGAAATCTCCATCAGGCCTGGCCACAGGGTCACCTCTAAAAAATTCTATACCCTCCTGGGTCTCTCACATTTCTTCCTAAATTAAAACTTCACTTCCCAATGCCATTACACACCAAACCACCCCTATCCTCTCTTGGTTCTCTGCCTCCGTTTCTTTAGCCATAAAAATGTGATTCTTCAGACTTGAGAAAATTATCCCAGTGACAGCATGTTCTTGGTCTAATACTTTAACTTTGGTGTGGAGAGCTGTCCTGAAAACCGAGTGTGTCTAGGCACTCGACTTGTGTCTTTGATGCAGTGATGGGTGACTCCTCCATCCCTCCATGCCAGCACCGCTGCATAATGTGTGACTACACTGCCATGCGCTCTGGGCAAGAAGAGGTCAAGCTCATGGGACTTTCTCCAGCAATGAACTACACAGAAAGCTCTACCCTTGCTAACATGGTGAGCTAGTCCCCCATCAACTCCCAGTGATGTTCTAAAGAAAGCATTAGAGTCTGATGGATCTAATTCCTGTCTCTGCCTGTGCCCTTCAGCCCACTCCAACATACACTGACAGCACAATGTGCCCACTCTGAAGTCAAGAGGCAGAAGCTAGACAGCCCTGGGGTTCTGAGCTCAAAATTCTCCTCCCCACAGTGACCAATCCCTGCCCTGCCCCATCTCCTCCCCTCCCCCATCCCACCCCAAGGCACTCACTTTCCTAGAAGACGCACATCGTAGGATGTTTGGATGATGTGTGGGGCCCCAGAGACAGCGGCAGAGAGCAGCAGCCTTGGGCGCTTGATGAGCTGTGCCTCCCTTTGGAAGGCAAACAGGAGCTCCTAGGAAGAGAGATGGATGCAAACAATCAAACAGGACAGTCGGGAAAGCCAGTGTCATCCAAGAAACATTTGTTGAGCCTAGGATCCAGGCTCTGAGGCCCCAAAGGTGAGTCGGATGTACCCACAGGCTCATGAGAAAGGCAGGTGCAGATTACTGCAATGAGTTTATACATGGGTATAGGCAAGACCAGGAGCACAGAGCAGAGGGCCACTGCCTGGGAGAGTTCAAGAGGCTGCACAGACAAAGTTGCACAGACAAGAGGGCTGAAGCACAAGCCAGAGACAGAGGAAAGAGCATTCATGGGCACCTGTGCAGCAGCAGATCTACCCCTCCACCCCTAGGTGAGACAGTGAAAGAACACATTATTGTTTCTCTCCTGCCCTTGTCCCTGGCCTTAGGCTCCGCCCTTCCCTGCTGTGAGCCCAGATACAGCAGAAAGTAGAATCATTTCTGCATCCAGGAGCTTCCAGAATGGCCTTACTTCAACTAAGAAGAGGAAAGTCCACCGGTCATGGGAAGGGCTGCCTCTCAACCCAGGGTACAAGAAGAAGAGGTCCAGACCGTCAAAGTTGTGCTTCCTCAGGAGGGATATAACTGAGGTGATAAATGTTTCACGGTTGTTGAAGGAAGACAGCATCATGGTGAACCTGTGGGGAGAGCTGGGGTCAGGCAGGGAATGCTGTCTGCAGAATCACAGCCTTGCATAACAGGTGCCCTGTAGTCCACAAAGCAGACAAGGCTGGTGTGAGGGATAGGGTGCCTGAGACCACCCTGTCCTCTGAGACGCCCTTCTTGCACCAAGATGGAACACCAGGAGCCCAGGACAGGAGCAGCAGGGAGAACAGGATAGGAGGCAATAAGCACAAAGCCAAGTACGCAGCCTGCAGTGAGCGGGACTGGTTCATTCTAGTTCTATCCCCCAGACTTGGCACAGCCACTGGCAGGGCATGTTGCTGTCTCCTCACCACTAGTTCCCCAACCCCATACCGGTCCTAGTATTGGCTGTATTAGGGAAGGGGATTGAGCCACCACTTCTAGAAAGATCTGTGACCCCAGTTACAAAGCTGAGCTACCTAGCGTGCTGATAATGAGCTTCCATCCTTTGGATTTTTGTCCATTTGCTTGTTTGATCATTTCCATTTCAGTTTGCTTTCTATTCCATGGTGAACAGGAATTTCCAGAAAAATTGTAACTTATTGGAGCCTAACTGTAAGTGATTTTGAGCTAGTCCTGTTAGCAGGTAATGGTGAGACTCTGGGGCACATGGACCTGGGTTCTCTTGTGTGTTTTCCCTCCCCCAGTCGAGTGCTGTCTGAGGGTGTCCCTAGAAGAAGTCTGGCAAATTTCCCAACACATGTGATTCTTGCTCTCTTGAATATGGACAGCCATGACACAAGCTTCTCCTGAGGAATTGATAAGATAACATGTGCCGGAGCCTGGCTTGTGGCTGGCATGGGAGAAGCGCGACCTGGGGTTGGACAGAGCCAGCTGTCACCTCACACACAGCATCCTTTCTCCACTGCACCTGGAGCTCTCTTGGAAGGCCCATTCCCCTCCCTGCAGACCACCAGGCTGCTCATGCATCTCACATCCCCAGGACAGGGAGGCAGGCCTGGCCTGTGTCCCAGGGCCTCCGCTGTTAAAGATTGCATCTTCAAAACACAAGAAAGCACGAATCATCCTCACACTGCCCCATGGAGGGTGAGGTGTTAACCAGAGAGCTATTGGCATGCTGCAAGTGAACAGGCATTGTATGCCCATACAAACCAAGCCAAGCATTTGCTTGTGTTATTCCTTGCCCTTAACCCATTCCTTTGAGGCTTGGCGGCGTGGCCTAGTGGCTAAGGTCCTTGCCTTGATCCCATATGGCCGCTGGTTCTAATCCCGGCAGCTCCACTTCCTCTCTCTCTTTCCTCCTCTCAGTATATCTGACTTTGTAATAAAAATTAAAAAATAAAAAAATTTAAAAAAAAAAAAAACCATTCCTTTGGGGTTGATGTCACTGGCTCTGTTTACATAGCAAGGAAATCTAGCCCTATGAGATCTGGAGTTTGTTCTTGTCCTAAGTGAGACACTGCTCTTGGAGAAAAGCTTCTGCTTTTGTGAACAACGAAGGACCCTTGTGAGCATCCCCATTTTGTCTCTCATTCCCTCCCACCCCATTTCTCACCACTTGCAGGAACTTCCTATCTCCCTGACACTTCATGCAAAAGGCCTGGGGGTCCCTTGAATCCAGAGTCAGGTCAGAATTAGGGTTGTATCTGCACCTTGTGACCAAGCCAGCTTCCTCTCCCCAGTCTGCCCTCAATTCTAGCCCACCTGTTCCATCCTCCTTCCCTTCCCCCCGCCAGGAAGCGATGGTAGTAGCAGAGTCTCACCTCGAAGTGCCAAAATTCCAACCTCCGATGGACAGCAGTGTTTTCAGCTGCCTGTTCCTAGGGCATGGGGGGGGTGGTTTGTAAGCTGGGCATCTTCACCCAAGCAGACAGCAATAATCACACTAATCACTTTCTTTTTGCTTCACTCACTGAGGGAACAGTGGACATGGGTGAATGGGAGGCAGGGGAAGGAACAGAGAAAAGAGATGTGGGGGAAGAAAGAAGAAAGCACGGGGAAGGTGAATAAAGGAAGAGACTAATGACCCCTAAGTCATCACAACCCAGTAGCTCCAAAGCTGTGTGGAGCCCACCAAACTCCCCCACATCCTCATCATGTTTCCAGAAAAAAAGAGTCACCTGAAATTCTTCCCTTATTAAATAAGGCTCTATGGGTTAAATTAGGCCATGTGCTATTGGCTGCTGTGAGTGCTGGAGAGACACCAACGAACAGCACAGACCAACTCCTTACCACCTGGGAACTTATCCTTTTGTGCCATGCCCACTGATAACCATCAAAGCAGTGAAAAGACTTCCCTCTCATGGCGAGAGAACCAAGGAGAGCTGCAGGTGGGGGAATACTTGAGCAAGTCCTTTGTGAGCACCAACTGCAATCCAGTTGTGACCTGGACACTAGGTATACAAAGACATAAGAGACACTGATACTATGCTTGAGGAATTCACACCTCAGGGGAAAGCAGGTGACAAATGGGGGGCTCATAGGCTAAGCTGGGAGAGGGAGGTGACAGCCAGACTAAGGCGTGGAGGTGAGAAAGAGCTCAAGGTGTTGGTCAACATGGAGTTCTGAAGGAGGCAGTGTCCCTGAGCCCCACCGAGAGACAGTAGGACTGCAAGAATTGGAGAGAAGTCAGAGGGTAGCAGGGAATAAGCTTAATTCTCTTGTCTCTGTAAAAATCAAAGCTGCTGCCCCCATCTAAAATGAGCATACCTCTCTTTGAGTTTGTTGAACTCTCGATAGAGAATTTGCTCATCCCGGAGACTCTGGGCAACCATCCTATTGTCGTCCATTGAGGCAAAGGCAAATATCAGGTGCGTGCAGAGAAATGGGTCCAGATCATGGGGCAAGATGGAGGCAGGACCCGGTCGACTATGTGCCCAGTTGGTAAAATAACATACCAGTTTGTAGGCAGTGCCTGGAAAGGGAGAGCACACAGGAGTTGACACAAGCCAAGGAGGAAATAGAGCTCAGCTTTCAGAGAGCAGTGGGAATGTAGTCCAGGAAAGCAGGCCACTGTAGCCTCCTCTGCTCCCTCTCCACACAGCCCAAAGTCAAGGTCCAGTCCTTCCCCTGCGGCATGCCATATACAATCCTGATCAGTATGGAGGTGCAGGTCTAGTTCCTGGAACATAGTGAGTCCCACAAACAGCCAGTGACCAAAATCCTCCACTGAACTTTACTGGATCAATAACCCTTGACCAAGGAGCCAGGGAATGATCAGACTGAAGGAGACACACTCAGTTGCAGGGGGACTCCTGGAGGGGGGAGAACAATTTCTTACCATTTTGGTGAGTCAGCACCAGGACCAGCCCTGCAGAGAACAAAGGGAAGGGACACACAAGGGGGTATTGCACACAGCCTGCAGCCAGCAAGTGCCACCACCCATCGGGCACCCTGTCGAGATGCAGCTGCACTCCTAGAGACACACAGCCCACTCACTGGCTTCCTATCCTCTAAAGCTGAGCAAGTGCAGCCAGAACCACGTAAGTAAGCCCCTTTGCTCTGAAGTAGATGCCATGTGTTTATACACATGCTTTGTCCTGAGACAGCCAAAGCCTTAAGCTTACCACTGTCTACCCTAGCCCAAGTTAGAAAATATCAACAACCTGCATTCTCCTCCACCCCAGAGATTCTGATTGGCCCAAAGTGAGACTCAAGCATCAAAAATGTCTAATGAGAAAGCTGTGCAAACTGCTCTGACCATTCCCCTCTGGATCCCTCTGACTCCTCAATATGTTCCATCCTGTTGTTGCATAATCTAGGCCCGAGTCCCAGGCTGCCCTCTTAGGTCCCAGAGAGATAGCAAATTCAAGAAACCTTGTGTCTTCATTAGCTAACACTGCCAGGACTTGCCACACTCACCAACCAGCAGCAGTAGCCTCCCCATCTTAGTACTCTGATGGCTGTAAGGCCAGAACTCAGCCCTTTATAAGAGCTGTCCCATGTATAACCCTAGAGCAGCCCAGCCACACACACTCTCTCTCTCACACACACAGGGCCAAGGCAAGTGATTTATGAGAGTCACAGTGCCCCTGCATCCACCTGTCCTCTCTCTGTGGTTCTCACGATCAACAAAGCCTGGCTCTGGCTCACTCTTGCAGGGAGTGACTGTGCACCATGAGCCGTGACAGGGGCAAGACGGCACTTCTGGGACTGCCTGGTGCTCAGCCCCACTTCCTGGAAGTCAGTCAATGGCCTGGGTATGGGGAGAAACAGTGTGATAGCAATAAGTCCACCTTTAAAAGTTACTGCTGGAAGAAGCAGCATAATGTAAGGTTACCAGGTTTTGATTTCAAGGTCTTCATCCTCTATTTGAATCTCTGTGGTACCTTTTAGAAGTTCTATAATTGTGGACAAGTTCCTTAACTTCTGGGTCTCCAGTCTCCACACTTACAAAATAGAAGATGATAGCTCATGGGGATGTGAAGGAATTAACGGATAATATGTGAGAAATGGTGGGCCCAGTGCTTTGCATTCAGTAAAGACTCAGTGACTGTAGCAAGAGGGGGTTTTGACCTCAAACGCTAACACTTGGCCAGGCTTGCTCTCTACCTTCTTAGAAGAACAGTAGTTCAAGTCCAGTGACATGCTTCAACTCACATAAAGCCCATGGTCAGAGACAATTGGGAATTAGACTGAGTGTTGGTGGGACCTTCAGTTTCTCAAGAGAAAAAGCAAAAATCAAACTTCTCAAATGAGCTAATACTATTGGAGCCAGTGAATGAGGAATGGGAGAACATGTTACAAATCTCAGGAATAGGACAAACTGCTTCAGGACATCTAAGAGCCAAGTTGTAAAACTTGTGACAGCCACAGTACAAAGAAGCAAAGGTCTTTCAGCCATCTGCTTCTAACAGTCATCAGTTTTCTACCTCTGCCTCACAGATTCCAGGTCATATCGTCCCCATCTTGGATTCTTGTCCTTACTGCTTAATCCGCATATGATAGCACAAGGTACTAGGAGAAGTCAATACAACACAGAGACTTCAAAATGTTCGTACAAGTGACTGGTATTGTAGCACAGTAAGATAAGCTGCCACTTACAACGCTGGCAACCCATGTTGGAGTGCTGGTTCAAGTCCCAACTACACTTTGATCCAGCTGCCTGCTGATGCACCTGAGAAAGGAGGGAAGATGGCATAAGTGTTTGGGTCCCTGATATTCACATGGAATACAAACTAGACCAGCCCTGACCTTTGAGGCCATTTGAGAAGTGAACCAGCAGTTAGGTCATTGTGCAGGTTAAAGCTCTGTCTGCAGCCCCCACATCCCATATGGGTGCTAGTTTGAATCCTGGCTGCTCCACTTCTGGTTCAACTCCCTACTTATGGCTTAGGAAAGCAGCAGAGGACAGCCCAAGACCTTGGGCCTCTGTATCCAGGAAGATGCTCCTGGCTCCTGATTTCGGACTGCCCCAGTTCTCACTGTTGTGGCCATTTGGGGAGTGAACCAGCAGATATAAGATCTCTATCTCTCCTTTTCTCTATAATTCTTCCTTTCAAATAAAAATAAATACATTTTTTAAGAAGTCTCTCTTGCCATTCTTTCAAACACCTTTTTTCAATAAAATGCATGATAGAAAGTATACACACACACACACACATATATGGGTTTCAAATTCTTTTGTACCAAAAATACCTTACTTTTTATTTAATTTTCATGCAAACAGTTTGAAGTACCCGCTGACATGACAAAGGGAAATAACAATGGTTAGTAGTCAGATTCATGGAATATCTGTCATTCATTTCCAGTATGAATAAAATCAGGAAAATCCCTGTCTTTGTGGATATCATGGCCTAACAGAGTAAAAGCTACAGATTGTCTGGGACAGGGAGAGTTCACCTGGAACTCTGTGACGTTTTGATGGAAAATCCACTCAGCAGAGACCAGGTCTCCATTTGCTCATCTGTCTTTGCCTCTCTTTATATATTTCACAATATTCCATGAGCAGATGCCAGGTGCTGCTGGGAACCCTAGCTCTCCCTTTCAAGGAGCTGAGGGCCTCACAAACAGCTTACTCACATCCACAGTGTGTATCTTTTTCTTGGAGAAGTAGCATGAGGCGTGAGGTGAGAAGAGCCTGAGTCACGTGATCCGACAGATAGATTCAGCTCCTGTTCTATACTGGGGAACCTAGAGTTTCCCCCCTGGCCAATCTTCATCTGTAGTGGAGATAATTAACCTGAGCACTTGGATCAGGCTTCGCAACAGCTTATACCATTGCTTGAATCAACCCTTTTATGTTTGTTCGTTAGGTGATATGTAAAATTATGCATATTTACTGTGTGCTGTGTCATGCTTTGAAAGGTGCACTGCGTAGGGTTCAAATCTGGTAGCATATCTGTCCTCTGTAACTGTGGACTAGATTAACCCTGGTGTGTGTTTTGGCTCTCATGACTGTTCTCTTATTTATTTCCAAGTTCCCAGTTCTTGTCATCTGCTCTCAGCTTTGATTTCCTGTTCTGTAAACTACAGGCACCAATGCTTGATTCCCAAGGCCTGATCCAGACTCTGTCTTGCCAGGACCCCACTACCCTGAGGCCTTCCTGGCTATTTTTGAGACCTCTTGACGTAGAAATCCTCTCTTCCTCAGCTCCCCTGCTGAAGACTGCACCTCCGCTGGGTCTGTGCCTTTCCATGAAGACTCCTGGCATGGGCACTACCTGTGGATACTGTGCCCAATACATGACAAATTTGCCTACCAGTCTGAACATCATTCATCTGCACCTGCATCTTCAGGGCTCTCACACTGCCACAATGGCAGAGATAGATCTCAGACCTGAACTGCTCCATTCCTGCTAAGTAATTGATGATGCGGGGAATGCCAAGAAGTAACAATGTTCCCCAGAAATGACCTCTGTTTCATTCAGGGATGACTGAGCCAAAGGGTAGGCAACTCTGGCTCCACACACATGGCAGATGAATAGAGAAATTTTGAATAAGGGTTATTGAAAACCAGTGTGCCGTGTTGTTCTTGGCTCTCTTCCTTCTGCCTGAGTTCTTGCTGTTACACACAGACAGACAGACACACACACACACAAATACACTTGCTGCTTTTTATTTTTACAAACCCACCTTGATGTTTAGAAAATCTTCCTTTCTAGTGCTTAGGCTGTTCTCACAAAGGAGGATGACGTATTTATACATGCCCTTTATTTGAGTAACTGAAGAAATCGCTATAATAATACAACCACTCTCATAATCTAGAAGAGTTGGATTGATATAGGCAAGAACACATATCTTCAGCATGCTTCGGTTTTCACAAAGCTTTGGGTCACATCCTTTATTTGAACAAATCCTAAACCATATTCATCTGAATGGAGAAGTATGTCTTAAACAAAATTAATTGTTTCAATAATGTAAGACTCCAAATACTGTTGACTACTGATCAAAAGTAATTAATAATCAGATCTTTATAGTGAAGCTTTGCCAATATTTGATAGAAAAAGTTCTTTGAGATTGTATGTAAGTGATTTCTTGCTTTAATATTTAATGTGTTTTTATGAGTACTAGGAAATATACTATCATAAAAACCCATATTTTTGCATAACTGATGTGAGCATAAATTGAGGTAATTCTAAAAAGAATATCTCAAAGTAGAAAATGGGTTGCTATTTGTTCTCTTACTTTTGGGGCCATTTAGGCAACACCACAGTCCTTCCATACAACAACTTCACTTTTTAAAATATGCCATGCAGATATATTAGCCCAAATACACAGAGAAAGTACATGAGTGATTCCTACAGTTTTATTTGCAGTATAAAGTACAGGGGAAAAAAGCCTCGTCAACTAAAGGATCGTTGTTAGGTGATGGCTGAGTGCATTACTGCTCTTCTGTGCACTGGTCTCCTTTTCCTTGAAGCCTCTGCTCCTGTATTGGGCATAGTTTCTCTCCCAGGGGACACCTGGCAATGTCTGGGGACATTTGGGGTTGGATCAAGAGTGGAAGGAGTGCCACACCTAAAGGGCAGCAGCCAGAGATGCCGCTGAATATCCTACAAAGCACAAAATAGCCCTACAGCCGAAACTAAGGCAGTATTGAAAACTTAATCATGCCTAGCAGATTTTTGTTGTCATAGTCATCATTGTTCTTGTTCTTCTCTTTCCATAAATGTAAGAGTGCATTACTATCGAAGCATTTATAACACCAGGTTGAAAATTTCAACAAACTGGGGACCAGCATTGCGGCACAGCTGGTGAAACTATCACCTGCAACATCAGCAGTCCAGATACTCCACTCTGGATCTAGCATTGCTGCTAATGTGCCTGGAGCAGCAGAGCAGGATGGTCCAAGAGCTTGGGCCCCTGGCACCTATGTGGGGTCCCAAATGGAGTTCAGGCTCCTGGCTTAAGCCTGAGGCAGTCATGGCAGTTACAGCCATTTGGGGGAGAGAACCAGTAGATGGAAAAATTCACACATTCTCTTTCTCTGACTTTGCCTTCTAAATACATCCAATGAATTTAAAAAATAGTAATAATAAGCAAATTTCCCTTTTTAATACAAAGAGAGCTGTTTTAGTGAAGGATTCATAATTGGTTTCTCTTTGTAGCCCCAGGACCAACAGTTAAAGGTTTGACTCTGAAACAAATGAGCTGAGAAAAACCCCAGCCAAGGAAATCAGCACATAAGGACTAAGGAACAAGCATGTACCAACTGTGAAACAAGTGGAACTAATTGCCACGTGAGTCCTTTCTTATCCCACGACTGTATGGCATTATCCTGAAAGCAATTCATTCATTCATTTACTCATTTATCCAACAAAATTATTGTTTTTTACATCTTATTATTATTATCATTTTATGATACAGTTCCATAGGCTCCTGCAATTCCCTTATCCCCTCCCCAATTCCCTCCCCCACCTAGTTCCTCTATATCATTACTAAAATATAGTTCTTCATACACAGTCATATGTCCCACACTGCCACTTTTGCTCAAATGACTGGTTCCCAGCACAGAGAGGTCCAGCTCTTTAGTGGCTATCTTCGTTTTTTCTTCTGAACTTTTAAAAAATCTATTTATTTGTATTTCAAAGGCAGATTTTTTAAGATTTATTTTATTTTTATTGCAAAGTTAGATATACAGAGAGGAGGAGAGACAGAGAGGAAGATCTTCCGTCCGATGATTCATTCCCCATGTGAATGCAACAGCCGGGTCTGCGTCGATCCGAAGCCAGGAGCCAGGAACTTCCTCCAGGTCTCCCACACAGGTGCAGGGCCCCAAGGCCTTGGACTGTCCTCAATTGCTTTCCCAGGCCACAAGCAGGGAGCTGGGTGGGAAGCTGGGCTGCCAGGATTAGAACTGGTGCCCATATGGGATCCCCATGTGTTCAAGGTGTGGACTTAGACGCTAGGCCACCGTGCTGGGCCCTGAAAGGCAGATTTTACAGAGAAATTATAGACAGATCTTCCATATGCTGGTTCACTCCCCAGATGGTCACAATGGCCAGATCCAAAGCTGGGAACCGGGAGCTTCTTCACCAGTCTTCAATGTGGGTGCAGGAGGCCACTGACCTGGGCCAACCTCTGCTGCTTTCTCAGGCCTAAACAGAGAGCTGTATCGGAAAGGCAGGAACCAGTGCTCATATGGGTCGTTGGTGCTGCAGGCAGAGAACTAGCTTGATAAATTCAGAGATATTAGGAGGCTGGCACCATGTCTCAATAGGCTGATCCTCTACTTTTAAGCACCAGTATTTCATGTGGCCACCAGTTCATGTCCCAGCTATTCCACTTCCCATCCGGCTCCCTACTTACTGTCTGGAAAAGCAGTGGGAGATGGTGCCAAGTGCCCAGTACCTGTGCACCAGTTCCAGTGGCTATCTTCCTTAGGCTAGAAGTGATGGTGGGAATAAGTGCAACAAAACCTATTCCTGAACACTGACCACAGGAGTCACAAGGAAGAAATGGTAATCACAGCATTTTGACCTGTAAGTAATGATGTAAGTGTAAGGAATGTATAGCTTATGAGTAACTGATGATGAGGTTTCAAGAGATAATTAGGAGACTACCAAGGTACTGCTAATCATGTAGAAAAGTCCTAGGTTTATATGATACAAACCAATCTAAATTGCTACAAGGGAACCTATGCCTTCTTACCTAATTTCCATAGCTAAGCCAGTACACAATCCTGGAGCCACTTGACTCTAAGCAAGCTATCCCTGTAAGGGAAGGAACCTCCTATGTAGTCAAAGGAATTGAGTGTGAATTTGCACCTAAATTTGCAAGAGATAACACAGACTGGGTGATGTCATCTGCGGGAAAGGAATCCCACGCAGCCCATGAAGCAGTATTCAATATTAGCTCAGTAAATCGATACTGATTCTCAGAGACTCGAACCACTGAAATGATCTAAATGGTAACTGTGGGTCTAAAAAGTGCAAGGGGCAAACAGAGTCTTGGCCTGAGTTCACCTAGCAGTGGTCCGGTTTGCTCATGGGTTTATCCCTGTGGTGAATTCCCTAGGATCCATAATGTGTACTGGGAATGTATACAGTACCAAGCAGGATTCTCACATTTCACTGACCTAAGTCGGGAGGATTATGGTAGGCAGGACCAAGCAAAAGCTCCTGGAATCATGTTTGTATATGAGTAAACACAATAAAACAATGTAGTGAAGAAAAGCAATGCTGGTTGCTAGGGCTGCAGAAGAAAAAAAGTGCCACCATAGAAGACTTGATAAATTCAGAGGTATTGGGGGGCATCATGGCTCAACAGGCTAATCTTCTACCTTTAAGCACCAGCATTCCATGTGGGCACCAGTTCACATCCCAGCTGTTCCTTCACATCCAGCTACCTACTTGTGGTCTGGGAAAGCAGTGAAGGATGGCCCAAGTGCTTGGTTCCCTGAACCTGCATAGGAAACCCAGAAAAGGTTCCTGGTCCCTGGCTTTGGATCAGCTCAGCTCTGGTAGTTGCAGTCATTTGGTGAGTGAACCAGAGCATGGATGATCTTTCTCTGTCTCTCCCTTTCTCTTTCTCTCTCTGTAAATCTGTCTTTCAAGTAAATAAAAATAAATTTTTAAAAAACATTCAGAGATGCTTATTTCTAATTTATCACAACTTCCTATAATTCACCCAGTTGGCTGCTGCAAGCCCAACTGATTCATGGGTAATGTGCTAGGTTTAAATCACAACAAAATAACTGAGGCTGCTAAATTATAAAGAGAAAAGTGTTGTTGAGCTCATGGTTTGGGAGGTTCAAAGTTTCAGATCAGGCCATTGACTCGGCCTCTGGTTAGGCAGTGGATGGCAATGAAAGGAGCAGGTGTTTGAGTAAAGCAATTTTATTTTGAACCAGGCACAGAAGGTCTAGGGTCCCACAGTTCTCTTCTGCAGCAAGCACCCAGTGGCCTAAGGATCCCTCTACTAGGCTCCACCTCTTAAAGGCCTACATCACCTCCCAATACTGCCACCCAGCGACAAAGCCTTCATGGGTGAACCTTGTTTGCCATGGGCAGTCTGGGTAACAAATTCGGCAGCTACTATTATTGCTGCTGCCACTGGGCTACTGTCATTCATTGTCAGCTACCCAATCTCTGCCAATCTTTGTTGGTTCTTGAAGTTATTTATTTAAAAGGAAGAAAGACCATGAAAGAAGCATAGGGAGATCTTCCACCCACTGGTCAGTCCTCAGTGGCCACAATAAGGCTGGGCCATGCTGAAACCAGGTGCCAAAAATTCCATTCAGACCTCCCTCATGGGTGCAGAGACTCCAGTGCTAGAGCCGCTATCTGCTGTTTCCCATTTATAGTAGCAGCAAGTTGCATCAGAAACAGTGTAGCTGGAACTCAAATCCCACATCACTCTTACGTGGGATGTGGCTATCCCAAGTGATACAATAGCACCCCCACCACCTTCCACCTCCGAATCTTTGAATCTTTGCTGCACTACCTCCAGGTTTAAGTCAGAGGTGGGAAAGTGCAAATGGCCAAACCAATTTATTTCTGTGCCTTTGGGATCAATAATGCTATGGGTTCCCTTAAATTTTCATTGCTTGCTCTGTAAACCACAGCCATGCAATCTATCTCAAAAGTACATCTCACATGTCTCTTCTGTTTGAAGTTCTTCCCATATCATACAGTATCAGTAACCCAGCTGCTGCCCCTACCTAATCTAACCTTGCCTACAGAGTTCCTTTTCTACAGTGTTTAAGATTCCTTCCAAAGCAGCACTTTTCACACTATCACTTCCATCCGGATTCTTCCCCACCCGCAAACGTCTACTAACCCAGACAAAGTCTTTAAGATTGAATGTCAACGTCCCAGGTCAGCAAGCTGGCAGAACAGAGGCTCCCCACGCAGAGCCCTTGCAGCAACAATAATGTGGGAGTCCTGGGATTCTGGTAGGGCTTTGTAAAACTCCAGTGGAGCCTAAGACCTAGGAGGGCTGCTTTGTGGAGGCACCAGTCCAGGTGGCAGACTTGCCAACCACTGTCCCAATTCTAAACCTGGAAATAATGACATTCCCCTCTAGACTCAGCTACCGACCTGTGTGAACTCTATTATCTGCCTTGGTCTCTCGTCCTCACTTCCCTGTCATGGATCCTGATGGCTGTCTCCAACCCAGCTGTAGTCTGAGAGATTTAAAGAACACCATCAAGTGTTAAAATACAGTTTTAGAAGAAGAGACAGAAAAAGGAGTGTAAAACTTATTTTAAAAACACTGGCTGAAAACTTGTCTAATTTTCAGTGGTATACATTCAGATTCATGAAACTTAGAGAACCTCGAGAGAGATAAACTGCTGAGACACACAATAAAATCAAAAATGTGAGAAAAGAGAAACATTTAAGCTAGCAGTTAACATGCCCATATCCCAAATTGGAATGCTTGGATTTGAGTCCCGGCTCCAGCTCCCTGATCGTGGCCTGGGAAAGCAGTCGAGGACAGCCCAAAGCCTTGGGATGCTGCACCCGCGTGGGAGACCCAGAAGAAGGTCCTGGCTCCTGGCTTCAGACCGGCTCAGCTCCAGCCATTGAAGCCACTTGAGGAGTGAAGCACTGAATGGAAAATCTTACTCTCTGTCTCTCCTTCTCTCTGTAAATCTGCCTTTCCAGAAAAAAAAAAAAGACAAAGAAAAATATCTTGAGGAGCAAGAATTTGGCATAATAGTTATGATTTGATTCCCCAGTGTTCAACTCAGCTCCCAATACCTTTCCTGTTGATGTGCACCCTGGAGAGATGATGGCTTAGAGTCGACTCTTCCGCTGTTAGAGACCTAGCTTGAGTCCTCACAGCTTCTTGTTTTCATGTGGCCTAGTAGGGCCATCGCAGGCATTTGAGGACTAAACCAAATCAGAGCAATTTCTTTACCTTTCAAATGAATGAAAAAAATATATATATATACCGGAGCCCTCCTCACTTCTGCTCTTTTTAACATACTGACCATAGGAAATGTGGCAAGAGGCCTCAGAGTAGTTAGGACTCAAGTGTTTTTGCTGCTGTGGTTATGAGCCACGTAATTTTTATTTGAAAAGGCAGTTAGAGAGGAGAAACGAAGATCTTCCATCCACTGGTTTACTCCTCAAATGCCTGTAAGGCCTGGAGCTGGGCCAGGCTGAAACCAAGAGCCATTTTCTTCTGGATCTTCCATGTGTGCAGTGGTCTGAGCACCTGTGTTGTCTTTACTGCTTTCCATGCATAAACAGAGCTGGACTGGAAGTGGAGCAGTCAGAACCGATGCCCGTACGGGATACTGCTGTAACAGGCAGCGGCCCCTCCTGTTCAGCTTTTCACCGGTCTGTCATGTTGGGCAGGAAATGCCTTGGCCACATGTATGACGGACTGCATCTACTCTTCCTTTTTGTGGTTCTGAGCACTAGTCAAGATCCGAGTCTCTTAGACCCCGAAAGATCAGAGCTCAGCAGCAGAATATAGTGGGTCAACTGAAATGGAATTCAGAGTAAGAATACTTAAGTTGGCAAACCAATTTACCCTAGTATTTACACATTGGAATCAGTGATATTACAGGCAAAATTTTTTTTCAACAAAATGGATGTTTCCTCATCATCACTTTATTGGAGCTACTTAAGAACTTGGTGAACTACCCTGTATGAAATATCCATTTATTCAGACTTTCTATTATGAACTATCTTCGTTGCTCAACACAAATGTACTCATTCTTCCATAAATCATGGTCACACCAAATGAACTCCAAGTAGGTTTGCAAAGATCTTGGTAATAAACATTAATAGGTAGCGCAGGCTAATATGAACACATTTTTTTGTTTACAATAAATCACACTGCTATTCTTCATTTTAACCACCCTGACATGACACCACCATAAAGTCTGTAGGAAAATGAAATGCAAACATGTTGATTTGGTTCAAAAATCTTGAAATCCATTCATATTTTCAGAATATGCATTTTCCATAAACTTTCAGAACATTCCCCAGATTTAGTCTCAGAAGATGTTTTTTCCACCATTATTTTTTTCAGAGAAAATAATTTGGAAAGGCAGATTTTAGAGACAGAAATCTTACACCCTCTGGTTCATTCCCCAAGTGGCTGCAATGGCTCCAGCCGAGCTGATAAAAGGCCAGAAACTTCCTCCAGGTCTCTCATGGTGGGTGTGGCAACCCAACGCCTTTTGCCAGCCTGCTTTCCTAGGCCACTGGCAGGGAGCAGGGCTGGAGTGCTGCAGGTAGGACTAGACCAGCAGCCACGTGGGATGCCAGTAACACATGCAGAGTAGCTGACTAAGCCACAGCACTAGCTTCATTTTTGGCACCATTCCTAAATCCATGATGAAAAGTACCATAATTCCTACCGACCTCACACACCTTACTTTCACTTAGGGACCAATTTTAGCTTTTTGGTCTGGAAAGCAGAACTTAAATATTATCCACCCCTCCCACTCCCTCCAAGTCACAGTTAATGAAAATGTAGACATTCCTCCCACCCACTCCCAGGAAAGCACGTGGTGACAAATCCCCTTGTGCTTTTTGCCAGGGCAGCCCTGAAAACAGGTAAGTTAAGGCAGAGGGAAGCATACTTCTACTTAGCAATATTTTGGCCATATTTCTCCAAACTGCCCCAGTTTCATAATTCTTGGCTAAATGAAACTCCAGAGTACGTAATTGTGTTTAGGTTCAATATAATCACTAACTGATCACTTCTAACTGTAGTAGCCACTCCACTAACCCAAGGAGTAAAATAATGCTCACTGTAAGCTCCAGCAAGCCACTCTGGGAAGAGAGACAGCACAGAGAAGCAGGGGTAACACAAGAGACACCCTGGCAACATTCATGAAAAATAAATGTAACTGCACATGCCACACAAACACACACAGGCCGACAGTGACGGAACTCTTTATTCCTTCAGCAAGCATTTTCAATTCTGACGCTGGAATTTAAAGCCTCAGGAGTCCACATGCGCAGCATTCAGACTGCCTAAATTCAGAGAAGGGACCCCGACGTAGGCGAGCTCAGGTCCAAGGCTATTTTGAGGTGGGCAAAAGAGCAAGGTTTCTCAGTGAAAGTCTGCCAGTTTCCCAAAGTAGCTGAAATGTCTTCAAGTCTCCATCACCCCCAGACTTTTCCACAAGGCATCTATGACAGGAAACCAGTCATCCCTCACACACACCACTAGGGGACAGGCAGAGGTGCAGGGTATGAAGAAGGAGACAGATGGTAAGGAGCTTGTGTACAACTGTGACATATCCCACCTCTTCCTCAAAGTGGCTGGTTTGGAATTTTGTGAATAAAAAAAAAGCTCAAACAAAGAAAAACAAACAAACAAAAAGTTGCTCTTATCCCTATGAGTAGCATTGAAAGGTGCTTCCAAAAATGTAGGGATATAAACTCAGCTGCAGGGGAAGCTAGAGGAAATCGAGGTGGAGGGAGGCTGGAGACAGTGTTTATGCAAGATGTGGGATGGATTTGTTATTACTCCTGCCACCAAAACCTGCAGAGCTACGCCTACACATCTAGAGCACTTACACATCTGTGTTCCAAGTCTCCCCTCCCTGTAACAGGCTTCTAGAACCCAGCCTCCCTCTGGCAGAGACAGCGCCACTTAGCGGCACAGATCTGGTACATCGACCTCATGTCTAAGGTCGCACATGCAAAGGGGGTGAGGCAGAGGAACAGATTAGATTTTTGTCTGAAATTCAAACTACTCAGTAACATTCTCAGGTCCGGGAGCTGGGAGAGGCTCTGTGGGCACAACGTGGTGGATGACCTGATGGTCCCAGCCCACCGTGGTAAGGAGGGAGTGATTGAGTGGAGACCAGGTCGCATCTCTCACAAAGTCTCTGTGGGTCTGACTTCGAAACCTGCAGGAGACAATGAAGACAGTCTGAGCACGAGACAAGAAAATGTACACCTGGGGAAGGAGAACCAACAACACAGGGCAACTGCTTGGTGTGCAACAACACATATATCACCATCTGCATGGCTTTAATCACCCGAATAGTAGTGTATACGCATCAGCTATGTAATCCAGTGTTCCAACCTCATAATAAAGAGTGGCAGGACTAAACTTCGCAAGCTGCACTTCAAAAATTTGGCTCTTTATGGAAAAAGGATGGATTGTCCCCTTGTGGAAGAGGGCTCAACGCTAGAGAGAAATCCCATCCACCACTCCTAATCCTCCCCTGCAGGGACCAGCTGACTGCCAACAGTCAGCCTGCTTCCCTCACCCAGGCAATGCCAGGGCCTACCCTCCCACTGCTCCCACTCCCTGACCCCAGGTCACAGGATTCCACTTCATACTTACACCTCAGAAAGGCTTGAGTCCAGGACAGCAAGTGAGCAGTCTTCACCCACAGAGGCCAGGAAGGGTACACTAGGAGAGGGAGGAAAAGATTGAGAAGGGAAAAGCCTGCGGATTCCAAAACAAAACCCTCACTGGCCTGGCTCTGCTGAGAAGGCACCCTGTCTCCCAGCTTTGGCTAAAGTCTGCAGCCCTTCAAGCCCATGTTAAAAGTTCCAGGGAAAGATAGGGAACATGGAACAAAGCCAGATTCGACAATAACCATCCTAGCAAACAAACCATCCTGTCTGGCCCCTCTCTGTGGCCCCACCTAGCAGCCTAGAAATATTGGCTCTTCCAACCCACATGTTAGAAACCTACAGGTAAATCACTTTGGTGCTAAGCAACAATGAGGCTACATTACAAGCATTCTCAGAGACTGGAACCTAAGAGAGGTGTGAAGTCTTAAGAGCCATTTCTATTCCTTCCCAGGTCCCCAGTGACAAAGGACGTACCTATGCGGGGAGAACACCAGCCTGGTGACACACTGTGAGTGCACTACTGCACTGAGGGCAGAGCTGGCATTCTTGGTATCCACTAGAGAGACAGTCCCATTTTCATCACCTAGAGAAGAGAGAACACATCACGGAGGTTAAGTACATGGGCTTTGGTGTCAGCCGGACCTGGATCTGAATTCCAGTTTCTCAAGTTTGGACAAGTCAACCACTCTGAGCATCAGTTTCTTCTTCTGCAAAGTAGAGATAACAAAAATGCGGTGACTACAACAAATAAATGACTGTATGAGGATGCTATCATTTTAGCCATAAGCTACGTCACCATAAGCACAGCCCATTATGAAGACCAACAATAGGACAGAATTCCCAATACAGCAACCCACTTGCTTTGTGGCTCACTTACTGGCAGCCATGCCCAGAATACAGGGGTCAGAAAAAAAAAACAGGAATCAAGTCCACTGGGGGAAAACTGACTGTGTTCTCCAAAGCTAAAGTAAAAGTAACTGCATGGCACCACCTTGTGCTAAGAGCTGGTGCAGCCCCAGGTGAGCTTGCTCTCCCACCCTCCCCAAACTCAGAGTCAACATCAGTTTGCACTCTGCCTTACCAAAGACAAAGACTTCACTCTGCTGAGGATGCCAAGCCAGTGAAGTGGGAAGGTAGTCAGAGGCATTGCAGCCTACAAGGGAAGAAGGATCTAGAATGAAACTCAAAAGAAGTCATTCTAAATCACAGGAGCTCCTTTATTCAGCTTCCCAAACCCTACGAAGGCAGTGCGGTCCTCATTCTTATACCTCACAATCTACCTTCATCTATCAGCTTCCTGCCTTTCTCAACACAGCATGAGGATAACGATTCTGGCTCCTCTACCCACCCACCCAACAGAGCAATCTCCCACATAGGAACCAGACCCCCCCCTCCCATTCTTCGTACTTGTTGCATAGAACAGGGTTAGCAGAGCCACAGTGGAAAAGATTACGTCATGTATGTCACACATGGCCATTTTCCTTTTACTAAGTCAGAGAAAGCCTCTTCCAGGTAGGCTCCCAGGACCTCCCCAGCAGCACTCAGACTTACCCAACTGTGATGCCGGCTTGGGACAGCGAGTATCCCAAAGTAAAATCCTACTGTCCTAAAAACAAAGAGCAGCAGAAAATGGTTTCACAGGCCAAAGTGCTGGCCCAGAGTTCTCCACAGTAGAGACTGGCCTACGGAGGCATGTGGGGAGGGAAGGAGAGGTGGCCGGATGTTACCTCACTGCATGAGAGAAACACAGAGTCCTTGTGCGGAGAGGTGGCAACACAGGTGACCTGCCCAGCATGAGCTGTGATGGGAAGAGAAAATGAAACATGACAGACACGCAGCTGGGGGTGGCACAAAAGGCAAGGCCACGTACAATCAAGGAGCAAGAGGGCACGTGCAAGAAATGGGCCTGGCCTCACCATGCAACCGGACTAGACAAAACCTTTAAGACAGGTTGAAAGTGTTATAAAAGTTAACATGAATTTGCAAAGATGATACAGATGTCAGGAGCTTAGTAAAAACAGTGAATTCACAGTTAACATATCCTGGATGTATGAACCAAGTAATTCCAGAATAGCAGTTTTCATAACTGGAGTTCTTTTATTTCTAAGTAAAATACAAACACTTTCAATTAAGTTCAAAGCACTGATAATTAAGAAAATCAATTTCTCCAAAGAAATTTCTGCCTGAACTTTTAGTCATCCCATCCCACTTTACAGAAGGAACACATGGCTCTCACCCATGTGTGACATGTACCATCTCAAAGCTTTCCAGGGTACAATGTCCAAGGGCGTAAAAATCCAAAGGTTCCACACTAAAGGACAAAAGGAGGCTTTTCCTTAAGGACCACGGAGCTGCCAAGCAGGACTACGGGTAAAGGTCCGTGAATGGGACACCACCTGTTTGAGTCACATTACAAACTTCAGCGTAAATAATGAAAACTGAAAAATCTGATAGATGTGTTCAAGTTTATCAAGTTTATGTGTTCAAGTTTTTTTTTAATTTAAAAATGAGTCTAGGGGCTGGCATTATGTGATAGCAGATAAAGCCAGCATTCCACTAGTTCCAGTCCCTGCTGCTCCACTTAAAATCCTGCTGCTCCCTGCGAAACCACCTGGGAAGGCAGCAGAAAATGGCCCAAGTAATTGGGCCCTGGCACACTCATCCAAGACCTAGCTGAAGCTCCTGGTTCCTGTTTGAGCCTGGCTCAGACCTGGCCAATGCAACCACCCAGGGAGTAAACCAGTGGATGGAGGCTCTCTCTTTTCCTCTGTAAGTTTAACTTTCAAACAAACAAAATTCAACTTTTGCTGATATAAAGTTAAATCTAATTTGTTAAACTGGCTTAGCAATGCGGTTTGGATTTTTGCCTAGTGGCCTATTTAATATTTGCACAGATCAAATCTACAAATCAAAAATGATGGTGAATAAGCACCTTAAAAGTATATACAATAGGGGCCCGGCGGCGTGGCCTAGCAGCTAAAGTCCTCACGGCTAAAGTCCTCGCCTTGAACGCCCCGGGATCCCATATGGGCGCCAGTTCTAATCCCGGCAGCTCCACTTCCCATCCAGCTCCCTGCTTGTGGCCTGGGAGGGCAGTCAAGGACGGCCCAATGCAATGGGATCTTGCACCCGTGTGGGAGACCCGGAAGAGGTTCTTGGTTCCCGGCTTTAGATCAGCGCATTACTGGCCGTTGCGCTCACTTGGGGAGTGAAACATCAGGTGGAAGATCCTCTCTGTGTCTCTCCTCCTCTCTGTATATCTGACTTTGTAATAAAATAATCTTTTTTTTAAAAAAGTAGATACAATCAATAATTAGAAACTATTTCTTTTGCTACTTCTTTAAAACATGTGGAAGTATTTCTCAAGATTCCCTAAGGACAACCATTGTTGAAGATCTTTGTGAAGTGTTAACCAGAAGCTGTGGAAATCACTTGTCTAGAGTCATATGATTAATTTCCCATAATAGTTGGAGCGTCTGCTTTCCATAGTTCCTTCCTAGCCCTGGAATCTATGGAAAACCAAGAGGATGATAAGCTAGAAAAGGCCTTTATTGCACTCTTGAAAAAAGTAATGCTCTGAGATAAGCAGCCTGCAAATATACGAAAGATGAAAAAGCCTGGTTCCTCCATCCTCAAGAGACTCGGACATTGGTGTCGGGACTAAGACACAAACACCAAGAAGTAACCAGAAGAGGGTGAAGGAAGGAAGAGATGCCATTATCCAGGAAAGCACAGCACACGTCCAGGACACAGCAGGCAAACGTAGTAGACTAGACTGTAAGCACTGGTACTTTAACATTGGTGTCTGCCTCTTACTTATCTAAAAGTCCAGGAGATGTGTGTTTGTGATTTTGTTTTGAACTATAAGGAAATCAGGTGAAGGAAAGGTACCCGACCACTAAAAGAACCGCAGTGATCACCCAGCAGCTCCAACTCATAACCACACATTTAACATTCTAGACATCATCTTCCTGAGGAATGGCTAATGCTGTTAATCAAAGTGTTAAAAAAAGAAAACAAACAAACAAAAAACCAAAAAATGGAAAATGATGGTTCTGACCAAGAAAATAGATATTTTATGGAGGTGAATATTCAAAAGAGCTAGATTCATAAGTTTCAGGGTTTATCCCTCAAGAAAGTCAAGGTCTACTGTGACTGGGTTAGATTAGCAAAATATGTTTGAAAGCACAGTGACAGTTAAAATAACTTGAATGCCATGACATAAAACTGGTATTCTAATGTGCAAACGACTGGAACCAAAGCCCACGAGAACTAAAGACAATAGGCTGCAAAACAGCTACTACCACCTGTACAAGGCCTGAAAATACACAGGGGAATTAGAAATGGACAGGAAAGTGATGGACCAAATGGAAAAAGAACTTAGAGACGAACAACGGAGGAAAAGCAGGAGCAGAGGAAACAGAAGCGGAGGAAGACTGAGCGTTTGGACCTTCCATGGTTGAGAAAGCAGTAAAACGAGCAACAGAAGTAGGAAAACAGGGGCTGACATGGTGGCACAGCATCCCAGGTAAGTACTGGTCTTGGCCGCTCCACTTCAATCTCCCTACCAATGTGTCCAGGAGTCGGGCACCTGCCACCCATGCGGCAGACCAGAATGGAGTTCCTGGCTCTTGATACCACCAGCCTGGCACAGCCCAGGTCATTGTGCGATTTGGGGCGTGAACCAGCAGATGGAAGATCTCTGTTTTCCTCTTTCAAATAAGAACACATCTCAGTAAGAAAAGAAAAGAGAAAAGGACATAGGGAAAACGAGGAAAAGAGCAAGCGGCAGATTTTGGAGCCTGCAGTTTTTTTAAGGAAAACCAGCAGGCCCAAGGGGACATGGAATCGGCTGCTATTCCAAACACCCAAGCCAAGTTCCAATAACTCACAGGGGGACAAGTGAAAACAAAACAGCTAAGGCCAGGACTGAACAGAAAGAACTCACCTCGGTAGGAATTCAGTACTGTCTGCTGAGCAAGGTCCCAAACCTTGATGCTAAGAAGCAAAAGGAAACACTTAATCTTGACCTACCTTACCAATATTCCAAAAAAAAATTTTTCAAACAGGAATTTCCTTTCTCCAATTTGTCCCATGTCTTTGCTTCCTGGACTCTTGTTATGCTCTATGTATAATGAGTTACAACACATACGCTGTAATGAGCCAATGACTTCTTAGAGTGAGCAGGTCACAAGCCTATAAGGACACCGGGAGGTGGCCGAGACACAGGAGCAGTGAAGACAGGGACCCACCAGAAGTCTTTGCTGCCGCTGACGGCCTGCGTGCCCGAGCTGAGGACACCGACCGTGGACACAATGTCGTCATGCTCATACTTGCAGAACTTGCTGACAATCAGGGTCTCATTCTCATCCAGCTCCCAAAGTTCAACAGCACCTGTTGGGGGTGAGGGAAACAAGAGCTGGAATTGCACCAAGACAGAAACGCACTTCTAAGACTCAAGCAGTTGGCATCCCTCCACCGCGCTTGTTTGGCTCAGAAAAAGCAAAGGCCCATCAGAGGGTTCAGGTAACCTCCATGTTCTTTGGCTTTAAGCTGCATTATTGTTTTCCTAACAGCCCAGATGATGACATGGGGAAAGCTCCTTGAAAAATACAAGAAGACATGAAAAGGTCTCTAAAATCCAACATCTTACTTCTAGGAAAAGAACTCTGGAAAGTGAGTCCCAGGGGACGAGGATGAAGTCTCCCTGTCTAAATGGCTCACTATCCGGCAAAGTTAACTCTTCCCAATTATTTGGACACCTACGAGTATCTGCTGGACCTGAATAAATGTCTTTCATTTAGTGTTCAACTGTCAGAAGATCCATCTTTAATGTCCCACGTTTAAACCTCATGCAATGCCTGACAATTTCCAAACTCTGATTTTTTTTAAATAAGCTGCAAATTGTCCCCTCCTGAGCCTAACACTCAAAACAAACAACGAAGGCATTTAAGAAAATGGAAAGCTATGGGATGCTTCACATCTTTAAAAACACGATTATCCTTTGTCTAGCTTAGGAGTTAGGAGGGAAGGGGGAGGAAATGGCTCCAATCCATTTAGTAATTTTGTTCTGAGTTTTTCTAGGCAATGTCACCAGACAATTTAGGATTTTGGAAAAGATACTGCCAACCTAGACAATATTGTGCCTTCAGACCCCTTCAAGAACTGCTGTGGGGTATCAGAGACTGAGCTAGGCCCGCTCCCCACCAGGGGGTGAAGGAAAAGGAACTCACCTGAATCAGAAGCCACCAGGATACCTTTGTCCCCGATCCACGTGAGGTCTGCCACTCCGGCCTCTGTCTGGACTCCGGCGGAACAGAAGCCCTCGTTGGGGGCGGCACAGGGGTCCTTGAAAAGCCATAGGGAGCCGGCCCAGCAGCGGCCACTCAGGCTGGAGGCCCCGAGGAGCAGCGCCCCATCTACGGGAGGTACAGGCTGTCAGTGCGAGAGGCGTGGACCTGCTGGTCTCCATAGTGACACGGGGAACAAGCCGGGAGCCTGGATCCGAGCGCAGGACGGCGGGGCGGGAGCGGGGAGCGAAGGGGGTCAGGAAGGCGTGCAGGGTCGTCCCAGGACAAGGGCGGCCCAGGTAGGACGGGGGTGAGGGGGCTGCTCCCAGGCCCGGAATCCCGGCTCACCGGACCGGTACCGCGCAGCCTCCAACTGCCGTTCCATACAGGCGGGCGCATTAGGGGGAAGGTTCCACTCGCGGGCCGCCGGGGGCACTACCGCAGGAGCCGTTTCCTTGCGCATCTCCACGGTTCCCACTTGACCCTAGACGCAGTAGCCGGACGCGCCAGCCGGAGAGTCAGCCCCGGCGGCAATCCCACGTGGTGCACCGCAGCCTCTCCGCCCCGATCCGGGAACTACCGTCACTCTACTTCTCGCGAGAGTTGGCTTCCACGTTCCCACCCCATTTTCCGGCGGCCGCCCTCCGACCACAAGTTCCCAGGACCCTATGCCTCTTCTCGCGAGAAAAAAAAAAAAAACGAAAGGTCCAGATTAAAGTGCCCGGAGGAGGAATTCTCCTCTCGCGAGAGTTGCGCGCGGCCATCTTGCCCCTGCTCCTGGTGGAGTGTCCGGTCGGGGTCACAGGGACGCCTGCGCTTTGGCTGATCATGCTGTCCCGGGTGGTGCTTTCTGCCGCCGCCGCCGCAGCGGGTGAGGGCTCTGGAGCTGTCAGGGCCACTGCAGAGAGAGAGGGCGCCGGGCGAGGGTCGTAGGGTCGGGGAGGGTGAGAGAGGTGCCTTGGGCCTGATTGACAGCGAGGCGGGACACTAGGGAGGGCAACAAGGACGCGGGACGGTGGGCTTCACCTTGACTTTGCTGACCCGCGCCTTGTGTGTCCGCAGCCCCCTCCCTGAAGAACGCAGGCCTCCTGGGTCCAGGGTAAGTGTGGGACGTGGAGGGCCCCCTTGTGTCCTTGTCTGTGGTCTCGTGCCTCTGCTGCTTCCTCGTAGCGGTCGGCCAGCGATTCCCTTGCTTGAAGTAAAGACAGCGTGCTTGGTGCTTGATAAAGATCAGCGGCTGTCACTGTTGGACTGGCATTGTTTGTGAGGCATGCCCTTTGTCTTTGCGTCTGAAAGCCTCGTCTGCACTGCCTGGAATGTTGGACTGTCACCTAATGGCAAAGACCCCAAGAGGGTGAATAACCTGCCAGGTAGAAGCTCCGCCCATTTCCCTGTGACCTTCAGCCTGACACAGCCTGCCACTAGGAATGAAAATTACTAGATTACATCCCCAGGGTGCATTGGGTTAAATAAGCCTTTTAAACATGTTGCTTTTCCATCTGTCTTCCACATTCCTACCCTTTCAGTGCCACCTCACAAGTCGCAGAAACCACGCATTGAATCGATAAATGTTTAGGTTGCCAAGGTTACAAAAAGGAGTTAAGGCTTAGTGGAGTTCACACACCACCTCGCTGGGTTCGCAGCTGCGGCACAGCGGGTCTAGAGCAAAGGCCCCACCTGGCTCCGCCTGCTGCTGTATCACCTCAATTTAATCATCTGCCAGATGGAGTTGAGCGCTTGTTATTACTAATGAGAAGACACAGTTTTCAGTGAAACTAAAGACAGTGTTTGGTGTATAGTGTGTACTCAATAAATATTGGCAGGCGAAAAATGATTTCCTAAGGCATGGTAATTTTTTCTTTGCAGTTTGTAGCCTTAAAGCTTGCAAAATGTAACTATCCTATGACTTAGAATTGGCTTTGATTAAGTCATGCTTGCAATAAAGTAGAGTTGTAACTGACTGCTATCAGCATGGGGAAGTGCCATCTATTCTGACATGTAAACAAATAATCATGATAGAGATAGTAAGTAGATAACTATGTACATGTCGCAAGGAACATTCTTTCTCACTCCCTAACCAGAGTAGTAAGTGTCCTCCTCCGGATGACGTGTGGGCCTGGCCACTTCTTCCTCTGCCCAGTAGTCTCCTTCCCAGTACTTGTTCAGCTTGAGCCTTGTGCCACAGTAGCCAGAGCTATTGTGTCAGTTCTACACCTAAAACCTACCGATATGGCCCATCTCACTTGAATTAAAGATCAGCTGTAGAATATCCCACAGTGCCCGGTATGAATTGATCCCATGCTACGTCTTAGACCCAACTTTTATTCTGTTTTGTTTGTGCTTCAACCAGCTGCCCTTGCTACTCTGAGACACGAAGCGCTTTCTTCTTGAGAATCTCTGCTTGTCTTTTTTCCTCAGAACTTACCCCGCTCCATTGCCCCCGTCCCCTTATCTTGCTCTGTTTTTCTTCATACCACTTTCAACCACTTGGAATGATGTGTGAATATACATGCAGTCACTTGCCACACCCTAATTAGAAAGCCAGTAATGTTTTGTTGAATTGGTGGATGTTGGCCCAAGGTTGGGGAAAGTTTTTATAAAGAAGGTGCTTGGGATTTTGAAAAGGCTGGTTGGTGGACATAGGAGACATGGTACAAGGGGTACATCACACAGTGAGAGCAGCGTAAAGCAGAAATTGTGGGGTTTGGGGGAGTTGTAAGTAGTTCTGTACAGCTAATGTGTGTGGTAATAAGTACAGATAAAATTTGACAGGCTCTGGATCGTGCATGCTGTGTTAGTTTGTTTTCTGTTCAAAGGAGCCTATTTAAATCACGTTTGCAAAAACAGTGACAATCGAGTGGTGGAAGGTAGATTTAAGGGGTACTGGATAAGGAGCACAGAGGTAAGGTTCTGGGTTAGTGAACTACTTTAAGGAAAGAGATGGTGAAGGGTTAAACAGGCAGCTATTTGGTGAGACAGTTTGTGTGCAGGGTCTCCCATGCCATGATTTAATCCGTTTCTCAGAGCTGCTTTGCCCTCTCGTTGGACATTGGCGGCATCTGGATGTGTTTTTGATTATTGCCAGTGGGTAGGTGGATGAGGAAAGAAGGGTGTATGGGAGCCACAGGGACACTGCTGAACATTGTGCACTGCACAGAACAGCGTGAATTATTCATTCCAAAACGCCAGTAGTGCTGATGGGGGTTGGTGGGATTTAGGTCCAGCTCCACATCTGATTCCAGCTTCCTGCTAATGGCACCCTTCAAGGCAGCAGTGATGGCTCAAGTACTTGGATCCATACCACCCACTTGGGGGACCTGGACAGGGTTCCCAGCTCCCAGCTTCAGCCTGGTTCGGCCCTGCCTGTTGTGGGCCTTTGGGGAGTGAAACAACAGGTGGAAGATCAATATCTATCTCTTTCAGAGTTTAAAAAAAAAGAAGTGCTGATGCTGAGAAACTTCAGTTTAAATGAAGGAATACCAAGCATTAATTTCAAATTTCAAAGCCTGGTGAGGTGGCTAATGTCATTGGGGCCAGAAATAATATTCAGAAGACAAACATTAACCAGCAATCACTGAAATGTTGTAAACTGTAGCATTGCAAAATTGGAGTGGTGAAGTGGGAGGGTAAAAAAGGGACAAGACTGAGGGTTGGTTGGGCTTTGCCGAAGCATCAGCTGGCAGAAACTGGCACTGGGGGCTAATTCTGTCAAGTTAAAATGCAGAACCACCTGGAGAGTGCATAATCTAGGAATGGGAGTGACCTAGAAGGGAAAGTGTGGGCTCCTCCCTCTTGGGTTACCACTCCCACTGGAGGGCACAAAAACCAGGACAGGGACGGGGTGGCTAGACAGAAGGGCACCCAACAGCATGTGTGTGGGCTGGATAGTGGAGCTGGTTGGGTTGAACTAGGCTTCAGTGCCCATTGACATGTATGAGAGCTGAATGGGATGTGGGACAGACTGGACTAGTCTGCTGCACATACTGGCAAACATGGGAACCAGGATGGGGGTGGGCCTGGTGGGGGTTATTGTAGGTCACTCTGATTAACCTGCAGCTCCCACTGGCTTGTGTGAGGGCCAAGTGTGTGCTGGGCAGAACCAGGCTGGACTGCAACACCCATTGGTTCCAGTGGAAGACAGGGCTGGAAACAGAACTGACCCAGCAATTGCAACCACCAGCTGATTGACTGGTACTGGGCCCCGTACTTGCAAGTGCACACAAGAACCTGGGTTCACCTCAGACAAAGTTTCTTTAGGGATCCCTCAATCGAGCTGCCAGACTCAGATCCTAACCATGAAAAGACAGCGGACAGAACACATCAATCAACCACCCCAGCCATGTGTTGGCGGTGAAAAACTGGGCAAATGGAGACTCTAAGATGAACTATGTCAAACAGTGGATTCTGCAGCAATTTCTTCGTGCTTGGAATGGCAAGATTGGCAGCAATTCATAACTGTTGAACTATCAAAACCACTTGAGCAAGACCCACATCTGGGACCTGGGATGGGTGGGAGACTGGGTGGGGCTTCTCCCTTTACCTCCCCCTTTACACCAGATAGAGAAAAAAAAGTGGAAATGATAGTCTTCCCCACTTTCCTGTAGCCCTTGAACATTTATGCCCTAATTAACTATGTAAAGATTGTCAGAAATATGATAATAAATAAGAAAAAGGGGGACAAGGTCCCTGAGACCATGAAGGAGTCTAAACTTGGCAGCAAGTATGAAAGAGACTAGAAGAGACATCAGTAGGCAATAACTGCTAAAAATGCAATCTTGGACTCTTCATTAAAATATTGTAGTAAGTGCTTTATATCTCTTTTTTAAGTCACAAGAAATCCTGATGAATAGTCAGGATGTAAAGAAACTAAGATTTTTTAATCCAGATATGTGTTGTCTTCTATAGAAAAATTTAGAACTGGTGGATTGAGATTCCTAGAATGTATGTTGCCGTCAGTTTAAATATGAACAGCATTAAAGCAACCCTAAATAGAAAAGGTCTGTTTCATGTAAAAAAATTTTTTGCTGTTTTTATTTTTGATGATATTTACATAGTTGATCAGGGAGGGAAGGGTCGAAGATTAGGGGAAAGTGGGTGAGACTATTGTTTCTAAATTTTTCCTTTTCCTGTATCTGGTGGAAGAGGGAAGCTAAGGGAAGAAGCTGCATCTAGCCTCCCAACTGCTTCAGTGCCTGGGGATGGGGAACAGCTGGCCACCCGATGTCATCCCAGGAATATGCTTGAGTGAATTTGATGGCTTTGAGATGTTATCAGTCTTGCCAATCCAAGGATAGGAAAATCCTTCCAAGATCCATTGGCTGACATAGTCCACCTTAGAGTCACCATTTGCCCAGATATTTTCTGTCAATGCTTGACTGGGGTAGTTGTCCAGTTTATTCTGCCTTCCTTCCTCTGTTATGGCACTGGGTGTCCTCTGCAGGCTCCAGTGGACTGCCATAACCTCCGTGTGCATCTGGGTATGTTGTCCAGTGCTCCACCTTAGCCACCGAGGCCCAGTGCTGACACACACTCCATGGTTAGACCACAGGTCCTGCGATTTTCCCCATGGTTAGGGTTCTGAGTCCAGCAGTTAAGTTGGGGGATCCCCAAAGAAACCTCGTCTGAAGTGGTCTCAGAGCTGACTCTTGTGTGTGCTTTTCAGTATGGAGTCCAGCTCTGTCTGTCACTCACATCAACCTAAGCGCACACTGGTAGTTGCAGTTGCTGGAGCAGTTGTGTCTTCAGCCCCGTCTCTTATCAGTGGATGCTGTGACCTAGCCCAGCCCTATCCACTACACACTCAGCCCTCACATACACCAGCAGGAGCTTCAGCCTAGTCAGAGCAACCTGAAATAACCCGCACTAGGCCTGCCCCCAGCTCTGTTTCCTGTGCTTGCCAGCAATGTAGCAGACCGATCCACTCTGTCACATCCCATTCAACTCTCATATACACATCAATGGGCATTGAAGCCTAGCTCAATCCACCTCACCCCACTTTCCAAACCACACTCGTGCTGGCAGGTGCCACCATCTGTCTAGCCAGGCCTGACCCAGCCCTGGTTCTCATGCTCACCAGTGGACATTGCAGACCATCAGAGAGGTACCCACAGTTTCCCTCCTGGGTCCACTCCTAGTCTTGTATCTTGCATTCTCCAGGCGGTCTAGCTTGGCAGGATCTGCCCCCAGTCCCAGCTTTTGCCAGCTGGTGCTGCTGCAAAACCCAACCAGCCTGTACTCACTGACCAGTGGATGCAGTTAGCCCAACCTGGCTCTCCCCCTAATCCAGCTCACATGAAGGTGAACAGGTATTGTAGCCATGCCCAGCCTGGTCTGCCCCTGATCCCAGTTCTCAATGTTTGCCAGTGGGAGCAGTGGCCCAGCAGGGGAGTCCTCTGCAGAGCTGCACTCCCCACATCTCACCATGGGTGTTGCAGCCCAGTCTGACATGACGCACCTCACCTTGGCATTTGCTGGCAGGTCCTGTAGCCTGGCCCAGCTTGGTCTGCCCCTAGTTCCAATTCATTTTGGTGAATGCTGCATCTCAGACCAGTCCCGGCCTAATACAAACTGGGTGGTGTTGCAGCCCAACCCATCCTGGTAATGGGTGTTATGAACTGGCCTACCTTACATTTGCCTATTGAATACCATTACCTGGCTTGGTCTGGCCTACTCCCAGCCTTGGTTCACCTACAGGGACTGCTTCCTGACAGAGGAGTTTTCACATAATAAACATGGCATCAAAGGGATGTTCAGAAAGCTTCAGGTTGTGAGCGTCAGGATGGTCACAGCATAGTAGGCAGGTGGTAGCTAGCTGTGTACACAGAGCGTTACCATATGCTAGGCAACACAACAGCCATGTGTAAATTAATATCCTTTATTGCCTCGTAGACCCAACTTGCAAAAGCTTAAGTTCCTGCTTCAAAGTCAAGAAGCGTGTCTAGGATTTTAACCCAGGTGGTCTGGCTGCAGAGTCCATATTCTGATTTCAGTGCTAGTAATAGTTGACTGGCTTTCAGAAGGAATTCCAATATTGAGTAGTAGGTCCCGTACAACCTGTAAGAGTCTGGTTCAGTAGCTGCGCTTGTCATACATGGTGATCTTTGTCTAATTGCTACCTTTAGGGTATTGCAGGCAACAAGGATCTTTCACACAGGGAAACCGAGTCTGGCTCCTGTACCACCTCTCCCTGAACATGGAGGAAAAGTTCGTCTTGGGCTGATCCCCGAGGAATTCTTCCAGTTCCTTTATCCCAAAACAGGTGTAACAGGTAAGCATTTGTCCAGTCTTTAATGGTAGATCTGGATGGTATCACTAAATAAAATAAATTGAGCTGTTTTTAAAAGGAATTGTGAGGGTGATTGAACAGAATAATTAATTTGGCTGCTCTAATTTGCTCTAAATTTGCTTGAAACTAACTTTATAGTGTCTCCAACTTTTCATAGACCCCTTGTTAGATGCCTACTAATTCACTAATTCACACACCATTCTAGACACACTTTAGTGAACTAAATACCTACCATGGTAGATCATACATTCTGTTGTATGATAAGCAGGGAATAACTAATGATTGAATAATACGCTGTCCAATAATTTTTTAAAAAGCCATGAATAAAGCAAAAAAGACAACATGTGTGTGTGTGAAACAGAAATTGGACTATATCAATTTTTTTAAAGACATGAACGATTTCAAAGCCTTGCGTTTTTATAATAAACATGCTTCACTTGATATAATCCTTAAGTCCTATGAGAACATTTTTTTAGAAAACATAGACAACTATTTAAACTATCCTTAAATTTGTGTCCCCTGATGAAGTGTAGGATTCTTTATTAGCCTTTTAAATTCTGGAATAGACTAAATTAGCATACTTTTTTTTTAACTGAAACTGCTGGGGAGTTTAGAGAAACTATTGAGGGGCCAGGATAGTGGCATAACAGACTAGTCCTCCAATATGGCACTGACATCCCATTTTAGCACAAGTTCAGGTCCCAGCTGCTTTACTTCCAATCCAGCTCCCTGCTAATGGCCTCAAAGGCAACAGGCTGCCTGGGCCCATGCACCCACGTGGGAGACCCAAAAAGAAGCTGCTGGCCCCTGATCAGCTCAGCCATGGCCCTTTCAGCTGTCTGTGGAGTGAACCAGCAGATGAAAAACCTGTTTCTCCTCTCTGAAATCTGCTTTTCGGATAAGAGTGAATCTATTACCTGAGTAAATTGTATTTCTGAAAGTCACCCTTTTATTCTCACAATGCATCCTTTGCTATTAGCACTGCTTAGCAGAACTGTAAATTACTGCCCCAAACATCTATTCTGTCTCTCTGTGAGACTGGAAATCCTAAGGAAATATCTGTGTCCTAAATCCCAAGTCATGCTTTGTGTTTCTTTCAGAATTTATGACCTGGTTAAAGAAAACCATTTTTAAATATTGTCATTAAAAGTTATAGGACTTGAGAATCTTGTTACTTTTCTTTCTTTTACATGTATATAACTTTACAGATTTTTTCTTGTCAGGCTTGTACTCAATGAAAATAGACAAGGAGTAGATGCATTTATCGTGTCCAGTGTTCCTGTTCAGCCTTAATATGTTGCTAGGCAAATCACTTCAGAAAATAACTTGGCATCTTTGTGCCCATAGAGCTGTTTCTCCGTTTCATCAGCTTTGTGAAGAAGTTACTGTGCCCATCTGAGGGAACTACCCTCAGAGTCCTGAGAGGGCCTGGTTTCTTCTAAGTTAACAGAGTCAGGACACCGGTCTCCTGGAGCCCAGAGCTGTGCGCGCTCCTCCTTGCCGTATTGTTGCTCATCTCAGTATTTGGTCTTTGAATCTCATTTTTTTAAATCATTACTTCAGCCAGTCAAATACACAAGTGTCTTTTCATTTTCAGGCAGAGCATTTCATGTATAACCTAACTCTTTCTTCTTGTAGGACCCTACATGCTTGGAACGGGGCTGATCTTATACTGTCTGTCCAAAGAAATATATGTGATTACCCCAGAGACATTCTCTTCCATATCAGTAGTAGGCTTACTTGTGTATGTAATTAAGAAATATGGTGCCTCAATTGGAGAATTTGCTGATAAACTCAATGAGGTAAGAACCGTAGACCTTATTTCCTGTTACAGACTGTAGCAGAAGCCTCAAGGCCTTCTGTGTTGCTAGAGGTATTGGAGGAAAGCCATAAAGAAATTGATCTAATTGCAATGACTGCAATTATGTGTGTCAGTGCTAGCTATTCATTTGAGATATATTTTTATAATCTGCCATATTTTTAACTTTTCCGTAGTTTTATCCACTCGACGTAACTAGTATGAATAATTCTTTTTAAGGATTTGTATATTCTCTGTCAGTAAGTGGTCTCTAATGAATGTATTCACAAATGAGGGATATAGTGTTTAGGAAGCATAAAATGAATCTTTCTGACTTCAGATGTTTTCACTGAAGTTTGTTGCTAATGTTATAATTACAGCAAAAAATCGCTCAACTAGAGGAGGTGAAGCAGGCTTCCATCAAAGAAATCCAGAATGCGATTGAGTCGGAGAAGGCACAGCAGGCTCTGGTTCAGAAACGCCACTACCTTTTTGATGTCCAGAGGGTAGGTTTCACAAGTTTCTGAGAAGAGAGTTGCTCATTTATGTACATGAGGAAGAAAGTAATTTCTTGGGAGGAATAGTTAAATAGAGCATCTTCTATAGTCTTTTTTTTTTTTTTTTAAGATGTATATATTTGAAAGGCAGAAGTACAGAGAGAATGAGGAACTAAGAAAGATCTTCGATTTGCTGCTTCACATCCAAAATGGCAGCCAGGCTGAGGCCAGGAGCTTCTTCTGAATCTCCCATTGGGTGCAGAGGCTCAAGCACTTGGCCCATCTTCTGTTTTTCCAGGCACATTAGCAGGGAGCTGGATCAGAAATGAAAAACAGCTGGGACCCAAAACAACACCTATATGGGATGTCAGCTTAACCCATTTCCCACTACGTTGGCCCTGAGAAAGTAGTCATTAGTTCCAGCTGATAGAAAATGGCATGCTCTAACAAAGGCCGTAGACAAAATGCATACTGTGTATTGTTTGCTAATTTGCTGAAAGAGGACTTTATTTGACATATTTCCTATACTAAAATCTGATGGCTTACAGTCCATATTCATAAAGCAAATTCAGATGCCTTAGCATTTATTGCTATAGTTAGAGCCTAATTAGGTTCTAAAGTTGCAAAATAATCTGAAAGAACTTGTTCAAATGTTTTGTCATTGTTATCACTTTGAGCTTAAATCTAAAAGTGAGAGATGTTTTTAAATTGGAATTTTCTGCTATGACAACACTTATAAAATAAAAAGTGAGATACTAAGACCCAACCTGTATTTCTCCATGTAGTCTCAGTTGCACATGCATCAAAGTTATGTTCAATGTAGGCTTTTTAAACCCATTCCAAGACCCATGCTATTAGAACCTCTATTGGAACAACCCAAGAATCTAGTTTTTTAAAGGTTTTAAACACCTAAATGTCTGAGTCTCAGAAGATGTAAAGGCCTCATGTATGTTGTACATACACACACATGAACATGTACTCATACACATAAATTCTGGTTTCATTTCTTTAACCAAATTAGAAGGTATAGCTTTTACATGAATGCCAAGTGGTAATTATTTGTTAAATACTTGTTCAGTAGATGTTTGAGTCTATCCTGTGTGCATATTCTTGCGAAAGCAGGGTATAGGAGATAGTTACTGTTTTATTGGGCAGTCAGGAAAGGGTGAACTATTTGAGCAGAGACACAAAAGAAGTGATGGTGCAAGCTGTTTGGATTTTTAGGAAAATAGGCAGAGGGAGAAGCATAATTGCAGTGACCCCATGCCTGGAAGTTTGCTTGATAGAGCCAGAGCAAACAAGGAGGCCTTCACAGGTGGTGATTGATGGAAGCTCATTGGCCAGGGCTTTCTAGCGCAAATGAGGACGTCATCAAAGGCTCTTAGGCAGAGGAATGGGAACTCATAGTTTGCAGGATCCCCTGCCTGCCTTCGGTAAATAGCCTTCAGTTTTGTTTGCAGACCTTTTTGACTTTACAGTTACTACCTAGGCCAGATCTAAGAGCCTTCCTTGTACTCCGTCCGAGTCTCCCACATGGGTGGCATTCGGGCCATCTTCCATTGCTTTCTGAGCAGCAGCATCAGGGAGCTGGATTGGAAGCAGAGTAGCTGAAACTTGAATTGGCACTCCAGGACTGGATACTGGCATCGCAGGTATAGCTTAATCTGCACATTGCCAGCTCCTGCACATGCTTGCGTTTTTACCATATGGTATACAATTTTTTGCTGTATACATCTCCTATTCAAACTAAATGAAATAATTTTACATAAAATATAAGAAAGTAACAATACAGTGCAACTGACAGAATCCTTTGAGTGGAAATATTACTTCAAGTAAACAATATTCATCATTTCTTAAATTTTGCCTCAGAATAACATTGCTATGGCCTTGGAGCTGACTTACCGGGAACGGCTACATAGGGTGTACAAGGAGGTGAAGAATCGCCTGGACTATCACATCTCTGTCCAGAACATGATGCAGCGAAAGGAGCGAGAACACATGATCAACTGGGTGGAGCAGCGTGTGGTGCAGAGCATCTCTGCCCAGCAGGTGAGTGGTTTGCTTTCTGGAGCGTTCTGGGATCTGACACATTGCTGCTGCTGGTGTTTTGTGATGGAGGAGAGCTGGCAAAGACTACTGAAACAAGGGTGACCCCAGCTTGCGTGTTTCGGTAGGGCTGACCTACAAGGTGCTGAACAGCTACCATGCTGACTTTTTCCTTTCCTCAAAGTTTGGCTACCAAAAAAATCTCTCATCATTGTGTCATTTGAATATTGTTGACCCAATTTTTACATTTCTCTATGAAGTATAACATGAGTCCCTTCTATTTCCTAATTCCACAATTTCCATTTCATTCTATGCTTGTATCTGCTTAATATATTGTGAATTTTTTTTGTTTTTATCATTTGCTTCTCATTTATATTTCACTTATGTATGACTTTTTCTTCTTCCTGTGTAGATAGTATATGTAGCCCTTTCTAGTTATTTCTATGTAACCTAAGCAGGATTAGAAGAATAGTCTATCAAAGTGTTGGGTTGTTTTTATTTTTTACTTTTTAAGTAACTCATATGCCATAAGAAACCTAGAAAATGCAAAAATGTATGGAAAAGAAACTAAAAATAGTTTTCATCCTTTCTGTGATTTTTTATATAGCTCATATTTCTAGGGGTTGATCTCTTTTAAGCAGCTGTTAGCTCTGCAAGCCAACATTAGTGGTGGATATTCTGTATAGTTTTTACCCATGAAATGTAAGAGTTAGAACGAGCATTGCTGTATAGGAGGTAAAGCCACTATCTGCAATTCCAGTATCCTCTATTGGCACCATTGAGTCTGGCTGCTCTACTTCAGATCCAGCTGCCTACATCTAATGGTAGAGCAGCAAATGTCCTGAGTAGACCCCCCACCACCCACATGAGAGACTCGATGAAGCTCCTGCTCTTGAAGCCATCTGGAATGGAAGAGCTCTGTCTCCCTCTTTCAAATAAATTGATAAATCTTTAAGAAATAAAAAGATAAGAATGAATTTTAATTGAGTTTCAGGATTTTCTTAAATTACTTCTCAATGTTAAGTAATTAACCTTAAGTAATTTATTTTACTTGTAAACTTTTCTACTATTCTTATTATACCGGTAATGATTTTGAGATTCTGGTCTAGTAGAAAGTATCCTTTGAATTAATGTTGGTGCCCTTCCCTGTTTTAGAGAGGTCTAACAAGATTTCTCTTTCCCCATCACAGGAGAAGGAGACAATTGCCAAGTGCATCGCAGATCTGAAACTGCTGGCCAAGAAGGCTCAAGCACAGCCAGTTCTGTAACGTGCCTGACCAGGCAAAACTGAATGTGACTGTTGCTCTCTACTGAAGTCACATCTTACCCTTCCTAGAGGTGAAATTTGAGTTTCATAAAATGAGAAATACTTTGGCCAGTGGTACATTTCTCATCCTTTGTTCTCTGTGTTTCAAGTTGACCGTAATCACTTTTAATGTGCAGTTTGCTTTTGGTAAAACGTGCTGCCTAACTGAAAATTACCAGGTTATATTTTGAATGTTTAATTCATTTTACCATCCTGAAATAAAATGACAGTTAAAATATTTTTCAGGTTGTACAGTTTTCTAAATGCTGCTTCAGCATTTCATAAGAGAGAAGATTAAAGATGTCATTAAACTAAAGCTTGTCAATGATACCATTTATAGCCAACTGATCGTATTCAAACTACTAAAAGGAATATTATATATCAAATCATATTGTCAACTTAGAGCCTATAAAGGATGTTAGGGACTCGATAGCTCATTGAGCCACTGCAGATCCCTCAGAGAAACACGAAATAGCTCATGTTGCTCAGGATCTGAGACAAGGCAGCTTGTGCACTGCTGCTGTGACAGAGCAGGGCATTGTGGCACGGCCGCTTAAGCCAGCTCTAGTGATGCCCTGATCCCATATCAGAGTGCCTGGCTCAAGACCCAGCTTCTTACCTCCAGTGCAGCTCCCTGCCAGTGTGCTGCAGATGATGTCCCAAGTGCCCGGGTTCCTGCCACCCATGTGAGACACCTAAAATGGAGTTCCCAGCTCCAGGCTTTAATCTAACTTAGTCCCAGCTGTTCTGGACACTTGGGAGTGAATCAACAGATGGAAAATCCCCTCTCTTCCCTGCTCCCTCCTGCCTGCCTTTCTGGCAAGTACACTTCTGGATCTACTCCAACGCATTGAAAGGGCATTAAAGAGATTACCATACACCAGATTCACAGCATTATTTTCAAGAGCTAAAATTTGGAAGTAATTCAAGTATAACTTTGAAAGATGACTGGATGAGCAATTTGTTACACAGTGTTCATCCGTCAGGAAAGAACTTCAGACACTTGGCTGCAACCCAGATTGAACCCTCAGGCTGTGCTAAGTGAAATAAACTAATCACACACAAAATACTAGGATTCCACTTACATAGGATGTGCTTATACTGAACATCATGGCATATCAAATAGTGGCTGCAAGGGGTGTCACCAAGGGGGTGAGGAATCCTGTTCTAAGAGTGTGGTTTCAGTTTTGCAAACAAAGACGAGGGTGATGATGGTTACACATTATGAATGCATTTAATACCACTGAACTGAAAAGTGATTACATTTTGTTCTCTGTATTTTTAATCTTATTTTTATAAAGTGAATACATTTTTGCATATTTCACAGTACAGATTTAGGGGTACCCTCACTTTCTTATGCCCATATTATCCACCCACCCTCCTCTTTCCTTATTTTTTTATTTTAATTTTTTTATTAATTATTTTTGATGATAATTGATTAGGGTGATATGGGTCAATGCCTACAGGAAGTTAGGTGAGTTCACCATTTCCAAATTCTCTTTTTTTCCCCTTTCTGTATCTGGAGGAAAGTGGGGAGAGAAGGGGAGAAACCACACCCAGCCTCCCGAACACTTCTGCACCCTGGGATGGAAGACAGCCACCTGACACCACCCCAGGGTCCCTGATGGGGGGCATGCTCCACAGTCCTGCTCAAGAGCTTTTGATAGTTCAACAAGTCTGAGTTACTGCCAGTCTCACCACTCCGAGCACAATGTAATCTCTCCAGAATACACTGGTTGACATAGTCCACCCTAGAGTCTCTGTTTGCCCAGATATTCACTGCCAACTCTTGACTGGGGTAGTTGATCAATTTGATCAGTCCTGTGTCCTCCATTATGATACCAGGTGTCCTCTGCAGGCTCCGATGTACTGCCGTATCCTCCACGTGCACCTGGATATGCTGTCCACTGCTCCATCTGAGCCACTGAGGAGAACCAGCTCTGAGACATACACTCCATGGTCAGACCGTGGAACCTGCAATTCTCTCCACAATTGGAGTTCTGAGTCCAGCGATTTAGTTGGGGAATCGCCAAAGAAACTTCATCTGAGGTGATCCCAGACCTGATTCTTGTGTGTGCCTGCCAATACAGGGTTCAGCATAGTCCATCACCCCAGTCAGCTTATGCATATGCTGGTAGTTGCAGTTGCTGGGTCAGTTCTGTCTCCAGCCCTGTCTTCTACACAAACCGTTGGGTGTTTCAGCTCAGCCCGATCTTGCCCGCCACACACTTGGCCCTCATGCAAACCAGTGGGAGCTACAGCCTAGTCTGAGTGACCCACAATAACCCCACCAAGTCTGCTCCCTGCATTGGTTCCCATGTTTGCCAGTGTGTACAGCAAGCTGGTCTTGTCTGTCCCACATCCCGTTCAGTTCTCATACATACCAACAATGGGTACTGAAGCCTAGTTCAACCCAACCAGCCTCACTGTCTAGCCCACACACCTGCTGGTGGGTGCCACTCTGTCCAGCCATGCCTGTCCCAGTTCTGGTTGTCATGCTTACCAGTGGGAGTGGCAACCCAAGAGGGAGGTGCCCACTGTTTTCCAACTGGATCCATTCCTACTCCCAGATCTTGCACTCTGCAGTTGGTTCTGCAGTTTAACCCCCAGAGCCAGCAGCTGCTAGCTGATGTTGTGGTAAAGCCTAACCAACCCACACAAACTCTGGCTTATGCATGCACCAGTAGAAACAATCAACCCAGCCTGGCTTTTCCCTAATCAGGCTTACATGAGGCCAACAGGTGCTGTAGCCCTGCTTGGCCTGGTCTGCCCCATCCCAACTCTCACGCTCACCAGTGGGAGTGGTGATCCAACAGGGGAGCCCCAGGCAGCCTTGCTACTTGGTTTACGCCACCCCCCCCACCCGCTGATTCTCACGTGTGCTGTTTGGGTGCCACAGGCCAGTATGCCTTGGGCTGCCTCACCTTGGAGTTTACCAGTGGGTGTTGTAGTCTGGCTGGACCTGGCCCATCCCCAATTCCAGCTCACACTGGTAGAGGCTATAGCCTAGCCCAGCCTAGCCAGTTCCCAGTCCCGGCCCTCATATGAACTGGTATGTGTTGTGGCCGAACGAGGCCTAGCCCACACTGTACTCTGGTGCTTGAATTTGCCAGTGGGTGGTGTGGATTGACCCAGCCTGGTCTGCCCTGACCTGAGCCAAATGTATGCAATGGGTACCATTACCTGGCCTGGTCTGGTAGCATTCCATCTGTTGATTCACTACCCAAATATCACAACAGCCAGGAATGGGCCAGACTGAAGCCAGGAGCAGGAACTCAATCCCCGGTCTCCCACCAGGGGTTCAGGAATGCAAGTACTGGAGTCATTATCTGATGCCTCCCAGGTTGCCCATTAGCTATCAAGAACCTGGACTGGAAGTGAAATAGTTAGACCCTGCATGATGGCTCAGCAGTTAAATCATGTGCCGGTTCATGTTCTGGCTGTTCCACTTCACACCCAGCTCCCTACTTGTGGCCTGGGAGAGCAATAGAAGATGGCCCAGAGCCTCTGGACCCTGCACCTGTGTGGGAGACCCAGAAGAAGTGCCTGACTCTTGGCTTCGGATTGGCCCAGTTCCAGCTGTTGCAACCACTTGGGGAGTGAATCAGCGGATGGAACTTTCTCTGTCTCACCTCTCTGCAAATATGACTTTCCAATTAAAAAAAAATCTTAAAAAAAGGAAATATAATAGTCAGGGCTCAAATCAGGCACTCTGATACAGGATGCATACACATTGAGCAGCAATGTGCTGCTATGGCACAGAGTCTGCCCTCAGCAAACTTGTTTTTGGTAATGAGAAAGAATATGCTCTAAAGTAATGGTAAAAAAGTATGTATAATAAATATAGATACCAGCAACAATAAATTGTCATCAAGTATGATGTAGATTTCATGTGCTATACTTTTATATAATTTTTATATAAATAGTAGTATAGTTGATTTGTTTGCACCAGGACCACCACAGACATGAGTAACACATTGTGATATGTTCTTTTTTTGTAGCCTTTTTAACAGAAATATATTTTTGGTGGTGTGTACAGCCCAGTCTGGCATCATTCACCTCACCTTGGCATTTGCTGGTGGGTACTACATTCTGCCCCCACTTCCAGCTCATGCTGGTGGGTGCTGCAGCCTTGCCCAGCCCATCCAGCCTCCAGTCATGATCTAATGTGAACTGGTTAGTATTGTGGCCCAGTCCCGCCTGTCACACACCCTGTCCTAGTGCTCACACTTGCCAGTGGGTGCTATGATCTGGGCTAATCTGGCTTGCCCCCAGACCTGAGCCACACATATTGCCAGCAGGCACTGTAACTTGGCTTGGTTTGGGCTGCCCCTAGGCCTGGTGGGAGTTATTGGGGGCCACCCTGACTAGGCCACAGAACCTGCTGGTATGTATGAAGACTGAGCCTGTGATGGGCTGTGGTGGGATGCAGCACCCATTGGTTCATATGAGAAATGGGGTTGGTGTTGGAGCTGACCAGGCAGCTGCACCCATGGGTATGTACATTAGCTGGTATAGGAAATGGACTGAACTTGACTTTGCACTGGCTGGCACACACAAGAATCAAGTTTGAGGTCACCCAGGAGAGGTTTCTTGGGGACTCCCTACCTAGACAGCTAGATTCAAACCCCCAGCCACAGGAAAATCACAACATACGTGGTCTGACTTTGAAGTGCTTGTATTAGGACTAAGGAGTCATTTGCTGATTCCTGTGCAGTGGTCAGAGTGTCCAGATGTACGTAGGGGATATGACAGCCAGTTCATCAGAGGACAGAAAGCAAAACAGGTTGGACTACTCTTCTGGTCAAGCATTGCAACATGTTCCTGACCCTGTGAATTCACTAAGGTGGACTTGGTCAGTCAATAGACCTTGAAAATGCTTTCTCTCAGGACTGGCTTAGTAGCCTAGTAGCTAAAGTCCCTTGCCTTGCAATGCACTAGAATCTTGTATGGTCACTGGTTCATGTCCCAGCAGCTCCACTTCTCATCCAGCTCCTTGTTTGTGACCTGGGAAAGCAGTCTAGGATAGCCCAAGGCTTTGGGACCCCGCACCCGTGTGGGAGACACGGAAGAAGATCCTGGTTCCTGACTTCAGATTAGCGCAATTTCTGGCCATTGTTGCCGCTTGGGGAGTGAATCAGACAGAAGATTTTCCTGTCTGTCTGTCCTTTTCTCTGTATATCTGATTTTCCAATTAAGAAAAATAAAAACATTTTAAAAAAGGGAAAAAAAAGAAAATATTTTCTCAATTCTAGTGCAATGAACCCAACAACATCTCAGAACTATCAAAACCACCCAAGTAAAGCCCTTAGAACATTCTTCCCCATCTAAAGGGTTCTAAGGTATCACCAGATGACCGCCCCCGCTAAATCCCCAGGTGTTGATGTAGTTTGACAGTAAGGAGTGTCCCCTCCCTATCCTCCAGTGCAGATACATAGGGAAAAAAAAAGTAACATTTGTCCCACGCACTTTCCTCTGTACATGACCCTCTCTACTCTAATCTGAGTTCCACATCCTTCTCACCTCTGTAAATAATGTTAAAAATAAAAAAAAAAATTTTTAAAGAAAGATGTGTCCAACTTTCTAGGCAGATGGAGGGAGGAAATGTATGGCCCTCAGGAAGACATGGTAGAGCAGCAAGGCAATGAATGTAATAATTTATTAGACATAAGGAAATAAGGGAGAGAGGAGCTTGATAAAACCACAGTTATCTACATTATAATCACTGACAAATACTAAGAGTATGGAAGGGATAGTACAATTGGGGATAAACAATGAGTTTAGTTTTGGATTGCACGAAGTTTGGGGCGCCTGGAGAGTATTCAGATAGATATACAAAAGGGCAGTTGGATACACAGTTCTAGGCATTGTGAAGAGATATTGATTTTAAAGGGCAGGCAGTTCTGTTTCTCATCGATAGCTAGTTCTCTCCTCCTGGTCAAAGCTCCCTATGGTTGGATAAGTTGGACTGGCCAATGGACTGATGCAAATAAGGTGTACTTCTCTTTTTGCTACACTTAATTGCTGATGTAAGGCCTCCTCAGACCGCCCTCCCCTGCCCCATCCCACCGTGAGATGAGGTTGGAAACGCTAAAGCTGGGTTGCTGAGTCCTCACAGGGAGGATAGATTTCTTGGACAACCGTCCAGATCTGCAGTTCATTCTGTGTGAGGAAAAGGTGTTACACTTTTTCATGGTAAGTTACTGAGATTCTGAGGATACTTTCTTATCTCCTGTGCACTAATCTATCCTTTCTAATTCAACGTGCAATACAGATTAGGAAGTAATCCGAATATATACAATAAGAAGCCATGAGGATGGGCAAGAGCATTGGGTACTGGGGCTGGGGACCTAGGATGGAACTCTGAGGAAGGCCAGTATCTAACAGGGGAACAGAAGTGCACCTGCTTGGGAGATCTTCCTTTCTGCCTCTCTCCTCTCTGTATACCCACCTTTCCAATAAAAATAATTCAATCTTTTTAAAAAGAAATTGTTCGTTACAAAAAAAAAAACCAGAAGTAGTGTGAGCACAAGCCATTAAAAGCCATGGGAAGACAGGAAACAAAGAAAAGCTGTGGCCAAATGCTGCTAAACAAGGGATCAAGCAGGATGAAGTCAGGAATCAGCTGGAAGTTGGGGAATGAGGAGGTGGGGTTATCTTTCTCTTGGCTGAAACAGCATATGTGTAGTAGTGGTGAGATCTTCATTAGTTCAGGTTTTTGTTGTCATCGTTTGGCTGGGGTGCTTGTCCAATTTGCTATGTTCTCCTGCTTCTGCTATGGCACCAAATGGGCTGCCATATTCTCCAGGTGCATTAGGTTCTGTGTCCATTGCTCCACCTTTTTACTGAGGGCATATTTCTGCAGGCAAGTCCAAGGACCCAAGCCAGGTGACCTGAGCTCCACTGGATTCCCCACTCCTGGGGCTCATGAACCTGGCACCTACCTCTCAGGTAAGCATGGGACCCAGGCCAACTGACCCAAGCTGTGCTAGCTCCCCTGCCCCTGGGGCTCACAAACCCAGCACCCACCTTGTAAGCAAGTGGACATAGCAGCCCAGGCCAGGTGATCCAAGCCCCACTAGATCCCCTGCCCCTGGGGTTCATAAACCCGGTACCCACCTAGTAGGTGACCATAGCCCCACCAGCCTCCCCAGTTCTCAGGGATTAAGAATCCAATATCCACTGACCCCAGGCTGGCATGGCTTGCCTCACCTCAGCATCCACTATCATATTGTGCAGCCTGGCTCAGCCTAGTCTGCCACCAGTTCCAGCTCCTGCTGGTGGGTGCTGCAGCCTATCCCAGCCCCAGCCTGATTACTGTCCTGGCTCTAATGTGAACTGGCTGGTGCTGTGGCCTGATATGACTCCTCCAGCAACCTGTTCTGGTTTTCAATTTTGCCAGTGGATGTAATGAATTGGCAGGGTCTGTCCCCAGACCTGACCCACATGTGCTATGCAATGGCACTGGTCCCCTGACAATCTGGTTTTTACGCTTGATAATAGCCAAAAGGTCGAGAAGCCATGACAATCTGATTTTTATGCTAGATTAGATCATTAGCATCAGTAAATATTAACCCAAATGATCGTCAAATTCTCTCAAATATTTCCTGGTATTTCAGTTGCTCATGTAAGTACATGCAAATTCTTATACATGTATGGGAATATCAAAGATAAATCTAGGATCTCATCTGATGGACCTTTAAAAAAAAAACTGTGATGAAATACATAAAACAGGGCTCTGCCCATCACCACTATCTTGGCCAGAGGGGCCAAAGGGGAGTTCAACCTTGGGGTTTGGGTGGAAGGAGCTCCTAGCAGTGTGGCAGCTGCTGGGGTACCTGAGCCAGGTCGGACTCAATGCTTGGGGCCCTAGCCCCAGTCACCGATACCAAGCAGTGTGTGAGTCCAGGGCTTGCCTAGGCCCAAGAATTTTCTCCCTTCATGGTAAGTACGCTGTGAAGGGATCTTTTGGGAGCTCAGGTCAGTCCCTGGCTCTGCACACTGCTACCATCTTGGGTTTGCAGGTAGCCAGAGTACCAATTGGCACCAGGCTCCACCTGATGGCTGCCTGGTGATGAACTCTAGGACCTAAGGGATGTGGAATTACTGTCTAGGGATATCCATGGATAAGGCCAATGTGCATGTAGGTGAGGAATGAATCTTGAGAGACTCCCAATGAAAGGTAAGCGAGGGGACTGAGACCTGATGGTTTAGAGGGGAGAAACTGAAAGATCTGTATGGGTCAGACTGATACAACAGCCCACACTGGGAGCCCTGAATAGGGCTTGTTAGCATGGAACATTGCTGACCACCACATGCCAGTCCACATGAAAGATAGGGCTGGGGACCTGTCTAGCAGGACTAGATCCCAGAACCTGATAGGTCACATTAGGCAGGGCCATGACAACAACCAGCATGCGAGAGAACAAGGTCCAGGGGTAGATTCTGTGAGGGATATGTGGGCCCAACCCTGTGGAAATACAAGTCCTGCTGGTTAGCGCAAGAGTTGGGGTGGGTGGCCTGGTGCGGTAACCTAGCAGCTAAAGTCCTTGCTTTGCATGTAGCAGGTTCCCATATGGGCACCAATTCTAATCCCGGCAGCCCTGTTTCCCATCCAGCTCCCTGCTTGTGGCCTGGGAAAGCAGTCGAGGACGGCCCAAGGCCTTGGGACCCTGCACCCACGTGTGGGAGACCTGAGAGGCTCCGGGCTTCTGGCTGTGGATCAGCTCAGCTCTGGCCATTTCAGTCACTTGGGCAGAAGATCTTTCCTCTCTGTCTCTCCTCCTTTCTGTATATCTGACTTTCCAATAAAAACAAATCTTAAAAAAAAAAGTTTGGGTGGGGATGGGCTGAGTAAGTGTGACCATGGAACCTGCCATCACTCACGGGTACAGGCACTGAGAATAGTCTTTGCAGTCGAGGCTGCAGCACCAACACGTGTGGGGTATCCAAAACAGGGTGTGGGGGTAGGTCGGGCTGTAATATTCACCAGCTCATACAAGGCCAAGATGCAGGGGTAGGCTATACCGAGCAAGGGCCAAGCACCCACTGGAATGCATGATATCTGGGTCTGGGTGTAGGCCGAGTTGGGGAACGTGGGAAACTCCTCTAGTGGGTCATAGCTTCTACTGGTGAACACGTGGTCCAGGCCTGGGGGTTGGGCAGGCTGGGCAAAGCTGAGAAAACCTTAGCTTACCAGCAAGTGCAGAAACCAGGCTGGAGTGCAGGTCATGCTGGGTTAGGCTGTCACACCTATCTGTCTGCATGAGCCAGGGATGGGAACCGACTGAACAGGGCCAGGTTCCAGCACCTGCCAGTGACAGCTGGGACTGGGGGCAGGCCAGGTCATGCCAGGCTACAGCATCCAAAGGCAAAGGCCATAACAAGTGAGGCAGTATGTCAAGCCGGGTCAGAGCAAGCACTGGGATGCGCAAAATCTATGGCTGGGATCGGGTCTGGTTGGGGAGCAAAGGGGACACTCTGGCTGGGTTGTGATTCCCACTGGTGAACATAAGCTGGAGTGGTGCCTGTGTTCTGGTCTGGATATAGCTGCAGGGTTCCTTGGCATATGTGTGTGGGCTGGGTCTGGGATGCACCAGACTGGCCTACACTCCAGCACCCACTGGTGCTTGTGAGAACCAGGGTAGGTATAGAGCAGGCTAGGCTGCTAGGTTTTTGCCCCTGCTGAGCCAGATGTGAGCTGTGTCTCAGTTGGACTAGGCATGGCTGAGCTGTAACACCAAATAATAAAAACCAGGGCCCGGCGGCGTGGCCTAGCAGCTAAAGTCCTTGCCTTGAATGTGTCGGGATCCCATTTGGGCACCGGTTCTAATCCCGGCAGCTCCACTTCCCATCCAGCTCCCTGCTTGTGGTCTGGGAAGGCAGTCAAGGATGGCCCAATGCTTTGGGATCTTGCACCTGTGTGGGAGACTTGGAAGAGGTTCCCGGCTTCGGTTCCCAGCTTCAGATCGGCAAAGCACCGGCCGTTGCACTCACTTGGGGAGTGAATCATCAGACAGAAGATCTTCCTCGCTGTGTCTCTCCTCCTCTCTGTATATCTTTGTAATAAAAATAAATAAATTTTTAAAACAAAACAAAAACAAATAATAAAAACCAGAGTGGGTAAAGACCGGTCAGCAAAGTCACTGTTCCTGCTAGGTCAGGAGGTGGACTAAGGAGGGCTGACCCATGGACTCACCAGTGGGTGCAAGATCTGCAGTTGGGTGAGGTTCTGATGAAGGAGCATGGGCAACTCCTCTGTTAGGACACAGTCCCTGCAAGTGAGTGCAAGAACCACGACATGGAGCAGCCCAGACCAGGCCAGATAGTGGTACCTACCAGCATACATTTGGCACAGGAGGGTGGCAAACCAGGTAGGGCCAACTCACATCACCTGCTGGTGAATCGAAACACCAGAACAGTGTGGATCAGGCCAAGTTCGGTCGCAACACATACCAGTACACATTACGACTGGGATTGGGTGCTTGCTGGGCTGGGCTAGGCTGTATCACCCACTAGAGTGAGCTACAAACTTGGGGGTGGGCCAGGCCTGGCTACCCAAACAGCACACTTGAGAATCAGCGGGGGAGTGGGTGAAGCCGGGAGTGGGTGAAGCCGGCAGTGGGGCTGCTTGGGGCCCCCCTGCTGGATCACCACTCCCACTGGTGAGCGTGAGAGTTGGGATGGGGCAGACCAGGCCAAGCAGGGCTACAGCACCTGTTGGCCTCATGTAAGCCTGATTAGGGAAAAGCCAGGCTGGGTTGATTGTTTCTACTGGTGCATGCATAAGCCAGAGTTTGTGTGGGTTGGTTAGGCTTTACCACAACATCAGCTAGCAGCTGCTGGCTCTGGGGGTTAAACTGCAGAACCAACTGCAGAGTGCAAGATCTGGGAGTAGGAATGGATCCAGTTGGAAAACAGTGGGCACCTCCCTCTTGGGTTGCCACTCCCACTGGTAAGCATGACAACCAGAACTGGGACAGGCATGGCTGGACAGAGTGGCACCCACCAGCAGGTGTGTGGGCTAGACAGTGAGGCTGGTTGGGTTGAACTAGGCTTCAGTACCCATTGTTGGTATGTATGAGAACTGAACGGGATGTGGGACAGACAAGACCAGCTTGCTGTACACACTGGCAAACATGGGAACCAATGCAGGGAGCAGACTTGGTGGGGTTATTGTGGGTCACTCAGACTAGGCTGTAGCTCCCACTGGTTTGCATGAGGGCCAAGTGTGTGGCGGGCAAGATCGGGCTGAGCTGAAACACCCAACGGTTTGTGTAGAAGACAGGGCTGGAGACAGAACTGACCCAGCAACTGCAACTACCAGCATATGCATAAGCTGACTGGGGTGATGGACTATGCTGAACCCTGTATTGGCAGGCACACACAAGAATCAGGTCTGGGATCACCTCAGATGAAGTTTCTTTGGCGATTCCCCAACTAAATCGCTGGACTCAGAACTCCAATTGTGGAGAGAATTGCAGGTTCCACGGTCTGACCATGGAGTGTATGTCTCAGAGCTGGTTCTCCTCAGTGGCTCAGATGGAGCAGTGGACAGCATATCCAGGTGCACGTGGAGGATACGGCAGTACATCGGAGCCTGCAGAGGACACCTGGTATCATAATGGAGGACACAGGACTGATCAAATTGATCAACTACCCCAGTCAAGAGTTGGCAGTGAATATCTGGGCAAACAGAGACTCTAGGGTGGACTATGTCAACCAGTGTATTCTGGAGAGATTACATTGTGCTCGGAGTGGTGAGACTGGCAGTAACTCAGACTTGTTGAACTATCAAAAGCTCTTGAGCAGGACTGTGGAGCATGCTCCCCATCAGGGACCCTGGGGTGGTGTCAGGTGGCTGTCTTCCATCCCAGGGTGCAGAAGTGTTCGGGAGGCTGGGTGTGGTTTCTCCCCTTCTCTCCCCTCTTCCCCTAGACACAGGAGGGGAAAAAAATGTGGACATAATGGTTTCACCCACCTTCCTGTAGCCCTTGACCCTTTGTACCCTAATCAACAATGTAAAAATATAAAAAATAAAAATATTAATCTTTTAAAAGAGAATATGTTTAAACTTTATGAAAAATGAAATTAAATGGGAAGTTCATTTTTAAGAGAACAGTCCACTATAGAATAATCTGTCATGTTCCATAGGAGGAGCCTCATACATCTTGTGTTCGCTGCGTCTCCTGATTGCATCAAGAGGTCACATGGAATGACTCAGCTATGCCAGCTAAGTTTGGGTAAGTACTAAGATACTCACACAGTGACAGAATTGCTTAACACACTTCTCGGAAATTGGGCCCACTGTGCAGTGATGTGTAACTGCACATATTTTGCTTGGATTTAAAAACCTTTCTCGGGTCTGGCACTGTAGCCTAGTGACTGAAGTTTTCACTGCTCACGCAATTGGATCCCATATGGGTGCCGGTTCTAATCCCGACAGCTCCACTTCCCATCCAGCTCTCTGCTTGTGGCCTGGGAAAGCAGTCGAGGACAGCCCAAAGTCTTGGGACCCTGCACCTGAGTGGGAGACTTGGAAGAGGCTCCTGGCTGCTGACTTCGGATTGGCTCAGCTCTGGCTATGCGGTCACTTAGGGAGTGAATCAGTGGGCAGATCTTCCTTTCTGTCTCTTGGTCTCTCTCTATATATGTATATATATCAGAATTTGCAATAAAAATAAACATATCTTTTAAAAAAAAACCTTCCTCATCTGGCTAATCCATCTATGGAACCATTTTTCACCTTTTACCCTCCACAAATACCTACTCTTGAACCATGCCAAAAATACAGAAATACTTCATCTGAACCTCAATTTCAGCCAATGCTTGATCCTGGGGTACCGTTCCCACAGTTCTCCTTTTCCCCGTCTACTCAGACTTTATCCAGGTTCCAGCCTCTCTCGCTGTGCCCCACAACCCACTCCAGCTGAAGGGTAGCCCTCACGCAGCCTTTCAGGGTTTCTCTAGCTCTGTCCTCTCCCAGCCCTGGGTGTTCCCCTGCCCTCTGTGTGACACCCTGGACCCCTTGCCCCTGCTTCCACTGCTGAGCTCAGTTCTCAGTGTGGGTGGCTACTCCTTGGAGGGGACTGCACAGTCACCCATCCTCTCAAATCACCTGTCCCAATGGTTTACTCTTAATTCTTTCCCAGTGTCTCAATTATCTCTTGTTGACTAGTCAGGAACCTTTCTGTCCTCTCTGAGAAAACCAAGACATCATCTGGCCCATAGCTTTTAGTTAATGGGTATATTTATTAAGATTATTTTATGAACAAATTTTTATGGACAAGTGATTAGACTTCTCTTCAGAGGATTTCAAGTCCGGTTGTTGATTCTTAACCCTGCTCTTTATTTCTTTCTATCAGTCCTCTCTTTCTTACCAAAATAGACATAAACATAAGATTCTTGATGGCAGTAATAACGTCAGTATGATGACCTCCACAACATCCTGCAGAATGTTTAAAGAATCTATACTTAATTAGAAATAAACTTGTCTTCCTCTGTTATGTTCTGCTCTTCACATGCCAAAAGGTATTTTTTGAAAAGCTCTCTGCTTATAGGGTTAAAAGTACGTGTATGTTCTATTAACCTCAAAGTACGTGTATGTTCTATTAACCTCAAAAAGGAAGTCAGGCTTGCACACAGCATGATGGGGTCAGGGGCAATGACGGTAGAAGCTGTTTTGATTTCATTTCTGGAAAGTTGGAAGTAACCAGAAGTATGTGACAAGTTCCGTCTTAGGCAACTGGGTCTTATGATCAGAGTTTTTCTTACAAGGTAGATGCATTTACCACTTTCCTCCAATCTGAATCAGAGAGCTCTTCACCAAGAGAAAAGACCATTGAACTGCTCGTGGCTGCTCTGCTTTTTTTCCAGTGTTGGAAAGACTGTTTTTAATGGATGGAGTCCACAGCCTCCAGTGCCTCATGAAAAAGTGAAGAAGTCTAAATATTACTGATTCTATTCTAACTTAGGCTTCAGCCAAACATCTAGATCATTCTTCTGCCTTCCTCTCCCTGAAATTGTAAGTAGATGCTGACTAATAGTGCTGCCTCGCAGGGTAGGGTAACCTATGGTAGCATGCCATGGGGTGGGGGGGGGGGTGGTGCGTGCAACCAGGACCATGGATGGGAAGGCCAAGATTTTACAGAAATGAAAAGCCTCTTGTCCTCCTGCTCCCCCATTGAGCAGCCCTCATCCAAGTTCATGCTCTACTTAGTGTGAACCTTAAGTTAGTACATGATATTCCAATCCCTGTGATGGTCTGCAAAGAGCATGTGTGGACCTGTAAATTAGTAAAAGAATAAAATGTGCCAAAAATGTGCCACACGGTGGATTCTGTGTGGACTGAGGCTTCCCATCATCATGGCCCCAGCAGCTCCTCAACTCCCCTGTTTGCAACTGTCCCATTACCAAATTTATTTGATCTTGAAGTGCATGCTCGCTTGCAAGGAACTTGATTGTTGCTACTGTTCTAACTGGTACATGGTGATGAGGTTTCCTTCTCCCATACTTCCCCCGTGTCTGAGGACTTGGCCGTTGATGCTTGAAAGATGAACACTTCGGGGCCAGTACCGTAGTGCAGTAAGCTAAGCTTCTACGGCTCTGGCATCCCAGACGGGTACTGCTTTGAGTCCCAGCAGCTCCACTTCCAATCCAGCTCCCTGCCAATAGCCTGGAAAAGCCATTTGGGGATTGAAACAACTGATGGAAGAGCTCTCTGTCTCTTTTTTCTCTCTCTGTAACTCTACCCTTCAACTAAAAATAATCTTTTTTAAAAGAAGAAAGATGAACACTTTTAACATATATTTGATGGCATTTGTTGTCTAAATTACTGTGAAATATAGTGGAAATAACATATCCAGAACTTTTTAAAATATTTATCCTATTTTTATTGGAAAGGTAGATTTACAGGTAGAAGAAGAGACATAGCAAGATCTTCCATATGCTGGTTCATTTCCCAAAGGGCTGTAATGGCTCAAGCTGAGCCGATCCGAAGCCAGGAGCCAAGAGCTTCTTCCAGGTCTCCCATCTGGGTGCAGGGTCCCAAGTCACTCACTCAGTCGTTCCTCACACTTATTTCTGCACTTGCCAAGCCAAATTTGGGTTTTAACTGGCAATCTTCCATATTCTGGCAGGAAGGATGCCCTGGTTGCATTCAGATATTTCTTATGTTGTTTTATAGTTTTATACATCAGTCTACTGTGAGTAAGTTGGTGGGAATCAGTTCTGGAGCAATTGTTCAATTCCTGGTGCCCAGAAAAAAAATGACAAAAACATTTTTTTAAAAGATGCATTTACTCTTATTGGAAAGGCAGATTTACAGAGAAAGGGAGAGATAGAAAGATCTTGCATCTGCTGGTTCATTCTGCAAGAAAGCAGGAGCCTCTTCCGGCTCTCCCACGCAGGTGCAGGGTCCCACATCTTTGAGCCATCCTCCACTGCTTTCCCAGGCCACAGGCAGGGAGCTGGATGGGAAGTAGAACAGCCATATGGGATCCCAGGGCTTAAAGGCTGAGGATTAGCCAGTGGAGTCATTCCGTACCTAACAAAGCCGAGGACTGGGTGCTCGTTGTGGTAACCACACCAGGTAAAGGATGTGACAAGTGGCGGCACTTGAACTCCCTCTCTCAGCCACTGCTCAGACATCCCATTGCGGTGTCTCCAAGAATTAGCCCTTTGCTGCCTCAAGTGTCCTGGGATTCCTTTTTTTCATTCTCAGGAGAAGACAGCATGGGAGGAAGGAACTCCACACCCAACCCCAGAAAGGGTAAGTTCAGAACAGAAACCATCACCTTTCTCATTTTTAAGTTAAAACAAACATGGAGGGGCTGATGCTGTGGCATATCAGGCTAATCCTGATGCCTGCAGCATCAGCATCCATATGAGTACTGGTCCTAGTACTGTCTGCTCCACTTTCTTTCATTTATTTATTTATTTATTTATTTATTTATTTATTATTTTATTTTTTAAATTAATTACATTGCATTATGTGACACAGTTTCATAGGCTCTGGGATTCCCCCATCCCCTCCCCGTGCCCTGCCCCCATGGTGGATTCCTCCACCTTGTTGCTGTATTACAGTTCAAATTAAGTCGAGATTCTTTCATTGCAAACATATACCAAGCATAGAATCCAGCATCTTATTGCCCAGATAAATTCAATGGTTTCTTGGGACACCATCTCTGGTCTGAAGGTAGAGCTGGCAGAATATCATCCCGATCAATTAAAAACCACAACATAACATCAACAACAATTTAGAACATTATGGAATTAATTGACATGTTATTGAGTAACCAATATGTTAAAAAATGCAAGTTCTTAACCACATCCTGTGACTACTTCATTGACATTTCAAATTTAGTTTATATACAACCAGCTTCTATACACCTTAAAATGGCTATAGGGTACAATTCAGCTGTCTCATGTCTATTTTCATTTTAGTATTTAACAGTTTATAATGTTGAAGCATAATTTTGCCTAACTTGGCAGATTTTAGGATAGTCTAAACTGGGTTTTAACTCTAACAAGGCATATGTCAACAGTTGAAGTGCAGAACAGTTTTAGGAGGGGTGTGCAGAGAAATCTTCAACACCTTAGTGAGGAGTAACTAATCTTTGTGTCCTACCTAGTAAGGTATGTCTGCTCCACTTTCAACACAGCTCCTTGCTAATGGCCTGGGAAAGCAGCAGAGGATGACCCAGGGCCTTGAGCTCCTGCACCCACATGGGAGAAACCCACCTGGCTTCATATTGGCCTAGTTCCAGCCATTGTGGACATTTAGGGAGTGAACCAGCATGTGGAAGATGTCAAGATATCTCTCTCTCTCTTGCTTCAATTCTGTCTTTGAAATAAAAATAACTAAATCTCAAAAAGTGGCTAAAATCCTTGCCTCGCACACTCCAGGATCCCATGTGGGTGCCGATTCTAATCCCCAGGGGCCCTGCTTCCCATCCAGCTTCCTGCTTGTGGCCTGAGAAAACAATGGAGGACAGCCCAAAGCCTTGGGACCTTGTACCTGCATGAGAAGCCCAGAAGAGGCTCCAGCCTCCTGCCTTTGGTTCAGCTCAGTTCTGGCCGTTTCTACCACTTGGGGAGTGATATAATGGGTGGAAGATCTTTGTATTTGTCTCTCCTCCTCTCTGTTTATCTGACTTTCCATAAATACATAAGTAAATAAATAAATAAATAAATAAAGCTGGGAGAGCTGGAAATTGTGCTGAGGGATTATTAAAAGATTATACTGGCTTGTTCATCTCTGAAATGGGAAGATTCAGTTTTATCATCACAAAAATCTCAACACCAGGTGCAATGAAAGTGATGGGGCAAGGACACAAGTCCGGCTGCCACAGCCATTAGAATCCCCAAATACAGAATCTGGACATGAATAGCAGAGACCTGACTGGCGCCCATGTGGGATGACAAAGCTGTTGACAGAGGCTCAGTGTGCTAGGCCATTGTGCTGGCCTTATCTGAAACTCTTACACGGGAAGGATTTGCTGAAAAGTGGCAGACACGCTAATGTCTTTCTTGTTGCTCTCTGATAGACAGTCAAGGCATCCTTTCCACAACAATCCCAACGACAACCCCAACTACAGCCCTAACGACAACCCCAACTACAGCCCCACCAACAAGCCCTGTAGCCTGTCTCCAGAAACAGTATGTGAGAATTCACTTCTCTGCCTCATCCTGGACTACATGGAGTTTGGTTTTTTAATTAATTGTTGGAGTTTGGGGAATTCAGGGAGGGCTATGGGGCGAAAAGACCACAAACAATGGAAAAGCTACACCAGTTTTTTTTTCCCAGGAGTGTGGTTCAGAGCTTGGTGTTCCCCAAGCTTGCTTATAAAATTTGCTATAGGGAGCTTACGAACATCATGTGTATGTACTGGCACAAGGGCCAAATTTGTGTGTGTGGGCGGGGGGAGGGTAGAAATCCACAACTTCCACTGAGGCCTCCAACACTCAAATAGGTCTGGAAGTGAAGGCAGAAGTTGAAAACAAGTGGGTAAGAGTGAAAGTCAGAGGCTCACCTGCTGGTGGGTTGGTGGGTAGTTCTCATTCGGGCCTGCAGGAAAGGTCCTCAAAGACACCCAGAGGTTCACGTGCTCCCTGTCTTTGCCCAAACAGCGATGAACATTTAGTCTTGGCCTTCTTTGCTGGGATTCTACTGACCTTGTTGCTGCTGGCCTTTGTCTTCCTCCTCCGAAGGAGCCACAGGAAATGTGAGTGGTCTCCCAGGAAGGGAACAGCCCTTCACCCTCTGCCCTTGCAAAGAGCTAGCTAGCAGTGAAAAGGAGGAGTGTGCTGGGGTGCAAACCCCTCTGCTCAGCTTGCACTACCTGCTGACTTAGCCCTAGGACCCCCTCAGTTGCTCTTGCTTCTGCCCCACCCATCCTCTCCACCTCACCTCTTGTTTGGAGTAAGAGGTTCTTGTCCTGCTGGGCACTCCTGCTGAGACGTTTGTCCCTCTTCTTCCTGGAATTTGTTGCAGGTCGCTCCAGTCCCAAGGCCTTGGATCCTCACTCAGATCCTCCAGCCAAGGTAAGATGCCCAGGCCATATCCGGGACTCCAGAGGACCACGGCCATTCCAATGCCCCTCTGTGCTTGGCACTGTCAGCTAGAATATTGCTGCTACATTCTGGACACAGGGCTAGAGATTCTTTGTAGAATTCTCATATCTTTGGATCTCCTCTGGCCAAACCTTCATTCAGGGTGTTTCTAAGAAGACGTCTCTGCTCCAAATGGAACTTGTTATTCTTTCTTTTTCTCCTCCTGCAGGTTTCCTCCACACCAGATGAGTCACTCACCTATGCCAGCATGTTATTCAAGATCTCGGGAGAAAAGACTAAGAACCATGCTACAAAAGCAGAAGCCACTGTCTACGCTCAGGTTAAGGCAGCAAACTCACCCCACCTTTCCAGTGAGATTTGAATCTGGCTCCTCTCGTCCCAGCTCCATCTCTGCCTACTGTTTTCCCCCTGTGAAAAAATTTGAACCACAGCCTAGCCTGGGTGAAACTGCAGTTGGGGTTGTGTAGGGAAGACCAGGCAATGCAAGCAACAGTTCTGAGGACCAACAACCAGACTTTTTTCCTGGACAGAGAGGAGGTGCCTGACCTTCCCACTTGAACTCACAGCCTGTTAGACACTTGAAGACAACTGTTTCCCTTGATGTGTGGAGTAAAGAACTCAGGGCACTAACATCCACCAGCATCATTGAAAGGAATCAGCCAAATGAATGATCCACCAAGAATTTCAAACAAACGCAAACTCTTCACAGTGATGACTCCCTCATCATCTATTTGTCTACCCTGTCACCTTCTTCAAAACCAGAAGTCCTGAGCTCATCCATAGCCAAAACAACCAGCACAGGTGCTGGTGTTCTGGAACAAGCTCAAGGTTGACTAGTGTCACAGGTCTCATACTCTGCCACTCATCAGTGGCCATTCATTTATCCAAGTTGGTTAAATACTTTTAAAGTCTCAAATCCTTCATCTTCGAAACAGGGACAAAAGCATCTACCTCTTAAAAAGAAGATTAAATAAAATATTTCTATACATAAGCATCCCAGAGTTTCACTCAACAAATGTAAAGTCTCTATTGCATAAGAACTTTTCAAATATGGATTTCTATCTTCTTGCAACAGCACAAGAAATATGCATGACATTAGATAAGGTTAATGTTAAATCCTCCAAATCGCAGTGGATAATCACCTAAACAATATCATGTAAAATGCCAGTAAGATTATTTTTTTTCACTAGAAAATAGTACTCTAAAGTTTCTATGTGGAAAAAAAAGAAAGAATAAGGAAATACATCTAGAATACACAGTAAAAGTAAATCAGGAAGGCTAGCCCTAATAGCTAACTAAAAGTACTTGCTTTATTAAGCAATATGAATTAAAACAATCTCAATGGTACATGAAAATATAATTTAATGAAATCACATAAAAAAGGACAAAAATACCAGAATATATAGGGAAATTTGTAATAGAATGAAAATGAATTTCAAATCATTTAGGGGGAATGGTTTATCCAATAAATGGTATTGAGATAAAAGAGTGAGCTTGTAAATGAAAAAAACTCCATAGCTTACTGCTTTATTAAAAGAAATTGAAATTAAACATAGTTTTTTGGGTCTCTGAGCGTCACCATTGTGGCCATAAAGAGCAAGAAACCTAAAACAGATTGCACCAAAAAGTCAGGAAGAAAGTGATTGATCCATTTTCTTTTCTCTTTTTTGAGATTTATTTTTATTTGAAAGGCAGAGTTTCAGCAGAAAGAGAAGAAGAGACAGAGAGAAAGAAATCTTCCATCTGCTGGTTCATTCCCCAAATGGCCGCAATGGCTGGAGCTGGGCAGATCCAAAGCCAGGAGCCAGGAGCTCCTTCTGGATCTTCCACATGGGTGCAGAGGCCGAAGGACTTGGGCCATCTGAGGCTGCTTTCCCAGACCATTAGCAGAGAGCTGGATTAGAGGTGAAATAGCCAGGACTTGAATTGATGCCCATAAAGGATGCCACTCAACTTGCCACTTAATAGCACCAGCTCCAGTTAACCAATTTTCTAAGAAAGATGAGATTGACATGAAATCACCTGTGAAGTTCAATACGAGAAACACTGGGAAAACACTAGTCAGAAAAACTCAATGTGTCTACGGCCATACCACCCTGAACGCACCTAATCTCGTCTGATCTCAGAAAAACTCAAGAAAAGCCTCTCTGCTGGCCTCAAAGGTGTTCTATTTGAAACTAGTCTTTCAGATATGCAGAATGATGAATTGAACTTAGAAAATTCAGGCTAATTATGGAGGATGTTCAGGCCAAAAGCTGTGTCACTAAATTCTATGGTGCAGATCTGACTCAGGATAACGTATGTTGTCGCAGACTTAAAATTGACAGTGCAAGGCTGAAGTTTAAGTTGACATCATGACTACCAATGATTGCTCCATCTGTTTTGTGTTGGTTTCAAATATGGAAAACTTTTTCTGTTCAGCACCTACAGTTCTGCCACATTCCAAAGACGAAATCCTGACCTGAGAGTTCTGCAAACAAATGTCTTGGGAAAAAATGGTCAATAAGTTGGTTCCAGGAAGCACTGGAGCCAGACTAGATTGTGATTTGCAGAATCAATGCTTTGATGATCCCTTTGACAAATTCAATACAAGGCCAGGAGGTAAGCAGTGAGGAATTTTGTAGCTGAGGGAAAACATGGTATGTTTGGCATTGTTTGAAGGGAGACTAACAGGGAGAGGCTGTATGGAATCCAAGGTATGGCATCCGTCCCCGCCTCCCTTCTGAGTGGCAGAGTTCTAGGTCCCCTACCTGTTGGAGAGAGGAGTTGGAGAGAGGAGTTGGGGTGGGAGCCAGAAAGTTTCACAAGCCCAGTCTCATCATGCAGGCCCCACATGCAGGATCTGATCAACAGCCAATCCTCTCTGTTCCAGCCTTGCTTGGCCTGGGGCCATTTGAGTGTCCTGAGACCTGGGACTGGCTAGTGTCCCCATTAGAAAAGATTACATACAACACCATGAAGAGCAGGATTCCTATAAAGGCTGCAGAGGCAGGAACAGGGAAACCCCTGGAAGCTTTCAGCATCACAGGAGACAAACCATGGAGGGAGCTTAAGCCAGGTGGGAACAGGAGTGGTGCTAGCTCTGACATGCAAATCCTCATCTCATTTGTACCTGCTGCTGCCAATGCCCAGGTATTGGTTTGCGTTTCCTGATCTGAAAGCTAATATTTTGTCTGTTGACACCTCTTGACTCCCCATGATCCAAAGCAGCACCCCTTCAGTGTGGTGGCAGACTGCCACACAGAACGTCCTTGCTGGCCCTCGGTCCTTCACCAAGGTCATCCGAAAGCTGCTGATTTAGCTCGAGATCCCTTTTTTATGGGAGGGTGGGGGTCAGACAGTATTTCCCACCCACTCAGAAAGGAGTTGGAATGTTACCCTGCTTCAGAAATATTTCCAGTGATGTCCTGGGAGAAGTTAGTCATACCTTGGAGTTTATTCAAACATCGGCCTGGAGTTTATTGGCTGACAAGTGGAACATAAATGATTCCCTGGCCCCTTACCCCGAAATCTCTACCTCTTCCACCCTTGTGGCTAAATACAAGAATTAGGGTCTTGAAGTGTTGTTTGTTACTTGGGTGTGCTTTAGCATAGCTCCTCTGATCACCACCACTGTCCCCATATTGCACAGGACTGCTGGCCAGGGCGGAGCCCTTTCAAAATGAAGAGGTCAGAATCAGCCTCCAAGTGGGAGGGAGCAGTTGCCATGGTGATTCTATTATAGCATCACTTTATTTATGAACCAAATTTTAAAAAATTCTTCAGTCACGTCTGTCCACATCTTCCATTTCTTTCGGAGTCAGGGCACACAAGAGAGGCTTCAAAGAGTCACCTACTTTGTTGGGGAATAGAAAGGGAAAGTTGATTTGAGATCTGCTGCCAACTCCCCTAGGGTGTACAAACAAGAGGAGCAAATTCCCTTGTGCGCATGTCATGGGAACTAAGTACTACTCATTGCACTCAGGGCTGAAATTGAACGTCATTATCCCAGAGATCATTGGGCAGCCATAGGAAAACTCAGTGTCAGGGACTTGGGTTCATTACGTTTGGGGGATAAGAATACAACTGGATTTCTGGCTCAGGGAGCTGGATTTCAATGGCCTGAGCACGAGGAAGCAGGCCATGGCGAAAATCATTGTACAAGGGACCTTCAAAACAGAATAATGTGTTCTAGGAATAAACTGCACGTAGATTTCCATATTTTTTTTTTACTTGCAGCGAAGTAAGCTTTTCATTCTGTGCATCCAGAAACTGTTTGACATATCCTTGCATAACTCCCTTGGAGAAAAGGCTCCCATTGGATTCTATTGCCTCACCTTTCACAGCATCATGTGGCTGCTCTCCTTCAGAGCACTTGCCTTCTTGTCCAGAGCCATTGACCTTCCTGCCACTCTACAGCATAGGCTTTTCTCTGTATTCCCAGCACCTAGCACGGCCCTTGTTTGTTGAATGATTTAATGCATGCATGAATGAAAAGTCCCAGGAAGTATGAGAAATGGACTTTCAATTTATAGAGAAAAAAACCAGGTCTAGGGAAGTAAAAAGTCACCCAAGGTCATGCCTTAAAGAAATAACAATGGTTTTTGTTTAAAAAAAAAAAACCTAGAACACAATCATGTATCCCACAGGGAGAAGTCTTGGACAAACCTAAAACATATTGATTTGACCACTTACTCCACACCCACAGTTCCCAAAGCCAAAAGTCCAGGAGCCACACCCTGCCTGTGGGACCAAGGCATTCACAGTGAGATGATGAGAACTCAGAGCCTTAACACCGACTTTCACAACACTGCAGTAACAGATACTCGTAAGGGTCTCCCCACCGCACCCTGAAATGCTGTCTTTCTACACTTCCCTACTCAGAGGAAGCCAGTCTGTCTTGTCATTATGCCTATTGTCATGCTTCATTGCCTATGGTATTTCTGTGGTTTCTGAGCATAAAAAGAAAAATAAATAAATCACTAGTGACCAAAGAGTGGGCCTTGTGTGTTTCTGTTCCTCGTATGCATTTGGAGTGAGTAGAATGACCACGTGGTGAGAGGACCAGCCCTCACGCCTCTGATGGGGCCCCACAGGAAGTGGACTGGGAAGACCTAAGGACCCAACAGAGAAGAATCAAGGAGGGAACATACCAAGGGTGCCGGGATCACAGGAGACGCTTGTCTGGTTTTCAAGCTTCTGGAGCTTCTGGCTAGTCCTTTACCTGTAACCACCCAGAGGAAAAAGAGACACAGTTGTTGGGCCACTTGTTCCACGGCTGAGGTCTGGAGCTAAAGCCCCAGGGCCTGTCCTCTTCCACTCTGACCTTCTCAGGAGAAGAGTGAACAAAAAGTTTCATTTAAGGCATTAAAGCTGCCTCTCAATGCATGCTCTGGGGAGGCAGGAGTGACTGCCCTGAGGAGGCCAGTGTGGCTGTCTCAGGACCTCCCTTCTCCCTGTCTACACACACCTCCACTCCCTCTGTCCCCTCTTGCCAAGCCGTTGTCACCCTTTAGCTGAGTCTACCTCAGCCTCTGGCTATGTGGGTCTCCAGGTGACCATGTGGTAAAAGCAAAATCATTCTTGGCAGCCCCTACACCCTCCCCAGGAAATCTTGCTTTCCAGTCTCTTTGGTTTGTTCTGGTTTCTGCCTTAGTCACCCACCCTCTGATGGCCACTCACCCTTTGGATTCCTTTGCCTTCGCCTCCTCTTGGATAGATGGCTGATTATGGAGATGATTCCCAAGCCGGTGATCAGTACGCAGATAATCAGAATGGACATCCTAGAAGGAATCCCAGCAGAGCTCACGTCTACCTTCAGGCACAGCCCTTTGGTTCTGCACTGCAGTTCCCTTCTGCAGGGACCTGTGCACCACCTGCCCCAGCCCACCTGCCCAGCCCACCTGCCAGCTCCCGAAAGCAAGCCCATCTTCTGTACCATATCTTCCCAAGCTGAGTCACTGAGCCTCTTCCTCAGGAGCTAACTGGGCTGGGTGGAGGAGGGCATGGCACACGGATGGGCAACAGATCAGGACTTTGTCCTGATCACTGCTGGTGGGGGCCACACATCCCAACCCCCACAGTAGAAACACTTCTGACTCCTTACTAATGATGCTGCAAGAGGATGTCTTTGCTGCTGGCCTCCAAAAGTCTAAACTATACCAGAGTGTTTCAAAAAGCTCACAGGATTTAAAAAAAAAAAAACACAACAGAACACCAATAGTACAAACAGCATTTGAAATCAATGCACAGAATCCTCATAACACCATTCGCATGAGCTTTTTGAAAACCCTGCATGTTCTTTTGAAAGCCACCAGTCACCAGAAGATACACAGGTCAGGTGAGGAACTCAACACTGCTGTCCCAAAGTAGCAGGTGAGGTGCATAGTATAGTTGGTGTGTACCATGTGGTTTGTGCCTGCCCTCAAGACTGCAACTTACCTGGAGCGATTTGCCTTTTGGACAATTTTGGAGGTCCTGCAGCTTTGGTTCTTGTTGCTGGACAGGCCTGAATGGGAAAAGATTTGTTGAGAGGAAGGTCCTCGCTTGAGTCCTTCCTTTACCTTTTCACTGTGTGTCTGCTGTCATCCTCCAAGTCTCCAGAGAGCCAGGGTCTTGCTTCTCTTCTGGGTAAAGCAGAGGCACTGAGCACACCTAGCCAAATGTGCCCTGCACAGGGAACGAGGTCATGGGAACAGGTAAGGAATGCAATGCCACCTGTGCACCTGGCCAGGCCACTGGGCTCCCCACAGCTGGAGAAAGCAGCATCTTCTCCAGATTTGCACATGGGCTGCATAGGCTGGAGGGGCCCAGCAAGGGGTGGTCCCTGAGATACCAGCAGGCCAAACATCTCCTTAAGGATCTGGATAACAGATGATGTAATTGCCACCCAGTGCCTCTGATGGCTGAAGGCTTGCACCCTCACCACATGGCCTCCTTTGCTAAAGCCTGGAAGGGTTCCATGTCTCATGTAAACTAAGGTACATATTACATGGGGCTTGCCTCATCCCGGGCCTGCAACTCAGGATAGGTCTTGCAGCTAAGCAGAAGCAGAAGCAAGTAAAAGACTTGTGTGTGGGAAACATGTTGCACACTCATTAAGTTGTTCACTGAATCAGCACCCCTTAGGTCAGGTGTGAGTCAACTGGCTGGGGAGGGGGTGTCCCATGGCTCCCCTTAAAAATCCTTCTGTTTGTTTTCCTACTGGCACTGTGCTCTGTGTTGGTGGAAAAGGGCATTCTTTCCAGCAAGGGCATGAATTAGCAGCCATAGCAGAGAAAGAGAGAGAGAGAGAGAGAGAGAGAGAGAGAAAGCCAGTGCCTTGCATAAGCTGTCAGAAAACACCTGACAATCCCATTTCTTGGCTAAAAGTCACAATTGCCTGGCCTGGCCAGGCTTCTCCCTGTGGCCTCCAGGTATGACCTACAATGCTTACAAGTAAAATAGAGCGCTGACTAGCCTGCCCACGGCATGAGTCCTTCTAAATGTTTATGTCTGTAGATTCTTTAAGATGAAAGTTCTGGAGGCCAACATATTGACTCAACTGTATTACCCTCCACCTCTAAGAATGGCATCCCATATGAGTGTCGCTTTGTGTCTTAGCTGCTCCACTTCCCATCCAGCTCCCTGCTTATGGCTGAGAGAGCAGCACAAGATGGTCCAGCTGCTTGGGACCCTGTACCCACATGGAAGACCATGAAGAAGCTCCCAGTTCCTAGCTTTGGATCAGCTCAGCTCCAACCATTGTGGCCATTTGGAGAGTAACCAGAGGATGGAAGTTCTTTCTCTCTGTCTCTCCTTCTCTCTCTAAATATGCTTTTCCAATAAAAATAAATAATATTTTTTAAAAGATGATAAAAAAAAAAAAAGATGATAGTTTTCAGGTGCTGAGTCAGCTCTAGTGGCTTTGTTAATCTCTCAAGGAAAGCAGTCTTGGAGGTTCCTGACCCAGGCTACCCGCAGTGCACAGTGATTTCACAGTAATCCTAAAGCCTTTCTTGGGCATCTACACAAGGATCTCCCTTCTTACCAGACCCAATGGCTCCTTCCAGGGTCCACAGACCAAAGAGCACACCAGGGCCCAGACGCCCTCCTCCTATCTGCCAACTTCCTGTTCATCCCCAGTAACATGAGCAACCATGCTGCCTGGGGGACACAAAGAACCCAGGGTACCGGTCATCCACAACCTCCGACACTATGCGCATCCCTTTGGCAACCAACTGCCTTACCTGTCCCAGGCCACACATCCCCAGTGAGTGCTGCCCTATTGTCTTTCACGATCAGCTCGGTGAAATCCATCTCGTCCCTGGCAAAGTCCCGCTGGATGCCGCACCAGTACCACCCCGTGTCCTCCCTGGTCAGGCAGGACACAGTGATGACGAATTGGCTTCCTGTGTCCCTCAGGGCCACACGATCAGTGCTGTTGGGGGTGAAGGCGATGATGTTGCAATAGTTCCGGAAGTAACCTCGGCACCAGTATTTGGGGTGGTCTTTGTAGTATGTATTGTAGTTGCATGTGGCAGAAGTCGTGTCCATCACAAAGCTCTCCTTGACCTTTTGGTCCATAACTATGGCCTCTGGGGAAACACATGCAGACACACATGGCTTCACACATATAGCACTGGCACACGCTGTGACATAACGGCTAAAGCCCTGGCCTGTGACATCAGTATCCCACATGAGCACCAGTTTGAGTCTTGGCTGCTCCACTTTTCAGCCAAGCTCCCTGTTAGTGTGCCTTGGAGAGATGTGCTTGGGCCCTTGTACCCACATGGGAGACCTAGATGAAGTTCCTGGTTCTGGGCTTTGGCCTGGGCCTAGCCCTGACCATTGCAGCCCTTTGGGAATTGAGCCAGTGGATGGCAAAATCTCTCTCTTTCCTTCTGTAACTGCCTTTCAAATAAATAAATAAATAAATAATTTTTAAAAAATAAAAATACAAAACACTGCAGCCCCTGAAGGATAATAATCCAAGAATTGGGGGGCAGTTTTTGCCTGTTTGGTACTGGCTGAACTCTCTCCCCTCTCCCTATTCATATGCTGAAGCCCTAACCCCCAGTATTTCAGCATGAGAGAGTATTTGGACCTATGAGGGTCCTTGAGGTGGTCCTCCACTTACTAGAGCTAACATCTTCACGTGAAGCAAAGAGCTTTGGATTAACACAGGGCATGGCTATATGCCAGCTGAGAGGAGAGGTGTCATCATGAACCTAAACCTCCTAACACCTTCCTCTTTGACTTCTGGCCTCCATAGCTACTAATCCCCACCATTGAAGTGACCACACTGCAATGTTTTGTTCCGGCAGTCTCAGCAAACTGGCACAGTGCCTCTGGAGGGTCTTCTGTCTGGGTCTAAGAGAGGGTACAGGACATGCCCCCTGCCCTCCAGATGATGTTCTAGGTTCCTGGCTTCAGCCTGACCCCAGCCTCAGCTGTTGCAGACATTTGGAGAGTGAACCAGTGGATAGAAGATCGATTTCTCTCTCTCTCTCTCTCTCTCTCTCTCTCTCTCTCTCTCTCTCTCTTTTGCCTTTCAAATAAATAGACCATTTTTGAAAATATGGAAAAGTGAATTAAAGGACAAGATGATTTTTGATGTAAAAAATGTTGATTTCATGAATTTTTGAAGAGCTCTCATTTCTGCATAATTGCTTTAAAAATTACTTGAAAGTCAGAATTACAGAGAGGAGAGAGAGAGACAAAGAGAAAAATCTTCTATTTGCTAGTTAGTTCTGCAAATGGCTGCTATGGCCAGAGTTGGGTGGGTCCAAAGCTGAGAGCCAGGAGCTTCTTCCAGCTCTCCCATGTGGGTGCAGCAGCTCAAGGCCTGGGGACATCCTTCACTGCTTTCCTAGGCACATTCATGGAGAAGTGGATAGGAAGTGGGATAGTCAGAATATGAACTGGCTCTCACATGAAATGTTAGTATCACAGGTAGAAGTGGCGCTTGCATAACTTTTTGAGGGAAGTAGGGCAAGGCCAATACAGAGTCCTTGTCTTAACCATGGGTCCTCACATCCTCTACAATCATAGCATGGAATTAGGAATGATACGGACAAGACCTTTGAGTATTTTCAGCTTCCTTTATTCTGTCCAGCTCCTAGGTGGCCCATGTTAAGAAGCAGGGACTTCCACCAGGACAGGAGAAGCAAATTCAAGGTGCCTGGGAAGACCGCAAGTGTGAAGGGCTGCAAACACTCACTCCCCGCATCTTACCTGACATGACAGCCAAGGAGAACAGAACGAAGATCCCCATGACGGGAAAGAAGTGGACCTTCAGCCGGAAGCACAGAGTATGCCCTGGCACCTCAGGAATCCTGTTTCTGTGCAAGGACAATGGGCATGTGTGAGCCTGGAAGGATTTTCTCCTGCTTGGAGAGACCACTGAGAGGAAGGAGAGCCAGTTACTTCAAGTGAGACTGCCATGTAGAGGGTCCCAGCTTGTGTACTACAGAAGGGTATCTCAAAGGAGGGGGATTGCATTTGGACACAAACAACTGAGAAAATCCCAGGCTTCCTGGAAGAGCCCTCCCAAAAGCAGAGGCGAATCCCTAGTCCTGGATAAATCCATCATGGCATACAAGGCTCTGAGCACACTCAGAAGAGCACAGCCACACACACCCCATCGTGGGCATGCATTTACCCTGTTCTACCAATGATCCTGGGATGATCAGAGGCAACTCCTCTTGCCTGTCACCATCTTCTGGAGGTCAGGTCCTGTTAAGCCAAGAGGAACCTCAGGATGGAGATTTCTAACCAACGTGATTCCTTGAGTACATGGTAGCCTCACTTGATGAATGTGACCAAGGCCTGGAGTGTGCCAGGTGTTGGTGGTACAGAGGGGTCTGGAATCTGGAGCAGATGAGCAGGCAGGTGTGTGGGCAGAGCTGGGATAAATTAAGGCCAGATCCCAATAGAACCCACATACTCTGATCCCAGGGTTGAAGTATTACACTTAAGTCAGCCTGCCAGGGGCCAGCAGCTGATGGTCACACCCAGGTTGTGTCTTCTCTCAAGGAAGGAAAACCGTCCTCCAATTCATCCCACGTCAGCATAAAGGACAACAGCTGGCCTGTACCAGGATGTTTTGATACTATACCTCTTGTCACCTCACACAATAAAAACTTCTATGAACTCAGAAATGCAATTGCATGGGAAAGTGAAGGAGAAAGGAAGGAATCTAGAGATTAGAAGGAGTTAAGAGACATGTTGATAAACTGCAATAAACGGCACTGATTTCCTGACTGAAAGCAATGATTCAGAAAATTCGGACAGTGACTATGTATCTGAGGAATCATGGTTAAACCTTACCCAGAAATGATTTTTATGTTATATTTTTGATTGATAATGTTATCATAGCAACCAATGTGTCAGCCTCTTTCTGCCTGGAAGTTTCACAATGGCACAGACTAAGTAAGTTATCAGAATAAGAGGTTTATGTTGGCTTATGGCCCTAGTCCATAGTCAGTAGCTGCCTCTGATGATGGCCTTCTCGCTGGCTGTCTCACAGCATTACATGGTGCAGGACACAGTTGTGTGTGTGTCCTGGTCTTGCTCCTTTTTACAAAGCCACCAAGGTCTCCCTTCTGATGATTTTACCTACTCTTCATTGCTTCTGTAACACCATTGTTACACCATTGTTGGGCTGATTTTCACCCACTTCCTATCTCACCATGGGGATTAAACTCCAGCATGAGCTTCAGAAGGTACAAACCACAGCATCCAGGGAGCTAGGATGTCCCCGTCTCACACAGTTCCCCTCCCAGCTCCAGCACTGACTCTAGGTCCCTGCTCTTTGCAGACCCTGGGAGGAAGTAGATGCCTCAAAAAGTTGATTCCTTGCCTACCTCCGTGGGAGACTTGGATTAAAAGTTCCTGGTTCCTGGTTCCTGGTTTCCAGCTCTGGTTCTGGTCCTGTACTAGCAGTTGGGAGTTTTGGGGGAGGGAAACTGAGGGAATTTCGTTATCTCTCAAATAAATAGACTTCTTGTTGTTTAATCTTAGCAGCAGGCCTGCAAGCTGGCTCCTTGTGTTCACGTCCTTATGTAATGTCTTCTCCCAAACCAATCAGGGATGACCTTGTGTGATCAACAACACACAGCAGGGATGACCCTGTGTGACTTCAGAGGCCAGGTCACAGAAGGCACCCAACCACCTCGCCCCAGGTCTCCATCCCTGCTTGCGCTTGGGGTAGTCAGGCATGCTCACCTGCAGAGCAAGCTATGTGCCAGTATCAGCTCACAATGCAGGCACGGGAGAGCCCCTTGAGGAGGTGACACTTGGACCACAGTCCTTCTGAGGACTGTAGATGCAGCCACCTCAAAAGAGATCATGAGAATGGATCACTCAGCTAAGATCCCCTTGGGCCCCTGACCTACAGAAACCATAGGCATTACTGTTTTAGGCCCCTACACTTGCAGGTGATTTGTTAACATGGTAGTAGATAATTTGTGTTTTAAATCCTTAACCCTGATAAGGCCACAGGCAAAATGAGCAGAGCTCTTTGCTCAGAGACTGCACCGTGAAACCAAAGGAAATGCCAAGAAAAAGAGAGAAGCTTTGTGCACAGATTGATGCTGGAAACCTGCCCACAACACAGAAAGCAGAATTCTAAAATCAGTGAAAGGGTCAGCGCTACAAGGGGTGGACCTTGCGGCTGCCAGCGTAACAAGTGCTACATGGCACTATTGCATTGCTCCCTCTTAAGGGTACAATGAACTTATCCTTTATAAGTGTATATTTAAGACTAAGAATAAAGCAGAGATACTTTGTGAAATGTCTGTTAAAAATGTAGACCTAAGTGTTTACAGCTGAAATAACTGGATTCCAGAATTTTAAGATCATCAAAGTAGAGTAAAGGGTGTGGACACACATAAAACCAGGTTGGCCATAAGTTGGTGATCATTAGAGCAGGATGACAGACATGTGAGGGCTCATTTTTCTGCTTATGCCACACTTAGTTTGTTTGACATTATCTTTAATAAAAGGAGAGGGCTGACACGGTAGCATAGTGGGGTAAGCTGCCACGGGTGAGTACTGCTTGTGAGGCCAGCAGCCCATACGGTCGTTTAGTTTAAGTTCCAGTTGTTTTTCTTCTGGTCCAACACCTGCTAAAGCACCTGGTAAAGCTGCCCATCACAGCCAAGTGCTTGGGTCTCAGTTATACACGTGGGGCACCAAACTGGAGTTCTCCACTCTTGACCTTCACCTGGCTCAGCCCCAACCAGTTGTGGCCATTTGGTGAGTGAGCCAGCAAATAGAAGAGAGCTCTCTTTCTCTCTCTCTCTCTCTCTCTCAAATAAATAAACCTTAAAAAAGAAGAAAACAAAGCAATTTTGAGATGGGTATTATAAATTGCACCTTACAGACAAGGAAAATTGAGACCAAAGATTTAAGTCACTTGTCCCCAGTTCGAAAGATTTTTATTTTTATTGGAAAAGAGAGTTTTACAGAGAGGGGAGGCAAAAATCTTCCACCCATTGGTTCATGTCCTAAGTGGCCACAATGGCCAGAGCTGAGCTGATCCAAAGCCGGGAGCCAGGAGCTTCTTCCAAGTCTCTCATGTGGGTGCAGGGACCCAAGACCTTGGACCAGCCTCTACTGCTTTCCTAGGCCATAGGCAGGGAGCTGGATGGGAAGCAGAGCAGCCAGGACATGGATCAGCACCCATTTGGGATGCCAGCACTTGCAGGTGGAGGATGAGTCAGTTGAGCCACTGCACTAGCCCCAACTTGCCCAAGCCTATACAGCTAGCAGGGCCACTGTGACAGACAGTAACTTAAGGACGGATGGTAGATTTGGGGGGAAAGACTTGTCCCTCACACTAGAAAACCTTCTCAATCATAATACCACAGTGGGGTGTCTCTCCCTCTCTCCTTTCCAGAGACACCCCATCTCCCAGAACCCTCCCAGGAGGTGCTTTTCCCTTTCTTCTTCCTTTCCCATTCACTTGTTCATTTTGCAAATAAAACTCTGTCTGAAAAAAAAATATAGTAATACTACTGTGACATTGCAATGCACTCGAGAATTTACAGAAAGACTTTTTCTGAAAACTGGGAGCAAGACACAACTCAATTTTCTTCTTTGCATCATACTCAGCTACAGTGTCAAAGGGCCAACTCTTTCTGAAAAACATGCGGTTCGACGTAAGAGACTGGAATTACATACGGACAACAGCCAGATTTTATAGAAAACGAATTCTAACCCACAGTCCACAGCAGCCTGCTCAAGAAACCAATTGCCAATCACAGTAAACAGGCCCGTGGTCAGACTAGCAGGAAGTCAGAGAATCTCCAGTAACAGCACAGGAAACCAAACAACAAGTCCTGTGATGATCAGCTCCAGATCAGCAGGACTTGATGAACAAGCAGGTGTCCAACGTGGGAGTACCTGGGTTCCAGTACCCCATCTAGCTCCTGACTCCAGCTTCCCACCATGCTTACCCTGACAAAGAGCAGGTGATAGTTAAGATGCTTGGGAGCCTGCTTACATGGTGGAGATGGAGTTCCCGAATCCTAGCTTCAGCCTGACAAAGCCCTGTCTGTGATAGGTGCTTGAGAACACCCGTGTCTCTCTGCCTCTCAAATCAAACTAACAAAATGTAACTGGAACATTCTGCAGTGCTACCACAGAACTGTGCTTAGGAAACCAGGGGGCTGAGATAGCTCCAGCGCTCAGATTCCTTTGGAAGCAAACAAGCCCAACTCCATAAGCAGTGAAATGAAACTTGGACTTAATCAACTAGAAACTGCCAAGTTAGCTTTTCATTAGAGACTTTCCACTTTTGCCTTGCTTCCTGTCTGGCTTCCATTAATGCCTTCTAAAAATTTCTCCTGCCAGAATGGCATTGTGACATAATAGGTAGCGCTACCACCTGCAACTCCACCATTCCATATGAACACTGGTCTGTGTGTCCTGGCTGCTCTGCTTCCAACCCAGCTCCCTACTAATGCATCTGATAAAAGCAGTGAAAGACAATGAAAAATGGTCCAAATGCTTGGGTCCCTGCTACCTTCATGGGAGAATACCTGGATGAAGCTCCTACTTTAAGCTTGGCTGAGGCTTGGCCATTGTAGACACTTGGAGAATAAATGAGCGAATGGAAGATCTCTCACTCTGTTTCTCTGACCCTTTCAAATAAATAAACTTTAAGAAAAAAAGATCAACCCCCACCCAGGGCACTCTCTCAGAGGAGTGCTAAACCACTTGCAGTTGGGGCTGCCCGATTTACAAACTTGTGAGGGCTCACATAAGCTCATGAAGATGTTCCTGTTCCTTGGCTGTTCTCCAAACACTGCTCTAAGGTCTTCCTGCTGCTGTGCCGGCTTTGGAATCCCTGCTGGCACAGCAGAGTGGCCGACTCCCTTGCTACAGTAAGTCCAGAATCAATGGCCTTTGTTTATTTCCACAATTGATTTCATTTAAAAAAAAACCAACAAACAAGGTCAACAAACTCACCTATCCAGTGTGTACTTTTGTTCCAACTCAACTCCCATGGAGGAGGAGGAAGCATGTCTGGGTTTCATCTGGGCAGTCTCCTTCTAACTCCTTTAGTGTAAAAGCCCAGTCACCCATACCCTTGGTCTGAACGGGAGCCAGCTAGAAGGGAGGTTCCCGGGAAAGAGTCCTGGTACACTGAGCTTTATAACCCGAAAGTAGAGAGAAGGAACTTACCAGGATTCCTTCCTCAACAAGAACAACACTAAAGCCCAACTCTTTGCAAACCCTCAGCAGACTGGCTAAGCAGTGGCAATCAGACAAAAAACAAATGAACAAATAAACAATCCTGATACCCAGAATCCACAGTGCATCTGCTGACACCAAAGGACCCAAGACACAGGACTGCTTTGTTTGGAAGGGAGGGGTCCCTCTATATCAAGTTATATCAAGTAAGAAGCTAAGGGTGGCTACAGTGAGGAGGCTAGGAATCATCCTTTGTAAATAAAGAAGCAGCACTGCAATGAAGACCTCCGGGGCACTGAGCTCCACGGTGCTTCCTCTGCTCTCTTCCTCAAGAGGCAGTTTAACTAAAACCAACATCTAGTAAGCGGGAGAGCCTAGAATTCTGCCATTCTTCTGGGCAGACGGAAAGAGGAACACAGCACCCTTGGCTGAAGTGAAGTGTTAGCAAAATAAATTCTGTTATCTGACACAGACCTGAGATTTAGCATAGGATAACTTTCAGGACGAGCTAGGAAATAAATTTCATCTCCAGTTACACTTCTCTTGGACACAGCTGAACGGAAACCTTCATCCTGCTGCTCTTGCTAAGTCAACGTCTTGTTGCGGGTGTGAGAATCCACAGGTGCATGTCTGCACTCAACCTGAGATGCCATCTTGAGTCACTGGAGCCACACTGAGTGCTGCCAAGTGTCCTGAGCAAAGAGCAGCCAAGGCAAAATCCCAGCAGTCTGGGACTGTCACCATGGCATACCAGGCTAAGCCTCTGCGTCCCACACTGGCATCCCATATAGACACTGGCTCAAATCCCAGCTACTCCATTTCAAAATCCAGCTTCCTGATAATAGCCTGGGAAAGCAGCAAAGGATGGATCAAGTGCTTGGGCACCTGCATCCACATGTTAGACTAGAAGAAACTCCTAGCTCCCAGCTTCAGACCAGCCTAGCCTTGGTTGTTATGTCCATGTGGGGAGTGAATCAGCAGATGGAAGATCTCTTTGTCTCTTTTTGTGTTTCCTTCTCTCTCTGTAACTCTTCCTTTCAAATAATAAATCTTTTTTAAAAAATCTTGGTAGTCTTCAAACATTCTAACCAGTGTGCATCCATCTGTCATTTGTATACAAGGAATGCTTGAGGACTTGGATTTGGAAGTTAACAGCACCTCTGAGTATCTGAGAACAGGTCAGTGAGAGGCTTAGGCTGCGCTGAAATCCTACCACTGGTGAATGACACAGCTACAGAAGGATGCCTCACTGCTCTGAGCTCTGGTTTTTCCTTCAGCCATTTGGGGATAACACTCATGGTGGCAGTTACCTCACCAAGTGCCAAGATGGAAATAGATCAGACATGCCAAGTGCTCAGTGCACAGAAAGTAAGTGCTCAACAGATCGCAGATGCTCTGTCGTCTCTGCCCTGTACCCACTGCTCCTGCTAAAAAGAAACTGCTAGGACTCCTTCTCCAACAACAGATGGATGGTTCAGAGAGTTGACAGATGCTTTCATCAGCCCAACAATAAGGTGAGCATGCCACCTGGCTCCAGGCAGCAAGCAGACCGAGAACCAACAACAGACAGCTGTCTTCAAGTCCCGACTGATCCCCAAAAAGAGCCACACCGCAGTTAGATGTCATCTTTTATTCACCCAAATACATCCTCCTGGAAAGCTCAGCAGTTTAAATTTCCCCTGAACTTGGCTCACTGCTTCTGTTCCCATCATCTCTTTGGCGTCTTCTGAAAGTGTTTTCATTGCTGAAACCGAGTCCATCACCATACACACGCGCAGCAGACTGGGCTTTTTGTCTATGCTTGAGAAGAGGGAAAACAGGCAACAGTATCAACAGGACACTGTCCTCAAGGTGGGCCTCTGGAGACTTCGAGAAGGACAAGAAAGAACAAATTGGATATGGACATAAAAGTTACAGATAACCAACCAACTATTCCCCACCTCAGTGGAAAGCCTCAGATGAGTAGGCTCTCGGTGTTCTATCGATGCCCAGCCTGAAGGCTGATGAGAGCAGCAGTCATCTTCCCTGCGTAGCTACTTAGAATTCTGCATGATGTTTGGGTCCAGGGGATCAGAAGACTGGCAGTTTACCCAGGATTTGAGGATCAAGAGGTAGCTTTCCTTAAACTTCTGTATTTTGCAAGCATAGATGATAGGATTCATCATGGAGTTACTGTGGGACAGCAGGATGCAGATATATAGCACAAGGTCTGGTACTGCACTGTTGAAGTAGGCGACAGAGTTGATGATGGATAAAGGCAGCCAGAACACAGCAAACAAGAACAGAACCAGAAATAGGGACATGGCAGTCTTGAATTCCCGTCCATAAAATGCCCCCATCTCCTTGGAGCTAGAAAAGTTCTGACCCAGTTTGTTCCGGATGATACAAAAGATGTTAACATAGATGGCGCACATGACAAGCAGGGGGATGAAAACGCAGATGAGGAAATTAAAGTAGAACATGTAGTCCATACTTATGACAGACGTGAACGTGCAGGTGAAGGCGGTACCATTGCTGGAGTAATCTGGGCTCAGCTTCATATTCCAGCCAAACACGGGGATGAGTCCCACCAGGAAGGACAGCAGCCAGCAAAGGCCCAGGGCCAGCCATATTTTTCCTTGAGTGATGACCCTCCTGTATCTGTTTGGGAAAAAGCCAGTGAGTCCACACTAGGAATTGCTAAGTGAGGGTAGATGGAGCTCCCAGCTAAGAGAGGGCAGAGGAAGGAGAGAGGGAAAAGACATAAAGTCCATGTGTTTTCAGTCCCCCAATCTCCTGTGAAGAGTGGAGCATGCTGCTGCCCTGCAGTCCCATCTAAACTCAACTGGATGCAAAGATGCATAGACAGTGATCACAACACACACACACACACACGCCTAGCAAACCTCTCTGGGAACTTTGGGGACTTGCCAAAAAAACAGCAATCTAGAATAGATAAAGAATACACTTCCCAGTGAGCAGTCACCCGCCCTACTCATGGGTTTCATTCCCAGACCAAGAATCCTCCAATGTTTGAAACATGAGATTTCTCTAAACCTCATGGGGTCTTCCACACCAACCCTAGAGCCTACATGCACCACCTGGTTCTGATGGCCAAGCAGGTGCTCGTCACCTACTGCCCCATTCTGCCTGTGCCTGTTCCTGGTATCTATTTGCCCTGGCATCCATACTCCAGTGAGTTCAGTGAACCCAATGGAGTCATAAAGGTGTCTGAGTTCTTCAGAGATGTTAAAAGCCTCATCTAGTGAGAAAAGCTTTATATCTCCTTTAATCATCTCCTGCAACAGCTGACACGGAATGCAAGAAAGGAAGTAATGCTGTTTCATGCTGGCCACATACTCTGCGGCTTATATCTAAATAAATCTCTGGAAAAAAAACCTAGAGGGCATTGGTGAAAATGTGTGCCATTTTTTCTTTTTTCAAAAAGATTCACATGTGTCAATTCAATTAATCCTATGGGGAAGGTGTGCTTGTCATCCCACTTTACAGTTGAAAAAAAAAATGAAGTGCAGACAAGGCACTGTTGCAAGCTGAAATTGAAGGAGCAAACACCGAAAGGAGGCAGGTCTGAATTCAGAGCATCCTTGCCTCAGAAATGGGTAAACTGAGGCAGGGAAAGAACAATACCTTCTCCCAGCTCAGCCCTAACGATCAGGGATCCGAACTCAGACTTGTTTACGCCCAAAGCTTGTCTGTAGCTTCCTCACCGTGCCCTTTTCCAAACAGGAGAGGCGAAACATGAGACCAATGTGACCCAGGAAAGCCGGGCAATCCAATTTCTCCACCTGGTCTTCTGCTCTCTTCACAGAGTTACCCGGAATATGGGCTCTCCATGAAGCAACAGAGGATGCTTCTGGAGCAAAAGATCCCATAGCTCACAACAACAAGAAAGAGGACACACAAAGAAGCTTCAGAAAGTTCATCTTTTAAAAAATTGAATGAAAAGATGACATAGGGTGGGCATTAGGCTCAGCAGTTCAGACACTGCTTGGGAGACCCACATCTCAGAGCAGAGGGCCTGGGTTGGAGTCGTGGCTCTGTTCCCATTGCAGCTTCCTGCCAATGCATACCCTGAGCACAGCAAGTCAGGACTCCCTGCACACAGACTAGAAACGGAGGGTGAGTGCCTAACCTGTGGCTAGAGACTGACCCAGCCTCAGATGCTGTGTGCATTTGGACAGCGAACCAGGAGACAGAAGATGTCTGTCTCTCCATCTGCTTCTCAACTAAATAAAAATAAACAGTAAATAATCTTTTTTTTAAATTTTATTTTGGATGATGCTTACATGGTTGGTTAGGGTGGGAAGGATTGAGGGTCAGGAAAAGTGGGTGTGATAATTGTTTCTAAGTTCCCTATTTCTCTTTCCTATATTTGGGGGTACTCCCCTTGGGGTACTCCATTCCATATTACAGTGACTGAATTGGAGTTCCAGCTCTGGCTCCCAAGCCCAGCTTCCTGCCAGTGCAGACCCTGGGAGGTAGCTTGTGATCTCACCAGTACCTGGGTTCCTGCCAGTCACATGGAGACCTGGCCAGGGTTCCCTGCGCCCAGGTGCAGCCAGGCCCGGTACTGGCCAATGGAGACCTGGCCAGGGTCCCCCGCGCCCAGGTGCAGCCAGGCCCGGTACTGGCCAATGGAGACCTGGCCAGGGTCCCCCGCGCCCAGGTGCAGCCAGGCCCGGTACTGGCCAATGTCTCTGAGAAGTGAATTAGCAGATGAGAATGCTCCCTCTCTCATAAACAAAATAGAAAATAAAAGTACAAATTGTCAGTGAACTTTTTTTTGAAGCCCTCCTCATATCTAAGAATTGCTTTCTCAACATTAGGGTGGGAGTGGGGTAGAAAATAGGGTTTAAAAAAAATTAAAAAAATACAACATTTGCAAAGCAGCAGAACCTGTTAATCTGTTAATCTCCTCTCACTCTTATCTACTTCTCAAAAAAAACCTTATCCAGTAGCTTTTTTTTTTTTTATCATTTCTAAAACAGAAAGACACATTTTACTAAAAATGTCTCAAGTTTCTCCAGCTGTCCTGGGGAATTAGGCCCACATCCATGATCAGGGGAGCGAAGGTGGGAGCCTGCCTCTCTTTCCAGGTCCCGAGTCTGTCTCAGGGTCATACTGAGAACGCCTTCACAGACCATGTGGCACAAAGACATTTGCAGTCTTCTTCCACTTCAAGGATCAATTTGGATTCACTTCCACCCAAAAGTTGGACACTGGAACACGGCAGACTCATTTCTTGGGCGCCCTCCAATACTTTCCCCCCTTTGAGCAGGTTACCTGACAGTGAGCTTGACCCGCAGCCATCGGTCCACAGCGATGGCCAGCAAGGACATGATGGAGGCTTGGGTGAAGATGAGCAGCAGGCAGCATATGAAAAGGCAGCTGTGGAAGTGGATGGTAACTCCCAGGCTGACGACAATGGCCAAAGGCATGACCAGCAGCCCGACTGCCATGTCAGCCAGGGCCAGGGAGACAATAAAATAGAAGGTGGTCGTCTTCATGCTGGGGTTGATCTTGACCACCCAGATGACCAACAAGTTGCCCACTATGGCACACAGCCCAATTAGAATCTCCACAGTGATGTAGGCAATTTTGATGAATTTGAGGGTGGTGCTGTTGTTGGACATCTTGCCTTGGCAGAGGAGTCTCCAGGTTAACAGGTGTCAGCAGGATCTGATCGGGCCAGAGGACCTCCTTCTCACTGGACCTCTTCCCAGAGGCCCGCAAGCAGCAAGTCTAAAAACTCACGGCATGCACATTCCTTCTCTTCTTCAATGAATCCATCTCTTCAGAGACCCGTAAGACAGAGCCCGTTGCAGGATGATCACAACCAGCCTTTTACCAGCCACACGTTCCTGGGAACCAGAGCAGAGCCCTGTGTGGGCTGTATCGGAAAGGACAGTTGCTCTTAGTTCCCCAGACAACCACAGTCAAAACCCAGGCCTCCGTCGGCCCCTAGAGGGTTATTTGAACACTTTGGCAGGGGTGTTTCAGGAAGTGGGATGGGTCAAGAGGAAGTACAGAGCCACGGACTGTTAGCAAAGGTTGGAAAGAGCTGATGAGGGTTAACATGAGAGGCACGGGGAGGCTCAAGATGAGACCGCATGTCAGAATGCATTCTTTCAGAGACCTATTGAGACTGTAACGATGGGGGCAGGGAGAGGTGAAAGTGCCGACTACGTAATATTCCAGCCTTCTGCTGGCTTCAAGAGACAGGGCCAATGATACAGAAGCAAATGAAAGAGAAGCTAAGGCAAGCAGTGGATTTTTATGGCAGCTCCCTGATCAAGTGGGCCACGAGGAGGGACTCTTTGCTGGACATAGCCATTATGCTACAGATTCTTGGTCAGAGGATGAGCCAACGACCTGATTGGAAGAGCACATGTTGAGGCACCATCTCTATTTGCTGGCCATCCCATCGGCACTATCCCACAGCCTCACACTAGCAAATTCTTTGAGGAACAACAGGACAATGGGACAGCCAGTCATGAAGGAAGGAGGGAAAAGATCCCATGGCATGCATACCTTGCCACATCTACTCACTAAACCCCAAGCTCCAACTCCATCTTTTAGGAACAGGAGCCTTTCTGGAGCTCATTTTCACTTGGCCACCAATTTCTGGGAACCAGTCACTTGAATACAATTGCGTCTGAGGGGAGAAGGCAGACACCTGGTTTGGGTGCTCCTTGATACAGGCATGTTGCAGAAGTTAGGAGAAAAGATGCTTGAACCTCAACCCACAGAGTGCACTGAAGGATTTGTGATTTTTACCCCAAGCACCTACATATGCATGCTCAATAATACAAATCACCCTAAACACAGTGTGATCCGGCACGGGCTGGCAGACAGCTCTCAGTGGGGTTTTGGTGACATGGCTTGGCCTGAGGCCTGCCAAATGCTCCCTCTGCAGTTGCTTTGTTTCTGTATCACCCACTGATCCCTTTGGTGGATCTCGAGGGGCTCCAAGTCTGACCACCTCCCACACTTATCCCTCCGGCATTTGGCAGTCCTCTCAGACATTGTCTGAGGGATGGTCCCCTCTGGTGGAACCTCCCTAGTTCCAGCGCTTTGCAGCATCAGCTGTGCCCACCTCCCTCTACCGCCAGAGCCTGCAAGCTTGCGTCAGCCTCCAGCACGGCCTCTCGGAGATAGTTTTTACTGTAACTGCCATTGTTATCTCTGCTTGACAAGGGGAAGTTCACAACAACAAGTACCCAAGTGACGGAGGCCTCCGTGGAAACCCTCACTACAAATCCGTCTTCAAATCTCACTTCATCATGGTCAGAAATTTCCTGTCCATCCCCCAGCCACCTGGCAGTACCAAAAATCCTTATGTGGGAGAAGGACCCTCCTGGGCAGAGGGGCAAGTCCCATTGCTTGGATTATGGTGGCTGAACAGCCATGGTGGGTATAATTGGTCACCATCACCAGCCCTGCCCCTTGTAGCTCAGCCTGTGTGGGGCCAGAGATGGACAGTGTGAGCCTGGCGGCCAACCTGGAGCCCAGGTTGCTTGACCTGCACCTCAGGAGAGGTGGACGGACAACAGGCAGTTCCTGAATTAGGAAAAGGAATTGATGGGGCTCGTGTATGGTGATGGCCCAGAAACCAGGCCAGGAGCAGCAGCAGCAGACCCTGGACAAGGCGTTGATGGCATTAGGGAAGGGGCTGATGCTGGTCTGTGCTTCCTAAGGTGTTTGTCCTTCTCCTCTCTAGGTCCCTGATGAGTTCTTGTAGGAATGGCAGTTTCAGCTGGGCTAGAGAAACCAAGCAGAGATGCTGCAGACATGAAAACTGTGGGGAGAGGAGAGACAGACTGCATAGCCGGGCCACCAACAAAGCCACTTCTTCCCACCTGGGAATTCTGTTTCCAGAATTCTCTACACACACACCCTCAGGGATCTGTAAACCAGGTGGCTCCTTCCGTTTGTGTTTCCTGGACAAACAGGAGTCTATCAGGAGTGTCCAGAGTGACACACAGGCCCAGGCAGCCGTTGGCCCAGGGATGAGCTCTGAGTGTCCCTTTGTTGCTCTAAATTGGAAACTGAAAAGCAAACTGGAGTCAGCCCTTTAAGCCACCGCTTGCAATGCCGGTATCCCCTAACGAGACTGCTGGTTTGAGTCCCAGCTATTCCACTTGTAGTGCAGCTCCCTGCTGATGTCCTTGAGGAGGCAATGGAAGGTGGCCCAGTGATTGAGTCCCTGCAACCCACATGGTTCCTGGATTCAGCGTGGCAGTGTATGAAATCTGCCTCTCTCCCTCTCTCTGATTACACTGCCTTTCACATAAATAAATGATATATATAAATTTTTTTTTAATGAGAACCAAAAGCTAATATGGGAAACAAGCTAGGTCAGAGTACAAGGCCAACTTGCATGCCCACAGACAAGCGTGGTTGAGCTAACTTCCTTCACCCCATCACTTCTGCAGAAGGCTTCTCAGCTGCCTGACCTGGGCGACAGCAGAGAAACACCATCGTAGGACACCATCACCCCTGCCTTCAAAGTCATTCGGTTTCTGTGCTGCCTTGGGATCAAGTCAAACTCCTTGGGATGACTTGTGTTAGGACATCCTCCTCCACATTGGGGTCTCCTGGCTTCTGTAGACCCCTGGCCACCTGCTGTCTGCCCCTGGCATGGACCACACTCCAGACCCCCAGACACACACACACACACAAAGGGCATAAACTGCTCCATGCTGACAACACGTGGTTCAGAGACAGTCTCTTTCACTTCCTCTCCCCCGCACACATGCTCTTTGTCTGGGGTGCCCTTCTCTCCCCACTCCAGCTGGCAGACAGACCCTTTTCCTTCAAGGCTGTGCTCCAACAAGATCTGGAAGACAGCTCCCCAGTCCCAGCCTACAGCCCCAGGCCTCACAGCCCTCAGCTTGTGTAACCACAACCTTGTTGACCAAGGAGCCCCTGGAAGACAGACACCACCCCTGTTCACTTCTGTCCTCTGAGCTCCTGTGACACAGCTGCCAGAGGGAAGGGGCCAGAACATTTCCAACGAACAAATGAACAGGAAAGCACCTGCTCGAATCAGGTGGCATCAACTTAGCACTGAGTTCACAAGGGCAGTGATGAATCAGCCAGCAGCTGTGTGGCACTCTCACCTTCACAGTCCCATCCAACGCCTTCTGATAGAAGAGAGGCTGTGGTTACTGCCAAGTGACCTGCCACTAGAAAGGGTTGGGTAGCCTGCCCAAGGTCACTGAGTGAGGCAGGTGCCAGAGCCGGCATTCCAGCCCAAGCTGCTGACTTGTTCTTCGGTGACTGGCTGGAAGGGACAACCTAGGAAGCTTACGTGAGAGCAGCAGAGTACCTGGGCTTGATGTCGCCATCCAGCAGTATGCCCTGGGAATGGGTGTTCCAGATCTAGGAAGGAAAGTGGGACCAAGCGCAGGTGTGATGATGACTCAGTAACTGCTACACGAGCAGGTGGCTGGTGGACACAGCTGGGGCGACGAGGTTGAGGTGGGAGAGGGGGAAGAAGGCTCTGGGCCAAAAAGGAAGCCACTGAGGCTGCTGAAAGTTTGTTTACATAATGAAACAAATGACAGGTACATTGTGGTCTCCACTTAAAAGGGGATTGGCATGGCTATTTCCTGTCCTACTAAAAACAAGACAAAAGCATGAAACTCAGGGCCGGCGCTATGGTACAGCTGGTAAAACCACAGCCTGTAGTGCCGGCATAGCGTATGGCACCTATTTGTGTCTGGACTGCTGCACTTCCCATCCAGCTCCCTGCTAATGCAACCTGGGAAAGCGGAAGAGGAAAGGCCTTGTACTTGGCATCCGCATCCATGGAGGAAACTGGGAAGAAGCTCTGGGCTCCAGCCTGGCCCAGCTCAGGCGGTCTAGAATGAACCAACGGGGCTGGTGGGCGGGAGGCTGTTGTTTGCCCCCGGGGCTCTCCCACCCTCCACAGCTGCCTTCAAGAGTTGCAGAAAGTCATTCTGTGTACTTCCTCCCAGCCCCATCGCCACTTCCCCAGGGCTTTACAGTTTTCACAGAGTTCTCAGTTTGCCAGCCCAGGTGCCCTGCCTGTCCCCTGGAGCCAGCATGCCCCCAACAACAATGGGAGCTTGTCACTGGGGTTGGGCTACTCCTGTGGTGCCAGCCCCAGCGGGGTTGAGTAGAGGTTCACTTGGTGCCGGTGGGAGTAGGTGGGGAGGGGGTAATTAAGGAGAGCATGGGCAAGCCGACTTCACTGGAGTCACAGGATGTCCTGCCTAACCCAGGAGACCCTCGCACACCAGGCGTGTCAGAAAGGCCCAAGTGGAAAAGTCGCCCTAACTTCAAATCTCCCCTAAAGTGAGGCAATCTTGAGGAGGTCGTCCTGGCTGCAGAGAGGGTTTGAAAGGTTTATTCCTTGTCTTGCTGTGGCGCCGTGCTCAGCAGCGGCCACGAGAGGGCAGCACGCTTCCACAGCCGCCGGGCACCCAGGCTGAGCCAGCCACCTGGGATGAGCAAAGGAAGAAAACAAGCCAGAGAGACAGTGACCCATGGCCCACTGCCTGCTGGGACAGTTCAAAACTGTCCCAGGTGGTGCCGAACGCAGTCCTTCTTGACTCGGGAAGGTGGAGGAGCAGCTTGTTGAGCCACTGCGCCCATTTGCCTAGTCTCACAGCTTGCAGAGCCCGTCATGCTGGTCTCTGCCTCATCTATGAGCACGACCCCCCCCTCCCCCCCCCCCGGACCAGGACAGGCGTAGGCCACTTCCCAGAGAAAGAAACTAATGCAAGAAGGCTGGGTGGTCCCTGCTCTCACCTGGAGGGGCCACCCCTGGGGATCCTTGCACTTTCCCTTGGACCTCGCCTGCCAATTTCTGACTCTCCTCCCCACACTGCAAAAACAGAGTCCACTGGCCATCCTTCCCGGCCTCTGCTGGACAGCTTCCTGCCTCTGAGCCCACAGTGTCCCAGGTGCCCTCAAGTCTCCTGGCAACACAGCCGCCTCCTTACTTTGGGTCCTAATCACCCATGCCAGGCATCTGCACGTCCATCAGGTGTTATCCACCCTCGCTGACCGCCCATGGACTTGGTGTCCATCCCCACACCTGTCATCTAAGGGCCAGAAGGAATGGCAGTGACCTCTGAACCAAGCAACTGCTAGGCCCCATGGTGCACCGTGAGGCTGAGTTCTTTAGGGCCCTTCTCTGTAGCCTTCTACATGACAACAGTGGCAAAACCCTCAACTGAATGTGAGGCAAATCCTCCTGCCACGGTAGGACATCAGTAAGCCCTTGGCTGTGATATCACGTGTCTTCCCCCTCCCACTCCTTTCCTAACTATTACCCTCATTGCTATTGCTGGCAGAATGCCACTAACTAGTACCGGCACCCTGCCTGGTGCTGCACACACGTCACTTCCGACTAACTCCACACCGACTCGACAGGGCAGAATGAGCAAACTGAGACCTGGAGAGAACTGAGTACTTACTCCAAGCAACAGCAGCCGGCAAATGGCAGGTGCTGGGGCCCAGACCTAAGTCAGTCTTGGCTCTAGAGTCTTGGCTATTTCACATGAGAAAGATCCAATCGCAAGTCTGCCAACCGCCCAGATTCACACTGCCATTTGGGGCATAAGCTCTTCAACATCCCAGCAGGTACAACTTGTTTTACCAGTGGGGTCAACTCTCAGGAGGAGGAGGGCAGGACATCAGGTGTCCATGATCTGTTTCCTACTGGCCCTCAAAGCCCGGCTAAGGAGATTGACATTGTAGCCCATGGACAGGAGCCAGGGAGGCGGCTGCCTCCTGGGCATAACCACCCAAGCAAAGAGAAACCATTGCTTCAGTTCCTCTGACACATCTCAGATGACCTTAGTCCCCCTGCAGTTTACTGAAGGCGCAGAGAGAAAAGGATGTGCCCGCCTCTGACAGGAAGCTTCGTGGGAAATACTTCTCTGAGAACTCAAGTGATGGAAAAGAGGTTGCTCTTCATAAATCAGCCTGTTCCATTCAACTGATTAAGACGGCTTTTATTTTTAATTTCTTTGGTTGAATTTCTTTTTTCCCAGAGGCCCAGAGCTGGAGTTCAGTCTCAGCCACTGTGCTAAGCTTAAATTTTGTGGCGCATCCATAAAGGGACTCCAGAAAGTTCATGGAAGGGGATTGGTGCTGTAGCTCAGTGGATTAAGCTGTCAGTTGTGAGGCTGGCATCCCATAGGAGTGCCAGTTCAGAGTCTGAGCTGCTGTACTTCCGATTCAGCTTCTCTGCTCATGTGCCTGCAGCAGTAGCAGAAGTTGACCCAGCCTCCTGGTCCCTGCCACCCACACAGGAGAGCCAGATGGAGCCCCAGGCTCCTGGCTTCAGCCTGGCCCAACTTTGCTTGTTGAGAACATTTGGGGAGTGAACCAGCGATGGAAGACCCCTTTCTCTCTGTGTATCTCTCCCTTGCTTTCTTCCTTCAAATAAAGTTTTTTTTTAAATGGGTTAAAAAGTGAATTGAAAGGTATACTTATTCTGGTGCAAAAAGTTCATGAAAATGTGTATTATAAAACAATTCTGAACAGATTGCAAATATTTTGCAAAAGAAAAAGAATGCACCTTTGAATACCATTTTTTACATGAAATTTTTAGGTACTCCCAGATATGTCCCCTGAGCACCTCTAGACTCAGTGTGTTAGCTGTTTGTCATAACCTTCTTTAAGATTATCCTTGCAGGTCCGGCACAATAGCTTAGCAGTTAAAGTCCTCGCCTTGCTCACACCAGGAACCCATATGGGTGTCGGTTCTAATCCCAGCAGCCCCGCTTCCCATCCAGCTCCCTGCCTGTGGCTTGGGAAAGCAGTCGAGGAGGGCCCAAGGCCTTGGGACCCTGCACCTGCATGGCTCCTGGCTTTGGATTGGCTCAGCTCCAACCGTTGCGGCCGCTTGGAGAGTGAACTATCGGACAGAAGACTTCCTCTCTGTCTCTCCTCCTCTCTGTATATCCGCCTTTCCAATAAAAATAAATACATTTAAACAAAATTTTTTTAAAAGATTAGCTTTGCATCCTTCTTGGAATGCATAAACAGTGTCCAGAATAAACATCAGAAGGCACGTTGTCGTTCGTTTGAAAGGTGTGTCTGTGGGTCAGTTATTCAAGTCTCTCATACAAACTTGTCAGTCCTCCCATTGTCGATTTGGGGGTGAGGTTTCTATTTCTCCCACAACTGATTCGCAGTCGCATCTTGCATTGTCAGTTTAGCAAGAGATGAAATGCAGGCTGGCAATTCCCTCTTCCATTGTACGCGTCCTGGGGGAGGAGCTGTCGCCCCGGGGCAACCATCCTGGGGATGGAGTTGTGCACAGCAGGTGCCTGTGATTCCCTCTGCCCTGCCCAGGTAGGATCTGTTTCTATTTCTGTCCATGCCACCTACTTCCATGGAGGACTAAAGTCACTACAGGGCTGCTTTGTTCCTTTTTGAGCACTGTGCACCATTCGATCACACTATCCCACTAGCTGGTAAAGCCCCAGAGGAAGAAGGTAGTGCCTTATTCATCTTTGTACCTCCCACCGATATGCCCTTCTCCGCGAAGCACCAGGAACCCAAAGGAGTGCCTGATTTAGACACAGATGGCACAGAATCTGGTTGCACATGCGAATGTAACGTGTTCCTCTCAGGTCTGTCTGCTGGCTACCTGCAAGAACACTTCTCCGTGGCCAATGAGGACTTAGCAAAGCTCCGCACAGCACCCCCCTCAACCTAAATCAGTTTTATACCATCTTCCAACTTTAATCCCAAACCAGCAGAGATAGAAAATATGGGAGTTCTTCGGGTCTAGTTGAAGGGACCCCAGAGTTGATGGTTAATGTTTACACATTTTTGCCTACCACAGCCTATCTCATTCTTTCACCGCTATGGTCTGTCTCTCGCAGAGGATGTCTCACACACACACACATACATACACAGACACACATGCATTGGCCATGACTTCACTCTGCTTACTCTTTGTGTTACACTTTTCATAATTAGAGCTCATTCACTTCCTTGTCTTTGGTCTGTCTGTCCCCTGGCTTAGCTTGTCAGTGTTATGTCTGCAGGCTCACCTCTGGCCTGATCAGCCACTTGGCCTGACAGGCTTGCCCAGGATTGGTGCTGGGGATGAAGCTTTGGGGACACCACAGAGCAGGGTGAGACAGGGCCCCTGAGGTAAGGGAGGCCCGAGGTGGCTGGTGCACAGGACCGGAACAAGCCCCACACTGTCCTTTCTATTCTGGTCCCCATCTCTCCGTTTCCATTTGAATTTTAGGATCACTTTTTCTAGATCTGTAAATGTCCTTGGTATTTTGATATGGATTGCAGTGAGCCTGTAATTTGCTTTGGGCAATGTGGACCTTTTGACAATAGTACTTCTTTCAAAATGCATGAACTTGAAAGGTTTTTCCATGTTCTTTTGTGTCTTCTGTTTTTTCTTTTATTAAATCTTTATATTTTTTGTTGCAGCTCTTTCATATCCTTAGTTAAATGCATTCCAAGGCATTTACATCTTTTGGTAGGTATTGTGAATGAGACTGATCTTCTCAGCCAGAATATTATTGGCATGTATGAATGCCACTGAGCTTTGTGTGCTGGTCTTCTATCCTGCAACTGTGCTGAATTCTCTTACAAGCTCTGACCATCTCTAGTGGAGTCTTTTGATTGCCTGATTGTCCCCATCTCTCAGAATGCCCAGCCTAGCTACCTGAGGCCCCCCTGCAAGCACCCACTTTGGGGTGTTTTCTCCTTCAAGGGTTCAGTCATGAGATGCCAATCAACTTGATTGCCCCTTCAGCAGCAGTGCCAGCACCAGTGCTGTGCCTGACAGATGCCTGATGACAGTGGTAAGACACTCCTGAACCCTACACAGTGCTCACTCAGAAGCCCCTGCCTCCAGGGGACAGGCCAACTCCATTGTGCCTTCTCTTCCCTCTCCTGTTGACTCCTCCCAGGGGAGAAGTTGTTCTCAGGCTCCAGCCACAGGTCTGAGAACATGCTAGGGCTGTTTAGAGCTCCGTTTCTAAGTGGATGACCATGACCAAGTTGCTTCATCTCCCAGTGTCTTCATTTCCTTTTTGATAAATGTGCAAGATCCTTCTCTGAGGATCCAGTGACACAACACAGGCACACAATATGGCCTTGTTGCTCTGGTCCCGCGGGTAGTTGTCGGCAATGTGGCTGCCTTTGGGAGGGCTCACGTTTTACCATCAGGGCCTCAGTGCAGTGTTTGGCAGGTGCAGAATTAAAGGAAAACCATTCCACACCAACCACTACTCCCCAAATGGTGCGGTGTGGGCTTGCTGGAACCCAGTGGGCATGCGTTCCCTGCAGTCCAAGTTTCTTCAGAGCCCATTATCAATTTTTTGCTGGAGTGGCTCTAGCCTTATTCCAAATGCCCCCACAGGGTCTCCAACTTCAGACCCAGAAGCACCACAGCAGACATAATAGGGAGGCAGGCAGCCATGTTTTCCTCTCTGCAGTTGCAGGGAGGTGGCCGACCCAGCAGCACGGATAGGTCTCCTGGGCTGGCTTCCTCTGTGCTTAGAGGACAGGGTGAGTTTTCAAGCATACACGCTGCCAGGCCACTGGCCCCCAAGCTGCCATGGGTGAAGCCCTCTGAGGGCCCACTCACAAGAGTCAGATTCTTCAGAGCAGTAATCACAGATGCCGCTTCTCGTTCCTGTCGTTCCTTCTGGAGGGCCTGGCAGACGGCTGGGCACTCTTCGCTGCTGTGCAGAGTGCAAGGGTGGCTGAATGTCAGCACCAAGGCGAGTATGGTGGCCACCTCCTGCCACAAACCGGAGCACAGCAAAGCTGGGGCCCACAGTTTAATTTGCATTGTATTTATTTGTATTTGTTTTGGGTCCTACATACCAAGCACCCTCTAATCCTCCATCAACTCTGCAGTCTATCCTGGTTTTGACAGGGGGCAAGGACAGAGCATCTGTGCCAGGTCCAGCATTTAGCCTCAAACCAGGGAGCCAGGAAGCCAGGGAGCCAGACTCTGTAGTCACCACCCCCGCCCCCAGACCTCCAAGATTTCATCTCTTTCTGTCCTGGTCCCTCGCTGATGAGTCAACTGGGCTGCCCTTCTCATTCCCAGAGGACAGCTAGACGCTGTCTCACTGACCATGACTTCAGCGGGGACAGTGGGCCTGTAGGTCACCGCAGATGGTCCCGCCATGCTCCCGCGCCCCCTCTCGCCCAGCCCCCGCCCCATGCCCATGACTGGGGCTTTTTGTATTTCCCTGAACTTGGCACCCTCTCCTTCCCCTGCCAATAATGCTGGCCCTTGTTTCTGGGCAAATGGAACAAATGAGCAGCATGAACGCCATGCAATCTGCAGGCTGGAAACACCTGCAGGAGCAGGAGGGCAGTGCCGGCTGGGATTGGGGGCGGAGGAGAGCAGGTGGGAGCAGCCATGAGAGAACGGGTCCCAAACCTCAGGGAGGAGGGCAAAGGGCGAAGCCTCAACAGAATCCCACAGGCATGCCGAGGTCCTAAGATGACTGCAGGCCCTCCCCACATCCACACTTGCCAAAGATGGATTCTGCCAAGTCATGACCGAGGGAAGGGAGCCCATGACCATGTCTTTACACATTGTGTGTTAGATATTGACTGCCGAGTGGTAAGGCTGAAATGGATCTTAGGAAGCCACTGGCTCCAGCTCCCCAGTTCACAGATGACAATGACAAGGACCCAAAGATGGAGGAGACAGAGCAAAGTAGAAGTCAAGCCTCGGCTGGCATCCAGGGCCAGCCCCGCTGTGTGCTAAGTGCAGGTGTGTGCAGCCCAAGGAAGACACACCCACCCTCCCACGCTGCCTCCCTTCCCATCCTGTTAAAGGAAGTTTTGCTCCTCCCCACACCCACCCTGGGAAGGTTAATAGCCGTGCTGGGGACTCTCCCAGGCTCCTGGGTTCTCCCTCCACTGGGTACCAGGCAGGCACCTCATCCAAGCTTAATTCACCTTGGAATTGCTCTGTCACAGGCTCTGCCTTACAACCCCTCCTCCCACTACCCACACATACACATACACACACACCCCTCCACACACACACACACAGCCCCATCACAGCTACTGTCTGCAGGGAAAGAAGTTGACATCCAGCTTGCCCTGCTTGCCAAGGTAGTGCCTCCCTTTCCCTCTGGCAGTCACATGCTCTGCCTCTTTGTTCCACTGCCCAGAGCAAGGGAGAGCTCGGTTTCCCCTCATTTCTGCAGATGAGTAACAGACCAGGACTTTAGAATCCTGAATTCAGCAGAAAGCCCCAGGAGGCCAGTTTTTCCCCACGGTGAAAATCTCTAGAGGGAAACCTACTTCTTGACCCAGACTCCAACCTGGAAAGGATTTTCTGAACCTCGCTGGGGCTGGCTGGCTCTTCCTTCCCCAGTTCCCAGGAGAAGCTGTGCCAGGACTCAGACCTGTCCAGAACTGAGCCTGGGTTCCCCTGGGGAGACAAGGTGCCAATTCCTGAAACTTCCCTGCCTGTCAGTTCTCAGTTCTGCTCTTTCAACCAGCTAAGTCAGCCGCTGAGAAACACTCAGGTGGAGAAAAATCCATACAATGAAGAAGCCAGGGGCTTGCTGCTTCCTGACCAGAGCTGGGACACTGACCAGTCTCCTCCAGCAGATGCCACGGAAGGTGGTTCCCGCCAGCAGACCCTGCCAGGATGCACCATGCACCTGCGGTGAGGGGCACCAGGACATCCTGGCACCACCAAGTACAAAGAAGCCAGAGGCGACAGAGGCGCACTCCAGGAGGCAGCATTGGCACCTGTTCCCCTTCCCCCCACCCCCAGAGGAACAACCGCGCAAGGAGGGCAGCTATCCCTGTGATTCACCTGGGACACAATTTGAGGATGTTGTTAGTGTGACTGGCAGGACACATTCCTTTGGAACTGTGTCACAGGTTGACACTCGAGGGACAGAGGTTCTCTGCAGACCACCCAGGTCCCAGAGGGCCAGCTCTTGGACCAGGGACGCCACAGCAGTGTTCATGTCACCATATTATAAGAACACTGTAGGTCCTAACACAGGATTCCTGCCAAGTGGCCCGTCTGTGGCCTCTTGCAGTCAGTACGTGGGCCTGCACCAAGCTTGAGAAGGCTGTGATGTTTACATCTGCTTGCCAGGACAGCAGCAGCCTCAGCTCTCCAGCCGTGCAGACCTCATCTCTCTCTCTGTCTCTCTCTCTCTCTGTCTCTCTCTCTCTCCTGGAGTTGCCAGAACAGGAAGCTGCTCCCAGGGCGTTGGAGAGAGTAGGGAGCTGGGCCACAAGCCAAAGGAAGTCACAAAGAGCAGCTTAAAAATAACCCCTCAGGGCTGGCCATGAGCAGGAGCCCTTGGAGGAGCCTGGAGGAGTCCAGGGCCATGTCTGAAAGGCCCTGAGGCAAAGAGGCAGAGGCCAGACTTGGAGGCCACCCCAGGCCCCTTATCAGCCTCTCAGGCTGTTGCCCAAACCCCTTCTTCTCCTCAGAGACTTCCGGCACCACAGCCGGCAGCTGTTTCCTCCCCTATATTTAAACAACCAGGTTAGTGAACTTGGGAGCGTATATCTGCCAGGGGCAAGCACAGCGCCTCCCACAGCGTGCGCACACGCAGGGCACGGATGTGACGGGGTGTGCTGCCCTCTTGCCTGTGTCTCCCCAGCCCTGCTGGCCCCGTGGGGCTGGGCGGGGTTCCTGGTCTGTGTGAGGAAGCAGCGAAGGGGAAGTCAGCCGGAAGGGCCTCGCTCAGGGAGGTAGGGTGCGGCTGGCAGTGCAGCCTGCCAGGCCGGGGGAGGGCCGCCCCGAGGCGGCGGAGTGAGGTGTAAGGAAGGACTGGGGGAAAGTAGAGCGCCCTAAAGGGCACCTGCTTCCCAGGCACGCCCAGAGCAAGCTCTTGACAGAGCCCTCCTGGGATACATTTAGACCTCTTGGCTTTTTATTTATTTATTTTAGGCTCCATTCCCACTCTCACTTATTTGTTTACAGGAAGGTGGCCGTGGACACCTAGAACTTTCTCTCTTAGTTCTGCCGGCCCTACAGACCCAGGTTATGTTGGATACTACCCATTTCCCTGTCTCTCCCTCCTACCCCTCTACCCCCCCCCACACACACACACACATACACACACCGAGTAGCCGTATGTCTTCTAGAGATTTCTCCTCATGGAAAAAGGCACTCACACTGAGCAGCGTAACAGTGCACAGCTCTCCCTTGGGCCACAAGCAGCCATCTCTGGACAGCTTGTAGGCTGCTGTAACCACCGGGGGCATTGCTGGTCAGGCAGCATGGCCACTCCATGGTCACTGTTGGCTACATCTCGCTCCCCCCCTCAAACTCTTCTCCACATAACCCCAAGCCGTTTGTCTCAGCGAGAGACAGAAGCTTGGCTTTCAAACTGTCTTCCTTGCCTTCTGCATAGAAAACATCAGCTTGTCAGGGGTTTTCTGTAATTTATGTTCTGGGAATTGGCCCTGAGTTGCACATTTCTGAATTTCAGCCCACAAAAACACAGGCTGGCGTCACCCCAGGATTCAGAGTCCCCAGCTCTGCCACCTGACTGGCTGCAGTGAGCTGGAGCAAGGGACCTTAATTGCTCCGAGCCTATTCACACATTTGTGAAATGAGCCTGAAGCAGGTTAACAAAAACTGCCTTACGACATGTGGGGATCTAGTGAGATGACATTCATGAGCGTGAGGCACCTCCACAGGTCCTCTGCAGTGTGAATTACCTATTTCTATTTGTGTCCCACTCCATACTCTGTCAGAAATTTCAGAGCCTGTTATTAAAATCAGCACCCCTCTCAGCATTCGCTCCTGTGGTAACAGCAAACACGGGTTTGGGGTACTTGCTATGCTGTGCGGATCTTTGCGCATCTTAACACACTCTTTTAGGGGGGAGGGGGAGAGAGAGAGATCATTATTGTAGCCATTTTACAGATAGGCAGACTGAAGCTAAATGCCTTTCCTGGGAATACCTATGTAATAAATGGTAGATCCAAGATCTGGACCCAGACAGGCCAGCTTCTGAGTCACTGCTGTTAACCTCTTTGCTGTATCTGTATGCAGACTGATGGACTGTAATACCGCTCTTCGGGACTTTTTCTGGATGGAGGGAAGATCTGAACTGTGCTCCTCAGAATCTGAGTTTTAATTAGCCACAGCAATTGATCATTCGGTAATGATGGTGACTGCCTAATTTATGCCAGACACTGCCTGTTAACCAGGGTTTCTATGCTTCAGATCAGCTGACCCGTCGGCCTGGAGAGTTCTTTGTTGGGAGGGGCTGGCTGTGCACTAATGTATGATCAGAAGCACCTACGGTTTTGGCTACTAAATACCAGGAACAAGCCCAAGTCCAACGACCAAAACTGTCCCCAGACCTTACCAAATATTCCCTGGGGGATGAAAACCACCACTCCCCATGGAGAACCTCTGCTCCAAATGACAAGAGTCAAGTTCAGAAAGGTTAGGCAGTCTTTTGCAACATCACAGCCTGGCAGGCAGAAGAAACAGAATCTGAACTGGTGTGCCCCATGTCAAGGGCCAAGTATCTAGCATAACATCACATTCGCTCCTGTGTCCTGAGTGAAGAAGCTGTGAACACCGAAATCCAGCTGTCAGAGGCATAGCATCAATCCACTCTGATTCCCTTCCCCCCACAAAACTGCACATTCTACACTTCACAATGCCTCGTTGCTACTTATTGGGGCACACCTAATTGTGAACTCTTTGGAGCTAAATCCACTGTGACCTAGGCCACTCTGCCAGGCCGAGGAGTCAGCGCTCATTTCCAAACCTACGTCAGCCACATGGGCCTTGAGTGTAGACCCTCTGGGAGGACCGAGATCTTGGAAAGTCACGGCACTTCTTACCATTGCTTGCCTTCAGCCACTGTGTACAAAACACCAAGGGCAGACTCCCAACTCCGGCTTCTGCCCGCGCTTTATCTCCATTTAGTCCCAGATTAATTTGTGAAAATCCCTCCCGGATACAAAGCAGACCACATTGATCAGTTATGCCACTGTCTGTAGCACAGATGTGAATTTGAAGAGAGGCCACCAGCTACCTAAATATCCAGTTGCATACAGGAGCATTAAGTCACTGAGCTGCAGCGACCCCTAGTTTGGGTTCTCTGCTTCCCTCTTCGAGCTTCATGCTGGGCCAGGTTGTTCACAGTTGCCACTGTGAATGCACCGGACATTCACAAACTCCTTGCCCTGTGACCTTCAACGCCCAAGCACAAAGTAGAGTCATTGACAGGAGAAATAACAGCTGACGAGCCATCACCACCACCCTTGTAAGAGAAGTTCCGGGGCTTTGGTGATGTCAGCAGCAACGCAGTCTAGAAGCTGCCGTCTGTGTCCTCCACAAGCCCCTAGGGCATTCCTCCACTGGAGCTGTTGCCAGAGAGCTTTCATTATGAGCCCCTAACATCAGCCATCTCCCACACAGATCAGGATGGTGATCATGGAGCAACAGGACATCACTGTAGCAATGGGAGAAGTCTAGACTTTTCTATTTAAAGCTCTATAGTTTGCCAACCACGTGAACAGAAGGGGGGCGTGTGTGAAATTTAGTGATCCAGATACAGAAATTGCCACAGAGGAGCAGTGGAATGAAGCCTGTTTTAAGTGCAAGTCCCTCCTTTTTCTAGTTACACATATCAACACATTAATCACTTGTGAAATCAACGTCTGGCTGCTGACCACAGTATGTTTTCAATCAATGCAATGAAAAGGAATGTGCATATAGGAAGGGCATTTTTGTCCCCTTCTATACTTGAGTTGTTGGTAGGTAGCAATTTTAAATAACTTTCTTTTCTTCCTTTTCTTTTATGTCTTTATCAATGTATAATTAGCATACAACAAACTGCACGTATTTAACCTGGGCAGCTTGCTCCATGTGGACAAGTGTGTACATCTCTGAACCTAGCAAGCACCACAGTCAAGATAATAAACCTGACAGTCACTCCGCAGTCATCATCTGCTCCTTGGCAATTCTTTCCTCCTCCCTTCTCCCCACTCCACCCCATAACTGCTGGTCTGTTCTCTGTCACTACAGTGAAGTTTACATTTTCTAGAAAACAGAAATTGGGTCCCAGAGTCTGTATGTACTGTTATTCATCTGGCTTCTCTCAGCACAATTTTGAAATTCATCCCTGCTGTTGTGTATACCCACAGGTGTTCATTCTTACCGCTGAGTAGGGTTGCAGTTGTATGGCTCTGTCACGATTTGGTTACACATTCGCATGTTGATGCGTATCTGGATTATTTCCAGTTGGGGGCTGCTCCGAAGTTGCCATGAACAAGTCTTTAATAGGCCATCTGTTTTCTCAGGTAAATACCTGGCTATACAATGACTGGATCATATGGCTGATGTGTACTTAACTCCTTAAGACGCTGCTACATCTTCCTGAAAAATGCTTGTGCCATTTTACTTCTCTACTAGTAATGGATGGGATTTCCAGGGCCTTTTCCACAGTTCCACCATTGCTTGGGAAAGTCAGTTGTTTTCATTTCAGTCATTCTAGAGGTCATGCCGTAGTACCTCCCTGTTTTAAGTTGCATGTACTTAAGGACCATTTAGATTTAGAAAATTTCCATGTGTCTTTCAATTTTTAAAATTTTGTTTATTTATTTTACTAACTTGAAAGGCAAAGTGAGAGAGCAAGAGGGAGAGGGAGACTGAGAGAGAAATCTTCTGATCACTGATTGCACCCTTTGGCTGAGCCAAGTCAAACCAGGAGCCTGGATCACCACCCAGGTATACCAGATGGGTAGCAGGGACCCAAACACTTGAACCATCTTTCACTGCTTTTCCAAGCACATTAGCAGGGAAGTAGTTCCAAAGTGGTACGGCTGGGTCTCAAACAGGTGGTCACAGTCTCTTCTCGTGCTGTTTGTTTATTTGTTTGTTTGTTTGTTTTGACAATCATATATCATCGTTAGACAAATTGTCAAACATTTTTTCCACTATAAAATTAAAATTGAGTCATTCCCTTTTGAAAATTGTAATTTGTGTTTACTTGAAAGGCAGAGAGGGAATTATTCAACGTGCTAATGGAGTTATTTATATGTTTTCATTCAGGTCCTTTGTTGGGTATGGTGTATAACTTGTAAATATTTCATCCCAATCTGGCTAATCTTTCCTTTCCTTAACAGTACTACTGACAAACAATTTCACTTTATTTACCGTTGTTTCTATAGTTTTCAGTTTTTGTATTGTATTTAAGAAATCTGCCAAACACTCTTCTCTCCTGAAAATTTTATAATTTAGCATTATATACAAAACTAAGTCCATTTTAAGTTCATTTTTGTCTATGCTGTGAGGTAGGGGTTGAGGTTCACTTAATTCCGCCTGGCTGTCTGACTGTTCCGTACCATCTGTTGAAAACAGTTGCTGTGGCATCTTTCTTGAAAGCCAGTTGGCCATAAATGTGTAAGTCAATTTCTATTTTTACTTTTCTATTTTTATACAAATACCACATCATCTTGATTGCCATAGTTTTATCGTTAAGTCTTGAGATTAACCATGATTAATCTTTGCTATTCTTTCTCAAAGTTGTTTTGGCTATTCTAACCCTTTTAAATTCTTATGTAGATTTTATAAGCAACTTTTGCATTCCTGAAGAACGAGCGTTTTAGGAATTTGATTGGATTGTGTTAAATTGATGCATCAGTTTAGGAAAGAATTGCCAATTCAACAGCTATAGTAAGGGTTTAGGAAATGAACCAGTGGATGGAAGTTAATTCTGTGTGTGTGTGTGTCTTTTCAGTGGATTAAAACTAATAAACATTTAAAAAATTCTTGAGGGGCAGGCACTTCACACCAATGTGTACACAGCCCTTGGAATGGCCTACATCCCTCATCAAATTGTCTGAGTTGAAGACCTGGCTCCACTTTTGATTTTGGCTTCCTGTAAATGCACACACTGGGAGGTAACAGTTGATGGCTTAAGTGCATAGGTTCCTGCCATCCTGGTTTCAGTCTGGCCCAATTCAGTTTTGGGAATTCAGGGAGTAAACAAGAAAATAGGAGACCTGTGACTCTCTCTCTCTTTGCCTTTCAAATAATTGTTTTACAAGATTATTTAGTTGAAAGGCAGAGTTGCAGAAAGAGAGGGATACAGAGAGAGAAATTTCCATCTGCTGTTTCTCTCCCCAAGTGACTCAACTGGCTAATCCTCTGCCTGCAGGGGCTGGCACAGGTTCATGTCCCAGCTGCACCACTTCCCATCCAGCTCCCTGCTTATTGCCTTAGAAGACCTTGGAGGATAAACCAAAGCCTTAGGATCCTATACCCGCTTGGGAGACCCAGAAGAAGCTCCTGGCTTCAAATCAGCTCAGCCCTGGCCATTGCAGCCATTTGGTGTTTGATTCAGTGGATGGAAGATCATCTCTCTGTTTCTCTATAAATCTGCCTTTTCAATAAACATAAATCTAATAACAATAATAAATAAATGTGTATGGCTGCTATTGTGGTTTCCTCTCTTTGATTCTTGACATTGGTTGTTTTTGTCCATAATTCTTTTCCTTAATCAGACCAGAAGGTTGTTAATTTTACTGATATTTTCAAAGAACCAGCTTTTGATTCTTTGATTCATTTTCCTGATTTGTAGTTCATGTATTTATGACTTTATTATTTTGTTTATTCTGCTTGCATTCAGTTTACCTTTACCTAGTTTGTTATGGTGAAAACTGAGGTCACTGATTTGAGACCTTTCTCCTCTCTTTGTATAGGTGTTTCCCCAACTATTACTCTCTCGCTAAGCGTTGCTTTTACTGTGTTTTCTGTTATTTTTTACTTTTGTATATTTCAAAATACTTTCTTTCCTTTTCATTTCTTTGCCTCAGATTATTTCAAAATGTGTTGGTTCATGGGGATCTTCCTAATGTTTTTCTATTATCAGTCTCTAACTTCGTATGAAGAGAATGGCTGGCATGATTTAAATCATTTTACATTTATTTAGATTCGTGTTTCATGTTTGATTAGTAAATGTTCCATGTAGTCTTGAATATATATCCCACTGTTGTTGTGTAAATAATTCTATAAATACAAAGTAGGCTCAGTTAATTGATAATGTTACTCAGTTTCTCTATATCCTTGCTGATTTTCCATGTACTCTTTCTAATAATTATTGAGAGAGAAGTTAAAATTCCAGCTAAACTTGTGGATTTTTGTGTTTCTTTTTCAAGTCTAGCAGTCTTGGTTTGATATATTTTGTAACTCTATTGTTAGCTGCAAGAATGTTTGCAATTACCCATGTCCATGTGATGAAGTGACCTTTTTGTCACTATTATATAACCTCTTTATTCCTGGAATCTTCTTTGTTCTGAATTCTTCCTTCTCTGTTGGTAACAGAACCTCCCTAACTTTCTTTTGATGAGTGTTATCACGGTGTAGCATTTTCCACTCCCTTATTTTTCACTCTTTTTCTCTTAATATTTAAAGTGACTTTTTTTTTTCAGGCAACATATGATCCTGGGAATCTCTGCTTTTTATTTACTATTTAATGTAATCAGTGATTGAGTTGTACTGAAATCTGTCATCTTGCTTTTTTTAAATTTGTCCCATCTGTTCTTTGTTCCCCCTTTTCCTCTTTTTATGTCTTCTTTTGAACTAAGCATTTCTCAAGATTTTTTAAAATATGTATTTCTGGAGCAGCTCCAAGTTAATACCAAAATTGAATGGAAAGTACAGAGAGTATCCTTTTACCCTCCTCCTCTATGCATGCACAACTTCTTCCACTATGAACACCCATCATTAGAGTGATACATAATGACACATCATTACCACTCAACGCCCATACCTTACATTAGAGTTCACCCTTGGCATCATACAGCCACTGGGTTTTGACAAATCTATATTCAATGTATCTAACATCATAGTATTATACAGAATGGGGTCTCTATGTCACAAATCCTTCATACCTCTCCCATTCACCCCTCTCTGCCCATCAACCCCTGGAAACCATTGCTTATTTTGTATTTCCATAGTTTTTGCTTTTCTATAATCTCGGCCAATTGGAAATCTATGGAATGCAGCTTTTTTAGAATAGCAGCTTTTATTTTGTAGTACACATTTATGCTTCCTCCATATCTTTTCATCACTCGATAACTCATTTCCTTCTCACACCAGATAACCTTTCATTCTCAGGATTAATTATGGTTTAACTGTCCACCAATTGAAGGACATGCTGGTCGCACTGAAGTTTCTGGTAATTATGAATAAAGCTGCTACAAACATCTATGTTCAGGTTTTTCTGTGGACACAGTTTTCAACTCATTTGAGTCAATACCAAGGGGCACAGTCAATTAATAGGTATGCTAACAGCATACTTATTTCAGAAGAAACTGCCTTTTGAAGAAATTGCTGCACCATTTTGCATTTCCACCAATAACAAGTGAATGTTCTGTTTTTTCTACCATCACCAACAGTGTTGTGGACTTTAAGCATTCTAATAATTATGTAATGTTAATTATGTAACTTACATAATCACATAATATTAATTACATAGTTGCTTAAATTTGCAATTCCTTAATAACATTTGAGTGGGGCCCGGCGGTGTGGCCTAGCGGCTAAAGTCCTCGCCTTGAATGCCCCGGGATCCCATATGGGCGCCGGTTCTAATCCTGGCAGCTCCACTTCCCATCCAGCTCCCTGCTTGTGGCCTGGGAAAGCAGTGGAGGATGGCCCAATGCATAGGGACCCTGCACCCGCGTGGGAGACCCGGAAGAGGTTCCTGCTTCCTGGCTTCGGATTGGCGCGCACCGGCCCGTTGCGGCTCACTTGGGGAGTGAAACATCGGATGGAAGATCTTCCTCTCTGTCTCGCCTCCTCTCTGTATATCCTGGCTTCCCAATAATAATAAAAATCTTTAAAAAAAAATAACATTTGAGTGAAGCATCTTTTTAAAATTTATTTATTTATTATTCCATGATACAGTTCTATAGGCTCCTGAATTTCCCTTTCCCTTCCCCAAGTCATCCCCTCCCCCACTAATTTCCCCCATATCATTACAATAGTATAGTCCAGAGTAAAATATCTTTTCATGTGTTTGTCATCCTTGTATCTCCTTTGGTGAGGTGTCTGTGCAGGTTTGCCCATTTTTGGTTGAGTTGCCCATTTTGTTATTGTTAAGCAGCAATCATTTGTTAGATCTCTTTTGGAAAAAAATTTTCTCCCCGTCTCAGTCCCTGGCTTGCCTTCCACTTTCTTATATTGTTTTTTCTAGAGCAAATTTTTTATTGTTATTTTTTTGTGATGTTCAGTCTACTAATTTGTGTTTTCCATGGACCATGCATTTGATATTGTATTTAAGATGTCCCTGCCCTCCCAAAGGCCGCCGGGGTTTTCTCTCAGGTTATCTTATTTAGGTGTTTTAGAGATTTGCATTTTATGCTGTGGCTACAAGCCACTGAGGGTTAATTTTTGTGAAAGGTCTAAGGTCTGCTGTGTTTGTTCTTCTTCCTCTTTTCTGTCTCTGTTTCATGTATGTGGCTGTCCAATTGCTCATCATAATTTTTTTAAAAGCCATCTTTTTCCATCGTAATGCTTTTATTCTTTCATCAAAATCAGCTAACCATATTTATTTTTCTGTTTATGGACTTTCTATTCTATTCATTTACTAATACCATGCTGTTTTGATTATTGTAGGTTTACATAAAGTCTTCAAGTGCAGTAGTGTCACTGTTAACTTTGTTCTTCTCTTTTCAGTATTAACCGGATGTTCTTGATCTTTTACCTTTCCACACAAATTTCATAATCAGTTGGTAACATGCACAAAAACTATAGATCCAGTTGAGAAAAGCTGTCATCTTGACAACATTTAGTCTTCCTATCCATGAACATGTAATCTCTGCTCATTACTTCATTCTGAGGTTTTCCTTGTACATATGCTGTTAGATTTAAAACTAAGTATTTTGCTGTGGGATGTGCTTTTCATTCTAAAATCCAATTTTTCTTTCCTAGTATGAGAAAGTAATTGACTTTTGTAGTATTTACCTTGCATCCTGACATTTGTTCTTTTTTTTAAGGTTTATTATTTGAAAGGAGAGGGGGGGAGAGAGAGAGAGAGAGAGAGAGAGCGAGCAATTGCAGTCACTGATTCACTCTCTGAAAGGCAGCAACAACCAGGACTAGGCCAAGCTACAGCTAGAAGGCAGAAACTCCATACAGGCCTCCCCCATGGGCAGCAGGGGCCCAGTACTTGGGCCATCATCTATTGTCTTCCTAGGCATATCCCAGGAAAGCTGGGTTGGGAGTTGATTTATGGGACTCAAACCAACACTGTGGCATGGGATGACAATGACATCTCTTCCTTCTCTCATTTTCTTTGTGTTGTTCTACCTTTCAAGTAAAATAAATAAATAAATCTTTAAAAGCCATTGATTATGAACCAGTTCCATCCTGGGAGGAACACGAATGTCTCTGACTTTATCCTTTGCTCATTTACACTAATTCTTTCCCTAACTTTCAGTAGTTTCCTTGCAGGCATAATGTTAAGCAGCGCTCAGCTGAGGACATCAGGGATCCTCCACAGGCCCTGGGGACTGTGTCCTTTTGGACATACCTCTCCCCTGTTTGACACTCTGTTCTGCATACTCTAGAAATCTCAACATCCTTGAACTCCCACATTCATCTTCTCAACCATCTGGCTCTGCTATGTGTTTCTCCTCCTTGCACTTCGATGGAAATTCTTCACCGGAATAAAGCTGAGATAATGGTAGAAGCGCTTACATTATCTGTCTTCCCTCTCAGGGCACCTTTCCTGTACTGTCTGATAAAGTTAGTGTCACAACATTGTCTCATGTATTTTGACCAGTTTATTACTTATTTCAGGCAGAAAGGTAAATCTGGTTTCATCTTGGTAAATCTTAACTCTACCTTGACACGAAATAAAACTCTAAAACTGTGCACTATATAGGATGGGAGTGTGGGGGAAGAAGGAGTGCAAGTGTGAAAAACACCCCTTTAGGGACACACATCCGGAACTGGAGTTGTGGTAAGATGAGTAAAGCCACTGTGTGCAGCCCTGATATCCCATATGGACTCCAATTTAAGTCCTAGTTGCTCTATTTCTGATCCGGGTCTTTGCTAATAGCCTGAGAAAAGTGGCAAAAAAAAAAAAAAATGTTCTAAGTGTTTGGACCCCTGCTACTCACACGGAGACATGGAAAAAGCTCCTGGCTTTGGCTTGGCCCAGCTTTGACCATTGCAGCCATTTGGGGAGTGAATTAGGAAGTAAGAAATTCTCTCTCTCTCTCTCTCTCTCTCTCTCTCTCTTTCTCTCATATCCTGCATTTCAGGGACCTGAACTGTGACATAATAGGCTAACCCTCCACCTATGGCACCAGTATCCCATATGGGCACCAGTTCATGTCCTGGCTGCTCCGTTGCCCATCCAGCTCCCTACCTGTGGCCAGGGAAAGCAGTAGAAAGCAGTAGAAGATGGCCTGGCCTTTGGAATCCTACATTCACACGCATGGGAGACCTGGAAAAAGCTGGCTTTGGATCAGCTTAGCTCTGGGCTCTGTGGCTATTTGAGGAGTGAACCAGTGAATGAAAGACCTCTCTCTCTCTCTCTCTCATGCCTCTCTCTCTCTGTAACACCGCCTTTAAACTAGAAATAAAATTAACTTAAAAAAAACTGCCTTTTAAATAATTGAATGTCTAAAGACTTTTAAAAAGACAACATTTCCATGAGTAATAAAAATCCCAGCATTGCAGACTGTGAATGCGGGAAGATCCCAGTCTTTAGAAATTTGACTCACTTACAGAACCCTCCTAACTTACCATTTTAAATGACTCTGAAACTTATGTGACAATTAAGCTTGAATCTAAGCATTGTAAATAATTAAGAGCATGGACACGAGATTATGGGAAGCCAAGCCAAGGCCCAACAAACTGAGCTTACTACGTTCCCCACGAGGAGATGGCAGTGCAGAGAAACAATTCTCAGAGGCTAATCAGCCCCCACTGATCATCAATGTTTTGTCTTACAAGACAGTGATGTCCTGTTGTCTGAAAGGGGAGCATGGGTCAGAGAGCCACCCCTTGGCCTCAGAATGGGAGGGAGGAGTGCATCTGCTGGCCTTGCTCCACAGTTGGTTGTTTGTTTTTAATACAGAGTAAACCCTTTTTAGTGCAGTAGACAAAGCCTGGCGGCAAATGAGGAACTTTAGGGATGCAAAAACTCACCTGGAACTTCCTGGTATTTAGTAGGTGAGTGAAGGTGGCTTCCCAAACTCCGCAAGTCCCATTTGCGCCTGGCAAGGTAGGGGACAATTCAAGGTATTGGGTCTGACAAGCCACAACTCCCTATTGCTGTAGTTCCTGCCCCCTATCTAGCCCAGTGTGTTAATTTGCCAGCTTTGAAGTTAAGAAGAGCTGGGGCCACAAAGGTGGCTCTGAACAAGATGCTTCACTGCTGATTCTCCACTAACCTAGAGCTTACATTCCCTCTTGCAGCCTTTTGAGCGAGAAGAGCTCGTATGATTCCTGGCCCATGGCATTCAATCAGCAAACAGAGCTGTCACCACTCTAATAGGGTGGCTCTCTGAGCAGGAAACAGTGAACACAGGAAGAAGGTGTAAAGACAGTACTTCTTTGTACTTATCAAAATAAAGACATGCTATCTCAAATGGGATTCTATCCAAGCCTTATTTTAAAAAAATCTCCTTTGCAGTCCAGAAAATAGAACTCATCAGAAGTAATTTTTTTTAAAGATCCATTTCTTTTTACTGGAAAGGCAGATCTACAGAGAGAAAGAGAGAGAAAAATATCTTCCATCCACTGGCTCACTCCCCAAATGATAACAATGGCTGGATCTGAACTGATTCCAAGCCAGGAACCAGGAACCTCTTCCTGTTCTCCCACCTGGGTGCAGACTCCCAAGAACTTGAGCCATCCTCTACTGTTTCCCCAGGCCACAAGCAAGGAGCTGAATGGGAACTAGAGCAGCCGAGACATAAACTGGTGTCCATGTTCAGAGGTAGAGAATTAGCCAATTGAGCCAATGCATTGGCCCCAAGAAGTATTCTAAATAGAGGTGTTTATTCTTAAACCTAGCAGGTAGTTCTTTAGAAGCTGTTTGTTTATTTGTTTGTTTGTTTGTTTTTTCCCAGGGACTTGGTCCAGACTCAGTCCCTCTCGTAGCCATCCCTACCTGGAAAGCATGGTTGAGATGAGAGTCTGGGGCACGTTACTCGGGCTGAGGACTGCCACACCACAGCGTGTACTAGGAAGATGAGACACAAAAGAAAGGCACTGACACTGACCCCATACATCTCAGCCTTGTGCAAGGGGGAAGGTAGAAGAGCTATTAGCAGATTTAACTAAGGTGCCACTAGGATAGGACAAGGCTGTCTCAGAAAGGCCTGTCACCAGGCTGGTAAGACATCCCAGCAGCTGAAACCAGATCCTTGTCTTGTGTGCCAGTGTAATTGTGCCCTGTTCCGTACTACTTTGTTACAGAGTAAGAGTAACTGCATTGACTTTTACTGGAATGTTAATTTGAATCCCAACTGCTTTAATTCTGATCCAGCTCCCTGCTAATGTGCCTGGGAAAGCAGCAGAAGATGGGTCAAGTGCTTGGACCCCATCCACATACATGAGACACCTAGGTGGAGTTCAAGACTTCTGGTTTCAGCCTGGTGCAATCCTTGCCTTTACAATCATTTGGGGAGTGAACCAGAGGATTCAGCATATGGCAAATCTTTCTCTGTGTGTGTGTGTGTGTCTCTTCCTCTCTGTCCCTCTGCCTTTCAAATAAATAAAATCAATATCAAATTTCTCCCCAAGTTCTTTGGATGCTTTGCCACAGGACAATGTCTGCCTAACTTTCAAAACATACAAAATAGGGCTCAGCACCAGTAGTCTAGAGGCTGAAGTCCTTGCCTTGAACATGCCAGGATCTTATGTAGGCACCAGTTTGTATCCCAGCAGCCTTGCTTCCCATCAAGCTCCCTGCTTGTGGCCTGGAAAGCAGTTGAGGATGGCCCAAAGCCCTGGGACCCTGCACTCAAGTGGGCGACCTGGAAGAAGTTCCTGACTCCTGGCTTCGGATTGGTTCAGCTCCAGCCATTGTGGCTGCTTGGGGAGTGAACCAAGCAGATGGAAGACCCTCCTCTCTGCATATCCAACTTTCCAATTAAATAAATAAATAAATCTTTAAAAACATACAAAATAATTCATTTTTGTATATGGAGAACAGAGGTTTTCCTGCTCTGCTAAGACTTGATATTGAAGTGTGAATCACTAACTCTGACAGTGCTAGGTAGTCAAAGTCCTCTCCAAGCATGGATTCACAGAATTCGACTCTTCGCTTTCCTTTCTGGCTCTGCCAGCTCCCCAGTCCTCCTGGTCTGTTTTTTCCTTTAAGTGCAGGCCTGCTCTTCCCTTTCCACGTACAAACATGACAAGTTCTACAAACAGAACCTGTACAATCACTTCTTTGGCCAGGTTGCCACAGATACAATGGCTGCCCACATTCCTTCATGGGTTTAAAAAAATTGTAAATGAGTAATAAAATAGTTTAAGAATAACACCAAAAAAGCATAAAAATATAATATTAAAAATGCTGAACAAATAAAATATCCCTTCCTGCCCTTCATCCCACCCAACATTTCCACACTGCTTAGCCAACCATTGTTAGTAGTTTGTTGTGTGTTTGCCCAGAATTGTTCTACACCTACAATAGAGTATAATACACTGCTTCAGTTACAAACAGATGCTCAGAATTAGGATGCCTGGATTTGATTTTTGATTTTGCCACTTGCTGGTTGGGTGACCTTCAACAAGTTACTTAATGTCACCATACTTGCATTTTTTCACGTAAAACTGAAATCATTTTATCATCCACTTCCTAAAAAATGCTTGATGATTAATAATTGAACAAATATCGAACACTTAAGAGTAATACTAGTGTCATATATGCTATTATTATTTTACATACATTTTCGTCTTTGTTGTACCATGTATACTGTTTCATATGCCATGTCACCTAGCAAATACATAATGAATATCTTTCAATTTTCCCTTCATTCATTGTAATGATAACATGACATTGGATGATATAGATTTTAGAGTTTCAGTTGCTTTAATGAATTTTTAAAAACATTTCTATTTATTTGAGAGGCAGAGAGACAGACAGAAAGTTCCCATCTGTTGGTTCACTTCCCCCAGTGCCCACCATGGCCAATTTTGGGCATTGACACATGTGTAAGCTAGGAACACAATCCAGCTTGTGGTGGCAGGAACCCAACGACTTGAGCCATCACTAATGCCTCCCAGAGTCTGCAGGGATGGGGAAACTCGAGTTAGAATCCAGGGCAAGGAAAAGAGTCCAGGCACTGCAATGTGAAATGCAAGTATCTTAACCATTAGTCTAAATGCCTGGCCTGCACAGCTACTGTTCTCGTCAATCAGCTTGTGTAAGTGTTGTTTTCCAAACATGCTTCTCCAGCAGGCCCCTGGAAAGGAAGTCATCTTTTGCCTGCCCCTTCCCATGACCTGGAGTTGGAAGAACTGATCCCCGAGGAAAGAGCTATGTATAACTGGGCAAGAAGAGAGCTGTGGAAACGTGAGTGATGTGAATATAAAATCAAGGGGCCAGACTGCACATGCACACATGCATGGATGTGTGTGTGTTTAGTGACATGCATTCTTCGCTTATCTCCACCCCTACTGACTCTCTCATTACTTTCTACCTATCTTACATCTGGGAATCCGAGTATAAAACTAACAGATAGTTAAGAACTGTACTTACAAGTAAAACACAGTGTGTCTGTCAGGAAACCAGGAAGCCTGAAAGTTAGGGCAACAGCCCAGTCACAGGAAATTGGCCTAATATGCAGCTCTAAGAACCAGACTTAAGAGCCTGGTTCAGCTGCTTATCAATTTTAAGATTTAACAAGGATGTACCTCAATTTCCCCATTTTTTAAAAACAAAAAATAACAATATTGGTTTTATGGGGTCACACTGGGAATTAGATAAATTAAATTCATCAAGTATCTCTAACAGTGCCTAGCATGAAACAAGCATTGTATCAATTCAACTGTTATGCTTGAATCTGAATGAATCTACCAATCCCCACCTCTAAATGTCTTCTTCTGTGCCAACTTCCTCCTGCTCCATTCTGTTTAGACAGAAATCACAGGAAAGCTATCATAGAGAGACTCAGTGTGCAAATATATATATATAAATTGTTCCAAACGAGGGGGTCAGAGCCTTATCGGGAACCATCTGGTCAGATCCTGTAAGCAGTAGGCATAGAAGTCCCTCTGGACATTTGAAATCAGATGGGCATCAATTCAACACATTCCTGTAAGGGTCGTTTGCAAAATTAAAGCAACATGGCCAAAGAGCCCTGCCATCCGGGATTTAGGATTTTGGGGACTCACCTAACAAGGTCGTCATGAGCAGGGAACATGTTTAAAGATGAAGGTGAAGTGTTTACCCAAAATCACATACTGCGGAGCAATGAGGCCATGAGCTGGTGACAGCTGACATATCCTGGCCAGGATGTGCTGCTTGTTTTCTGGAGTTTAGAGCAATGTGTTTGACTGGTATTTTGTTTTCTAAACCAAGGCAGAAAATACATGTGTCCTGTAGAATGTGTCTGTAACAGAGGCGAATCCAAAAGACGCTGGTCATGGAGCTGGAGAAATGCAGCTGCCTTCTCCCGGCCTCTGCATGTACAACAGTGTCATTGTGTGGAGGAAGAAAAGAACTGAAGCTTTCCTGCAAGCATACTTGAACTTGGGCCTCCAGCACACAGACTAGCAGCCAGCTCCCAGCCCAGGCACCCCCTCCTCTGCTCCCCTAGCCTCTCCATCTTCGTGAGAGAATTTAGTTCCATTTAAGTCCAAGAGACATGGTAAAAACAACACTCCAAGCTCTGCTTCCATTTATGGCAACAGGCATCCTCCAAAGCATCAAGGTCTCTGGATTCTCTCCGGACCTCTCACATCCTCCTCCTCTGTTCACATGGGAGGACCAGGACAGGCCCAAGGATATGGGGTTTATCTTTTAAAGGATACCCACACCTCCCAGAAGAAAAGGCACCAGCATCAGCAAAAAGAACGCCTCTGATTACTAACACAGTAAGGATGCTAGTTAGCCACAAGTCAACTTCTGCATCTTTCAGATAAACAGAGGCGAAAGAGTGTGAAGGCCAGGGCGGCAGCAGGACAGGGGGATTCGCAGGAGCAAGGCAGTTGTCTTGAGAGAGAACGAAGGCCAGGCTTGCATGTTTCCTTGCACTCTTCACTTCCCATTAGAGATTACTGATCCATGGCTGTGTGTAACATCCTGTCCCCGGGACAAGGAAGCAAAACTCGACCCCGTAGGAGCTTATCCTGGCTCTCATTTCCTTTTCTGCGAATCTGTTTCATTTCTCAGACTCCCCAGTCCCTGTTGCTGAAAAAAGAAACCACGCTTTTTTGTCCCAGAGGTTCAAACGCTCACGGTCATGGTCACGTTTCATGCTCACCCCATGTGGATGCCTCAGCAAGTCCTGTGCGTTAGCCACGTTAGTAGTCAAGCATTCTGTCAGCTGGCATTTATTTTTCTTCTGTGTGCCATACACGGACCCTACATGCCTTGGCACCTTCTGTGCCTTCCTTCAGTCCCAGGCCCAGGGGTGCCCACCCTCTAGGTGACTAGCCCTGCACCAGTACCCTGCACATCTATCTACAACATTCTGTGTCCGACTCATCTTCCTTCTGCAACGCGCTGGCTGTGCCTGCCTTCAGCTGCTCAGGCTCAAGCTGATGCCACCAACGCACTCTCCAGGCTCTAGGTCTCCCCTAGCACTCCTCTTAGTGTATGCCCACAGACTCACTGCATGCTTGTATCCACAGGCTTACCTGGATTCTGAACATAAAGATCATCTTTTCCTTGTGTATTCCCCAACATTGCCTCAGGTGAATGAGACAACTTCCACCTACCACAGCCCTGACTCCTCTGCAGGCACTCAGATGACTTGTTGAGCACCTGAAGTTAATCTGACATCAGTACCTCCTCCAGTGATGCAGGCAGGTATGTAAATAAAAAAAAACAATTGTGACAGACAAAAAAAAAAAAAAAAGAGTTCACAGGGCATTATGTTTAAAGGGGAAATTTCCCTTTTGGGGAAACTGAGGACAAAAAGACTAAAAAATCCAAGCAGAATTTAGAACCCTGTCTTAGGACACACTCTTTCAGGACACCAGAAAATTTCTCTTTAAAGGAGACCTTTACCTACTTGACACATTGTGTTAAAAAATTAGAAAGAAAATAGTCTGAACTCACTCAAAATTGTTAAGGAATAAAAATATTATGTTTCCATGGGAAACAATCTTATTTTACTAAGCCCAAGGAAGACATATCTAATCTGGAATTAATAAATTCTAAAGAAAAGAAAACTACAGCAATATAATTAGCAACATAAGACACATAATGGGTAGGGCAGCCAAAATGAAGCTAGGTGCCTTTTTTTTTCTTTTTTTTTCTTTTTTTTTTTTTTTTTTTTTTGTCCACTTTAGCTACTATCCATTTATTCAAGGGGATTGTGTTTTCCTCCCTGTGTCCTCTCCACGATAATAGTCCATTTTCTTTAAATACTTTGAACATTTTAGTTTTTAAGATTTCAGATGATCTCTCTGATACCTGTTAGCACATATGGCATCTTCAATTTTGAAGAGAATGGTTGGGTCAGAAAATCAAGCACATCCGCCACCAAAAACACACTTCCTGTAAGATGCAGAAGACTACATCGCTTTCATGGAAAAATCACCGTTTGTGCTTCTAGAATTGGGTCTCTTATCAAACATTTATCAAGTACATGTTAATGACAAGGCACCATGCCTGGGTCTGAGTCCTGGTTCTGCTTCTGATTCCAGCGTAATGAGAATGTGTGCCCTAGAAGGCCCCGCGTGATGGCTCAAGGACCTGAGTCTCTACTGCCCACCTGGGAGATCCACATGCAGTTCCAGGCTCCTGGCTTTGGTCTGATCCAGCCCGAGCTGTTGCAAGCATTTGGAGAGTACACCAACACACAGAACCCTCTCTGTCCATCCATTACTCCGCTTCTCTCACTCCCTATCTCTGTATTTCAAATAAAATATAGACTTTTTAAAAAAAAATTCCAGTTTGCCATATATGGAAGGAGGATTTGATCTGGGCTGTTTGTTGCTCACTCCTTTCGTGTGCCTCCAGAAGCTGCGTGGTCTCTCTCTCGCTGGCCTCACTGTCTCAATGCCACATGTCTGCCCGTGACTAATGGCTCTCTGCGGGACATGAGGAGGAGGCTCCCGGTGAGGCCATCTCTCTCTCTTCTGTTGTGGTTGCTGAATCAGCCTACTTCCCACCTCTGGCCCTTCACGGTGGTCACCTACCACTGTTCACTTGGTTTGAAAGGCCTCTGTTCATCTCTGACACGACAGGAATGAGGCCCGTGAGGTCTCCTATGGGTGTCAAGTTATGCTGTGCACAAAATTATCACTGCTTCCACAGGCATCAAAGGGCGTTTGGAGAAGCTTTCTCAGGAACTCCAGGAGCACACTTTCACAAAGCATGTTTCTGTCACAAGGCACTGGAGAAGGCAAAGATTCCCAGGGCCTCTGGCGTGTCCCCCAGTGGAGGGTTGCTCCACTGCATAGAAGCTGGATCTTTGCCTGGTGGCCTTTGGAATGGCCTGCCCTTTATAGAACTTTTCTGAATAGATGCCCCATGGCATTGGGCAGCAAGGGAATTTGCAAAGTTTGCTCTGTGAAAAATCATCTGATACTTCTGTTCCCCTGCCACAGGGTCATGCAGTCACTCGGGCAAACCTGGTACTCAGAACCAGTCCTAGGGGGTTGCTCCTGTTGGAGCTGCCCTTTGCCAAGAGCAGTGATCTCTTAACCTGGGCAGCAGACTATTGTCTCAGAGACAGCAACTTCCTGTCAGTTACGTATGCTACATTAAGTTTAGCAGATGTTATCTGTATGCCAGATCTTTACACATGTGATCTAAATGCCAGACCACGTGTTTAGCTTCTGGGAGTAACGAAGGGGGAGTGGTTGGAGAAGATCTGGTTCTTGCTCACGAAGCCTGCACAGACAATTTCTGTGTATTGTTAATATCTTCATGCCAGAAGAGGTTGTTAACCCAAACCGAGAGACTAGGAAAAGCTTCTTGGAGAAGATACTGTATCACCCAGTTCCTGAAGAAAGAATTAGCAGGATCCAATCCCAGAAACATGAGAAGGGTGTTCATGGCAGAAACAACAGTCAGAACAAAGGCAAAGTAGTTTAAAGAGGGTGCACTATGATAAGCAGTGCAAGCAGGCATTTTTAAAGAATTTAAACAAGAAGGGGAAGTGGGGATGGTCAGGGAAGACAAGGGAGGAAAAAAATGCGTGGAAGACAGCACATGGAGAACCTCCAAGGACCTGCTGATGGTTTTGAACTTAAATCAGTACTCACTGCAGACCTGTTGAACAGGTACCTGCATAGATAAAATTCTATCAAATTTGTCTTCTAACATTTTATAACTAATAAAATCAGCTTTCATTTCAAGACACATACTAGTAAGAAGATTTGAACTACAACATCTCAGTCAAAAACTGCCTTGAAAAAAAAAAAAAGAAGGAACAAAGCTGAAAGTTTCAACTTTCTGTTGTTCAGTTTGGAATTCACCCACATGGATTTGATGGTCACAGTCCTGAGAAGAAAGGAAACGGCTGCGGGAAGGAGAGAGAGCAGAGCAGGGAGCCGAGGTGAACCTTAAGCAATTGGCAGGGGTCAACGGGCTTGTACAATGACCCGAGAATGGCATTATGGGGGTTCAAGTCCCAAAAATCCAAGAATGATTGAAATAAAACCGGGTGTAAAAGTCATTAAGTCAAAGTGAAAAGAGCTGAAAACTATCCATTATCTTAAACACCAACAATTTCAGAGACAAAGCAAGATGGTGAAAAAAATTGAGGGGTTGGGGGAAAATCAAGCTTGCCATCCAGTATCCTTTCTGGGATTTGGAAATCCACCTTTCTAATTGTATTTACTTATTTAGGGGTCAGCAGACAGACTGACTAACTTGAGAACTCCCATCCTCTGGTTCAATGCCCGAATATCCTTACAAGCAAGACTAAACCAGAGCCAAAGCTGGGGACCAGGAAGTCAATCTAGATCTCCTGTTGCAGTGGCAGAGACCAAACTACATAAGCCATCACTGTGACTTCCTTGGGTCTGCAAAACCAGGTAGCTGGGATCAGCACAGGAAGCAGAAGCCGGGATTGAACCTAGGTAGCTCTGATGGGAGATGTGAATGCCAACCCCAGTACCAGGCGCCTACTCCAAGACAGTGAGTTTTTATAAGGCCTATGTTGCCAAGAGCACAGGTCACTCCACAAGAATTCCCTTGACTAAACAGGAACGTCTCTTTCAGTTGTTTAACTTGGGACAACGCAAAGGAGAAGTGGCTGTGTGGCTCCTTCCTCCAGGGTGACAGGACTGTGCCAGCTTGGAGGGGGAGGGAACAGTGGCAGGAAACTGCCTGGCGGCCTCCATGTGTTTGGAAGCTACAGCACTGAGAGAGGAAGTTGGGGGCTGTGTAGGCAGTTGGAGTTGAAAAGTGAAGTTTCAGAAGGGACAACTGGCAGTGGGAAGTTTTGTGCAGACTTCCTGGTGACACAGCCGCTTGAATGCCCGTTCTCCTGTGATTTCTTTTTAAAGATTTATTTTATTTTTGTTTGAAAGGCTGAGTTAAGATAGAGAAAGTGAGACAGAGAGATAGAGATCTTCCGTCTGCTGGTTCACTCCCCAGATGGCCACAAAGGCCAGGCTGAATAGCAGCTGGAGCAGGAACAGGGAGATTTACTTGCTATGCCATAGTGCTGGCCTCTGCTGTGATATATATAAAATTTATGCATTTATATTATATATTAGTTATATTATATCTTATGCATATATTTTTAATTTTTTAAATAAAATTAAAGTTAAATTTTAATTAAATTTTAGTATTTATGTTAGTACATACTATATTGTGTACTGTATAATATATATTGCAATATTTATATATATTTAGATTTTTCAATGTATTTGGAAGAATTACAGACAGAAAGGGATGGAGAGAGAGGAAGGGAATCTTCCATCCATGGGTTTATCCTCTAGATAACTAGACAGCCAAGACTGGGCCAGGCCAAAGGCCAAGAAACAAGAGCTTCATTCTGATCTCCCAAGTGGGTGCAGGAATCCAAAGACCTGGGCCATCCTCTGCTACTTTTCCCAGGTTAACTGTAGGGAGCTGATCAGAAGCAGAGCAGCCAGGACACAATCTGCAGAGGATGCTGGCATTGCACGCAGTAGCTCTACATGCTACACCACAACACTGTGATCTCTCACGGGAAGAGATCATTGCTGTTTGTGTCAGTTTTCAGTATCAGACATGTTTGTCCACTTCCAGATCAGTTCCCACTTTCAAAATGCGTCATGTGTATTTCTTTAAGTACTGTGGATAATAAATAAATAAATGCAATATCCCCTGGCTTCCAACGGTTCTAAGAGCTTTCTTTCCAGTTCCAGTTCTCTAAGGACCGTGAACATACAACAGAAGAGCTAACTCAACTCCCGCAATATCTTACCAGAATTTTGCTTGCAGATTTCTGATTATTTTGCAATAAAGCTCCTGGCCTTTGTTCAAGAGGAAATGCAACCAACCTTGTAAAGGCAGGTGAGTAACCACGTGAGGGAGTATGGCTCCTCCTTCACACACTCAGACTTCCTGGTGATAAAAGAAAACATAAAAGCCACAGTTTGGACTGCAATGAGAAACTGAAATCAAAAGTCTGTTTGTAGATTGTCCTGTGGGTTATAAGGTCTAGAACATTTCCAAAGGAAGTCTTTCTCCTAAATACCCACCCACCCACCCACCCACACACACACACACACCAGAGAGAGTTCTTTAGTAACCCAGATGTGAAATATAGGTTGTACGGTTATTTGCACTGAACACAAAATGATCAGACCACTGGATGAATTCAGTTTTATGGTTTTTGTTTTATTTTGCTTAAATTTTTTAAAATTTAACAATTATTTAAAAAAATTGTTCCCACTAAGATGCACTGCCCAAAGAGAAAAACACTCACTTTTCTCACTAAAATACCTTCCTCCATCCGTTCTCCACATGGCTACCAGGGTAATCTTTTAGGTTCATAATTGTGCCACCATCTTCTGCTTAAACCTCCCAGTGGAGAGTGTTCACTCAAATGTCAGCACAGTCATTTCTTGGTGCTGTAACACTTTGGGGAAATGAAAGGTGGATTTCCCTCATTGCAAAACCTGGTTCTGCCTTGAGGCGGAGACAGAAGCCCTCCTGCAGAGAGCAAAGCTTTCAGTACTCTGAGTTGCCTCTGTTCCTACCTGTGTTATCATTTGTGCACTGGAGTGGGCTATTTTTCAAGCAGATGAGACTGTTGGTCATTTAAAGCATTGGGCCTTTCAGAGAGGGAATGGGCTAGCACATTTTTAGAGACTGTTTCTCACTCCCAATCTGACTGTAATCTATGCTGAAGGTTCCTAAATTCTATTTCTAGCCTTGAGTTCTTAACAGACACCTGAATGATGTTATAATTAGCAACCACATAGAGTCTTCAATTGGAAAGCCAACATGTTGAAAGTGAAATTTGCCATTTGTGCTCAAACATCAGACTCCCCTTTCTAACACTCTCATCTTTGTAATGAGCTATCACTCTAAACTAGCTGGGCATGACTGCTCACGTAAAGTCACTCATCTTTGATTTATCTACTTTTAAAATTAAGATCAGAGACTAGCACAACCCATTAAGCCACCATTAGCAGCACTAGCATTCCATATGAGTATTTGGTTGTGGTCTCACTGCTCCACATCCAATCCAGCTTCCTACAGATGCACCTGGGAAAGCAACAGAAGGTGGTCCAGTACTTAGGGCCCTCCCTCTTGTGTGGGAGATCTGCCTAGAGTTCCTAGCTCCTGGTTTCTGCCTGGCCTAGCCCAGCTGTTGCAGCCATTTGGGGAGAGGAGTTGTGGATGGAACATTTCTCTTCCCTTTCTCTGTCACTTTGCTTTTCAAATAAATGAAACAAATCTTTAAAATAGTTTGAATCCAAATCCCATAACACAAAGTTCATCATTTTACCAATTTTGAAGTGTAGAATTTAACAATTTTCAGTAAATTTACAAGGTTATGCCACCATCATAACAATCCAATTCCAGAACACAACTGGATCATGTTTATTTAAAATCTACTTTGTCAGTATCTGACTTTTAATTGAAGATTTAAATCCAGCTACACTTAACAAAATTGTAGATTACAAAATATTTAACTGTTGTTTTGTTGTTATGTACACGTCTTAAATTTTTGTTATTTCTTTAATCCATCACTATTTTAATGATATGTAAACATGTTCTAAAGCATTATATTAATTCGTTATCACTTCTTGTACAAGATTTTTGAGTTCTTTTCTTTGTGTTTTCCCTGGGAATTTCCATGAATAATTATAGCATTTCAATTCAGATTAATATCAACCTAATTTCAACTGAATATAACATTTTGCTTTACTTTAGCTCTATAATGTACACAAAAAGTAGATTAATGCTATATTATATTTATCCATATAGCTACCATTAATGATAATCCGTATTTCTCCTTGTGGGTTTGAATCACCCTGCTCTTTTCTGATTTTAGCCTAAAGGGATCTTTTCCACAATTATTTTAGGATAAATTTTCTGGCAGCCAACTCTGTTTTGTTTTGTTTTTAATCTGAGAATGTCTCGATTTCTCCAATTCTGAAGATATTTTTGCCAAATACAGAAATGTTGATCTGTCTTGCCTTCCAGCCTCTGGTTTCTGATGAGACACCCACTCTTAACTTTGTTAAACATCCCTGTTGGTGATGCATTGCTCCTAGTTGCGTTCAAGAATTTCTTTTTAACTTGAACTTTTAGCAGCTAGATGATAGCATTAACCAGCTTTTTGTTGCTGTAACAAATACCTGAAAAGTGCTACTTAGGAAAGAGGGCTTTTTCAATGTGCAGTTTTGGAGACTCATAGCCCAAGATAGGATGACACGACTAGTCTGGCCACCAATGAGGACAGTACATGGCAGAACATGTATAGGGGGAGGATTAAATGGTGAGGTAGAAGGGAAACAGAGACAGTGCGCTGGCGTACATAGCAACCCTCTAACAAGCAGTAGTCCCACCTTCCAGACACCATCATCGGATCAAGCTTCCAACCTTAATCCATCACCATTAACATAATTCCACTAACCATTAATTCAAGACTTGGAGGTTTAATTGCCTGTCTGAGCTGTGGAGCCAAATCATGTTCAAACGATAAAAATGATGATGTGTCTGTGTGTATAGACCTTTCTGAGTTTGTTTTTGCTCACTGGAGGTATAAACTAATGATTTTTCATCAGTTCTGGGAAATTTTTGAACATTATTTCTTCAAATACTTTTCCTATTCCCCTTGTATCTATCTCTCTTTTCCCTTGGGAACTTAACTTAGTTCACTGAATGGTGTGCCATCTGTGTCTCAAGTTCTGTTCGTTTCTCTTCACTCTTTTTTCTTTCTGCTCCTCAGACTGGATAGCCACAATTCATCTGTCCTGAAGTAACTCTTCCACTTCCTCAGATCCGCTGTTGAGCTCCTCTAGTGAACTGGCCATTGGCATTACTACACTTTCGTTAGATAATTTCTATCTCTGTGTTTCTATTTCATTTGACAAGGTAAATGTAATATTACATTTTTCTGTAGTTCCTTAGGTATGGCCTCCTCTAGGTCTCTGGACTTACTTAGAAGCTTATTTGTCTTCTATTTTCTGTAAGGCCCAGCCAGGCGAGGGAGGGACCACCTGCAGGAAGGAAGCAGTTGGGAGAGGGAATTGGCTGATGTGATCAGGCTGAGGAACTACAATGTCCAGAAGCCCATGCCTGAGCCAGGAGCAATGCATGGGCTCGACCAGACCAGAGGGAACCTATCAACACTCACATTACCATATAAAGAAAAGTTCTTTCTCCTGTTAGGCCCCACCCCACTTCCTGTTTTGACTTGAGTATAAAAGCCCTGGTTCATGATACCTGGGTGCGATTTCATTAGTCCTAGGTCTGTGCTGGATCAGTGATCCTCGTGTGGGAGCACTCCCAATAAATCTCTCTTTGAGCTGAATGTTTCAAGCAGATTCTTTTAACTGGGACTTGGATTATATATTACATTTTCTTTTTAGAAAATATTTTAAGCTAATTTTATTTATTTTAAAGGCAGAATACAAATAGAGAAAAAGAGAGATCTTCATCTGTAGGCTCATTCCATAAATGGCGCAACAGCTGGCTAAGACTCCAACCAGCTGTGTGGGGTGGCAGGACCCAAGTACTGGAGGCATCACCTGGTATCTCCAGGGCGTGCATTATCAGAAGTCTGGATCAAAAGCAGAGGCAGGAATCAAAACCTGGCATTCGGATGTGGGGCACGTTCTGGTCAACTGTGTAAACAATATTAAAAATAAAAAACAGAAAATTTATAAAACTCTGCCTTAACCTTCACTTCTCATTTGTGGAGATAACTTAGAGGGAAAAGTCTGAGAGTTGGTTTAGTCTTTCTTTTTTTTTTTCTTTTTTCGATGTTCTCAATGATCTGGGATAGTGTTTATAATGAGCAATCATATATCTCAGAATTAGAGAAACTATCCCAGAATTTTTTATTACCCTTGGATTTTGATCATATGCACAAATTTCAGTTTCTTCCTTGATCTTTTTTTTTTTTTTTAAGATTTTTATTTTTATCACAAAGTCAGATATACAGAGAGGAAGAGAGACAGAGAGGAAGATCTTCCCTCCGATGATTCACTCCCCAAGTGAGCCACAACCGGCCGGTACGTGCCAATCCGACGCCGGGACCAGGAACCTCTTCCAGGTCTCCCAGGCAGGTGCAGGGTCCCAAAGCTTTGGGCCATCCTCGACTGCTTTCCCAGGCCACAAGCAGGGAGCTGGATGGGAAGTGAAGCTGCCAGGATTAGAACCGGCACCCATATGGGATCCCGGGGCTTTCAAGGCGAGGACTTTAGCCGCTAGGCCACGCCGCCGGGCCCTGGTTTAGTCTTTCTTGAACATGTGAACAGCAATGAAGATGAAAATGGACTCAGGACTCCTAGAAACATCAGAGTTTTTCAACGTATTTATTCCCCAAAGAATCTCATTCCCCAACCTCTTTTCCCAAGCTATTTGGTTGTTCTATTGTTTGTTGCAACTTGCATCCATTGCCTAAGCAACAAAAGCTAAAACACTTGCCTGTGTTTTACAAATGACATTCTCTTCCCTCTGTTACCAGCACTGAAATGCAGGCTGTCGTTTTCAAGGTGATCACTTACCTGGGATGATGGCAAGTGCAAATGCCAAAAGATTTGTTCTTCCACCAAGATTTTGCTCTTTTTCTTGAATTCCCTAAGTTGTTGTAAGCATCTAATTAATTTACAAGATGTCTGAAAAGTTGGTTCTCATGGATTTTTTTGGCCTATTTTTAGTGTCTGATGGAGGGTTTAACTTTTAGAGTAGCATTCTCTTTTACTATTTATTTACTTTATTTTATTTATTTAAAAGACAGAAATATAGAGGTTTCTCATCCACTAATTCACTCCGTGAATGCCAGCAACAGCCAGGCCCAGGTCAGATCAAATCTGGAAGTAGGCAATTCAGCCCAGGTCTCCTACATGTGCAGTAGGGACTCAGACACGTAATCTTTCACCCGCTTCACCCCAGGGTGCACATTAGTAGAAAGTAAATTCAGGGTAGTGCTGACACAGAAATCCAGATACTTTGATATAGGATGTGGGCATCCCAAATGGCATCTCAACTACCTCAACTTTTCAAATGTCTTATTTCACCATTTTCACAGAAATCACAATTCATGCTTTTACTTTTTCCCATGATATACAGAAAATCGCCACAGCTGGCCAATTTTTCTTCAGAAGTATCCTTTGTCTATTTTTATTAATCAGCACCACCACCATCACCACCAGGCAGTCTTGAAAAAGAATTCATCACACTAGTTAAAAGTAAAGACTACAGAGCCAACATTGTGACATTATAGGTAAAGCTGCTGCCTGCAGCACCAACATTCCATATGGACATATGGGTACCAGTTGGAGCCAGGACTGGGCCAGACTGAAGCCAGGAACCAAGAGCTTCTTCCAGGTCTCTCATATGGGTGGCAGGTGTCTGAGCACCTGGACTATCACCTGCTCTTCTTCCCAGGCCATCAGCAGGCAACTGGATCCAAGATGGAACAGTAGGGACTTACAGAATGATGGTGTTGCAGACAGCAGTTTTACCCAGTATGCTAGAGCACTAGTCCCAAAGATACCTGATCTTGTGGATTTACAGGGAATGCCTCAACACTTAAGATTCAGATAGCTGTTTCCTAGACGATTTGTCATGAGTTTCTCATGTTTATTCCCATTTTGTGAGCAAAGGCACACGTGGCCTTATTTACAGACTAGGTGTCTTCATTAATATAATGAAGAAGTCTCCCTCTGGGAGGTACTCTCCAGCCTTGAGGTTCCTTAGCTCAGAAACCCCTCATCCAGCATTCACTCTGCATTGCCTCTGTGGAAGGTCCACAGCAAGGGAGTGTCTGTGACACTGACATCCATGCTGCTTGCTGTGTCCTGGGAAATAAAATCTGGTGCCTCTGTCTTTGGAGTCTCATGTCTTCTACCAGGCACCACGATGCAGAGGAACTTTCTCAGCTCACCTGCATTGCAGCACAGTTTTCCACATGGTTCACCCAGCACACTGTGACACGTGGACCTTCCTTACGCCTGATTTCCAGCTGTGATGTTGAGTTTTCTGGGTAGCAGGGCTGCTGCTGTAGATGCAGCTGGATGCCAGCTTGCTCCTGAGCAAGGCCTGCTCCTGGGGCCAAGATTTTCACACACAGCCTCTGATGCTCATTGATACTTCTGGGGTTGGGCTCTCCACTCTCCCCCTTTTTGGAATTCCTGCTTTTTTCTTTTAGTCCAACTTGGCCAACTCACATTCATTTAAAAAAATCCATTTTTTTTTTTAATTGGGAAGGCAGATTTACAAAGACAAGGAGAGGCAAAGATCTTCCATCCATTGGTTCACTCCCCAAGTGGTCACAACAACCAGAGCTGAGTCAATCTGAAGCCTGGAGCTTCTTCTGGGTCTCCCACATAGGTGCAGGGTCTCAAGACTTTGGGCTATCCTCAACTGCTTTCCCCAGGCCACAGGCAGGGAGCTAGATGGGAAGTGGAGCATCCAGGACATGAACCCACTCATATGGGATCCCAAAAATGCAAAGTGAAGATTATGCCGCTGAATCATTGTGTCAGGTCCATCCATTTTTTTTAAAAGATTTATTTTTTTTTTTATTATAAAATCAGATATACAGAGAGAGGAGAGACAGAGAGGAAGATCTTCCGTCCGATGATTCACTCCCCAAGTGAGCCGCAACCGACCGATGCACGCCGATCCGATGCCAGGAGCCAGGAACCTCTTCCAGGTCTCCCACACGGGTGCAGGGTCCCAATGCATTGGGCCATCCTTGACTGCTTTCCCAGGCCACAAGCAGGGAGCTGGATGGGAAGTGGAGCTGCCGGGATTAGAACCGGCACCCATATGGGATCCCGGGGCTTTCAAGGTGAGGACTTTAGCCGCTAGGCTACGCCGCTGGGCCCGGGTCCATCCATTTTTGAAGATGTATTTTTAGGGCAAATATGGTGGCAAACTCTTCCATTGACCATCCTCTGTGCAAATATCTACAGTACTCAACAGTTGGTACACAACACAGAGCTTGAGTACATGTTCTCCTGTTGTGTGTTGATGGCTTCATATGGTTATTCACTGCCTCCCCATGCTGATTGTACAAAAGAGGAAAGAGTGCTGGGCACAAGACAGACATGTAAGAAGATTTACTGGAGTGGTTAAATGAGGATGCATTCAAGCCAGTTCTCAGATTCAAATAGCCACTGCTTAATGGCTATATGACCAAGCTATATTGATTTCTTAGCTTTTCTGTGCCTCAGTTTCTTCCTCTTTAAATTGAGAATATTGTTAACAATCACACATTTCTCACAGACTCATGAAAAATTGAATTAATGCACATGTAACATAACACCAAAGGTTAAGTTAGAAACCTCACAAAATTTACAACTGTGAGAACCAATACATGTATGTAGTATTACAGAGGATTCCACAGTTTAAAAAAACCAAACACTTTTCATTTTAAAATTGTAATATTGTTTACATAGTTGAGAGGAATACATATCTATGTGGGCCTCTGATTAGTGTGGGGAGGGTTGAGGTGTGGAGGAAGGTGGGTGGGAGAGATGTTTCAGTCTTTCTTTCTTTCTTTCTTTCTTTCTTTCTTTCTTTCTTTCTTTCTTTCTTTCTTTCTTTCTTTCTCTTATCCTGTATCTGCACAGAGGTAAGGGGAGGTGACAAGTTACTATCAAGCTACATCTGCCCCCATGGATGGGAGACAGTCATCTGATGATGCCTTAGATTATCCTAAGTGGAGAAGAATGTTCTGGGGATGTTACCTGAGTGGTTTTGATAGTTCTGAGACCTCATTGGCTTTGTTGCACCAGGGTTGAGAAACTCTTTCTAAGGTCCACTGGCTGACCAAGTCCACCTTATTGCATCCCCAGACCCAGATGCTTGCTACAAAGCTTGGTCAGGAGAATTGTCCAATCTGTTCTGCTTTTCATCCTCTGGTGAGCCATTCAATTTAACCAACCTAGATGAGCTGGCTGACATGTTCCCTTGTGCATCTGGGGATGTAGTCCAGTGCATGAGCATCATAAACTGAGGATACCCAGTCCTAAAATATGTATTCCAAGGTGGGACCACACATCCTGTGATTATCCATGAGGCCAGAATTTGAGTCCGGTCATCTAGCTGGGGAGATCCACAAGAAATCTCTCCTGGAATGACCCTCAGATTTGATTCTTGTGTGTGCCATCCAGTACAGGGTCAGGCTTGGTCTGTCACCTACACAGGCCAACACACATTCCATCTGGTTACAGCTGCCTGGTTAGCCCTGATCACAGCCCCCATCTCTCACATGAACCATTGGGTGCTGTGCCCATGTGCAGTCTACCCTTCCCCAGGCCTGGTTCTCAAGCAGGTGTTGTGGCCTAGTTGGGGTGACCACACATAACCCTTACTTGGTCTGCCCCCCCAACTCTGATTTTTGCACATGCCAGCAGGTGCTATGGTCTAACCAGGTCTGGCCCACACTCCATCCTGGCTCTCACAAGTGCCAGTAAGTGCTATGGAGAAAAAAATTCTTACAAACCTTTTTTTTTTAAATTTACTTGAAAGGCAGAGTTATAGGGACTGAGAGAGAGAGTCAGAGAGACATGGACAGAGAGACACTGAGAAAAGCAGAGAGATCTTCCATGTGCTGGTTCACTACCCAAATGGCCACATTGGCCAGAGCTGTGCTGGTCTGAAGTCAGAAACTAGAAGCTTCTTCTGAGTCGCCCACTAGTGTATAGAGGCCCAAGTACTTGGACCATCTTCTGCTTCTTTTCCAGGCACTTTGGAGGGAGCTGGAATGCAAATGGAGTAGCCAAGTCTCAAATTGGCACCCAAAAAAGAATGTCAAAACTGTAACCAGTGGCTTTACCAAATACATCACTGCACCAACCCCTGTTAACAACTTTTCAAAACTAACAGAAATTTAACATTTTTTTTGGTTGTTATTTGGCAGGTAAATAGTCGAAAGTTAAAGATAAAACCATAGCACAAATCTAAAGACAGTGAATGATAAAGCTGGTGGCTGATAGCTATTCTGGGGCATTTTCTGTTCCATGGTAATCTTGGAGCATTTTTAATTAATTAATTAATTCTCATTTTATTTGAAAGGCAGAGGGAGAGACAGAGATATTTCATCTACTGATTCACTTCCCAAACAGCCCAGATGGGGCCAGACCAAAGCCAGGAGCCTAGAACTCAATCTTGGTGACAACAAGAGTGACAAAGACCCAAGTCATGTGCACTGCTGCCTCCCAGTGCACATTAACAGGAAGCTGGAATCAGGAGCGGAGCCAAGGTTCAGATTCAGCACTGTGATACAGCATGCCAATGCCCCAACTAGTGTCTCAACCTGTGCACCAAATGGCCAAACAAAGCATTCATTTTATCAGTCAGATTAGTAAGACTGAAATACATACAACGTTTTTAAAAGATACACATATATTCCTCAAAGGAACATAGGAGGAAATAACTTATATTTTGTCACAACCCTTAGAAAAGTATCCAAACATCTACTCTGAGAATTTTTTATCTTACGTGATATTTAAAATAGGATTAAGATCTGAATTTGTATTTTCTGCATGTGTTCACAAACCCAAACCAAAAATTTTTATAAAATGTTTGTCTCAGTAAGTCTCTGGCAAAGCCAACATAGAATTTCTCCACTAATGCTACTAGGAATTCCCACAAATTCACCAAGAATGTTAGTTCACAGTCATAAATCACAATATGTGGAAATAAACCATATTCCCTGAGAGACAGCAGAAAAACAGATAGGGAAAAAATAATCTGTTGAGAATATAAAATAAATATTTATAACTGATTAAAAGTAAAGGAATGGGCCAGCGCAGTGGCCTAGCAGCTAAAGTCCTCACCTTGAACACACCGGGATTCCATATGGGTGCCGTTCTAATCCCAGCCATCCCACTTCCCATCCAGCTCCCTGCTTGTGGCCTGGGAAAGCAGTCGAGGACGGCCCAAAGCCTTGGGACCCTGCACCCGTGTGGGAGACCTGAAGGAAGTTCTGGCTCCTGGCTTGGATCAGCGCAGCACCAGCCGTTGCGGCCACTTGGGGAGTGAATCATCAGATGGAAGATCTTCTCTGTCTCTCTTCCTCTGTGTATACCTGACTTTGATATAAAAATAAATAAATCTATAAGAAAGTAAAGTAATTGCAAATACAAGAAAATAATAGAGAGTGACCACAAAGGACCAAATGAATGTGTGAAAGAACTTAAAAGCTCTAGAAATGGAAAAGGGAGGAAATGGAATAACTGAATTTAAAGCTTGGTGGTCAGTTTAACTAGTCAATGAACAAAGAAGAATTGCAATTTTTAAAAACAGAGCCAAAGTAGGAGAAAAATAGAACTGAAGGAAGAGAGCTAAAGAAGCTTTCAAAAAAGAAAGGTTTCAGAGGGAGGGGGCAGGCAATATTCAAAGAGATAATGTTTTTCTTAGCAAATGTGTTGGAAAAACTGAATACTCACACGTAAAGAATAAAGTTGGATCCTTTCACCATTTGTGAAAATGAATCAAACTCAAAATGGGTCAAAAACCTAAAATAAAAGTTAAGATTTAAAAAACACAGAGGAAAAGCTTCATGGCACTGTACTTGACAACAATCTCTTAGATGTGCACCCAGAGGCATAAGCAACAAAAGGAGACATAGATAAGCTGGACTACACAACATCTGAAGAAATCCGTGCACCACAGGACATTATCAACAAATTGAAACAGCACCCAACAGAAGGGAGAAAATATCTGTAAATCATCTGCCTTATAAAGAATTGATAGTTAGAATGTACAAGGAATTCCTGCAACCCAATAGAGACAGAAAATCTGATTTCAATAAAAGGGGTAGAAGACTTTAGCAGGTATTTTTCTGAAGAAGGTATAAAATAATCAACAAGAATAGGGAAAAGTACCCAATACCACCGCTCTTGAGGGAAATGGAAACCAAAGAAAAATCACAATGAGTGCCATTTTGTACCCACTTGGGATTGTCCACACATTTAAAAACATGCACAGACAAAAAACTGTAATCAGGATGGAGAGAAGTTGGATGGACATTTTTATACACAGCAGATATGAGTGCAAAATGATGCAGTTACTACAGAAAATGGCATGGCATTCCTTGCAAATACTACACATAAATGAGCCAGCATTTCCACTGTTGGGTATCCACCCAAGAGAACTGAAAGTGTGAACTAAGGGGTTATGGTTGTGGCATGGTGGGCTAGGCTGTCCTTTACGATACTGGCATCCCCTGTGGGCATCAGTTTGAATCTTGACTACTCCACTTCCAATCCAATTCCCTGCTAATGGGCCTGAGAAGGGATACCCAGATGGCCCAAGTCTTGGGCTCCTGCCAGACCTGTAGGAGACCCAGAAGATGATCCTGGCTCCTGGCTTCAGTTTGCCATGGATACTGCATTTGAAGATTGAACTAGCAGATGAAAGGTCTCTTTCCCTCTCTCCTCTGTCTGTAACTCTGTCTTTCAAGTAAACACATCCTAAAATGAAAATGTGGGGACTTGAACAGACCATTTGAATGCCCATGTTTATTGTAGCATTATTCACAATAGCTGAAAAGTGAAGGGTACACAAGTGCCCAGCTACAGATAATTTGATAAACACAATATGTAGAAATGTAAAATGAACTATTATTCTTCCTTAAGGGAGGAAACTCTGACACAAGCTGCAGCACCAATGAAATTGGAGGAAATTCCATGAAGTGAGATAACCCAAGAATAAAAGAATTGAGGCTGTGTGATTCTGCTTATATGGGGTACTCAGAGCAGTCAAATTCAAAGACAAAAAGGAAACTTTTACTAGTTGGCCAGAGGGAGGGAGAAAGAAGAAGAAGTTACTGTTTAAACTTCTGGAACATGAAACATGTTCTAGAAATGGATGGTGGTGATGGCTGCACACAATGTGCTTAATGTCCCTGAATTGTACACTGAAAATAATTAAAATAGTAAATCTCATTTTTTATACTTTATCACGATTTTTAAAGCTTGGACAAAATAGACAATAGTTGAGAATTTTGAAGCCCAATGAAAGACACATATTCAACTTAAGGGATAGTAAAGAATCCCTAATAAAAAGAACACACCTTGGGGCCCAGCACTGAGGCACAGCAAGGAAACACCAGCATCCCGTATGAGCTCCAGCTGAAGTCTTGGCCACTCCACTTCCAAGCCAGCTCCTAGAAGCTGGCCCAAGTGTTGGGGCTTCATCACAAAAATGACAAACCTGGAAGAAGTTTCTGGCTTCTGTTTGGCCCAGACTTCCTGTTGCAGCCATCTGGGGAGTGAACCAGCAGATGAAAAATCTTTGTCTCTCTTTCCTTCTCTGTCTGTAACCTTACACTCAAATAAATAAATAAAAATGTTTAAAAGAAAGACCCAAGGGCCATTATAATGGCTCAATTAGCTAATTCTCTACCTATCGGCACTCATATGGTTACCAGTTCATATCCTGGTGGCTCCATTTGCAATCCCTCTCCCTGCTTGTGGCCTGGGGAAGCAGCAGAGGATGGCCCAAAGTCTTGGGAGCCTGAATCCACATGGGAGACCCGGAAGAAGCTCCTGGCTCTTGGTTCCTGGCGTTGAATGTGCTCAGCTTTGGCTATCAAGGTCAATTGACGAGTAAATCAGATGCTGGAAAATGTTTTATTTTTTTGATTCATTTATTTTTATTGGAAAGGCAGCTTTACAGAAAGATCTTCTATCCAATGGTTCACTCCCCAAGTAGCTGCAACAGCTGGAGCTGAATTAATCCAAGGCCAGGCGCCAGGAGCGAGCTTCCTCCAGGTCTCCCACGTGGGTGCAGGATCCCAAGGCTTTGAGCCATCCTCTACACTCTTCCCAGGTCACCCCGGATGGGAAGTGGAGTAGCTGGAACATGAACTGGAGTACTTATGAGATCCTAGTGCTTGCAAAACAAGGATTTAGCTACTGAACCATTGAGTCAGGCCCAAAGATGTTTTTCTCTCCACCTTTCTGTAAATATGCTTTTTCAGTAAAAATAAATCTTTTACAAAATAAGACTGGAAAGTAAGTCTTAAATGTGTACCTAAAAAATAGACTTATATAAGGAAGGGATAATAACTAAAATGCCAAATAATTAAACACTGAAAGTTTATCTACAGACACCAAATGAACTTTTAAAGAATACATATCTGAGGGTCCTCTTGCCTCCACCCAGCTGGTGACAGCAAAAATGGCTCCACATTGGGTAGGCCAGGCATTAATGGTGCTGGGTGAAGCCCTTGGGTCACCCGGTAGTGACACGCTCTAGGGACTTGGGCATGTAGGCTTACATGGGGTATGGGTTATGGTATAAGTGAGGCTGAAAAGGGTCTCAGGGTTCTGTGCAGGAGAGGAATGACTACTGAGGGACATCAACGAACAAGGCCACTGTACTTTCAGGTAAGCAAGAGTGCTGAGTCTAAGAAGTTTGGAAGGGGGAACGAGAATACCCCTAAAGGCCAGTCCAAAGCATCAGCACATGTGGGAGACCTGAGCTGTGCTAGTTAGCATTGACCATCACTGAGTACCTCTCATTGGCACACACTAAAGCTAAGGCTGGGGTCTACCAGACAGGGTAAGATCACAGTAGCCACCAATGAGAGTCAGAACAGGGCAAAAGTGAAGTTAGGATGGGTCATGATAATAACTATCATATGAGAAAATCAGATCTGGTGGCAGATGCTGTGGGGAATATGTGGCCTTACCCCTATGGAACTGCAGGCTCTGCTGGCATGCCCAAGAACTGTGGATGGGAACAGGCCTGGCTGGGGAGCTAAGGGGACGCGCCAGCTGTGTTGGGGTTCCCATGAGCTTGAGATCCAGTGAGCATGAGAGCTGGGCTGAGGGCAATAGGCTGGGCTGGACATGATTATAGCCTTCCTTGGTGTGGTAATGGACTGGATCTGGGGAACAACAGACTGGGCTACACTCCAGCACCCACTGGCACTCATGAGTGCCAGGGTAGGTATAGAATGGTCTGGGCTAGATCCTGACTCCTGCTGAACCAAGCAAAAGCTATGTCTAGACGCGGACCAGGTGTGGCTGGGCTGCAACACCCAATAGTAAGAACCAGAATAGATGGGGGCCGATTGAGCAAGGCCACTGCTAGGACAAGAGGTAGAAAAAGCCAACCTGGGCCAAGGACCCACTGGTGTGTGCGCAATCTCCCACTAGGAGGAGACCTGCCAGAGGAACTTGGGAAACTCCTTCATAGGGATGAAGTCCCTGCGGGTGAGTGTAAGAATCAAGGCAAGCAGCAGCCCAATCAATGCCAGGTCACAGCACCCACTGGCATACATGTGGCTTAGGTCTGGGGACAGACCAGAATGGGCCAGTTCTTAACTTCCACTGGCAGATCTAAGAACTAGTACAGGGTGCAGGAGGGGCCAGGTCAGGCCACTACACCAGCCAGTTCACACTGAAGCTGAGACAGGGTTCTGGCTGTAATGGGTTAGGCTGAGGCACACACCAGCAGGAACTGGACTAAGTCAGGCTACACAATGTGATAGTGGACGGTGAGGTGAGGCAAGCCATGCCAGCCTGGTGCCCTGCTGGGTTCGTGAACCCCAGAGGCATGGGATTTGGTGGGGCTTGCGTCACCTGGGCCAGGTTCTGGGGTCTGGCTGCATGGTGTGTGCCAGGTTTGTGAGACCTGGGGTGGAGGATCCGGCAGGGCTGGGTCTCCTGGCCCGGTACCTGGGGCTTACTTGCAAGGTAGGAGCTGGGTTCATGAGCACCAGGGGTGGGAGATCTGGTGGGGCTCGGGTCGCTTCACTCTGGTCCTTGGACCTGCCTGTGAGTTAAAAAGGCAGAGCGGTGGACACAGACCCTGATGCACATGGAGACTATGGCAGCCTATTTGGTACCAGAGCAGAGGAAGGAGAACAGAGCAAATTGGACAACTACCTCAGCAAATGATGACAGCAAAAGCCCGGGTGAATGGAGACTTGAGATTGACAATGTCAGCCAATGGACATTGGGAGGGTTGCCTCACCCTTGGATTCATGAAATCAACAGCATTTCAGAACTATGCAAACCATTTGGTCACCACCCTTGGAACATGCACTATAGCAGGACCCTGGGTTGATATCAGGTGGCAATTCCCCATCCCTGGGTACTGGGACATTTGAAAGGCTGGGTGTGACTTCCTCCTTTATTCCTCCTCTTCCACCAGTGACAAGAACAAATAGAGAATTTGGAAACAAACAAAAAGTTTTGATGATCACTTACTTACTTTGACGTTGGACAAGCTAGTTAAAATATCTTACATTTTCTTATTTCTTAAGGAAAAAATACATCATGAGTTCATACTGTGGTTACTGGATTTTTATCTAATTTCTTTGGTTTTACATTTGGATTTTTATGTTTAAAAATCTTATTGCAAAACAGTTTTAACATATTTATCTATTTGTTTTCTTCTGGATTTATTGAGATATGATTACCAAATAAAAATTGGATGTATTTAGCATTAAAGAAAAGAAGAATACATTTTGAGGGCTGGTATTGTGTACTGGCAAGCAAAGCCACCGCTTGAGATTCTGCCTCTTATGTCGGAGCTCCTGAGATTGAATTCCCATTTCTCTGTGCCCTGATCCCATTTCCTTAGAGTAAACAGATGACGGCCTCTGGATTGGGCCCCTGCCACCCCTGTGGGAGTTCTGGATGAAATTCTTCATCCCCAGGTTCAGCCTAGCTCAGCCTTAACTGTCGTGGGCATTTGCAGAGTGAGCTGGTAGATGGAAAATCTGTCTCTCTCTTTTGACCTCTATCTAGTACATTGCCTTTCAAAGAAATAAATCTTTAAATTTTTTTTTTCTTTTTGAAAAAGGAGTGTCAGAAAAAAAGACTTGAAATGCCAAGAGGTACATTGAGCCTGGCAAAAACAAATGGACTTGACAAATATGTAGGTCAGTCCAAAACACAACTGACCATATAAAACAAGACTCAAACTTAGAGGAATCAAAAAATCAGACAGATGGGGGAGATTGATCTAAGTAATAGCACCCCAAGCTTTCTTATATTTACATGGGGAGAGAATGCATGAATTAGCTTTAGTTTTTAAAATGTCTAGAATTGAGCATCTAATAAAAGGAGAAAAATACAATGTGGGAAGGGGGCTTTATCCAATCCAAAGGAAAGAAAGAAAGCAGTAGGGATCAAGGAAGAAAGTAACAGAAATAGAAATGAATTTAAAAGTAACAGTAATTTCAGAACCCAGAGCTCAAAAATAGCTCAATCGACTATTTTTCCCACCAGGATCCCATATGGGCGCTGTTTGTGTCTCAGCTTCTCCACTTCCCACCCAGCTCCCTGCTTGTGGCCTGGGCAAGCAGTAGAGGATGGCCCAAAGCCTTGGGACTCTGCATCCATGTGGGAGACTAGGAAGAAGCTTCTGGTTGCAGGTTTCAGACTGGCTCAGCTCTGGACATTTTGGCCATGTACAAGGTGGCCTCTCATCAAATCTTAATGCTGGGAGAGGCCAATATTGTGGCCAGTCGGTTAAGCTATTCCTGCAAGACCCGTATCCCAGGTGGGATCAAGTCTTGCTTCCTCCCCTTCCCGTCTAGTTCTCTGCTGATGTACCCGGGAAAGCATTAGAAGATGACTTGAGTCTTTGGGTCCCTGCAGTCATGTCAGAGACCTAAATGAAGTTCCTGAAAGACACAGAGGGAGTTCCTGGTTCTTGGATTTATAGTGGTCCAGTTCTAGCTCTTGTGATCATTTGGGGAGTGAAATATCTTTCTCCCTCTCTGATACCCTGCATTTCAAGTGGATGAACAGATTAAGTAAAATAAAACAAAATGCTAGAAGATGGATGTTTAGTCACCTGATACTGCTAAATCAGATAACAGCATAAATGGCTAAGAGGCTATATAACAGCATAGTGAGTGACGTCACTGCCTGTAGTGCCAGCATCCCCTATGGGCTCTGATCCACCTCCCTGCTAATGCACCTGGGAAAGCAACTGGTGTTGGTCTAAGTCCTTGGGATCCTACACTCACATGGGAGACCCTAAAGAGGCTCCTGGTTCCTGGCTTCAGACTGACTGACTCAGCTCTGGAGTGAGCCAGCAAATGGAAAATCTGTCTCTTTGTCTCTCCTTCTCTTTGTAAATCTGGCTTTCCAAAAAAAAAAAAAAATCTTTAAGACTAAATATTAAAATAAGTAAATGACTAAATCTGCTCTAAAGCATGCCATGTACTTCTTTAACTCTGATCAGAGGAATTTTCACAGAGCTACAACACACTGGTCCCTCTATTTCTCACTTCAGTACCAAAGGCTCTTGACACATGAAACACTGAGTTAAAAATTACCACTCGGGGAGCCCAGTGCAGTAGTCTAGCGGCTAAAGTCCTCACCTTGAACATGCCGGGATCCCATATGGGTGCCAGTTCTAATCCTGGTGGTTCCACTTCCCATCCAGCTCCCTGCTTGTGGCCTGGGAAAGCAGTTGAGGACCACCCAAAGTCTTGGGACCCTGCACCCACATGGAAGACCCTGAAGAAGTTCCTGGCTCCTGACTTTGGATTGGTTCAGGTCCAGCCATTGCGGCCACTTGGGGAGTGAATCAGTGGATGAAAGATCATCCTCTCTTTATAGCCTCCTCTCTGTATATATAATTTTCCAATAAAAATAAATAATAAATCTTTTTTTAATTACCACTCAGAAAACTGAAATTTTGTGATTCAGTACTCTCTCACTGAGCAATTCTTTTTTTTTTTTTTTAAGATTTTTTTTTTCCCTAGGGCAGAGTAAGAAAAAGAGATTTTTCTGGGTGGTTCACTCCCTAAATGCCTGAAGCAGCCAGGGCTGGGGCAGATTGAAGCCAGGAGCCAAGAACTCCATCTGGACCTCCCACGCAGGTGGTAAAAGCCCAATTACCTAGGCCATCATCTACTGCCTCTCAGGTGTGTTACTAGGAAGCTAGATCAGAAACCAGAGTAGCCAGAACTTCATCCTAGGGCCTCCCATCCACGGTTCGGATGTCCCAAGAAGTGACTTTACCTGCTAGGCCCAGCACCTGCCCCTACTTGAACATGTCTTTTTGCTAGCAAATAAACTAGACAGTGGAAAAATCAGAAATTACCGCTAAGTGGGCAAGACTGATAAAAACATCCAGCCTTCGCTCAGCACACATTTGCCAGCCTTGGAGCAGAACTAACAAAGAGAATGAGAGCAGATGTAGACACTGCTTGGTTTCATTTACTGTTTCCAAGTTCCTAAAGCCTGGGCAGGTGCTGATGCCTGGTAGGTTCTTAACAAATACTTACTGAGTAAATGAATAAATGGGTGTGCAGAGCGTAATGAAAGAAGGCCTTGGTAGCAAGCAGACAATTCCTGATAAACACTTACTGACTGCTTTAGAGACCAAGGAAGAAGTACTGAATGGAGTCAACTCCTCTCTGCCCTCCCAAACCCTTGCCAGGCCTTCCCTTCCTGCCTCAGAATCTCTGGCCACCTGTGCTCTCTGCCCCCAACCCGTGTACAAACAGCACTGGATCCCTGGTTGGCTCAGTTGAAAAGAGCACTGTCACCCCACTACACAGGCTGGGCTTTGCTTTGCGTCCAGAGAGCAAGCCGGGTTGGAAGAGGACCACACCCTCAGGGAGAAAATGACAAGACTTTCCCAGTGGAGAGCTCCTCCCTACCCCATCGTTAATTTCAGATGGCCAGTGAGCAGCTGGCGGCTATTATTAATTTCCTATCTGGCAGAGAGGCCACCGTGAGTGTGTTGGGGGTGGGAGGGAGCGGAAACAGGGGTTATAGGCTGCCTATCAAGGCCATCGTGTTCTGGTCAGAGACAGAACAGAGGCTCACAAAATTTCATTCGGTCACAGATCATTACTCTTCTCTCCTATTGCTCACTACTGTTGCATTGCTTGTGATTGCTCCTTCTCCATGGAGTTATTGCTGTGTGAGGTGTGTGCGCGCGTGTGTGTATGTGTGTGCATAATCTGAAAGCAGCCCTGACTTGGATTGATTTTATCAGAAACACACCTGAAATTAACCTCTCTCCAGCTCCCGAGTACATACAGTCCTCATTCAGAGCCAATTCCCCTGGACCTAGACGTTCTCCATCTTCCTCCCCATGCCATTTCTCCTCCTCAGTGCATCAGCACTACCTGTAGCAGCAGGGCCTCCCCAGCTTAAAGCCCATCAGAAGTTCCATGTTGCCTTCTGAATAGTTCTGTTCAGGATAGAGGTCAATATCCTTCATGCTCTAGACAAACTTTTCGGTGCTGTTTCCTAACAGCCATCCTACGTTGTGGTACAATGGCATCCCATGAACCTCTCTGTCTTGGCTGGTACTATTTCCTCCCTGTGAGGTTGTCTTTTTTCTCCAGAGAATATGTCAAAATCTAGCCACCATTAAGTCTGCCGTTTCTTCTGTGAAATTTTGTCCTGACTTCACCATACTGCCCCTGCCCAGTCGTCCACACTCATCATTTTGTATACAAACGATACATCCAGCAGAGTTGTTTTGTCTGTCTCAACCATCAGAACATGAGGTCGAGAACTGTGCTTGGTCTTTGACCCCTGGGACCTAGCATACAGCCCAGTGCAAGTTTAAAACCATTATCTGTGTGAGTTAACCAAATAAGTAAATATAATGTTAACCAAGCTCAATGATGCAGGATAATGCACCTATATTTGTGTTCTTCACATTTTCTTTTGTCTCATTCAAGCTTTTAAGGAAAAGATAATAAAATAACAGTTTCTCATTGCTGTAAAAAATATGGAACGCTTCACGAATTTGCGTGTCATCCTTGTGCAGGGGCCATGCTAATCTTCTCTGTATCGTTCCAATTTCAGTATATGTGCTGCCGAAGCGAGCACTCATCACATTTTCTGAACAAAATTGATATGTGGTCCAAAAGTGGGGTAGAGAATTGGAAATCAGGAAGTGTCCTAGAAAATATGTGTCCTGCTTGTCTCACACTTACATCCCACAACCACTGCCTCAACATTTTAGGACTAACATTGCCTTTATTCCTCTCCTCTGCTTAAACTGAATGCCATACTTTAAATGAGATTTATCAGTTGTCAAGACACAAAAACAAAACGCTTTTATATTACTGATTAAGTCTCTGCTTGGGTCAGCAAACCATAAACCTTTCAGTTCCTATTGATAGGCTGGGAAACTAAAGCCAAGATTGGCCAGGAATTACTGTGTTTTTATTGCTTTACTGCCATTTCTGTCATGGATGTTGGGAAAGTCCAATACTAATATGTGCCTAGTTTTGTGCTGGCAGCTAGTGTTAAGAAGATATGATTGCGGGCCCGGCGGTGTGGCCTAGCGGCTAAAGTCCTCGCCTTGAACGCCACGGGATCCCATATGGGCACCGGTTCTAATCCCGGCTGCTCCACTTCCCATCCAGCTCCCTGCTTGTGGCCAGGGAGGGCAGTCAAGGACGGCCCAAAGCTTTGGGACCCTGCACCCGCGTGGGAGACCTGGAGGAGGTTCCTGGTTCCCGGCATCGGATCGGCGCGCATCGGCCCGTTGCAGCTCACTTGGAGGGTGAATCATCGGACGGAGGATCTTCCCCTCTGTCTCTCCTCCTCTCTGTATATCTGACTTTGTAATAAAAATAATAAAAAGACAAAAAAAAAAAAGAAGATATGATTGCTAGTCTTTACTAACTACCAAGTCCTGGATGTTAAAAGTTGGATGCATTATCTCTTTTGATTCTTACAGCACTTCACAGATGATATTATGATGTCAGTATTATGGATAACAAAACTAATGCTTAAGGAGATTAAGTAACCCACCCAAATTTCTACACAGCTAGTAAGTCATGGGCCCAAGCTTTAAGCCCAGCACTAAATGACTCAGAAGTTTGTGCTCTCAACAACAAGATGGTTACAGTCTGTGGGACTAAGACACTCACATCTGAATTAATCGGGAAACAGTATTAGTTGAGATGCCAAGATGTGAATCACTAAGCCACAAATTATGGTAGTTCTCTAAAGTCAGATTGAGATTTGTTTTCCTGAACACTGACGGATATTTAGGATGAATGAACCTGAGTTTTATGATGAAATAAAAGTTTACAAGAGTCTTGGGTTATATAAAGTCAATAAATTAAATGATTAAATGTAGGGTGGGAGACAAGAGAGCTCATGAGAAAATGCCTCCAGAGCCAATAGCTTGCGTTTGTCAAACACTTATCAGTTTGCAAATGTATGTCACATCTTCTCAAGAACCCTGGGAAACACAAACACAAAATACTGTTTTACAAGTGAAGGCCAGGTATCGCCTAAGCAACTTGGTCTGCATCACCAGATGCTATTGCAAAGGGATCAGTAGGTTTAGAGCTCAGACCCAGAGCTCAGACCCATTGTCTACCAAGACTCACTGCACTCTAAATTCACAGCTCAATATCCAGTAAGGCTACCCTTCACCAGTGCTTCCCTACCTGGCTCCTTCCACTCAGTGGGCCGTGCTGGAGTCTCTGCCATCAGCCCAACTGGTGGCCTTTGCCAACTGCCATGGAAGCTTCCAACGGCCACATTCCACCCTCCTAGTCCTTCTGCCTTTAGAGAATCGGGGATCAGCTGGTTCTGGGGCAGAGAGTTGAAAAATACTCATGAAGCTTTGAGCTCCTAAACCTCATGGTCAGTCTTTATCTCCTGCAGCAACACGTGCACCGTAAACCAAGGAAAAGCTGATCGCTGCGTGGCTTTGCAAGCACTTTAGGCATGGTGACACTTAAAATGGGATAAATGCTGCAAGTTATGGGACTCTGCCTCCGAGCATCTGCTTGTCTTTTCCCTTTCTCCAATCTCTTCTGTGGTGCACAGTCTAACTTTTTTGCAGTTCATCAATATTTATTGAGCACCTGTTATGCTGGGTATGATTCTGAGTGCAGAGCATATATCACTAAACACTGCAGAGAATGCTTGATATCAAGAAGCTTGTACTTTTAGTAGACAGAGTCAGACCAAACAAATAGCTTGTCAAATGGTGATGGGCACGCAAGTGAAAATGTTAAGGGGATAGTGAATGACTAGTGGGAAGAGAAATATTTTAGAAAGGTTGGCCTTGGAAGAAAGATTTAATGAAGTACCTGAAAGCAATAAATAAATAAATAAATAAATAAATAAATAAATAAATAAATAAAGCCAATGGCTTCCCAAGGGAAGGGCTTTCTAGGTGCAGAGTACATAGCGAAGGCCCTGAGGTTAACTCTTATTTCAGCTGTGCTAGGAATGTAAGGGTAGCAGAGTGACGAGCAGAGCAAACAAAGGGGAGAGTGGTGGGAGATGAGGTCAGAGTGAGTGAACTTAGCAGATCTTACATGTTCATAGGCCCATAGAAGATTGCTGCTTTTGAGGCTTTCAATTTCATTCCGACAAACAAACCAAGAAACCATCTTAGGCCAGAACCATTGGGCAGTGGCAATACAGAGATGAAGAAGACAAAATCTTCACTGTCAAGAAACTCAGAGTCTAGTGAAGAACAAACAAGGAATCACAGAGTACTAAGATTGGCTCAAGTCCAGAACACAGTAGTAACATAATAGAGGGTACCTAACACAGAGTGTCAGAGAACATGGTATCTAGGGGCAAGTGTTTGGCCTAGCAGGGATTCTTTTCCTTTTTTAATTTTTATTTTAAATTTTGGATTTATCATACAATTCTGTATAGTCTGAAATTCCCCTCCACCCAGTTCCCACCCTCCCATCCCCTGACTCATTTTCCCTCATTGTCATAATAGTACATTCCTTCATAAGAAGTTACAATTCCATCAGTCTGTTATTTAACTGTGCCTGGACATTGCTGGTACAATGTCAGACAGTCCCATCCCATTGTCTAGATATGTTAAACAATTTCATTGGGAGTCCATCTTTTGTTCGGAAGTAGGGATGCCATGTTGCATTGTGTCTTCACATCTGGATATGTTAGTCTCCATTACTTCATCACTACACATTCCAATTTGTATGACAGTTTCCTTATATTAGAGAGAACATATGGTATTTGTCTTTTTGGGATTGACTTATTTCACTGAACATAATGGTCTCTAGTTGGGACCATCTAGTTGCAAATGGTATAATTTCATTCTTTTTAAAGGCTGAATAATATTCTCTGGAGTAGGTGTGCCACAGTTTCTTTAACTACTCTTCTTTGGATGAGCATCTGGCATAGCAGTTTTTAAGCTTCTAGTTGTGATGCCTGCATCCCATTATCAGGGTGTTTGGGATAATCCTTGCTCTAGTTCCTAGTGTAAGCTTCCTACTAGTGTGAACCCCAGAAGACAACAGGTTGTAGTTTAATTGGTTGGGTCACCCAGAAGATCCCCAGCCACTGCTGGCGTTTGAACAGCGAAATCGCGATGCCTGGTTCTTCCTGTCCAAACTTATGCTAGCTACTAAAATGACTATTAGTTCAATGGTGTTATTAAGAACATGAATATTGGGGCCAACACTGAGGTATAGTATATAAAACTATCATCTGTGATGTTGGCATTCTTAATGGGTGCCAGTTCAAGTGCTAGTAGCTCCACTTCCAATCCAGATCCCTGCTGATGCACCTGGGAAAGCAGCAGAGGATGGTTCAAGTCCTTGGATCTCTGCACCCATGTGGGAAACCCAGAAGATCCTGGCTCCTGGTTTCTGATTGGCCCAGCCCTGGCCCCTAGCGATTTGAGGAATGAACCAGAGAATGGAAAAATTCTCTCTCTCTCTAACTTTAAAATATTTTTTAAAGATTTGTTTATTTTTATTTAAAAGGCAGAATTACAGAGAGAGAAGGAATGACAGAGAGAGAGAGAGAGAGCTCCTCCATTCATTGGTCATTCCCAACAATCAGATCTGAGCTGAGCTGATTTGAAGCCAGAAGGCAAGAGCATCTTCTGGGTCTACCACATGGGTACAGGATCCCAAGCCCTTGGGCCATCCTCTGCTGTTTTTCCTGGCCACTAGCAAGGATCTGGATGGGAAGTAGAGCAGCTAGGACTCAAACCAGGACCACAGGTGTAGGATTAGCCTATTATGTCACCACACCAGCCTCACAAATAAATAAATAAATGTTTAAAAACAAAACCAATCCATTACCCCATAAAAAAATATGAAAAGAGACCAGTATGACTGTGGAATAAAATGTTCAAAATTAATTAAGCATAAAACTAAACCAGCACCAAATGGTTTTCCATGAAATGCAATCTTACCATTTGGATAAGGCTCTATCTCTCTTTACCTTTGTGTCTTACAGGATTTTACTGAGGTTTTGAGGCGTTCATGTTCTTTATGTGACCACTAGAAACCTCACAAGCATGTTTCACATGTTGCTATGGGACAGCACTACTCTAAACCGAAAGTGGAAGAGATGAGTCAGAGATACAAGCGGCAGATGGGCTGAAGCAGCTACACATGCCAAAGGTCAGAAAGAGAACATGGCAGCTTCGAGGAATCACAAGTTACTCAATGTGATGAGTCCTGAAGTAACCACAGGACAGAGGAGGACAGGAAGGAGAGCTAAACAACAGCCAGAGCTGAGGGACTCAAGTCATGGAGCAACCGGCAATTGCTCTGGCTGTGGTGTGCAGTAAGACTTGAAAATGGCGAGAATGGAGGGGACAGTAGTTAGCACTGGCTGTGAAAAAGGAGGCCAAAGGCCAGCACAGTGACAGTGGAGAGTGAGATGCTGCTGGGAGGTCAGGCCGACGGGCTTGTGCATGAGCCAGGAAGAAGGGCAAGGGCAAAAGGGCAGGAGGACTTCCCAGCAGTCCCTCTGAGGAATGGACTCCTACCCACACCCCCGTGCCTAGCTAAGAAGCTGAGTTCCTACAGGACAACTGAGCTTGTAAAGCAGCAGGGAGGGCAAGAGCTGACCCAAGTGGCTGTGCTGAGTAAGGGTTGCTGGGAGGAAAACGCGCCTGGAATCCCTGGGGCATCTTGCTTTGTCCTAATCAGCATTGTGTTTTGAAGTCAGGGTGTTCTAATTTTCATTTTCTCTTGCTTAAAGGGTGGCTGTGTGACAAGATCATATCTCTAAGAAACACTCTGAGGGACAGAGAAATGTATTTGAGGTGCTTTTCTCCCACCCAGCAGCATACAGGGAAGAAATAAATGAAATGTTGGAGGCAGCCACACTCTATCTCAGCATCCCAGAAGCATAGTCAGGTTTTGTTAGGCATAAGATTAATGTAGTTGTACATTGTTACTTTTGGGGAAGAGGAGTCCCTTTAAGAAAATGAATAACAAATTCTCAAGTTCAGAATTACTAAATAAGTCCTCATGCAAATGAGGAACTCTGCTTTTTTAGCTGCCTTCTCTTGGTGTTATATCTGCTTAGTATTAGTAGTTTCAGGAGGTCCTTATTTCATCCAGCAAACATGTGCCAAATAGCTAACAGAGAACAGAGAAGGGCACTGGGGAATAAACATGAGTGAGAAGAGGCAGGAGCCTTTTCTCAAGAAGATCCCCACTCAGGGGAGGAGCTAGGTAGAAAGGTCACTGTAGAATTACATTATGAATATAAGGATGAGAGCTCTACCCACAGAGGATCTTGGGTACCCAGAGGAAGGACACTCAATTCCCCTAAGGGTATCATCCTAGGGAGACAAAGGGGATGTGTAGGATGTGTTGACCGCTTACACCCTATGTAGATAACACCTATAAGGTAAAATATTTTGTGTTCTTTGAAAGTGAGAAATTTTTCAGCCAAAAGGAGAACCTTGAACAATAAACTCATTGTTTTTGCTAAAATTTCCATCACTGCCAAGAACTGCTTTGTGATCCCTTCAGATTCTCCATAAAGACAAATGAAAATCATATCATGGACTGCGTTGTGCCCCCCACCCCAAATTCCTGTGACTGTATCTGGAGATTGGGCCTTTAAGAAGATCATTAAAGGTAAATGGAGTCATAAAGATGGCATCCTGATCCCAAAAAACCTGGTGTCCTAGCAGGAAGCGACACCAGAGTTATCTTTCTCTGTCTCTTGCTTTAGCTCACTCACTGGATCTGTCTCCTCTTCCATCCTCACTGCTTTCCTCCCTCTGCAGGGCACAGAGCAAAGGCCGCGTAAGGACAGTTCAAGAAGGCAGAGGCTGTGAGCAAGCCAGAGAATGCTCACCAGCAATTGAATTTTCTTGCACTTGGATTCTGAATATCTCATCTTCAGAAATTAATCTTGAGAAAATGCATTTCTGTTGTTCAAGCCACCGAGTCTGTGATATTCTGTTATGGCAGTCCAAACAGATAAATAAAGACCCTAGAATAAGCACAGTCAGTCTCTCACCATGCCTGGCTCCTGGCAGAGTATCCAGGAGCAGGCAGACACTGCTGTGCCTCCCCTGTCATATTTCCAGGGAAATGCAAGAACTGTGGTTGACATCTTCTCACTCCCTTAAATCCTACCCTTTCCTTCTCACATGTTAGCACCCCTGGGCTGCTCTGAAGGTCACCCACTGAGAGTCATATTCACAACTAACAAGTGATTCTCTGTTTATGGGCAAAGGAGGTAACCTAACAATGTTGAACAGATACTTGGTAATCCTTATAAAGATAACTTAGCTCAACTACTGTCCTAGGTACAATAACTAAGGCAAACCAAGTCATATTTCTGAACTCTAAAATAGAGGGGATAGCTTGCATTACCCCTACACCCCTTTCTTACCTGTGCAGTATTGAGATGTCATCTTTCCTGGCTCACTTTCAAGAGCTTCAGAGACCTGAGAGTCTCTGGGCCAGGAAGGACTTATTCTCTGAGATGGGAGGCACACTGGCCAGGGGCTGTCCCGGAAGTCTTCTGCTCATCCTGAGTTGTCCAAGCAGCAACACTACCTGCTCATAAGGCTCTTTAGCATCTGGGGAGCCATGAATGTGTTTGGGAGTCTAGAGGGCTCACTAACATGTTCTGATTAACAAGAAATCTTTTTTTTTTTTTAAGATTTACTGTACTTGAAAAGCAGATTTACAGAGAGAAGTAGAGACACAGAGAGAGAGATCCACCTGGTTGCCTCACATCCCAAATGGTTGCAATAGCCAGAGCTGAGCCAACTCAAAGACAGGAGCCATGAAGCTTCTTCCGTGTCTCACACGCAGGTGTAGGGACCCAAGGACTTGGGCCATCTTCTGCTTTCTCAGGTCACAAGCAGAGAACTGGATGTGGAATAGAGTAGCTGAGACACAAATCGGTACCCATACAGGATGCTGGTGTTTGCAGGTGGAGGACAAGAAATCTTTAAAAGTCTCCCCAGTTAGAGGAAGCTACTCTGTGGTGTTTCTTCATTCTGCTTGGACAAGAAGAAAAGAGAAAAGAAGAGTAAAAGATGTCAGGAGGGAGGAAATTGCAATGTCCTAAGACTTCCTAATCTCCCAGGGGACATGTAAATAATACTAACTTATCTTGCATTGGGATCTCAAATGCTTCTTGAGCAACTCATAAGCACCAGCTCCTGCAACTGTGTCAGTTTTGCAGATGAACAGTAGGGCAGTCCTCTCCCTCTACACCAAGCCTCAGGTGTTATAGGAATAGCAGGAACCAATCCTTGGTCTTTTTTTTTTTTTTTTTTTTTTGAGATTTATTTTTACTTGGAAGCCAGAGTTACAGAGAGAGACAAAGGGAAGGAGAGACAAAGAAAGAAATCTTCTATCCTCAAATAGCCACAGCGGCCAGAGCTGGGCCAGTCAGAAGCTGGAAGCCAGGAGCTTTACAGGATGTCCCATGTGGGTGCAGAAGCACAAGGCCTTGAGTCATCTTCCGCTGCTTTCCCAGGTCATAAGTAGGGATCTGGATCTGAAGTGGAGCAGCTGGGAATCACACAGGCAACTATATAGCATGTTGGTACTCGCAGGTAGAGGATTAGCCCAGTATGGCACAGTGCAGCATTCTCCCTCACCCCTAACCCTTGTTCTTAATTTCGTATAGGTCTTGCCTCTTGCTTCTTGCTTCTGCCTGCCCTAGACCCTAGAGTGAGACTGTATTGAAGCTAAAAGGCATTTGCGTATCAGACGGAATCTTCATGATGTACTCTACTTCTCGGTTTTGATGTCATGGGACCCGGGTCGCCTGGCTCGTGTACTTTGGCCCGCATGTGTGGTTGGTGCTAGGTCCATGAGCACTGGGGGCTGGATGTCCGGTGGGGCCCAGGATGCCTGGCCTGGGTCCTTGGGCCCACCTGAGAGGGCTTGTCCTCCTCTGTGGAGGAGACAGCAGTGGACAGCAGACACAGATACACATGGAAGATATGGCAGTCCATTGGAGCCTGCACAGGACATCTGGTGCCACAGCAAATGAAGGAGAACAGACAAAATTGAGCAATTATCCCAGCCAAACAATGACAGCAAAAATTGGGGCAAATGGAGACTCTAAAATCTACTGTGCCAGACAATGGGCATGGGAAGGGTTCCCTCATCCTTGCATCAGTGAAATCGACAACATTTCAGAACATTTCAGAACTATCAAAACTACTTGGACAGAACCTTCAGAGCGTGCACCACATCAGGACCCTAGGTTGGCACTGGGAGGCCGTTCCTCATCCCCCGGTACAGAAGTGGTTGGGAGGCTGGGTATGGCTTCTCCCCTTGTCTCTCCCTTTCTCCCAGATATAGGAAGAAGAAATGGAAAATTTGGAAACAATGATCACACCCACTTTCCCCTAACCCTCAGTCTTTCCCACCCTGATCAACAATGTAAAAATAATCAAAAATAAAAACAATTTTTTAATTAAAAAAATTTTTTCAGTTCTAAAAAATTTTGAATTAGAAATAATTTTTCATATGCATTTAAACTGCCAACAATTGATAGAAAACTCTGAATGAGCACCCACATTTTACTTTTCCTGGCTCCCCTTGGTCCTTAGCATGTTGTGCATTATTGAGGATGTTTTCTAATACCAGATGTTGGAGGAGGAGGTAGGGAGAGGAGTTTATACTAGTTCTCCAATGTTCCAATGCCAACGAGGTGTCTATCAGTTCAATTCCACTGTGAGCTACAGGAGTAGGGCATAGACCCTAACCAGAGGTTAAGGTCTCTGTCCCACAAGATTGCCCCACTCTAAGTATCTAAGCCACTTATGCTTCTACCTGGCTGACTATAGATACAGAATTTCCTGGAACTCCTTAATAAGTCCTGTGACTTTCTAGAATGACTCATACTATTCAGGAAAACACTCTGCTTGCATTTACTAGTTCATTTTAGAAACATGTAACTCAGAACTGGAAGAGCTGCCCTGAGCCGGGAACACAGCAGAGTGTCCTCATTATGTCCAGGTGTCTGGCCCTCCCAGCACAGCAGTATGGTCACCTTTCTAGAAGCTCCCAAGTCTTATAGCTCAGGAACTTTTGCAATTCATTTCTTCTGTCCCCTCCTATGGTCTTTCTGATGACAAGCACCTACCTTGAAACCAACTTAGGGATTCCAAAGCGAGTCTCCTTATTAGCATGAACAGGTATGGTTGAAAGTGTTCTTTGTGAATAATAGAAGACAATCCTGGTGCTTAGGAAATCCCAGGGATTTCAGGAACTCTATGATTCATAAAAATAAATGTACATTTTATTGGAGCACAGCTGTCCATTGTAGATTGCTAATTACGCATGGTAACCCCTTGATGGATGTGAAGCACAGAAAGCATCATAAGAGACTGAAAACTGCTAAGAAATGCCATGTCTTTGAGATGAGGAAGATGGTAAAGAACTCATGATTTTGTGACAAGCCATTCTGCCCAGACAACGTATGGCCACTTCCATACACAAATCCTGAGCTGGCAGAAAGGATGAACAAAGTGTCATGCATTTTTGCTGTTTGTTCATTCAGAAACCAAATTCCTTGTTTGAGAGCTTTCATTGAGGTAGTGAAATATGAAGCTCCCTCACAAATGCTGATTCCCCAGCCCCTCACAGAAGAAGTTAACAGAACCACAAAGAGCAAGAGACGGGGTTGATGTACGTGACACCTTTGCAGATGAACCCTGCCATTTTTCTGGGCAGGAGCTAGTCAAAAGCTGCGCTGGAACAAGCCGCAAATAAATGACAGGAGTGTTTCCATGCATCAGCCCTGGAAAGCGTCGGAGCAGGTCAGCAGAGCCATGCTGCTGTCACCAATCACATGGGCTTTGGCTGCCTTTCACAGCGCCACGTGCCTTGCATTAAAGAGCAGCAGCTCCAACACGGCTGACTCAGAGAGGACTGCCTGGGCTGCCCCACCACTTCGCACTATCAGAGTTTCTCCCTGTTCTTCACTGTGGCTGGGTATTTGGAACTTTGGAATCCCTGACTCAAGACATCATCTTATTCGTGGGGAGTTTGAGAACGGGCTGTACTCTAAAAGCTTCCTTTAGCCCCTGATTCAGTTCCTACCTTTGCAGGCAATGGGCCGAGTCAGGGTATTTCTATCTCAGCAATAGAGACAGTCCGGGGAAGTACTGGAGTTTTTCCATCCTGGCAATTGATGCAGATCTGAAAACAGGCCCATCCTGTGGATGTCTGATTGATTCCTCACCTTCCATCCTATCCTGGCTCTAGTCAGGAACTGGTAGGGGAACCCACTCTCATATTTTACCCAGGAATAAAGGAATTCCTAGGGTACAGAAGTTTGACTAGTAACAGGAAAGAGCCAGTCATATTAGGATCAGCTAATCACTATCTGAAATAGCTGTAGGACTCACCCAAAATAATATAACCCAGAGTTATGGGAAGACAGATTCAGAATCTAGTTTTGTTTGGAAGTTGACCCTGCTATACTACCCTCCTGAAAAACATAGAAATTATGACATATAGCTACACAAAATGGATCTCTATAGCAATGAGTGAGATAAGCATGTAAACTCTAAAAATGTTCTTAAATCTACCAAACACCAATTTCTACACCCTCCGTGCACTGCAATGCATGGCATATGGTAGGTGTCTAATAAAAGAAAATAATGACTAAACAAATAAATTCCTAGGGGTTAATTTGGTTCAGTGGTCAGGATGCTACTTAGATAGGGGCCAGTGCCTTGGCATAGCAAACCAATCCTTCCCTGCAGCACCAGCTTACTGCTAACGGCCTGAGAAGGCAGCAGAGGATGGCACAAGGCACTGGGGTCCCTGCACTCACATGAGAGACTCAGAAGAAGCTCTTGGCTTTGGACCAGCCCAGCCTTGGCTATTGGGCCATTTCAGGAATGACTGAGCAGATGAAAGATTCTTTCCCTGTCAATCAATCAGTCAATCATCTATTTGTCTTTCTCTCTTTCCACCTCTGCCCACACTCTCTTTAAAATTAATGAGGAGGGTCCAGCATGGTAACCTAATGGCTAAAGCCCTTACCTTGCTTGTGCCGGGATCTCATATGGGTATTGGTTCATATCCCAGCTTCTCCACTTCCCATCCAGTTCCCTGGTTATGGCCTAGGAAAGCAATCAAGGATGGCCCAAAGCCTTGGGACAGTGCACTTGCATGGGAGACCCAGAAGAAGCTCCTGGCTCCTGGCTTTGGATCGGCTCAGCTCTGGCCATTTGTGGCTACTTGAGGAGTGAAGCAATGGATAGAAGATCTTCCTCTCTGTCTCTGCTTCTCTCTGTATATCCTACTTTGCAATAAACATAAATAAATCTTTTTAAAATAAATAAACATTTTTTAAAATCAGAGCAGGGTACTTAAAGCATGCAGTATATACAAAAACATGCAAAAGGGATCAGTAAGTAATTACTATCTGCATGTGAGGGTCTTGAGGGACAGAGAGAACTGAACCTGCCCTGTACTCTTCGCCACAACTGGGAACACAAAAGGACTAGGTATCAGCCAACAGCATTCTAGTTCAGGACCCATTAAATGGTAAGGTGCCTGTGAATCACCTGCATATCCTGTTACAACATAGATTCTGATTCAGCAAATCTAGTGTGAGGCCAGAAGGTCTGTATTTCTAGCAAGCTCCCAGTTGATTCTCAACTGATGTTCACAGGACCACACACAGCATCACTGAAGAGATGACTTGTTGAATCTCAAGGGAAGTTTTAAATCAGTTGAGTACATGAGATACAAAATTAAATACATCTAGTGGTTAGAAAATACTCCCTAAACTGAATTCCTTATGCATGCATATATAACATGCCACTTAAGTGTGTGTGTGTGTGTGTGTGTGAATTCTAATTCTATAATATGGGGCCAAAAGATTAAGGAGTTCAAGCAAGCAGGTGAAGTTATTTGAAACAGGATTCCTGCAGAAAGAAGAAAAGCACTTGAGCCAGCCAGGGGTAAATGAAAACATTCTTTGGAGGTAAACCCTCTGGGCTAAAGTAACCTTAAAGAGGCCAAGCCAGGCTGTATTCAGTTCTCTTGTCTACTATCCAAATAGAGCCAGGAGTGGCATTTTGCTGCTCTTTTGGAGGGCTTAGGCCCTAGAGGGAGAGAGGAGGGAGTGAGTGTGTTTATGGCCCTGTTTGCTCCAGTCATTCAATGTTTGGATTTCCTTATCTCTGGAGTGTGTAATGGGTGTTGGTGCCAGCTGGGAGGCCACCTGACCTCAGTCAGACTCCAGAAACATTAGCAAAGTTGCCAGGAGGGAACCTCGTCGTGGGCTTGCAGCCAGCACTTTGGGAAAAGGGGTTATGGAAGCACACTCAACGTTGGGTTGAACTAAATTGGCCATCCTTCCTGGAGTCCTCAGATCTGCATCACTGGGGCCCTCACTATGCTTCAAGCAGAGATCCCTCCTAGGCAGCCAACCCCACCCAGCTTCACCAGGAACCTCACTATACTCCCAGTAGAGACCTCTCCCAGACAGATCCAACCCAGGTTAGATTTCCTTTGTCCTCTGAATCTTAGGATATTCCTGTAGGACAATCAGATATGGACGCTGCATGCGGGAAGTTCATGTTTTTCAGTGTTTTTCTAGAACTGGAGAATGGATCCAGAAAAAATGTCAAAAACTTCAGGGCATTAAAACTCAGATTAATCGATTGACATCAGGATACCCTTTTGTGAGAACCTGGGTTTCTTGTGAGTTAAGTGGTCGAGATGATGCCTGAGGGCAATTTCTTGCTTGGCAGATTTTGAAGGCTTCATTGAAACTGCAGGATCAAATACATTATTGTATTTGGAATAGGAATATATACTTGGGAAACTGACTGCTTCACTGCTTCACTTTGGTTAAGTCACTTATCCTTTCTGAAGTCTCAATTTCATGTATTTTTTTTAAAGGTAATATTATTTCTTTGCAAATAAATCACAGATTAAATGAGAGATAAAGCCTGCATGGTGCTTGATTTTCACTACTAAGGTTTCTCCTTTCTCTACCCTACTATTAGATGATGACCGCCAACCGCCCTCCCACTGGTCGAATAAGATCAGCAAGTTGTCACGGAAACTTTATTGGAAAATCCGTTCCTAGCCCTGTTCACACAGTGCGGAGCGAAGACGGAGAAGGTGAAAAAGAGCAGTTGAGATACGAGTTAAGGAGTTTTGTACTCCTCTAGACATGTAAAGCTGGCAAAGAGGTTGTCTATGCCCCAATTATGTAAGGAATGTCCGTCCAGGTGTGCCATTGGTGGGCTGGAATCCTGCCAGCCGGTGACCTAACTGGCTCCTGTGGCCCCTCCTGTTCCAGGTTGAGGCCTGGGGGACATGCCGGTCTGGAGCAGACCCAGCCCTTCGTCTCCAGTGCCCTGGTAGCCATCACCTACTTCATCACATTTCTTTCTAGGATGCAGAAGCAGGCCACACAAAGGCAGGTGGAGGTTCTAGTCCTGTTTCTCTTCTCTCCTCCTATCTTGAAGTCTACTCAGCTGGTTAATGTTTGATTGAGCATCCCCAATATGCCAAATAAAAGAGCCAGTCCTTGTCCTTAAGGAGAGAGACAAGATGACACGAGAAATAAATGCACTCCAGCATCCTGGGCACCCTGACAAAAGGCTTCCCTGGGCAAAGGGCAACAAAGCAAAGCATGTTTACTTTCAGTTGGGAAACTTTGATTAAAAAAATGGGCTCAGAGAGGATGCGATGGGACTGAGTTCTGAGAAATGGCAATTGGGCAGGTGTCCGGGAATGTGGGTCTGAGTGTATATTTGTCCAGCGTGGGCATTGGATGGAAGGGTAAGCATAAGGGGTTCCAAGCCCAGAATCCTCTCCTGAAATAAGCAATAGCATGGTTTGGTCAGGGCTCTGGGAGATGTTTACAGTTGCCAGTGTGGGATGTGTGGGGGAGGTGGCAGACCAGGAGAAACAGTCAACTAACTAGATCAAAGCAAAACACAGAAGCCCTTGTAAATCACACTTAAAAGATCTGGACTTGACCATGAAGGCAATAAATAGACAACAGAGGCAATGGCATGGTCAGGTGTATGTGGATAATTGTTTTGATGAAACTTTTTTTTCTAGTTGCACAAATAGTTTGTCTTCAATAGAAAAAAGAATTAAAGAACATGGAGGGGGGGAAATTGTTGTGCATCCAGGTTCTTCAAAATCACTTTAAAAACTACTACCAATACACATCTCCTTTAAAAAAATATTTATTAATTCAAAAGTCCGAGTTACAGAAGGAGAGGGAGAGAAAGAAAGGGAGAGAGATCTTCCATCCACTGGTTCACTTCCCAAATGGATTCAATTGACAGGGTCAAGTTTATGCCAGAATTCAGAAGTTTCTTCTAAGTTCCTTACGTGGATGGCATGGGACCAAACACTTAGACCATCTTCTAGTTTTATCATGTCATTAGCAGGGAACTGGATTGGACACCTAGAATACAAACTGGTGTCCATATGGAATGGCAACATAGTAAGCAGAGATTTTACCTGCTAACCACAAGGTCGGCTCCACAGTGCACAACTCTTAATGCTCAAGAGTGCATCGTTCAGAGAAAACAAGACAGCATATGGGGGAATAAACTTTTTTCCTACTCTCTAATCCCAATTTTCAGCAAGAACAATTCTGTGACTAGATAGGAGTGGGGAGGAGGAGGTGGCTGGTTACCCACCAAGCAAGCTCCAGCCAACTTGGTATCTTATGATTGGATTCCTCACTATATGCCTGGGGACAGTGTCACATCCCACAGATATGGGTTCTTCCTCCTAAGACTGCCTCCCCTACCCCACATCCTTCAGGTGCCAATCAACAGTCAGAGACACTCCTATCTTTACTTATAACCCAGGATCCTCCCTTCCTTGGATTTAATTAATTTGATAGAAGAGCTCACAGAACTAAGGAAATCATTTGTTTCGCCAGTTTATTTTTGGTAACACTTGAGAATAAATATGGGTCCAGCACAATGGCTCAGTGGCTAAATCCTCACCTTGCATATGCAAGAATCCTTTATGGGTGCCAGTTCACATCCCACATGCTCCACTTTCCATCCAACTCCCTGCTCGTGGCTTGGGAAAGCATTAGAGGAAGGCCCAAAGTCTTGGAACAGTGTACCCGAAAGAGGTTTCTAGTTCCTGGCTTCCAATGGGCTCAGTTCTGGCCAGCAGATGAAAGATCTTTCACTCACCTTATCTCTGTAAATCTACCTTTCCAATAAAAATAAATAAATCTTTAAAGAAGAATAGGAAGGAGGAGGAGGAGAAAGAGAAGAAGAGCAAGGAGGAGAAGAAAGATGAGTCACCAGATGGAAGGATAATTGCGAGAAGATATGGATAAATATGTAAAGCATCTTTGAAACCACACCTTCCCAACATCTCCACCTGTTTAGCAGATAGAGGCTCATCAAATCTGGTGGTTCCAGAGTTCCTAGAGCTTGATTTCCAGCCCCAATGATCCTCCTTGACAGAGGTCAGTGGGTGGGTCTGAAAGTTCCAACCTCTAATCCTCTAATCACAGGATCTTCCTGATGACTGGTCCATTCCAAGGCTCTCTAGGGGGTCCTACCTTCAATCATCTCCTAAGTCTAAAACCAGGAGTTATCAAAGGGGCTCATTATAAAAAATAAAAAGTGATCCTATTGCTCAGGACAGTTCAGGGGCTTTAGGAGTTTCAGGATGAAAACCTGGGAACAAAGACTAAATAAATATATTTTGTATCATGTCACATAGGGAAAGGGAGTTAACATGTACTGAATAACTACACCTGCCAAGTACGTTATGGAGTTTATCTCATTTACAATGATAAGGAAAGAATTCTGGGATGACATAAGCAAGGGGCCAGAAGATGAAAGAATGGGGGAATAAAAAGGGGAGTTTTAGAGGATTAAGGCAACAAAGAGAAGACTCAAGAGATTGCTCCACATTCCTTTTCTTTGTGCTGAAGATAAGCCATTGGGAGAATGCTGCATCCCTCACACAGAGCCCACTGGAAGCAGCACGCACGCCCCATGAGCTGTCCTCCAGGACCACCCCTCTTTTCCCTAGCCAGCACAGGGTCCAGGGTTCTTCTCCCTAAATTTTCATTATAAACTATCCTGGCTCTGTGATCTTGCTAGTGAGTTGATGGCATAGGAAATTTGTCCCAGCAACTGTCTTATATTTTGCCCTGTATTCTGCGATGGTTCAGTAAAACCTTTTCATTCAATAGATCTCTTGGTACTCAACTTTTTATTTTAATAAATAAAACTGTAAGGCCCATTGCTTGCTGTGGTCCCACAGCCTTGAGGCATAAGGAGCACCTGTGGAGGGACTGAAGCCGACTCAGCCTGACATCAGCAGGTAGCCCAGAGGAACATCTTCGCTGGGGGACCTAGTCGGTATCACCAAAGCCAGATGCTCTCACTGTGCTTCCCTGGGCAGATGAGATTGGGCAGGAGCTTGGTGCAGTGGTTGCATTGTGTGCATTGAATTGCTGTTTGCAATGCGTGCATCCAGTATTGGAATGCTTGAGTTTGAATCGGCTCTGCTTCCGATTCAGCTACCTGTTAATACACACCCTGAGAGGCTGCAGCTGACGGCTTAAGTGCTCCCACCTACATTGGAGACCTTGAGGGAGTTCTGTGCCCCTGAGTGTTGCGGGCACTTGAGGAGTGAACCAGTGAATAGAAGAGCTCATTCAAATATATACATTTTTAAGAATGATAGCTGGAAGAATAACTCCATCTGCCCCAGGAAGAGACAAGAGAGGAGATCCGAGCATAAAACCCTGGGAAATGCCAGGACTTCAGAGGCAGAGCAAAGGAGCTCCTGCTAGGGTTTGTGAAGAAGGGTCCCAGGTCATCCATCACAGCCCCATCAAGGTGAGCATGGCAAAGAGGTTGTGGGGCTTTGTCATCGTCTGAGGGCGCTTTGCCAGGAACTTTGCTGAAGAGGTGTGGCAGGAGTCTCCCTCTCTGCAGCAGGTACAAAATGGAAGAAAAATCGCAGGAAAGGCAGGCCCTACTTTGAGAGAGCTTGGCCATGAAGCAAGAAACCCTGTTTGTGGTTAATTGATCTGTTTTAGCTTTAGAGACTGAAGAAAATAGCATGTTTCATAGGAAAAGAGCCAGTAGAGGCTGAATGTCAAAGCTGGAGAGAAAACAACTCAGGCAAGAAAGCTGGGTGGTAGTCTTCCTCAACCAGAGGTAGCCAATGTCTGGAGGCATTTCTGATTGTCACAGCTGGGGGTCAGAGGAGTTGTCAACAGCCCGATGTGTAGAGAGGTCAGGGATGCTTGATGCCCCACAATGCACAGGATAGTTCGCTACAACAAAGAATTATCTAGCCCAAATGTCAATAGTTTTGGAGTCAAAATCTTACCTTATCTAGAGATTCTATTCTAAAGGAAGAAAAAACAGGTCAAGAACATGAGTGATAGGCTGAGCTGCCATCTGATGTCATTCAGTAGATGTTGGGGAAGGGGAGGCTTTAGCACAGCAATTAGGACATGATTTAGGACATTCCCATCTCATATTGGAGGGTCTGGACTGAAACAACTACTGCCATCCACACGGGAGACCCAGACTGAGATGTAGTCTTGGTTTCAACTTGACTCAGCCTTGGCGATTTAAAGCATTTAGTTATCTAACCAGCATACTAAAGATCTTTGTCTCTCTGCCTTTCAAATAATAAATGATAGATTTTAAAACAAACAATTTTTGTTGAATAAATAAATGAACTGAAAATTCCATAAGTAGCTTTCATCCTGTCTTTTCCCATCTGGAACCCATGTAACTGAAGCTAGACAGGAAGGGTTGGAACAGCATGTGGATACTACAGACTCAGTAATAAGGCTCAGACTCATCCTACTCTTGATTTTTAATCAAATGATGCTGTCTGGAGAATTCAGGGAAGTGAGGAATATGGGAATAGAGGGTAAAACTGACATTTATCAAGTATTTATATATGCCTTTTGTATGAGCATATTATATGTTGTGTGACTTAATACCACACTCCCGTGAGTGGGGTGTTAACTCTACTAACTGAGAAGAAACAGACCCACAGAGGTTCAGATAAACTGTCCAAGGTCTCTCATTTTGTAAGAAATGGAACCTGAAGGTCAAGTTCTTCTCAATGCATTATGTTATCTTCATGCAACCACTACAAAAGTAATAATAGCTCAGCCTTGCAAGATGAGCAGGAATTTGCTGAATGAAGAGGGGGACAGAGGCATTCCAGAGGCTGTGCAGCACAAAGTCCTGAGGAGTGAAACAACCACTATTTGGTGAGTCTTTGTGACTGAACAGGGGAGAAGGCAGGGGTGTGTCACAGGATTAGAGGAGTACCATGGCAGCCTGGCAGCTAAGACTTTTCTAGAAGTCAGCAGTTCTTAATTTTACCCTTTTCTGATGTTGATTCATCCAGCTGGAACCTCCCTAATCCTATATTTTGCATGGTTCCCCTTTGGTCAGCTCTAAATTGTCCACATTCCAGACACAACCATGTCTTGATTTGGGGACAGGGTTTAGTGATCTTTGCCTTTTCTAGGACATCAAAACTGAGCTACGTGACTTAAAGTGCTTTCACTGAGACACTCACTTAGGAAGGCAAAAATGAGTTAGAGTTTAATTGGGGAATATTTAAACCTCCGTTAAGTAGCAGTGGTCACACAATCGGCCAGAATACAAAATAGCACTGCCAGGGAACAGCAGTAGCCTATTAACTGCATGTTCCAGATAAATGCCACCCTCTGCTCAGGTTTTTTAATAGTTTCTTACAAAATAAAAATAGCAAGTACTCAGTTGTGTTTCCTTAGCCATTTCCTGTTTATAGGGAGTGTGTTCTAACAGCTGTGTTAGAAACTGAGCCCAAAGAGCTTTCTAATCAAATTGTTTGTCCTTTGAAGATCCTGGGTGCCAAGCTAGGGGATTACTCCCACCCAGGCCAGAGCCTGGTCTTCTGACTTCAGCTTGGTTCTTCTGGTGTCCTTGACAACTGCAAGAGAACCAAGGACCCACGCAATCCGGAAGTCACTCCTCCTTCATGGAACATGTCATTTCACTGGGAAAAATGCTTTTTTACAAATAAGCCAATCCCAAAACAACAAAGATCATATGTTCTCTGATGTAAGGCAACCTCCAAGCAAAATACAAGATAAATAGATTTATAAGTAAACATGTATATTCATATATTCTCTTAGATGAACTGTATAATGGAGACCAACATATCGGGAAGTGAAGATACATTACAGTACGCATCTCTACTCCAGAATGAAAGGACTCCCGGTGAAACTGTTAGATATTCCTTAACAATAGGATACTAGCCTATCTACCACTGTCTATACCTACAAAGCACAAAATAGCAGAATGTTGGACTTTAACTGTTGCTGAAGGATGACACTATCGCAATAATACTGGGGAAAACAACAGAAGGGAGGAGTGGGAGACGGGGGGGCGGGGTCATCCCTGTGCCCTTGAAACAGTATCATTAAAAATCACAACTAACAATGAAGTTAAAAATATATGCTTTAAAATAAAAAAATTTTTAAAGAATGCCTTTCTTCCTCTTAACCTGTTTTGGTCAGAACCTGTTGAAGAGGTTAACTTTTATGCAAGCAATATGTACTATGTAAGGCACAGGTTAGCCCTGCATTTTTTTTTTAGGATTTGCTTATTATCAGGTGAGAATGTTTCCCTTAGCAAGTCCTTTGTTGTGCTATCTCACAGTAATTTCTAAAAGATATAGATCCAAAATCTAACTACATTACTGTGTTTCATGTCTAACTTATTTTCATATGAAAATGTACTGTCCTAACGTAATTTATTGGAAAAATCTAACTTTTCTGTGACCATGCTGTGTCAATTTTGTAATTTATCATGTTTGAAAAAAATGAAGATTTGTTAGTGAATTTAAAAAAAAAAAAAAAAGAATGCCTTTCACAAATGATCTGGCAGAGATGCCTGTATGTCCTGGTCACAGTCCAGAGGTTGCCAGGTATCGACCACCACTGACCTCCTCAATTCCTCCTCTTCCCAGTGTTTTTCTCTGCCCCAGAAGCATGCGAAGGAGCAGACCGCACCCCAGGAGGCTGGACATGTGCCCGATTATTCTCTGACATAAGGAGTTCTCCTTCATGATGATAAATACATGTTCGTGCTTATTTAAACAAACCCTTTATATATATATATATAGTCAACTTAAGCATGATGTGTTACTTTCAGGCACTAACTCACTCATTTCACTTCAGTGATTTATAGAAATAATAATTATTTTATTTATTAGGAAAGCAGCATTATTCCAAAGAGAGAAAAGAGGGACAGAGATCTTCCAGCCACTAATTCACTTCTCAAATGGCCACAGTGACCCAACCAGTTTAAACCAACGAGCCTAAAAACCTCTTCTGAATCTCCCACATGGCTGCAGGGGCCCAAGCACTTGTGCCATCCTCTACTGCTTTCCCAGGCAGTTAACAGACAGCTGGATCAGAAATGGAGGAACTGGGCCTTGAATCAGCGCCTATATGACACATTGGTGCCAAACGGTGGCGATTTTTACCTGCTGTATTACAACACCAGCCCCTTCAGTACTTCAAAGAAATACCAATCATATTTTCACAATTTCTGCAGGTATCACATCTCACTCAGAAAAATATTAATGCAGAAAGATGTACACTTTGGCATTATTTACAATAGTAAAACCCTGAAAAGAAAAGAAAAAACCTGGACCAAAAAGTAAAAATCAAATGTAAATTTAATATTAAATAAGAATGTGTAACAATGGTGGTATGTAAACAGCCAGATAGAGTTATTATTAGTTAAACTCACGAGTATTAATAATAAGAAAATGATCACATAATAATGCTGGATAAGCAAAGCAAGATGCACTGAATATACAGTGGATATCTTTTTTTTTTAAGATTTATTTTATTTTTTTATTACAAAGTCAGATATACTGAGAGGAGGAGAGACAGAGAGGAAGTGGAGCTGCCGGGATTAGAACCAGCAGCCATATGGGATCAAGGCGAGGACCTTAGCCACTAGGCCATGCTGCCGAGCCCCTACAGTGGATATCTTAACTATGAAAATTGTGCATAAAATTGATTGGCAAGACAGATAACAAGATGTGCTTGATTTAATTTTACCACCAGAGAAAAATTAGTTTTGGTTCATACAGAGTGTTAAAACAAACTGAGACTAGGTAATTGACAAGCAATGGAATTCTTGCTTATAGTTCTGCAGTGTAAAAAGGTCCAGGAGTAAAGTAGCATCAGACGCAGCACAGGGTCCCAAGGTCGTCCTCTGTTGTTTTTCCAGGCTACAAGTAAGGAGTTGGATGGGAAGTGGAGCAGCCAGGAGAAAAGTCAGTGCCTATTTGGGATCCTGGCAGATGCAAGGTGAGAATTTAGCCCTTAGGCTATGGTGCTGGGTCTAAGGTCCCACCTGTCAATACCATCACATTAATATTACATTCCAGAAGATAAATTTGAAGAAAAACTGGAATTCAGACTTTACCACTCCCTAGAATAGAAATGCTTGAAGATAGGCCGGCATTGTTGTTCATTTGGTTAAACTGTAGCCTGCACTGCCAGCATCCCATATGAGTATCATGAGCCCTGGCTGCTTTACTTGTGATCCAACTCCCTGCTGGTGTGCGTTGGAGGGTGGCATGGACTGGCCTAAGTGCTTGAGCTCCTGCCACCCATATGGGAAACCCAGATGGAGTTCCTGGCTCCTGGCCCAGCCTTGACCATTGTGGCCATTTAGGGAGTGAATTAACAGGTGATCTCTCTTTCTCTCTCTGTAACTTTGACTTTATAACTACATAATCAATGAATTTCAAAATAAAAAAAAAAAAACCTGTATGTCCTTGGACAAGTTACTTAACTTACAGGAAAAAAAAGAGAGAGAGAGAGAGAGAGAGAGAGAGAGAGAGAGTAGAAAGAATTAGGGCAGGTATTTAGCCTAGCAATTAACATGCTGGTGTCCCAATTAGAATGGATTCAATTCCTGGCTTCCATGTTCACTCAGGCTACTTGCTAGTGCAAAACTTGGGAGGCAGCAATGATGCCTCAGGTTACTGATTTTTTGCCAGTCTGTGAGAGACATGGGTTGTGTCCCTGGCTTTTAGTTTGTTCCTGGCCATTGCAGGCGTGGGTGTGGAAACCTGTTGATACAGTATTTGGAGGGGAAGGATGGAATATGTGTGGGGGTGTCATCTGCCTCATAGGTAGGTAGATAGATAGGCAGCACTGGTTACAAACTAGACAAAAACCCACAAGTTCTAATGTTATTCAGCTAAAACACTAACTCTAAGAGGATGAACTCCAACTGCTTGCTATAAATCTCTCACTGCAAAAGTTTGCAGCTATCAGGCCCAGCGGCGTGGCCTAGCGGCTAAAGTCCTCGCCTTGAAAGCCCCAGGATCCCATATGGGTGCCGGTTCTAATCCCGGCAGCTCCACTTCCCATCCAGCTCCCTGCTTGTGGCCTGGGAAAGCAGTGGAGGATGGCCCAATGCATAGGGACCCTGCACCCGCGTGGGAGACCCGGAAGAGGTTCCAGGTTCCCGGCTTCGGATTGGCGCGCATCGGTCCGTTGCAGCTCACTTGGGGAGTGAAACATCGGACGGAAGATCTTCCTCTCTGTCTCTCCTCCTCTCTGTATATCTGGCTGTAATAAAATTAATAAATCTTAAAAAAAAAAGTTTGCAGCTATCTACTACACAACTAAAAAAATAAAATATCTTTTACCATTATCTCGCACCCTCTACTGTATTTCCCTGCCAAAATTGGGAATTGTAGATGCTAAACAGAGACTACTTCTATGCAAGAACCAGAAGAAATGAAGTAGGAAGTTAATTCATGGTGCTCTCAGCAGTTGAACAGGATGAATGTCACCTTTGTTCTTGGTTTAATCCAACTCTTTCAACTGTGGACACCTGCTTTCCTCAGCGATCCTGGTTCTAGGAGAGAACTAACAGCAAAACAACTTAGCTTTATAGATGTTGCCCAAAAAACTCATATAAGCTAGTGAATTGTTATCCATATATATTTAAAACTGTCTCATGTGTCTTGTAAATGTCATGTGAAAATGAAAAGGAACACTGAGAGTGTATGCTTCATGAAGTATTCAAACTACAGAGCCAGCAAGACCAGTAACTAAGGAGCTGAAGCAGAGGTAGATGATGGACATACATCAGCGGCACATTGTCAAAGATCAGCAACTGTTGAGGCTGTTTACTGTCCTTCCAACAGGGAATAACAATTAATCAAAGGATTGTTCATGGAGAGTCTGGGTCACTGAACCATTATACAATTTGTACTTATTCTTGCTTCTTTCAACACAAAGCCAGAAAATTTCCTCTAAAGTAAATACATTTCCTCTGCCTCTAGCATTCTGGGCTAGGGTGGGGAGATGAGGTTGCTAATCCTGGACCAGCCACCTACCTCCTGAGACTTAGTTTCCTCATTGACTAAGGAGGGAATTGATTCTTACAGTTATGATAGTCTGTTTCTCAAAAAGGGAAATGTTTACACACTTCAGGACAAGAATTATCATGTAACATCTACTCTGAAACACATTGAATTATAAGACACACCATTTTGTAACCTACCACTAACAAAGAAAAACTCGGCCAACTAAATGATGACACTATCACCCTTTGACCCATGAATCAGTCCCACCAACCTCCTGTGCTTTGAAATACAGGACAATCCCTCCAACCTTGGATTGTATTGCTTAGCTTACCCTGGATGATTCTGCAGAATGTATTGCAGTAGCAAAACATCACCCAATTTTATTTGCTCATATCTTTCTTTCTCAGGTCCCATGAAACACTTGGTCCCTGTTGATGTGCTGTGATAATAAAGGGAGGTACTATCCTGTATCCGATGATAAATATTTGCTTCACTAATACCAACTCACATCCCAGTATTTCCATGCCTTCTGCAAACACACTAACTTTGCAATTCAATGCCAAATCCTAGTGTAATTTTTTGTAATTTAAATATCAACTAAGCTCAACGTGTTATTACCAACAGTGTACTTAACTCAATTGAAGTCATGACAACATGAGCAGCTATGGCTAAGTAGGAGCCTGGGCAGACTGTGACAATTACCTCATGACTGCAGTCAGACTAACTAACATCAGTGTTCACAGTATCTCAGTTGATTTTAGAAATGCTCAAAATGCCAGCTAGAGGAGATAACTATGTGTTTCACAGGTGATGGATTGAGATGTCTTGTTGCCTTCTAGTGACAGAAGTCTGGCATACAGTAAGTGTTCAAAAAGTATGGGGGTGGGGCAGTGCAATGGCTCAGTGGCTAAATCCTTGCCTTGCATTCGCCGGGATTCCGTATGAGTGCTGGGATCGTGTATGGGTACTGGTACCCAATATGAGTACCATTTCATGTCCCAGCTGCTTTGCTTCCAATTCAGCTCCCTGGTTGTGGTCTGGGAAAGGAGTAGAGGATGACCCAAAGCCTTGGGACCTTGCATCCATGTGGGAGACCCAGGAGAAGCTCCTGGCTCCTGGCTTTGGATCAGCTCAGTTCTGGCCATTGCGGCCTCTTGGGGAATGAACCCATGGATGGAAGATCTTTCTGTCTCTCCTTCTCTCCGTACATCTGCTTTTCCAACAAAAGAAATAAATTTTTAAAACAAAATGAAATTTTTTTTAGTTGTCAAAGAATTGGACGAAAGAATTAATGAACAAACAAATGAGTAGTAGGTGGGAATTCTGAAGACACGTCATATCACTGCCTTCTTTCAATCATTTCATATGTGATGGTAAGTGCCCTGCAGTCCTGAGTCACTGCAGCTGGCTACAATGCTAAATGTCCTGACCTTCACCTAGGACTGTAACATGCACCCCGCATTCCTTTCTGGTCCCTCTCCTTCTACCTCCTATGCTTCTAGCAGACCATGAAAGTGTAACATTCATATTGAAAACTCAAATGAACACATAAATCGTGACAGATGGATGAATGGAAGCAAGGAAGGATCAGCGTAACAAAATGTTACGTTTGCTTGACTCCTCAGTGCCAGGGTCTTGCCTTCTTACACTCTCTGGCAGCCTACCCCAGCCCAATCTCCTTCTCTTTATTTTTCAACCGTTCTGTAATGTTCCATCTTTCCATGCTGACTTCCTCTCTTCTACACATGTGTACCAGGTTGCTTTAAACCATCATGAGAGTCACTCACTCCAGCTTCAGGTGCACTTCATGCTACTGCTAACCTGCTCCTTCTACCATTTTGCTCAACATTTATTTCACACATGCATTTTTTCCCCTTTTTTCTTCAGTCCCTCAACACTTTCTTCTTCCCCTTCAGCAAATAATTTTAAACTACATTATGAGAAAATTCAATCCCTCAGGGTAGAACGTTCTGAACTTTATTGTCAACATTGAAAAATCCCTAGAATTCCATGTTTTCCTATTTGTCTCTGTCTCCATGAACTTTTCTCCAGGTCAAGGCTAATCCGCCCCTTTCAGTTCACTGGCTGTGCCTCAGGAAACTCACTCTATCATGTATCTTTATCTCCCTTACTCCCAGTGTCCCCTTCACTGGATCTTTCCCAACAGCATATACATTTTCCCATCTCTTGTCTCTTTAAAAATTTCATCCTTCTGTTCTTCTCTTCCATGTCTAACCCTGTATCTCTCCTTCAAAACTGATTTTAAAAATTCTGTTAGTGTTGTCTCCACCCTCACCTTGCATCCACTTAAGAATCCACTGCAATATGACAAATATGCTCCCCAGGCCAATAAAATGATTCTCTAACGTCACTAATTACCTCCATGTGGCCTGTCCTTACCTCGCTTGACCTTTCAAGAGTATCTGTTACTGTGGTATATTCCCTCCACAGCATTTCTTTCCTTGGTTTTTGGAAATGCTGTTCATTGCTCCTTTTTCATGTCTTTCTTTTAACCTTTGATCAGACAGAGGCAGCTCTGTCTATAGCCTTTTGTTCCCCATTTTAGCTATGAGCTCTCTTTGGTGGTCTTCAATCAAAATACTCACTAGACCATCTTTTTTTTAAGATTTTTTTTATTGCAAAGCCAGATATATACATATATATACAGAGAGAGAGAGAGGAGGAGAGACAGAGAGGAAGATCTTCCATCACTCCCCATGTGACTGCAATGGCTGGAGCTGCACTGATCTGAAGCCAGCAGCCAGGAGCTTCTTCCAGGTCTCCCACGCAGGTGCAGGGTCCCAAGGCTTGGGGCTGTCCTTGACTGCTTTCCCAGGCCACAAGCAGGGTGCTAGGTGGGAAGCAGGGCTGCTGGGATTAGAACCAATGCCCATATGGGATCCTGGCACATTCAAGGTGAGGACTTTAGCCTCTAGGTCACCACTCCAGACCCAACCCACTTTTTTTTTTAAGATTCATTTATTTTTATGGGAAAGGCAGATTAGATTTACAGAGAAAAGGAGAGATAGAAAGATATTCCATCTGCTGGTTCACTCCCCAAGTGGCCATAATGGTTAGAGCTGAGCCAATTCGAAGCCAGGAACCATGAGTTTCTTCTGGGTCTCACACACAGGTGCAGGGTGCCAAGGCTTTAAACCATCTTCTATTGATTTTCTAGGCGATAAGCAGGAATCTGGGTGAGAAGTAGAGGAGCCAGGACGTGAATCCATATGGGACCCCATCACTTACAAAGTGAGGATCTAGCTACTGAACCATCAGACGGGATCATAGGCCACCTTTTACATATGTGAACCTGCAGCCCAAAATCTATGTACCCTACCGAAATTTCTCTCCACTCTGATGATAGCAGGCCTAAAATTGAACTTATCTTCCCCCACAAATCTGTGTCTTTTAGAGATCAGCATCACCATTCACACAGGGGCCAAGTTTGGTGTCCATTCCCTCTAAGTTTTTGAGCCTAGAACGAAGGTCAAGTTTTAGGGACAGACATTTGGCACTGCAGTGAAAACCTTTGTTAAAATGCCTGCATTCCATATCAGTGGAGCCTAACTGGCTCCACTGCCAGTACTAACTACCTGCTAATGCATGCCTTAAGAAAGAAGGTGATGGCCCAAGCAGTCGGGCTCCTGCCACCCCTGTGGGAGACTGATAGGGTTCCTGGTCCCTGCATTCAGTTGGCCCAGCCCAGTGGGTGCTGTCTATATATATGTTTTTTCTGCTCTCAAGTAAACAAATATTTTTAAAGCATTTCATGTAATACTCAAAATGGAGTAAAATTGTTACTAAATAGTTGCAACAGTGAAAAGCTATTATATTTTACTGTATTTAGATATCTATATTTACTTATACGAGTATCAATTTTATTATTACCCTTAAATGAGTGTTAATACGGTTATTTTTAGTGTTCTGGTGTCCTAATCAGATTCTATTTTTAAGTTAAAAAAAAAAAAGAAAAAGACTTGTCAGGAAAATATCCTACTCTGAATTCTCAATAAAATAAAGTCTCCAAGATTTTTTCCCGACCTGCCTTTTACAGTACTCAATCTATAATCCGGTAAAATTGAACTTCTAAACATCCTCTGAGAATAAGCCACATTTTCCCAATGTTTTCTTCCTGTACTCGAGTCTTGATAGCCTCCACTGCGACTCTCTTCTTTCCAATTCTTCCTGTTTAAATATCAAGTGCAACTTCACACATGAGCATTCTGCTAATTCTTTTGGATGAATTCATTTCTTCTCTTTCAAGACTCTTGTGTCATTGTGTACCTCTTATATCAACAATATGATGCTTTATTTATATTGATACTTTAATTCTAGCTCCTTCCATTTGTTGATTGAAGTCATTCATTTTAACTGGTGTAAGTGTTTATTACTCCACAGTCTATGCATTCTTCTCCTGGCAACTTGCTGCTGGTTGGAGACGGAACATATCTGGAAGCGAGCTCCGGCACAGTGTGAAAAGCTTTTCTAGGATGTCTTCCTGTGAATCATCTTCTTGATAGGGGAATGTTAGATTATCCACATCTCAACTTTACCCATCATGCCTATGGCTCCCTCTGGGCACCAAAGGTGAGGTCTGTGAATAAAAGAAGAGTCCCTGCTCTCACAGTCCAGTGTTAGCAGAAGGAACGCAAGCCAACTGTACACATGTAAGCTGAACCGACTTGCCAATCATTCCATTTTTTAGGTTGACTAAGCTTTTAGGTATAAAATGATTTGTGAATTATTTTAAATTTCAAAAAGACGGAAAGATGGCCACATAGAGAAGAGTTCCTATCTGCGGGTTCACTCCTCAAATACCCCAAATGGCAAAGCCTGGGAACTGACCACTCAGCCCAGGTTTCCAATATGGTATCAGGAATACAAATACTTGAGCTAACTCTCCTGACTCCAGGGTCTATATTCAAGCAAAATGGTTTCAGAAACCAGAAATTGATATCAAAACGAGATTTCCAATGTGACACATGGGTATTACAAACAGTGATGCAGGTATTTTTATGATTTTCATTTCTAAAGTTTTTGGCAGAAGTTGTTTATAAACCTCCCAGGCTCTAGTGTGCTTTGTTCTACAGGTAGATTTTAAGCTATAATTCAACCTTTTAAAAACAACTATAGGTGTCTAATTGGATGTTCTTTCTGGGCCAACTTTGGTAAGCTTTGTTTTTCTAGAAAACTGTAACTTTCAAATTTACTTGCATGAAGCTTACAACATTGTGTTATTAAAAAAAAAAAAATGTTGGGCCCAGCACAGTAACTTAGCAGCTAAAGTCCTCACCTTGCACGCACCATGATCCCATGTATCTGACTTTCCAATAAAAAAATAAATCTTAAAAAAAGGACCAAAATTTATTTAATTTTTTTATCAATGCAGTGATTCTCTTTTTTTTATTTTTATTAATATTTTGCATTATGTGACAGTTTCATAGGCTCTGGGAATCCCCCCACCCCTTCCCCTCCCCTCCCCCCTGGTGGATTCCTCCACCTTGATGCAGTATTACAGTCCAAATTCAATCAAGATTCTTTCCTTGCAAACATATACCAAGCATAGAGTCCAGCTACTTATTGTCCAGATGGGTTGAACAGTTTCTTGGGGAGACCATTTCTGGTCCGAAGTTAGAGCTGGTAGAATATCATCCCAGTCAATTCAGAGTCCCAATATAACATCAACAGCAATTTGCAACATTATGGAATTGACATGGTTTTGAGTAACCAGTATGTTAAAAAAAAAAAAAAAAAAAAAAAAAAAAAACTAGTCCTAACCACAACCTATGATTAGCTCATTGACATTTCAATTTTAGTTTATATACAGGACCGGACCGGCTGCTATATACCTTAAAATGGCTATAGGGTACCATTCAGCTGTCTCGTGTCTATTTCATTTTAGTATTTAGCCATTTGTTGTGTTGAAGTATAATTTTGTTGATCTTGGCAGATTTTGGGATAATCTAGACTGGCTTGTAACTCTAACAAGATATTTGTCAACATTTAAGGTGCAGAACATTTTTTTTGGGGGGGGGTGCAGGAAAATCCTCAACACCATGGTGAGGAGTGACTAATCTTTGTGTCCCACCCAGCAAGGCATGAGCCAATCCAGGCCAGCTCTTTCCTGTTAGATTTCAAGCTCTACTTTCTGTTGTTTGTCTATTTATTTTAGGTTTTTTTTTTAGTTTGTATGATTGTTAATGCAGTGATTCTCTTAATTCTTCTCAGCTTTAGTCATTGTTTCACGTCACTAAGCTTTTGTTTTCTTGATTCTTTTGTAGCCTGCTATTAATTTTATTTATTTCTATTCTTTATTACTTCCTTACTTTCACTTGTGTTCAGGCTATTGATCCTTCATCTAGTGTATTTTTTTTAACGATTTATGTATTGATTTGAAAGGCATAGTTACAGGGAGGAGTAAGGGGAGAAATCATTTTACCTGCTGGTTCACTACCCAAATGGCTCTCACAGCCAGAGTTGGACCAGACCAAAGCCAGGAGCCAGGAGTTTCTTCTGGGTCTCCCTTGTTTTGTTTTAAGATTTATTTATTTATTTTTATTGCAAAGTCAGATATACAGAGAGGAGGAGAGACAGAGAGGAAGATCTTCCGTCCAATGATTCACTCCCCAAGTGACTGCAACAGCCAGAGCTGCACTTATCCAAAGTCAGGAGCCAGGAGTTTCTTCCAGGTCTGCCCACGCAGGTGCAGGATCCCATGGCTTTGGGCCATCCTCAATTGCTTTCCCAGTCCACAAGCAGGGAGCTGGATGGGAAGTGGGGCTGCTGGGATTACAGCAAGCATCCATATGGGATCCCGGCACATTCAAGGACTTTCAACACTAGGCCACCGTGTCAGGTCCTAGGTCTCCCTTGTGAGTGCAGGGGCCCAAGGGCTTGGGCCATACTTTACTGTTTTTCCCTGGCCATTAACATGGAGTGGGATTGGAAGTGGAGTAGCCAGGACTTAAAGCAGCACACACATGGAATGCTGGCATCCCAAGTAGTGTCTTAACACACTACACTACAGAGTTGACTTTCTCGGAAATCATTTTAAATTTCAAATGTGTAATTTTACTAATTTTTTTTCTTTTGAGAATATGATTTATGTGGCACAGACTATGGCCTAGTACTTTCAAAGGCATAGCCATTGTGTCTTTCTGTTCTGTAATCATAATACATGGCTTCTGTCACACATTTTTCTTCTTTTAAGTTTCACTGTTTCTCAGGATCAGTGCGGTGGCTCAACAGGCTAGTCCTCTGCCTAGTAGTATTGGCAACCCATATGGGCGCAGTTCATGTCCCAGCTGCTCTTCTTCCCATCCAGCTTCCTATTTCTGGTCTGGGAGGGCAGTAGAGGATGGCCCAAAGCTTCAGGCATCTCCACCCATGTGGGAGACCCAGAGGAAGCTCCTGGCTTCAGATTGGCTCAACTTTAGCCATTTTTGGTCATTTGGGAAATGAATCAGCAGATGGAAGATCTTTCTCTGTCTCTCTCTCTCTCTCTGTAAATCTGCTTTTCAAATAAAAATAAATAAATCTTAACATAAAAGGTTTATAAAGTTATTCAATTTCTGGTAAAACAGTCTGCAAGTAACAGCTTTAAGGTACATGATATTATTTGAATATGTCATATAACAAAAGAAGAGATTGATAATCCAAAGTCAATGATCCCACATTTTAGCATGAGTCATTTTCATGAGTTTTATTTCCCCAGAATTCAGAAGTCAGAGTGGAATTGTGGATGGGAAGTCTGGATCCTATTCCATTCCTCAACTCTGAACCTGGAAGGCTGACATCAACCTTGGGCATTTGGGAGGAATATTTGTTGAATTAAAGAATGCATAATTAGAAAAGAATAGCCAATATAATCATGGAAAATAATGCATAATGAGAAAAGAATAACTCTTGGCGTGCTAATCGTAAAAGTCCCACACTAGAAATGGATGGCAAATGTCACAAGCAGTAATTCAATACTCTGTCTAAGGAGGTTGGAACTAAGACAAGGCAGGAATCCATCACAAGCACAAGCTTTGTAGACTGTGTGTTCTTGGGAAGAACAATTTAAGAACATTAAGTTCTAAGCAACAACATTTTGAGAGACTCTCAAATGTATATATTCTCAAATTTTCTGTCTGCCCTGTCACACATGATGTGTATTGCTGACAGCGTAAGCAGTATGTCTGCTGAGGACAGCAGCCACTGCACGCCAGATATTAGTCACAACACAAGTCGGGAGCAGTGAGCCAAAGGCACATGCGTATTGGTGAGGAAAGTGCTGATGCTCTGGGTGGATGATTTGCATCGTGCTTTGTGCATGGTGCTTGACTGTCCCTGATCTGCACCCTTCGAACCTTTCTCTAGCCAAGTCAACATGCCTTGGGTAGGGTAGCTCATGACTATTCCCAAAGAGCAGTGATGGTTCTTGTGGATTCCTGGTCATACATTCTCTGTGATGGGAGAACACTTGGGTGTGTGCCTGAGCCTCCCAAAGAAGTTTTAATCCAAGCCCTATCCCTTTCCCAACGTTGTTTTTGAAATAGCCTAGATCTCTGGCGACAGTCCCTCTTTGACCACAGTCCCTCTGTTGAGCTCCTCCATAGAAGCTCTGAGATGCTGCTTCACCCCTTCTCTTCTGCACACAAACATCCCATTTCCTCTCTGCTGTGTGCTAGCTCTGCTTGGCTCTTCTCAGTAAAGTGGCTAAAGAGTAATGAACCCAAAATACCTAAGAAGCAAATGAGTCACCACACTTCCACGGCACAGCTCTGATGATCAACGGATGTGTTGGGGGTAAACAGCAAGAGGAGGTGGCTGCCCAGAGTCAGAGAGAGAGAGAGAGAAATAGAAGCCAAATGAACAAGTTGGCAGAGGTGGCTGACAGTAGTTGAGTGGGTGGAAGGGTGGGGAACTTGGTCGGCTTCTGAAGGTGAGATCAGTGCCTCAGCTTGTCACACCCTGGCTGACTCAGGCTAAGCAAGGCCCCTCGGGAGCTGCGAACACTGGGCCGCCTGGCAGAACTCAGCTGGACTAGTCACTGACTGTTGTCCTCTTTTGTTTACAAGCTCTGAGTCCTAGGGCTTGGAATTCTTTGTTCAAGTGATTGCAGAGCAGCTAATCAGGAGCCTGGGACGATAGCACTCCAGGGCCATTCTCTTCCTGGTTACGTGTATCTGAGCAGATACAAGAGCCAGGGCAGAACTGAAACTTCTTCTTTGCACTTTTCTGTTTCTAGAATTCCTGCCTTGTTTTCCCAAAACTTTAGCTTGAATTATAATAGTGGACCTGGCTAACTTCTCCAAACCCTCTCCAAACTACCATTGCCGAAATCACAGGCAACCTTAGAGGTAACCATGATGAACAGCCTGTGACCCTGCTAAGATCCCAGAAGGCCAGCCCATCAAGCATCTGTTCTCGTGGCTTTGGACATGACTGCTATTTTCTGCACCTTTCTAAGTAAGAAAGGGGCGGAATCATCCTAGTCCTTGGAATACACTTACTGGGCTAATTTTGTGGGGATCTGCCTACACAACCCAGGGTTCTTCTCTAAGATTTTAAAGCTATAGCAAGAGATCAGAGATAAACCATCCATGCATTCAAGAAACAAGGGTTAAGATGCATCCAAGAGTATTAATGTGACAGGACTACCAGGAAAATCTTCTGGGGGAAAAAAAAAAAGAAAGAAATTATCCTGACACAGGCTGTTTTGGATCCCAGGGATGACAGGACTGGATCCCAAGCTGTCTGGTTCTTTCTTAGGTCCAAACCAAGAAGTTCAGGGATGTGCTTCAACACAGAATAAAACAAAACGTTGATTTGGAATCTCAAGCCTCCAGCCTGTTCTGCTTCACTCCACCCTGCTGGCTGACCCTGCCATGGGGGCTGGGTTCAGCCTTGGGTTTTATCTACTGCAGGCTCCCCACCCCTAGCCCACATAAGCAGAAAACCAGATGCCATGACTTGGAAAGCGCAAAGCTTGACTGCAAGTGAAAGAGGCTTTGGCAGCTAATCAGAAACACCAGATTCACACCTAGATAAAGTTGAACTCTTTAATCCCCATTGAGTTCCCTCCAAGCACTACCTCTGTTGGCTTCTACTGCTGCTCAGCTGGCTCTACAGGTAAATACTGGAAAATCCTTTCTGGAATGATTCATGAAAATCATCTTAGGGAAGTCCATATCCTTGACCTCAGAAGACATCATTTTAAACTGCTTTTGGAGACTATATAAACAATACATGATTGTTATAAAAATAAAATCAGAAACAAAAAAATTAGCCATAGTTTCAGCCCTCAGCTGTGACTACTTTAGGGTGTTTCTTTCCTGTACTTTTATGGACATTGTTTAATTATTTTTTAAAAAGATTTATTTATTTGAAAGGCAGAGTTACAAATTGAGAGAAAGAGATCATCAACCCACTGGTTCACTTCCCAAATGGCTGCAACAGCCGGGACTTTACCAAACCAAACGAGAAGCCAGGAACTCCATTGGAGTTCCCTACATGGGTGGCAGGGCCCAAGTACTTGAGTGATCTGCTACTGCTTTTCCAGGTACAAAGCAGAAAGCTAGATCAAAAGTGGAGTGGCCAGGACTATAATCAAGACTCCAATATGGATCTCATTGACAAAGACAAGACTTAATATACTGTAACAGCTGCCTATTAATCCATAGAATTAATCAATCCTCATGTTTGGAGCAGTGTGTTTGTTTCCATACCTTTGGGCCCGGAGGCGTGGCCTAGCGGCTAAAGTCCTCGCCTTGACCGTGCCAGGATCCCATATGGGCGCCGGTTCTAATCCTGGCAGCTCCACTTCCCATCCAGCTCCCTGCTTGTGGCCTGGGAAAGCAGTCAAGGATGGCCCAAAGCTTTGGGACCCTGCACCCATGTGGGAGACCCGGAAGAGGTTCCTGGTTCCCGGCTTTGGATCGGCGCAGCACCGGCCGTTGCGGCTCACTTGGGGAGTGAATCATCGGACGAAAGATCTTCCCCTCTGTCTCTCCTCCTCTCTGTATATCTGACTTTGTAATGAAAAATAAATAAAATCTTAAAAATAAGTAAATTAATTAAATAAAGTAAAACCATACCTTTCTTTCATTAACATTATTGCTTGGAGATTTTTGCACCAGCCCCATGTGACAAACCCTACCAATATCTGAATCAAAATGAAGATCTTGGGAGAAACCTACTGGACAGTCTGAGGGAGCTGCCACTGTACACTCCTTGGGGGGAATTTAGCCTCTTTTGAGCTATGAGAAAAATAGCTAGATTTCTAGCTCAAGGGCCAAGGATGTATTGTTTGAGGCAATGTCAGCAGCCTTCTCCGATGTGACCCATGAATCTCATCTTCAGTACAACATTTCCAATCACCTGGAAGAAAAGAGATCATATTTCCTGTGAGCAGAAATGAGTAAAGTGGCCTGCAATGTGGAGAAGCAGATTAGGCCAACACCTTCAATACCTGTATCCCATATGGGTACCAGTTTCTGGTCTGGTTTGTCCACTCCCAATCCAGCTAATGGCCTGGGAAAAGCAGCAAGAAACAGGAAGAAGACCAAGTGCTTGGGCCCTGCCAGCCATGTAAGAGACCTGGAAGAAGCTCCTGATTCCTAGCTTTTGCCTTTACCAGCCCTGAATGTTGGTCCATTTGCAAATGAACAAACATGTGGAGAATCTATCTCTCTCTTTCTACCTCTCTCTCTCTTTTTCTTTCTCCCTCTCTCCCTCTCTTTCACTCTTTTAAATGAATAAAGAAAATCTTTTTTTTAAAGAATAAAGCAAAGAAAAGGGACAATACATGGCAAACTAAAAATCTTTTTATTTGAAAATTTATCTTATTTATTGTTTTAAATATTTTATTTCTTTTTATTGGAAAGGCAGATTTTACAGAGAGAAGTAAAGACAGAGAAAAAAACAAAAAAGATTTTCCATCCACTGGCTCACTCACCAAGTGGCTTCAACAGCCAGAGCTAAGCTGATCTGAAGCCAGGAGCTTCTTTCAGTCTCCCACACAAGTGCAGGATCCTAGGGCTTTGGGCCATTCTCTAGTACTTTTCTAGGCCATAAGCAGGGAGCTTAATGGGAAGTGGAGCAGCTGGGACACAAACCAGTGCCCATATAGATACTGCTGCATGCAAGGTGAGGATTTAGCCACTAGACTATCATACTGGGCCCTATCTTATCTATTTTATAGACAGAAAAACACAGATTTCCCATCCACTAGTTCATTTCCTAAATGCCTGCAATATCTGGTACTGATCTATGTCAAAGATGAGAGGCAAGAGCTTAATCTTCGTCTTCCACATCAATGTCAGGAACCTAACTAATTGAATCATCATCTTTTACCTCCCAAGGTGTACATTAGTAGGAACTGAAATTGGGAGCAGAGCCAGGACTCCATCCCACACACCGTGATGGGAACACAGGTGCCCCATGGGACATCTTAATCACAACCCCAAACATTCTCAAATCTTATTTTTAAACAGAAAGAATCATACTATCTCTCATTCTGATTTATTTGAATATCTGTCTGTCTGTCTGTCTGTCTAAGCAACAGAAAGAGAAAAAATCTTGCAATCACATTTTCATTCCCAAAATGCTGGAGATATCTGGGGTCAACCTAAGAGTTGGGAATGCAAACCAGCTCTCCCAACATGGTTGCAGCAATCTAATAACTAAAGCCCTCTCCATCGCCTCCTAGAGTCTGTCTTAGCCAGAAACGGGAAGCAGAGGTCAGAGCTGGGAATCAAACCCCAGCACTGGGATGGGGAACATGGATATGTTCATCCCCAGGTTAAATACCTGCCCCACTCTCCTAAGTTCTTTTGGGCTTTCCTGGTTAGGTTATCTTCTGAAGAACTATGTTTTGAGCTGCTTAGGTAGGGCAGTAGAAGCAGACAAAGATGACATCAGTCAGGATGGACACACTGAGCTGTAAATAGAGTTTATCATTTGTCAAATAGCTCAGAGTTGTTTGGTTGAATTCTTGCAAATGCTGATTGCTTTCAAAACCGAGTCTTGTGTCACAAGGAATACAATTCCTGAGCATACTAAAACAGAATATGCTCTATCTTTAATTCTTCTTAAATATGTTTTCTTCCATTTTACATGCAAAGCAATTAAACAGTAGCAAAGTAAAATATATAAATAGGTAAATAAACAAGCAAAATAGGTATAGATAAATAAATAAGCAAAATAGGTGGCATGGTAATCTCACTTCGCTGGCCGTGAGTCTGTTCCAAGCTCCGGCTAAGGAGGCATCCGCCGGTTCCCTCCGGGGAGAGGGGCCGCGGCATCTTCTGCCCAGTCTGCCCTCGCACGGAGCCCCGTTCTCTTGGAACTCACCTCCCCGAGACTCAGGGAGAGCCCTGTTAGGGCCGCTGCTGGCCCTAGTCTCAGACCTTCCCAAGGGACAAGGGAGTGATGTGACGCACTCAGCTCATAGCCCCACTGATGAGCTGCCTCCGCCCTATGGTATGGTAATCTAATCTTCTGTACAATGCCAGCATTTTATATGGGTGCCAGTTGGAGTCTCCACTGCTCCACTTCCAATCTAGCTCACTGCTAATGGCCTGGGAAAGTAGTGGAAGATGGCTCAGGTGGTTAGGCCCTTCTATCATGGAGAAAGCTCCTGGTTCCTGGCTTCAGATTGGCTCAGCTCTGACCTTTGCAGCCATTTGGGGAGTGAACCATCAGGTGGGAGATTTTTTTTTTCTCTCTTTCTCCTTCCATACCTTGCTATGTAACTCTGTTTTACAAGAAATTATAATAAATCCCAGCACCAGAATCCATATAGCCACTGTTTCACGTCCTGCAGGCTCTACTTCCTATCCAGCACCCTGCTAAGAAAGCAGTAGAGGACTGCTCAAAGCCTTGAAACTCTGCACTTGCGTGGGAGACCCAGTAGAAGCTTCTGGCTCCTGACTTTGGATAAGCTCTGCTCCAGCCATTGTGGCCATTGTGGCCTTTTGGGGAGTGAACCAGCAGATGGAAGATCATTCTGTCACTTCTCTCTCCATAAATCTGATCTACCTTTCCAATAAAAAATAAATAAATCTTTAAAAATAAATAAAATAACTCACAAGGGACATGACTAATAGATGTTTGAGTGAAGATTGGACCCTAGGGTTGACTTCAAAACCTGTGGTCTGGGCCCGGAGCGGTGGCCTAGCAGCTAAAGTCCTCGCCTTAAAATCGTTGGGATCCCATATGGGCACCAGTTCTAATCCCAGCTGCTCCACTTCCCTCCCAGCTGCCTGCTTGTGGCCTGGGAAAGCAGTTGAGGATGGCCCAAAGCCTTGGGTTCCTGCATCTGCATGAGAAACCCAGAGGAAGTTCCTGGCTCCTGGCTTCGGATTGGCACAGCACTGGCCATTGTGGTCACTTGGGGAGTGAATTATCAGACAGAAGATCATCCTTTCTGTCTCTCCTCATCTCTGTATATCTGACTTTGCAATAAAAATAAATAAAACTTAAAAAAAAAAAAAAAACTGTGGTCCTTAAACTACATCACTGCCTCTTCTTGGTTAGACCTAACAGATAGACAACTTGCAGTAAAAAGTGAGTTAATTTGTATTGATAGAAATGCGGTTGGGGTCAGAGTTGTGACAAAGTAGGAAAAGCCACTTTTGCAATGTTGGCATTCCATATATGCACCACTCATGTCCCAGCTGTTCCACTTTCAATCCCAGCACCATCCAATGGGATGGGAAAATTTATAGAAGACGGGTCATGTGTCTGGAACTCCTGCTACCCACATGGGAGATTCAGATGAAACTTCTGGCTTCAGCCTGGTTCAGGGCTAGTCATTGCAGCCATACTGGGAAGTCAACCAGCAGATGGAAAAACTCTCTTTCTCTTTCTTTCCATGACTCTCCACTGAAGCGCCCTCAGAAATGAAGGCAAGAGATCAGACACGAAGACAAGAGATCAGTTAAGCCAATTATTAATGAGGAGTTCTTTCATGGAGTTCCCAAAGTCCTCTAGAGGCTCTGACAATCTTATGGCCATAGAATCACTTCTACCTCCCGTTTTCACTAAGACTAGTCCTTGAGACATGTGATATTTGGTGGAAGTCGATAATATTACTTCCACAGAAATTCTTAATGATGAGATCCTAAATATATGTCTTACCGTAAGACTTGGGTTTGTAATGTCAGGAACCACAGCTGTCTGCTTCCCAGCTTTGTTACCACTCCAAGCACAGTACTTGGCCCACAGTACTTGGAACACCATATCATAGACTGAACAGTTGGCAAACAATAGTCATTTATTTATCTTCATTCTGGAAGCTGGGGACTTCAAGGTCAAAGTCCCAGGGAATTCAGTGTCTGGTCAAGACTTGCTTCCTTGGTCACAGGCAGCAGTCTTCACACTGCATCCTCACATGGAAAAGGGGGCAAACGAGTTCTCTGGAATCTGTTTTACTTTTAGATTTTAAAAATATCTATTTGAGAGAGAAAGAATACACTCTTATCCACTGATCACTCCCCAAATCCTGCATTGGCTGGGACTGAGCTGGAGCCAGAAGCCAACAGCTCAACCTACTGTAGATGGCCGGAACTCTAATTATTTGAGCCATCATTGATGCTTCCCAGGATCTGAACTAGCGGGGAACCAGGGTCACAAGCCAGTGCAAGGCATTGAATCTTGGAACTTTGGTATTTGACAGAGACATCTCCATCAACGTCCTGAGCATTAGGCTAAACGCTCACCCCTAGGGTCTCTTGCATAAAAACACTAATCCTGCTCATAAAGGCTCTACCTCTCCAACTTAATTATCTCTCACAGGACCCACCTCCACACAAGATCACATTGAGGATTAGGTCTTAACATGCAAATTTGAGAGACATAAACGTCCAGTCTACGGCATAGATGTCCAATTAAGTCTGTTGAATGAATGACTGCAAATAGTATGTGGAGTTCAGAATGACATGCAATCAGTTTCCCTTACACAGATGTACAGAATATATAGTCTGAATTCAAGTGGCCAAATCAAAAGGTCAGGGAGTGTGTGTATTCAGTGTCCACTTTTTTTTTAAATTTTCACAAGAAATGATTGGTCATAAACATTCGGCTTTCTGATATAAGAAGTGAACAACTCCCTTTTTCCCCCCTTCCCTTGTAAAATGGAGGGCAGATAAACATTTTCCCTCTTCTCTCTTTCCCTTGATTCCTTAATCAAGTTGGATTTATGCTAGGCTTAGGAAGACAAACCCTCCTACAGAGTATTTACAGCTTCCTGCTTGCTTCCCAAAGGGAAAATTTGGGCTGAAACTGTGCATTAAGCTCAGTCTTTAAGCAATTAATAATGTGCTCAAGAAATAAAAAGCACGAACATTACAAGTGGATTCTGTCATAATCCTACATCTCCCAAATGTGTAAACTCCGGGAAAGTCCAGATCCCCAGCAGAAACCCATCTGCTGTATTTCCAGTGTGATACTCCTCTGTTTATGTTTGCTCATTTCTCTTGCACGGTGCCAGGAGAGAAAAAGTGACATTTTAAAAATTCATCTGCTCATATTTATGCAAACACATTTCTCTCCAAGTGTGGGTTGAGCAGTGTGAGTAAAGCAGACACGCATGCTTTCGACAGGCCACTGAGTAATTGTAATCAAGAGCAGGAGAGATGCATGCCTAGAACATCTGAAGTTGTTGTCAAAGAACAGGAACAGTCCTGAAGCAGCCTCACTTGGCAGGGGAGAGTTTCTGGGACTTGAGCTTCAGATTTGAAAGCTCCCTGGAATGTGTCATGGATCTTTCTAGAGCCTCTACAATGCACTCACCAGTTTGGGGATTAAAAAGGCTTAAGGATTTCTAATGGAGAACAAACAGGTAATTATGAGATGGCAAGTCATCGACGCAAGAAGGTTGGCCCTCCCTTAGGTACCACATATGTTATTTCAGTGAACTCTCAACAACTACCCTACAAGGTTGTTATCTTCATTTTTCAGACCAAGGCTCATGATGGCTATATAATTTGCTCTGAAGATTATATACCTTAAGTTATTTTGAAAATCCTATATCAAACCTAAGAAATGTCTAAGGTTTCAAAGTTGTACAGGATTATATAACTAACAGTTGATGAATGCTTACTATGAGAAAGGGAAAAGTCTACATTCTTGCTACATATTAACAGCTGTAAGTTTTACAATCACACTAGAAGGAGATGCTGCTATTATCCCATTTTAAGGCTAAAGAAGCTAAGTTTACCTACAAATAATATTGTCTTCATCACAGGAACTACCAGAGCGCAATCTAGATCCATGTAGTTACTCACAACACTATCCTATCTCTTTTTGGAGAAGCATCTTTTTCAAAGCTTTATTTATCTATTTGAAAGGCAGAGAGAGGGAGAAGCACACAGCGACAGAGCCATCTTCTAGTCCCTGGTTTTCTCTCCAGATGACCACAACAGTTAGGGCTGAGCAAAGCTGCAGTCAGTAGTTTTTCACTACATCCAGAGTTCCCAATTGGTTGGCAGGGGCCCAAGTACTTGGGCCATCATCCACTGCTACCCCAGTTCATTAGCAGGGTAGATGAGTACTTTCAAGCACATTGTACTATACATGCTCCCTTCAATGATCCAGCCCACACTGCAACAGTAGGGACAATGTTCATCAAATGTAGAATTTCAATTTCCTTTAAAATCCCCCTTTTTTCAGTCTGTACTCTGGAAACCTCGCTGATAGACATAATGCCTCAGCAAGTCAAGACCATTAATGAGAAGAGCTTAAAAAACAAGCTAGTTATTTTACACTCGTTCAAAGTTTAAGAACCAAGTCTCTTTAACCTGGACCTTAAAAGTTCTACCATAGGGCAATGTAATTCATAAAATATAGGAAATTAATTTTAAAAAAGTTCTACCATAGGGCCCAAAAACTATTCCTCAGCCCCCCAGGCCTCTTCACCCAGCTATTAATATGAGAATTCAGGGCCCAGCGGCGTGGCCTAGCGGCTAAAGTCCTCGCCTTGAACGCCCCGGGATCCCATATGGGCGCCGGTTCTAATCCCAGCAGCTCCACTTCCCATCCAGTTTCCTGCTTGTGGCCTGGGAAAAGCAGTTGAGGACAGCCCAAAGTATTGGGACCCTGCACCCGCGTGGGAAACCTGGAAGAGGTTCCTGGTTCCTGGCTTCGGATTGGCACAGCACCGGCCGTTGCACTCACTTGGGGAATGAATCATCGGATGGAATATCTTCCTGTCTGTCTCTCCTCCTCTGTATATCTGACTTTGTAATAAAAACAAATAAATCTTTAAAAAAAAAAATGAGAATTCAGAACAGCCACATGCCAGGCAGGGAAGCTCCTTGGTCTCTCTTGGCCTCTCCTCTTCAGGTTTCTGCTTGAAGAATGAAGTAAACCAGAGAACACTCAGGTAGGAGAGCTCCTTCCCCATTAACTCTAGAAGATTCCCTATCGGCAGATTGCTGTGAGGGTGGCTTCACAGCACTCAGTTTAGGAGGACAGAGCAGCAGTGGAAGAAGCCAGGAGACTTGGTCTCAGGACCACCAATTCCACCTGCGGAAAAGCAAGCAGAAGCAGCAAGGTGTCTGAAACATGACACTTTATTCCAAAAACACCAAGTTCAGCTTCAATACACTGGTTAAATCTTTGAGTCAGGATGTTTAAAAAAAAAAAAAATCCATTGAGCTAAACTTAGCTTTTCCCTCCTGCTACCCAGCAGGTGAGGGCTCAAAAGGGACATCAGAGTAATTTAGAGAAAAGAGAGACTATTTTCTTTAACACATCAGAGTGGAGTGAGTAATTTCACAACCCTGGCTTGCACATGAAGGGCAAGCAGATGTGAGTTTCAGTAGTCAAAATCAAAACCTGAGGGCCCGGCGGCGTGGCCTAGCGGCTAAAGTCCTCGCCTTGAAAGCCCCGGGATCCCATATGGGCGCCGGTTCTAATCCCGGAAGCTCCACTTCCCATCCAGCTCCCTGCTTGTGGCCTGGGAAAGCAGTCGAGGACGGCCCAAAGCTTTGGGACCCTGCACCCGCGTGGGAGACCCGGAAGAGGTTCCTGGTTCCCGGCTTCGGATCGGCGCGTACCGGCCGTTGCGGCTCACTTGGGGAGTGAAACATCGGATGGAAGATCTTCCTCTCTGTCTCTCCTCCTCTCTGTATATCTGGCTTTCCAATAACAATAAAATCTTTAAAAAAAAAAAAAAAAATCAAGACCTGAGTCTGTGGCGCTCTCCTCCTCCCTCTGCGTGACAATGGGTTTGATCCCCAAAAGGATTGGCTTTGAGGGTCTGGTCTCTGTGCAGCCAGACTTACGTACTTAGTGCAGGAGTACACCTGCTAATCTTCACCACAACATTCAGCACAGGTAAACCACCTACTTTTTTGGTGTGAGGCCTGTGTTGATGGTAAGGTTGCTAGTGGCTACGGAGTGGGTTTCAGCCACCCACTAGTACCTGTGGGTATCCAGGACAGCAGCCACACCAGACAGTGGTAATCCACCACAAAACCCCTCCCTTCCCCTTCCCCACTCTCTACTCCCTCCCACTGTAAGAGCAACGGGCTGACAAGCAGCTGAGAAAAAGGCAAGACAGGAAGAAAGCCAGGAAATGAAGCACTTGACTTCATAGGGATTTTTTTTTAAAGATTTATTCATTTTATTACAGCCAGATATACAGAGAGGAGGAGAGACAGAGAGGAAGATCTTCCGTCCGATGATTCACTCCCCAAGTGAGCAGCAACGGCCAATGCGTGCCAATCCGAAGCCGGGAACCTGGAACCTCTTCCGGGTCTCCCACGCGGGTGCAGGGTCCCAATGCATTGGGCCGTCTTCAACTGCTTTCCCAGGCCACAAGCAGGGAGCTGGATGGGAAGTGGAGCTGCCAGGATTAGAACCGGTGCTCATTTGGGATCCCGGGGCATGTTCAAGGCGAGGACTTTAACCGCTAGGCCACGCCGCCGGGCCCCTTCATAGGGATTTAATGCAGCAAGTTAATGGGCATTCATGTTCTATATGGCAAAAAGTTGCTAGTACTCTAGAAATGGAAAGTGAGAAAAGAACGTCCTTTTCCAAGCACAGAAATCATCCTTCCTGGGTGCACTCTTCCTTGATGGTGGGTGGCAAAAAGGTTACTTACAAGTGCCCAGGCTGGAAGTTCAAAACCCAGTCTTACCACTTCCTTTCTGTGTAATCCTAGGCAAGTTTCATAACCTCTCTGTGCCTTTCATCCATAAAATGAAGAAAATAGTATCTTCTTACAGGCTTGTTGGAGGGTTAAATAATATATGTAAAGACTACAGAATAATAATTGTACATAAACTCTCCATAAATTTGACTATTGTTGCTTTTACAGCAAAGTAAGAATAGTATGGATTTGCAGATCCCTCTATTTAGGGTACCCCTGAGTTTATCTATAAGTGATTAAGAGTGAGCTCTAATTGAAGTTTCAGTAAGTCATAGAGTATCTCCCTCTGTAAAGCCATAACCCTTTATGGGGACATGCACCCCCACAGTCTGGAAAGAAATATGTTCATGAAGCAAGGGGAGGGTCCCCAGACAAACAGGACTTTGAAACAGGTACTGGCATCCAAGCCCTTCCTTTTGTGGAGGACATTCTGGAAATCATGCTGAACAAGAAGGCAGTACCTGTAGGTTGAGCTGCTGGTTCCACATTGGCAACCTATATCCAGAGCACTGGACGGAGTCCTAGCTGTTCCACTTCCATTCTAGCTTAGTCCAAGTACCTGGAACCCATGTGGAGGACAATCAGGTTAGAGTTCCAGGATCCCAGCTTTGCTCAAGGCTATGGCCATTTGGGTAGTGATTTAGCAGATGGAAAATTTCTCTTTCTCTCTCTCTCTGTCTTGTCTCTGACACTCTACCTGTCGAATAAATAAATTTTAAAAGATGCAAAAAAACCAGTACCATTTCCTCCCACAGGTTGAGTTCAGGACCAAATCCATCTCAAGTATAAATGGATACTTCCACATAGTAACAGGCAAGAAAGTGGACTTGAAATCAGAAAGCCCTGAGTTTTACTTGTGGCTTTATAGCTTCCCGATTTCATGAGCCCATTAGAATTAATCTTTCAAAATGGGGATAATAATACCTACCTAGTATAATACCTACATAAGGAGTCTTGTTAGGGGAGGCGAGGATTAAATGCAATTATTTAGCACAGAGTTGGCACTCAGTAAATACTGGTTCCCTCTGGCTCTTCTCCCTTTCCTGCTAAAGCTGTTCTGTGAAAAAAGGGTGTGTGTCAAGTGATGCTTCAGCTCAACTTTCTTCTACTACTCTAGGGCAATAGATACGAAGAGGGTAAGAGGAAATGAGCCACCTGTCGGTTTGGATTTTCCTACCTGTTGATCCTTTTCTTCCAGTGCTTAAAGAGTTAAAACAAAATGCAGTTGATATTGGATGATCTCCATCAACTAGGAAGGAGCATCCTGTTTATCTCTGTTGAAGGTGGAAATAAGTAAGGCCTCAAGATAAGCCGTCCATATACAACCTCTGAAAGTTAAAGGAGCATCCCCAACACCACGGCTGCAGGTCAAGAGAGGACTGAGGGCAGGTTGGCCATGGCAATGTGCTTTTTCGTCCCCAACAGGAGGTAGTTTAAGTCCTAGCAGAGTTATCAGGACCAAAGTCTCTAGTCTTATCACCACTCCTTACGTTTACTCACAAGAACAAAGCCCCTCTCCTTCCTCCCTTAGGTTTCCATTCAAGTACCCAACCATTCAGCTCCCTGGGACCTTCCTCTACTTTCCCACACTACCCTCTCTTCAGCTGTCAGAGAGCTTTCCTGAGCTGAAGCAGAGGCTGAGGGCGTGGGGCCCCTTGGATGGGAGAGTCTTAGCTGCTGACATGCACAAGTGTTGGGCCAGGAAAGTACCGCTGTTGATACAAAAAGCCACTTCCCAGAGATGAGAGGGGGTACTCAGGGCTTGTTTCCTGAGACAACACTGATTCAGTCCAGAGCCTGAAGACCAGCTTCTTACCTTGGTGTCCTTCTGTGCCTCAGTTTCCCAGAATGTGGAAACAGTAATGACCACTTGAGAAAATTGCTACCCATTGCTCAACCTGTCATCACTCTGACTTGACCAACTTCAGAATGCTGTGAAAAGTAATTAGTGTTTACAGGTACTCTGAGATGAAAGATGCTCAGATTGGCCACAGCAGAGGCAATTGGTCACAAGTTCACAGAATGCAGTAAAGATTTAACACAATGTGGGTTTTTTTGTTTGGTTGGGTTTTTTGCTTTTAAATTAATCCTTCATTTTTGTCAAGGTAAAAAAAAATTGGTAACAGTTTATCTTTTCCCTTTGCAAAATACTTTCTTACTTTCCCCTTCCAATTTGGGCATTAACATCTGTGCTGAAATGTAAACCCACTCTTCCTAACTGAGACACCCAGGATGGCAATTTAGAGTGCAATGAACAGGGGCAAATGGTGTTGCAGCAGTTAAGATTCCATTTGGGGTACACATAATACCCACATTCCATCTCAGGGTACCTGGGCCCTAGTCCTGGCTCTGGGATCTTCATTCTAACTTCCTGCAAAGCAAGAGGCAATAGGCAATAGCTCAACTGCATGGGTCCCTGCCGCCCACACAGGAGTCCCATAGGAATCTTTGGGTTCCTTGTTTCAGCCCAGCCAAGCACTTGGGGGAGTGAAAGAGGGTGGGAGACCTTTCTCTCTCCCTTTCAAATAAACACTTCTAAAAGAAGTGAATCGTTTCAGTTTCTTTTTCATATCATGTCAACGAAGACAGTACTAGCTAGCTTTTTTTTTTTTGCATCTATCTTTTTCTAACAAAAGTAAGTAAAAACTTATTTGTGACTCTTCTAAGATCTTGCTCCACTTGAATCCAGAGGGTTGTCTGAGCCTCCTGGTGCGTGCTCCAAAGAGTGTCATTTTGAACTCAGTTAAGAAATGTACACACACATATATATGCTCCTGGGCCACTCTGTCTCACAGCATAAACTTCAGCAGCACAAAAAGGAAAAAAGGTTAGCTATATTATGTGTTATATGTTGTTCCAAAGTTCTGTCGTTAAGAGATACAAAGTGGGCTGGAGTCGGCCTTGGCTGCTCTGCTGAGAAGCCGTGTGAACAGGAGGAAGTGGGTGAGCAAGAAGAGGCCCTGTGGCTGCCGCAGGGACTGCATCAGCCTAGTCAGCACCTCTAGACTGCTGCAGGCAGCAAACCGGGGGAAGGAGGGTGTGCAGTACTCCTCAGTGAAGCTGCCCTATCACTCCTCATCAGCAGGGCTCCTGGGCCAAGTCTCTGTACACTGCCCTCCCTCCCGAATGCTGTCTGTAACAGGTATGCTTTGAAGTTGGCCAACTGTTTCTTGCAGGACTCAAGCCTCTGTCTGCTTCTCACCTCAGCGTTCAAACTCTCTGGGGGCAAAGGACATCATTCACACTCTCGTGCAGTTTGAAGTGAATCCACCAAGGCAAGATGCTCACAGTCAGGCTTAAAACAAAAGAAGAAAGTCATGGTCATCAAAATAACTAACTCTAAATGACCCCTCCCACCACACACACACACACACACACACACACACACTGCTTGACAATTTTGGCTTGGATTTGTTGACAAGTACATAGTTTTTACTCAATTCCCATGTTGTATTTTCCTTTCACTTGTTCTTCCCTTTGTACCAACCTATTGACAATCCTTATACTACAAAAAATTTGGAAAATGAGATCTTTTTCTTCTGTGTTTATCCACAGGCCCTCCATCAAAAGTTGTCAGCAGGGGCGGATATAGCAGCATAGGGAGTTGAGCTGCCACTTGATACGCTTGCATTCCATGTCAATGTCTGGTTCCAGTCAGTCCTGGACACTTTGCCTCCAACCCAGCTTTCTGCTAGTTAGCATGCCTGGGAGACAGCAAATGACAGACCACCTTCTTACATTTCTACCACCCATGTAGAAGACCTGGTTTGAGTTCCTGGCTCCTGGCTTGGGTCTGGCCTACTCATGGCTATTATAGACATTCACACAGTGAACCAGCAGATGGAAGATCTCTCTGTCACTTTGCTTTTCTAATAAATACTTTTTAGCACAAAGAAAAATGTATCAACAATGCCCTTTGAAGCATCCATGCCTGTTGGTACCCAACTCCGTGTCTATTTCCATTTCGGTGGCTCAGTACCACCCTGGGCTCCATCTTAGGTAGTTGCTTTTGGTTTAGTTGTGAGATGAAGAGCTCTCGCCAGAAGTTCAAGTTAGTAGTAAGAATCCACCATTGAATTTAGAAGATTGACACATTTTCTTGTGGCCAGAAATCAATGACCACAGGGCTGAGGTGGTCTCCCAACATCAGGGGTGGCCTGGTTCATTCTAAGAACTGCCAGCAGAGACAGAAGAAATGGAAACCCAGCTTCCCCTGTGAGCTGTCAGGCACAGTGGATCCATCAACCATGCTGGTTTTACGCTGTTTGTCATTTGCCAATCATGTTGGCAGAATAAAAATCCCAGAGGAGCAACTTACGAACTGCCACTTGCCAGTGTAAAGACAAACTTATATAAATATATTGAGAAGAAAACCAAAGCTTTTGCAGATGATAGGGATGATTTGTTCGGATTCTCAGGGGATAATAGTCTCAAACTACATTTATTCAGGTCATTTGATTTCTCTAAGAGTCTAATGATATGTAATTTTCCAATCATCTCAGCTTTAGTACTTGAAGAATTAATCTCTAACATAAGTACAATTTGGGAACTAATTGTGGGCAGACTTTGTTCTCTATATCATTATTATTTTAATGTTTATTAATTTCTGCCTATTTGGAAATCAGAGAGAGAGAGAGAAAGGACTCTCATTTGCTGATTTATTCTCAAAATGTCTGCAAGTTGGAGTTGGTCCATTCCAAAGCCAGGAGCCAGAAAGTCAATATATGTTTCCTGTGTGTGGGTGGAATCCAAACACCTGAGCCATTAACTGCTGCCTACACCAGGGCCTGCATTAGTAGGAAGATAGTACCAGGAGTCCATAGCCTACATATGGGCCTCTTAACCAGTGTGTTAACCAACAGGCCAAACACCTACTCCAGACTTCTCCATCTTTTAAAGACAATTTAAAAAAAAAAATTCCAAGACAAAAATGGAGACAGAAAGAAAGTATGAGCTTCCATCTACTGGCCCACTCCTCAAAATGCCTTCAGTGGTCCCAGCTAGGGTAGCAGTCAGGAGCCAGAAACTCGATCCAGATCTCCCAGGTGGGCAACAGAATCCTGTTTACTTGAGCCATCAGTACTGCCTTCTAGAGTTAGCATGACCAGGAAGGCAGAGTTGGAACCAGATGTTAAATCCAGGCACTCAGATCTGGGCTGTGAGCTTCCTAATTGGTTTTGCAAAAGCTAAGCCAAACATCATCCCATTGTCCATTTTTATGAAATAGGACACAGAAGGAGCAACAGTCACCTGAGTTTCTCAACTGTTCATAATTCACAGATCAGTTCACTGAGAACGGGTTAACAATGTCCCTCTAGGGGCTCAGTGTTATGGCTCAATGGCTAAATTCTCACCTTGAAAACTCTGGGAGCCCATATAGGCACCAGTTCATGTCCTGGAGGCTCCACTTCCAATCTACTTCTCTGCTTATGGCCTGGGGAAACAGTGGAAGATGCCCCAAAGCCTTGGAACCCTGCACCCATGTGGGAGACTCTGAAGAAGCTCCTATCTCCTAGCTTTAAAACAGTTCAGCTCCAGCCATTGAAGCCACTTCGGGAGTGAACCAGCAGACAATAGATTTTTCTGTCTGTCTTTCCTTCTCTCCATAAATCTGACCTGTCTTTCCAATAAAAATAAATAAAACTTAAACAAATAATGTCCCTCTCTAGAAACTGATGAGTGAAGAAAGGCAGGTCCAAAGTGGTCACCAAAACACAAACACCATTACAGGCCCCAATCTTAACATAAGAGGAAAGGAAAGTGGGCAGTAGGATCAGACTGTGTTTTCCTGAGGTCATGTCGCTGGTCCCCTGAGCCACAGCTTTCACTCACTCAGAGTGCAATTTGTTCAGGCAGTGCAGCTGGGGGCAACAGGGCTTCGGAAACAAAAGTGCTGGCTGGTAAGAGAAAATCAAAATAATCCCCATTAAGCTCCCATTATGTTAAAAATTAGAAACTCTAATGAGAGGCTTCTAGGGCAAGTGGAGCAGCAGGGGAGCACCTCTGATGGACGCTGTCCTGGGAGGAGTCACTACTGTCACCATGCACAAGCTGAGTGCCCGAGCACTCAGTTCCCCGGCCCCCCATGACTCAGGAATCATGATGAAGACAGAGACCCAGCCCCAGGGCCCAGCTGGCTTCCAGGGAGCCCCTCCACCTAAAGAAGGATTATCTTCAACCTGAATTTGCTTAATAGTTGTCCAGAAACTCTCTCTGAATATGCTTAACTTTTATAGTCAGGGATTCCTTTTTTTTTTTTAATTTATATTATTTTTATTTGAAAAGCAGAGCTATGGAAAGAAAAGATAGAGTATTTCCACCCACTGGTTCATGTCCCAAATGGCCACAATAGTCAGACTTTGGGTCAACTTCTGCTGCTTTCCCAGGCCATACACAGGGCTGGATAGAAAATGGAATAGTTGGGCCCGGCGGTGTGGCCTAGTGGCTAAGGTCCTCACCTAGAATGCGCCGGGATCCCATATGGTTGCTGGTTCTAATCCCGGCAGCTCCACTTCCTCTCTATCCTCCTCTCTGTATATCTGACTTTGTAATAAAAATAAAACAAATCTTAAAAAAAAAAAAAAAGATTTAAAAAAAAAAAGAAAATGGAGTAGTTGGGACATGAACTGGAGCTCATGTAATCTAGTGCTGCAGGCAGAAGCTTAGCTGACTATACCACAGTATCAGACCACCCCCAGCCCCAGATTCTTTTATGTATAGTTCTTAAAGAACTCCCTCACTTTTATGGCCCTAAAATTGGGTTCTCATCAGCCTATTTCTGGATGTTTTTACTAAAAGAAGGCTGCTGAGGCATGCTTCTTTCCCCTGACAATGAGCAACTACGGGACCTGGCAATGATTTCCAGGGTCTTCTATGCTCAGACCACCTCTCCTCATCAGCTCTGTGTCACCTCCTGGCACAACAAGGCCCAGTGGTGAGGCATCATCTCCCAGCTCTGAGTCAACAGCATGCTCGACAGCACTTAGCCCTGTACAGGGAGTCTGTGGGGGCTCTCCATCCTCACTCCCCACACTGCTGCCAGAGCAAAGAGGAAGATTATCAGACAGCAAGTCAGTGTTTGTTATTATTACCCTGATGTGTCATAAATCCACGTGGTGCAATAAATGAAGGCAAGGCTCTGTTCTCACTTTGCAGGCTGCCAATAGTTTTATTGTAACAGCTCAAAGATGCGCGTTTTCCTTTTTAGGCAGAGTAGAGGAAGCTGTGAAATTCAAAGAGCAAAACAAAAGGATGCTCCCTGCAGTGTATGAGCCAGGTACTATCGCTGAGCCAGCTCATCAGGAGCGTCAGATGTCTAATGTTAGGAAATGGCAAAGCCTTCCAAAGCCCACAAGCACTCATCTGAATTCATTTTCATGCCAATGTCTCAGTGCTGTCTTGTTCCCGTACGCACGGGACTTCGAGGTTTGCTTTCAGTGATAAACCTGAGCTGATTATAACATCACAAATGGCTTCTGGAACTCATTAAAGTTGGCAAATGAGCATTAGTGAGACACTTGCAGAGGCTGAAATTGTGATCATCTGTCCAATTCGGCAATTAGAGCTCAGGGGGTGAAGAGAGGGGCGGTGAGAAACCTTCCAGCTCCCAGCAGGATTATGATCTGTTTCAGATGTCTGCGGTGAGAAGCTCCTGCCCTGGCTTTTCTTCCTTCACACCCGTGCACCCCCAGTACAGAAGGCAAGGGAAGCCCTTGAGAAATGCTTCACCTCTGCACTCTGCCAAGTTCAAAGCCCAAGAGGGGCCTTTAATCACACCCTCTACGTACCTGACACTTCATTAATTATTATGATTTGGGGGTGGGTGGGGGAGGCAGGTCAGAATCTCTCCTCTTTGGTAGCAAATTCTATTTCTGATTTATTTTAGAATCCAGTCCTTTCTCCCTGTACTTTTTCCCACTCAAATGTTAGCCATGCAAGATTTTTTAGCCCTCTGGTTATGGGCCTTCCTGTCTTCACCTGGAATCTTACAGGTTATTTTCCCCTAAACTAGACATGCGGGGAGTCTGTGGTCTACTTGACATGTCATTGTGCCTTTGGACATTTTAAGCTGTTGAGCACACAGTTGATACTCAACATACAAATACTGATTTGTTTACTTTGAAAATAGTCTCCTAGCACATTCTATAATCACCACCTCTACTCCTCTGGTTAGCAATAATCTTCTCTGTACTGTACCCCAAAACCAGGCCCTCCTTATGACCTTTCAATCAAAACTGTTCAAGTTTCTTTCAGAGCCCCCTAATATTACACTGCTTTGCTTTAGTCTCAGTGGTGATCAGCAAATGCTACCACAGAAACCTTGGTTCTCCAAGTTTGAGTGTTTTCACAAATCCAAAGTTTCTCTCTTATTCTTCACCTTAATACATTCTATCTCCAGTTAATTTATAACCAGTGTAATCAGCAGAAACTTTGGAAAAACTGAGGTCATAATTCCTGAATCTGGTCTGAATTTGGTACTTGGTCCCTCAGCTCAAAATTAATATCATAAATTTGCTGGAAAAATGCTTTCCACTTTCTGAATGTGAACTAGCCTTGGTTATACACAAAATTTGGTATCTGGCTTAACACATTATTGAAAAGAAAAGGCCATTTCCCGCTCCATCCTGGGCCTGTTCCCCACTGCTGAGCTTACCCCAACACACACACATGCTCACATACATTCACATATGCACTTACACATATGCAATGAGTTGCTGAGGGTGGTGAAAATAAAATCGTTCCTTGAATCTCCCTTAAGTTGTTTCATTGTCAGGAAATTATTGGTTTCTAAAAGACGATATAGACAGAGTCAGGGGGCTTTTGCATAGCTGTATAAAGTGGCACAAGCCCCAAGCTTTACTATTTCTTTAAGGCTGCTCTGGCATATGTCTCCCCTGAGGCAAGTAAACAGATTCACATCACTAAGCATTTATCACATGCTTACTTTGTACCCAATACTATATTGTCCCTTATATTGTCTTAAACTTCTTTTTCTCATATTCTTTAGGGTTTTTAACCTTTTCTCTTTAAGGCAGGTGTAGTATTCTGATTGTATAAATGGGCCAGCATGGTGACATGGCTGATAAGGCCACTTCCTGTGATGCCAGCATCTCTGTTGGATGCCAGTAGAATCTGCTATTGGCTGCTCCACTTCTAATCCAGCTACCTGTTAACGAGCCTGGGAAAGCGGTGAAGGATGACCCAAGTGCTTATCATTCACTTGCATGATCCTGCCACTCACCTGCAAGACACAGAAGAAGCTCCTGGCTCCTGGCTTCAGTCTGGTCCATTGCTGGCCCTTGTGGGTCATCTGGGGAGTGAACCAGCATATTGAAGCTATCTCTCTCTCTGTCTCACCTTCCCTCCCTCCCATATTCTCTCTGACTTTGTCTGTCAAATAAAAAGTGAATAAATCCTTAGGGGAAAAAAAAGAATGCCCACAGCATGACACCAGAGCCTACATGTTTTGTAGCCCTATGCATTATTAGACAAAGTACAGGATGGCCACTTGCATTTGACCTTTAGACAAACAAAATATTACTACATGGAACATATGAATACTGAAGATGCATTTGTTGTTTTTCTGAAATTCAAATTCCACCAAGGATTCGGTATTCTATTTGTTAAATTTAGCAAACCTCATTGTAGAGGTCTTCTATAAATTAAGATATCTGTATTGGGGTTGCTTCATTTGTAGTTTACATAGCTGGAATTTTAATATAGATTATAATGTTAATTCACTTCCACAAAGCAAAGCAAAGCCTCTTGGATTCCTTTTTCCTTCTGCTTATAGATGACTGGGTTGGTCTGATGACAATCCTCTCCCTGACAGTGTAGCTGAGTGCAAATTTCTTTTCTTTGCTGCCTATTGGCACCTGCTGGTCACCTGACTACACTGGGCTCTCCTCAGTGGCCAACTATGTCCTCCACTGTTACTCATCATTACTCAGCATTGTGGCAGGACTCCTTGACTCTTTCTAAGAGCTACAAGAGCTATATGGGTGAGTAGCTGCTTGCTTCCACATGACAGGGGCACCAGAAGGTGATGGCAAAGAATGAGGTGGTTGGAGTTCAGCAGAAAATGGCCCTCATCACAAGTCTGTTGGATAAAACATGTAAATAGACCATGGACATACCATCCAAAAAAACATACTCTTGATTATCTGTGTATGTTCTTCACTCTAATATCACTGCAGTGCACAACATCCACCTGCTTAGCTGCCTTCTTTAACCACTCAGATGTCCTGAGCTGAAGAAATGGTACCTGTTAGTTTAATGATTACCTGGATGCCAAACGTATTGCCCCTCAGATCACACAACACATTAAAGAACAAATACAAAGAACTTCAGAATTGGCTGATCTTGGTGAATGGATAACAGAACAGTGACCATCTATTTACAAGCCTGGATATTGATATCTCATGCCAATATTTAAAACATTTTAATAGAATTGCTATGAACTCAAAGTGAAATAATAATGGTAGTTCCAAGATCTATTATGATGTGCAAATATTTTGACATGAGCTAGTCTAGAGAAAGCACTTCACATGCATCATTAGTTTTTACCAAAGCCTTACAGAATGTTGCACATTTTTAGAACTATATTATAGACATAAAAAAAAAAAACTGAGGCCTCAAATAGTCAAGCAATGTGCCCAAGGTCACACACAAGGTTGTTAAATAACAGAACCTGCATTTAACCCTACAGAGTCTCCCTCCAGAGGCCACACACATGATTACTGCACATCCAGGCTTCTGTATCATAGGACCAGAAGCTAGAACTTTTGTAGTAAATAAATTATTTTTAAAATTTTCAAATCTGTTACTGACTTTTACTTCAAAAGCATGAAGTGTTCTCTTTGTTAAGCAGTAAAGAATGCCCAGGAGGAGAAGGTGGGTGGTAAGTGGCCTAAATGGTAAGATTAAATGAGGTGCTGCACGATTAGTAGACAGCTTATACCACGTGTGACTCACCACCCAGGCTGGACAACACCACAGCTGGTCTGTGGCCTGGTTCGACTCCACAAGTACACGAATCACTGCCTTGGATATCACAGCTGTGGCAAGTCACCAAAAGAGACTCTAAATGCTTATTCTCATTTTCTGTGCTTATCTCAAGGTTAACTGGCAATAAACAACCCATGGATGAGCACTAGTCTGTGGAACACATTTTGAGCAGCACTGCTATAGATAAGATCAGCTTAGCACACAATTAATTCAAATACACAAATGACTAATGAATTAGATGCCTGGCTTATATTTCTTCTCTCTCTTCCTCCTCCCTCTCTCTGTGACACTTATGGGTGTACACACACACATATCCACATACACACTGCTGAGTATTCCTGAAATGTTTATTTAAAACCTACCACACTTTCTTGATATTTTTCTAGGTTTTCAAAATATAATCATGAACAAGATAGCTCAAGTCTCTTTTTTTCAGAAAACTTGTATTCTAATCCAACCAATACTTTAGTTCCCAAAAGTCTGGGTACCATTTTGAGGCCTTGCCAATTCTATGTGTCTGTGAAATTCATTTAATCCCCTTCTGAGCAAATTTTCCAGGCTACTAAAAGAAGTTGTTAGTATCTACTCTAACGTTGTATTGTTAGGATTAACTGAGACACTATGGAAACCTTTTGAAAGCCAGCAAGGTAGAGCAACGCCAGCTCATACTTCTACCATGTCTACCTCTCTGGGACAGAGACCACAGCATTTCTGTCTTTGCCTCCTCGGCAACAAGCTTAAGTGCTTGGCAAGTAGCAAGCCTCTGTGAAGGTGTACAAGACACTGTTCATAACATCCTGTATATGAGGTACACTGTTTAAAATATTGCACCTGTTCATCAACTGCTTCAAATCCAGTGTACCTCCAGGAAAAGTATATTACGTTATCCCAGGGTACAACATACATAATCCCACTCTCAAGTCATAAGTTTGTAAGAATTCAAGTTCTAAACATACACTTTCTAAACATTTATTACACAAGAGCTTATTTTATTGATTGGTGTCACACTCTGAAAATGTTCTAAGGGCCTTTTTGATAAATTGATCCTAGAAGTAGTTATGCTGGTGCTACCAGTTCTGCTCATACCCACGCTCACTAGGGTTACAAGCTGTAGCCAAGTCATAAAAGTCCCCTTAGTTGGGGAAGCATTTGAAAGGAATTCTCAATCAGCAATAACATGAAAAGAAATGTAATTAGTCTATTTCTCTTTAAAAGCTTGACTTTCTTGTTAGGTATGCCTCTTCCAGGATGTGGAGGCATCCTCTTTGAAGATGAAATGATGTTACTATTAGAGTTAGGGACATGAATGTTCTTCACATGTCATGAAAGGGTACAGCTCATACAGTGGTAATTTTTACAAGGTATAAGGCTGACACTGTAGGGGGCACTAACATAATAAAAACACAGCAATCTGCATGGAGACATACTTAGTCATAGGAACAAAATGAATATACAAAACATGCAACAATCCAGCATATCAGTACCATGGGTGAGGGACCTGGAAACAATGGGACTTCAGAGGCAGGGAAAATAAAATCAAAAAAGGCTCTAGGTAGGAGTGACTATATGAGACAGATCTTCAAAGATTTCTCCAGCCATTCAGGGTATTAGAAGAGATGGGGATGTGTTTGTCACAGGCAGGACAGCTGAATGAGCTGGCTTCTTTGTAAAAAGGGGTTAGTAGAGTTAAGGCAAGTAGTCATTATATGCATCCAGGCATAGGGAAAGGTAACATTGGAAACAGGAGCTAAAGGTACAGAACTCAGCAAATACCAGACTGAGAAGTTCATACTTCACAGTGGGATCACTCACAATCTGAATATTGCTTAAAGAAGAACAACAGAACAAGGAAGAATGAAGGGAAAACACGAAGTACAGCACTAAGTACAAACCAAGTAGGAAAAAACAGTAAATAGAAATCTAGACTGGTTATAATCAATTCACGACCTTGGCTAACACAATGGAGATAGAAGAGGAGCGGGACAGGAGCCCCCAGGCCTTATTAAACCACCATCTGCAACGTCACCATTTCCTGTGGGCACCAGTTCATGTCCTGGTTGCTTCAGTGCTAATATGAGTTGAGCTCCCTGCTAATATGAGTGGCAAAGCAGTGCAAGATGGTGTACATTTCTGTGTCCCTGCTACCCACAGGGAAGACCTAAAAGAAGATTCTGGCTCCTGACTTTGGCCTTGCTCAGCTTTGGTTGTTGTGACCAGATGGAGAATAAACAAATAAATAAAACATTTCTATCCATCGATCTATCTATTTATCCTTCCCACTTTTTCTGTAACTCTTTCAAATAAAGAAATAAATCTCTCCAAAAAAGACTTTGAGGGGCTGGTGCCAAGGTGCAGGATGTTAAGCCTCTACCTACAACGTCACCATGGTGCCTGTCTCAGCTGTTTTACTTCCAGTTTAGCTCCTTCCTAATGTGCCTGCTAAAGCAGCAAAAGATGGCTCAAGTACTTGGGCCCCTATGCTTCCATTAGGGACCTGAAAGAAGCTACAGGCTCATGTACTCAGCTCTGGATGTTGTGGCCATTTTGGGAATGAACCAGAGAATGCAAGAACTCTTTCTCTCTCTAAATCTGGCTTTTAAATAAAAATAAGCAAATCTTTAAAAAAAAAATGTGTTGAACCAAAATCAACGTATCTTGTAATTCCACTATTGACGAACTTTTTGAAGTACCCTCACACAATAACCTTTAAAACTAAATAAGGTGTAGGGCCCGGCGGCGTGGCCTGGCGGCTAAAGTCCTCGCCTTGAAAGCCCCAGGATCCCATATGGGCACCGGTTCCTATCCCGGCAGCTCCGCTTCCCATCCAGCTCCCTGCTTGTGGCCTGGGAAAGCAGTCGAGGATGGCCCAAAGCTTTGGGACCCTGCATCCGCGTGGGAAACCCGGAGGAGGTTCCTGGTTCCCGGCTTCGGATCGGCGCAGCACCGGCCTGTTGTGGCTCACTTGGGGAGTGAATCATCTGACGGAAGATCTTCTTCTCTGTCTCTCCTCCTCTCTGTATATCCGGCTTTCCAATAATAATAAAAATCTTAAAAAAAAAAAAAAAAACTAAATAAGGTGTAAAATTCCATTCTCCAGTCACATCAGTCACATGTCAAGAACTCGCCTCAAGTGACTGCTGTAGTGGACTGCAGAAAAAAGAAGATTTCCATCACAGTAGACCACGCAGATTGCTACGCTTTGGGGGACCAACTAGGCATAAAGGTGAAGCAGGACTCACCTGAATAGCCAAGAAAGGCAGCACCATGAGCAGCCAAGATGACTTCAACAGGGGCTGAGTTTAGGAAGAGAGATACTTTGTGTCAGGCAAACACCAAGAGAGATGAAGAGTATGCACAAATCCTGATGAGCATGGTGCAGAGAAAGGCTGGGGAGCGCCAAGAGCCCTGCGGGATCTCTCAGAGCTGGCTCAGGAACCAGGGTCCTGTTGGCTGATCCTCTTCTGGGTCTTTTCTCTCAGTTTGGGCAGCTCCCTTATTATCACAAAAGACCCCTAAAGATCCCTAAAGACCCCTCCCCAGCCAACGACCGACACACACACACACTCACGGAGTGGGGGTGGAATGGAAGGGCGCAGCCCTGGAGTTTTGCTGCCCTCCCCGCCCAGCTCCTGGGTGTCAGCTGTACTCTTTTTTCTCACCAGACATCTTGCACTTCCTCTCCCCTAACCACCTCTGGTTTGATCCTTGGAAAGTCCCCTTGCCCTTAGTTAACTTGATTGCTTCCTCTTCGAACTGCTGCTTCTTACAGAGACTGTCACTCTTGGACTTGCCTTCCCTTCTCTCTCAGCTCTGAACCCAGGGTCTGCCACTGTCCTCAGTGGCAGCATTCTCCTCTCCCATGGACTAACTTGCATCTGCACAACCAGGGCCCAGCATTGTGGCTGCAGAATCCCACCCGCCAACCCTGAGGGGTCTCCCTTGCAACGGGCAGCCACCTACCCAAGAGGACTGTCAGCGCCACCCACGCCCTTCGCATTGTTCTCCCACTCTTCCAGAGGGTCACCTCTCACCTCCTTCTACCTCCGGCCACAGCCAACAGCCCCTGTCCACTGTGTACTGCAAAATGAGGCAAGGAAAGCATATGGATCATACCTTACCTCCTCAGTCCCAGTCAGGCAGCCAGAACTTGCAGGACTCAGAGAGAAAGATGTACACTCTTACAGTGTGTATGTGTGTTTGTGCGTGCGTACAGGGCTACCATAAGCTTCACCTTCTGGGTGGAGCAATTAGACAAGTTCCCCTTCCTCCAGGCTACTGTAGCCCACACCGGGTACGGTGTGTTGAGCAAAACCAGGGCTAGGGTTGAGCTCTTCTTTGCCCCCTGCATCCTACAGTGGCCTGAACACACCCATCACCAAATGTACTGCCTGCTCAACTGTGTCTGCACTGTACACTCTGCCTTCTCTCCCCAACAGCCTGAGATCCCACACAGCCTGGCCCCTCTCTTGAGCCAGTCCCTTCATTTCTGTGTGAGGACCCAAAGCTCTTCACCCCCTTCAAGCCGGCATTCCCCCCAGCTGTCTTCCGTGCCATCAGCTCTACCTCTCTTCAGGGTCACTCCAACACACCAACAAGAGGAGCCATCACTCTTCTTCAAGTGTCCTCCCTCAGCCCCAAGTACACCTCTGGCCAATGTCCCTTCTCAGTTGTTGCTTATAGCAAAACCTCTTTCTCTTTTTCACCTCCCATTCTCTCCACACACTCTCCTCAGACTTTTTCCACTCCACAGAAATTGTTCTTGTCAAGGTCATCAGTGACCGTTCGGAGGACAAGCACAATGTTTAAGTTGTCGGTCCTCACCCTACATATTTTGGCAGTATCTGATTAGATGCCTCCACCCCTCCTGCCTGAAACAATTCTCTTATCTTCCAACACCCACCAGCTCCTCTTCCCTCCTACTCTACAGGCAGCTCCTTCTCTTTTGCTACTTAATCTCCACGTGTTGAGGTGACACTGGGGCCTCTCCTCCACCCACACCCTCTCTCTACCCAACTCTATGTAGACTGGAGGCTGAAAAGGCACTTATATCCTGATGAACCCCAAACGTTTAGAACCAGACTCATACCCAAGTGTTTACTCAACATTTTTTCTTGGACATGAAGCGTAAGACCTGCAAAAGAGAAACTAGATTTGCCCCACTCCCAGTTTGCCGCTCTTCGTGTCTTCTCCATCTTGTTAAATGGCACCAGGAGAACACAGTCATCATCCATCTTTCTGTTTCCTCACACACTGCCCCCCTTAAATCCAAATCAGCGTCAGTGAAAGTGTGAGTCTAAACAAAACTGGTAGCTGCACCCCATCCTGGGAGGGGCGCTTAGGTTCAAGTTCTGGCTCCAGCCGTAACTCCAGCTTCCTGCTAAGGCACAGGCTGGAGGCCACAGGTGATGGCCCCAGTGATGGAGTCCCTGCCACCTGTGTGGGAGACCTAAATCCAGCTGCAGGCTCCTGGTCTGGAAAGCTGGCCCAGGCAAAGCTGTTGCAGGCTTGGGGGATGGCGTAAATCCATGTATGGAAAATCTATCTTTCCTGTCTTTGAAATAAAACAATGCATTTTTAAAAAATTAATTTAAAAAGTAAAAATTGAATAGTGCTCTTCTCAGCCCGGCCCCTACTGCCATCCTAGTTTATGCTCCCAGGAGGAACCCGGTCTTTGGCCCTCCTGTGGAGGTTGGGGCCTCTCTGATGTATCTCTTATAAACATCAGCAAGACTCAGTTTTTACAATACAGACCAGATACTGTCACGGTTCTCCCTGCTCCCAAGCCTTCCTGTGACTCTGACAGTGGTCCATGGGCTCCGCAGGGGTCTGGCCTCTGGCCCATTGCCCACAGCTCTGGCTTTTTACGGATCGCCGTAACCAGGCACATCCCACCTCTAGGACTTTGGCTGGCTGATTTTCTCCAAACCCCAGGTTTGCGGGGCTCCTTCCATTACGTTTATGTGTATGTGCTTAGACATCTCCTAAGAGAGGCAGCGTCTGTTCAAAAAATATACGCTCGGCTCCATTTTTTCGCGGCAACCATCTACACCTACGCTGTTGTCACCTGCGTTGTTTTCTCTCTCCCCCTCTCCTACTAGAACCTAAGTTGCACGCGGGCCGCTGCCTCCTCGTCTCCTGCCTTGCAGCACTGCCTGGCACCTAACAGCTGCTCAGGGAGCACTTGTGCAGTGGCTGCGTTGCCTCCAAATTCTATTCCTCCCGAATCTGTAGCCCCTTCCTCCTTTCCTATCCGGCTTCTCCGAGAACGTGAAAACTCCCCGCGCTTTCCCGCTCGGACGCAGCCTTTCCCGAGCGGCTCCTTTAAGCCGACTGCGCCGGAGGGGCGGGGCGCCCGGGAGGGGCGGGGCCTGCGTGCTGCGTGCGTGCGCGTTCCGGAGGCGCCGCGCTCCCGAGGCCACCGCCGCCGTCGCCGCGCAGAGCCGGAGCCCCGGCCGAGAGGAGGGAGGAGGAGGCGGAGGAGGCGGCGGAGGAGGCGCCGGACCGGGGAGGGGTGAGTGAGGGGCGGGGAGGCCCCGCGGGCCCCTGAGGGTCGGCCGCGCCGGGGAAGGGGCGGCTCAGGGCCGCCGGTCAGTCCCGGGCTCCCCCCGCCGGTCCTCCTCCGCCTTGGCTCCCGTGTCCGGGGCGGCGGCCCGGGGGCCTGGCCGGCGGGAGGGGCGGGAGCTCGGGGAGGCCCTGCCGCTGCCGCCGGGGCCGGAGCCAGCCACGCCTGCGGACCGAGCCCGGTCGGCTTGTGGCTGGGCCTGCGGGAGACGGACGGGAGGGGCCCGGGTCGGGTGTGGAAGAGAAAGAGGACATTGTGTCCCGCACCCTCCAAGCCCCCGAGGTGTCACGGCACAGACCGGTTTCCCTCGCCCGGACCTCGTGTCCTCGCCCCTCAGCTGCTGAGAGGTGCGGAAGATTGCACTCGGCTAAGCCTTTCTCCTGAACTATAGGGTTAGAGCTCCCTTCCACGCCGGCTCCCCTTCGGGAGGGGCTTGGGTGGAGGGGTCGGTGGTTTTTCAGCCACGGACTTGCGGGCAGACTGGACCGGGGTCCGCTCGTGTTCACTTGTCAGGGTCTCCCCCTTTGATCCCCCGAATGGAGAGGACTGACGCCTCTGGCGTCCCACTGCACCTCCCGGCCCCTTTCCCGCCCTCTTTGCCCCGTGTCTTCGGTATGCCGTGTGTTAGCCTTCTCAGCCTGGGCTTTGCAGGGATCCATGTCTTTCCCCAGGTTTGGGGAGGGAAGAGGTCACAGCGTGGTGCTGGCCTCCCTTGCATGGGGGTGTGTGTGTAGGGGTGTCAGGTTGGCGGCCGAGTCCCTGACCCCCTTGCCCAGGACGCGCCGGGCAGTGACTTCAGCTGAACTGCGAAATCCTTGACTGCAGGGGGAAGAGGGGACAGGTGTGTCCTCCCACCTCCTTGGGAGTGAGCACTCTTCTTCGGGCTGAAAGCCAGGATGTAGGGAACCTTTGACCTCTTGCAAAAAAAAAAAAAAAAAAAAAAAAGAACAGCGTTTAAGAGTAACGTGTTTATTTGGGGGATAGAAAATCGTGTAAGAAATAAAGTGGACTCACCAGGCAGGAGGAGGTTAATGGGACCCAGGATTGCAGGTAGCCACTGTTGGCTTATTCGGGGGTGACAGGTGGTGTTTCTGGTGTGTTTGTTTTGCAGTAAGAATCAAGTATCAACTCTCGCATTCAACTTTTTTGAAGGGACTCCTGCCTTCGCAACCACGCCCAAGGGCAGTCTCAGAAAAGATGCTGTTGGAAACAGGATTTGGAAACTTTCTTTGGGTTTCCTGTCAGAATGTGTGGGGGTGGGCCTGTCAGTGTACGGCGGGCGCGGCTTTTCTTTGATGTAGTAGGTTTGTGTGATACTTTGACACGGGAAGCTCTGAGTTAGGCCTCAGGTCCCCTTGCTGTCTTTATTATGCGTTTCTCTAATACTTTCTGTTCTGAAACTCTTTTTCGTATTTTTTTAATGCGGTGATTCAGGGAAGCTTACGCTGTTTCCTTGGTGTTTCGAATTGTGTTCTTTCTTGAAACGTGCTTGGGTATAAGGTGTTGAGGATTACACGTGTTTGATATTTATTGAATGAGTTGGATGATTACAGAGCCGTGTCTACTATTTATTATTTTTTATTCTCATTTTGAGAAGTACCTCATGTTAAGATTTTGTATTTCACATAGAATACTTGCAACAGTTTTCAACCTTTTCTAGGCCCCTGCCACTTTCCCTACTATGATAAAGTATATGGACTGTATCCCCAGGAAAAGAAAAAAATAAAGGGCATTCTATAAAAACTTTGCCTTCAGTCTCAGAGGCCTTGTGAAGCTAACCTTTGACACTTGTCTCGGAATCCTTGAGTGTTACTCAGTTACATATCCGAACTCTTCACAAGCCTTGGTTTATTCTTTGGCCTCAGGAATGACTGTGTGTGTCTACCTTTGTCGTCAAAATTCTGGATCTTGGACAACAAGATTTAAGACTGATTGCTGTTAAAGTTTTGTGGAGAAAAGTTAGTTCTCATTAAAAAGTATTACTAGTCGATTTTGAGTTAATATGCTGATGGTTTCTAAAATATAAAATTTTTCCAGTTAGTCACTTTTGGCACCTTAAAAATCATGGTCACAAGCAGCCCATGGATTTTATTGTTCAGATTACTTTTTAGCAGTGTGGTAATTAGTTAAAAATGTTCACAGATCAAACTGTTCATTTCTCTTCATTTAAGCTTATTCGTGTGTGTGGTTTTCACATAGTTAGTAATTGTTATCATTCAAAATTAATTAAACAGGTACCTATTAAATGCCAGCTTGTGGATAAAACAAAGTCCTTGCTGTCTAATCAAGGAAGACAAGCTATGACAGCTAGCTGTAGAATCTGTCTTGTGATAGGAGATTGGCAGAAGGGTAATAAAGTAGGATGAATGGCTCCAGCAGTCTGGAAGACTGGAGAGGAAGCTGGGGGCTGAGGTGTTATGCACTCTGTAGGGGAAAAGGGTTACAGCAGGAGGACTTGTACTAAAGACCCATGAGTGTACTTGACTTTTTGGAGAACAGCTAGCAGGCCAGTGTTATTGGCAGACAATAACAGAAGCAAAAGTGAGAAAACCTTAGGTGGAGAAGTAGCCAGTGCCACTATGTGGTCCATAGGCCAGAGTAAGAACTTAAGATTTAAGGGAACGGACAGGTGGGAAATCCCTGTACCTACAAAAATGTATCATGGCAAATAACAAAAATTAAAAAAAAAACCAAACCAATAAAACAACTCCGGGTTTTACTTTGAATGAGATGCGCAGCATTGGGGGAGTTTGAGCAGAAGAGACCTGTTCTGACTTGGGTTTGTGAGCATCATCCTGGCTGCTGTGTGGAAATCTGCTTGGGGTTGGGGAAGCAAGAGTGAAATTGCAAGACCATCAGGAGATTAAATCATCTTGCTTTCTAAACTGTTTCAGTGATTGCAAAGTAATCTTCCTGCTGTTGGATGTGTAGGTAGTCTATTCCATTTCTCCCCTCTTCCCCCATAAAGTAACAGTGAAATCCACACTTGTATATGCAATATTTTCTCCTCTTTGGGAATATTACCTTGAGGTTCCGTTCCAGAAGGACTACGAGATCAGTGTAAAGTGAAAATGTTTGTCTCCTGGTGCTAGTTTTGACAGTCATAGTTTTGGGTATAAGTTGGATATTAGTAACATTTTAAAGACAGTTTCAGTCATGAAAAGAGATCTTTTAGATAGTTAAATTGAATTTAGCTCACATCTCTAACATTTAACAACAGGGTGCTAATTGTTGAGCAGGGTCTCTGCCCTTGGGGCATTTTTCCGTTCTGTTGTAATTTATGATCTAGTAGTTAAATAGCATCACATCTTGCTAGTGCTGTTTACTGTTATTCATGAACTTTGTTAGTGTATGATTGATGATATTTTATAATGCTTTTTTTGCAAATGATATTTAATAAGTAATTCATTTAAATGGTAAATTTCTGTTTTGCATTATGCTTTTATAATCTTAGAGCTTTGACCTCCCGGTGTTCTCTTCTTTGCAGTAAATTATGCAGCTAGTACTCAGTTGAGGACTCTCACAGTTGATTTTTTGAATTGTTGTAATTCTTTATGGTTATTCAAAAAATAATCATACTGTTGTTTTTGTTAAGTAAGATCAGCCTTATGTCATTTGAAACGTTGTTTAGTGTGTGGAGGATGATAATATCAGTATGTTTTAGTAGAAAGTTGTACCACTGAGATGGCTTTGTTCAGCATTTCTGAATCTGGTGTGACTGAGGTTTGACATCTGTGAGAGGAGTAAACTGAGTTACCAGAAAACACCTAGCATTGTGTGATACACGTGCTAGGGGCCAGTAAATGCTCTTGTGTCCAAGAATCTCATTGCAGACGTTCAGTCAAAATAGCTCATGTAAAGCACATTTATATCTTAATATTGTGGTGCTGCTAAAATTTTGAATATAAACTTGCTTCTTCCCGGTGTTCCTTTTCAAATTGAACTAATTGCTTGTAAGGAGAGTTAATGACATATTTCTAAGGATTTTTTTGCACATTCTAATGTCATATCGTTATTGCACGTCTTCATGGCAAATTTGCATCTTTTGGAAAAGATTTGCTCTAAAAATTATTTAGGTTTTCATACGTTACTGAGACTGCTGAAACACTCATTTTTCTTTTGTGTGTATGAAACTTGGGAACATAAGCAGTAATTTTTGTGTGCTTTTTACTGTGTCACAACGAGAAATGATGTGCCCCATTCACATTGAGTTGTTAGAATGGTTATGGGCTTGTAGTGGATGGTTCACATTCCCAGTCTCCTTGGCTGGCAGTTTTGAGATGACTGGTAGGATGGAAGTTTGTCTGAAAACTAAATGATCCAATTTTTGAACCTCCCAGCTTAGCTCTGTTCATGCTCATGCTGTTCTTCTGATCAGCAAAGCAGTTGAGCAGAAGTGTGTCGTGCTCTCGTTTCCGCTTCAAAGTAGGCCTGTTGTAGGTAGAAGGTACAAACGTGCACACACACAAACACACCAGAAAAAAAAAAAGGGGGAAATTGTGTGTGATTTTTAAGGTAGAGTTGAAACAGGAAATGATGTGCTTTTAAAAGTGGTCCAAAATCATGCTTTTAATATAATTTTCAGAAATACATGATTTACACATGGAGGATGAAATGTTTTGTGAAATAAACTTCAATCATTGGACAAGTCAATGGCCTTTTTGCAAAGTACTAAGACTTACTTATTTGGGCTATATATATATATATATATTTAGTTTGGCTAAATCTGAAGGATTTCTTTATAAATCACTGCAGTTTTCTCAGTGTTTTCTGTCTTGGGCCTATTTAGTATACATTGATAATAGAGAGTGGTTGTAAGTGTAAAATGGTTAAGATTAGCCAGATTTAAAATTAAATATATAATCCTACATTTGGCTTCAGAATATGGTTAAATCATACCATATTTCATAAGAATAGGAAATGCTAAAAAAAATCGATACTGTCGGGTTAATTAAAATCTGAACTGCCTTACTTGCAACTCAGGTGTGTACACATTATTTACCCAAGGTTTTTGTATTGCTTGTCCATTTATTCTGATGTAAGATAATCTTTCTCAGGATAGGAATGTCGTTTTGCTATCAAAGACAAAACCAAAGTAAGATACGAAGAACTGGATGGAGGTATTGTTTGCACACATCACAAAAGCAGTTTGTATGGTAGATTTTTAGAAAGTCTTGGTTCGCATCAAGTATTTCAAATCTGTCAGATGTGTAAACTGGAGAGTAAATTTTTTTCCTTGTGTTTTTAGTGAATTTTTTTAAAAAGATTTATTTATTTTTATTGGAAAGACAGATATACAGAGAGGAGGAGAGACAGAGAGGAAGATCTTCCACAGTGGCTGGAGCTGAGCCAGTCTGAAGCCAGGAGCCAGGAGCTTCTTCTGGGTCTCCCACGCAGGTGCAGGGTCCTAAGGTTTTGGGCTGTTCTCAGCTGCTTTCTCAGGCCACAGGCAGGAAGAAGAAAGGGAAGTAGAGCAGCCAGGTCATGAACCAGCACTCATATGGGATCCCAGCGCATTCAAGGTGAGGACTTTCATTGTTAGGCTATCGTGCCGAGCCCCATAGTGATTTTTAAAATGAATTTTTGAAGATTTATTGATTTTATTAAAAAGTCAGATATAGAGAGAGGAGGAGAGACAGAGAGGAAGATCTTCTGTCCGATGCTTCACTCCCCAAGTGATTGCAATGACCAATGGCCTGTGCTCTGCCAATCTGAAACCAGGAGTCAGGAACCTCCTCCAGGTCTCGCACGTAGGTGCAGGGTCCCAAGACTTTGGGCTTTCCCAGGCCACAAGCAGGGAAATGGATGGATGGGAAGTGGAGCAGCCAGGATTAGAACCGGCGCCCCGGGATCCCGGCATGTTCAAGGCGAGGATGTTAGGTGCTAGGCCACGCCGCCGCGCCCTAAAATGAATTTTTAAATGGGTTCATATGATTAGATAAGTAGACTGTATTATAGAATAGTAAGCAAACAACTGTTATTGTAGCAAGTGAAATCTAATACAAATCTTTGAAATATATTTCGTTTACAGTAGAGCCCAAATCTGTTGATACCTTTGAAACTCACTTTTGAATTATTTGTATGCATGTGAAAATGTTGTATAATTTCCTTCATAGATTTCAGATTCACTCATTGAACTCATGTTTGAGTGACCCCAAATTACACTCTTTGAATGGAGACTGACATGTGAAGATGATAGTCTAGTAATTATTTTATGGTACAGCCAGTCTTGTTTTATAAATAAATGTTATATTTCCATGACAAAAAATAGAATGGTGTTCATTTTCTAAGTAAAGTCAATGTGACTATTTTAAATTCTTAGTGTTGAGCAGTTATTTCTGTGGTCTTATTTTTGAACAGTTTGTGGTATTCAGGCAAATCAGTTTCCCAGTTGTTTAATTTACAGGAAAATAACAGTCATTTTTCCTGCTACCTGTTTTATTTCAGGGTGAGAGTCTTAAAATTTTTTTGATTTTTAATTGACATACAAAAATTGTACGTTTGTGGATACCACATGAGGTTTTGATATGTGTGTGCATTGGGTAATGTTCAAAGCAGGGTAAGCATATCCATCTACTGAAACACTATGACTCTAGTAAATTATTTTTAGCATGTATACTTATATATACATAAGCACACATAAATGTACATATGTATTTATATATAATGCACACTATAGATCAGTTTTTTCTTTGTTCTAGTAGAAATTTAATTTTTCTTGTTAATGTCAGATGTTTAAAATAGCTTAATATTTTTCCTACACTGATTGAAATTATCATGTGCCGCTAAACTTACTTATCAGCGGGGACAGAAATGTATGAATAGGGTCAGCACATTGGCTCAGCTGGCTAATTCTTCACTTTCAAGTGCCACATCCCATGTAGGTGCTGCTTCATGTCCCAGTTGCTCCATTTCCCATCAGGCTCTCTCTTTGTGGCTTGGGAAAGCAGCAGTGAATGGCCCAAAGCCTTGGGACCCTGTACCCCATGGGAGACCCGAAAGAGGCTTCTGGATTTGGATTGTCTCAGCTCTGGCCAGCAGAAGATCTCTTCTCTCTGTCGCTCCTTCTCTGTGTAAATCTGCTTTTCCAAGAAAAATAAGTGTATCTTTAAAAAAAAAAGTATGAATAGATAAAATGTACCAATGTTCATTTTCACTGAATGCTGGTAGCTTGCCAGTTATTTTCAAGTGTCTCCCTGCTTCAGTCCTAAGGATGATGTGTTTATCAGGCAACAATAGTGTGTTTAGTTTGCAGAATGAGAATGTTTTTTCTGGCTTTTCCATTTTGAATTACAGGATTCATTAGGCATTTATTCTCAACAAGCATATACATTGAAATGGTCCATTTAGCTATGGTGTGTTCTTGGAGCGTTAACTTAGGTCCTGGGCCTGTGGAATTCTATAGGTAATAGTGAATTTTGGGTGACCTCCTTTACATGGTGTGCAGTGCATGTGAGCATAGTAGATCCTAGAAACAAAACAAACGTGAGGTTCTCCTTTGACTAGGCAAAGAGCAATAAACCCCTGTTTGCTTCAGGATCATTTTCAGTATGGTAACTACTTAAATTTTTCTTTCTGTTTAAAATAATTCATGTTACTTTGTGGCAGATTTTGAAAACAGCGTAAGTGTAAAGAAATTGAAGATCACCATTGAACCTGTCATCCAGATAAAATGAGTTCTGGCATTTTATTGTATGTTTTTTTTCATACATTATGTATGGTTACAGTTTACACATTACATATTCATATATTACATACATACATTTTCCTTGCAAGTATTATTTTTTATTTGCCCAAGATTTGAAATTTTATCTTTTATATGTAAACTTTTGATTCTACTTTTCTTCCCTTGGGGGATGTTGCTGTGCTAGTCTGGGACTTTGGGGTTGATTCTTTATATTATCAACATTTTAAATAATAGTGGGACAAAGATTTTTATACTTTCATCATTGATTGCATCTTTGTTTTTGTTTTCTCCTCTTCCTTTAGGATAGTTTTCCAGAAGTGGGATGGCTGGATCAAGAGTGGTGACCCTGTTAGAATGGTGTGTGCCTCACTGCACCTTGTATAGCATAGAGTAGGTCTTTGCCGATTTGATAGATGGCTGTTAAAACCATGGATGGTAATTACAGCATACTTGTATTAATAGTCTATAAAATCAGCATCATATAGGAATAATAATTTGTAGCATTAGACCAGAAAGTGATTGGATAATGAATTTCTCTGAAAATATTTTTAACAAAAATTATCTTTGTCTTTATTACAGAAAATCCATGATTGAAGTTCCAATGTGTGTCTCTTTTTTGAGAGAGAGAAAAAAGTATAATTTTAATATCCCTTTTTATTTTTTTTGCCAAAATCACAAACATGAGGGAGTTTAAGTTTATATTAAGTAGAAATATTTGAGAAAAATGAGGGGAGGTACTTTGATAATTCTGAAATTTTAAGAATTATTTATTTATTTTGAAAAAGCAAATTTACAGAGATTACTAGATACACGGTTTAAGGGACTTTACTAAATTGGAGTTTATGACTTGATATTTTTGTACCTTGGAGTTATTTTTCCTTTTTTTTTTTTTTTAAAAGATTTATCTATTTGTATTGGAAAAGTAGATTTAGAAAGAGAAGGAAAGACACAGAGAAAGATCTTCCATCTACTGGTTCACTCCTCAAATGACTGCAGTGGCTGGAGTTAAGCCAGTCCAAAGCCAGGAGCCAAGAGCCTCTTCCAGGTCTCATGCAGGTACAGGGTCCCAAGGCTTTACGCCATCCTTGACTGCTTTCCCAAGCCACAAGCAGGAAGCTGGAAGGAAAGTGGAGCAGCTGAGATACGAACCAGCACCCATATGGGATCCCGTTGAATGCAAGGCGAGGATTTCAGCTAATAGGCTGCCGCACTGGGTCCAGAATACCCTTTTCTTTTCTTTTCTTTTCTTTTCTTTTCTTTTCTTTTCTTTTCTTTTCTTTTCTTTTCTTCTTTTGTTAAATTTTTATTTTGAATTTTTGAATTTTGTGGTACAATTTCATTTAGATTGGGATTCCCCCCGCAAACTCCCACCCCCTGACAGATTTTCCCCATGTTGCTGCAATAGTATAGTCCTTCATAAGGAGTCGTAATTCTGTCAGTCTGTTATTTAAGTGTGCCCCGGCATTACTGGTACAGTGTCAGACAGTCTAGCATCCCATTGTCTGCACATTTCCAAAAGAAAAAAGAACTAAAACAAGAGATACCTCGCCTTGCCTGCACCAGGATCCCAAATGGGTGCTGGTTTTTATCCTTAGTGCTCCGCTTCCCATCCAGATCCCTGCTTCTGGTTTGGGAAAGCAGTTGAGGATGGCCCAAAGCCTTGGGACCCTGTACCTACATGGGAGACCTGGAAAAAACTTCGGGCTCCTGGCTTCAGATTGGCTCAGCTCCAGTTATTGTGGCCAGTTGGGGAGTATACCAGTGAATGGAAGATTTTTCTCTATATTTCTGCTTCTCTCTGTAAATCTGACTTTCCAATAAATATAAAATAAATCTTAGAAAAAAGAAGTAATATTAGTACTTGTTTCATGAGACTGTTTAAAAGATTAGAAGAAATGTGTAAAATTACTTGGCATAAGCAGTAGGTATTTAATGAAAGCTAGCTAATTATGTTGAATTTGGCTTTTCTGTCAGTCATACCGAAGACTAGAAATAAATTATTTTTGAGTCTTTATTTAATATAAAAAATAAAAATGCAGATGAGCAGAGGTGAGCCGTGGCAATGGGATGGAAGTGATGGACACTCTTTGTGGCAGCATTGGTATATGCCAAAGCAGAAAGTTAGTTCAGAATTTGGAGAAAAGGGGATTGATCCAAAAGAAGCCTAAGCCTTTGTATAATTAATAAATGTGGAAACGCCACTGTACAGATTTATACATCTTGAGGACTCAATTGTGTCTGTGGGCCACAGGGAATCCTCTCTTTTAGGCTTTAGTTGTGGAGTTCTTCCGTAGAAAATGAAATCGTATATGTGGCTTTTGCAGCATTCATGAATGCTGGGGACTTACAGAACATCACGTGTGAACACTGGTAAACAAAAGATAGGCTTGTTAAGCAGCTTACAAAGTTAAAGGCAGTGAAATATGTAGCAACAGAATAGAAAATCGAGTGAATGAGTTTTAGAAAAAAGTTACTTTATTCCTGTTCTCCATCTACCACTCCCAATTTGCCTAATTAAAAAAGTGTGTTGACAGATGTCATTTTTAGCTATTTTGGTACCTGATTCTAAGTCTGCTTAGACTGTACACTTGGCTAAATAATAGGGCAACATGTTAGCCTCATAATTGATATGCTGTTTTTTTTTCTATTGATGAATATGTAGACTCACCTAAAGTTACTGTCTTGTAGTTCAGAAAAGAAGTAATTCTCAGTTGTTTAAAAAAAAAAACTAAGCTTATTTTATTTCTAAGACGCTTAGATATTTTTTAAGTTTGTGAATTGTCCTGTCTTTTAATGTTTCGTTTAGTGTTGCAGTATTACCTGAATTTAGAAATGAAGCTCTATTAGTTATTTTTATTCAAATCTCTTTAAAAGTATCTTTGAAAGTATTTAAAATTAATAATAAATAAAGGGACTGGCACCATGGTATAGTAGGCTAAGCCTCTGCCTGCAATGCCAGTATCCCATAGAGACCGCATTTCAAGTCCTGGTGATCCCACTTCTGATCCAACTACCTGCTAATGGCCTGGGAAGGCAGTGGAGGAGGGTCCAAGTCTTTGGGTCCCTGCAAACATATGGGAGACCTTGAAGAAGTTACTGGTTCCCAGCTTCAGATGGGTCCATCTCTGGCCGTTGCAGTCATTGAGGAGTAAGCAAGTGGGTGAAAGCTCTCTCTTTCTCCTTCTTTTTGTGTGACTCACCTTTAAAATAAAATGAGTAAGTCTAAATAATATTTTATATTGTTAGGGATTGTATGTACATGCTACTTTAAAAAAATTATATGAAAGAGAGAAGAGGACAGAGAGAAAGATCTTCCATCCACTTGTTTACTCCCCAATTGCCCTAAATGCAAGCTGGACCAGGTCAATGCCAAGAGTTTTGAGCTTCTTCCATGTCTCCCATTCAGGTGTAGGGACCCAAGCAATAGGACCATCTTCCTCTGCGTTCTCAGCCCATTAGCAAGGAGCTGGTTTGGAAGTGGAGCAGCCAGGTCTTGAACCAGCACCCATATGGGGTGATGATATTGCAGGTGGAGGCCTAACATCCCACACCATAATGTCAGCCCCCGTACACATTACTTTTTACAAATACTTAAAAAAAAAAAAAAAACTTTGTTTTTATTTGTTTGAAAGGTACTGCTGGTTCTCTGGACCAACTCTAGGGATTGACAGGACTGCTTCTCTGTCTTCATGTGGTGGCTGCCTCCCAGAACTCACGTAGGCGGGAAGCTGGATCAGAAGTGGAGGAGACAGGACTAGGACCAAGCACTGAGATAGGGATGAGTGGCGTCTTAGTGCTGTGCCTAATGCCTACCACATAAGTATTATTTTTTTCTTATGTGAGACTACAGATCTAATGAATGATACTTCATTTACTAAAGGGATTTCAAATATCCAAAACAGTGATTTATTGCCACAAACTATAAAATTACAATTGAATTTTTGAGTAGTTTTGAGACTATTTCTGTCTCTTGTTTATTAACAGAAACCTGAGCTAGAGTCATTCTCCTAGGATTAATCATTGCCTATCCCCCTATCCTTACTTTTCCACTCTCCAGCTATAGCTGAAACAGCAGGATCTTTCCTCATTTGGGTCATTCTGGCTCATTTCTACATGAGATGATATATAAAGTGTTTGACATAAGTGAACTTTTATGACTTTCTGTCTTAAAGAATCAAAAGCCCACTAGTTGAAAAGAATATTTAGAATGTTTTTTCTTACTCTCTTTATCAAAGGAAGTGTTTTTTCTCATTTGAATCAGTAATTCTGAATATTAAGTTCTTATCTGAGAAATCAAAGTTCAAAAAATAACAGTTTGGTTACTCATCCAATAAATCTTTTTTGAATAATTGATTGTTGAATGCCTGATGGTATTCTAGCAGTGAATGAGACTGTTGGAGGATGTTGGTATTGGAAAGAAACAGTGAACAAATAAACAAGGTAATACTAGAGGTCCCTAGTGCCATGGAAGAAGCTATATGTCAGGATAAAATTGTAAGAGTGATGAAAAGGTGTAGATTGAATGTTGGGTAAAATCTCCTAGAGTTGAGGGGTGGAGAACATAAATGTGGGACCTGAGTGACAAAAGGCCGACGTGTCTGCAAGAAGAGTGACTAGGCGGAGTGCCCATTTTCTGTCAAGGCTGTAAGTGGGAAGCAGGCAGTTGGGTTTAGAAGCATTTAGAAGGCTCTTGTCATCAAAGCTGGGAAGAGACTGATAGGTGGGTGAGGCTGGTTGAGAACAATCATGTGGGTCCACGGTGAGGGGTTTAGATTTTGTTCTTATTAAGACACTGAATGTCATTACTTCTCTTTGTGGTTAAATGTGTAATGTAAAAATTTGAAAATAGTGTTGCTCATAATACTATCTTTAAAATTCTGTAGGTTAGCTAGTAGCTTTTCTGGACACAGTTACTGCTTATAGTCTGCATATTGTTTTCCCCTGGAGTCTGCAGACAAAAGGAGTTGGCTTTTTAGTATTGAAAAAGTCAAATAGTGTATTTACTCTGAATAAATTTGTACATTTAAAATAGTGTATGCCCTTTCTTTGACTGATAATTGACTTAAGTCTTTGGGGCTAATTGCCACAAATCCTTATACATTGTGGCAGTTTGCAGGTTGTTAGTAATATAAAATACTATTTTTGCTTAAGAACCTAGCATTACATTCCGTTGGTTAGTTCTGACAGTTCAGAATTTCAGAAGAGCCTTTATTTATCTACTTAACAAAATGTCAGATAGGCAAACATGTTTAAATACATGGATTTTTCACTGGAGATTTGGGCAGCACTGATAAGTGTCCTGACTACTGATAGATGCCCCGGAGTGTAGGGGGACCTGAAGGAGCTGACTTTTTTTTCCTCCCTGTTAAGACTTCTTACATCTCATTTAGTTTGCAAAACAAATCTGTGAAGTTGACATTACTATTGTATAACTTTTACAGGTGGTGAAACTCAAAGTAATTACATATGAAAATTCACACAGCCCTGCTTATAGAGGATCATGGTGGTAGTAAATGTCCCAAAGAAGGAATTTTTGCAGTACAAAGCAGGAAGTAGATGTTCAGTAAATATTTGTGTATGTACAAACGTGAATGAATGACAGGAGACCAGCTCTGTCCCAGTGATTCTTTGTTCAGTAATCTGCACTATTCTCCTGGTACAGAACGGCCCAAAGCTTTGGGACCCTGCCCCAGCATGGGAGACCAGAAGAGATTCCTGACTCTTGGCTTTAGCTTGGCTTGGCTCTGGCCATTGCCAGCACTTGGGGAGTGAACCAGCGAATGGAAGATCTTTCTCTCTGTATCTTTTTTTCTCTGTATATCTGTCTTTCAATAAAAAATTAAATAAAAATAAATTCTTGACTTCACTTTTTTGTTTTTGCTCTGCAACACCACTCCCTGCTGAGATTTAAATTATAATAAATCACATGGCCAAAATTCTGAGGAGGGAGATAAAATCAAACACTTGGAAAATAATTTTCTCTTACATCTTCTTGACCAAGTTTTCTTTCTTCCATTCTCTATTTTTTCTTTCTTTCTTTCTTTCTTTCTTTCTTTCTTTCTTTCTTTCTTTCTATCTACTCTAAATTCTATATTCAGGTTCTAATTAAATTTCTTAATCACTTTTGTAACCATTAAAAATTTTACTGTAGTATTCAGGTGACTGGCATTTGATGTAGTGGTTAAGAAGAGACATGCGCATCTACTTTTGGAGTGCCACAATTCAGGTCCCAGCTCTGTGCTCCATTCAGCTTCCTGCCAGTGTACACCCTGGGAGGCAGCTCTTGGTGCCCCTGCCACCTGTTAGAAGCCCTAGCCCAGTCTCTGCCATTATGGGCGTTTGGGGAATGAACTGACAAATGGAATTTCTCGTTTTCTGTGTCTGCCTTACAGACACGGAATTACAGAGAGGAAATCTTCTGTCCGCTAATTCATTCCCCATGTGGGCACAGCAGGCTGGAGCTGAGCCAATCAGGAGCCAATAGCCAGGAGCTTCTTCAGGTCTCCCACGTGAGTGCAGGGTCCCAAGGCTGTCCTCCACTGCACAGAAAATAAAAGTGAAATTGATGAAATGAAGGCTTTGAGGAGATAAGTTGATATGAACGGCACAATACTTTTTTTAGATTTTACGACCTAGTGGTACCTTCTGAGAGGACATAATAAATCTGTCGTTTGTTGCAGTGAAATGATAGCTATGTGATCTTTTTTGGTTTAGTTGCGTACAGTGGAACCTAGGCAGCATTAAGATGATTGTTTCGGAAAGAATATATATATATATATATATATATATATATAATTTAACATTTATTTACTTCTATTACAAAGTCAGCTATACAGAGAGGAGGAGAGACAGAGAGGAAGATCTTCTGTCCGATGATTCACTCCCCAAGTGACTGCAGTGGCCGGTGCTATGCCGATCCGAAGCCGGGAACCAGGAACCTCTTCCAGGTCTCCCACGCGGGTGCAGGGTCCCAGTGCTCTGGGCCGTCCTCGACTGCTTTCCCAGGCCACAAGCAGGGAGCTGGATGGGAAGTGGAGCTGCTGGGATTAGAACTGGCACCCATATGGGATCCTGGCGTGTTCAAGGTGAGGACTTTAGCAGCTAAGCCACGCCGCCGGGCCCAAGAACAGATACATTTTTAAAAATTTATTCCTAGTTGTCTGAGACTAGAGATAATATAAAAGATCACGTTCTATGATCTTTTGCCTCATAGTATTCTCAGGATGTTAGTCTCTGCCGCCCTCCGGCGTTCTATAGGTCAGCTTTTACACTGCCCAGCTCTCACATGGTGCTGCTCTCCATGCTCCTCGCACCATCAGCTTAGTAACAGTCCGTGGTGTGACGTCATCATGCTTCAGAAACTTACTTTGCATTCAGAGTATAAGTATCAATTTACCTTACAGATTTACATCTCTTAAAAAGTTTGTCTTACAAGTGAATGAAACGGGGCCCGGAGGCGTGGCCTAGCGGCTAAAGTCTTCACCTTGAAAGCCCTGGGATCCCATATGGGCACCGGTTCTAATCCCAGCAGCTCCACTTCCCATCTAGCTCCCTGCTTGTGGCCTGGGAAAGCAGTCGAGGACGGCGCAATGCATTGGGACCCTGCACCCGCATGGAAGACCTGGAAGAGGTTCCTGGTTCCTGGCATCGGATCGGCACAGCACCGGCCCGTTGCGGCTCACTTGGGGAGTGAGTCATCGGACGGAAGAGCTTCCTCTCTGCCTCTCCTCTTCTCTGTATATCTGGCTGTAATAAAATGAATAAATCTTTAAAAAAAAAAAGTGATGTGGGTGGTACTTTTATCAATTTAATATCAGATTAAAAAAAACTACAAAGAAGTGGTGTGAGGCGAATCACGTAATAATCAGATCTGTTCTTCCTTGTGTGCTTAAATTATTTTAATGGTTCTTTCATATTCAAATGATAAAAAGTATGAGTGTTTAGTACTTTTGTAATTCAGAATTGGTCAAATAACTATTTAAAAACTTACTGTACCTTTTGCATACTAAGTTTCATTCACTTTTTTTTCAGATTTAATTTTTATTTGTATTACAAAGTCAGATATACAGAGAGGAGGAGAGAGAGAGGAAGATCTTCCGTCCGATGATTCACTCCCCAAGTGAGTGCAATAGCCAGTACTGTGCCTATCCGAAGCCGGGAACCAGGAACTTCTTCCAGGTTTCCCACGCGGGTGCAGGGTCCCAAGGCTTTGGACTGTCCTCGACTGCTTTCCCAGGCCACAAGCAGGGAGCTAGATGGGAAGTGGAGCTGCTGGGATTAGAACTGGCGCCCATATGGGATCCCGGGGTGTTTAAGGCGAAGACTTTAGCCGCTAGGCCACGCCGCCCGGCCCCGTTTCATTCACTTGTAAGAAAAACTTTAGTTGTAATGTATCTCTTGGATTTTAAAATATTTAGTAACTTCTGACTAGTATTTCACTCAAATGCTGTATTTCTTACGCTGATGTATGGTAGTATTTTAGTTCAGGACTCAAAACTCTGTAGCTGCAAATATAAGTAGGAGGATTTTAGATGATGTAGTCATGCTGTAATTTCCCCGTAACTTTAGACCACTGTCATGAAGGGAACACACTTGAGGTCGTGTTGCACCTGGTGCCATCTAGCTACCGTTAGATGCTGGGGAGAAGGAACTCTTGCTTTGAGGTTTTCCTTAGCTGCCTGTACTTAGATTCGGGGGTACTGGGTTGAGCTATGTCTTACAGTGGGTCGTTCCAGTTTTGATCTTTTGCAACCATATTTTTTCCATAACCATGTGTTTAATGCCTTCTGTGTTTTGTGGATATTGAAGATGGATATATGAAGCTTTTTAATAGGGCAAAGAAAATGCCCATTAATAACATTTAAAAATATTTATCAAAACATTCAAATGCTTGTAAAAGAGTGTTTATATAAAGGAACAAACATCTCTGTGATTCTTTTTCTTTTTTTTTTCTTTTTTTAAAATTTCATTTTGTGATACAGTTTCATAGGCTCTGGGATTCTCTCAACCCCTCCCCGTACCCTCCCCCCATGGTGGATTCCTCTACCTTATTGCAGTATTATAGTTCAAATCCAGTCATGATTCCTTCATTGCAAGCATGTACCATGCATGGAGTCCAGCATCTTATTGTCCAGATAAATTTAACAGTTTCTTGAGGAGACCATCTCTGGTCTGAAAGCAGAGCTGGCAGAATATCATCCCTTCCAATGAAAAGCCCTCTGTGGTTATTTTTCACAGAATAATACACTTTTTAAGTTTATAAGCCTAAGGGTTTTTTTTTAAATCAACCATAAATTTGCATTTATTGCCTGGCTTTTAAAAAAATGTATACGCTTGCAATGGGGGAATCTCAACTGAACTTGAGCTGTGGTTATGCAACAAGGTGGAGGAATCCACCATGGTGGGAGGGTTTGGGGAGGGGTGGGGAGAACCCAAGTACCTATGAAACTGTGTCACATAATACAATGTAATTAATGAAGTAAAAATAATAAATAATTTAAAAAATGTCCCATTATTAAGGGACATAAAGCAGATTGCCACTGTTTACATATTATTTCAGTGCTTAAAATGTTTATTCATGTGTAGGATATAGGATTAAACGAAATACATCAGAAAATTCTAAGTGGTTGTTATCTCCAGGTTGTGAGGTTACTGGCACTTTGTACACTTTTATTTTCTGAACTTCATACACTATTCAGACATTCATAATAAAAATGAAAGTTCCAAAATAAATTCATCTTGTGCTATGAAGTTAAATTTGATAAAACTACTAAAGGTGAAGCATCTGAGGAGACTGGATGAATTAAAGGTTTTAATTAAGTAGAATTCTTGAAATGGAATTACATGTATGGAAAAAAATACACTTAAAAATAGTTGCCACTTTTGGAGTAAAGGGATTGGAGAGCAATGAGAAAAGTGTTGTGCTGGTGATAGCCATGGTTTGGAAAATTTGTTTCTTTTAATTCAGGTTTGCCTCACTTCCATTAATTTGTATGCTATTTTATATATGAATGCGTAATTACAGGATTTAAACTTGCTTATGTAAATGATATGCTAAATCTTGCTTTGAATATTTAGTCATTTAAGAATGTGTGAGTATTTTTAAAATGTTTCTATTTTGATTTTTGAATTATGTGGTACATTTTTGTATAAGCTGGGATTCCCCCCCCAAATTCCCACCCCCGTCAGATTCTTCCCATTTTGTTACAATAATGTAGTCCTTCATAAGGAATCACAATTCCATCAGTCTCCCACTTCAGTGTTCCCCGACATTGCTGTCACAGACAATGCCAGACAGTCCAGCATCCCATCGTGTACACACGTCCAACAGTTTCATTGGGATTCCATCTTTCATCTGAATGCAGGTATGCATGTTCCATTGTACCGCCATGTCTGTATATGATAGACCCCAGTCCTCCATCACTATACATTGCCATAAGCGAGAAGCCATGAAACAAGGTCAACAACCGGTATGAGTTAGAACAGCCACATCAACAACAACAGCAACATCAACAACAAATTATACCATTTAAGAATATGTGAGTATTTGTAATCACCAGGAAAAGTTTTCATCTAGTACCTCTTAACTGTTCCTTGACTTTTTTAGTTCTCAGTTTTCTCACATATAATGTAAATAAAGAAGAGTATTTATTTCTTTGGCTTGTGTGAGGATAAACATGCCTGGCATATAAAAAGCACTTAAATGTTTTTGCTGCTATTACTAATTGCAAAAAATCAGCATTGGTGTCTTCAGGAAACTGGAGCAAGACATGGCTTGCAGCTGGAACAGTATCGTATGCTTTGTATGCCCTATTTTTGGTTAATCTTGTGTGTTTCTTGTTATTTGTTGGACTACTAGCTGCATATTTAAGTAGCTTCATTATTTAGGTATCCAATAAATCTGTGCCAATCACCACCAAACATTCTACACCTTAAATATCTAACTTAGAAATTTATATATACAAGCAAAATGTTGGATCCTGCATGTCAAAGCTGCCATGTCAAGTGAGTCCACTACCTGGAAAACTGAGTGTAACTGAGAGCATACCGTTTTTGTTTTTTTTTTTTTTTTAAGATTTATTTATTTATTTTTATTGGAAAGTCGGATATACAAAGAGGAGGAGAGACAGAGAGGAAGATCTGTCCACTGGTACATTCCCCACGTGGCCACTGTGGCTGGAACTGAACCGATCCGAAGACAGGAACCAGGAGTCTCTTCTGGGTTTCCCTCTCGGGTCCCAAGGATTTGGTCTGTCCTCGACTGCTTTCCCAGGCCACAAGCAGGGAGCTGGATGGGAAGCAGGGATACTGGGATTAGAATTGGCGCTCATATGGGATCCCAGCATGTATGCAAATTAAGGACTTTAGCCACTAGGCTACTGTGCCGAGCCCAGCATACCTGTTTTTATTACCCAGCCTTGACTTTCGTTCTCTATTTGTTTAATGTTCATCAAACGATTAAAAACTGTTTGTGACTCCTAAAAGGTACAAGGAAATCCTCATGCAGCCAGAGTCCCAGCAGTTGTGAGGCTACCTCTTCCCATAGAACTTAGAGTTTCATTTTTAGACTGGACAGGAAGGAATAACAGTTCATTGATCCAAGGAATAACTGCTCCTAATCAGTGCTTCTGGGCCAACTCCCAAGTATTCAACGTTACACGATAGAACTGTTCCATTGGTTTTCTGCATTCTCTTCTAGTACCATCTTTCCTTTTTAGCACCACGGTCATTGGAAACTTTCTTTGACTATAACATGCTACTGGGATGTGGATAATAAAATCTGTGATTGAAGTTTCAATGAAAATATCTAATGGATCGTGTTTTTACCATTTCAAATGTGCTGTTTTGATCTTTGAAAATGAAACATATTCTATCAATATTTATGAATTTTCTTGGTGAAAAATGTGGTTTCTATAGATAATAAATTTGCAATAAAATGTAAAAAAAAAACTGTGAATAATGATTCCTAAAGCAGATCTGCCTTTAGTGCTGGTTCCACAGACTAGTGTAAACTTTTATGTTTTATGTTATGGTTATGAAGTAAGTTTATTTTAATGGTAATTTATTAATGCAGCTTTTAAAAAATTCTTCATAATGCCTAGGGCCAGGAAGAAATAATGAGTAATAGAGTATATTTAGTAGTTTGTGAGAAAGTTTGAATTGTTAGCATAAAAGGTGGGTAAAAAAAGATGAGTAAAAGAAAGGGAATTTAGTGGGCATTCCTAGATTTCTGGGTTCTTAGATTTTTTTTTTCAGCACCCGTTTGTAAACTTTTGTGTGTGCAATTTATTTGTTTTATAGGCAGATTGAGAGAAGAACAAAGAGAACTTCTATCCACTGGTTCATTCCCCAAAAGTCTGCAATAGCCAGGGCTGGACCAGATGAAAGCCCAGAGCCAAAAACCCCATCTGGGATCCGAGCACTTGGGTCATCTTGAACTTTCCAAGCGCATTAACAGGCAACTGGATTAGAAGTAGAACAGGTGGGACCAGAACTGGCACGTATATGAGATGCCAGCACTGGTTTCCCAAGATAGATATTTAAAAATTACTTAGTTCAAGTTAAAATGTGTTCATCTGTCTGAGTGTCATATTTCCTAGAGAGACATGATATAAGTGTACTTAAAAATATATATATTTTTTTATTTGAAAGACAGGGTTACAAAGAGAAAGGAAGAGACAGAGAATTTTCCATTCACTGGCTCACTCCCCCAAATGGCTGCAACAGCCATGGGTGAACCATGCTGAAGCTGGGAGTGTCCTTGAGTCTTCTACATGGATGTAGTAGCCCAAGTACTTGGGTCATTTTTTGCTGCTTTCCCAGGTGCATTACCAGGAAGCAGGATTGGAAGTGGAGGAACTGGGACTCAAACCATCACCCATATGGATTGCCAACATCACAGGCAACAGCTTTACCCACTATACCACATTGCTAGCCCCAGTGTATGTACTTCATTTAATAAAAACCATGCCTGTGGTTTAGTTGTGTACCTCATTTTCCCTTACATAGAAGTACTGATTGTATCAGGTCCTACAGGAAACTTTTCTTAGGTCTTAAGGTGATTTTTCAGATGATTCTGGTACACTACCTTTTCAATGTATTTGTTTTTATTTTTTATTTTTTTAAATTATTTATTTGTAAGGCAAAGAGAGATGAACAGAGATCTTCCATCCCTAGTTCACTCCCCATGATACTTGCAACAAGTGGGACTAGATTAGGCCAGGCTGAAACCCAGAGCCTGGAACTCAAATGGAGTATCTCAGATAGGTGGCAGGAACCCTGGTGTTGAGCCTGCTGCCTCCTGAGGTGTGCATTGGCAGGAAGCAGAGCTGGGACTCAAACCCGGACATGTTGATACTGGATGTCAGCAGATAACTGAAGTGATACTTTCTCTGCTATGTTGAATGTCTCTGTCTTTACTATTTTTAAAAATGGCTTGTACAGGGCCCAGCGGCATGGCCTAGCGGCTAAAGTCCTCGCCTTGAACGCCCGGGATCCCATATGGGCGCCGGTTCTAATCCTGGCAGCTCCACTTCCCATCCAGCTCCCTGCTTGTGGCCTGGGAAAGCAGTCGAGGACGGCCCAAACCTTTGGGACCCTGCACCCGCGTGGGAAACCTGGAAGAGGTTCCTGGTTCCTGGCATCGGATCGGCACGCACCGGCCCGTTGCGGTCACTTGGGGAGTGAATCATCGGACGGAGGATCTTCCTCTCTGTCTCTGCTCCTCTCTGTATATCTGACTTTGTAATAAAAATAAATCTTAAAAAAAAAATGGCTTGTACAAAAAAAAAGCTTGTAGTGTAAGTGTTAGGAATAAAGGAACACATTATTTAATAATGAAAATTATTGTGTCTTTTCATTGTACATTCCTTTTTATGTTCTAACTAGTTAAACATACGTAAATTACTTAAGTGAAACCCAAGTACCATCAGGTTCATTGTAGAAAGAATGGCAAAATACCTGTAAGAGTGTGTTTTAATCCTCTGTCATTTTTCCACCCCTATATGCACTGCAGCCTTTTGAGACTTTTTTTTCTGTAATTGTGTCTCATGAAATTTTAATGATAGATCTAACTTTATATTTATGTCTTTTATGTACTTGTGTGCTTTATACACTAAGAGGATGAGGTCCTTTTTAAAATTTCTCCTCAAGAGCCAGTTTTTACCCTGTTGGGGGCAATATTGCTCCATTGAAATATATACAGAAGACAAGAAACACCCTTTGTTTTTACTTCACAGCCTATTAATATTTTGGTGTGCATCTTTCTCACTGGTGTTCCATTTGTATAGTTTTCATTTAACAGAAATGAAGTCAGGAGTGGCATTTTATCTAGTGGCTAAGTTGCTTTTGGGGACACCTTCATCCTGTATTGGAGTGCCTAGATTTGAGCCTCAGTTCTGCTTCAGCTTCCTGCTAATGAGTACCTGGGAAGAAGGTGATGGGCCCTAGGAGCAGGGCCCGCTGGCCCTTATGGAAATCCGGGATTGAGTTCCTAGCTCCTGGCTTTAGCTTGGATACAAGTATTTCAGGAATGATTCAACATACGGGAGTAATCTATCTGTGCTTTTCAAATAAATTAAGTATATTTAAAAATAAAACAGAGGGACCAACCTGTGGCACACTGCACTAAGCTGCCACCTACAATGATGGCATCCCATATTGAACACTAGTTTGTCTTGACTGCTCTGCTTCTAATCTAGCTTTCTGCTAATGTGTGTGGGCAGGCAGAGGAGGTTGGCCCAAGGACCTGGATCCTTGCCATCTGGATGGAGGTGCTGGCTGCTGAATTAGCCTGGACCAACCCCAGCTGTGGTGGCCCTTGGGGAGTGAAACCGTTGATGGTCTGGGGTTTTGGCTTTCCAGCAGGCCCCGAGGTCACTGAGGGTGAGACAATGATGCTGATGAAGAATGTCTGCTTTATTATGCACAGGTTACAGCTTTTAAAGAGTCAGAAAGGGGAGGGCAGGAGGGTGTCTTCTGTCAGCCATTCTCTTCCGCCTCCCCACCCCTGCCCACCAGCGACACTGTAATTGGTTATATGACACGTCTATTTCCCTTGATCTTCTCCTCATGTCAGAGATCATGTTCCACCTGTATTCCCCTTGACCTTCTAGCCATGTCAGAGGTCATACTCCACCAGGCCTGGGAGTTGTACCTCAGGCCAAAGGAAAGCAAGCTTCAGGCCTCACCCACCAGGTAGCAGGGCAAGGGCCTGGGGTGAATGCCCATAAGACGAAAATCTTCTTGATGTGTCTCTCCCACTCTGCTTCTCAGATAAATACATCTTTCAGAGAAATTTTAAAAGGTGAAGTCACATATTTTGTGCTCCTTTTTTTCCTCTTAATATGTTGTGACTTTTTTCATGACAAATAAAAATACCATAACACTATCCTAGCTAATGGATAAATAATATGGGTACATAGTATTTCATTAAGTAAATTTGCTGTCACTTATTTAAATGACTCTTTAGAGTTTTCAAGTTCTATCTCCTTAGGATAAATTCCTAGATGGAGAATTTTTTTTCATTTTAATATTTTTGGTATGTATAACTTAGAAAGTGGAAATCACTTTCCCAAGGACAAATATGACTAATGTGAGTATTTATAAAGCATTTTCCTCTGTACTTTTCTCTTATAAAGATTATTTCAAAAGTACAGTGGCAGAAAGATAGAGACATGTAGAGGCAGAATGGGGAAGGTCTTCCATTGACCTGTTAATACCCCAAGTGTCTGCAACAAATAGAGTTAGGCCACGACAAAGTAAGGATCAAGGAACTTCATCTGAGTCTCCCATGTGGTGGCAGGAGCCCAAGTATGTGGCATCATCTTATTGCCTCTTGGGCATTAGCAGGAAGCTGTCAGAAGCATTAGTGTCTGGGTATTGACTTAGACCTTCTGGTAGGGGATACAGGTGTTACAGAGCCCACCTCTCCTGTGTATATTGTACATAGTTGTCTTTTTTTTTTTTTAATTGGAAAGGCAGATTCACAGAGAGAAGGAGAGACAAAAAGATCTTCTGTCTACTGGTTCACTCCCCAAATGGCTGCAACAGCTGGAGTTGAGCTGATCTGAAGCCAAGAGCCTCTTCAGGTCTCCTACAGGGTGCAGGGACTCAGGGACTTGAGCCGTCCGCCACTGCTTTCTCAGGCCATAAGCTGGAAGCTGAGTAGAAGTGGAACAACTGGTACACGAACTCGTACCCACATCGGTTCTGGTGCTTTCACATGGAAGATTAGCCAGTTGAGCTATCACGCTCGGTCTTCTAACATAGTTTTTGTGGCCATATCTCTGTGCTACAGTTGTGCTTATTAACTGTAGAAAATTGCTTTGGGCCCGGCGTGGTAGCCTAGTGGCTAAAGTCCTCTCACCTTGCATGCACCAGGATCCCATATGGACACCAGTTTGTGTCCTGGCTGCTCCACTTTCCTTCCAACTCCCTGCTTGTGGTCTGGGAAAGCAGTAGAAAAAGCATTGGGACCCTACACCTGCATGAGAAACCTGAAAGAAGCTTCTGGCTCCTTGCTTCATATTGGCTTGGCTCTGGTTATTGCGACCACTTGAGGAGTGAACCAGCGGATGGAAGATCTTTGTCTCCTCTCTGTAGATCCGACTTTCCAATAATAATAAATAAATCTTGGGCCCGACTTGGTGGCCTAGCTGCTAAAGTCCTTGCCTTGAACACCCCGGGATCCCATATGGGCGTCGGTTCTAATCCCAGCAGCTCTACTTCCCATCCAGCTTCCTGCTTGTGGCCTGGGAAAGCAGTCAAGGACAGCCCAAAGCCTTGGGACCCTGCACCCGTGTGGGAGACCTGGAAGAGGTTCCTGGTTCCTGGCATCGGATCGGCACAGCACCGGCTGTTGCGGCTCACTTGGGGAGTGTATCATCGGGTGGAAGATCTTCCTGTCTGTCTCTCCTCCTCTCTGTATATCTGACTTTGTAAGAAAATAAATAAATCTTAAAAATTAAATAAATAAATAAATAAATCTTAAAAAATATTGCTTTTATATATACATTCAACGCAATCCCAATCAAATTGCCCAAAACATTCTTCATGGAGCTGGAAACAATGATGCAAAGGTTCATCTGGAAACACAAAAAACCACGAATAGCTAGAGCCATCCTGAAGAACAGGAAGTTAGCAGGGGGAATCACAGTCCCGGACTTCTGGACATATTATAGAGCAGTGGTTATCAAAACAGCCTGGTACTGGCACAAAGAGAGGAGGATCAGTGGAGCAGAATAGAAGCACCAGAAGGGAACCCAAACAGATACAACTAAATAATCTTTGACAAAAGACAGATGACAATCCTGGCAAATGGGAAGGTCTCTTCAATAAATGCTGTTGGGACAACTGGTTGATAGCCTGCAGAAACAAAAAGACCCACATCTCTTGCCATACACTAAGATCAAATCTTTTTTTTTAAATGCATTTGTTAATTTTTTTTACATTTTATTATTATTGTTATTTTGTGATACAGCTCCATATTCTCTTATCCCCTCCCCAATTCCCAAACATATGAAAAAATACTCAAGTTCCCTGGCAATAAGGGAAATCCAAATTAAAACATCAATGAGGTGCCACCTAACGCCAGTAGGATTGGCCCACATAAAAAAGAAACACCAACAACACTTGCTGGCGAGGTTGCGGGGTAAAGGGAACCCTACTCCACTGCTGGTGGGCTGCAGGTTGGTACAGCCTCTATGGAAATCAGTATGGAGAACACTCAAGCAACTCAAAATCTGCATACCATATGATCCAGCAATAACACTCCTAGGACTATATCCAAAACACCTGCTTCACGAGAAACCAACATGCACCCCTATGTTCATAGCAGCACAATCAGTAATCACAAAAACATGGAAGCAACCGAAATGCCCATCAGCAGAAGACTGGATAGGAAAGCCATGGTTCATCTACTCCATGAAATACTACTTAGTTATTAAAAAAAACAAAATGCATTTCTTTGTGGCCAAATGGGCCCAACTGGAAACCATAATGCTAAGGGAAATGAGCCAATCTCAAAAGGTTAGATACCACATGTTTGCCTTAATTTAAGAATCTATAGCCATTTTAAGGTGTATAGAACCTGGTTGTATATAAACTAAAATCGAAATGTCAATGAAGAAGTCACAGGATGTGATTAAAAACTTGCATTTTTTTTTAACATGTTTGTTACTCAATACTATGTCCACTAATTCCGTAACGTTATAATTTGTTGCTGATGTAATGTCGGGGCTTTTAATCGACCGGGAGGATACTCTGCCGGCTCTACCTTCAGACCAGAGATGGTCTCCCCAAGAAGACATTGAACTTATCTGAACAATAAGTTACTGGTCTCTGTGCTTGGTATATGCTTGCAATGAAAGAATCTCAAATGAACTTGAACGGTGGCAATGCAGCAAGGTGGAGAATCCACCACGGGGAGAGGGTTTGGGGAGGGGTGGGGGGAATCCCAGTACCTATAAAACTATGTCACATAGTGCAATGTAATTAATAAAAAAAAATTGCTTTTTGTGTAAGGCATTTTGATTATATTTTTGTACCACCATAAGTAAGTCTACTTTATTCTTGCAAACAGTATTGTCATTTCAGTTCTTCTATTAGAATGTTGTGTTTTGTAAATTGTCATTTGTTGCGGAATTTTTGGGATTGTTTAAGAATTGGAAATACATGTATGCCTAAATCTTTTTAGTGTTAATTTTTTCATTTCTTTATTTGCCGCCTTTGATATTGGAACCAAATTTTTATTACCCTAGCTTTATAGTGCTGTACTTCAGTCTGTGAAAATACAAAATATTCTGAGTAGGCAATTGTGCATATATATTTTCCAGATTACAAGTTACAGCTTAGTTTGGCCTGATTTTTATTATTTTTTAGAACAAGTATATATATTTTAAGCAAACTCTAATAATACAAATTTTCAAGAATTTTTGGTTCCTTCCAGTAATTAGAACTCCAAAAACGCCTCTAAGTTTGTTCACTGTGTTAAACACCTTTAAATACAATTAGCAGACAAGCTGTCAAGCAGTGAGGTTTTTTTTTTTGGAGGGGCGGGGAATGCCGTGAACCACAAAATTTCTGTCACGTATGCCTTTTGGCTTTGGGTCATTGACTGAAAAACTTTGAAGTTACTCTCTGCTAGTATAGCTTGCATTCCTCTCACTTGCCTCGATTGATGTGTGTGTGAGACAGAGAGAGATCTTCTAACTGTAACTGAAATGGCTGGAACATCGAGGACTGGGCTATACCAAAGTTGGGAGTCAGGATGTGTGGGGCTTTCACATGGATACAGGGGCCCGAGCACCTGGGCCGTCTTCTGCTGCTTTTCCCAGTCAATAAGCAGGCAGCAGGATCAAGTCGGAGCTCCCGGGACATGAACCAGTTCCCATTTTGCGATGCTGACGTTGTACGTGGAATCCTCACGACACAGGTCCCATAATTTGTATTCTTTTTAAAGGAGATATGAGGTGGCTTCTCAAAGGTTGTGGAAAATGGAGTTAAAAATAAGTTTGCTAAAAATTTTGAAAGCCATGAATAGTTTCTTCTTTTCATAATGTGCACTTTCCATGAACTTTTTTGGACTTCTCATATTTTGAAAATTTCTGACAGTGTACTTTTTTACCATCTTACTATGCTATTTCTGCTTTTTGAAAGAGTTGCTTTGGGATTTTCCAGGCTTGGAGTCCCCTTTCTGATGCTGTGACTACAATTGGGTTTCTGACTTAAATAAACCTTGAAAAAAATATGAATTGCTTTACTTCTGTTTTATCTTCAGAGTTATTCATATACTTGTTCATGTGTTTTTATTCAGTTGTTCATGTTTTTGATGTTTAAAATCTAACACATTTTAAAATATATCCAAATTTTATTTTATAAAATTTTGTTATATAAAATATATACCATATAATTTAATGTATACTTTTATTATATAACATATATAATTGTCCTAAAAATAATAAAAACCAGGGAAATTAAATTGTAACTTGTAATCTGAAAAATATACATGAACAATTGCCTACTTAGAATATTTTTTGTCTCCATAGGTTGAAGTATAGCACTATAACAAATTTTATTTTATTTAGTGTTTTTTTTTTTTTTTTAAGATTTATTTCTTTTTCTTACAAAGTCAGATATACAGAGAGGAAGAGAGACAGAGAGGAAGATCTTCCGTCCGATGATTCACACCCCAAGTGAGCCGCAACGGGCCGGTGCTGCGCCAATCCGAAGCTGGGAACCTGGAACTTCGTCCAGGTCTCCCACGTGGGTGCAGCGTCCCAAAGCTTTGGGCCGTCCTTGACTGCTTTCCCAGGCTACAAGCAGGGAGCTGGATGGGAAGTAGGGCTGCCGGGATTAGAACCGGTGCCCATATGGGATCCTGGCATGGTCAAGGCGAGGACTTTAGCCATTTTCTTCAATTACTATCTAGTTTTTATACAATCTTTAATGAATGTTTTTGTTACTAACATTTCTTTATGGAACATTAATAAACATTACAAAAGAATTATTCCTTGGTTTTCTTTTTTTTTAAAAAAAATTTATTTCTTTTTATTAGAAAGTCAGATATACAGAGAGGAAGATCTTCCATCCGATGAGTCACTCCCCAAGTGAGCTCAACGGCTGGTGCTGCGCTGACCTCTTCCAGGTCTCCCACGCAGGTGCAGGGTCCCAAATCCTTGGGCTGTCCTCTACTGCTTTCCCAGGCCACAAGCAGGGAGCTGGATAGGAAGTGGAGCTGCCTCCAGGACCTGAACCGGCATCCATATGGGATCCATATGGGATCCCGGCGCATTCAAGGCAAGGACTTTAGCTGCTAGGCCACGCCACCGGGCCCATTCCTTGGTTTTCAAAACATTTTGTTTTTTAGTTTTTAAGAAAACACTAATTTTTTTCTGAGATGATTTCTTTAAATGTAACCATTGATTAATTCTGATACTAATAGTAACTCTGATGCTATTTATGAGATAACTTTTTTAAGGGACACGAAAAAGTAGGATTTTCAAGTGCTGTTAATGTTCAGGAATTGTTAGGTTATTTTTGTAATGAAAAATCCCTGAGGAAAGTACTGTGTTAACAATTTTTAGAATACTAAGCCTCGTAGACATAACAATAGTGTTCTCTACTGAGGCAATTCAGACAGTACTTTTCTAAGACTGGGCTTTCTTAGAGATTGTCATGGTTAGTAGGTTAGGCTCCTATGGAGAGAGGTTCATCTTGCTTCAGGCCATGGTTTTTTTAAAAAAGTGCAAAACCTGTCTTCTCATGTGGTTGTGTGTGTTTGTTTTCTTGTTTATAAACATTGGTATCTCAGCTGAGTTTATTTTACCAGGTCAGAAGGTTTGTTCTTAGGTGCAATATGTAAGTTCGTTGTGGTGTGAGAATGTGTGAAACTGAGCTCTTTGTTTCAGAATCCACAGCCACAGATGACAAGTTGTGTTTTGAGCATTAACTTTTAGGACTTTGGACTTTGGGCCAGACCCTGGTGACTGTTTCGATATGTCCCTGTCCACTGCCATTGCCTACTTTGTTTTCTTTTTTTTTTTATTATTTATTTTTTTTATTATTATTTTTAATTCATTAATTACATTGTATTATGTTACACAGTTTCATAGGTACTTGGGTTCTCCCCACCCCTCCCCAAACCCTCCCACCATGGTGGATTCCTCCACCTTGTTGCATGCCTACTTTGTTTTGTAAAGACAATGTAAAGGGCCCAGCTAAAGTCCTCACCCTGAACGCCCCGGGATCCCATATGGGCACCGGTTCTAATCCCGGCAGCTCCACTTCCCATCCAGCTCCCTGCTTGTGGCCTGGGAAAGCAGTCGAGGACGGCCCAATGGATTGGGACCCTGCACCCACGTGGGAGACCCGGAGGAGGTTCCTGGCTCCCGACTTCGGATCGGCGCACACCGGCCCGTTGTGGTCACTTGGGGAGTGAATCATCGGACGGAAGATGTTCCTCTCTGTCCTCCTCTATGTATATCCGCCTTTCCAATAAAAAAACAAATAAATCTTTAAAAAAACAAAAAGACAATATAAAAACTGTATTGTCATTTAAAGAAATACTTCATGTGTGAGGGATATTTGATTTTAACTGTTACATGTGATTATTGTAAATGATTGCAAAATTGTAGTAGATGTTTATGTTCTATGACTTTAGATATTTTCCACTTTAGTCATTTAAAGTATTTTCCCACTTACTGCATATCGTGAAACTTTAATTAGTAAAGCCATCCAGTGAATGGTATAAATGTCCATAGTGTTTATTTTTGTATTGGAAGATTTTATTTTTGTCTTGTGTTCTGATTAAACACTATGCTGCCTTTCAGGAAATTATAAAATAGTTTTTGCTAGCCCTTTTAAAATTACTTTCCTATTCTGAGTATTATTAAGTAACCTTTGGACATATTTTTTTTTAAAGATTTATTTATTTTTATTGAAAAGGCAGATTTACAGAGAGAAGGGGAGATGGAGAGAAAGTTCTTCCATCTGCTGGTCCACTTCCTAAGCAGCCACAATGACTGAGACTGAGCCAATCTGAGGCCAGGAGCCAGAAGCATCCTCCAGGTCTCCCACGTGGGTGCAGGGTACAAAGGCTTTGAACTGTCCCTGACTGCTTTCGCAGGCCACAGGCAGGAGGGAAGGGAAGTAGAGCAGCGGGTCATGAACCACCACTCATATGGGATCCTGGCGTATGCAATCAAGGACTTTACTAGGCTACTGCACCAGGCCGTGGACATATTTTCGGTAATATTTTTAAAAGCATTTATTGAATAATACATTATAAAAGGAATAAATTCAGATGTAGAAATGTGCATATCAAGAACACAGTAAGGCTAGCAGTTATGTATAGTTACAGAAATTCTTGTAAAAACTCATACACATACATAAGTAAGAATACCTAGTTTTGTTTTCACACCCTTTTTAAAATCTTCAGCTGTGGACTGGAAGTGTTCTCTTCTAGCATGCTGGTAGGTAACAGTGCCGTTCTTCACAGATAGCCTTGGTCAGGCTCCCCCATCGCTCCCCAGATGCCTCGACTTACTCCTTCCTAGTAATCGCCATTCTTCTTGAAAGAGCAGCATTTAATGTAGTGGGTTTCCATCCTGATTAGGTTGGACATTAGGTTTCACTGGAGAGCGTTGAGAAATAGCCTCATTCTGACTCTGCCTTCAGGATATTGTTAGTGGTCTAACATTTGTTGCTTGCTTGATGTAGCTAGATTATTAAAAAGAAGGAAAAAGTAAAAATCAAGAACAAAAATTTGAAAAGATACAAAAAGGAAAAAGAAACCAGGAAAAAACAAAAATGCAAAACATAAACAAAAAAGATTGTTTTAATTGATCATGTAAAGATAAGGCATTTTATAGAACCAGTTTTATATTAGCATGCATAAGGAAACCTATCTGAGCTTATGAGTTCAAGTGTGAAGTGCAGTGGTTGAATCCAAGGGACCATCTTCCCTGGTTTTCCTGCCTTTAATGTGTATCTACATATGTCCGTGTGTGTGTATATATGATGGCACTTGAAAGAGTTTATTTTTACTTTTTATGATTTTTTCATTTTTGAAAGTAATAGATCTTTCACGTGCTGGTTCACTCTCAGATGGCTGCAGCAACTAGGGCTGTGCCAGGCACTCAGGAATATTAGCAAAGAACTGCGTTGGAAATGGAGCAGCTGGAGCCCTGTTGTACTGTAGTGCTGGCCTCCAAAATTTATTTTGGTGCCAAAAAAAAAAAATTGAAACGCATACGTACACTAGGTCTTTTTGAAATTCATGGTAAGTTTATATTACGGAAAAAAAACACATGTATTTCAAAATTTTTACACCAAAATTACCTTTTAGTTTCATTTTCCATGAAACTTTTTTTTTTGAAGATTTATTTCTTTTTATTACAAAGTCAGATAAACAGAGAGGAGAGACAGAGAGGAAGATGATTCACGCCCCAAGTGAGCACAACAGCCGGTGCTGTGCCAATCTGGATCCAGGAACTTCGTCCAGGTCTCCCACACGGGTGCAGGGTTCCAAGGCTTTGGGCCATCCTCAACTGCTTTCCCAGGCCACAAGCAGGAAGCTGGATGGGAAGTGGAGCTGCCTGGATTAGAATCAGCACCCATATGGGATCCCGGCACATTCAAGGCGAGGACTTTAGCTATTAGGCCTCTGTGCCGGGCCCTCAATGAAACTTCTATAGGCTTTCTTAATCTTTCTGAGAATTACACTGCCAGAGGCTTTGTGATTTAGGCTGGTGATGGTTAAACTACAGGGCTTGCATTTGGTTACACACTGCATAGTAGGTTTTTTCTTTGTTTAAAGGTTTAATTTATTTGATAGGCACAGTTGCAGAGGTTGGGAGATAGGGAGCGAGAGTGAGAGGAGAGATCTTTCTTCTGCTGATTCATTTTCCTAATGGCCACAACAACCAGGACTGGGTCAGACTGAAGCCAGGAGCCAGGAGCTTCTTTGGGATCTCCTGTGTGAGTTTAGGGGCCCAAACAATTGTTTTCCTGAGCAGCAGAAGAGGATCAGCAGGGACCTGAACCAGTGCCCATATGTGAGACCTTTTGGCAGGGACCACTTTACCTGATATGCCACAACATCTACTGTACTATATAATGTTTTGATAAGACTACATTAAAAAGTAGTTCTGTAAGGTGATAATTGACCTGAAAAACTTCCCTAATTTAATGATACTGTACCCTTTCTAATGGGTAGCCCAGTGTGTTACTCATTTGTCACTGGGGATTCTGTTTTAAGCATACCTACCATATTACTAGCTGTATAAAAGTATACTACATGTGGGCCCGGCGGCGTGGCCTAGCGGCTAAAGTCCTCGCCTTGAAAGCCCCGGGATCCCATGTGGGCGCCGGTTCTAATCCCGGCGGCTCCACTTCCCGTCCAGCTCCCTGCTTGTGGCCTGGGAAGGCAGTTGAGGACGGCCCAATGCCTTGGGACACTGCACCCGCGTGGGAGACCCGGAAGAGGTTCCAGGTTCCCAGCTTCTGACCGGCGCGCATCGGCCCGTTGCGGCTCACTTGGGGAGTGAATCATCGGACGGAAGATCTTCCTCTCTGTCTCTCCTCCTCTGTGTATATCTGGCTGTAATAAAATGAATAAATCTTTAAAAAAAAAAAAGTATACTACATGTAAGTATGTAATTTATAATATAGTATGTAATACTTGATAATGACAGTGACTGCTAGTTTATATATTTGCAGTACTATACTTTTTCATTTCTTTGGAGCTTTACTGCTCCTACTTGTAAGAACATATTTACTGAGGAATGGTCTGATCTATTACATTAACATCAACCTTTGTCTTTACCATCTCTCTTGGTTACATTATTCTCTGTTGTTTTGTTGATTGTGGCCCTAGGAGCAATGAGTGTGTGTGTAGGTGGGCTACACCATCTAGATTTGTGTAAGTATATTCTGTGATGTTTGCACTCTACAGAATTGCCTTTCTCTGAACATATCTCTGTTAAGTGGCATGTGACTGTACTTTAAGGAAAGCAAATCATTTGTGCACTGCAGATGAGGTGGAAAAGAAGATGGCCGATACGGTAGTATGGTGGTGTAACCACACACATGCATGCTAGAGCTGAACTGCCTCAGTGGTAATCTTGGTTCTGTAGTTTATGACTGTTGAGCTAGACAAGTTAGTTTTAGCCTCTTTGTCTTAGGTATACCCCAGAAATATCATCCCTACTTCATAGCAGTGTGAGAGTTAAAAATATTCATGCATACAAAGTATTCACAATATTACTTTGTACATGGCAAATGTACAGTAAGTGAGTTACAACTGTTCCTTTTGTTGTATTTTTTTTTATTATTAATTACGTTGCATTATGTGACACAGATTCATAGGCTCTGGGATTCCCCCGTATTGTATTCTTTTTTAAAAACATTTCTTAACTTTTTCTTGCCAGTTCTCCCTAACATTAAATTAGAGATTCCTCTGATGAATTAGAGCAGAGTTTGGGAAAATTTTTCTGTAAGGGCTGAATTACTATTTAGATTTTTAAGGCACACAGTTGGCACTCCATGTCTATAGACTGAATAACCACAATTTGGAACTATTAGAAAAAAATGGCATCTGTAATGAATATGTACATGCTTTTTCCCTTCATTCCATAAACAGTGTGGAAGAACAACTATTTGCTTGACATTTATGTTATATTGTGTATTAGAAGTAAATTAGAAGATTTAAAAACTATGTGGGAGGGTTTATGTAGGTTAAGTGTGATGACTATACCGTTTGATGAAAGGGACTTGAGCGTCTGTGAATTGTGGTATCTGGAGGAGGGGTTCTGGATAAGAGGGCAGAAAACAAAGGCTGACTGTACTTACCTGTTGCTGTCAGGTAAGAGAAGCCATAAACTAAACAAATGTATGAGCTTAAATAAATCTTAAAAAAACAACGTATGAGCTGTTTATGGATATTGAAAGTGAATGTCGTGTAGTTTTCACGTCATAAAGCAGTAACATTCTGAAAAGCCATTCTTTTGTCATAGGCCACACAGAAAACTTGATTTTCCAGATCATCGCAGTATGCTGACCCCTGAAGTGGAGTCAGGGAAATTGCACAGTCTGACAACTGTTTCAGATACCTTTAAAAAAATAACTTTTTGATGTTAAATTCAGAATTTTAAAATTCTACTCACAGCTTTGAAATTTGGAGCTGTTTTATTAGCACGTAAATATGAAACTCTGGACCTGCTAAACAGTGACATACGAGGGTACTCTAAAAGGTTTATGGAAACATGAAATTTTTAAAAAATGGGTTTCCCAGGAACTTAGGTATTTATTTAAGGGTCAAAATGAGAGTGCAAGAGAGAACTTTCATTTGTTGGTTTACTTTCCAGCTTTCGACACAATCCGTATTTCCTGTGTTGGCAGAAATCCAATGACTTGAGCCATTACTGCATCTCCCTTCCTGAGTTTGCAGGAACCTGTAACAGGGAACTATACATCTTAATAAACTCTGGTAGTCTGGAAAACAGGTGCCTTAATTGCTGGGCCAAAAATATCTGGCTTTCTGAACTTCTTGAAGATTCCTTGTATATATTTCAGGTTCTATAGTTAGGGTTCTTTGGTTGTAAGCAACAGAGTACCACTTTGTTGTCTTGTTCACTGGTGCTTGTCACACACACAAGTATTATAGAAATAAATTTATTTCAGGCCTAGTGCAATGGCTCGGTGGTTAAATCCTTGCTTGCAACTACCGGGCGCTGGTTCATATCCTGGCTATTCCACTTTCCATCCAGCTCCCTACTTGTGGCTTGGGAAAACAGTAGAGGATGGTCCAAAGCCTTCGGACCCTGTACCTGCGTGGGAGACCCGGAAGGGCTCCTGACTCCTGGCTTCGGATTGGCTCTGTTCTGGCCATTGCAGCCACTTGGGGAGTGAACCAGTGGATGGAAGATCTTTCTGTCTCTCCTCTGTAATTCTGCCTTTCCAATGCAAAGTAAATAAATCTTAAAAGAAAATAGATTTGCTTGAAAGGACTTAATTGCATAATTGTGGGACCTGCCAAATCCAAAATCTATAGGGCGGGCCTGGAGGCTGTAAATTCACCAGCTGGAGCATACAATGACAAATTTCTTTTTCATGGATACCTCAGTTTTATTTTTATGGCCTTTCAGCTGACTGGGTGAGGCCTACTCACGTTATAGACAATGATCTTCTTTACTTAAAACCAACGGATTGTAAGTGTTAGCCACATTTTCATAATTTCACAGCAACAGTTAGGTAGAATGTGTTTGTGTGCGCACACACACACTTGTGCACAAAATTTACTGGGATCTAAAACATAGGCAGGTTGAGACATAGAATTCACCATAACAGAATTTGATAAATATTGTCCCATGAAAGATTGAATAAATGACTGGCATGGTTGATTTAAACAGAAAATTAAGTAGCAGAATTTAAGAAAAGAACAGCTAGTCTCAGGAAACCCTGAGAAGAACCACAGCATTTGCTGGAGGGTCAGGATCCAAGTAAGGAGCAGTGGCTTTAATGCATGCCCATAGGCATAATGAATTGCTTTACATTGTACAGCTTTACTTCATTCTGTTGAGGTTACAGCTTCCTGGGGAACTGAGCCTGATTGTCCTAACTTGAGTTTGGGTCACACATCTCCCTTGCATGTTGGAAGGTGGGACACCTTCCTTGACATTTCCACCAAAAAAACATTCAGAGAGCTGAGAATTGTTTTGCAACAGAGTTAGGATTTTGTTACTGAAAGAAAGAAAGAAGAGAGGCTAGAGATACAAAAGTACCAGCTGTCATTCCACATAGAAGGAGAGCAAACATAGATCAAGCCCAGATCATTTACAAGCCTTGTCAGTGACCTTGGGCCTTATCCTCTAGAAGTCATAGACTCTTTTGATCGTTTAAATTTGGGGGGGCCAGCTGCTTTCTATAGAAAAATCACACCTGTACTTAAAAAATGAAAGTTTGTTTTGTTTTGTTTTGCATAGTGTTTCAAGAGGTTTTTGTGCTTTCTAAAATATATGTTTGGTGAAGCTAGTTTCTTACCCTAAAAGGTTACAAATTCATAGGGAGAATATGGAATTTTTTAGACAAGGGATGCACAATAGTCGAGATTACTAAGTTTAAGTAAATCATTTGGCTTAATGTTAGAGGATGAATTTGAAGGATGTAAGACTGGAATCTGAAGAATAATTAGTTACCAGGGACAGGAAGTGGGCGTTGTGACACAGTAGGGTAAATCCCCAGTTGGCATACCTACATCCCATATTGAAGTGCCTAGACTTGAGATGGGTCTCTGCTTCTTACCCAGCTTCCTGTCAGTGTGCCTGGGAGACAGCAGATGGTGGCCCACACACTTGGGTTCCTGAACAGGAGGTCAGGGTGGAGTTCCTAATTCCTCTCTCTTTGACCTGGTCTAGTCGCAGCTGTTGCAGGCATTTGGAATGTGAACCAGTGAGCGAAAGAACTTTTTTTCTCTCCCTTTTTTCTCTGTCCCCACCGTTGCTCTTTCTATTGCTCTGTCTTCCAAACAAATAAATAAAACTTTAACACACACGAGAAACATACGTTTGGCAAAATTGTTAAACCCACATTCCATATAATAGTGTCTGGATGTGAATGACTGCACTTCTGATTCTTGCTTTCTGCTAATGTACATCCTGGTAGGTGCCACGTGATAGCTCCAGTACTTCCTCACTCCTGGCTCTGCCATGGCCCAGCCCCAAGTGTTGCAGGCATTTGTGGAGTGAATTTGTAGATGGAAGATTCCTATGTCTGTCTCTGTTTCTAGCTCCCTCTGTCACATACCATGTCTTCCTCGACTTCTAATTCTCCTTAATTGCCTTGATTTCTCTTGGAGAAATTGACTCAGTGAAAATAGGAATGGAAAGCATACACAATTTATTATATTTTTAAAGATTTATTTATTTTTTTTATTGGAAAGTCAGATATACAGAGAGGAGGAGAGACAGAGAGGAAGATCTTCCACCCGATGATTTACTTCCCAAGTGAGCTGCAATGGCCAGTGCTGCGCCAATCCTAAGCCAGGAGCAAGGAACTTCGTCCAGGTCTCCCACATGGTTGCAGGGCCCCAAATCTTTGGGCTGTCCTTGACTGCTTTCCCAGGCCACAAGCAGGGAGCTGGATGGGAAGTGGAGCTGCTGGGATCAGAACCGGTGCCCATATGGGATCCCGGGGCATGTTCAAGGCAGGGACTTTAGCCGCTAGGCCACCAAGCTGGGCTCAACATACACAATTTAAAGAAATATCTAGGAGATGAAATCCAAAGAACTGGCTTGGCTATCATTTATATACAGGGAGCAGTCTAAGTATGGCTTGTAGGTTTCTGGCTTTCAGAAATTACAGAGGGTAATAGTAGAAGGCAGGTGGAAGGATTGATCTTAAGTATGAGGAGGCTCAGATTCATTCTTTGAATGAGACTTGAGGGAAAAAATGTAATGACAAGGCTTGGTATATTTATCAAGAGGGAGGAGAATTAGGCAATAAATGAATCAAAGATTGATAAAAAAAATTTTTATGCACAGTACTGAGGGCCCAGGTAAGATTTTACAACAGGAGTTTATAGTAGTGATACCAATTATATAATGATTTTTTCCCCTAGCAATAAAGAGAAATACTTAGGATGTGTTCAGAGTTAATATTGTATTGGCTGATTTGCAAGTGAAACACAGCAATACACTGAGTAGATGAATGTTAGCAAAGACCAAGATGGTGATGTCATTAACTAACACAGAGGCTCTACTCTGTGCTGGGCATATGGACAAGTATACTTTGTAGATACTGACTCATTTTTTTCAAGTAGTACTAGAAGATAAGCATTGTTATACCTGTGTTGAAACTGAGGTTTAAAGGGGTTAATATTGTTTCCCAGAGCTGAGCTTCAAACCCAGACACTTAGGTTCTAGAGTCTGTGCTCCTCATTGCTAAATTCCACTGATGCTTACTCCTAGTGTGTGGGTTTAGGAGGAAAATAAGGGAAAAGTTAGGCCTGAAGAAGAAAGCATCAAAGGATTCAGCTCCCTGTTTATCACCTGGGAAAGCAGCAAGGATGGCCCAAGTCCTTAGGTCCCTGTACCCCCACTGGGGACCTGGAAGAGGCTCCAGGCTTCAGTTTGGCTCAGTACAGCCATTTGTAGCCATTTAGGAATGAACCAATGAATGGAAGAACTTTCCTTCTCTGTGTTTCCTCTCTCAAAAGTTGTCTTTCAAATAAATCCTTTTAAAAACCTAGTTATATGTAGTGTGTCTTAGGTTGTTTTTCATTCCACAGAGCTTCTGTTTAGAGTCATTTCCTTTTACATGACCCAGTTATACAAGGACACTTAATGAAAAGTTCATGGAAAATGAAAAAATAATTTATTTTGGTATAAAAATTTTTGAAATCTGTGCATTGTTTTCTCTTTAAAAAAAGGATTCATTTATTTGAAAGGTGGAGTTATAGAGTCACAGAGATAGGGAGAATCTAAAAATTCTGTGACAGACTTTTAGTCAAGTTGTTTCCTTTGTTAAAGTAGTGATCTTAAAAACTAATGACTTGGGCCCGGCAGCGTGGCCTAGCTGCTAAAGTCCTCGCCTTGAACGCACCGGGATCCTATATGGGCACCGGTTCTAATCCTGGCAGCCCCGCTTCCCATCCAGTTCTCTGCTTGTGGCCTGGGAAAGCAGTCGAGGACAGCCCAAAGCCTTGGAACTCTGCACCCATGTGGTAGACCCAGAAGAAGTTCCTGGCTCCTGGCTTCGAATTGGCGCAGCATCGGCCGTTGCGGCTCACTTGGGCAGTGAATCATCGGACGGAAGATCTTTCTCATTGTCTCTCCTCCTCTCTGTATATCTGACTTTCCAATAAAAATAAAAAAATAAATAAATAAATCGGGCCTGGTGGCATGGCCTAGCGGCTAAAGTCCTCACCTTGAACGCCCTGGGATCCCATATGGGCGCCAGTTCTGGTCCCAGCAGCTCCACTTCCCATCCAGCTCCCTGCTTGTGGCCTGGGAAAGCAGTCGAGGATGGCCCAATGCATTGGGACCCTGCGTCGGAGACCCGGAAGAGGTTCCAGGTTCCTGGCTTTGGATTGGCGCGCACCGGCCGTTGCAGCTCACTTGGGAAATAAATCATCGGACGGAAGATCTTCCTCTCTGTCTCTCCTCCTCTCTGTATATCTGACTTTGTAATAAAAATAAATAAATCTTTAAAAAAAATAAATCTTTAAAAAAAAGTATAAAACAACTAATGACTTAAAACTGCCTCTCATGGGAGAAAAAAAATCACAATGGTCTACAAAATACTCTCCTTTCCTTCTGAAGGTTTTACAGTACATTGTTGTTAACCAGTGTTTTACTATTAAGCTTAAATGGTCAATTGAGAAAAAATAGTTCTGAGACTGTTCTTCCACTACTGATTACCACTTGGGGCAGCAGGTATCAGGGATATTGTTCATTCAGCTTTCTGAGCTAACCTTACTAACTCCAGCAGCCTTATTGTTCGCTGCTTTTATGACACCTGACTGTCTCATATCTCAAACAGTAAGATGACCCAGAGTGAAACTCTCAGTGTATGTGGGCTTGCTAGGAACTATGTCAGTAATGGCAGCACCACTGGATTTAAAAATTTTAGGGTCATCTCTCCAGCTTCCTTCCAGAACAACGATCGATCTTTTCGTTTAGCTCAGCAAACTTGCAAGCAGTGTAAGCTGTGTGACCACCCAGTACGAGGGTGAATCCAGGACTGATTTAACCTAGATAGTTTAGAATGATCACCTGAGCAGTGGAGCCAGCAGCTTCAATTGGTGGGCTTTTTTTTTTTCCATTGCCAGCAGCGTTGCCAAAATGAACATCCTTGACACACACATTCTTGACATGGAAGTCTGTGTTGTCCCCAGGGAGAGCTTCATTCAGAGCTTCGTGGTGTGTTTCAATAGACTTTACTTAATTCTAGTATTGACTGGGGCAAAGGTTGCCACTATGGCAGGTTGAGAACACCAATCTTCATTCAGCCCACAAGGACAGTATCAGTACTGCCAATTTTGTAGACATCCTGTAGGGACAAATGCAAAGGTTTGTCATTTGTTCTAATTAGTGGAAGGGTGCAGTCTAGCAGTGTGGTTCTGCTGGCATTGTCATCTTTGCTGGATGACTTTCCATTCCTTGAACCAAGGCATATTAGCACTTGGCTCCAGTATGTTGTCACTGTTCCAACCAGAAATTGGCTCAAATACTACTATGTCAGGGTTGTAGCCAATTTTCTTGATGTGAGTGCTAACTTCCTTAGTGATTTCTCGGTATCTCTTTTGGCTGTAGAGTGACTCAATGGAATCCATTTTGTTAACCCCAGCAGTAAGCCAGAAGAGCATGCTTACCACTCTGTATTCTTTTTTTTTTTTTAAGGTTTATTCATTTTCAGGGGCCTGGTGGCGTGGTCTAGTGGCTAAAGTCCTCGCCTTTAACGCCCCGGGATCCCATATGGGTGCCAGTTCTAATCCGAGCAGCTCCACTTACCATCCAGCTCTCTGCTTGTGGCCTGGGAAAGCAGTTGAGGATGACCCAAAGCTTTGGGACCCTGCACCCGCGTGGGAGACCTGGAAAGAAGTTCCAGGTTCCCGGCTTCAGATAGGCACAGCACCGGCCGTTGCGGCTCACTTGGGGAGTGAACCATCGGACGGAAGATCTTCCTCTCTGTCTCTCCTCCTCTCCGTATATCTGAGTTTGTAATAAAGGATTTATTTATTTTTATTACAAAGTCAGATATACAGAGAGGAGGAGAGACAGAGGAAGATCCAAGATTTATTTATTTTTATTACAAAGTCAGATATACAGAGAGGAGGAGAGACAGAGAAGAAGATCCTCCATCCGATGGTTCACTCCCCAAGCAAGCCGCAAACGGCCGAAGCTGGGAACCAGGAACCTCTTCCGGGTCTCCGGGACCAGAACTGGCGCCCATATGGGATCCCGGGGCATTCAAGGCGAGGACTTTAGCTGCTAGGCCACCAAGCTGGGCCCACCACTCTGCATTCTTAGAGATAGCAGAGTCAAATTCCCCAAAATAGCAGCAACCATCAGGACAGCACAGCCAATCTAAGACAGGCCTGTAAGTGTGTTTTTGATAAAGTCTCTATGTCCTGTGACTTCAATGATTGTCACATAATGCTTGCTGGTCTTGAATTTCCACAGGGAGATGTGGATGGTAATACTCTTTAAGACCCAGGTGTACTGGAAAGGGTTACTTCCCATCCCAATAGCCTCTTTCTCAAATTTGTCAGTGGTTCTTGCATCAGTGCCACCACATATATAGATCAGATGACCAGTGGTGGTGCACTGGATTTGTGTGTCCCATGACAGCAGTGCTGAGAGGAGCCTTTTCATTGCCCATTGTGGCTTTGACTTAGTGGTGCTTTTCATGACACCTGTGTTCTAGTGACAGTTCCATTGCAAGAAATTCATTAACTTTGTAAAGGTCCTGTATGAATGAATTTCAGAACATTTTTGCATGAAAATTACTTTTAATTCCATAAATTCAAATTTCCATATTTTAAAGAACCTCTGGGGCCAGGCACAGTAGCCTAGCATCTAAAGTCTTCACTTTGAATGCTCCAGTTCTAATCCTGGCAGCCCCGCTTCCCATCCGGCTCTCTACGTGTGGTCTGGGAAAGTGGGTGAGGACGGCCCAAAGCCTTAGGACCCTGCACCTGCATGGGAGACCCAGAAGAAGCTCCTAGCTCCTGGCTTCAAATTGGCTCAGCTCCAGCTGTTGCAGCTGCTTGGGGACTGAACTGTTGGATGGAAGATCTTCGTCTCTGTCTCTCCTTCTCTCTGTATATCCGCCTTTCCAATAAAAATAAATGAAATAAATAAATAAATAAATAAAAAGAGCCCCTGTACTTGCCAGAATGTTGATGAAATTGCTGGCTTTTTCACGTTTGCCAAAATTGTGTACGAGTTAAGAAAAAATATATACATTCTTTTTTTTTTTTAAAGATTTATTATTATTATTGGAAAGCCGGATATACGGAGAGGAGGAGAGACAGAGAGGAAGATCTTCCATCCGATATTTCACTCCCCAAGTGAGCCGCAACGGGCCGGTGCGCGCTGATCCAAACCCGGGAACCAGGAACCTCTTCCAGGTCTCCCACACGGGTACAGGGTCCCAAAGCTTTGGGCCGTCCTCAACTGCTTTCCCAGGCCACAAGCAGAGAGCTGGATGGGAAGTGGAGCTGCTGGGATTAGAACCGGCACCCATATGGGATCCCGGGGCTTTCAAGGCGAGGACTTTAGCTGCTAGGCCACGCCGCCGGGCCAAAATATATACATTCTTTAGTACTGTTTTAGGGTCACAGAAAAATTGAAGAAAAAGGATGGAAATTTCCTCTATGCTTCCTACCATCACAATGTACAGCCTCCCCTACTATCAGCAGTTCTGGATCAGAGTGATAACTTTGTAACAATTGAGGAACATCTATCTCTCAGTAGTTTGCATTAGGGTTCACTCTTGGTATTTTATAGTCTATAGGTTTGGACAAATATGCATCCACATTACAGTATGTTATATATAGTAGTTATTTTTAATTTAAAAAATTTATTTTAAGGGTGAAAAAGCAGAGATCTTGCATATGCTTCTTCAGTCTCTTAACTGCGCACAGTAGCTGGGGCTGGACTAGGCTGAAGCTAAGCCTTGAACTCAGTCTGGATTTCCCACATGGATGGGATCAACTCAGCTAGAGCTATGGTTTGCTAGCATCCCAAGGTACATTAGCACATGGCTGGAATCTTAAATGGCTTTAAAAAGATGTATTTGTTTATTTGAAACAGTTACAGAAATAGAGGGAGAGTCAGAAGAGTCTTCCATCAGTTGGTTCACATCCCAGAAGGGTGCAAAGGCCAGCCCTGGTTCAGGCCAAAACCGGGAGCCTGAAATTCCATCTGGATCTCCCTTGTTTGTGGCAGAGACCCAAACACATGGGTTGTCTTTCACAGCTTTTCCCAAGTTGTTAGCAGAAAGATGGACTGGAAATGGAGTAGCCAGACATGAACTGGTACCCAGATAGGATGCTGGCATTGCAGGTGATGGCTTTACCTTCCCCACTACAGTACCAGCCTCTGAAAGCATAAATGAATGCAGGATTCTAACCCCAGGCACTCCACAGTGGAAGGATAGTATCCAAGTGGCCATTTACCCACTGTGCCATATGCCCACCCACAGGGTAATTATGCTGCCATAAAAAGCCTCTTCACTTTTGTAAGATTAAGCAGTTTGCCACATTGTATTAGTAAATTTTTAATCTTTTCAGACTTTTTTGAAAATATGTTTGAAAGGGAGAGACAGAGCAGCTGGGGTTGGGCCAGATAATGGGAGGGGAAGAAAAGGGAAAGAATCTCTATACCTATAAAACTGTATCATGGAAAATAACAAAAATACTTTAAAAGTTTTTTTAAAGGGCCAACTTGGGTTGAACCAGTCTGAAATTAGGAGTCAAGAACTTAGTTTTTGATCAAGGCTCCCTCTTAGGTGCCAGAAATACAACTACTTGAGTCACCTACTTCTTGCCTCCCTGGTTGCATATTAGCAGGAATTGTGAGCCAAGCAGGGATTCCTGGACTCTTTGATATGCATTGCTGGCATCCCAAGTAGCCTCTACACTGGTTTGCCTAACCCCTGCTGCTGTCATTTTAATCTTGTGGCATTGGTGTTTAGAAATATTTGATTCAGGAATATATTTTCAAAATATGTCTGATGCCAGAAAGTTAAATTTGTAAATTAATTAACTCTAAATGTAGTTTTGATTCAGAGAGCATTATGAAAGATATCTTCTCTGATTCTTACAATTTTCTTAGACTGCTCAATTTTAATAGAAAAATGATTATTTTTAGTAATCATTCACAGAACTCTAGACTGCATTACACTGGGTGAAAAACATTTTTTTTAAATTGAGGATATTCTTCGCAATAAGTTCAATTTGGGGTGAGTGTTGTGATACAGCAGCTTAAGTCACCATTTGGAATATTCGTATTTCATATCAGAGTACCTTGGGATCAAGTTCCACCCCTGTTTTTAACCTAGCTTCCTGCTGATATGTTTATGTACCCCAGGGCAGTAGATGGTCAGCCCAAGGCTTTATACCAGCCACCATGGCTTCAGCATGGTCCAGCCCCAGCTGTTGGCAGGCATCAGGGTAGTGAAACAGCAGGTAAAACAATCTGTTTCTTTCTTTGTCTTAGCTACCTCTTTTCTCTCCTCCATTTCCTTCCCCTTTTCAAATAGAAGGGGTGTGTGTGTGTGTGTGTGTAAGAGTTTAAGTGTTTTAGAGTCCCTGCTGTTGTGTCACTGGCCATATGCAAATCTCTTAAGAGAATACAAAATAGTCCTTACCTCACTTTCAGTAAACTATGAGTTGACAGGGGAAGTAAAGCAAATGATGAAATGTGAGAGGTCGCCAAACAGAATTGAGATCTATTTTGCATGACTCAAACTAAGAAAGGATTTTGTTTTTTAAATTGCTGTTGTTTTAAGAAGAAACAAACAGCAAAGAATAATGTACAGCATAAACCATAAGTGATTCATGAAATATATGGTTCTTTATAGAAAATACTGACTTCTGGTTTGAATAAATCATGGCTGCTCTGTGTCTGATCAAGTTGCCTACTAATGTGCTTAGGAAAACAGAATATGGCCCAATTACTTAGTCTTCTGCTTGCCCTGTGGCGGATCAAGATGAAACTCCTTGCTCTTGCCTTTGCCTGGCCCATCCCTGACTATTAACAGCTATTTGAGGAGTGAACCAGTGAGCCTGCCTTTCAAGTAAATACTATCTTAAAAAAAATCTTAAAAATTGAGTTACAGAAGCTGAACAGAAGTGGCCACTTATTACATGATTCCAGATATTCTGAAGTAACCACAAAAGGCATATCTGTAGAAAGAAAGATTAATGGTTGCTAGAAGCTATGGGAAGAAAAAAATAGAGAGCAACTGGTAATGAATACAGGGTTGTTTCTTAGAGTGATAAATGTTCTGGAATTGGATAGTAGTTATACAACTTTGAATATAATTTTTCAGATTGCTAAATTGTATGCCGCAAAATGGTAGGTCTTATAGTATATGAGTTGTATCACAACCAAATAAGATGTAACCACAGATTAGGATATTTTAAAAAAAGAAGAAGAAATGAGAGAGGTGGTCAAGGAAAGAGGTCTGTAGGCATGAATGAATGGATATGACTTTGAAGTTTGTACCTTGAGAGGTACTTCAAAGAGCATAGAGGATTTCAGTAGATAAAGGAAGTGATTATGCCATTACAAATTGTAGGAACAAAAATAACCCAAAGTACTGGTATTTGACGAAAGAGATGTGGCAAATAAGATTTTCATTTTGTCTTTCCCTACACCCAAGTCTTCTAACTGTAAGTGTCAGAGGCCAGCACATGAATATAGATGTTCTGAATACAAGTTAATGTAGTTGCCTTTATCAGCCTTTACTGTGCAGGTATGCTTCATCATTAAACTTAATTTTTTAAAAATACATGAAGTAACTATTTGAAAGGTAGATTTTATGGAGAAAGTCTTCCATCTGATAGCTCACTCCCCAAATAGCACAATGACCAGAGATGAGCCAGTCCTAAGGTTGGAGCCTGGAGCTTCTTCCAGTCTCTCACATGATTGTAGTGTCCCACGAACTTCAGCCATTGTTGCTGCTTTCCTAAGCCACAGGCGGAGAACTGGATCAGAAGTGGAGCAGTTGGGGTATGAACCAGCATCCACATGGAATGCAAGCACCACAGGGCAGAGGATTAGGTTGCTGTACATACCCCCAAATGAAGATTTCTTAACCTTCTGAATTTTGATATAAGACCATACCATAGGCCAGACAGATATTAATAGCAGAAGAGGCTGGCTTCCTTAAAACAGTTTCCATTTGTAAAGTCAGTCACTTGGCGCCCTGTATGGTAGCTAATGACTAAAGTCCTCACCTTGCATTCACCAGGATCCCATATGGGTGCCAGTTTGTGTCTTGAATGTTCCGCTTCCCATCCAGCTCCCTGCTTGTGACCTGAGAAAGTAGTAGAGGATCCCCCAAAGTCTTGGGCCCTTGCACCTGCGTGGGAGACCTGGAAGAAGCTCTTGACTCCTGGTTTCACGTTGGCTCTGTTCTGGCCATTGTAGCTGCTTGGGAATGAACCAGTGAATGGAAGATCCTTTTCTCCGTCTCTCCTTCTCTCTGTAATTCTGACTGCCCAATAAAAATAAATAAATAAATCTTTGGAAAAGGGTCCATCATTTGCTTTACCAAAAAATAGATCTCCGCCACAAAAAGAAAGCAAACAAAACCATTTCAACTTCATCAGTTAATCTTAGAAACCTAATGGAAGATGGAAAGTCTGTTGATGTGATTAAAGAAAACATTTAATTTGAAGGCTTGTGCTATTAGAGATATGGTGAAATGTAACCCACATGTTTCTGAGAGGAATGTAAGTTGATAAGACTATTGATCTGCGTGAGGAACCGTAAAAGTATTCATAACCTTTTATTTAGTAGTTAGTATTTCATCTGAGAATGTAACCCAACAGAAAACAGCAATAATTAGGAAATTATGAACCAATATATTTTAGAGCACAATCTATAATGAACAACATTTTGATACACCTATCAAAAATGGTTACATTATTATACATTTGTTGAAATATATTAACTTATGAAGAATTTCAGTGACCTTGGAAAAAGATAATAAGGTAACATTCCAAGAGGAGAAAACCAAGATTCAAAATACTGTTGTGTTACACAGTAAATTTAGTAAAGAATAGTCTATTCTAGACAAGTGTTCCTTGAGTAGCTCTTCAGTGTTTTATATAGTGAGTTCCTTCTGGCTGTACAAATAAATAAGACTGCATTTGAAACTGAAATTCCCCTTTCCTTTGTAGTGGTGACCACCTCATTTCTCCTTTTCTTCTTTTAGCACACTCCTCCACAACATTTTTCTATAACCCTGCCGTTTCTCACCTCCCAGTTGTTCCTGAGCCTAATTAGGCTTTTGTCTCTGAGTTATTCAGCTGAAATTAGTTTATCAAGTCTCCAGTGACCTCCAGTGGGAGGCCTCAGTCCTCTAGCTGGTCAGTAGCATTTGATAGTTGCTCTCTTCCTATTCTTTGACGTATTATCTTCTGACCATATTCTGAGAAAGCATACATATGGTCTTCGTTCTACCTCATTGTTTCTCTTCACCTTCCTTTGATAATTCCTCTGCCTATATTTGTTTAATATGGTAAACTGCATTGTATTTTTAAATTATTGCCATAAAATGCATACAACCCAGAATTTATCTATTATAATTATTTTAAAGTATGATTCAATCATTTAAGTATGTACAAACATCACCAACCTGCAATTTCAGAGAAACTTTACCTTGCCTCACTGGATCTCTGTCCCCGTTAGCCAGTAATCCATCCCTTCCTGTCACCAACCCTTTGGCAAGCCATCTTTCTACCTTCTGTTTGTATGGGTTTGACTACTGTATATATCTCACATAAGTAGAATCATGCATTATTTGTCCTTTTGTGGCTTATTTCACTCAGCATGTCCTCAGGGTTCATCCAAAGTATGGTGTTTCTCATACTTCTCTTCTTTTAATGACTGAATGATTTTCCATTGTGCAACTGTTCTCGGGCTTAACAATGGGTCAACTTAGTGATTTTTTTTTTTTAATGAGTATACAAGTAATATACATTGAGTAGAAACCATACTTTGAATTTTGAATTTTGGTCTTTTCCTTGACAATAGCTATAGCACAATACTCTTGTCAGTAGCTTCCAAACAGCTGGTACTGGGGTACTAGTGCCTTTTTGGCATGATCCAGACCTGGCTGCTGCAGACATTTGAGAGTGAACCAGTAGGTGGAAGTGCTCTTTCCTTCTGTACCTATTGCTCTGGTTTTCACATGAATAAATACATCTTTTAAAAAACTTGTTGCAGGTTTTCATCTTTACAATGGGTTAATGGTGTAGAGGTTGTATTGCAGTCCTGCAAGGTAAAGTTAGAGAAAAATATCTCTGTGGAAATACTTCGAAGTTTCAGAATTGATAATTTAATAAATCTAGTCATTTTATATCTTTTAAAGAAAGAAATGTTTTGGCTAGTATTAGTCACTTAAGATTTTTCTTCATAGTTAGCAAATGTCTGGTTTGCTTATGATGACAGTAATTACCGAAAATTATTCATTTTACCAAGTAGATAGTAATGTGAGGAGCATTCCCTTTTCCACTGCTTTTCATTCATGATGCACTTTTTCGTGACTTACTATGTTGCTAAAACAAGATACCTTGTTCATTGTTTTTTGACAGCTCAAGGATCCCAGGGCACATGTCATCCCCAAAAGCAGAGGACAGGCTATTTTTTTCTATTTTTGGATACACACTGTTCTACTCTCTCTTCTGTTAATTAGAGGCGTTCTCAGTAATTAGCACTGGAGGAAATGTTATAGCCAGCCTTACTGCATGATAAAAAACCGTTACTTCTCTCTTTCTCTCTTTCATTTTACTATGACGATTGTTTTACTTTAGTAACAATTTAGAAAGCTTACTATTTTATCATGAAAGAAGTATTTTGATAAGATTTATTTTGTTTGAAAGGCTTAGAGAGGCAGCAGTGGCCTGCTAAAGCCAGGATACTGGAATCCCTTTCGAAGTATCCCTGTGGGTGCTAGGTACCCAAGCACTGGACCATCTTGCGCTGCTTCTCAGTCACATTGGCAGGGAGCCGGATCGGAAGGGCAGCAGCTAGGGCTAGAGCTGGCATCTGGCTTAACTTAAGCCTTGAGAAGAGTTTTTGTTTCTTTGTATTTTTTTTTTTCTTTGTATTTTTTAAATATGCATTACTCCAAAGAGAAAATTACTGGCCTGATGATAAATTATGTTACATATAACCATGATCATTGACATTTAAACTGAAATCATCAGTAAAATAAATGTATTTTAAATATTTTGAGATAAAATGTAAAGGAAATTATATAATCTGTTAAAGATTTTTTTTTTGAATCTCCTAGACAGTGTAAGTATTTTTGAGATTGTCAACAGTTTGTTCATGTTATGAAAGTTCCTGGTAGGGAACTTGAGTTATTTGACCAAAATGTATACTTTTTAGTTATATTCAAGAAAACTATCAGAATGATGAATCTTAAGTTGAGTGTTTGTGTTAATAACCAAAATTGTCATTTGATATCATTTGTATGATTCTGTTGTCAACACTCAACCATACCTCATTTATTTATTGGTTTCTATACCTAAGGAATAGAATTCTTCAACATTTATCTTAATTTTTTGGTAAGGAACTAGGTAAGAAAGAGAGAACCCCTTGGCTTAATATATTACAGTGATCAGATAAGGAATTTAAAATGAGCGTATGTTAGTAAAAAGGGGATGAAAATATAAGAATGGAGGTTTGCATTCTGTGTTGTAGCCAGTAAAGCCACTCTGCACAAAACCAACTTCCAGTCTAGTTACGAATTCCTGTCCTGTTTGTTTCACTTCTGATCCAACTGCTGATGGCCTGGAAAGAGCTGTTGATGGTGCCTTCTACCATCCACGTGGGAGAACTGGATGAAACTCCTGGCATCAGCATGGCCCACCTTTGGTTATGTGACCCAGTGCATGAAAGATCCTACTCCTGCCCCCAACTCTCTAAGATAAATAGAAATAACTTATATATGTACATGTGTGTACATACATGTGTGTTTATATATATATAAAGGATTATGAGAGCCAACATTATGTATTGCTTTCTATGAACCTTATATGAATTCAGTTAATTCTCAGTGATCCTGTGAAGGATTTATAATTTTCATTTTTTTAAAAATGCCCATTTTATTTTTTATTTGAAAGGCAGTTACAGAAAGCAGAGACAGACGTTTCATCCACTGGTTGACTTCCCAAAAGGCCATGGTGGCTGGAGCTGAGCCAATCCGAAGCCAAGAGGCAGGAGCCTTCTTCTGGTCTCCCACATGAGTGTAGGGGCCCAAGGATTTGAGCCATCCTCCACTGTGTCCCAGGCCATTAGCAGGGAGCTGAGTAGAAGGGATCAGTCAGGACGTGAACCCATACCCATATTGGTTGCTGATGTTACAAGTGGAAGTTTATCCTACTATATCATGCAGCGGGCCCGTTATTTCCATTTTACAAGTGAAGAAACTGAAGCACGGTGGCTGGTGATGTATTGGGTTAAGCTGTTGCCTGCAGCATCTCAAGTCCCAGCTGCCTCGCTTCTGATCCAACTCACTACTAATACTTTTGGGAAAAGAGCAGAAGATGATTCAAGTGTTTGGATCTCTGCCACGCATGTGTGACATCCAAATAAAGTTCCAGTCAGACTGACGCAGTCCTGGTTATTGCAGCCATTTGGGGAGTGAATCAGTGGATGGATGATACTTGTTTCTTTCTCTCCCTCTCTCTCTTCTATCTCTTTTTTTCCCTCTCTTTCTCCCCTTTCAAATAAACAACTAAATCTTTAAAAAACAAAAACAAAAAACCTAAGAAAAGGAAACAGATACAGGATACAGAAGTAATTTGACAGGATTAGTAGGTGGTAGAGCCAGAATCCTAGCTAGGAAATAAGGATCCTAAATTAAGGCTTTAAACCATTTTACTGTACTGCTTATGAAAAAGAATGAGATTAAAAAATTACAGTTAGGTCTGGGGTGGGTGGAGGGGGAACGTCTAGAAATACAGCTTGTTAAAAATGTAAAGGTGGGCCCGGCGGCGTGGCCTAGCGGCTAAAGTCCTTGCCTTGAAAGCCCCAGGATCCCATATGGGCGCCGGTTCTAATCCCGGCAGCTCCACTTCCCATCCAGCTCCCTGCTTGTGGCCTGGGAAAGCAGTTGAGGACAGCCCAAAGATTTGGGACCCTGCACCTGCGTGGGAGACCCGGAGGAGGTTCCTGGTTCCCGGGTTTGGATCAGCGCGCACTGGCCCGTTGCGGCTCACTTGGGGAGTGAATCATCAGACGGAAGATCTTCCTCTCTGTCTCTCCTCCTCTCTGTATATCTGGCTGTAATAAAATAAATAAATCTTTAAAAAAAAAAAAGAACAGATTATACCAGAGAATTAGTGAATTGGAACATTACTGGAAAAACAAGTTAATTAAATTAATGAAGAGGCAAGGGTGAGAATTTAAGAGAAAAAAAGGAGAAAACTAGAATAATTATAGCAGGAATTGCTGGTTCTCTGTGAACATAAATTAGAAGCCAGAGACATTTCCCTGACTCCCATGTTTCCTCTTCTGGCCCTCCCCCTCCCTGAACATGGACCATGTATGTCTCTGAGCTCCTTGCCCTTTAAATAAACTCTATAAATTTTTTAAAAATTACTGTTTTTCCCTGATACCTCTTTTTTTTCTTTCTCTCTCTCTCTCTGTCTTTTAAAGAAGTAATAGATGCATTTTTTGGATGCTTTATTACTTGGCAGAGTCTTCCATTTCAGTACCTTACTGATAGGTTTGACTGTGCTGACAAGGATTTGGCTACTTGGGAGCAACTCCAAACTATATGTGCAGACTATAGGTCATGCCTATCGGAGAAAAGAGATGTGTCTTTTCCTTCGTTTTTCTTCTTTGCTGTGACCTGGGATGTGTACATGATGGGCATCTTTTGTTGTTTGTGTTGAAGATGGAAATATTCTCAGGATGACAGAGTAGTAAGATGTAAGAACTTGGCTCTCAATTGCTAAGCTCTCAAACAAGCTCTGAGCTGTCTGCTCCAACTGTCAAAAGATAGGAAAAGTAAATTTAAATATTGGTTAAGCCACTGTATGTTTCTTTTTTTTTTTTTTTTTTTTTTAGAAGGTTAACGGCCCCTGATTTATTAGTATGGAACCTGTAAATGAGTGTTTTTTTTTTTTATAATCTATTTTATTGTGTTGTTGTTGACAATCTTTACATAGTTAATTACAGTTAAAGAAAGAAAAAGAAAAAAAAAAGGTTCAGGGGGATAGGGAAGTGGGTAATACTATTATGTCCATAATGTTTCCATCTTGTATCTGAGGTAAAGGGGGATATTGAGGGAGAAGCCCCACCCGGTTTCCCGCCCACCCTGAGTCCCGGATGTGGGACATGCTCTGAGATATGTGCTCGAGTGGTGTTAATAGTTCTCCAGTTATGAATCGCTGCCAGTTTTGCTCGATGAGGTGGTCCACTGATTGATATGGTCCATCATAAAGTCTCTGTTTGCCCCATTTTTCGCTGCCAACATATAGCTGAGATGAATGATTGATCTGCTCTGTCTTCTGTCTTTTCTTGATTAGAGTTCTGAGTCCAGCAGTTTGATTGGGGAGATCTCCAAAGAAACTTTGAGGTATTCCCAGACTAGTTTCTTGCATGTTCTAGCAAGCACAGGGCCCAGCACAGTCCATCACCCTGATCAGCTGGTGGTTGCAATTGCTGGGTTGGTTCTGTTTTCAGTCCCAAGTTGCACTGGAACCAATGGGTGTTGCAGTCCAGTCTGGTTCTGCCCAGCATGTACTCGACCCTCACACTAACCAGTGGGAGCTGCAGCCTAGTTGGGGCAACCCACAATAACCCACACCAGGCCCTCCCCCTACCCTGATTTGCCAGTATGTGTAGCAGAAGACCAGTCTGTCCCCCATCCCATTTGGCTCTGGCACTTGTCAATGGGTATTAAAGCTTAGTTCTATCTAACCAACTCAACCATCCAGCCCTCACGGGTGTTGTTGAGTGCCTCTCTATCTAGCCATCCCAGCCCCCATCCTAGTTTTCATGCCCTCCCACGGGACTAGTGACCCAAGAAGGGGGAACCCACTTTTTCCCTCCCAGGTCTCTCTGTCCCGGTTTATGCACTCTTTAGGTGGTTCTGTGATTTGACTTGACAGAATTAGTCCCCAATGCCAGCTTCTGCGGCTATGCCCAAACATCCCTCACCCACTCTAATTTATGCTTGCACCAGCAGGAATAATCAGCCCAGCCTGGCTTTTCCCTGATCTATTCCTCATGCAGCGCACAGGTGTTGTAGCCTTGCATAGTCTAGTCTGTCTCTAACCCAGCCCACGCTCTCCAGTGGGAGTAGCTGTCCGGCGAGGGGACCAGCCCCTTAATCCCCCCACCAGTTCTGCCCCTCCCTTCCTTCCTGGATCTCACGTGTGCTGGTTGGGTGCTGCATTCATATCCAGTACAGGCAACCACGCCCTGGGATTCCATAATGTGTACTGGTTTTGTCGCGACCAAACCCGGCTCATCCCACACTCTGATCTGGTGATCGGATTTGCCAGTGGGTGATATGGACTGATTCAGCCTGGTCTGCTCCTGACCCATGCTGAATGTGTGCCAGTGGGAAACTTTCCATGGCCTCTTCTGGACTGTTTCCTATCATGCTTCTTGCGCTTACCTGCAGGGACTGTGTCCTGCCAGAGGAGTTGCCCAGGCTCCTCCATCAGAACCCCTCCCAGTGGCAGGTTTTGCGCATGCCAGGGGGTCCTTCAGCCAACCCAACTCAGTTCACCTCCTGTCCTAGCAGGAACTAAGCCACTGTATGTTTCACATTTTAATAGCCTTGGTTGCATCCTAATAAAAGTTAATCTAATGGTTGCCGATCAAAAATCCAGATGTGAAGTCAAGTAGATTACAATCACCAGTTTGCCAAACTGCAACAGGTCTTTGCAGTTGGCTTTGTTTTGGGGTAGGCATCCTGGCTTTATTCCCAGTTCCAGCTTCCCATTAATACACAGCCTGGGAAGCAGCAAATGGTGGCTCAGTTAGTTGGGTACCTGCCACCTACATGTGAGATCCAGGTTGATGGCTCTCATCCTGTCTTAAGCCTGACCCAGCCCCAGCTGCTGCTGGCATTTGGGAAGTGAGCCAGTAGATGGGAGAATCTCTTTGCCTTTCACATAGCTGAGAAAATTATTGGTTAGTTAAAAAACAAAAGAAGAAGAAGTAGCAGTAGTTGTATGTAGAAGCAGAATTATTAATTCTGATCAGGATACATAAAAGTCTAAACCTAAACACTATAAATTTGTATACAATCAACGGTCTCAAAAAAGGATTACTTCCAAAAGGTCTGCAAATTAGGATTATGCCAATAACTGATTTACTGAAAGGAAAATAGAAGCGCAAAGAAAATAGAATAGTAACTACAGTATACTGAGAGTAACTAGTAAAACTAAAATGTTTTCTAAGATTGAAGGTAACAGTTTTCAGGCAAATGAAAACTTGAAGGTCTTACCATTAATTGGACATCACTAAGAAACCCCCCCCCAAAAAAAAAATATATCCTTTAAATAAAAGGAAAGTGATTCCTAGTGGGAATTCTGAGACACTAATTGGTAAGCAAACAGGCAGAACTCATTGGATCAGATATCCAATTTAAGATGGAAAAGTAAGCACAGCAAGCTGAAGAAAGAAAATAAACATGAAAGTAGAAGTTAATTATAGACAAATACAGTAGACCTACAGAAAAACAACAAAGCCAAAGTTGGTTCTTAGAAAAAGACTAAGAAAATTAACAATCCTGGTAAAATTGACCAACATGAAAAAAGAAAATGTAGAAATCTTCCAAATGAAAAAGGAGGTATAAAGATACTACAAAAATTGTTAAAAACCAAAGTGCACAGAGTACCATTCATGTAATAGTAATTTTAAGAAGTAAATTATAAAATCTCATGTGATAGTACTATATTGTGTAGTTCAAAACCACTTGTCAAACTTCCCTAAAGTTTTACTCCTGAATAAGAAATAGGGCTGAATTAACTATTATAATTCTTTTCTTAAATATTTGGAGATTTCCAAGATGACATGAGTGGGATAGCTGTCTTAATCCTACTTTACTAAACATTTTGCTAACGATTTATTGACATTTATAGTTAGAGGAATATATTTTAAATGAAAGAATTTGTGTTCCTGTTTAATACATAAGGAGGAAGCAAACCTGAGCATTATGAAAACCTTGAACTTTTGAAAGTGTGTTGGGCCTGGCACGATGGCTCAGTGACTAAATCCTTGCCTTAAATGCACTGGGAACCCATATGGGCATTGGTTCCCATCCAGCTCCCTGCATGTGGCATGGGAAGACAAAGGGGAGTGGCCCAGGACCTTGGGACCCTGCACCTGCTTGGGGAACCCAGAGGAAGCTCCTGGCTCCTGACTTTGGATCAGCTCAGCTCCAGCCATTGCAACCACTTATGGAGTGGGCTAACAGGTGGAGAATCTTTCTCTCTCTGTCTCCTTCTGCTTTCCAATAAAAATGAGTAGATCTTAGAGAGAAAGAAAAGAAAGCACATTTAAATGTTATTAATAGCTTTTTGTGGTTGTACCAAAAAAAAATTATGGCACAATACTAATGATCTATAATTTAGTGTTTTCTTTCTCTTAAAAATGCACTATCTACAGCTCTGTGTTACATATTCAGACTATTGATCTGAACTGAGTGGTGTGCGTAAGGATACTCCAGAAATCACAGAGCAGCACATTTTCTATAGACTTGTAGCAGATAACAGTAAAGGTTGAATATCCTCAACTCAGAAAACCTGCAGTGTTCCAAAATCAGAATCTTTTGGAACACCAACCTGATGTTCAGAAGGTTTTAGGTTTTGGAGCATTTATGGTTTCAAATTTTTGGATTAGGAGTACTCCACTAATGAAGTGTTTTAGGTTTTTTCATCTCCAAAATGTGGAGCTTCTGGTCCTGATCATTTCAAATAAGAGCTACTAGTTTATAGCAGAGATAGGTACCTTATAGCACACCTAAACCGATTCGTGAGAACGGCTTTAAATGTACAGCCATTTTCAGGCCCAGAGGACAACTGAAACAGATTTCAGCAAGCTCCAGGAAGGATCTAGACATTGGACCTGGGGAAAGGGTTGAAGGGAGTGAAACTGATAGATTATTTGGAAAGCTTGGCTAGATGGAAAGTATCAATAATTCCAAAAAAAATTATAAATAACATGAAAAGGGAAATGGAATCATATGCCTATATTGTCACAATTTATTGTTTGTTTTTATTTGTTTGAAAGAGTGAGAGATTTTCCATATTCGGTTCAGTCTCCAAATCCCAGGACCAGTAGGGCCTGAACCAGATCAAAGATAGTCTGAAACTCAACCTGGGTTCCCCTTATGGGTTACAGAGGTTCAAAAATTTCAATCATCAGGGCCCAGCGGCGTGGCCTAGCGGCTAAAGTCCTCACCTTGAATGGCCCGGGATCCCATATGGGCGCCGGTTCTAATCCTGGCAGCTCCACTTCCCATCCAGCTCCCTGCTTGTGGCCTGGGAAAGCAGTTGAGGACGGCCCAAAGCCTTGGGACCCTGCACCCATGTGGGAGACCTGGAAGAGGTTCCTGGTTCCCGGCTTCAGATCGGCGCAGCACCAGCCGTTGCAGCTCACTTGGGTAGTGAAACATCGGACGGAAGATCTTCCTCTCTGTCTCTCCTCTCTGTATATCTGACTTTGTAATAAAAATAAATAAATCTTTAAAAAAAATTTTCAATCATCACTTGTTGCCATCCAGGGTGTGTATTAGCAGGAAGCTGGATCAGAAGTGGGGGCAGGGGGCTGGCACAGTGGGTAGGACAGGTTAGCCCACTGTCTGCAGTGCCAGCATCCTGTGTGGGCACCAATTTGGGACTTGGCTGCTCTACTTCCAGTCTAGCTGTTTGCTAATATATCTGGGAAAACGGCACAGGATGGCTCAAGCACCTAACCCCTACACCCATATGTAAGACCCGGAAGAAGCTCCTGGCCCTCTCTTCCTCATGGCCCAGCCTGGTTGTTGCAGTCTCTTCCTCTCTCAGTAACTCCTGCCTTTCAAATAAATAAATCTTGTCTTTTAAAGATTTATTTTATTTGAAAGTAAGAATTACAAGGAGAGAAGAGACAGAGTGAGAGATCTTCTGTACCCTGTTTCACTCCCCAAATGGCCCTTATGGTCAGAGATAGGCAGGTTTGAAGTTGGCAGCCAAGAGCTTCTTCCAGACCTCCCATATAAGGGAGACTTGGGCCATCTTCTGCTGCTTTCTCAAGACATTGCCAGTGAGCTGGATCAGAAGTAGAGCAGTCAGAACATGAATTGGCATCCTTACAGGATGCCAGCATCACAGGCAGATTAGTGTGTTTCAACACCACACCAGCTCCAAAATAATTCTTTAAAAAAAAAAAAACAGAAATGGAGGCAGGTCTCAAGCCCAGGCACTCTGATAGGGTATGTGAGTGCATCAAGAAGTGTGTTACCTGGGCCCGGCAGCGTGGCCTAGCGGCTAAAGTCCTCGCCTTGAACGCCCCGGGATCCCATATGGGCGCTGGTTCTAATCCTGGCAGCTCCACTTCCCATCCAGCTCTCTGCTTGTGGCCTGGGAAAGCAGTTGAGGACGGCCCAGAGCACTGGGACCCTGCACCCGTGTGGAAGACCTGGAAGAGGTTCCTGGTTCCCGGCTTCGGACCGGCGTGCATCGGCCCGTTGCGGCTCACTTGGGGAGTGAATCATCAGACGGAAGATCTTCCTCTCTGTCTCTCCTCCTCTCTGTATATCTGACTGTAATAAAATAAATAAATCTTTAAAAAAAAAAAAAAGAAAGAAGTGTCTTACCTGCTGAATCAAGCACCCGCTCCAGAAATGTAATCTTTTTTTCTCTATATTTTTATTTTGTTGATAATCTTTTTTTTTAATTATTTATTATCTAACTTCAGTAATTACATTGTATTATGTGACACAATTACATAGATACTTGGGTTCTCCCCACCCCTCCCCAAACCCTCCCACCATGGTGGATTCCTCCACCTAGTTGCATAACCACAGCTCAAGTTCAGTTGAGATTCCCCCATTGCAAGCGTATACCAAAGATAGAGTCCAGCATCTTATTGTCCAGTCAAGTTCTTTGTTGATAATCTTTACATAATTTATTAGGATGCAAAGGGTCAAGGGCTACAGGAAAGTGGGTAAGACCATTGTTACCACATTCTCTTTTTTCCTTCTTGTATCTAGGGGAAGGGGAGAGATAAGGAGAAAAGCCACATCCAGCCTCCCAACCATCAAGGGTTCCCAATGTGGGACATGCTCTGAGGGCTCCGCTCAAGTGGTTTTGATAGAACAGCAGTTCTGAATTCCTGCCAATATCGCCACTCTAAGCATGATGAAATCTCCAGACTCCACTGGCTGACATTGTTCACCTTAGAGTCTCCATTTGCCTAGATTTTCACTGCCAACCCTTGGCTGGGGTAGTTGATCTTTTGTTCTGCTGTCCTCTGTTCTGGTACCAGGTGTCCTCTGCAGCTCCAGTGTACTGCCATATCCTCTATGTGCAACTGGCCATGCTGTCCAATGTTTTGTTAATATACTACATTGCTCTGTGGTTAAGGGAGTCAAAATTTCATCTGACATGCCAGCAGTATCTGAAAACCACAAATGAAAAGATAAGTGTAAATATTATTTAGTAATATCTAGGGACATACTAAAGAATCAGCTGGAATTTAAAGTGGCTAATATAGATCAAAGAGATACTGTAATTGCTCTTTTTGTTGTTATAAGTCTTTTAGTAATACTTCCTAATGGTGCTAATCAAGCATGTATTTTAAGAGAATAAAAGAGAACTGAAGCTTTTTCAGTAGACCAAAATGATAGCATAATTTGAAACTCTGTGAACATTGTTTGAAAAAGAAGACTGCTTGTTAAAAAGGAAAATAATCAGGGGAAGGTAGCTATCTTCAGTTCTCTACTCCATTTATATCAGTGGTCAAGTGGCCTACAAAGAAACTGTGTAAGTGGCCACTACAAAGACACAGAACAATGTAAAAAGTTTTAAAAACGAAATGACTCAGGGATGAAATGGGTTTTTTAATGAGTTCATGGGACTAGATGACAGTGTCTAAAGAGATTTTTGGAGACTGACACAAAGCAAGGGTTGGTGTTGTAGCATGTGCGCTAAGCCATCACTTGTGGTGGCCAGCATCCCATATCATAGTACAGGTTCCAGTTCCAACTGTTTGCTTTCTGTCTAGCTCCCTGCTAATGCTCTGGAAATAGCAGAGAATGGTCCATGTGCTTTGGACCCCTGTGTTTACTCTGTGTGTGTGTGTGTGTCCGTGTCCATCCCTTTGTAATTCCCTTTCAAATAAAAAAAAAAATCTCAAAATTTGTGTGTGTATTCTCTTAACTCATGATATTGGTTTAACTGGATCTTGGGGCCCAGTGCAGTAGCCTAGTGACTGAAGTCCTCACCTTGCGCGCACTGGGATCCCATATGGGTGCCAGTTTGTGTCCTGGCTTTTCTGCTTCCCATCCTTCTCCCTGTTTGTGTCCTGGGAATGGCCTGGGGCCTTCGGACCCTGAGCCTATGTAGGGGACCTAGAGGAAGCTCCTGGATCCTGGCTCCTGGCTCCTGGTTTCAAATCGGCTCAGCTCTGGCCATTGCGGCTGCTTTGGGAGTGAACCAGCAGGTGGAATATCTTTCTGTCTCTCCACCTCTCTGTATGTCTTTCTCTCCAATAAAAATAAATGAATCTTTAAAAAAATAACTGGATCTTCAGCTGTGTGTCCTTTTATCTTCAGCACATCTACTAACCTCTTATATATTTTTTAAGATTTAAGTATAACAGCTACTTACTTAGCAGTTGCATTGTGTTAGGTGTTATAAGGATTCTAGACATGTGTATGTGTATGGAAGGATTGTATAAGTTATATGCAAACACTGTATCATTTTATATAAGGGACTTGAGCATCCAGGATTATTTTTTAAGGTATATACATATATATGTGTGTGTGTGTGTATGTATGTGTGTATATATATGGTATATGTATTTATATATATAAACATATATGCATACATGTACGCACACATATTTGTACGTATGTTTGGGCTTGTCTAAGCCCTAGCCCTAAGGAATGAACCAATCTATGAATGAGAGATCTCTGTAAAACCATTTTCAAATAAAATAAAACTGTGTTTCTTTAAAGAAAAGAAAGCTGGGAGTCTATCAATAGTGATTGTAATTTAAAAACAAGAATTAGAAACTTCCTTTGGTGTTCTTCAATGAAAAAATATTTTCTCTACTATTTTTTAAGACTTACCTATTTATTTGAAAGGTAGAGTTACAGAGAAAGAAAAGGAGAGATAGAGAAATCGTCCATCAACTGGGTCACTCCCCAAATAGGTATAGGGCTGGCCAAAGCCAGGAACCAGGAGCCAGCAGCTTCTTCCAGGTGTCCCGTTTGGGCAGCAGGCGCCCAAGGTCTTGAGCCATCTTCCATTGAGTTTCTCAGGCTGCTAGGCAGACTGGATTGGAAATGGAGCAGCCAGGATACCAACCAGTACCCATATGGGAAGCCAGCACCACAGGCAGCAGCTTTACCCTCTATGTCAGCTTTACCCAGCCAGGATTTCTTGTCACAGTTAAATTTCCTTTAATAAATAGATTTTTATAGGTTCAATGTACAGAAGAAATTTCTGTATTGTAATTAATTATTTTGTATATTTTAAAATATAGAAACAACAAGTCAGGATAATTTAACAAAGGCATTGTCATATTATTCTATGAAAGTTACAAGTGATCATGCTGAAGGAAGAAATTTAAAAATTGTTACAACTTGTAATCCCTTGGCACAAATATCAATTCGGCTTTGACGCACCATGCCGGATTAGACCACAGCACAGTTTGGTGCTCCGGAGGACCAGGATAGACGTTGGACGGGCTCGGCTAGGCCTCAACCCCATCTGAGCCATATATGAGATACGCGTGGATATGGACGAGCCATGGCTGGGCTGAAACTCTCAACAGCAGGAACCAGAATGGATTGAAGAGCGGAGCTGGCCGAAGGACCTGCTGGAATGCATGAAGCCCGACACCATGAAGGAGTCGGAGGGAGGAACCTGAACAGTTCCTCTGACAGGACACTGACTCTACAAATAAACGCAAGAAGCATGGAGGTAAATAACCCAGAAGAGGCTTTGGAATGTGACCCACTGGCATACACTTGGCTCGGGTTGGGGCAGACCAGGCTGAGTCGGTTCACGTCATCCACTGGCAAGCCCAAGTGCTGAAACTGTGTGGGGGCCTGGCCGGGTTTGGTTGCGATAAAAAAAAAAAAAAAAAAAAAAAAAAAAAAAGTACAAAACACAAAATGCCAAGGTGAAATGGCCTGTGCTAGCAGGGAATGCAACACCCGACCAGCACTCCTCCCACTGGTTTAGGTGAGGGACGAGAGTGTGATGGGCAGAGCCTGGGAGAGATGCGATACTCATTGGTTCCAATAGAGGTCGGGGCTCAGAAGAGAACCAACCCAGGGGTTAAAACCAAAGGCTGATCGGAGTGATGGACGGTGGCGGGCACTGTGCTTACTAGTAGTACATGTAGGAGCCTGGACTGGGAATGCCTCAAAGTTTTTTTTAGGGGGATTCCCCTGAACAAAATGGAGGAATCAAAGCATTAATCAAAAAAAGATGGAAAATGGAGTAGATGAATCAACCACCTCAGCTTTATGCTTGCAGCGGAAAACTGGACAAGGGGAAACCCTAAGACGGACTATGTCAATCAGTGGACTCTGCACCAGCCTCATCATACCTGGACTGTTGCTGATGATATGTTGGAGCTTCTAATTGATCGAGGTGACGCTCTGCTGGCTCTGCCTACAAACCTGAGAGGGCCTCCCTAAGAGGCCGTTGAACTTGAACTGGACAAGTGGGATGCTGGACTCTGCATGGTGTAAACTTTTAATTAGGGAATCTCAACGGAACTTGAGCTGTGGTTATGCATCAAGGTGAAGGAATTCATGATGGGGGAAGGGTTTGGGGTGAAGGGGGGAAATCCCAGTACCTATGAAATTGTGTCATGTAATGCAATGTAATTAATGAATAAATGAATATTAAAGAAAAAAAAAAGTAAAAAAAAAAATTGTTACAACTTGGACCTTAATGTCAGGAGTCAATGTTGACTTAAAATTTAAACATAGTGCAATGTTTATTCTTGTGCTCCATATTTGTCAGGGAATCTTAGCCAGAGTAAGAAACTCTCTGGTGCTGTGATGGGAGTACAGGGCACAAGAGATTTCCATAAAAAGGCATAGGAACGTAGTGGTTTTCTAACTTGGCAGTAGTAAGTTGGGACTAGCTCTCTTTAGAAAGAAAACATTAATTCAGATTATTCTTATTAAGAGTGTGTGTGTGTGTGTGTTGTTGTATGAGCTGCTTTGCTCTTGTATTTAAAAGTATGCCTGTGCTTATACATAGCCTGTGTCATTTGCTCGCTGTAAAGAAAATGGTTTTCTGTACTTACAGTATGTTTAAAGTGACTTTGGAACTTGAATATCTGACCACTTGATTCAAGGAACAAGGGCCAAGCATTCTTTTTACAGAATACCCAAAATAATGTGACCATCTCTGAATTCTTTGCCCAATTTCTATTGACCTAGAAAAGCTGAAGGCATTTGGGAGTTACAAATGAACCTTGCTATATTAGGATTCCCTCTTGAAAGACACACGTTTTTGGATTAGAGAGATGATGAATTCACATCTTGTTAAGATGCCAACAATCCCCACACTAAGCCGCCTGAAAGGAGGTGAAGGGTCTTTCTGAACAAAATAAATGCTCTTGGTTGAACTGTCAACCTTTTTTATGGAAATGAGAGACCACCTAATACAGATGCAGATGTAAATGCCTAATGTCCAGCACAAACCATATCTCATCCTTTTCCTCTTTTTACATCTCACAATGAAGTGTGTCCTTTCACATTTTATTCTTGGTTTTTCTCTTTGCTAAGCTCTCCTAGACTGATCTCATCTATTGCTGTGGGTTCAACTGCTGCTGCTTTTGTTAACAGTGGGTACTGAATCTGTTGCTTCTCATCCATTGGTTTCTCCCTAGCTTCCAGATGTGGATTCTTAAATATTTGTCAGATATATATACCATCATAGGAACCCCAGACTTTTAATTTTTTTTTTGTAGGAAAGCACTGGTTTATCGTCTTTAAACCTCTTTTTGTAGACATGTCATTAGCTACTTAATTGCTGAAGCTAGGATATATAGTAACTATCCTTGACTCTTCTTCTACTGTCAATTTTGCCTTCAGAAAAAAACTGCCAGGGTTAGCATTGTGGTGCAGTGGGTTAAGCTGTTAGCTGTGATACTAAAGCACTAGTTCAAATTCTGGTACTCCATTTTATCCACCTGGGAAAGCAATGTATGCTAGCCGAAGTACTGAGCCTTTGCCACCCACATGGGAAACCTGGACAGAGTTCCAGGCTCCCGGAACTACTTTTCAAATAATAAACAAACAAACATTTTAAAGAAAGAGAAGAGCTACCTATTTTCAGCACTCCTGTAACTTCAGCAACCCCTGACATTCCCACCTTAGCTATTGTATTAACTTCCCAGCTAATCTCCATGCTTTTGTCCTCTCCATTATTCAGTCCATTTTAACTACAGTTTAATTTTCTAGAATTTGAATCTAGCTGTTTTACTTGAAAAAAACAAATTAGTTTTCTCCCCAGTGCTTACTAGACAAAATGTAATCTCATTGATCTAGCCAGTGCTTTTGCAAATATAACCGGTCTCCATCCATTTTTAAAAATTTATTATATTAGGGCCCGGCGGCGTGGCCTATCAGATAAGTCCTCACCTTGAATGCACCAGGATTACATATGGGCACTGGTTCTAATCCTGGCAGCTCCACTTCCCATTCCGCTCCCAGATTGTGGCCTGGGAAAGCAATTGAGGATGGCCCAAAGCTTTGGGACCCTGCACCCGCGTGGGATACCCAGAAGAAGCTACTGGTTCCTGGCTTTGGATCGGCACAGCTCCCGTTGTTGTGGCCACTAGGGGAGTGAATCAGCCACTAGGGGATGGAAGATTTTTCTGTCTCTCCTGTGTATATCTGACTTTCAAATCAAAAAAAAATTATTCATATAAGTTGAATAAATGTCACGTATTCTATAATACAAATTTTGGAACACAGTGATACTTTCCACCCTCCTACTTTTTTTTTTTCCAGTTTTTACAGTGTGAACTTTCAGGTCACTTCCCAATCACAGGCTTAACTATCCATTAGGTAAAAAATTCAACAAATAGCAAGTAGTGAGAAAATTGTCACTTAAAGGTTATTAGACAAAGGCTATAAACAATTACATTTTTAAATGCCAGTTTTGCTCATATAGATTACATATTTTTTGTACTCTATATTAGTTACCACAGATAAGGGAAAGCACATGATATTTGTCTTATTTTCAACTTTTTTATTTTTAAACTAAGCACAGTGGTTTCCTCTTGAATCCATTTTGTTGCAAAAGACTTGGGCCTCGTGCAGTAGGTTAGCGGCTAAAGTCCTTGCCTTGCATGCACCAGGATCCCGTGTGGGCTCTGGTTCATATCCAGGCTGCTCCACTTCCCATCCAGTCCCTGCTTATGGCCTGGGAAAGCAGTCAAGGACGACCCAAAGCCTTGGACCCTGCACCCACGTGGGAGACCTGGAAGAGGCTCCTGGCTCTTGACTTCAGATCATCTCAGCACTTATTGTTGTGGTCACTTGGGAAGTGAACCAACCGATGGAAGATCTTGTCTCTCCTAGAGTAAATCTGCCTTTCCAATAAAAACAAATTTTAAAAAGATAGTATTTCATTTTTTCTGGCTGAGTAGTATCTTGTGGTTTATACCTGCCACATCATTTTTATCCAGTCACCTATTGATGGACATCTGGATTGATTCCATATCTTAGCTATTGCAACTTGTGCTGCAGCAAACATAGATGTACAAACAACTCTCTTATATACTGACTTCATTCTGGGGGGAGTAAATTCCCACAGATAGGATGGCTGGGTCCTATGGTGGATCTGTTATCAGATTTCTGAAGAATCTACCTGCTTTCCTTCATAATACTTGTACTAGTTTACGTTCCCAACGATAGTGGGTTAGCATGCCTTTTCTCTACATCCTGGCCAGCGTTGTTTTCTTGTTTTTGTATGTTAGCAATCTAACTGGGGTGTGGTGAAACCTCATTGTGGCTTTTATTTGCATTTCCTGAATGGTGAGCAATTCTGAGCACTTTTTCATATGTCTGTTGGCCATTTGAATCTCATCCCTTGAAAATTGCTTGTTCATAACTTGTGCCCATTTCTTAACTGGATTGGTGGTTTTATTGCAGTGAGTTTCTTAAGCTCTTTATAGCTCCTGGATATAAATTTTCCCTCAGTTGCATAATTTGTAAATATTTTCTTCCATCTGTTGTTTGCCTCTTTACTTAATGTTGATGGTCTCTCTTGCAGTACAAAATCTTCTTAGTTTAATATTCATTTGTCCATTTTTGCTTTAATCTCTGTACCTCTGGGGTATTTTACAAGAAGCCATTACCTACACCCTCATCTTATACAGTTTTCCTGGTGTTTTCTCTAGTAATTTGATGGTATCAGGTTATTGATTCATATTCTTAATGTACTTTGAGTTGATTTCTGTGTAAGATGAGAGGTCTTGTTTCATACTTCTGTACTTGTAGATCCAGTCTTCCCAGCACATTTTGTTAAGCAGAATATCCTTTCTTCCTGAGTTGATTTCTGTTTGCTTGTCAAAAATTAGTTGGCTTGGGGCAGGCACCATGATATGTAGCAGGCTAAATCTCTGCCTGTAGTGCCAGCATCCTGTATGGGTGCCAGTTCAAGTCCCAACAGCTCCACTTCTATTCCAGTTCTCTGCTAATAGCCTGGGAAAGCAACAGAAAATGGCCCAAGTGCTTGGGCTCCTGCGCTGATGCAGGAGAGTAGAAAAAAATGTCCTGGCTCCTGATTTTAAGCCAGCATAGCTCTGGTCATTTACAGCTATTTGGGGAGTGAGCCAGCAGATAGATGGAAGACCTCTGTCTCTCTCATCATCTCTTTAACTTTGTTGTCCAAATAAAAACAAAGTAAATCTTAAAAATACATTTACAAAATTTTTCAAAAAATTAGTTGGGTATAGATGTGTGGCTTGATTTCCAGGTTTTGTATTGTGTCAGTTGATCTGCATGTCTATTTTTTTGCCAGTTCCAGGCTGTTCATACCTTCATTGTAAATTCTGTGTTCTCCATATAGTATCCCCTAGGTCTTTTCTATTTAAGTCATTAGTGTATTTGCTTACACTATTCCACTATTTCAAATGCCCTTCACTCTGTGCATTGAACCTTTATTATTTCTATTCCTTTATTTTTTTTTTCAGTTCTTCCTTAAAGCTAGTGGGAATTGAAGAATTGTTCTAGACTTTGTTCCTCCACCTGTTCCTAGCCCTTTAACCATGTGATTCTGTTGTTTCTGGACCAACTTTATTCACATAGTATTGTAACTATTTCTTTAAGATTTTTTCTAAACTTGTTCAAAATAACTTGTTGAAAATATTGTCTTTTATACTCTTGAATTGCTTTTGCCCCTACCGTAATAATTTATTGCTTTCTAACAGGTTAACTCAAATCCTACTGGTCTAAAACAGCAATAATCATTTATTGTTTCTCACAGTTTTGCATATCAGGGATTTGGCTGAATTTTGGCTCATAATCTGATATGAGGCAGCAGTTCAGTTGACTAAAACTGCAAGATATGGTTCCAAGGTGATTCACTCACATGATTGGTTAACAACTAGATGCAGTCATTGGAGAGGCTTCATTTCTGAAGAGATGGGTAGGCCTTTCTGAAGAAAGGCTGATTAAGTGCCCATATGACTTGGTAACTGGCTATCCTTATACGAAATGACACAAGGGAGTGTCATGACCCATTTGATTAACCTGCTGCCTACCATGCCAGTAGTATGAGTTCCAGTTCAAGACCCAGCTGCTTTTCTTCTGATACAGCTCCCTCCTAATGTACCTGGCATAGCAGCATGACATAGCCAAAGTATTTGGGCCTCTGCCACCCATGTGAGAGAGTTTGAGTGAGTTCGGGTCTCCTGGCTTGGGCCTAGATCAGCCCAGCCTTTGTGGCCTTTTGGAGATGGAAGCAGAAAATAGAAGATTTCTGTCTCTGTCTCTCCCTCTCTCTGTCACTCTTTCACATAAACATATCTTTATAAGAAAAAACAAAAAGACAAAAGACCTCATGACAAGGTACAGTACCATGTGGGAACTAGAATTGAAGTCATGTAGTGTTGTAACTTCTGCCGTATTCTGTTGGTCACATAACCAATCTTGATTCATCATAAGAAAGAATTGTATATAAGTGTGAGTACTAGGAGGCCAGGCTAGCTAGGATCATTAGCTGCCATCATGGAAAGGGTACCACAATCCCTTATCAAAGGTTAATGAACATGTGAAGGTGATTCAAAAATTTAAAACAAAATTCAAAATTCAAAAAAAAATGTATTTTGATGTAAAAATTTTGAAATACACATGGTTTTCCATGATAGGCATTTTCTGTAAGACCTTGCAAGATTTTTGAACTAAGATAAATTTATCTTTTAATTTCATTTTCCATGAGCTTTTTAAGGCATCCTCTTTTGTGATTCTATGTTCTGGACTTGTTTCCACTGACCAAATATCGATTGTTCTTATGCCAGTACTATATGTATTATTGCAGATTTATAGTAAAATTGAGATCACAGATTTTGTTCTTTTTTGATACCATGTTAGCTATTGAGTTATTTGAATTTTTGTGTGAATGTTTTAAAAATCATCTTTGGTTTTCATAAAAAGAGAAATGTGCTGATGAAGAGGGTTGACATCTGAAAAACAGTTGGGCATATTTGAATATAATAGCTATTTAATGGTCTTTAATTTCTCATCCATTTTTAATTACAGTATATATTATATAGTTAAATTCATCTTAGGTAGTTTATTTCTTATTGGATCCTTTTATAAACGTCATTTGTTTTGCAATTCTCTGAGCGTAGAAATAGTTACTTTTCTGTAGCAGCCTTTTTTATTCAACAACCCATTCAATTCACGAATTAGTATAGTGCATGTTATGTGTATTTTTTAGGATTTTCCACATACAGGATTATATTTATGAATAAAGATAGTTTTATATCTTTCTTTTGTATACACTGAAGCCTTTGGTACTGGAGTTAGTAAATTTAACAGATGGTGTAAGAATATAGACGTATTGATAGAACAAAAATAAAACCAGAGGTGGGCACTGTGAAGCAATAAGCTAATATGCTCCTTAGAGTGCCCACATTCTGTGTCAGTGCCTGCTCCAGGGCCTGGCTGTTCTGACTTCTGATCCACCTTCCTACTAATGCACTTCAGAGGCAGCGGATGATGGCTGAAGTACTTAAGTTTCTGCTACACGTGTGGAAGATATGGATAGAATTCCTAACTTTGACTTCAGGTATTTGGGGAGTAAACCAACAGATAAAAGCTGTCTCTCTGTTCCTGTCTATCACATTGCCTTTAATATAAGTAAATTTTTTTTAGAAGAAGGGGAAAAAGCATACAATGCCAAAAAATGCAGGAAAAAACCTTTGAAAAAAGGACCCACCACTACATTTCTGAGAGCTTATATCAACAGAAGCTCTTAACAGTAAAAATATGGATAGAGAGAATATATATAATATATAAAGAATATATATACATAAAGACCTAAAAAAGTTTTAGAATAGCCATATATGAGTAACCTAAAATCTCTTTAAATTTTTTTTATTATATTTTGACAATCTTTACATAGTTGATTAGGGTAAAAAAAGGTTCAAGGGCTATAGGAAAGTGGATAAGACTATTATTTCCATATTGTTTCCTTCATGTTTAAAGGGAGATAAAAGGAAGAAGGCCCACCCAATTTCCCACCCTCCCCAGGTCCTGGATGTAGGGCATGCTCCAAGGTTCTTGCTCAAGTGGTTTGGATAGTTCACCAGTTATGAATTGCTGCCAATCTTGCCACTCCAAGCACAATGAGGTCTTTGAAGAATCCACTGATTGACATAGTCCATCATAGAGTCTCCGTTTGCCCCACCCCGTATTTCGCTGCCAACATATAGCTGAGATAGTTGATTGACCTGTTCTGTCTTCTGTCTTTTCTTGATTAGGGTTCTGAGTCCAGCATTTCGATTGGGGAGATCTCCAAAGAAACTTTGTCTGAGGTGTCCTCAGACCACATTCTTGTATGTACTAGCAAGTACAGGGCCCGGCACAGTCCATTGCCCTGAGTCCATTGCAGTTGCTGAGTTGGTTCTGTTTTCAGTCCCGACTTCCACTGGAACCAGTGGATGTTGCAGTCCAGCCTGGTTCTGCCCAGCACATACTCGGCCCTCACATAAACCAGTGGGAGCTGCAGGCTAGTCAGAGCGACCCACAATAACCCCCACCAGGCCCGCCCCCTACCCTGGTTTGCCAGTATGTGTAGCAGTAGTCCAGTCTGTCCCACACTCCCTTCGGCTCTCGTACATGTCAATGGGTATTAAAACTTTGTTCCATCTAACCAGCTCCACTATACATTCTACACAGATGCTGTTGGGTATCTGTCTAGCCACCCCAGCCCCTGTCCCAGTTTTCGTGCCCTCCTGTGGAAGTGGTAACCCAAGAGGGAGGAGCCCACTATTTCCCTCCCAGGTCTCTCTCACTCCCGGATTATGCACTCTCCAGGTAGTTCTGTGGTTTGACTTAACAGAATTAGCCCCCAGTGCCAGCTTCTGCCATCTGATGCTGTGGCTAAGCCCAAACCACCCTCACCCACTCTAATTTATGCTTGCACCAGTAGGAATAATCAGCCCAGCCTGGCTTTTCCCTGATCTAGTCCACATGTGGCGCACAGGTGTTGTAGCCCTGCCCAGTCTGATCTGTCCCCAACCCAGCCCACGCTCTCCAGTGGGAGTAGCTGTCCGGCGAGGGGACCAGCCCCTTAATCCCCCTGCCGGCTCTGCCCCCTCCCTTCCTGGATCTCACGTGTGCTGGTTGGGTGCTGCGGTCACATCCAGTAGAGGCAACCTCACTTTGGCATTCCATATTGTGCACTGGGTTTTGTTGTGACCAAACCTGACTCGACCCACACTCTGTTCTGGTTTTCGGATTTGCCAGTGGATGACATGAACTGATTCAGCCTGGTCTACCCCCGACCCATGCCAAATGTATGCCAGTGGGAAACTTTCCATGCCCTATTCTGGGCTGTTTCCTATCATGCTTCTTGCGTTTACCTGCAGGGACTGTGTCCTGCCAGAGGAGTTGCTCAGGCTCCTCCATCAGAACCTCTCCCAATGCCAGATTTTGCGCAAACCAGGGGGTCCATGAGCCAGCCGTACTCAGTTCACCTCCTGTCCTAGCAGGAACAGTGGCTTTTCTCGACTGGCTTTTAGCCCTAACTGGTCCTTGCTGTTGGATGTTTCAGCCCAGCCATGGCTCGTCCATACCCACATACGGCTCACACATGGCTCAGTAGGGGTTGAGACCTTGCCTAGTCCATCCCACATCTACCCTGGTCCTCCAGGACACCAGAGGGTGTTGAAGTCTGACCCGGCTCAGTGCATCCAATCCCAGTCCACACTTGTGCCAAGGGAGACTACAGCCGTTTCCTAATCAGAACGCAGCCCCATTCCAGGCCATGCACCCCTTGGTGGGAACCTCAACTCAGTTAGGTTGTCCCCTTAGCTCCCCAACTGGGCCTGTTCCCAGCCATGGAGCACACGCATGCCAGTGGTTGCTCTGACTCAGCTTGGCTCAGCGCCTCACCTGTCCCGACCTCTGCCTTAGACACTGTGGCTTAGCGTACTTGACTCATGCAGACCAGTAGGTGCAAGAGCCTAGCTCAGCATGACCTGTGCTCCATCCTGGTCTCTAGTTTCGCTTGTGGGCTAAGGTTTGCTCAGTCCTGCCTGGTCCACCCTGTTCCATTACCAAATGACACATTACCCAGCTGTTGGAGCTACTTTGCCCAGCTTGTCTGATCCCCAGGTCTGGACCACATGTTCACCAGCAGGAGCTATGACTCGCCAAGGGAGTTTCCCAAGTTCCTCTACTTAATCCACTCCCAGACCCAGTTCTCATACATGCCATTGGGTTTAGGCCAGGTTCCGGCGAAGTCTGGCCTTCCATTTGGCCTTGTATGAGCTGGTGAACGTTGCAGCCCGGCCTACCCCTATTTGTCGGGGTCCCCCGGGGTCTCCCGTACCCGCGGAAGAAATCACCCGACACTCCATGCTGTGTTTCAAGAGCCACTTTACTTCCAATCAGTCTTTCTTCGTCGTCGTCGTCGTCGTCTGTCCCGTCCATCCGTCCGTCCTCTGTAGCTCCCTGTAGCTCTCTGCTGTAGCTCTCCTAAAGCAGGCTGCTTATATATCCTTTTTTCCCGTGGGTCCACTGGGTGCTACCTGATTGGCCAGGCCCTGGAGAGGAGGCAAATCTGCCTCACCTGCTGGCAAGACCAGCTCTGGTCTCTCCACTTTGCAGAGCAGCTGCCAGTCCTGGGTTATTGGCTGCAGCTGCCACCGCAGGGCTTTCTTCAGCAACCCGCTCCCCACACTATTCAGAATGCACATTCGGGTGCTGCTGCCTTGACCAGTCCAGACTGTTGCGGGTTCCTTTACCTGTGATTGATGGCAGGCTCCTTGGTCACGCCTAGCTTAGTCCATCACCACCCCAACCCTCGAGCTAACCAGTGGGGCTAGAATTTCCACGGGGTTTGGCCCACACATCCCTCACAGAATCTACCCCCGGATATGGTTCTCAAGTGCTAGTTAATATAATGGCCCTGCTTAATGTACCCTTCTCCTGATCCATCATCATGTCAGGTAACAGGATATGATTCTTCTGGACAATCTCCGAGCCATAGCTTCTGCATGGACTGGTATTTGGTGGTCAGCATTGTTCAGTGATTACAAGTTTTTCAAAGGAAGAGTTATTGTCATTGGGAATCTTTACAATAGATTCACGTCCTAGAAGCTCAGTGGGTTCAACTTGGAGATACCTAAGCAGCAATTCAAGGAACCAAAACCCCAGAGCTGCCCAGCTGGGCAGCCAGCAGGCAGAGGCTGGCACCAAATGGCACAATGGTCACCCGGGGACAGCTTACCACGTGCATGTGGCGGCTGGCGGCTGGGATCCAGGCATGAGACTCCCCATCCTGAGACCCACCAGCAGCCAGGAGGCTGCAGGAAGTTTAAACTCCCAGGCCCAAGGTTGCGCCTCTCCCCAATCCCATTCACCGCCCAATGAGGGTGGCAGATGGGCCCCGGACCTGCCCAGTCATGGAGATCTCCCCCTCGGTGTACTCACCCCGAAGAGAGCAGCCCCCAGAGTCCAGGCAGGGACGGCTCACCACATGCACATGGTGGCTGGCGTCTAGGATCCAGGCATGAGATGCCCCGTCCTGAGACCCACCGAATAACCTAAACTCTTATTTGCTCAGAGTAGTTATAGGGATTCTTAAGTTAGGGTCCCCAACATTTACTAGACAAAAAAATTTTTTTCTTTGACCCATTTTGTTGCCAGTAGATATTTTTCTTACTTTTGCTGGATCTTTAAAGTTTGTTGTCTCAACATATAGTTAGATCTTGCTTTGTTTTCTTGCTTTTGAATTGTAATGTTTATGTAATTTGCATTTAATGTTATGATGTGGTGTCTTTTAACATCCTTATATTTGTTTTGTATTTGTCCAATTTTTGTTGTTTATTTGCTTGCATCTATTGTACTTTCTTTTGGATAATTTGAATTTTCTTGAGTGTTTTATTTTGCCCCATCTATCGGTTTATTTACTCTTATCTGTTTTATTGATTGCCATGGGATTTTCCAATGTATATTTAGCTTGATCATCTGCTTTTAAGTAATGTTATTTCAGATAATAGTACAAGAACCTCCAGCAACATATTTAACTTCTCTCTCTTGTGTTATTGTAATGTGTTTTACTTCTACATGTGTTGTAAATTAATTTCACTTGAAGTGGTTAAAAATGCCTTTTAGGTTTATTCTCACTCACCATTTAAGGTTATGCTAGTGAATTTCTTTCCCTTCAGCCTTTTTGGGGAGGTTGTGGGGTAGTCTCAAAAAGTATTTTGCTTTCATTTCTGGATGATATATGCAATGTTTTTAGCATTCTGTGTTGACTTTTTCTTTTAAGTCACTTAAAGATGTGCCATTTTCTTCTGTCTTACATAGCTTCTGAAAAGTCTTTATATTTTTCTTTTTATTTTGGCTTTTTTTATTGACATGATTGTATATATTTATGAAGTACAGTGTGGTATTTTGATATGTATACATGTTGCAATGGCTAACTCAAGACAAATTAGCATATCTAGCTCACCTGCTTACAAGGCTTTGATTTCTAACTTTCTTTAAAGATTTACTTTTTATTTGAAAGACAGACTTAAAGAGAAGAAGAGACAGAGAGCTCTTCCATATGTTGATTCATTCCTCACATGGCCAGTCTGAAGCCAGGAGCCAGGTGTTTCTTACATTTGTCCAGCCTGGGTGCAGGGGCCTAAGCACTTGGACCTCTTCCATTACTTTTCCAAGTGTATTAACTGGATTAGAGTTGGGACTTGAACCTGTGCCCATCTGAATGCCAGTGATATAGGCAACAGCTTTACCTGTTTTGCCATAGTGCCTTGTCCCCAAGGCTTTGATTCTGAAAAACTATTTGAAAGGCAGAAAGACAAATATCTTCCATCCTCTGGTTCAGTCTCCAAAAACACACAAAACTGTGGCTAGACCAGACCAGAGCAAGGAGCTCAGAACTCAACCCTAGTGACCCACTTGATGGTTGGAGACCCACGTGGGTGAGCGGCTATCTGCTGCCTCCCACTGTGCTTCAAGCAGGAAGTTGGATCAAAAGCAGTGTACTTGAACCCAGCATTCGTGTGTAGGATGCAGCGTCCCAGGTGGCATCTGAACTGCTGTGCCAGCACTCACCCCTGAGGCACGTTCTTAAGGTCAAAGAGATACATTCGCATTTCATTGTTTCAGACTTTCCCAGTGACTGAGCAAAAAAGCCTAAGAACTAATTAAAAAAAAAAGTTGATTCTAGGCCGGCTCTGTCCTTGAAGTTTGACTGGATTCTCCAGAAGATACATTGCCCAGGCCCTTCAGTCAGCTGCCCTATCCTGCCACAGACTGCTCTTTGTTCTTTCCAGTCTCCTTCTCCCTGGGGCAGAGAATGCTATAGCGTGATCAGGAAGTCTGAGTCTACCTTACCTTCTGAGAGTTTTGTGTAACTGATTAAGTAAAAACACTGTAGTTTCTTAACTCTGCAAGAATTGGCAGTAGTTTTGTATCTTTTCATTTTTCTGTTATTTGAATGGTAAAGCATTGGGGGAGGGACTGAGAGAAAGAGATCTCTCTGCAGATTCAATCTCCCAATATCCACCACAACCAAAGTTGGGTCAGAACTCCACCCTGGTCTCCTGTGTGGGTAACAGGGACCCACATGCTTGAGCCTCCTCAGATGTGTATTAGCAGAGAGCTAGACTGGAAAAAGGAGGCAGGACTCAGTACAGGCACTCTGGTAATGGGTGTGGGCATCCCAAGAGATGACTTAACTTTCTGCACTATGAAGCCCACTTTACCTTTCTCTTTGACACTCAGAACTGCTCTTAACTTCATTCTCATCTAAACTTTTACTCTTGGTTTCTTGTAAGATGTTCACTTTTTGACAAGCTTTTCAGGAATTTGATTTATTGTGCCTGCCTGTGATTGTCTTTGTGTTTATATATATATAAATTTCCTGAATTTGTGTCCTTAAAAATTTTATTAGCTGTGGAAAAATTTTCCAGTAATCTCCTTCCCCATTCCAGTTATACATTTGCTAGGCTATTTGATGGTGTAATTATCGTCCAGTGGTTCTGTTCTCTTTTTTTTCTCCCTCATCCCCTCCTCTTTTCTTTTCTCTCTTGTTCTCATTATTATCATCTTTTCCAGTATTTGCTTGAGTACTTTTTGTTTAAGTATTATTTTTTATTTATTCAAAAGGCAGAATTACAGAGAAAGAGACCAGGAAAGAAACTTTTTTTTTTTTGAGATTTATTTTTATTGGAAAGGCCAATTTACAGAGAGAGGAGAAGCAGAGAAAGATCTTCCGACCGATGGTTCACTCCCAAAGTGGCCACAACAGCTGGAGCTGCACTGATCAAAAGCCAGTAGCTTCTGGGTCTCCCATGCGGGTGCAGGGTCCCAAGGCTTTGGGCAGTCCTCAGCTGCTTTCCCAGACCACAAGCAGGGAGCTGGATGGGAAATGGAGCTGCCGGGATTAGAACCGGCACCCATATGGGATCGCATTGCATGAAAGGTGAGGACTTTAAACACTAGTTTACCATGCAAAGCCCAGGAAAGAGATTTTACATCTCCTGAGTCTCTCCCCAAGTGGCCACAACAGGGCTGTGCCAGGCTGTGGGGCCAGAACTCCATCTGGATCTCCGATGTGAGAGACAGGGCCCAAGTCTTTGGTCATCCTCTGCTGCTTCCCAGACACATTAGCAAGGAGCTGGATCAAAGTCCAGGGGCACTTTAGGATGCCTGCATTGGAGATGGCGGCTTAGCTGACTGTACCACATTACCAGCCTGCTGTTGAGTACTTCTTATTGCTCTGTCTTCAGCTTTTGGGTTTCCTTTCTGCAATATTAAATACATTGTTAACCCTGTGATATTAGGGTTATGTTATGGTATTATGTTTAATACCAGGTATTATGTTTTAATACCAGATGTTCTTTTTCTTTTGTCTACCATTCTTTCCTTATTATAGTTCTCTTAATTTTAAGACTTTTAATTAATTAATTACACTCTGATTTCAGGTCATATTTTCTGTTGTTGTTTTTCTTTAATTATTTATTTATTTGAATGAGTGACAAAGTGGGAGACAGAGACAGACAGATATCTCTTCCATCAACTCATTTACTCCCCAAATGGCCACAGCAGTTGGGAACTAGTGGACCAATTCAAAGCCAGAATCTCCTTCCAGGTCTTCCCCATTGTTGCAGGGACCCAAAGCCTTCCACTGCTTTCCCAGGCACATTAGAAAGGAAGCTGAACTGGAAGTGGGACAACTGGGACTGGAACCAGCACCCATATGGGATATCGACAACTTAGGTGGCAATATTACCCACTACACCACAGCACCAGTCCCAGTATTTGTTGTTGTTGTTTGGATGCTAAACATAGTTAATTTTGTATTGTTGAGTGATGAAATTTGTGTTCTGCTGCTTTTAAAGAACTTTGGGGTTTATTCTGTAGTTTATTACATTGCATATGGATCAACTCACACCTTTTGAGGTTTGTTTTTAAACTTTATTGGAAAATAGCAGCTAGAATATCATTTTACTTTAAGGCTTATTTAGCTCTACGACTACTAAGGCATGAATTTTCTAAAGTTTCAGTCAGCTCCTAATTCTTCAATGAAAAAATCTTTTGTAGTCAAAATCATCTTTCCCATTATCATGTGAACTCTGGGAACTTACAGATACCCATCTATTATTTACCTTGCAGCATTTTAACAAGCGTATTGGTTTAGTGCTTGGCCACAAACTCAAGTGGATCTGTGCACATGTTTCTAGAATTTTACGTGCATCACTCTTTCTTATCTGGTATCCATCCAAGGTCTGCTGGAGTTCTTTTTCGCTGCACCAAGGTCTTAAAAGTGCCGCAAGGCAGAAATTCAAGGATATTTGGGTCTCACTTCATTTCTTTCCCAAGTTTCAGAAACATACTTATTGTTCCATATCTGAAAATAGTTGTTTCAGAGTTTTTTGGGGGCATTCTAGCTCTTTATTATAGGATAGAAAATCCATAACTAGTTGACTAAGCCATTTGAGTTTATTTCATGGGTTTCATTATTAGCCTGTTAAGATAACCATGGAAATTAAGTTTGTGTCCTGTTTATTTTTCTGGCAATTTGTTTCATACAGTCTGTATTCTTAATGCTACCTATAGAGTTTGACGCTTTTATGTGGTAATCTATTTTATCCTAATAATTTTCTTTTTAATGATGTATTTGTTTGAAAGGCAGAGAGAGAGGGAGAAGGGGAAAGGAAGGAAATCAGAAGGAAGTGAAAGAGAGAGAGAGAGAGAGAGAGAATCTTCTTTCCTTTGGTTCACTGCCCAGATGACCACAAAGCCAGGGCTGAGTCAGGCCAAAGTCAGGATCCAGGAGCTTCATCCTGTGGGTGAAGATGAAGCAGGAAGCTCCATGTCCCCCATGCATGGAAGGAACCTGGGTGTTTGTGCCAATCCAGTGGTGCATTAGCAGGGAGCTGGAGCAGAAGAGGATCATGACCCAGCACCCATGTGGGATGCTGGTATTGCAGGCAGTGGCTTAACCGACTGCATCACAGTGCCAACCCCTGAATCCTGGTCATTTTCAAGTGACAGTTTATATAGTTTAGCTATAATACAATAATACACAAAATAGTATAGAATTATGGTGTGATATTTTTGACAGTAAAATATCATGCAAATAGTGTTAAACCCATAAGTGAACATTTTTTAAATGCCTGCTACTTGAATTACAGCTTTACAAAGTATTGGGTTCATGATTATAGTTATGAGACAGCTATTGGTTATATTCATCATGTTTTCTCTTCAAACATTTAGAAATAACCTGAGCAGGTTTATGACTGATGCCTAGTCAAACTTGGTCTTAAGTAAAATAAAATGTACATCAGTAGTCCTCTAAATGGATTGGCACTGTGATGTAGCTGGTAAAGCTGCTGCCTACAACACTGGCACCCCATATGGGTGCAGATTTGTGTCCTGGCTGCTCTGCTTCCAGTCCAGCTCCCTGCTAATGGCCCGGGAATGCAGCAGAAAATGGACCCCAAGTGTTTGGGCTCCTGCCACCCATGTGGGAGACCTGTTACAGCTGTGGCCATTGTGACCATCTGAGGAGTGAATCTCCTCCCATCCCGTCTCCCAATCTCTACACGCCTACCTGGCTGTCTCCTTGACTTTCAAAATAGAGAAGTAAATAGATCTTTAGAAAGAATAGTCCTATATAGGGCTGGCACAATGACTCAGTTAGCTAATCTTCTGACTGTAAGTACCGGCGTCCCATACAGGCACTGGTTCATTTTTCGTTTACTACACTTCCCATCCAGTTCTCTGCTGTGGCCTGGGAAAGCAGTTGAAAATGGCCCAAAGCCCTGAGACGCTGCACTTGCATGGAGACCCGAAAGAAGCTTCAGGCTCCTGGGCTGCAAATCAGCCCAGCTCCAGCAATTGCAGACATTTGGGGAGTGAACCAGCAGATGGAAGATCTTTTTCTCTGTCTCCTTCTGTCTCTGTAACTCTCCGCCTTTCCAATGGGGAAAAAAATAAGTCTTGAAAAACAAAACAAAAGAAAAACAACAACAACAACAACAAAAAAAAGGCAAGAAGAAAAAATGCAGAAAACAAAAATGCAATACTTGACATAATAATCATATATTCCTAGGCCGTTTTATCATATGTTTGTTAATCTTTGCTTTTTATTTTTTATTTCTCAGATTGTCAGTATTTAAACAGACCACACCATGCGTGAGTACAAGCTAGTGGTCCTTGGTTCAGGAGGCGTGGGAAAATCTGCTCTGGTAAGTTAGCTAACTAATTGTAATTTGTATAATAACATTTACTTGCTTTCAGATTTCCAGTTATTAAAGAGAAAAGGTAGCGTTCTTTTCAGTGTACCTTGTATTGTCCACAAAGAACAGGGAGTCCTTCAATAACCCCAGGAAAGAGTGGGAGATGACCCAAGTCATTGAACCCCTACACCCATTTGGGAGACCCAGATGAAGCTCCTAGCTCCTGGCTCCTGGCTTCAGCCTGGCTCAGTCCCAGCCACAGGGGCTTTTGGGAGAGTGAAGCAGTGGGTGAAGGAGATCGCTCTCGGTCTGTTTTCCTCACTAGTCTGAGGTCTTTCAAATAAAATTAATAAATAGATCTTTAACAAAAATAAATAGGATAGCTTTTTAAATCGATGGGAAAGAGTGAGATTGTCTAGGGAAAATCAAGAGGGAGAAGAACTCAAGACTGAACTCTCATTACCTCCCAACCTGTAGAGGAGGATTACAAGATCCAGCAGGGAAGACTGGAGCATGTCCTGTACTTGAATCAGAAAGATGTGTCTGCATGACAGCTCAGAATAGCGATGACCAGGAACTGTGGAGAGGGGTGATGGGATAAGAGTAGCAGCTTCCTAACCAACTGGAGGGGGTTGAAGAGTAAATGACAGCTCAACAATTGCAATCTCTAATAGGCAGTTGAAGACATTTGATTGTAGGAGTGGACAGAGAAAAGGGGGCAGATGCTACAGGGATCCATAAAGTTGAAGATTTTGATTTTATTTGGAGATTGAAGGCATTGGAGCGTGTTTGTATGTTGAAGGCAATAATTTGGTATCAAAGTTTACCATGATGTAGGAGAAGGAAGGGGGCATCCACTTTGAAAGTGAAATTTCACCTTCTGGAATTCAGAGGAGTAATGAAACATTTAGTAACTTCTTATTTCAGTAAGAAACAAAACAATCATGAGATTGTGCATTTTTGAAGTCTTGTTAATGGATGACTTCCGGAAGGCACTTGGGTTCTGTTGCTTCTGCATTCAATCTTACGGGTTAGCACCATGTTCTGGCCCGTTAGAAAACTCCAACTTAGGGCCCGGCGGCGTGGCCTAGCGGCTAAAGTCCTCGCCTTGAAAGCCCCGGGATCCCATATGGGCGCCGGTTCTAATCCTGGCAGCTCCACTTCCCATCCAGCTCCCTGCTTGTGGCCTGGGAAAGCAGTTGAGGACGGCCCAAAGCTTTGGGACACTGCACCCTTGTGGGAGACCTGGAAGAGGTTCCTGGTTCCTGGCATCGGATTGGCGCGCATCGGCCCGTTGCGGCTCACTTGGGGAGTGAAACATCGGATGGAAGATCTTCCTCTCTGTCTCTCCTCCTCTCTGTATATCTGGCTGTAATAAAATGAATAAATCTTAAAAAAAAAAAAAAAAAAGAAGAAAACTCCAACTTAGTGAGAATACATTTAGTATTATTAGGAAAATCGCTATATCAGGGATCCTCTGCCTGAACTGTATTTTGAGAACCTATAGCATATAAGGAAGCCACTAAGAAACTAATTTTCCGTATTTAAGTTATGCTGTACTAAGAAGTTTGGAGTTTACTACATTCTAATTAGTCTGTTTAGCTCAACCTCAAATAGTGTATAAAATGTTCCTCTGAGTAATTTAACTCATTTAATTCTCACATTTTCTTTTAGTCATTATTGTACCAGACTTTGTTTTAAAGCTGTTCAGGAAGTAGCTCACAATCATCTAGTGACTTCACTTACTGAGTGATGAACCTTGGAGATAACAGAACAGTTGTTCCCTCGTATCTTTAGGGGATACATCCCAAGACCCCCAGTGACTGCCTGGAGGCCTGAGTGGTCCTGAATCTTGTATATGCTTTTGAAGAGAGACAGAAAGATCTTCTCTCTGCTGGTTCACTCCCCAAGTGGCTAAATCGGCTAGAGCTGCTCTGATCCAAAGCCAGGAGCCACGAGCTTCTTCCGGGTCTCCCTCATGGATATAGGGTCCCAAGGCCTTGAGCCGTCCTCAACTGCTTTCCCAGGCCACAAGCAGGGAGCTGGATGGGAAGTGGAGGAGCCAGGACATGAACCGGCCCCCATGTAGGCTATGGCAGATGCAAGGCGAGGATTTAACCACTAGGCTATCGTGCCGGGCCCTTGTATATACTTTTGTTTCTTTGAGTACATGCATTTGATAAAGGTTAATTTAAATTAGGCACAAAGATTAAGAGCAGTATTCTATTTCTACATGTCAAATTTGAATGTGATTTTAAATGAAAAGTGGCCATGGCAGTCCCTAGAATGTAATAGGCTTTAAATAAATTTAAATTCCCTTTTCTCTCCCACTTTACCCCTCCCAGTTAGACTTTTTAAAATTTAGAACTTTTGTCTCTGTCTTTTGAGCACACAGGATAAAAGTTACTATCAATACATAAATCAGTAACATGAATTTAAATACTGGTAGTTTTTCATTTTTAAATAAATTAGAATCTAATTTTTGAAATTTAGAATCTAGTATTTGAAGCTTGATTTAATTTTTAACAGTGTATTATCAGCAGTAGTGTTGATGGGTTTTTAACATTGCCATCTGTTTTATAGTAAGTGGAGTCTTACTGTTAAGTCCTTAACTCTTCTCTCTTTTTTTTCCCCTCAGACAGTTCAATTTGTTCAGGGAATTTTTGTTGAAAAATATGACCCAACGATAGAAGATTCCTATAGAAAGGTAAAGTGTGAAACTTACATATGCATGTTTACAGTAGTTTTTTTGTGACTTTAAATCTCGTTTCATGTAGTTGCTTTTTAAAGTTTTGAGAAATGATAGAATTATTCTCTTTGTTGTAAGCTTCACCTAGACAAGATAGTTGTTAATGTGTTTAAGTAACTCCATGTTCCATTTTCCAATTACATATAATCAGTACGTAGATATTTGTTAACTAGTTGTTAATAAAAGTTAAAATCACTTTTATACGTGAAGTTAATTGAGTGAAAGTTTTTGTTAAAAGTCCACAGAATAGACAGTATCAAAAGAAAGCCACCACAATGTGTGGATGTGTGTGCATTGTGGTATCAGATGTGCTATTCATGCAGCTTGTTAAATGGGGAGCTATGGGTGTGTGCAAGCAGGGAGCATACAAGGCATGTTTGTACCGTCCCCCGGGAGTGCTGTGGATCTGAAGCCTACTGTAAAATGCTTTCTTTGAATGAAAGAAATAGTGGTCTTGCCCAAAATAATATTCTACTGTAAAACAATCTAGGATTATGGAAAACCTAAATTTTATTTCCTGACTGTGTGAGCAGAGAAAAGACAGTGTTAATGAAAGACTGGTGACTAAGAGTATAAAAAAAGTAAATAAATAGATTAAAACCTGCATTTCAACAATAAGAAGGGATTGCTTTGTTCAATGTTTTTAGAATGTGTTTGTATTAGTGCTATTCCTTTTATTAAATTAAGTTAATCCAGCAATATTGACAGCAGTTTCACTGTCTTCAAATTGGAAACAGAATTGTGTTTCACTGGGAAAGTACAGGGCTAATTTGTTATTCTTTGAGCACCCTGGTTACAGATTTTCAGGTTACAAGCACACTTGTTGCATGTGTGGTGGGGTAATAGTTTGTGGCCTGCATTTTTCTGGAACTTTCCCAAAATAATTTGCTAGTTAAATCTTTAACTACAAAACAAAATTTTTGCCTAAAACACTAAAGGCATAGCTTCTCTTAATTCCTTCTTTAGTAAATGTTTTCACACAGTCGAAAATTGATCCTTTTTTAGGCCAGCCTTCTCTTTTATAAGACAGTAGGAAAGTAGAATTCTGTGCATAAAATTTAACCTTTAGGGCCTGGCACAGTGGCCTAGCAGGTAACATCCTCGCCTTGAACACTCCAGGATCCCATATGGGTGCTGGTTGTAATCCTAGCAGCTCCGCTTCCCATCCAGCTCCCTGCTCGTGGCCTGGGAAAGCAGTTGAGGATGGCCCAAACCCTTGGTGCCCTGCACCAACACAGGAGACCTGGAGGAAGTTCCTGGCTCCTGGCTTCGGATCAACTCAGTTCTGTCCATTGCAGTCACTTGGAGAGTGAATCATCGGGCGGAAGATTTTTCTCTCTGTCTCTCCTCTTCTCTGTGTATCTGACTTCGCAATAAAAATAAATAAATCTTTTTTAAAAATTTAATCTTTGGAGCCGAGTCAGTGGTATAGTAGGTTAATCCTCTACTTGTGGTGCTGGCGTCCCATATAGGCACAAGTTCTAGTCCCGACTACTCCACTTCTGACCCAAGTGGAGAATGGCACAAGTCCTTGGGCCCTTGCACCTACATGAGAACCCAGAAGTAGTTCCTGATGCCCAAATTTGGACCAGGCTAATTCTAGCTGTGGTGGCCATTTTGGAAGTGAGCCAGCAGGTAGAAAATCTCTCTCTCTCTGTCTCTGCCCCCACCTCTGTAACTCTTTCAAGTAAAAATTAAAAAAAAGAAAGAAAGAAAAACATGACATTTACACAGTTTTTTGCCTTTTTACGAAGTGCCTTTATCTTAAAAAAAAAAAGTTTGGACTCTGTTGATGAGCTTACACTTCTCTGTTCCCTTTTTAAGATTTATCTATTTTTATTGGAAAACAAGTTACAGGGCGAGAGGGAGAGACAAAGAGAGACATCTTCTATTTGCTGGTTCACCACCGAAATGACCACAATGGCCAAAGCTGAGCTGGTGGGAGCCAGGGACTTCTCGTTCTCCCATGTGGGTACAGAGTCCTGAGGACTTGAGCCATCCTCTGCTGCTTCCCTATACCATAAGCAGGGAGCTGGATTGGAAGTGGAGCAGCAGAGACTCAAACCAGCACTCATATGGACTGTCGGCCCCACGCGGGAGACTTAGCCTACTGCACCACCATGCCGTCTCCCCTCTATTCCCTTTTAAAGTCAAATTATCCAAAGAGTTAAATCTTGTACATGTTTTAGTAAAATTTTAAGTTGAATGTGGTAAATTGGCAGTTATTTTTTGTTTCAAAATCATCTTGTGTGCCTTTTGAACCTGTAACACATTTTCTTGTTTTGTTTTCTCTGAAGAAGTTATGTACCTATACTTTTTTCCCTTCACAACTAAATCTGATTGTTGCAGTTTTTCTTAAATTTCACAGAATGGCCATTTGCTTTTAATAACAAGTACAATACAGTGGTTGGAAAATATCCAAACTCAGCAGTAACCGTCATGACTTCTAAAATACTAATAGAATGTGGTTGAGCCCCATTCTTGATGTGGCAGCCTGTTCAGTCCCTGCCCGTGCAGCAAGTCTTGGAGAAGGACTTTGCCATCATTAGGTACATGAGGCAAAGACGAGGCTTTGATATTCCTTTCATGTTTTGTTTTTTTTTCCTACCCCACAGCAAGTTGAAGTAGATTGCCAGCAGTGTATGCTCGAAATCCTGGACACAGCAGGAACAGTAAGGATATTATCTTTCTTTGATAGATTTGAATTTATGAACAGGTATTTTCAGAATTGCTGAATAATGCTCAGTAAAAATAATCATTCTGTTTAGGAATAGGTTTTACGAATGTAGGGCATCTTAAATTTTGTGTATGAAATCAGCTGTGATGTGTTTAATTGACACCATTGAGTTCACCTAAAGAATCTCTGTGTTAGCTTTTTCTGTTGAGGTAAAGAGTGTGTAAAGTGCTTTAGAATTTTTTAAGTTCTTTTAAGTCCAGAATGTTATTGAGATAGGCATGTCTATGAGTCTGAGTTGTCTCCCCTCCCTCTCTGGCCCCACTTCCTGCTGTCACCTGCCAGCTCAGCTTGTAAAATACTCTCCACCTGCTTCCCCTCCAGACCTTTGTGTTGGCCGAGCCCTGCATCTAGAAGATTCTTCTTTCACATACCCACCGAGCTTACTGGGCTGTTACTTGGGAGACCTTCCCCCCAGAGGGTCTTGTAAATTATAACAAAGTTCCCACCTGCCCAAAGCTGCCTGCCCTCCTGCAGTGCTTTGTTTTTCCCTGCAGTATTGACAAACTTCCCACATACTGTATACTTTATTTTTGTCTCCACATACTCCTCCAGGGCATATTCACCATCCCTTCCCTAGCGCTACAGCAAGGTCTGGCACATACAGGTCCTCCTTGGGTATTTATTGAATGGATGAATCTTACTTGATTTATTATATAATTAAGTATTTAGATGATGACACAATTTAATTAGTTACTGTAATTGTGCTTCCTGGAATATACACAGGTTATAGAAGGAAATTCTAGGAAACCCCCAGTTTTAATATCTTTCTCACAAAATGCTGTGGCAGTAGTATGGAAAATTCAGCATAGTCCTTTGGCGCACCAGAACCTAGGGAAAATAGGTGATGGTGTAGCATACTCCCCCAAATGTACAGTAAATGCATCAGCCAAATTGGAACAGTTGGAACTGTTTCAGATGTCCTAGACAAAATACAGGTGGATAGGGGTCCAGGAAGCAAAGGCAGCAAAACTCTTAAGAAACGTTGTGTATTAAGGTCTTTTACGTACAATACATCCAAAGATGTGAAGATATAAAATACATAGTTACAAAGAGCCAAGATATACTTTTGTACATTTTAAGCATTTTACCATATTTGCTCGCTTTTGCTACCATGTGTAAAATATCCATTTTGTAAGATTCTGTTTTATGTTAATATCTGTAGTTATAGAGTAGTGATAATCACCAAGTGAGAGGGGGTGAACAGAACTCTAATTGGATGTGACTGTAGCATGGGGACCACATGTTAGCAGTTAGTGGGTCTAAGTAAAGGCTGTAGGTAGTCATTGCACTGTTCTGCATATTTTCTACAAGTCTGAAAATGGAAAATCAATGAACACATTCTTATCAAGAGAATCAGTCTGCCAGTATGTGGAACAGCGTGTGCTGGATGATTAGGTCACAATTAAGGGCTGGAATTATGCTTTAGACTGTTCTCCACGAGATAGAGCAGTAGTTATTTCATGAAATTCCCAAGCAATATTAACATATGTATAAATTTTAAAAATAATAATTGTGCACAGTTCTTCTAAATCACAGAAAAGCAGATTAAGGTGGAAATTCCTTCTCATTCGGTAGTTTTGTTGTTATTTTTTATGGTCACCCTACTAGGGAACAGGAACATTCACCTCAAAGTTAACTAAAAAGTACATACTTTATGTCTCATGTTTTTTTATTATAGCATGTGATCTTTTTAAAATGTAGTTTACTTGTAATTAATCTGTTATAGTAAAGAGCTTTATACTGTCATAATTACGTTATTTTTTATTACAGGAACAATTTACAGCAATGAGGGATTTGTATATGAAGAATGGCCAGGGGTTTGCACTAGTATATTCTATCACAGCTCAGTCCACGTTTAATGACTTACAAGACCTGAGGGAACAGATTTTACGGGTTAAAGACACAGAAGATGTAAGTATTTCTTTTCTCTAAGAAGAGTACTTCTGTTTTCAGCCAAATAAAAGTTTGTGTTGGGCTCGGTAAGGTAGCCTAGTAGCTGGGGTCCTCGCCTTGCATATAGGTGTCGGTTCATGTCCTGGTGGCCCCGCTTCCCATCCAACTCCCTGCATGTGGCCTGGAAAAGCAGTGGCAGACAGCCCAAGGCCTTGAGACCCTGTACCTACATGGGAGACCCAGAAGGGGCCTCTGGCTCCTGGCTTCGGATTGGCCCAGCTCTGGCCATTGCAGCCGCTTGAGAAGTGAATCAGCAGACAAGATCTTCCTCAGTCTCTCTCCTTCTTTCTGTGTATCTGCCTTTCCAAGAAATAAATCTTTAAGAAAAAGTTTGTTTTCTCATTAGAGAATTTGAGTGGTATCTTCCATATGCCAAAGGGCCCCTGAAACAAACCAACAAACAAAAAAAACCACACACCTTTCAAAATGAAATCGCAAAATTGCATGCTAAAATTTTTGTAGAATGAGGAAGTACATGATCAGCTGCTCATTGTGCTGTGCAGATAAAACATACAATTAAGAAACAACAATTAAGAAACAATACTTCACAGAGCACAGCCTGAGATTCCAGCATCCCACATGAGTGCTGGTTTGAGTCCTGGCTACTCCACTTCCCATACTGTTCCTTGCTGACATGCCTGGGAAAGCAGCAGAGGATGACCCAAGTGCTTGGACCCTGCCGCCAGCATGGGACCCAGATGGAATTGTAGCCCTCTGAGGAGTGAGCCAGCAGACGGAGGATTGACAGCTCTCTTTCTCTTTCTAACTCAGCCTTTCAAATAAATAAGGCAGTCTTTATTTTTTTCATAAATCATTCTTTATTACAAACACTTCCAAGAAGTGAGAATTTGGTTTTGGAAACCAATAGTTATATCAGAGAAACAGTGTTCAAAGAGCATTGAACATTATTAAGAGCCAGCAGCTTACAAACAAATGACTTTTGTTCTCCAGGTACTTTTTATTTAAGCAAGTTAATAAATTTTCTTGCTTGTCTGGTTTAAGGAGAGTAGAAAATCATAGCCCCATGTAACTGAACATCCATGAGATGTAGAAAAGGGAGATCACACCTGCTTTTTGGCTTTATTGCTACTCTTAACATCACAACTAGACAAATCTTTGAATCTAGACATCAAATGCAGATAGATGAAGGACCCATTTCTGTGTTGGTCTTGTCACCACTTTAGCTTTTGATGATATGTCAATGAGTTGAAGCACTTAAGTCAGTATCAGTGAGTACATTCTCTGTATTCCAAGAGGTTTTCCCGTTTTTGGGGGGGTTTTTTTGTTTGCTCAGATTTTTCTATTTGGAATTCATCTCTCAAAAACAGCATGAAAATTTGGGGAGTATATTCCCTACATAATTTAACAAATGACTGTAACAGAATGCTTTCTGTATTTCCTGGTGTCTACTCTCTTTCCCTCCCCTAACATATGTGTATATATCTTATTTAAAGGCACTTGGTGAAGCTGAGAATTGCAATACATTTCAGTTGGTGGCAGATAGTTACTTATTTGGAAGAAGAGGGTAAATGCTGAGTATTTTGTTTTTCATTTTCTGTTTTCTCTTTCCTATAGGTTCCAATGATTTTGGTTGGCAATAAATGTGACCTGGAAGATGAACGAGTAGTTGGCAAGGAACAGGGACAGAATTTAGCAAGACAGTGGTGTAACTGTGCCTTTTTAGAATCTTCAGCAAAATCAAAGATCAACGTTAATGAGGTAACCTGAGAAGCTGGGTATCACAAAGAAATGCCTTTTAATTTTCCTTGCTTTTAATTAATTCCTCAGGGTGTGTGTGTGTGTGTGTTTAATGAAAACCTTTTGTTCTTCTAAGCAATCTTGATTTTTTCACTTTTAATATGACACTGATTCCTGGAAACCTTATTCTTTCGCTTGGACAGGCTCATGTTGGTGACTAATGACGATACTTCCATTCTATTGTCAAAGAAGTTAAAAGTAAGAGAATATGAATAAAATCCTGCTAAGCCTCTAAACGATTTGTCACAAAGTAGTGTGTGAAAACTGTCACATTGGTATTGTAATACTAACCTATCAAGATATATATACATGTGTTCTAAACTCAAGAAAACAAGCAGTTTATTACAAATTAGTTTTTAAATTATTTTTTGCAATCTTTACATAGTTGATTAGGCCTCAAAGGGTCAAGGGCTACAGGAAAGTGGGTAAGACCATTGTTATCACATTCTCTCTCTCTCTCTCTCTCTCTCTTATTTTTTTTTTTTTTATTTCTGTATCTAGGGTAAAGGGAGAAGCCCCACCTAGCCTCTCATCCATCCCAGGGTCCCAGGCATGCTCCAAGGGCACTGCTCAAGTAGTTTTGATAGTTCAGCAGTTCTGAGTTGCTGCCAGTCTCACCATTCCAAGCACGATGAAATCTCTCCAGAATCCACTGGCTGATACAATATACCTTAGAGTCTCTGTTTGCCCAGATTTTCACTGCCAACACATGACTGGGGTAGTTGATCAATTTGTTCTGTCCTCCATCCTCTGTTGTGGTATCACGAGTCCTCTTCATGTTGCAATGGACTGCCATATCCTTGATGTGTACCTGGATATGCTGACCACTGCTCCGTCTGAGACTCTGAGAAGGCTCAGCTTTGACACATGCACTCCATGGTCAGACCATGGAACCTGCACTTCTCTTAATGATTGGGGTTCTGAGATCAGCCATTCAGTTGGAGCAGTCCCCAAAGAAACTTCATCTGAGGTGGTCTCAGACTTTATTCTTGTGTGTGCATGCCAGTACAGGGTCTGGCACAGTCCATCGCCCCATTCAGCTTGTGCATATGCTGGTGGTTGCAATTGCTGGATCAGTTCTGCATCCAGCCCTGTCTTCTACACAAACCAATGGGTGTTGCAACCCAGCCTGATCTTGCCCACCACACACTTGGTCCTCACACAAACCAGTGGGAGCTGCAGCCTAGTGGGAGCAACTGGTAACTCCCATCAGGCCTGCCCCCTGTCCTGGTTTCCGTGCTTGCCAGTATGAACTGCAGATTGGTCCTGTCTGTCTCACATCCCATTCAGCTCTCATACATGTCAGTGGGTACTGAAGCCTAGTTCAACCCAACCAGCTTCACTGTCCAGCCCACACACATGCTGGTGGGTACTGTTCTGACTAGCTATACTTGTCCCAGTCCTGGTTTTCGTGATTTCCAGTGGGAGTGATAACCCAAGAAGGAGGTGCTCACTATTTCCCTACTTACCTATCAAGATGTATGTGCATGTGTTCTAAAGTCAAGTAAGAAAACAAGCAAAGTACTTTATTACAAATTAATTTTTGCTACACAAAATGATATTGCCACCTCCATGGAATCAGATTGCCTGAGTCTTGCCTCACCTTTTGGTGCATGTGGTGCCTTTCGTACATGGCTGGAGGTTAAGGGGAGCATAACTATGGACAGAAATGCTTAACAGGCATATAAAGGGTTTTCTGGTCCCAAAAAATTAGTGCAGTTCCCAACTGCCCAATTCAACCAAGCAAAAATGTGAGATAACCCCTTAACTTTGTTAGTTTTCATCCTTAAAAAAAGAAAAAAACAAGTGGAACTCTTTTCTTTCTTATTCCCTTGCCTAGTATTTGCCATTTGTAGCATTATCAGAATGGGTCAGAATTCAGATCATTTAGGGCACAGGTAAGAAAAGCAGGTATCCTTAACTGATACACTTATACACTATTATCTAATTTCTAAAATGGCCAAATTAAATTTCCAGTAGAAAAAAATTAAATATGCTACATACAAGTCTGTTTTACAGACTATTTATTTATATTACATAAAAGTAAGAAATTAGTATGTTTTGTTTATTAATGAAATATTTACTAAGTGCTTGTAATATGTCTGATACTATGTTAGCCACCCAGGCAACAGGTAATAGTCACCCAAACACTGCTTCTGCCCTTAAGAGGGTCACATCTGATGGGGGAGGGGAACAAGACTGCCACTGCCAAGCACAGGGAATGTGCTAGACTTCCAGCTTCCATTTTCTCTCTTATAGAATTACTTTTCTAGAAGTTATCTCAAAAGATGTGGTTACAAATAAGATTTTGGTTTTTAATATAGCATTTTCCTTTTTTAAAAAGTAACTTTAAAATAACTCATTAAGACTGGTGAAAGATGCTTGGCTCTTGGAATAGTGGTATGAGGGCCGCTATACAGGATGACTGGCTTCAGGAACTTTCTTGTCCCTGTCCTCACCCTTTCTGCTGTCCACCCCATTGAGCACCACATTGGCTGGGACTAGGTAGGATGAGGGCTCAGCTCTTGGAACTTGGAGGAACTGTTCCTCACCTCACAGCATTCCACATTTGGAGAAGCTTGCTTGCTACTATCCTGACATTCCAGCTACCAAATTCCTTTGAGTTAACAGTTCCTTAGACAGTTTGTGCCTTGTAAATGTTTGTGATTTTTAAATGGCTCAAGCTAGAGGATAATACCTTCGCAGGGTTCCATTCTTGGCCTCAGATTGGAAAACAGGCAAGACTCACTGCTTTACCAAAGAGCACTCTGACTCTCACGTAGATGTGTTGACCATAGAACTTGTACCGTGTTCTTAAAAAGAGCAAACATTTATACCAGAATTGCATCAGGAATCAGTTGTTCTTTGCTGAGGCTGGAACAGTAATTGGAATCAAGACATCCTTAATTTAGGGATGGGATAGGGATTGAGAAAAGTATTCTGTGTTCCCCTCAGATTTTTCTGTAGTTCAGAGAGATGAGGAAGAACTTAAGCTGGGGACTTTTGGCATTTCTAACCAATTATTATAGTTCCAACTTCCCCTCATCACTGAACCATGTGCTGCTATGATGTAGGCAATGTTTTCCAAAGAAACCATGTAGAATAATACTACAGAGATTAGTTCTCTCTCTGTTATAGTATATTCCAGAAACCAGAAACTGAGTAGCATGAACAAAGTGAAATAGAATCTATGTGCTTTTAATTGACTTACTGTTCTAGTTTACCTTTTGATTATTTTTCATATTATAACTTCTGCACTGAGCCTAGTGAGTCAATGAGAACTATTTTTGGCTTATACACAGTAAATTTATGAAGGTATCAAGAGTTGTGAAACAACTTGGACTTTGAAATTGAAAAACCAACTACCATTTTGTTTGTGCATCTTATGTTTTCAAACTTTTCTTACAAATAAGATAATTGGGAGTTAAATGATTTGAAGAAGATGGACCTGAAAGAATATATTATGTCAGTTTTATAGCTTTGAAATAAATCACTCTTTATAATTTATTTTGTAATCTTTGGACAGTTTAAACGGTTAATAGGTAATTGTTAACATTTCAAGGTATTTTATTTTAAAATTTGACTCAAGATTAAGAGTACTTTAGAGAGAATAATTAAGAATTTCTGTTTACCTTTCATCCAGATGCACACTTATTAAAATTTTGCCACTTTTCCAAAAATACACCTTTACTCCTAAATATTTTAGTAAGTAAATCCTCAGATCAAAGGGCTGTCTTGGGCCCGACGCAGTGGCCTAGTGGCTAAAGTCCTCGCCTTGAACACCCTGGGATCCCATATGGTCGCCGGTTCTAATCCCAGCGGCCCCACTTCCCATCCAGCTCCCTGCTTGTGGTCTGGGAAGGCAGTCGAGAACAGCCCAAAGCATTGGGACCCTGCACTCAGAAGAGCTCCTGGCTCCTGGCTTCAGATCGGTGCAGCTCCAGCTGTTGTGGTCACACGGGGAGTGAATCATCAGACGGAAGATCTTTGTCTCTCCTTCTCTCTGTATATCTGACTTTGCAAGAAAAATAAATAAATCTCTTTTTTTAAAAGCCTGTCTTATATAACTACAACACAGTTATTAAATTGGAGAAATTGGCATTGGCAAAATCTGTTTGTGGTATGAGTATGCTCAGATTTTGCAAGTTGTCCATATGGTGCCCCTTAAAGCCAGTACGTTTCTAAAACCCGCCACTGCAAAAACATTGCTTACTCCAGATAGGTAGCAATAGGGGTGTTTGTGATACTTGCTTTTTATTACAGTCACTAGTAAATGAGTGTTCACATTTCATAGCAAAAAGCCAAGTTCAATGGATATAGGATCTGTTTTATGTTTAAACACATTAGCATACCTAAAGCTGTGAAACTGTGTTAGTGTACCAGAATTTAAATAATCTACATTTGTGAAATAAGTAGGAATGTATTTTTATCTTCAGTACTTTTCATCTAATGATTTACTAGCAGAATATTTTTGTTACTTCGTATCAGTGATCAGTAAGACTTTTTCTTATTTTTAGCCTTAACCAAATTAATATTACTAAAATAGGGCAAGCAAAAATCATAGGCCCAGTCTACACATGACACCTTGAGAGGGGCACACTATCACACCATCATTTTTGTCCCATACACCAAAAATACAACCTGAACCTAATCACGAGGAAATCCCATGCAAGCTTAGGGGAAATCTGTAACATTACTAGGCTTTGTCTTCCAGAAATGACAGTGCCCTGAGGGACAGAGATGAGAGATGATAGGAAATAAACATCAGTATGTGATCCTGTATGCATCCTGCTTCTAAGGGGAGAAACTACTGTAAAAGATATTTCTGGGACGGTTTACAGACATGAAACTTGGGGCAAGTGCCATGGTGTAGTAGGCTAAGCCTTGGCCTATGGAACTGGCATCTCGTGTGGGCATTGTTTCTAGTCCCGGCTACTCCTCTCCCTGTCCTGCTCCCTGGTAATGTGCTTGGGAAAGCAGTGCAAGATGGCCCAAGTGCTTGTCTTCTGCATCCTTGTGAGAGACCCGGAAAAGGCTCCAGCCTCCTGGCTTCGGATCAGCTCAGTTTTGGCCACTGCAGTTGATTGGGAGTGAACCAACAGACAAAGAGCTTTCTTTCTGACTCTCCTTTTCTCTGTAAATCTACCTTTCCAATTAAAAAAAAGCAAATCTTCTAAATAAATAAAATTAGATTAATAAATAAAAATAAAGAAACAGACTTTGAAAAAGGAAATAAAAATAATGTATTAATGCTTAAGTGCCTGGAATCTAATAACTATAATACAGTTATGTAAGAGAACATCCTTGTTCTTAGGAAATACACTCAACTAATAACTTCTTTGCAGACTACATTCAAATGATCTGGAAAATGAGGGGTTGTGTGGGTGTGAGAGGGAGACTGAAACTGAAGTAAAAGCAAAATGTTATTTGTCAATGTGGAGAAAATATACAGAAGTTCTTGATTATATTCTTAAACTTTCTACAAGTATAAAATTTTCACTACCCTCTTTTCACTGTTTTTTCTCTTGATTTAATATTGAGTTAGAGAAAGTGTATTTCCTTCTTCATGAGTAGGTAAGTCCTGCTTTCCCTTGATTGAGTCTCCTGGGACTTTTTAAGAAAGTTGATTTTAAAACAAAGCAGCAAAATAGAAATCAGAATAATTCTTAGCCAAAATTGTTCTTTGAAACTCGATCTGAAATGTTGACTGACTGTAGTTTTTTGTTTCATCTTTACTTAGATATTTTATGACCTGGTCAGACAGATAAATAGGAAAACACCAGTGGAAAAGAAGAAGCCTAAAAAGAAATCATGTCTGCTGCTCTAGACCCATGATCTGCAGCAGCTCTGAGCCAGGTAAGGTGCTCGACGCAGAGCGGATGCTCCCTGTCTGCGGGAGGAGGGCTAGGATTGGTCCTCACCTTAGCCCCTTTCCGTTTCACCTGTTGCGGTATTTCTGTGCTTTGTAACTTGTGCTTGTGGTGCTTAGTTGAGATAGCACTCATTGCCTTCTCCTCATGAGGTAGGTTCTGAAGTCTGTCTGAACAAGGACCATGTGTGTTTTGCTCATCATTTTGTCCCCAGTGTTGCTGCAGAGTGGTTGCTCAAAAATATTACTTGAGTGAACCAGTGCTTACCTAGGTAACTGCTACGTTTATGCTGAATTGAAGTAAAGCATTTGTTCTTTTACAGCAAAGACATAATTGCACATTTGATTAGTTGTCTCAAGGTGAATATACCCATATAAATAGTACTTATTCCTCCTTAAATGAGCCCCTGTCCTGATTTCTAACACCAGATTAAACTTGCCTATGAACTTTACATGTAATGTATTATTTTGTGTCTGGCTTCTTTCTTTTACACTGGGTGCACTTGTGTGTGTGTGTGAGCATGTGCATGCATTTCTGATGGCTGTATGTCTAGGACTGTAGAGATCAGAAAATATACTGTACGTGCTGGCAGATGCTAACACATTTCTCAAAGTGGTCACGTCATTTTTTTAAGTTCCACATCCTCCACCAGATCAGAATTGTCCATCTTTTTTGTCTGAGCCATTCTGGTAGTTAACGTGGTGGCATAATGTTGTAATTTACCTAGTAGTCATTTTCTCTATGGTGGGATTTGATTTCTTTCAACTAACCATTTCATCTGTAAGCTTCTGGGTGGTAGTTGACTTTTAAGTATCATTTATATTTTCATTAAATGGATTCATTAGAGAGAAATTAGAGGTAGCATTTAAACTGCTTATCAAATGAGAAATCTGGCCCTGTAGGACATCTGGTTTTTTTTTTAACTTTGTATTTAAATTCCCTGGACAGTTTATACTTCAGCAGCTTTATAAATAATACCATAAAAGAATATTTTCGTGGAGTGAATTTATGATGTAATTTGATTCCAATTATGTGAATATTACTAAACTTGGTCCACTTAGAAAAAAGTAAATTCCTTTCACTTGAGAGTTGGTTACACCAGCTTTTAAGTCTGCTGGGTCTGTGTAGTGGATTACCTCTTCCAGAGCTCCAGATTGTATTTTCATAGACGTGTGAATGATATCTTTGTTGGGTAATCATCTGTGAAAGTAGAGGGAACATGGACAGAAAGGAGAACCGAGCATGGGAATTGTCTTTGGCGGTCAGACTTAGGAAAGATAGCTTCTGGCCAAGTGATGGCTGATTTAAGCTCTAAGTGAAGCCTTGACTCAGTGACTTTAATCATCAGTGCTGTGAGAGTGATGACTGTTAGGATGGCTGCCGTTTGTGTTTGTGTAGGTGAGAGGTAGAGACAAGGAGGGCTCCAGTGGCTAAGCAGTATTATTTCATTCTCTTACAGTTAGCTGCTCATGATATCATTACCTTAGCAAATCCTAATTTAATTTCCCATTCTTGGCAAATCTCCTTTCAGTTTATGTTGGACAGACAAGGTGCCATCTCCTGGCCTATTGCAGTTTTAAAAATTCATCCTTGCACATCCAACAGTGTGATGGTGGATGGCAAGCTTTACCTTGGAGGAGAGAGAGAGAAATCTAGTGATGATTTTCATCATGCTTGCATAAATTCTTAGACTCTGATATGTAATCCACCTTATACTGTACTTAGTAAGTCACTCACTGCCTCAATGAATGCTTGATAATACCAAATAATAGGTGACTTAGCAATTGGAATAACTTTGCAATGCATTTTATTGTGTTGTAAACTAAAGTGCCGTGTAGTTCCTGTGCTTTTAAACCTACTGTGGTTGACTAAAATAACAATTATAAATGTTTTACCATTTAGTAAGAGTATGTTAACCTTATTAGGACAGCTTGTTAGGCTTGAGGCAAAATTGTGTTGGAACATGCTTGTCTGTCTTATATAACTTTTAATGACCTCTGAGAGGAATTCATCCGTGGGAATTCTTCCTTGGTCTGCTTCTACTGAATAGTCAGAATAACTTTGATTCTTTTCCAACTTTCAGTGAGTTTTATTTTATTATCTCTTGCCTTACCTGCATTAAAGGTGATGATCCTAAAGTGCACCATCATAAAATGGTTCAGTAAGGAATTTTCTTGGAAAGCTTGTGCTGCAGGCAAGTGTCATTTGCTTAGCAGCAGTGCAATTCTTTAAAAAAAATGAATGGAAGTGAAATATCACCATTTTTTTTTCTGTACAAACAGGACTGCTGTGTAATGTGAAATACAAAGTATTTTAAAACAGAGTAGGTGAAGTTGATGAATTAGCAATGAACTCAGCTTCCTATATTTGATTATGTTTTAATAAAATAGCCCTGTTACTACAGCTGTGTAGTACAATTTAGTTCTCTAACAATGGTCATCCAAAACCATTGTTCTTTCTATATTGCTGGGTATCTACTTGTTAACTGCCATCTTCTGACAGCAGGAGATTAACCAGAACGTATGTATGTTTGTGTCTGTTCAATGTTCTAGATTACAGGAATGAAGAACTGTTGCCCACTTGGAAAGTGCCAGCATTCCAGACTTCAAAAAATAAACCTGAAGAGGCTTCTCCTGTTTTATATATTATGTGAAGAATTTAGATCTTATATTGGTTTGCACAAGTTCCCTGGAAAAAAAATTGCTCTGTGTATATCTCTTGGAAAATAAGACAATAGTATTTCTTTGCAATAGCAGTTATAACAGATGTGAAAATAAGTATACTTGACTCTGATATGATTATACAAATGAGCATGGATGCATTTCAAATGTTAGATATTGCTACTATAATCAAATGATTTCATATTGCCCTCTGATCATGATTCCCCATCGAGCACTAAAAAGTCAAACATTACACTTTATATCTGTAATGATATAGATGTTGAGATTTTCCCTCAGACTCACTGCAGCAGATAACTTTTTTGAGTCATTGACTTCATTTTATATTTAAAAATTATGAAATATCATCTGTCATTATATTCTAATTAAAATTGTGCATAATGCTTTGGAAAAAATGGGTCTTTTATAGGAAAAAAACTGGGATAACTGATTTCTATGGCTTTCAAAGCTAAAATATATAATATACTAAACCAACTCTAATATTGCTTCTTGTGTTTTACTGTCAGATTAAATTACAGCTTTTATGGATGATTAAATTTTAGTACATTTTCATTTGGTGTGTGTTTTTGTTATTGTTTAGATTTAAAGCTTTATTTTATAACAACCACATTGTTTTAAACGCGACAGTAGCTCCTCTCTGCCCAGTGTCTGCGGGACACTTTACGCTACTAACTGGCGATTCTCTAGGAGTAGACTTCGCTCTCTGTTCCAGATATATTTATTCCTGCAGTACAGTAGAGTACATCAAACCACATAGAATAGTTTTGTATATCCTCTCCGATCTTAAAGACTGTATCTTATTGAAGAAAATATCCCACTGTGTATTATTTTTATATGTAAAAAAGAAAAGTTTAATACTGTATCAAGGTTTAACTTTTACTGTTTCAGATCTTCCACAACTTGTAATCTCAGCAAGGGAATCCATTTTCCATTGTTAATGTGTTGGGTGTGAGTCCATCAGTGAAGTGTTTCGTGTGCAAATGTTCAAACCTGCTTTATAATAGATTGAAGAATCTCAAAGGGGAGAAAGATAAAGCACATAAAAGGGATGTGTCAAGTTCTTTCTGCTTTGACTAAATATGGGAAGAGATTGCCAACTTAAACTTGTAGCTTGTAGTGGTGCTTTTCTTTTTCTTCCCAGTTATTTCCATATTTACAGAAGATAAGTAGGACATGGACCCAGTGTTACTTGTGTGTGCTCCATTAAAGGGGGTAGAGAGGGGGTAGAGCAAACAGCTTGTTAGCCAGCCAAGTGTGCAGAAGGAGAAAGAACAAGCCTAGGAAACCCTGTGCCTTGTCCCCGGGTGTTCAGGAGGAGACGGGTCCTGGAAAATCTAAATCACTGCTCAGGGATTCAGACACTGTCTCGTTGCAACCAGGTGTGAAGAAGTGTTCATGCCTTGCTGAGATTGTCCAGGAGTGTGGTCAGTCGGCTGCTCAGTTACTGAATCAGTTTAAAATTCAGCTCTCAAATGTAAGCTCTGACCAACCTGAGAAATGTTACAATGTTTTTAAAAGTGGAAATTGTATTATTTTCAGTTTCTAATAAACGTAATTACCTAACACTTTCCTTCTACTGATCCTGATTGAGGGGCCAAAGAGATTATACATTTAATATGCTGATAGACCAACTGAGACATGAGCAGTGTGTCCAGGTCAGGGGGGCATATTGTATTTCAAGATCCTCTGAAGTCTTTTCAGCTTTAAAAAACAGCTCTCAAACAGTTCTTTAGGTTCAAAAATCACAGACATCCCACAGACCAGTGAAGTTGCTGGACTCTGACCTTGTTCATTACATTGTGTGACTACTTGCCAGATTAAACAGCATCAGTAAGGACAACACTTTGCAGTCTGGGAGCTACGCTTTTGACTGGGAGCGTTATAGTCAGTGTCCTCACCTCCGATGCAGTGGGGAAATGCAGAGTCTTTGGATTCCTTGATCACATTTCATACATTTCACTCGAGTTAAAGATGGAACTTTCAAGAAGAAAATGCCTTTTGCGCAGTAGTGTACAGAGCAGTACCAGCTGAAATTAGAGAGGGAACTGCCGTCTCAAGGAAATCTGTGGTTAACTGAGCAAGGTGAAAAGTGACCTGCAGGAAGTGAGGTTGGTGTGGTTTTCTGCTGTCCTCACGTGGACTTCTGACTCGTGGTTCTAGAGGGAAAGGGATCTGAGTAAATGTCAAAGGAGTCCCCAAGGTGTTGCGTGAGCTTCGTTTGAAAATACCCAAGACCTAATGTCATTTTAGTATTCACCTCTACTTCAAGTATAATGGCTTCAGTTATATAAATAACATAGAAAGGAGATTTTAAATTTATAGTTGACAGTTTGATCATTGGCTTTTTTCAGTTAAAACATAAAGCGCTTCTGTGGCTTGTCAGCACCCTCAAGCAAAGGAATTTTAGAACTCTTGTCAAGGCACGGTCTGGCTATAGTCTTGCCCTCCAGCAGGGGGAGCTTCAGGACCAGTTTGCACTTCTACAGACACTGCATTCCTCAGCTCTCCCGAATTCAAAGTCTGATGAGGCACTAAAAATACAAACACACAATCCTTCAATAGAATGAATTACATCAATATATTATACTGTGACCACCTGGATAGTTTTCTTTATCGCCTTTTACTACTCAATCCGCTTCAAAATTATATTGTACTTAGGAAAGTTAATCCTTAGAGAAAATGTTAATCTTTATTACCAGGAGATTGGTTTGGAATCATTTATCCACGCATGAATAGTAATAAAATCTGCATTTTTTGGAGCCAGCCAGTTTTATATATTTTGCCTCTTTAGTCTTGTAGGTACACAAATGTTTAACAGTTCACATGCCTGAATCTTGTTTCAGGGACTCGATGACAACAAGAGAAATAAGGAGTATGGTGGTATTTTCTTTTGTAAACAAGTCCTAGTAGAATGTTGGAAAACATAAAATACACTTCTATGTATTACATGTATGTTGAAACCAAAGTATCGGCAAATTGTCAGGTATTTGGAGGAGGAAAATAATTTATAAAGTAACCTTTTATTTGAATCCTGCACTTATTTAAGTACTAAAAATATGTGTTAACGTAGCCCTTCCTGAATCAGCTCCAAACTTAAAAGGGCAGAGAGCGGTTTGGATGTTTGTCCAGGATCTGGAAAGCGCCTGCCTCGCAGGGAAGGAATGAATGTGAGCTTTGAGGCAGCCTAACCACCCAGCTTTGACTATTTATATTTCTCCAAAATGTAGGAGTTGTACAGAACTCTTGAGGGTGTAGTACAGGCATGACACTGAGACTTCTCTGGGCATTTGCATCTGGACTTGTAGAATATGCAGTCCTTTCGTTGCCCTGTCTCACTGAAGTATTCTTGATACGAGCATCTGGAGCCTGTGAATTGAGCACCTATTTCTCTTTGCTAGAAAGCAACATGGATTACATCTTGTAGACATGAATGGGCTTTAAAAGGAAGGTAGCAAGGGCGGGAGTGCAAGTTCTTTGGACGTGTTACAAAAGGGCCTCCTGCGTTTCTGAGCCCAAGGTGTGACACTGGATTTCCCAATAACTGCTTCTCTTACAAAGAAGGCGTGGCTGTTACTCTTGAGGAAAAATCTTAATAAACCTTATCATTCTAAACAGTGGTGTGACTCATTTAGAGCTGTTGATTTCAGCTAGTTTTTGTCTACACTGTTCAAGTTTGTATTAACTGTAGGACATGCAAAGCAGAACAGGGCATGATCCATTTGGACCTATCCACAAACACTGGGCTTCTGCCATACTGCAAGTGCTGGTCTGCACACTGGTGATACATGCTAAGCAGTACAGACCCAAGGAGTTGCCCTGTGGAGCTTTGGGTACAGGATGCCAGTGTGTGTGGTGGGTGCTCTGAACAGTAGTTACACGGTACAAGGATACAGAGTGCTGAGCAGAAGGAATGATGGCAGTGGTGAAGGTTCACAGTTGAGTGTGTGAATTATGTAGCCCATCCCACTTCTTGGGGAAAGAAGAGCCTTCCATTGCAACCGCAAGAATTTGTGTAGTTGACTGGATGCAGCCAGCATGGCTGGAGTGGAATGAACAGCAAGAAAAGCCGTAGATAACACAGGTATTGAGGTTGGATACTGCAGAATTTCCTTCCAAGTAGAGTTTTATGGAAAGGATTTCCAGGGAAAGGATAGCACATGCCATCAGAAATACTCGGTTGAGGACCGCCTAGACAGACACAGCAGTAAGAGACTGAATCGAGCAGGAAGTGATGGCATGGACCTCAGTGGTAGGATGAGTGGCTACATTCTAGATACAGTTTCAAAATGGAGCCCACAGGATTTACTGACACGCCGAGTGTGTTAGGAGTCAATGATAACTGAAATTTTGGTCCAATAATCTTGTCAAGATTAAGCCGGGCAGATGGGAAGGCGAATGGATTGTAAGATCAGTTTTGGTTACACTGATGGTGAGATTTGTGGCAGATTCTCATAAGCAACTAGATACAAATGCAATTCAGAAGAAGCAGCCCAAACCTACTGTTAATATTCTAAACACAGAGCCAGATAGGATCGCCAGGGTTGGATGTAGACAGAAGAGATCTCTGAGATACTCCACTGTGCGGTGGGAACGCAAGTTGCCAGAGGCAAACCAGAAGCAGCAGCAGGTCACCTTGATGGAGTGGAGAGTACAGTATCTGGAGTAGATGCAGAAAAGGTGAGAACACACTGGAGGCATCATGCAGCATCGTCGGCCCTACTCAGATGCTTGAGTTAGCACCATGTTTAGGTGCCAATGGGAATGACCATTGAAAAAGTCTGAGCGAGCAAAGTGAATGGGCTTTAATATAAAACTAAGAAGCTGAGGCCAGCACCATGGCACAGTAGGTTAAGCATCTGCCTGCAGTGCCCACATCCCATATGAGTGCCAGTTCGTGACCTAGCTAATCCACTTTGCATCCAGCTCCCTGCCTATGGCCTGAGAAAGCAGCGGAAGATGGCGGGATACATGTTTATTGGAAGATCTGAAATGCTTTATTACAGGCTGAACTAGACATTTAAGAAAGGGTGAAATTTTTCAACAGTAGGAGTGGGAAGTAATATTAATGACAGGTATCAGAAAAAAGTGCAAAGAACACAAGAACAAATTCTGTAGTTGGAATCGTAAGACAATGTGGCTGGGGTCCAGCACTGTGGTGTAGTCTGTTAAGCCATTGCCTGAGAGCAAGCATCCCAAGCACACCAGTTTGGGTCCCCATTGCTCCACTTCCAAAGCAGGGGAAAATGGCGCAACTGCTTGGGCCCTTATTCCTACACGGGAAAGCCACAAGAAACTCTGGCTTCCAACTCAACTCCCCTCTGCTCAAATAAAATGAACCTTTCCTTAAAAATCAACATGGAGGGCCTGGCATGGAAGCCTAGTGGCTAAAGTCCTCGCCTTGAACGAACCAGGATCCCTTATAGGTGCCGGTTCTAATCCCGGCAGCCCCACTTCCCATCCGGCTCCCTGCTTGTAGCCTGGGAAAGAAGTCTTGGACGGCCCAAAGCCTTGGGACCCTGCACCCGCATGGGAGACTTGGAGGAAGTTCGTGGCTCCTGGCTTCAGATCAGCGCAGCTCTGGCCTATATGGGCGCTTGGAAGTAAATAAATAAATAATAAATAGCTAAATCAAATAGCTAAAAATCAACATGGAGAGAATAATTAGAGAAGTAGATGAGGGCCAAGACATGGCACAGTCATTGAGGCAAGAAGCCTAGGATCTAGTGTGGGCGGAATCAAGTGAAGAACAAAGACGTGGCAGTGGTCTAGGGAAGCGATGGAGAACCAGCAGGACTGAGCAGGATGAAGGTCATCGTGTGTTAGCCCTGTGGACACGAGTGCTCTTCCCACACTCCATTTCTCACTTCATTTTCCCATCTCTAACAAAAGTGGCCTCGGAGGTACATAGTTGTGATCACTCCCAGCCCAGTTTCAAAGGGAACCAGTATTAATGTTTCAGCATGCAAAGCAGTTAATGACTGGAGAAAAATAAACTCCCTTTTAAAATTTCTTTAAGATTTATTTTATTTTTATTGTAAAGTCAAATATACAGAGAGGAGAAGAGACAGAGGAAGACCTATCTGCTGATTCACTCCCAAGCAGCAAGCTGAACTGATCTGAAGCCAAGAGCCCGGAGCCTCTTCCAGGTCTCCCACACAGGTGCAGGATCCCAAGACCCTGGGCCATCCTTGACTGCTTTCCCAGGCCACAAGCAGGGAGCTGGATGGGAAGCGGGGCAGCCGGGATAAGAACAGGAGGCCATATGGGATCCTGGCATGTGCAAGGCGAAGACTTTAGCTACTAGGGTATGGTGCCGAGCCCTAAAAATTTTTATTTATTTTACTTGAAATAGTTACAGAGAGGGAGAGACATCTTCCATTTGCTGGCTCACTCCCCTAAATGGCTGCAACGGCCAGAGCTGATCTGTTCCAAAGCTGAAAGCCAGAGCCTCTTCCAGGTCTCCCACATGAGTGTGGGAGTCCCAAGGACTTAGATCATTCTCTGCTGCTTTCCCAGGCCATTAGCAGGGAACTGGAGCCATTAGCATGGAGCCGTGGGGACTTGAACTGGTGCTTGTATGGGATGCCAACACCACAGGTGGAGAATTAGCTTGCTATGCCACTGTACAGGCCTGAATCTGCCCTTCTTGCCTTGTGTGCCTCTGCCTCACCAGACGCCACTCTGCTCCCCACAGACTCTTTGGCAGAGTGCCTGGTGCCTACTGAGCATGCCATAGATTGTAGTTCCCAGCCTCCATTCTCCAGCCTTCCTTTCTAGCATGGGTCAGCAGCTCCTCCAGCCCTTCCCAGGCATCCAGTGGACTGCATTGTGAAGGCTAGTGCCAGGGCACATTTCCTTAGTCCATCCCTACCACGACCCCATCGACAGACCATCCCTCACAGCACAGCCATCCTTATGGTGTCCCCTGTCACCCTGCCCTGAGCATCACTCCTGTCTCCGGTTGGGTGGGCTCTGGGATCAAGGGCATCTAAGCATGCAGTCTGCCCAGTTTGGAAAATAGGACTCGGAATAGTGGGACTCTGGTTCAGCCTCTCTTCCCTGGAGAAGCTGAAAGAATGCATTTAATCCATGCTCTCCCAGCAGGGTCCTGAAGTCAGGGAGGCAAAGCCGCAACCTGCTTTCCTGGGATACAAATTGACTTAGCTAAAGAGGTGCTTGAAACCTCAGTGCAAGGAGTTGTCACCTGCCAGTCAGCCTAGCCCAGTGCTCGCTGGGACAGTGAGCAAGCTCCTTGAGGTAGCCCTGCAGAGACCCCTGCCCAGGGACTAGGTCTGTCTCCGGTGCTGCACTTACCCCATCTGGAAGGAGCTCTGTGACCTGTGGTTTTTTTTTATTACTATTATTTTTTGTAATGGAATGTCCGATACCTTCCCCTTTCCCACCACTTGTACACAAATAACTACACAGGCTGCCCTCCTGGCAGCTCAGCCCCTGGGAGGAAGACAATGCCTGGAGTGTGGCCAGTAGGGACCTGGAGGGAGGGAAGGCGCTGCTGCACACCCACCTCCCAACTTCCTTCCCCCTAGCCCTGCCCCTCCCTCGGCAGCCACAATGAGAGGAGGAAGATTGGACAGACTCTGTGTCCCCAGCAGGGGCGGGGTCCTCCAACACGGTGAGTTAGAAAAAGCCCCAGAGAAAGCTCAATCTGAGAGCAGATGCTGTTGCCAAATAGGACAAGGGGATGAGCCACACCAGGAGAGGCTACATCAGGGAAGGGGGCGTATGCTCGGGTCTGGGGGCAAGAGAGAAATCCTTGGGAGTGGCTGGCAGGAACTACCTGGAGCTAAACAGGTGTGGGAGAGAAGAGACTGTGGGCATCTGAGGAGCCAGGCTCTGAGCAGCCCAGGGGCAGCAGAACCACAAGGCCAGGGAGCCAAAGGAAGAAGGGGGTGAGGACTGAGGTTCCCCAGACAGCTGGGCAACTACAGAAAAGCCAAAGCAGAGGGCCCAGGCAGGGCAGCTACATAAGCACCTGGAGAGGCCCGAGAGGAAACACGTGCCTGTACACTTGAACGTGACTTTGACCATAGCTTCCTCTCTGCTGGAGAAAGAGATGAGGGCTGGAGCGAAAGGGGCGCCTTGAAAGGCAGCTGAAGAAGTTGAAGTGCCATTCTTCCCTAACGTAGGAAAAGCAGGAGCTGAGCTTGGCTCCAGGCCGTGAAGGAGTGAACCACCGTCTGTGAGCCCAGGGCCAGTCAGTGCTGGAGAAGGAGAAATTAAGGGAAGAGAACTCTCTCCTCTGCAAGTGCTCACATGCTGGAGGGAAATGACTCAAAGAAGTACTGTCGTTCAGGGAAGGCACAGAGGCGGCCTTTGGGAGGGCTTCAAGGAGGTGTGCGCTGCAGGGAAAAGGGCAGGGAAAGGCCCACCCAAGGCAGGGAGGCCTACTCTGCATCCTAAAACCTGGGCCACATTTCCTGGCAGCTGTGGGCCACAGCCTCCAGACAGGAGCAGGAGGAGAAGAGAGAAAAGCTGAGGCCAGGAAGGAACAACAGCAGGGACACACACAATGGAGAAACCAGACAGCAATCTGCTTCCACGCATCAGCACGCCTCAGGCAGCCTCACGCGGGCCAGTGGCAGCAGGGAGAGGGCTCAGGGAGGCACCCCTGAGTGGGGGTGGGGAGGAGAGCTGGGAAGGTGGGAGGGTGGAGCCTGGGTGCGGGAGCTGGCTCTGGGCAGTGATGGGGTGGGAGGGACAGGGCAGAGGTGGCATTGAGGGTGCTCAGGCGCTGTGAGCAGCCATGGTTGGAAGCATGTCCTAGAGGCGGGGCAGGGCTTCTGCTTGCTGCCTGCCTGGGGGCTTGAGCAAGCAGTAGGGAAGAGGCAGGCACAAAGGTGTCTGCCGTAATGCCCATGGGTTGTGCCCAGGGACACTGTTCCACTGAGGTCTCTGGGGAAGGGACAAGGCACACAAGAAGGTCAAGGTGTGTATTCCAGGAGCCTTGGCAAGGCTGGCTTTATTACTGGGCATGGACACAGATATGTACGCTCCAGGGTGTAGATCTGGGTTTGGGGGTGCTGAGTGAAGGGCTAGTCAGGACTAATGGGAGGTGCAAGGAGTGGGTCCCCTAGGGGATTCAGAGGAGAGGTGGCACACAATGTGTGTCCTAAAGGTCAGGCAGAGGAGGTGCAGGCCAGGGGTTGCCCAGCACGCTCGGTGCTGGCTCTGAGGCCAGAGGGCCTCATCCCAGCCGGGATTCTGTAGCACCAGCCTAAGGCTTCACTCAGGAGGGAGTAGACACAGGAGATCCTAGGCCCAGGTGAACTGCAGGAGGGAGACGTGGGACCGGGCAGGGACTCGAACCATGAAGATCTTGCAGAGCAGGGAGAGAGGCCTGACTTTCCCAAACCACCCAGACTTGGCTCACCCAGCCCTCCATCCTGTGCCAGGAGCCCCAAGCAGGGGCTGTGAGTGTGAGCAGGGCACCTGGCATCCCTATAACAGGTCCTTGGAAGGAAGTCCTTAAGCCCCTGCCACATACAGCTTGGCCCAGGCTGCTGCCCCCCACACCCCAGCCCAGCACACAGGTCTCATTTGGTCACCAAAATGGGGAGATTTGCCATCTGGGACCTTGGGCCAGCACGCAGCCTGTCATGAAAAACACATTCAACCTCTCCTGGTCTCTGGGGCTCACTATGATGCTGTAAGACTATTCGCAAGGAAAGAGTTTTCACAGAAGAGGCAGCCGGGGCTGGGAGATAGCGCTTTCTTTAATTGTATGCTTGCTCTGGGTCACAGGAGTGGTACCTGCTCTCTCAGACTGGTGTCTGTGGGGCCCCTGCTGGGTAGGGTGCTGGACCCCTGGGCGCACCTGGCCTCTAACCCTCCAGCAACCTGCATTAGGACAAGGAGGCTCAGCGATGTCAAGTTTATACAAGGGACAGAAATGGATCCTAAATCCTGGCTCCAAATTCAATGTTCATCCCGTGTGGCTGGGTGCAGAGGCCACCTGAGGTGGACTGACCCAATGCTCATGGATTGACCCCTGTGCTGGAGAACTGGGGGCCGAGGCAAGCCCCTACTGTGTGCCTGCCAGGTAGGCTATGACCCTGACTCTCACCCAAGCACTGTGGGCAACGTCAGTAGGACCTGTGAAAGACAAGGAGCCCCTTGACCACAAGGCTCTGGGGAGCAGGCCAGTCACAGTAAATCCTCACTGAATGCTAGGGCTCAGAGAGCTCTTTGAGGACTGGGAAAGTGCCAGGGGCAGCAAGGGAAGGAAGGCCCTGGAAGACCTGGAAGACCGGGAAGAGGAAGGAAGGAGGGAGAGCAGGCAGCTGGTGGGCGCCAAGGCCAGTTCCCTGCTCTGCTTGGTGAGCACCTGTGGACACACGCCAGCCACAGGAACATGAGAGAGAAAGGTAGAGCCCCAGCAAACGCCTAGGCTGGTCAGGGAGCTCTACCTGACTGGGAAACGGGCCAGGTGTGGGGCAGGGTTGCATGCCAGGGAGGGCACTAAATGAGTTTCCAGCTCATTTGCATGTCCTAATTAAGCATAAAATGAGCCCCAGAGGCAGAATTAAGCTGTCAGTCTCTCCCTGCAAGCTTCCCCTGGCTTCGCCCTGTCTGGCAGTCCACTGAACTCTCAACCTTCCTATACTCCCCTGTCACTCCCACTCACCTCCTGCCCTTGGCTTCAGGAAAATCAGTGCTAGGAGCCTCAGGGCTGGGGTGGGGTGTGACAGATACAGAAGAGCAGAGCGACTTCCACTTTTGAGCGACTTCCACTTGGAGAAACATTCTTTAGCAAAGCTTGACATCACAGAGGGGTGTCGCTTCCCCATGGCAAGGCCTGGGCAGGGGATAGTCAGTGTGCCACCTGCTATTGAGGAACAGGTACTATGGGGTAGGAATGTGGGGGAGGAGGGCTGCAATTGTGGCTGTTCCCCCACATTTGGCTTTGGAGCAGGTGTGGAGGACTGTGAACTGAGTGCAACCATAAGCCAATGGAAGAAGCTTCAATCTCAGTTCTGCCTCTTCAGGACTTTGGGTGAATCACTTAACTGCTTGGGGACTAAACATGGGGCGTGACGGTAACAGCAGGGGAACAGCACTGAGGAGAAGGTGCCTGGCACCTGTCACTGAGGCTGCGAGTCCCAGTTGTGTGGTGTGAGCTCACATTAAAATGGGTTTCCACTCCCTGAATTCTTTCTGGTTCCTATGGCTAAGGATCCGTTTCCCTTTGGCTGGGTCCCCTTGAGGTCCACATTGCAATGCCCAACACTGGGAACTATTGAAGAAACTGTTCAATGGCTCTGAATGGCTATGGTCAGTCCACACGACATGACTTGTAGGTGAATGGCCAAGACGTGGATTGGTTTCCTAGAGTCTTTCCAGACTCAGAACTGGTGCCATATTGAACACCTTGCAGGTCAGGTCTCTCCCCTCACAATCAGCAGGTGGGATCTTCACATGCACCCTGCCCCCTACCCTTTGCCACATCCACATCTCACCACCATCAAGGGTCTGAAGGCCCACCACAGTCATGCCTGCCCTGGACTGCAATGTCAGAGTTCTCTATGGATACGAAGAACAGACGCAAGGGCCAGCTCCACCACAGTATTAGCTCCAGGGACCGAGATAGGAGAGAGAGAGAAAACTCCAAGGTTTTGGAGGCCTTCTGTTCAAATCTGGACTCTTTTCTCTGCCAGCAGCCTGTCTAGCCATTTTGCATGGTCCTGGAAGAAGCCAGCCAGCCCTTCTGGGACTCCCCGAGGCTGAGAGCCACACACCCCACCAACCAACCAACCCTGACCGTCTATCCCTCCCTCCTGTCGCTTCTCCCATCAAGGAAACACCTGTCACGTGACAGCGCCTGCAGGAGAGGTCCAGCAAGCGGGCAGAGGGGCTTTCTTATATTCTCTTGTAGTTTGCTATAAACGCTCTGGGGGCAGGAAGCGCCGCGCCTGTAATTGCAGCTGTCACAGCCCATCACCCTGAGCTGCTATCCTTGGGGATGGTGGGGGGTTGGGAGGAATAGGGAAGGGTGGAGCAGGGGCGCACCCTCCTGAGACCCGCATTGTTTTCTCACAGCCAGGGGACGTGGCCTGCCGAGGTGGGCGGGGCCGCTGCTGCCATCCCTCGGACCAGCCCAGCCCAGCCCTGCTCCCCAAGCCTCAGCTGACTCCGGGCCAAGGAGGGACACAGAGGCCATAGCTGCGCTCGAGGCCAGGTGTCGCACAGGGACAGTGCAGCCCCTCCAGGATCCCTGCCAGCCGCGAGTCCTTGGACCAGCAGCCTGGGTAAAGCTTGTATCCTCATCTGAACAAAACAGATCCTCCTGGCTGCCTCACTGGCCCATGTGCAAATGAGAATGAGGCGGTATGCAAGAAGGCAGCTCTGGGGGTCGCTTGGGAGGTGCCCCTTACATGTCACCTCATTCAGCTAGCCTCTTTAGGAGTCCCAGCCCTGACTGCCAGCAGCAGAAGCGGTGCCTGGCCAGGAAAGCAGTCACCTGGGTGGGGGCTCTTCAGGAAGGGGCCTCAATGCCCTCTTCCTTCTAGATAACTCCAATGGGGTCTTTGGGGACATCAGAGAAATGTCCGAGGATTCCCTGGTCCCGTCCTGCCCCACAGGAGTGCATCTCACTGTCTCTCCCACTTCCTCTCCCTCTTCCTCTGTTAATGAACACCACTCCCCCATCAGCCAGCCCCTGGGACAGCCTCTCCCCACCAACGCCCCCTCACCCCTGCACTGAAAACTCCGCTTCTTCCTCCTGTCTGAGGGAAAAGGAACTTGGAGATGGGCCTAAGTCCTGCCAATCGTTTGCCCACCCTCCTCCCTGCCCCCAGGGACCCAGCCTGGGGACCCGGCCCTTTTCAAGTTCAAGCAACAGCTTCAGTGTCTAGGATTCAGACCCAGACAGCCGTGTTAATATCAAAGCCTGAGGGCGAGGCTTCCAGGGTCTTGGGGCAAGCTGTGGAAGAGCTGTCCCCTCCTCCAGGCTCCCCGGAGCCTGGGAAGGAGCAGTGTCCGGAGCCCTTGGCGTGGCTCCGCTTCTTGAGCTTCTGGGAACGGGCAGCTGTAGGCGTCACCCAGCCGGGCTTCTCCTTCAGCAGCCGGTCACGGTCCGGCCGCACGCTGCGCAAGAACTTCCGGAAGATGTTGGCAGTGAGGGCAAACTTGCGGCCCAGTTCCCGGGGCTGGCTTTTGTCTCCTCTGGGCTCCCCCACCCCCTGAGTCTCGCACTTCTCCCCAGACTTCTCCAGTTTCGGCAAGTCTAGCCAGTTGCCCACCAGGTCTGCAAAAACATTGTCCCCTAACACGAGAGGCTGGCGATTGCGGCCCCGCGACATCAGGGTGGAGGTCCAATCATCAGGCTCCAGCTGCTCTGACCCCTGCCGGTCACAGCTCTGGTGATTCGGTGGCTGGGTCCGGGGCAGGGGGGCTGTGCTGTTCCCACAGACACTCGCATTGGGTAGGAACTTGGTGCCGCTGCCAAGAGAAGCCTGGCTGGAAGGGAAGGCGGCCTCGGGTCTGGCAGGAACTCTGGCAGCCTCCCACGCAGGGTGCTCGGGTCGTGTCTGCGGGGGGCTCTCCGGACGCCCTCCGGAGATGTCCAGCTGTTCCAGTGCTGTCTGTACCTGAAGGAGCTTCAGCTCCTGCAGGGCACCCATCATGCAGTTCATCTGATCCTGCAAGCCATCGCCCACCTCCTTCATGGACATCTGTTGGGGCAGAGAAAACACAGGGCCAGTGAGCCGCAGGGCTAGGAGGACAGCCCGGCCTCATAGTCCCAGCATCATTCCACTTGTCACCAACCCGCCTCTTGACAGCCTGGCCCAGCGCACCTGCGGGCCAGCAGAGGAGAACTCTGAACATGAGTATGACTGGAGCGAGGAAACATTAGCTAAGGCAGGCACCGCCCTGAGCTATACAGATGATGCTCCAATTCCAATGAGGCCATGTCCTGACAAGGCCAGCCAAAGACATCAGAAGTTAAAAAGCGATGTGTACTACACCTCACTGCTGACTCAGTCCACCTCGAGTGTGCTTAGAATACACATGCACTTGCCAAGGGTGCACAGTCATCCCACGCGGAGTATCTCGCGTGACTTCCTCATGACTGTACTCAAAGTAAAACATGGGACGGTCAGGAGAGCTGCCACACACCACTGTCAAGGCGCCAGCTGTGAGTGAGGTGCAGCTGTGTCTCTGGATCCACTGCACTTCCCCAGCCACCCCATCACGGAAGCACTTCAGTACTCTGCCCAGGACAGAGCTGAGAGCGGAGTGAGGGTGAACCATGTCCGGTGGCCATCCCCATCCTCCCTGGAGCCCGACAGCAGCCTTTCCTGTGTAGCAGGACCTGGGCCAACCATTCCATGCACATCGCCTCATGGAAGTTTTATAAAGACATCTTTCAATTTAAAATGAAGAGGAATCTATTTAGTGCAAAAATACTTTGAAAACTATGCATATCTTGAAAGGGTCATTCAAGGGGTTAGTGCTGTGGTAGCTTCTACTTGTGGCACTGACATCCCACATGGGCACTGGTTTGAGGCCCAGCTACTCCAGTTTCAATCCAGCTCCCTGCTAATGGCCTGGAAAAGCAGCAAAAGATGATCCAAGTCCTTGGGACCCTGCACCCCCATGGGAGACCCAAAAGAAGCACCTGGCTCCTGGTTTCTGATCAGCTCAGACTGTTGCGGCCACTTGGAGAGTGAGCCAGCAGATGGAAAGCCTTCTCTGTGTCTTTCCTTCTCTCTTTTTTTTCTTTTTAAGAATTATTTTTATTTTTTTAATCGTAAAGTCAGAGATATACAGAGAGAAGGAGAGACAGAGAGGAAGATCTTCTGTCCGATGATTCACTCCCCAAGTGACTGCAATGGCCGGTACTGCGCCAATCCGAAGCCAGGATCCAGGAACTTCTTGCAGGTCTCCCACATGGGTGCAGGGTCCCAAGGCCTTGGGCCATCCTTGACTGCTTTCCCAGGTCACAAGCAGGGAGCTGGATGGGAAGCAGGGCCTCTGGGATTAGAACTAGCATCCATATGGGATCCCGGCACTTTCAAGGTAAGTACTTTAGCCGCTAGGCCACCGTGCCGGGCCCTCCTTCTCTCTCTTTAGCTCTACCTTTCAAATAAATAAATCTTTGAAAGAAAAACTAGGAGAACATTAAAAAATCCATGGAAAATATGTTTTATGGAAAAACTACGTGTGGATTTCAAAAAATGTTTTACACCAAAAATAAATTTCACAACATTTTTTCGAATTCCATTTCCCCATTTAACTTTTTCAAACTGCCCTGGTAACCCAATGAGGTTGCTATTTTTTTTTTAAAGATTTATTCAGTTTATTACAAAGTCAGATATACAGAGAGGAGGAGAGACAGAGAGGAAGATCTTCCGTCCGATGATTCACTCCCCAAGTGAGCCGCAATGGCCGGTACGCGCCGCTCCGATGCCGGGAACCAGGAACCTCTTCCGGGTCTCCCACGCGGGTGCAGGGTACCAATGCATTGGGCCGTCCTCAACTGCTTTCCCAGGCCACAAGCAGGGAGCTGGATGGGAAGTGGAGCTGCTGGGATTAGAACCGGCGCCCATATGGGATCCTGGGGCGTTCAAGGCAAGGACTTTAGCCGCTAGGCCACGCCGCCGGGCCCTGCTATTTTTTTTTAAGATTTATTTATTTTTATCAGAAAGTCAGATATACAGAGAAGAAGAGAGGTAGAGAGGAAGATCTTCCATCTGTTGATTTACTCCCCAAGTGGCCGCAATGGCTGCAGCTGAGCTGATTCGAAGTCAGGAGCTGCTTCTGGATCTCACCCATGGGTGTAGGGTCCCAAAGCTTTGGGCCATCCTCGACTGCTTTCTCAGGGCACAAGCAGGGAGCTGGATGGGAAGTGAGGCTGCCGGGACACAAACCGATGGCCATATGGGATCCCGGCACATGCAAGGCAAAAACTTTAGCTGCTAGATTACCGTGCCGGGCCCCTGAGGTCATATTTTTGCTGTCTGGTCACAAATGAGTGAACTGTGGAAGAGGTAAAAGAACTTCCTTTAGGGTCACACAACTCTAAGCCTGGGACTTGAACCCAGGACCATTTCAGGGCAGAAACTCCAGCTCTGACCACTATACATCACCTAGGTGGTGAAGAAGGGGTAGGAGGGACTCCTGGGGCTGGGAGGGGTTCAGGTTCTCTGAGAGGGAATGTTAGTGCCAGTTTCTATGTATTGCTTCTCCCATATGACTGGTCAGAGAAAGCTAAGGAGGCCAGCAAACTCCTGGTCCCAGCTTCTCCCCAGCCTCTCTCCCATCCAAACACCTGTCCTCTCTCAGCTGCTCTCAGACTTGGCTCAATGCCCTTCCTACTTTCTCAGTCTGATTGGCCCTGCTATCGCAGCCACGCCCCTGATCCTGGGGACCAGTCTCCCTGCCGCATTTCGGGTGTCTGAGGGCTGAGTCCCAGCTGCCAGCTGGAAAGGGCTGACAGTGGCTTAGGTGAGGGCGGATGTGGAGGCCCAGGAGGAGTTGGCTCTGTATGACAACATTTACTGGCTCCTGGTCCCTGGCCTGAGCCGCCTTGGTTTCGTTAGCCCCCTCCCCAGATCCTGATCAAGTTACCCACAGCAAGCCTCCTGTGCAGAGACCATCTGTTTCTTAAGCCTTCCCTTCCCTCCCACCCCCTCTGCCCTGCCACCCCCATCCCCAGGGGCCCGTGAGATCATCTTACCTCCCAGGCTTGTCTGAATGCTCAGGGCTAAGTCCAGAGGGCGGAGGGGTGGGAGTGGAAGGGCAGCCCAGAGGCGCTGCAGGCTGGTCAGGGCTGGCTGGCAGCTGACCCTCACAGGCTTCTGGTGGGGGAGTACAGGGAGTGTAGGGAATCCTCCCCTGCCAGGCCTGGCCCTGGTGTGGATGAGGGGATGTGAGCCGGACTCCCAGGAAGCCAGCTGCACTGAAGGACAGGGGAGGACACTCTGTCCCCTAGGGCACAGACAGCCTGTACTGGAATGGGGGATTGCCCACGCTTTGTGCACCTTCTCCAACACAGGGCAAGAAGCCATGGTTCGAGGTCCTGACAGATCTAGGGATTGCTTGGGCAGTCAGTGCCATTTGGGTGGTGGTGGCGGCAGCCAGAGACATGGTGGGCTGGCTGTACACGCTGCTGGCAGCCCCTTGCTCCTACATCTCAGAGCCCTTCCTTTTCGGGGCTTTCGGCTGTAGTTGGTGACACCCAGAGGCACAGCTGGAGGAGCCCAGAAGTCTCAAAGCAAACTCGTTTCCTTGTTGCCACACTGCTTCTCTTCCATGCCAGCTCCCCATACCTCCCTCCTCCCCAGGGTCACCTTCCATGTCACCCCTACCTGAAACCACAGAGTCCTGGCTTCTCAATCCAGCCACCCTACTCTCAGCCAAACATAAGCAAGTCCCATGCCTTGGAAACTGTGGGAGCCTCCCTGGAGTGCCCTGACCCCCTACACCACCATCTCTGCATTGCCTGGACACTCAAGTCCACATTCCCAGGGCCTGAGTCAAGATCCTCAGAGACAGTTGTCAGTGCCAAAACACGCACACCAGCCACACTCCCACTAAGGGATCTCTGCAGAGCCGGTGTTGTGACACAGGTTCAGCTGCTACCAGCAACAACAACATCCCACTTGGGCAGAGGTTGGAGTCCCAGCCACTTCGCTTCTTATCCAGCACCCTGCTGCTGCAGCTGGGTGAGCAGCATAAGAAAGCCCATGTGTTTGGGCTGCTGCATCCACGTGGGAGACCATGATGGAGTTCCGGGCTTCTGGTTTTGACTTGGCCCACTCGCAGCTGTTGTGGTCATTTGAGGAGCAAACCAGTAGACAGATGGAAGATCTGTCACCTCTCTATCACCGATCTCGCTCTCTGAAAGTCTTTCAAATAAGTCAATCTTTAAAAGAAAGAAAGCTCTTCTGTGTCGCGTCATCTGCTCGTCCCTGTGGTCCTGCTCTCCTCGGTGAGTGTAAATGCTTGCTCAGTCATTCATGAAATATTTACTGGGCCTCCCTGGCTGGGAGACAAGGACTCCACTCTACCCCTCACGGTGTCACCCCAGACAGTGAGTCCCACTGACTCCCCCAAATCATCCCTGCCAACTGCTTGCTCCCTTCAGACAGTAAGCCACTCACAAGGCTTCATCGCCCCGAGAGGCAAGCAGAGCGATCTGGCAGGCTTCTCCGTGACGGGCTAAACACAGTCCAGGTCCGAGGCAGTGGAAGGAATGAAATGACCCCATTCAGTCTCATCCAGGGTGGAAAAATCCATAAGGAAGAATGCTGACATTTTGCACAGATTTCCAGCAAGAATGCATGTGTGGGCATGTGGATGAATTCAGGGCTGCCCATCCAACAGAGGAACCATTGAAATCAATGAGGCTGAAATTGCACCCATATGGAGCATGCTATGCTGGACTGGGTTCTGGAGACAGGTGGAATGAGTTCAAACTGCAGCTCTAGCACACATAGAGTAGCTTGTGTGACTCACGAGGCTGGCTGTTGAAATTCTCTGGTTTACAACTTCTCCATGCTTAAAAGTGGGTACACAGTGATTCTTGCAGGGCCATGGCACAGCTACTGTGAGGGGAGACGAATGACGTGCCACTCCCCCCTTGGTGAACTTTGGCTGCACATGAAGACTCCCCGTGGACCTGTAGCATGTGCCTTTTTCCATGTATCTGAATAGGATTCCACTCATGACATGCCCCCTGTCCCTTCTCCCACCACCTCCATCCCATGCAGGGGAAGGGCCCGACCTCAGGCCGCCCAGCCACAGACAGAAGGCAGCTGTGAGATGGGGGAAAAGGGGAGGAGGGAGCAAGCTGTGGAAACTGGGAGGGCTGGGAGTGATGGGGAGGTAGGAGGTCAGTCCGCTGGCCTTTTCCCAGCAGACCCCAAGGGGATGATATCACCCAGCAAAAGAGCCAGAGGCCACACTGGTCCCTTCCAGAGCGTGGGACCTACCCAGATCCCAGAACTCTTCCCACCCGAGGAACCCGAGAGGAAGAAGAAAGCCATGTGGGGAGCCTAGGAGGGTGGCCAGAGCAGCCAGAAAAAGTCCGAATGCTGAGTGCCCGTCAAAGGGCTGGTTGGAGGGTCCAGATTCCTCCTTAACCTCTGATGAGCTCTGAGCATCAAATGCTTCCTCAGGACAGAGACCACATCATTCCCAGCTTGCTGTCAGGGCTCAGCTGGAGAGCCCCTGATCAGCGGCCCAAATCAGGCTGGGTGGGAATGGATTTAGCCTGCCTTCCCTTTCCTACACGCTGGTCTGTCTCTACACACACACACATGCACATGCACACACAATGCCCTCAACAGGCACATCCAGTAGTGAAGTCCAGAGGACCCCTTCTGTGAGAGGCTCCCCTTACCTCCACGTCACACCCCTGCCCATCTCCCACCTCCCTGGTCTTACTGGCCTTGCGATGCTTCGTGCTGCACGCTATCTGCATAGCCAGCTTGTCTCTGGCTTTGGCTCTCAGTCCCTGCTTTCCTCACAGTGTCTGAGCCGTGACCTCCTAGTATAGTGCACGGTCCTGGCCAGGCAACCCAGCTAAGGGAGCCACGTGATGCTGGGCAGATCCGCCAGCCTTCTGTGTCTGAATTTCTTTATCTGAGGATTGAGAGCCCCTCCACGTGTGAGCATCCATCAGCCCTTTCCTGGACATGGCCGTGATCACTTCGGGAACACTTAAGACTACAACCCACGCTGTGGATTAGAAAATCGGAAGTCCTCTCTGATCCTCCCAGACTGCCTTCCTGACACTGTGTCCATAGACAATCTACTCTCCCATCAGGCATCTCTGAGCTGCTGTGTGCGTGATGCATTTACAAGAGAAGCTGTGTGAAACGCCTATCACACGGCGTGAAGAGATCATTGCCATGGTATATGACACCAGTTGGCTGCCTGGGATCCCAAGGCTTATCCATGGGATCTGGGACCTCAGGGCCTCCCCTTTTGCTCCCAGCCCTGGGCTTTGCAGCCAGCGCACCCTCTGGTCTCTGAGTCTCAGGGGGCTGTTGCGGGAGGCCAGTAGGGCCGTCAGCACCACCTGGGAAGGAAGCTCATGAAGTAATCTCCCAGAGAAACTCTAGACCCCAGTTCAGTTCCTTTAGCCAGAAGAGCTCTTTGTCACTGAATCCTGAAAGAGAAAAGAGGAGCCAGCTGCAGGGGAGCTGGAGGGGAAGGTGCCACCATAGGCCTGCAGTCCGAAGCCCTGAAGGGGACAGCGTGGGTCAGCTGCCCAGACAGCGCCCTCCCCCTGGGCACCTGCTGGGCCCTTTGTTCTGTGGGAGGAGAGCAGGGATGGGAAAATGTGACACCAGCCTCCTCCTGGGCTCCCTTCCCAAGCCCTCCCTGGCATCCCTGATGGTCTCGCTGCTGTGCCCTGCCTGCATCCATCTCACGCCCTCTTCCAGTTTGGCCAGAACCCTTGGACACAGGCTCCAGCTTTGCCCATGGACCTGGCAGCAGGCCCTGGCTTACTATCCCCAACCCCCTATTACTCACAAGATTCTCCAACATGGTCTCTTTCAGCCCTGGGGAAGCTAGGGGGAGAGGCTGTGGGGCCAGGAATGGGAAAAGCCCCAAGTGGCCCATTCTGCAACCCAGTGAATGGGACCTTCAGCAGTCCCTGCTCTTGGCTGGAACTCTCAACAGGAAGGTAGCAGCGAAGCTGTGCCAAGAGCTGCGGGGGAGAGGAAGGTAAAGAAAAGAGGAAGTGAGGGGTGTGAGATGGATGAGCCCACTGGCCCAAGTGAACCATCTATTGGGGTCACATGTTCAGGCAAGAGGCAGCCAGGGGGAGAAAGGGGCCCAAGGACGCTTCCGTGAGAAGCTTGCCTCTTAACTTCAACCCTTCTCTCTGACCAGCTATAACTCCTCCCCAAGTCAGTTGGATTCCCTGGGCATCCGAGGGACCTCAACCAGTCATCTCTCTGTTCTGTCTGGTCATTGTTATCTTATGCCGGAATCTTACAGTAACTTCCTGACTCAATCTCCCCGCCTCCTTCCACCTCTCTCCAACACCACCTCCTAAACCACAGGGCATCTCTTGTCCCGCTGCCCTTCAACGCAAACAGAAAAGGCCAGACTTTGTACCTGATACCCAGGGCCTCCGGGGCTGCTTCGGCTCTGTTGCCTGCTTTTTCTCTGTGTGCCCTGTGCTCTAGCCAAACTCAGTCTTCAAATGTCCCCACTACTTTAGCCTCTGGGTCTTCCACCCAAGGTTCCTTATCTGCCTGGGAAGCTGCTTTGCTTCCATGCATGCCCCTATTTCTCCTTCAAGGTCTAGCTCAAATGCCATCAGGTGAGGCTTTCCCTGATCTCCCAGTGGGCACTCTCAGGGCACTGACCCTGCACCTCTCCTATCATACATACACTGCATTCTATACTAGCAGCTAGGATGAATGTAACAGTAGCTTCAGAGCAGAAGCCCTGCAGTCACACTGGCTGGGGTTGAATCCTAGTTCTGCTGCCTATCAGCTGTACAACCTTGACCAAGTTATTATACCCCCACCCCGCCACACACCCACACCTCTGCCTTCTCACTTACAAAGCACAAGTAACAAAAGGAAAACTTTTTAATGTTGCTTTGGTGATTAGGTGGCATCATGCATTCTATGCCTGGCACTTCAGTGTTCACACCAGTAACTGTTACTGTTGTTATCTCTGTCATTCCATTTTGAGTTCCCTGAAGACAGGGCCTATGCCTATATTTGCAACCACAGTGCCCATGCCTGGAGAATGCCTTGAGCTTGACATGAACTTGACAAACGTGTCCTGGGAATGAACCAGTGACTTCCACAAACCAATCTGTTCAATCCTCCACCAACAATTTACCAGGCAGGTGCACACATGAGGTACGGTGCTACTGTTTGCTAAGGACATACACTTGGTGGGGGAGAGCCTTCACGTCCTCCTTCATTCCTTAGCTATGTAAACTCAGTTTATAAGATCCCATTTTAGAGACAAGGAGTGAATTAGTATATGAGACTCACGTAGAGCAAGGATTTGAGTTCAAGCAAGACTAAGCCCAAATCCTACACTCTGCTCCCAACCACACTGACGCATCTCAAAGTCCTCTTCTTTCTGTTTTACACATCAAGACAGACCACGACAGACTCCTGGGCAAAAACTGCTTTCAGACTCCATTTATTGGCTCTTTTTCCCAGAGCAAGAGCTGAAGGCATTTTCTACTATCAGTCTGGCATCTGGGCCCTGTCCCTTCCCCCTGAGCTGTCACCTCCTGAACCTGGAGCCACTGGATGCTGGAGAGTTCCTAGCACCTTCCTGGAGCCCCAGAAGGACCTTCCCTGCCCGAGGGAAGTCTCTCTGCTTCAGGAGCCAGCCTCACTTTCCTCCAGAAAGCCTCCCCCAGCCCATGTGCCTTCTGTTTATCCCACACTCGCCCATCTCGTGAGGAATGCCCTGTGAGCGGCTTACATCTGTTTACTCTGTGTGCCTGTAGCTGCCCCACTTGGTGGAAGCCCACAGGGGAGCCAGGTGTCAAGGAACAGCTGGTCCCAAGGCCTTGTATTCAGGCGCAGAAGAGAGGCCTTTGGCGGCTGGAGGCAGCTGGGGTGGGGAGCGATGTGCTCCCTGCTGAGTTGTGGCAGCCTGGACCTCCTGATTCTAATGAGGGAGTGTGTGAGCAGTGCTACTTCTCTGGCCACATTTCACCCCATAAACCCGATCCTTCTTTTCCCGTTCAGGCAGCAGGAAAGGGGAGCTCTGACCCCTGACCCCTCAGCTGAGAACACCCTCACCCTTCTACAGTGCAAACTTTCTGCTAAGGGATTGTAGGACGTGGGGTTGTCAAGAACAAACCCTTCTGATCTAAATGTTCCAGGCCAAGGATAGGGCCAAGCTGCAGGAGAGCAGAAAACTGCCTCGACAAAGACGGTCTCACCAATCGGCTTCCTTCTCCAGCAGGTGCATCCAACAGAGTGCACCGGGCATCAAAGGGACTTAAAGGGAACACATGAGTGTAGAACTTGATCAGTGTCACATGAGGCGACCCCCAGACACACAGCGAATAAGAGCCAACCAACACACTGACCTCTTGGGCGGCGAGGCAGACCCCATCTTGGGGTGAGCTGCCTGCAGCTCATGACAGAAACCACCTGTATGCCTTCCTCACGCCACGCAGACTCTAGATATGAGCAAAGCAATGCCTTCCTAGCCCAGTCACAATCAAGATCCACTTGATTCAGTCCTGACTGTCCTGGGGGGAAGACAGCTGAGCAGCTGATCCAGCCTAACTCTGCTCTGTTTCCTCTCTGCTCCCACCAGGAATACTGAGGCGCTGAGATCTGGCCCAGCCGCCTAAGCATGGGGCATGGGGAGCAGGTGGCCTGACACTCTGTGCTGGCACTGGAGCGGGGAGGAATATGATGGCGAGAGAGGGTCAGGGGTGCAAGGAGCTCTCCCATCTGAGTGTCATTCTGGGCCCCTGGCCAGGGTTTGGCTTCCTCTTCCGACAGAGTCAAAGGCTGAAGCTGATGAGACAAAGGGCCAAGTGAAAGCTAACGGGGAGTTCAGTGACTTCAGCCTCTTCCCTTCCTCCTCCCAGGCACGGGGTGAGGGGAAGCTCCAGTCCTTGGCAAGACAGGGTACAAGTCAGGATGGCGAGTTGGGCTTGGTGTACATTACTGTTTGTCTTTTCTACTCTCCTGCCATCCCAGACTGTCTTCCTCCCTTCACCACCTCCCACCCAGGGTGCTGCAAAAAACAAAAAAATGCAAATTAGCAAGATTTTAAAATTCAAGCCCATGCCAGGAACACCCACAAACCCTGGATTAAGGCAGATCCTGAAGTGGGTGGCATGGTCCTGGATTCTAAGCACATAGTGGAGAGGAGGCTTCTGGAAGCTTGTTTTCTCAGCATGGACTTGGGACCGAGACGTCACATGCGATGATCTTGACCCTTCTTTCTGGTATTGGACCCACAAGGGGAAAATCAACAACAGTGTGTGTGTGTGCGCGCGCTCGCTGGGGGGAACTCCAGTCCAAACTAGCATGAGGAATATCTACAAGCCAGAGCTGAAAGGGGCACGGTACAGGGTCAGAAGGGAAGCGTGGACACCTCTGCAACTTGCCAAAGCAGTCATTCTCCCAGTCAGGAACTTCTGTCATCTCTCAGGAAGGACTGAGGAAATGATCAGGGGCCCAACTGGAGCCTGTGCTAGGACCGGCTGCAGCGGGGCCAGCTCAGGAAGTATTCCCAGCACACCTGCAGCTTCCAGCGCTGCCCCCACCCCTCTAAGCTGGCTCCCTAGGGCGCTGCCAACTTCCCTCCCCAAGCAGGAAGAGTGTAGCTTCTGCAGGCGGCAGGGGAATAGGGCTGTGACATAATTTGTGAAGCCCTGAGTTGGCACTTTGGCCAGCCTTCTCTGCTGGGGCGCGCCTACGTGCCCCTGACTCTGAAGAAGAGCAGAGGAGAGAGACTGGGGAGACAGACAACCTAAGAGACCGAAAGCCACGAAAGCCTGGGGCAGAGGCGGGAGACAGCCCGGCTGAGGACAGTTAGACCAGAGACTGGGGGTGCGCGTGCATGACGTCTGCCCGGTCTAAGCAAACAGAAAGGTGGCCTGTCAGGGCTAGGACAGGGAGCCTCACGTGTGGGTTCAGCAGGCTCTCCCACCGCCTCCTCCCCGCCCCCGCCTGCACCCCGGGGCCTCCGCAAGCTCCCTGCACACTCCCCAAGCCCAGACCTGACATCTGGCTGGGCCTCCGCAGCTCCAGCTCGCGATCTGCCAAGGCGGCGCCCCTCCTCCCGCGCAGGGCCCTCCCCGGCATCCCAGCTGCCAGCACCCCCCCACTCCCTGCTGGCAGACAAGCCCGGGCAGACAGCCGGCCCAGCCTGCCCCCGCAGCCGCGCCAGCTCTGCCAAGCCCGGCGGGGCTGAGGGCCGGGGGGCCGTGTCACTCCCCCTGGGGCCAGCGGTCTCTAGGGACCTCCCGCCCCAGGCGGGGATCGGGTTCCCGCGCGCCTAGCCTCTCCCGGCACGCAGGGCACTTGGTGTCCGGTGCTTTTCGGGGTTGTCGGTCCCCAAAGTGTCGCTCGCTCGTAGGTGAGTCTGTCGTCTCTTTCCTCTCCGGGCAACATTTCAACCTAGGTGGCCGCTCTCTGCCTGCTCTGTCACTTGTTCCTACCTCTCCAGCCGTCTTTGCTCGAAAGTTTCCTCGTGGTCCCCTTCCCAGGCCAAGCCTTACCGTCTGCCTGCGGGACGGTGTCCTCCTTTCCCCTCTCCGCTCCGCCCCGCGCGCGTCCCGGCTCCCGGGGGCCTCGGAGCCGGAGAGGTGACCTGTCCGGGCTCGGAGCAGCCCTTCTGCCCTCGGGGTTAGCCTGGCTCTTACCAGCTCCTGTTTGAGGCGTCGCAGATAGCAGTCCATCTCCCTGCTCTCCTTCTCACGCGCCCATCTGCCGGGCTTGGCTGGCACGAGGGAGTCCCGGGGTGGGCACCGCGGGCAGCGCCGCGTCCGGGTCCGTGCGCCCTGCGCCTCTCGCAGCGCGGAGCCAGCTTCAGCTCCCCGGCTGTGACTCGAGGCAGCTGCCTCTGCCGCTCGCCCGCACGCCACCGGGGCCGGGGGCGGAGGGAAAAGTGGGGCAGCCAATGAGCTTTCACGGAGTGGGAGGCCTCCGACCAATGAGAAGAGCGCCCCGGGGGGTGAGGGGCACCAGTGGACTCCGCCTGGATGTTGGTTTGGGGCCAAGGCGGCCGCCGGGGGATGCCAGAGGGCACCGGCACGGGGGGGGGGGGGTGGGCGGGGTACGTGGGACACCAGGCGCGTGAACTACTGCTGTGTCCTAAAGGAGAGCACAGTTTAACAGGAGTGGGACTAAGCGGTGAGCTGGGTTAAGAGCCATGCCGTGGTGGCACTCTCCTGCCAGGAAAAACCCTCCACCCCAACTCCGCCACTAGAAGACCTTCGGCAGCCCTTTTCTTTCCTAAGGGAAGTTGCGAGCACGGCTCCTCCTCACCCCCTAGGGTAGGGTCCTCCCAGCCCACCCATCCGGCGGGACCTCAGTCCAGTAGCGTGCTTAACACAAATCGATGTGGGTGGGTCCCGGGTTAGGGCAGGCATGGTACTTTACGGGGGATGGGTCAGGCTGGAAGATGGGACAAAAGAAGATCAACACGGTGATTTCAGAGAGCAGTTATTTAGGAGGCTTGCGGGTTGTTGGTGGTGGTGATGATGGTGGTGTAACAACTCTGAAAGATGTCCAGGGCGCGCAGGAGCTTGGCGCTCCCCAGCACCGGGGCAACTGCCCTCCTGGCTGACTCGGGACCTCGGCGCTGCGCTCGGTGCAGCTGGATTGCCAGCGAGCCTGCAGGACGCTCCGATGCCGTTCAGCAGCACGGGTGGAGCACCCGAGGTGTGTGAGCTGCAGCCGGGCCCTGGGTGTGGATTTTGAATTGATGGACCCCCGAGGGGCGCGCAGGGCTGCCGGGTTCGGGCCTGGTTACGCCGCCCAGAGCCGCAGGTTCCCCCGGGTGCAGAAACTCCGCTTCACCCGGCAGAGCCGAGCCCTCGGGGGGGTGGGGGGGCGCGGTGTCGCAGAGCTGGAAGAGTCATTAGGGCAATTAGCCGCGTGCTGTTTCAAGGTAATTGACGCGGAGGAAAGCTTGCCGGAGGACAGGATTCTGCGGCCCAGCAAGGAACCGCGAAGTGAGGACACTGCCTCAGGTGCTCCAACCGGTGTTTGCAAGAGCTTGATCACTCTCCCTGGGCCTCATCTCAGGCTTCGGTAGCAAGGGACTTGAAGCAAAGCAGTAGCCGAAGGGTAGAGGATCGCGGGGTGCTGATGGCTGGACCTCACTGCCTTGCCCTCGAGCCTGCGCATCCCTGGCCGCTAGCACGGGGCCGTGATGGACCGTGTGGGAAGGAGCTGGGTGCGGGTGTACTGGGGGCCTTTTGCGAGCCCGCCAGGAGACGGGAGAACGCATTTCCCCTTGGTCCCCTCGCCGGGTCGCTGGACCCAGCGAGGCGTGGGTGCACTCCTGTTTCTGGTGGTGGGCGGAAATTCTCCCAGCGCGCCCTCTTTCCGTGGGCCCCACCGGGAACTCAGAAAGAGAGCCACTCTTGAGGATGGATCGGCGTGTTCCAGCCCCCGGGAGCGGCGAGTTTGGAAGCTGAGCTCCGTGGCAGTGAGGTAGACATTTGCACGTGGAGAGCAGAATTGAGGGAACCAGCATTGAGCGCTAACTGGCTGTTAGTGCTTCGGCCCCCAATACCACAACTGACTGCAGGAAACTGAGCACATTGTGCATGTGTGGTGGGAAGGCACGTTAAAGCCAAAGGGAAACCCTGGTCTTCTCCATCTGTGAGAACTCTCTGAAGTTGGTCTTAGGCTCGGCGTGGTAGCCTAGTGGCTAAAATCCTTGCCTTGCATGCACTGGGAACCCCACTTGGGCGCCGGTTCGTGTCCGGCTGCTTCACTTCCCACCCTGCTTATGGCCTGGGGAAGTAGCAGAGGAGGCCCCCAAACCCTCGCGACCTGGAACCCGCGTGGGAAACACGGAAGAAGCTGCTGGCTCCTGGTTTTGGATCGGCTAAGCTCCAGCCGTTTTGACCACTTGGGGAGTGGACCAGCATATGAAAGATCTTCCACTCTGTCTCTCCTTCTCTCTAAAAATCTGACTTTCCAATAAAAAAAAAAGTTGGTGTTTTGAAGAATGAACTTCTGTATCACTTAAGTTCTTTCCTTTCACTGGGCTTCAGTTGTCCTGACCTAGAAACAACTGAGGAATATTTAGCCTAAAGATTTCTTTTGCTTATGTAAAGGCAGAATTACAGAGAGAAGAGTGAGCCATCTGTTGGTTGGCTCACTCTCCAAATGTCCACAGCTGTTGGGCTGGGCCGAGCAGGGAACCACAAACTGCGTCTGGTCTCCCATTTGGGAGCAGGAGCCCAAGGACTGGGACCATCTTGTGCTGCTTTCCTAGGTGCATCAGCAGGGAGCTGGATGGAAAGTAGAGCAGCCAGGTCTCCATCAGACGTCCATTGTGGGTTTCCAGGCATCTCAGGCAGCGCTTTAGCCTGGTATACCACTTCAGCAGCCCATGGCCTAGAGTTTTAAACTATGTAAGTTTTAAAAACTTTTACTTTTTTATTCCCCCTCAAGAGGAGGTTCTCCTCTGAGCAGAGTGGGAGGCAGGAGTAAAGAAAAAGGAACTGCCTCCTGACTTTTCTTTTTAAGGCTTTAAGTGATAGAGAACAAAGCCTGTTGCCATGGTTATGTAAACAGGAGTAAATATACTTGGGCTCTGCATGGGGATTGGGGGACGTGATTTTTTTTTCTTTTTTTTTTTTTAGCTGAAGAGGAGTCAGATGACTTAGTCTTTTCCCTCCTACCCCCTCATACCCAGCCTGGAGGAAGAGTGAGATTACCAACTTGAAAATAAGTAATGGAGGAATTGCAGGTCTTGAGGTTGGTAGTGAACAGACTTCCCAAAGCTTCCCAGAGTTGGGTTGAACTCCTCCCCTATGCAGCACATGGAGTGTGTGCGGTGGGCACTTTTCCTAAGGAAGACAGGCAGTGCAGCTCCTGTGTGCGTCCAAGGGTGTCAGCCTCAGGGGCCAAGTCAAGCAGGGTGGTTCCCTGGGTCCCACTGCCAGAGCCTGAAGTGCTGGCACCTCAGCACTGGAAACCCTGGCTGCAGATCCAGACACCGCTCACCTGCACCTCCCCACCCACGCCATCCTAGCCGGCTCAAGAAGGCTCACTCCTGAGTGAGCAGTGTCCAACTTCTGTTCTCCACCAACGACAGCAAAACGGGATCTGCTGAAGTGAGGAAAAAGATACACAGTCACGCACCACCTGGAAACGTTGTCATAATGGCACCTTCCTGGGGACATGTGGCCCACCTCCCCACGGGCCTCATTCCTCACTGTGTGCAGCTGCCAGCGCTCGTCATCAGTGTCCTCCTCTCCCTCCGGCCACACCTCAGCATCAACAAGACGGGCTGACCCTGGAGACAATCACGTGCTGTTGGAATGTGTTCAGATATCACGGCGGAACTGCTTCTCTCTGGGGAGAGGACCTTGTCCGACAGGCTGGCCCCGAGGTGCTGAGCAGAGCCAGGCACGCTCGTGCTCTCTCTCTCTCTCTCTCTCTCTCTCACACACACACACACACACACATACACCACATTAGGATGGTGGGGGAGGAACTGGATAGAAGCCTAGACATTCGCCGAAGAATTTAACTCCTAGCTTTCATGACACTTTCTTCTGGCCATCTTAGGTGGAGGACTGGGTTCCAGCACCAGGAGGGGCAGCAGAGAGGACAAAGTCGATATGTCTTGGAGAGGTTCACTCTGGTTTTGAACGAGAAACACTTGGAAAGAAGCACCAGCTCCATGAGTCTTGACCGTCTTCCAATCAAGTGTCATTCTCCCCTCTTAACGGGATGGAGCAGTTGGGGCCCAAAGAAGTCATCTGTGCAGTAATGAAATAGGGTCCCCCAATTTCCAGAACAGCAGCAGTGATGTGCCCTAAGAGGGCATGTCCATGGAGAGATAAGAGCCATGGAAGGAGGGAGAACTGGTAGCTCCACACCCCCTGAGGTGCTGTCATGTTCACGCATCGTGAGGACATAGACCAGAGTAGTTAACTACTGGACAAAGTCACTGGACTTCAAGGTCAGGTTACAGTTTGTGTAAGTGCTAGAACATTTCGGAATGGAACAGCAGGGAGATATTAGATGAATAAATTGTACACTATTTTGAGTAAACTTGATGCATGAATGACTCCCAGGTTATCTTGCCTGAAAATTTAATGAGAATTTTAAGTGAAACTTTAGATTGCTCAAGACAATTAATAGCTGCTCTAAGGGCTCATCTTCTATGGAATTATTGGCAGCAGTGGACTTGGTGCTTGTGGTGTGTAAAGCAGGGTCTCATTGCCATTTGGGAAGCAAACAGTTCCATTTTGCAAATATTTGTTAGAAAAGCAAATATTTTTCAACCAAGCAGCACACCTGAAGAATGTCAGGGCATCACAAAGGGAAATGTTTATGGTATTTGGGCAAATACCATAAGCTGGTAAATGCCAACTGTACCAAGGGGGACAGTGGCTTGCTCATTGGACTCCCCCAGGGCCCTGTGTGGGCTTCCCTGTAACCTTATGAAGGCCTGAAACTCAGTGCACAGGCTCATTTTACCACATACCTCTTGGCCAACACCGCCACGTGCAAGTGCCAGGGGCTGGCAGCCTGCCAGAGACACTTAGGAGCAAAGGAGAAAGAAAGACTACCTGCTTCTCCTGAGGCTGTGCAGTGCAGAGAAAAAGAGGTCCCTTCATGGGTGTGCCTTGTTATGTGTTTGCTCTCCTCAGCCTGGCTGCTGAGCCTCTTCAAGGATTTCACAGGGGTTGTGAGTCACTCCTCGTCCGGTTCAGATGGGAGGAACTGCAGCCTGAACCCTCCGGAGAGCAGCTAGAGCCAACGGTGAGAGCATGTGAGGGTTTTTGCTTATCCAGAATCAGGGTTTCCAAGGGAGCCCTGTGGTCGGGGTGCACCAGCAGAGAGCCTCCAGTTCCCAGAGGGCAAGGGCAGCGAGGCCAGGAGACCCTGTTGTAGCTGAGCAGATGGGTTGTGCAGGCAGAGCTCTTGGGGCTGCTGTGCTGGGGCCCACCGCCACAGCACCAGCCAGATTCTCCTTGCTGTGACTATTTGCTTGAATCAGCATCCTCAGAGTTCCTGGTGTGATGCCGGGTGAGCAGTGAATCCCCTAAATGGTCTTCTGTGCCTGGAGAGATTTTTGAAAATCGCTTGCATTTTAATCTTTCCTAGAATCTTGTCACTGAAGAGGCCATTGTAGATAATCAGTGCATGTGGCCTCCTGGACAGTGCAGAAGACAGATAGGTGTTTGAACCTCCAGGCAGCCATAAAAATAGCTCTGACCTAACATGCTGAAGGCTTTCCTCACGTCAGCCACTCTTCCTAAATCCTGGGTGAAAGGTATTCCACTCCTTCTTTATGCAACAGGGAAAATGAGATGAGCTCCTAAATCACTCCGGGTCACTGTTGCATGGGACTGGCTTAGACTTTAGGTCCTGCACCTGCTAGGTCACTCTGTCCCTCCTTGGGGTACCCTGGACAAGTGATTTGTCCTCCACTAGCCAGCTTTCTCTTCTGTGATCTCCAAAGTCTTAAACTCCATGGCATCTGCATCCCTGCCCGGAAATGGAATTTTTATAGGAAAGTGTCGTGTGTGAAAGTTTTAAGTGGCTTTCTCTGGATCATCTGTATTACTAAATAGCAGACCGAGCACAGGGACCAGGCTGAGTGACTGCTGCCCTGGACAAGCCCGCCTTCCCATTCTCCCCGACCTATAGGCAGGTGCTTCATTGATGTCAGGATGACAGACTAAGGAGGCTGAGTTTGGATATAGAGATGACTTTGGGAGACCAGTGGTTGTTGCTGTCTAATTGCCTCTGACTTCTCCATTCCTCTGTTGCTTGTCTGTCCTTTTTCAGGCCACAAGTCAAGATCAAAGCCTGCATGGTGGTCCTTGGGGCCAGTGCCCAGCTGCTGTGCAGGGTATGTGCCAGGCTGGGGGCTGGGCCTGTGAGGCCCACAGCCAACCACCTAAGCAGACAGCAGTGGGGTGGGGACCACTGCAGGCTTTTGATGTAGGCAGGGCATCTCCAGGAGTGGCCACTCTACCCTCCAACATGCATGTTAGGGCTGGAGGTGGGCCAGGCTGAGGGCAGGCCAGGCTGGGGGCCTGAAGAGCTGGTGTGCTGGGGCTAAGGCTATACCTCCTGCTGCTGGAGGAGAGGAGCTGGGGGTGGGATACTAAAATCCTTTGGCATTGGCAAGCAGCCCAGGCTACATCTCATGTTGGCCTAATGTTGCTGTCCCGCAGCGATGGACTTGGTGCATGGAGCCGATAATAACACACGTGGACCCTGACTGATGGTCAAAAGCCGTAGTTTATTAGTGGCATCAAACTTTATACACTGAGGGCCATACAGGATAAGGGAGGAAGTATTGAGCTCATCAACAAAACCATCAATGCTTTTGTTTGGAACTCTTTTGTCTTGTATGTTCCACCAGGTGTTCTCATAAATATACTCTCCACTCAACTGTTCCTATGCAAATGATATCCAATAAGGTATACAAAAGGTAGCCATTTGGTTATTCTCCTCCAAATATTATCCAACCAACTGTAATCCTGTGCTCACTGACCTTCTACGGTCACACTGTCCTCCTACAGCCTAAGGCATATCAGCATCCCCAGTCCCAGGGACCAGGGCCTATGGATGTGTCTGGCCTTGCTGCATGTACTACATGATTAGAACACCTGTGTTGCTAAGTCGGGTGCAAAGAAACCAACAACTTAGAGTAATAATGAAGATACAAGGGACATAGCCAATTATGGTACTGAATATAAATTCTCCAGCTCATAAGAGGGATCTATTAGATGAGCTAGAGCTTTCTGAGCCCAGACTAAACAAGTCCTATGCTACTAATCAGGAGGGAGTAACTACAGAAATGTAATGGATCTGCACTTGTTAGCAACTCTTAAGATTAAAGGTCAGAAATCTCTGAGGAAGGAATGGAATGGATGGCTAGAGGGCTAGCTTAGGGTCATGAGTTGGAAATCACCACCCCATCTTGTAAATCCTACCCACCTATCAATCAAATGACTCTTCCTCCAGGATTTATGTCCCTCCACCATGGACCTGGGGGCCGGGTCACGTGGCCACTTCCCTTTCCATGCTCCTTTGTATCCTGGTAATGCAGAAGGATGTTCTTTTTCTTCCCATGGACCCAGAATGGAAGGTAGAAACATATTTCTCTTTCTACCTACTCCATCCGTGAATATGTGTGCGTGTATGATCTTCTCACCTTTTAAATAAACTTTGAGAGGGCCCGGCGGTGTGGCCTAGCGGCTAAAGTCCTCGCCTTGAACGCACCAGGTTCCCATATGGGCGCTGGTTCTAATCCCGGCAGCTCCACTTCCCATCCAGCTCCCTGCTTGTGGCCTGGGAAAGCAGTTGAGGACGGCCCAAAGCTTTGGGACCCTGCACCCGTGTGGGAGACCTGGAAGAGGTTCCTGGTTCCTGGCTTCGGATTGGCACAGCATCGGCCGTTGCGGCTCACTTGGGGAGTGAAACATCGGATGGAAGATCTTCCTCTCTGTCTCTCCTCCTCTCTGTATATCCGGCTTTCCAATAATAATAAAAAAAAAATCTTTAAATAAACTTCGAGAGAGAGAAAATGTTTCAGAGAAAGGAGCAAGATAGCTCCGAGAGGGTGGAGGAGGGTGAACTGCAAAACTATTTCTGAATTTCTCTGGACAACTACATGCTTGGATTTGGTGACTAAGCCCAGGGAAGCAGATAGGAGCTGCTTGGGAGAAGTGGAGGGAGGGGGAGCAGCGGTAGTTCTGGACGTACTGTTAGAGGAGCCTGGGGAGGCAAGGTTTAGTGGTCTCTTGTGAGCGGTCAGCTGCAGGGCACTAGAGCTCAGTGGAGCAGCTGGAGCTCTAGGTTTGGGAATGCAGCAGTGGATCTTTGCTGAAGCCATAGTTTTGGATGAGATCACCTGCTCAAGGCCAGTATATTGGTGCTAGACGAGGAGATATGAAAGTAATTTCAGGAACAGTATTTCAGAGGGCATAGAGGGAAAGAAGCCAAGAAAAGACAATGCAGCATCAGCTTGCTTGCAGATTCCCCAGTTCCTTGGAGGGAGGAGTTCCACGGGGCTTTTCTTTGTTTCCCAAAGCATGTGATTTTTACTGTAGCAATTCAGCCTATAATGTTCTGTGTTTAAAATTTTTTTATTTTTAATATTTTTTATGTGGTTGAGAGGGATGCATTGCCCATGTGGGCCTCCAATTAGGGTGGGGAGAGTCAAGGTAAGGAGGAAGGTGGGTGGGACAAATATTTCAGTTCTTTTCTTTTTATTCTCCTGGTCTGTACAGCCTACAATGCTAAATTTTTTTTGGCTTGAAAGGTGTCTTTGGCACGCACACATATACATTAGAAGACAAATAGTGAGGCTGGCTGAGTGGCTCAATAGGCTGATCTTTCACCTGCAAACATTGGCATCCCATGTGGGTTCCAGTTTGTGTCCTGGATGTTCCATTTCTGATCCAGCTGTCTGCTTATGGCCTGGAGAAGCAGAGGAGGATGACCCACGTCTTTGGGATCCTGCACCCATGTGGGAGACCCAGAAGAGATTCCTGGCTCCTGGATGCAGACTGGCCCAGCTCTTGCCACTGCAGCCTTTTAGGGGAGTGAACCAGCAGATGGAAGACCTTTCTCTGTGTTTCTCCTTCTCTCCCTTTAACTCTTGTCATATTAGAGTTAGGGTCAGGGTCAGTGTCACGATTTAGGAAGGCTGGCCTTGAAACTCCACAGCCCAGCGTTTTGACAATGATCACAGACTTCAAGTTCTGGAAAGCAAGTGGGTTGCATGCATTCCCTCCTCAGTAGTTTACTCTAAAAAACAAAACAAAAATCCGTATGATGATCACATGATGGTATGGTGTGGCACATATGTAAGGATACATCAATAGTTCATAGAGAATGGAATTAAAAGACTTTTGAGGTGGTCACAGAAGGTGGCTGGGAACTCGCATTTACTTTCAACATGTTGGTTACTCATTACTATGTCAATTAATTCCATAATGATGTAAATTTTTGCTGATGGTATGTTGGAGCTTTCAATTGACTGGGATAATACTCTGCTAGCTCTGTCTTCAGACCAGAGAGGGTATACCTAAGAAGACGTTGAACTTGACTGGACAATAAGATGCTGGACTCTATGTTTGGTGTATGCTTGCACTGGGGGAATCTCAACTGAACTTGAGCTGTGGTTATGCAACAAGGTGGAGGAATCCACCATGGTGGGAGGGTTTGGGGAGGGGTGGGAGAACCCAAGTATCTATGTAACTGTGTCACATAATACAATGTAATTAATGAAGTTAAATAATTAAAAAAAAAAAAGACTTTTGGTGTCAACACACTTTGAAATTCATGCTTGTTTTTTGTTTGTTTTGTTTTGTTTTCATATCATCCATTTTCCATGGACTCTTCAGAGACTCCTCATCTGTTTCCTCTCCCATGATGGTGTTCCCAATCTTTGGCCTCCTCAGGCCAATGGTGCCTCGTGGTGCCAGCTCTCTCCCCCAGCCTCTTGCACGGTGCCAGCAGCCAGAGCTCTGTGCTCATTTTGCCATCCTTTGCCCCCTACTCGCCAAGCTTTGTGTGGGGGGCATATGCCTTGGTAGCCGGCAGGGTTCAGCAAGATCCCAGCTGTGTTCTGGTAATTGGCATGCACCACCTTTACCGGTGTTGCCAGCCAGTGTCATCCCTCCTGAAAAGGAGATTGGAAAGGGGTGGATGTGTCAACAAACCCATCGCTAGCCTGTGTCCCAAGTGAGAACCAGAGCATTCTGGGAGAGGCATTCGCCTATTCATAATGGCTGTGTGTGTGTGTGTTTGTGTGTGTGGCTCAGACACTCTGAAATGAGCTCTCACTCACTGGTGAGTGGAAAATGAGCTTTGGCAGGTGAGGAACTGGGTGACAGGTGAGTGAGCCAGCAGGGTATCAGCGTGATCCTTCTCCTGTTGCTGTTTGCTGGTGTTGCTGGCACTCCCTGAGCCACCTCTTCTCGCACAATAACTAGGTACGATAAACTGGAAATAAGCTGGAAGAGTATGGGTGAGTGGGACAGTGGTCAGAAGATATGAGTATGGTCTCATGACCTGTTTTGCCGCTTGCTTGCTTGGCAGGTGGGCTGCTCTACCGCCAGTTGGAGATCTGCATTTTCCTGATGGCCCGTGAAGCAAGCTGTGTGGTCTACATTTCCAAGGAGATGGCGCCCCAGGGAGTGAGTTACGGGCGATTCTGCCATATGGTGTAATGTTGGAGGCAATGAGCGTTGGATCTGGGATGCAGGCTACAGGGTGCTTTGCACAACCGCTAGCTGGGCCCAGCAAATCTCTATACTGTCTCAGTTTCTCCAGCTGCCAAGTGGGACAAATCTATCCAGCACGGCCTGCCTTAGGTAAGGGGTGCTCTGAAAGGTTAAGGGCGGGTTCTAAAAGGCGAGGCACAGCCACCAGGGGAAATTGCCAAGAAGCCTCTCCGGGAGGCAGCAGTCTGCCTGCGCTGAGACAGGTCCGTAAGCATCACACACCCATTAATCTCTTCTGCCAGGAGTTAGCAAACAGGGCAAAGACAGGCTGGTGCTGCGTCTGATCTCACCCTGCCCTGCTCCTGCCCCACCTCGCAGCGGTGATCTCGCTCTGGGGCCTGTCAGTTTAATTTAGCAAGCTTGCGCCAGAGGGTGATTTAATCAAACCACTTGCCATATCCATGCGGCTCAGAGGTCCCACCGTGTCACCTGCGGAGGCTCAGATTAGACAGTGACAATTACTTCTTCTGGTCGGGCTATTGTCTGTCCCCTCTCTTTCTCTCCCTGGAGGGAACAAGAAGGCAGATCCGACTCCCGGACCTAAGAATAGAGGCGGAAGGATCAAAAGAGAGTGACAGCTCTGCTGGGTAAAGTCCCACTCCACCAGACCTTACATGGCCTTGGGGGAATGCTGCCCGCGGGGCGCAAGGACTAGGAAACAAGAGGACAGCCGCCTTGGTAAAAGCTCGAGGCCAGCCGCCTGAGGACAGCGCTGAATCGTGGCTGTGACCCGAAGATGGAACCCTGGGTGAGGTGAGGCAGCCAGCGCGTGCTCCACCCGCTGCGGACGGGCTTTCTGCCTGTACTCTGGGGTTACCCTGGTGTTACCAGATCCGGGGTCAGCAACAGCCACAAGGTGAGGCTCTATGCACCCGGGGGTCCTTGGCTGCCTTCCAGCTGCCATGATGGCAGGAGCTGCCAGCTGAGCGCGTGGTGCACGGTGATGTGCGTGAGCCACGGGGTTCTGGGCAGGCTGTGCGATGCGCGTTTTGTCCTGGTGGTGGAGAGCTTGGCAGGGGATGGTCTCTGGTGCCCAAACCTGAGGGTTTTTAGGAAGTTTAGAATTCCAGAATCCAGCGTCTTGCTGGCCATTTAACCCTGTCGTTTGCTCCTTTTTCCAGAAAGTGGGCCCTTAGCTGCTCTGGCTCTCTACAGACAAAAGCTCTCACTGAGCGCGGTGCAAACGCGTTTTCCTTTGTGTGCATTCTCCCTCAACGCCAGGCAACTGACAGGTGTGCCCCTCCCCGCGGCCCCTCCCGGCCTGGTATCCCGCAGGCGCCGCCAGCCTCAGGAGCAGGGGCTGGTGACAGCCCGCGAGAGAACTTCTCAGATGCATATTCTATTGAGTGCATCTCATTTCTGCTGACAACCGCTTTATCAATTAAATTCCATGTTCTCCATCTTCAGAGATGGCCGCGAACCTCCCTACCCAATAAATCACAGGCCCCCAGTTATTGTTAAACGTCCCATCAGTCTCTAGCAAACTGTCTGCCAAAAGGGGCAGGTTATTTATTATGCTGCCTGGACAAAAATGAATCAAGCCCCTTTCTCACAAGCAGAGGAGCCTTCAGTCTCCAGAGACAGTGGTGGTGTGCTATGTGGGGCAATGAGTCATGGAGTTGTGGGCCAGGGCGTCTGAGCTGCAGGGGCTGGGAGGGGTGCCTGGAGGTCTTTTTTTCCCAAAGAAAGAGAGCCCAGCCTCTAGAGGTGGCTGAAGTGCCTGGTATGAGGGGGTGGGTGTCACTTGCGCATTTGCCTACTATAATCCCCATCTGAGAATATACTGGAGCTCTGATCACCACACAGGCCACGGGAACATGGCTCATCTCCATGTTGGGAGGCAGCCATGGGCATTGGACAGGGTCACAAAATAAAGTCTGTCCATAAGTATAGATCTTTTATTTAAAGATTTATTTATTGACAGGCAGAGTGGCTTAACCCAGGCTATTCTGGGTTCTGCCTACTGGTTCACTTTCCAAATGACTGCAAATAACCAGGGCTGGCCCAGGCTGAAGCCATAAGTCAGGAGCCTTATCTGGGTCTCTCATGTCCCACAGACCTAGGTCATCTTCTAGTACTTTTCCCAGGAACATTAGCTGAGAGCTAAATTGCGGATTGGAGTAGCCAGGACTCAAACGAGCACCTGTATGGAAATCTGGCATTTTCCAGTAGGTGGCTTTATCCGATTTGCCATAATGCCACCCCCAGATCTTATGGCTGGTGCTACATTGAGTGCAGAGCTTGGGAATAGATGTGCTTCGGTGTGCAGAGGGGATTTAGGAAGCTGGGCTCTGTCACAGACCTGGGGAAGTAGCAGGCAGGCAGTAAGGCCCTCTGTGGACAGCACACCAACACCTCCCCTCCCCACAGCTGCCAAGGCCGAGGAACAGTGTGCTGCCTCAGCTCAGACCAAGGAGTGCGCGCTTCACTTAGCTGTCAGGATGCTCCTGCCCACATTGGAGTGCCTGGGTTGGATGCTTGGCTCCACTTTCCAGCTAATGAAGATCCTGGGAAGCAACAGATTATGGCTCAAGTAATTGGGATCCTGCCACTCGCAGAGGAGGCCTGAATAGAGGTGCTGGTCCTGGCCGTAGTTCCAGACCAGTGTGGGAGCGTGCAGGCATTGAGGAAGGGGACCAGTATATGAAACAGAAGTGCTCTGTGTGTGTGTTTCAAAAAAAAAATCACAAATTTGGGTGATGCTTTAAGGTCTATGAGTTAAAAATCCCACCTCCTCAGCTTGTCCATTACTCAAGCCCCAGTGTGCATTTCAACTGTGTTTCTCTTGGCTATTACATAACACTACCCCTCTGGGGGAGCATAATTGTCTCGTTTTCTACTTCTTATGGTGGCAGATGAGGTGCTCCATAAAGTTGGGCCAAAATATCGCTGCAGCCTCATTTCCTGCGTAGGCTGCCAGAATGTTGCCTCCACTTACCTTGCCCAGGCTATTCTGGGTTCTCAGGCTTCCACGCCTCTACACAAACTGTTCCCTGTGCCCAGAATATCTCCAAGAGCTGAGCTGGGCTCTCTTGCCACCCCCCTCTGCTGTTCTGGTCCTTCTTCGTCCACTGGGCTGAGCTGAGGGCATCAGCCCCCGTCAGGGCTTCCTGCCGGAATCCAGCTCCGGCCCGGGGTTCAGAATTCGCGAAGTGTGCATGGAGTCGGCGCAAAGAGAGAAAGAAAGAGATGGACCACCAGAATTCCTTGAAGATAGTGGACACAGCAATAAAGCCGTCCGTTTTATTTATACAGAATCAGTTAAACTCTGGCTCAGACTTTTTACGTCATGATTAAATGGGTGTTACTAAAGATAATTCTGCCGTTGGTCTCACCTAAGGCAAGCTCAATCAGTAACACATACCTCTTGAATCAGCTAAGGGAGGAAATGTAACACAGGAGGCAGGACCCAAAAGATCAAAGAAAGAAGGAAAGAATGGGTTTCCCCTATACCTGGGAAGTTAGCACCCTTGATTAGCATATCATCAATGGGAGAGGAAAGGCTCTAAACAAGTTCCCACCACCTTGGGACGGAACACCCTTGATTAGCATATCAATGGGGGCAGCTGTAGCAGCAGTAGTGAGAAACCTCACTGCTAAAAGCAACATCAGCTTCCAAGCTCGCACAGATACCATACGTCAACTGTTAACTCCGCAGAGGCAGACAATGCCTAGTTAGATTACTGAAAACTCAGTGGGGAAGTCAGCTGCCAGAGCTGAGCTCAGTCCCACCTGTGAGCTCTGCGACTGAGCAGGTGAAGACATCTCTCTCTAATGAGGTACGTGAGGGCAGCATTGACTTCAGGCTGCAGCGTCGTGGTTCAGACACTAACCCGGCCTTCAGCTGCCCTCTCCTGCCTCCTCAGGGCCCATGCTCCCCGCTCCCCATCGCAGTACAAGCTTCTGGAGAACATGCTGCGATCTTTCTCAGCCTCAGGCTCCTTCTCTCTGGCACAAGGCTGACTTTTGTTCATCTTCAGATCGCAGAGTAGCTCTTGCTAGCTCTGGGAAGATGGGCAGGCTGCTGGCTGCCTTCAGTGCCAATTTTCCCTCTTCCTCTTCTCCAGCTGGTGTTTATCCGGACACTTGATTTTGTAAATTTCTTTGTAGGTAGCTGTGACTTCATGGCAAAAGTTTGACCAATGAAATGCCAAGTAGTAATGTGGCAACTTTTGAGAACAGTGCATAAAAAGGGTACTGGTAGGGATGGCACAGTGGCATAGTAAGTTAAGGATCTGCCTGCAGAGCCAGCATCCCACATGGGCACTGATTTACATGCCAGCTGCCCCACTTTCTATCCAGCTCTCTGCATATGGCCTGGGAAAGCAGAGGAGGATGGCTCAAGTCCTTGGGAGCCTACACCCATGTGGGAGACCTGGAAAAATCTCCTGGCTCCTGGCTTCGGATAGCTTTGGACATTGTGGCTATTTTAGAGAGTGAATCAGAGAATGGAAGATCTCTCTCTCTCTCCTCTGTCTTTGAAATAAAAATAAAATATATTTTTAAAGGGATACTTGTATGAGGATCTTCATCCTTTGCTACTTTCTGTTTTGTGTATTCCTCCTCCCTGACTGGATTGAAGACATGATGGCTGGAACTACAGCAACTACTTGGGGACAAACAGACACTTAGGTGTGTGCCAGAACTGTCATGTCAGACCCACTTCCAGACCTCTGCCAGGGTGAAAGGAACATCTATTTTGAAGGTGCAAACATCTATTTAGGGGTCTTATTCTCAGTCAAACCTGATTGCTGAGCTCTGCCTGGCTCCTCCCACCTGAGTCAGCTGCACCTCCTTGGAGCACCCTGCACTTTACAACCTGAGGTTACCTATGCAAGCAACTTCCTCCCTGCTGGCAGGGTCTCTGCTGGTTCTGTTCTCCTGCCCTTGCTTGGAGTGTAATAGATGTTCGGAAGAAGAATAAACAGATGTGTGTGGGTTGAATGCAAACACTGCTGCCCATCCTTGTTGCCTTGCAGGTCAAAAGAGAAAAAAGGGCTATAAACCCTTTCCTGCCCGCCCCATCCTCTTGGCCAGGGTGGCCACCTTGCCGCTGCCCTCCCTTACGTTGCTTTGTTACCCTTCCCTCTGGGTTCAGAAGGTTGCACACTGCCCAGGGTTAGGACCATCTGAGTGTCCATGTCCATTTGATTGCAAGGACACTCCATCGTTGCACACCCTGGCTCCCTAGGTGGATGGAACAGCACAAACCAAGGCACTGAGACACCGCAAGCCTCGTGTAGTCTGATATGGTTGAAGGAGAGGGTCGGGTTGCTCTTCCAAACAAGAGGCTGGGGTCCCGTTGTGTCTAACTCTAGGAGAGGCCGGGATGTTTCTGCATTTGTTGCTGTTCTTCTTCCCAGTTCCTAAAGATCACCAACCTTTGCGCTTCACCTTCTCTACTACCACCTCACCTTTGAAGCATTTGTTTGAGGGCTGACATGGCGGCCGCAGCATCCCAAAAGGATGGTAATTCAAGCCCCAGCTGCTCCACTTCTGATCCACCTCCCTGCTTATGGCCTGGGGAAACAGTGGGGGATGGTCCAGGTGCTTGGATGCCTGGACCCATGTGGGAGAACTGGGAGCAGCTCCTGGTTCCCAACTTTGCATCAGCCCAGCTATATTTGTTATGGCCATTTGGGGAGTGAATCAGCAGATGGAAGACCTCTTTCACTCTTCTTTTTATGTAACTCTTTCAAGTAAAATAGATAAATCTTCAAAAAATTATTTGAAAAGGAGAGAGATATAGAGATAGATAGATATTCCAGTTCTTGGTTCACTCCCTACATGTTGCCAATGATCAGAGCTGGGCCAGTCTAAAGTCAGCAGCCAGGAGCTTCTTCCAGGTCTCCCACATAAGTGCAGGGGCTTGAGCACTTGGGCCCTTCTTCGCTGCTTTCCCAGGCTATCAGCAGGGAACTGGATAGGAAGTGGAGCAGCTGGGATGTAAATCACCACATATGGGATGTTGGTGCTATAGGTGGTGGTTTATACCTTGGTCCTGGCTCCATGTGTTTCATCTTTATAGCACTAAGAAATGGCATTGTTGCAAGCGTATACCAAACATAGAGTCCAGCATCTTATTGTCCCGTCAAGTTCAACGGCTTCTTAGGTATACCCTCTCTGGTCTGATGACAGAGCCAGCAGAGTATCATCCCAGTCAATTGAAAGCTCCAACATACCATCAGCAAAAATTTACATCATTATGGAATTAATACGCTTGCAATGGGGAAATCTCAACTGAACTTGAGCTGTGGTTATGCAATAAGGTGGAGGAATCCACCATGGTGGGAGGGTTTGGGGAGGGGTGGGGAGAACCCAAGTATCTATGTAACTGTGTCACATAATACAATGTAATTACTGAAGTTAAATAATAAATAATTAAAAAAAAAAAAAAAAAAAGAAATGGCATTGTTACAGTCTTTAACTACTAAGGAAAATTTTTATCTGTTAATGTTTTTAGCTATAGTAGTGCAACATTACTGCAACATCTATGCCTGTACAATATCATAAGTCACCATTGTAGTAACAGAATGCCTATGAAACTATACATGTTCTTTTCCGGAACAGTGATATCTGTTTTTCTGGGATGAGAACTGGGCTCTTGGGCAGTCAGCAGGATAGGTTCCAGGGAAATTCTGCGGTATGCACTGTTGACCCAGTGTAGGGTCAGACTCAACTGAGGCACACAGTGTCAGCCACCTAGTATTCACCAAGTCTTGCAGATGCCCGGGGCAGGGCTGGACAGCCTTGGTGACAACACTCTTGACCTTGAGAAACTCCTAGTTTATTCACTGTAGGACTATGCCAGCAGGAGATGGGAAGAGCTGGGCTGGAATCACTTAGTGTAAAATAGGACCCACGAGATGGAAATGAAACAAGGAAGCAAAAGAGGCAGGATCTGGCCTCAAACAGCCAGGACACCTCTTGAAAACCCCTGCCCGAGGGTATTAGCATGCCAAAGCCCTGCTTACATCTGGAATCCAGAACATTGTGGGGTAGTGTGTGTATGTGAGAGAGAGAGAAGGGGGTGGAAGACAATGACCAGGTTATAACTCTATGAACAATTGGGGTTGGTCATAGAATTTCTTTAAATTCAGAATGGTGAACAGGCTTAGGCTCCAGAAATAGCTGAATTTGAGATTTTGACAAAAACTTTGTTCCAGCAGCCCACTGGATACATATCGAGCATTTACTGCGTCGCATTCTGTTTCTCCCACTGGGGATATGGGGCAGACAAGGCAGGAGAGGTGGCGACCTAGGTTAAGCACATACGTTTTTAGCTATAGTAGTACGACATGTACTCGGAAACATAGAGCCCAGTCAGGTCTGCGGAGTGGTGGGGAGGGCCAGGGGACAGACAGGAGGGGTGAGCCCAGCGTGAGGACAGAGCATTGGGGTGCCTGGGTTCCAGTGCTGGCTGTACTTCGCACAGAGCCTCCAATGTCAGTGAGCACCCTGGGAGGCAATAGCTGGAGTCTCGAGCTCATGAGCCGCTGCACCCATGTGGGAAGCCCAGATGGAGTTCCTGGCTCCAGGCTCCCAAAAGATTGGCCCAGCCTGGGCTCTTGGCAGGCAGTTGGGCAGTGAACCAGCAGATGGCAACTCTGTTTCTCCATCTCTGTGCCTTTGAAATGAAAACAAAAAAACAAAAACTGGGCGGTGTGGTGGTGGTACAGTGAGTAAAGCCATAGTCTATGGTGCTGGCATCCTGAGTCCTGGCTGCTCCACTTGCGATCCAGCTCCCTTCCTGTGGCCTGAGAGGGCAGTGGAGGAAGGCCAAAGCTTTGGGCCCCTGCATCTGCTCAAATCACATTCAAAAAAATTGACGAGTGGAAATCTACTTAGTAAAGAAAAATGGTAAAGACCTCTCCACGGGACCGGGAGGTGGATGCTGCACAAGCCTTGAGCTGAGAGAGGAATGGCAGGTGCAGGCGGGAGCTTGGGAGTCCCACTTGTCAGAGCGCCAGGAGCACCAGGTGCTGCGACAAGGCCGGGCACCCGGAGGCCAACAGAACTCTAGGGCAGACAGGCGTTTGCCAGCACGCGGGGCAACGTCCTCAGCTCGCTCCCCGCTGGCACAGAGCGGGCAGCGCGTTCCCTGGTCGCCGAGGGAGCCGGGACGAAGGCCGCGTCACAAAGGGCCTGGGAAGACAGCCGCGTGTCCTCCGCCCGGGAGAGGGCGGGAGGCGGGCGCCACCCCACCGTGGGCGCGCGGCGCCCTCTGCAGGCCGCGGGCGGCGGCTCGGCGTGCCTTCCTTCCTCTTCCCGCCTTCCGCAGCTCACGTTGTTTTTCGGTCGCTGCGTTCAGTGTCCTCGCGGGTAGGCTACCAATAAAGTTTTTTTTTTCTCTACTGGCTCCCAGGAAACCCCGCCTCTTTTCAAGCACCGCGAGATCTGGCAGCGCGGCTGCTATGGCGGCCGCGTTTGAAGCCGGAATGGCGGAGGCGACGGAGGAGAGCGCGTTGGCGGCTGGAGAGAGCGCGATGCCGGCCGAGGAGAGTGAGATGCCGGCCGAGGGACCGAGCGCCCGGCCTGCGCGGAGCCTGCGGACCGCTCACGACCTCGGCGGCCCTCGGGCCCGCACCGGGGACGTGCTGTTGGCCGAGCCTGCGGACTTCGAGTCGCTGCTGCTGTCGCGGCCCGTGCTGGAGGGGCTGCGGGCGGCGGGCTTCGAGCGACCCTCGCCGGTGCAGCTCAAGGCCATCCCGCTGGGGCGCTGCGGGCTCGGTGAGTCGGGCGGGCCGGTCCCCGGAGGGGCGGGGGGGCTCCGCGCGGCCTTCCCGCCGCTGGCAGTTAACCGGTTTGTAAAGTTCTGTTGGAGATGGCTGGAGGCTCTTCTGGGCTTGACGAGGTCAAGGGACGAGGCTCAGGCCCCGACTACTGGGTCTCTGGAGGTGGCCGTCCCAGGGCCCAAAGACCATCGACCCAAGGGGCCGGGTTCGATTCCTCCCTGAAACATTCTCCGCTTCCGTCTGTACGGGGATGCCTCTACTTTCCCTTCTTTTCTCAGATTTGATTGTTCAAGCTAAATCTGGCACTGGGAAAACCTGCGTGTTCTCCACCATTGCCTTGGACGCGCTGATTCTGGAAAACCTGAGTACCCAGGTGAGCTTAGCTCAGAGTGCAGAGGGGAGGAGGGCATGCAGTGGGGGGCACTTCACTGCCCCTCATGCCCAGGCAGGGAAGGGAAGTTGGTGAAGAGTTGTTGCAGCCCCACCAGGGGCCCCCAGGAAAGTGCCAAGGTGGAGGCTGTGGAGTGGTGGTGGGGATAGGGAATTTGCTGCTGCAACTGTGGCCTTGAAAACTTAGTGGGTTCCGTGCCTCGGGAGGGAAAAGAATTTAGGCTGTGCTGATAGCCTCTGGCTTGATTCAGAGTAATGGGGTGCTGCGTTGTTAGCCAAAGATGGGTGGTCCGCAAAGCTCTCTGAAGGTATTTTCTTGGTCTCCCTTCTTCTAGGTTTCCTTGAAAAAAAAATATGTATGTATGAAATATATATATATATATATATATTTGCTATAAAGATTTGCGTATTTTTGTTGGAAAGATTTACAGAGAAAAGAGAGGCAGAGAGAAAGATCTTCCATCCACTGGTTCGTTTCCCCAAGTGGCTGCAATAGCCAGTGCTGAGCCGAAGCCAGGAGCCAGGATCCTTGAGCTTCTTCTGGATCTCCCACATGGGTGCAGGGTCCCAAGGCTCTGGGCCATCCTCTACGGTTTTCCCAGACTGCAAGCAGGGAGCTGGATGGGAAGTGGAGCAACTGGGTCGCTAATCAGTGTCCATATGGAATGCTGGTGCGTGTAGGCCAAGGATTAGCTAATAGAGCCCTCATACTAGCTGCATTCATTTTTTGAAGTTTAAGAGTTACGTGTTATAAAATCTAAACAGTTCTCCTTGTGTGTGTTCATCAAATTAATACATACTCATTTTTATGAACAGGTAGGGTCAGTGTAGGGGTGGCATTGTGGCGCAGTAGGTTAAGCTGCCACTTGCAGAGCTGACGGACATCCCTTGAGTCCCAGCTGTTCCACTTCCCATCCAGCTCCCTGTGTATGTAGCTAGGAAAGCAGCAGCAGATGACCTAAGTGCTTGGACCCCCTGTACCTGGATGGGACCTGGATGGAGTTCTTATCTCCTGGCTTCAGCCTGGCCATCAGCCTTAGCAGCCGTTTGGGGAATGAACCAGAGGATGGAAGATATTTCCCTTCCAAACCACTTTTGGAATTCTGCCTTTTTTCCCATTTACCTGTTTTTCTTTTCCCTGTTTTCTCGTCATACTTTTCATTACTTGCTGTGAGTTTACCTGCCATATGTTTGTTGTAGATCTTATTGTCCAAGAGTGAAGGTGCCCAGAACAGACTGTGTTATCTTAGCTTGTGGTAGGATGCTCGTTAAATAATTAGCAAATAAATGACATTTTCCCAAGTCATTGAAAAACTCATTTTTTAAGAAGATTTGTTTGTTTGAAAGGCCAAGTCACAGAGAGGGAGAGACACACAGAATGAGATTTTTTTTTTTCAAAGATTTATTTTTGTTGGAAAGTCAAATTTACAGAGAGGAGAAAAAGATCTTCTGTCTGCTGGTTCACTCCCCAAGTGGCCACAGTGGCCAGGGCTGACCCGATCCAAAGCCAGGAGCCAGGAGTCTCCTCCAGGTCTCCCGTGCAAGTTCAGGGTTCCAAGGCTTTTGGCTGTCCTCAACTGCTTTTCTAGGCCACAAGCAGGGAGCTGGAAGGGAAGCGGGGATGCCGGGATATGAACCGGCACCCATAAAGGTTGCTAATGTATGCAAGGTGAGGATGTTAGCTGCTAAGCTACTGCGCTGAGCCCCAGAACAAGATCTTTCATCTGCTGTCTTGCTCTCTTAATGGCCACAGCAGCCAAGGCTGGGCCAGATCCCAGCTAGCAACTGGGAGGTTCATCTGGATCTCCCACAGGGTGCAGGGGCACAAGCACTTGTGCCCTTTTCCACTGCAGGGAGCTGGATGGGAAGTGAAGAAGCCAGGACTGCACTTGGGGCACATGTGGGTCACTGATACCACAGCATTGGCTTAGTTTGTAATGCCACAGCCCCAGCCCCCAAGTATCATCTTTAAAAAACAGTGCATCAAAAACAAAACAAAACAACAGTGCATCATATCATGCATGTGCTTAGTATACGTGTATTTTGCTCTGATGCGAATTTCCTTGGATATTTTACTTTTTTTTTTTAGATTTTGATCTTGGCTCCTACAAGAGAAATTGCTGTACAGATACATTCTGTTATCACAGCCATTGGAATAAAAATGGAAGGTTTAGAATGTCATGTCTTTATCGGAGGGACTCCATTATCACAGGACAAAACCAGACTTAAAAAGTGTCATATTGCTGTTGGATCTCCTGGTAAGATGGCCATGTCCACTGCTAATTAAGGCTTTTAAGGAACTGTATGTTTTTAATATAACTCAGATGTGATAGTGTTTGGAATTGTTCTGATTACTAATTACTTTGATTGGAAATTAAGAACATTGTGCTACTGAGATACAGACTTGTGATGACTGTAGTGACAGAGTTTATGAAGTCTCCATTTCTAAGAATGCTTAGAAACACAAATGGGCTATTATGAGAAGAAATGAGATGGTGTAAAGGAAGCTCTGGGCTGGGACTGTTCTGTGGCTTCCTGATCTTCTTGACCATGACCAGGGTTTGTTTAGAATCAGCCTTTATGTTGTTGGTAACAAAGCTGTTTGTCTTCCATACATAACTATTGTTGGTGTTGTTACATGACATAAAAATCATGGGTTTAGATAAAATAAAACCCAAGATTTCTAATTGTGCTTTGGTATGTAAATGTACAATACAAATTAATCCAGGAGATTCAGAGGTACAGCCTGTGAATAAATAGAGTAAAACATGGGCTGAGATTTATAGAAGTTTGGTACATCGTAAGTATTTCAATATTTGTTTCTTGGAATTTAGGCCGAATTAAGCAGCTAATAGAACTGGACTACTTGAACCCAGCCAGTATACGTCTCTTTATTCTTGATGAAGCAGACAAACTTTTAGAAGAAGGCAGCTTCCAGGAGCAAATAAAGTAAGAAAAATATGTAACTAAACAATGACAGTGGTACCCAGAAGTCTTTGCTTTTAGCTTTTCAGGTTGTGCTTACTGTTAAATAGTCTCTGAGCTGTGTATGTTTCTCTGTCGCAGCTGGATTTATTCTTCCTTGCCTGCCAGCAAGCAGATGTTGGCTGTGTCAGCTACTTACCCGGAGTTTCTGGCCAATGCTTTGACAAAGTACATGAGGGATCCCACGTTTGTAAGACTGAATTCCAGTGACCCAAGTCTTCTAGGTATGTACAGGTTTTGAGTATTTAACGTTATTTTTTGAACTTAATTAATTTGGGAGGCAGAGTGATAGGGAGAAACAGAAATCGCTGTCTGTTGGTTTCTTGTTCGGATGGCTGTAGCAGCCAGGACTGTGCTAAGCTAAAGCGAGGAGCCAGGAGCTCTTGTCCTCCACATGGGTGGCATGGGACTCAAGGACTTGAACCCTTGCATATTTCCCCGGTGGGAAGCAGAGTAGATGGGATTCCCATCTGGCCATCTGATGGGTGATGCAGCATCGCAAGTGCCGGTGTGACCGGCTGCACCGCAGTGCCCGTGCCTACCTGCTTCATGGCTACTGTTAGGAGATAACAAATCTATGTAATTGATGACTCGATTTCTTCGTAGGTCTGAAGCAGTATTACAAAGTTGTCAATTCATACCCTTTGGCTCATAAGATTTTTGAGGAAAAGGTTCAGCATTTGCAGGAACTGTTCAGCAGAGTTCCGTTTAATCAAGCCTTAGTCTTCTCTAATTTGCATAGCAGGTAATGTGACATGGAGGAGCAGCTGAGGGAGGGAGCCTGTGTGGGGCAAGATTTGTAAAGTGACAAGCCTTGGTTTTCTTTCTGTAGGGCACAACACTTGGCTGACCTCCTTTCTTCTAAAGGCTTTCCTGCTGAGTGCATTTCAGGTAAGTTCATCTTTTACTTTAATCTTTGTTCAAGTTCTGGAGGGAAACCCCCCCCCTTTTTTTTAGTAGAAAGGAAGATAGTTTTTTTTTTTTTTTTTTCCAATTTTTGTTTGAAAGATTTAGAGAGACTGAGACTTCCATGTGCTGGCTCACTCCCAAATGGCCACAATGGCTGGAGGAGTTGAGTTGATCCAGGGCCAGGAGTCAGGATATTGTTCTGAGTCTTACATGTGGGTGCAGGGGCCCAAGGCTTGAGCCATCCTCTGCTCTTTTCCCAAACTAAAAGCAGGGAGCTGGATCAGAAATAGCATTCAAGTCACAAACCCGTGCCTGTATGGGATGTCAGTATTTGAGGATTATTAGCCCATTGAGCCATAGTGCCTGCCCCGAGATTTATTTTTTTTTTTTTTAAGATTTATTTATTTTTATTGCAAACTCAGATATACAGAGAGGAGGAGAGACAGAGACGAAGATCTCTCGTCCTATGATTTATTCCCCAAGTGACCACAATGGCCGGTGCTGCACTGATCTGAAGCCAGGAGCCAGGAACTTCCTCCCGAGTCTCCCACGCGGGTGCAGGGTCCCAAGGCTTTGGGCCGTCCTCAACTGCTTTCCGAGGCCACAGGGAGGGAGCTGGAAGAGATGTGGAGCTGCCGGGATTAGAACCGGCACCCATATGGGATCCCGGCGCGTTCAAGGCGAGGACTTTAGCCGCTAGGCCACCACGCTGGGCCCGAGATTTATTTTTTAATAAAGACTCTGTGTTATTTCTATGGAGAACTTAGTTATATGAACCAAATCTTTGTTGTCTTACAAGAGGAATATCTTTCTCTACGCAGTCATTGTGAAAGTGCTAAGAATTGTTAGCTGAATTAACTTCTATAGTGTGGAAGGCAAAATTAATTCAGCTCTTGTGTTTTTGCGACAAAGTTAAATTATTACTGCCGGGTTAACGGGAATGAAAGACTTGAAGGAATTATTGGTCTGAGATCCTTTAAGATGGAGCTATTCTCTGCTGCCACTCCGACAGCCAAGGCTGAGCCAGATGAAAGGCATGAGCCTGGAATCCACGCAGGTCTGCTGTACGGCAAGGATCCATGGTTGAAGTGATCAGACCCTGCTGCCCCCAGGGCGCATGTCAGCCGCAAGCTGCAGCTAGAAGTACTGCTGGGACACAAACTCGGGCTGGCTGCTCTGGGGTGCACACTTTCCAAGTATGCCTACCCTGAAGATTGATTTTTAACTTGTTGGCTTGAGCTTTTGTAATTATGGTTTATGGTAAGAAAAGGAAAGGTTTGTTTTTTTTTTAATGAGTCTACCAGTTCTTAAAATATTACGTTTTATTCATTTAAAAGATATTTGTTTAACTATTTGAAAGACAGACCAAGGGGGCGATGAGATAGTTTTCATGTAATGGTTTACCCCCAAGTGCCAGGGCTGGATTGGGCTGAAGCCGGGAGCCCGGAACTCCATCCAGGTCTCCCTCTTGGGTAGGAGGGACCAGGCAGCATGTGCTGCTTCCCAGGATGTGTTAAGCGGGATCAGCAGTAAAGGAACTGGCACTCCAGAATGGTGTGTAAGTGTCCCGAGTGGGGGCTCAGTGTGCTGTGCACAGTGCCTACCCCTTGAGCCAGCATTTTGATTGGTGATTACATTTAACACTGGATTGTAAACTACTAATTATTGAAGTTTTATTTTTCTGAGAAGTATGCTATCCTCCACATAGAGCCATGTGGCATAACTTGTTCACCATTTAAAACTGATTTTTGAATTTCAAGTTGATTGCCTAAACCATATTTTAAAAGATTCTGACTTTGGGTTTTAACCCAGATTTGCATAGAAGGATGGAATTAACTGTGGTTGGTGTGTTTAGAATGTTAAGAGTAGGAGTTATGATTTCTGATAAATATGTATTAGCTGAATTGTTTTTATATGTCTTGTTTGGTGTTTTAGGCAGCATGAATCAGAATCAACGTCTTGATGCTATGGCTAAACTGAAGCAGTTCCATTGTAGAGTCCTCATTTCCACAGACTTGGTAAACTTCCTGTTCAGTTTGGGTGACTAATCCATCTTGACATATGTTCTATTACCATCTATACAGATTGTATCTGTTATAAAATAATAGATGAATAGAATGTGGGTGTATCAAACAAGAATACCAGATTATTATTTGTCCAGTGCTGGTGAAGGTACTTTCTTGAAAATGTCTCTCATGGGCCTGGCACGATGGCCTAATGGCTAAATTCTTGCCTTACATGCTCCAGGATAGGATCTCATTTGAGTGCTGGCTCATATGCTGACTATGCCACTTTTCGTCCAGCTCCCTGCTTGTGGCTTGGGAAAGTGGTAGAGAATGGCCCAAAGCCTTGCACTTGTGTGACAGACCTGGAAGAGGCTCCTGGCTCCTGGCTTCTGGCTTTTGATCGGCTTGGCTCTGGCCATTGTGGCCATCTAGGGAGTGAACCAGTGGATGGAAGAGCTTTCTTTGTGTTTCACCTCTCTGTAAATCTGCCTTTCAATTAAAAAAAAAAGCTTGAAAAAAGTCTCATATTTTGGCCTACTTGACTTAGTTGTACTTTACCTGAAAGGCATACAGAGACTAGAGATCGTCTATCTGCTGATTGATTTGATTTTCTGACTGCACACAGTAACCAAGGCTGGGCCAGCCTGTAGCCAGGAGCCCAAATCTGAGTCTTTTACCTGGTGGCAGGAACTTAAGCCTGCTGGCTCCCAGGGAGCTGGACTGGATTCAGCAGGGCTAAGACTCCTTCCTGACATTCTGAGATGGGATGCCAGAATCCCAAGCAGTGCCCTAATTGCTGTGCCTAGGGCCCACCCTTGAGCAAAGTGTTTTGTTTTGTTTTGGTTTGGTTTGGCTTTGGTTTTTGAAATTAGTGAATCAACAGGAATGAATTTCTTTTTTTCCTCTGCTCCTCAGTTTGACACTTGGTTATATATAGAGTGTGCATTGGTGGCCATGTTACGGTTGCTGCAAAGAAATAATGATTGTTTTCTTCAATTCAAGACTTCCCGTGGGATTGATGCCGAGAAGGTGAATCTCGTTGTAAATCTGGATGTACCATCGGATTGGGAGACGTACATGCATCGGATTGGCAGAGCTGGTCGTTTTGGTAAAGAGAAAAGTGTAACTGCTCTAAGTGGAGGCATCTCAAACTGATGGACCTGATTGTCATTTAGTGGAAATAATTTACTGCTCACCATTCCTTCCACTTAGGTACTTTGGGATTGACGGTAACCTATTGTTGCCGGGGAGAAGAAGAAAATATGATGATGAAAATTGCCCAGAAATGTAATATCAACCTTCTCCTTTTACCAGGTATTTTATCTGTTAAATTTTGCTGTCAAAATAATCACTGAAGTGATAGACATACTGAAAATAATAGGTAACTCAAAGTGCTATGATATGTTGGGCAGTGTTCCCAAAACTATGTAAATGTTAGCCCCTTTAATTCTCACCACGGTCTTCTTAGGTATGTGCTATGGTTAACTGCTTTTTGTAGGCAAAGACACTGGGCAGAGAGGTTAAGTAAAGATGTTGACAGCTAGTAAGTAGCAAGGAGAGGACTTCAGACTAGCCATGGTACATGGAAAATGAAAAATATTCTACTACTTACCATTTTAGTTCTGGCCTAGAAATTTGATTTTGTTCTTTGGTGTAGGGGAGAGTATTTTACATTGCTTTGAGATAATTCTTGCTAAATTCTTTGTAACCATGAGAAAGGAATAGTAATTTTTTTGTTTTGTTTTGTTTTGTTTTAATTGAAAATTACAGAGGGGAAGAGAGACAGAGAGGGAGATCTGTCCACTGGTTCACTCCCCAGATGTCTGAAATGGCCAGAGCTAGGCTGATCTGAAGCTAGGAGCCAGGAGCTTCTTCTGGGTCTCTCATGTGGGTGCAGTGGCTCAACCTTCCAATGCCATCATCAGGGAGCAGAAACAGGAAAGCAGTTGGGACATGAACCAGCACCGATATGGGACACTGGCATTTCAGGCTCCATCACTGTGCCAGCCCTTGTAGTATTGGCTTTAAGGTGCCATCATAGAAAAATGCATTTTTGAAACTGAACTGTTAATGATCTCTTGAGTAGTTTACTTAGTATGTTATACCAAGTATATACTATACATGGTATATAGGGCACATAGATACGTATATGAATACATATATAGTACATACATGATATTGTATAATATGGAATAGAATATGTAGTTATTGAGCAAAGTGTTTAATTTTTTGAGGGTTTTTTTTTTTTTTTTTTTTGAGATTTGTTTTTATCGGAAAGAGAGGAGAGACAAAAGAGAAAGATATTTCATCCAGTGGTTCACTCCCCAAATTGTTGCAGTGGCTGGAGCTGAGCTGATCTGAAGCTAGGAGCTTCTTCCAGGTCTCCCACACGGGCACAGGGTCCCAAGGCTTTGGACCATCCTCCACTGCTTTCCCAGGCCTCAAGCAGGAAGCTGAATGGGAAGTGGAGCAGCTGGGACACGAACTGGCATCCATATGGGATCCTGGCGCTTGAAGGGGTGAATTAGTCAGTTGAGCCATTGCATCAGACCCTAAATTTTTGAAATCTCTTATAAAGCTGGGTTAAGCACAAATCTGAGAATCCTGTGGATTCATCTTGTGAGTATTTTGTATCAGTATCATAGTATCTAATGATAAAGGAAAATTTGCCTTTGCTATTAGAAAATGGCTGATTTGGTCTTCATCTCGGAACCCTGTAATCATGGGAGAATTGTATTCCTGTTAGACTTATGGAGGTGCCTAGGGCAGGGCTAGGTGTAAGCTTGACCTCTCTGTGAGGTGAGCAAGCGATAGTATCTAGTAGGAGTCTGTTTTTGTCTATAAAGTCTGTTCCACAAAGGTTTGAGAGACTGTACTGAAGAATCCAGACTTGGGGAGTTTAGTGGTGTGCTTTGATGGAGTGTAAGCAACAATAGCACAGGCAAGATCTTTGTAAAATGGGAGCGTGGTACGTCTTACCTGCTTAACATGAAAACTGAGTACACTTTGGAAAGATCCAAAGGATCAGGTGGAAGCAAACTGTCAAAGCTGGGTGGAGTAGGGAATTTACAGGGCCTTAGGCCACGGAGTTTTAGAAAAATTATAAGTGTCTGTGTATGTTGCATTCTTTTCATAGTCAATTGATAGATTGTTTCTCGCAGTAGAAGTTTTCTTTCCACCGTTAGGGGAGTGACTGCTCCCTGTTGGTATGTAGGATGGGAGATTTAGTAGCAGTTGTAATATTTCCTGGTTGATAAGCTTCTGACTTTGCTGTCATCAGCAGTGAGGTAAAGGGGAGGGGGCAGGCAAGGGGACGTGGAGAAAAGATGAGACAGTAGTTACAGCCTTGTACATCACTCCAGGAATGAGCTCTGATTGAATTGGGGTAGGGGAAGAGAGTGCTTGGGAGTATAGGGTGGATCTTAATAGGTTTCTTAGGCAAATATCTATTGCAGAATTGCTTAGATCTTTAGCAATATTGTTAAGTTTCTTACAGTGTATCATTTACATAGTTTATTTCCTAAACTTATTTGGCTTTGGAAAATTTCAGGAAATCATCCAGAAAATGCTAATCATTTGTAACCTGACTTTTAATACTTTTTTCTTCCTCTTTATGTAGATCCCATTCCTCCTGGTCTGATGGAAGAATGTTTGGACTGGGATGTAGAAGTTAAAGCTGCTGGCCACACTCAGGACTTAGCAAACACACCTACCCAGCCTGTACAGAAGCAAATTCAGAGAATGGAGAGAACCTTTCATACTCGAAAGAAAGCTCCTGGTGGCCACATGGCTTCCCCTGGAAGTACTTCTGTGTCTGCGCTATCAGTCAAATCCAAAAATAACACTAAGCAAAAGCTTCCTGTGAAAAGCCACTCGGAGAGTGGAGTCGTGGAAAAGGCAGTGTCTTCACATGAAGTGGAATGTGACGCGCAGCCTGGAGAGCAAATGAATTCCATCCAGGCCCCTGTGGAGAACCCCACCAGCCATCAGCAGCGGGTCAAAGAGGCGTCACCCGTGACCCTCCCCAAGATTCCCTGTCTGGCATCCTTTAAAATCCACCAGCCATGCATGTTGTCCTTTACAGAACTGGTAGAGGATTACGAACACTACATTAAAGAGGGTTTGGAGAAACCTGTGGAAATTATCAGGCACTACGCAGGTCCTGAGGATCAAACTGGGAACCCTCAGAATGGTTTTGTGAGAAATAGAATGACTGACGAGAGGGTGGCAATACTGGCGAGCAGTGGCCAGTCTGGAGACTCTGAGAGTGACAGTGACTCTTGCAGCTCAAGGACTTCTTCCCAGAGCAAAGGAAACAAGTCCTATCTGGAAGGCTGTTTGGATGCTCAGGCAAAAGACTTGGAATTTACTCCTGCAGATGACCATGTGTCTTTGGAACAACCGCTGAATGGAAATGAAGCCCCCAACCTAGAGGAATATCAAGAATCGCCTGAAATGCCACTGAAAACAAGGTATAAAGAGGGGGCTCACCAGAGAGTGAAGCAGAGCCGGAGGAACCTGCCCAGGCGTTCTTCCCATCGATTGCACACGGAACCTCAAGACGGTAGTTGGTATGAGAGCCATAGAGAACCTCATCCAGGTTACTCTGACACCTATCAGAATTATGAAGAGTACTGGCGAGCCTACTACAGGGCATGGCAGGAATACTACACTACTGCCTCTCAGTCCTATTACTGGAACGCTCAGAGACATCCGAGTTTGATGCGAGCCTATCACATGCATACTGTGTATTTACAAGAAATGATGCGTGGTAACCACTGATCACAGGCCGTGCCTGAGGCCGGCAGGAACTGTCAGTAGGGGATACTTGTGGAAGTAAATCCTCCGTGACCTGTAGTAGAATGGCATTTACTGGCATTTTTGAGGAACTTGAAAAGACTTGAGGCTGTACACTAGGACCTGTCTGTTTTTTAGAATGTTTTAAATTTAAGCCAGATATACAGCCCTGTTTTCTTTGGTAAACAAACTTCAGATTCTTCAGAATTTTTGGGACATGGTGCTTAAGGTCCCAAGGTACTATTTTTTAGAAGCTGTCCCCAAAAGAAACCGATAGATGGCATATATACCACTGCTTACTTTCAATAAAAACAGCCAAGAATTGCAAAACAATGTTAGCTTGTGTTTGGAGTTGTTCATAAGAAAAAGCTTGGACTGCATTTCCACCGAGGCATATATAATATGCCTCATACAGTATATATGGTACATCATATATATATATATATATAAATATAAAATTTATTTTGGAAAGGCAAATTTACAGAGAGAAGAGACAGAAAGATCCTCTGTCCACTGATTCACTCCCCCAAGTGGCTGCAATGGCCGTAGCTAAGCTGATCTGAAACCATGAGCCAGGAGCTGCCTCTGGGTCTTCCACGTGGGTGTAGGGTTCTAAGGCTTTGGGCTGTCCTAGACTGTTTTCCCAGGCCAGAAGAAGCAGGGAGCTGGATAGGAGGTGGAGTAGTTGGGATACAAACTGGCGGCCATATGGGATCCCAGCGCCTGCAAGGTGAGGACTGTAGCCAGTAGGCTGCCATGTCAGGCTCTGAGGCAAATTTTTTTTTAAAGATTTTATTATTGGAAAGCCGGATATACAGAGGAGGAGAGACAGAGAGGAAGATCTTCCACCTGATGATTCACTCCCCAAGTGAGTACAACGGCCTGAGCTGTGCCGATCCGAAGCCGGGAACCAGGAACCTCTTCCAGGTCTCCCACGCAGGTGCCAGGGTCCCAAAGCTTTGGGCCGTCCTTGACTGCTTTCCCAGGCCACAAGCAGGGAGCTGGATGGGAAGTGGAGCTGCCGGGATTAGAACCAGCGCCCATATGGGATCCCAGGTCGTTCAAGGCGAGGACTTTAGCAGCTAGGCCACACCGCCGGGCCCTGAGGCATATTTTTTATAGAATATTGTAGCATGACAGATGAGAGAATCCGTATTCCTTTTAGGTTGAGCAGGAAGGCATAAATACTGCTTTGGATTTTCCCAAAGGGTATTTGATTTTGAAGCTACTTCCTTCTAGTAAATATGTTTCTGGTAAAAACAAACAGCTACACATGAATCTTGAATGACTTGTTTTTGAGATTATAAAAACTATTAATAGCTAAGGGTGACTTATTTATATTGCTCACATAGAGTAGCAGTCTTCATCTTTGTTGTTTCCTGGAGCGTTCTACGAATCTGAAAGTTACAGGGTGACCCTAGACAATTTTTAATTAACACAATTTTGGAGGTAGTCAGAGGGTTTCAGACCTTCTGAAGCCCATCTAGGGAGCCCAAGTTAAGGCCTGGCTTAGTCTGATGGAAGGTTGTTTGGTAGAAGCTGGAATTCGTTCTGCTCAGGCTCTTCCCGCATTATGTCCTAATCTTGCATTTTGTAGATGTTTTTCCCAGTTTTTACTGTTAACAACATCAAAGGAAGCTCATTTTTTTGAGATGGTGTATCCTAGAGACATTGAAATTTTGAAAAAAGTAATTGGAAGTTCTGTATTTGCTTTGCTGTCTGGAAGTCCTGTTATGATTAAGCTTTTAGTTTCCAAACTTTTTTTCTGTAAGCTGGATTTTTGAATGTTTGTTACAGAGGTGAGAGGGTTACAGATCCATGTCCATCTCCAGGTGGGTTTGTTGGGATGGGAAGGGATGGGGTGGGGGAAGATGGATGAAGGAAAAGACCCTGCCCTTCTACCTCTGACCACAGCACGGGGTGGGGGCGAGTGGATGTTGCACCACGCCCGGCTGCTAGGTCACATTAGTGCCAGGGCACAGAGATGGCCCTCAGATTTTGTTCCCGGGACCCTAACAGGGAACAGAATGTCCTGAATCTCGATTGTTCTGAGACGGTGTTGCTTTGTTGCACCGGGTGTGAGTGCTTGGTGGAGAATTTGGCTTATGACATTGTTCTGCCTGCTCTTTTCCATCTTTTGGGGAGGCACTCAATGTCCTCTTTTGAATCAGGGAGGCTTGTTCTGTCTTGTGTGCATTCCGGTACATTTGCTTTTCTTACCTGGAGTGAGCAACAGGGCGGCCAGTCCCACAGCACGAGCTCCAGGGCCTGATCAGACGTCCATGTGGTTGGGTGGAGTGGATCCATTTGGCTGATTACTGAGAGCCCTTACTGTGTTGGTCCCCAGACCCGGCTCTTACATGTGCCTGGTGACTCCAAGAGCCCCATCAGGCCCCCGCCCAGACCTGGCCTCCCGCGCATGCCAAGGGTGCTATGGCAAACTGGATTTTTGGTGAAAGGCCCCTTAATGTGTAGAGATGAGAAGGACCATTCTTGACCTACTTGATTAGGTAGTAGCCACACTTTCCCCTAGGGCATCAGCAAACACCCAATGGTGATTTACTGTCCATGCAATGAAATGATACCAAGCTTTTATGTAACTTGTATCATTTGGTCAATGGTAAGCTTTACTTCTAGGAAGGTACTTCCAAAGTTCATGGAAAATGAAATGAGCTTATTTTGGTGCACAAAAATTGGAAGAGCCTGTGTATGAGAGAGTTAAAATGTGTATTATTAAAAAAAACTATGCCAGGACTTCAAAATTGTACCAAAATGTTTAATTCCATGTTCCATGAGCTCTTCGAAATGCCCTCATAAATATTGGTGCCCCCTATGCATTGTTTAAATGAGTGAACACTGTCAATAACAAATTCATAATTGGGTCCAGTATTTCATTCAGCAGAGATTTTAATTGCACATTTAAATAAGATCGTCGTTGCTTCTTTCTTTTTCTACCCTTTTCCCTAACACACAGTCAGGTTCACAGTTTGTCATTGCTAGAAGACTTTAATTAGGGCACCATCATGTCTTAATTAGAGATGAGGTTACTCAGTATTCTTAAAATTAATTGGGTTTTCTCTTCAGGTTTGCTTTTTTCTCTGTAGAAAAATAAGCTGGAGACGAGCAAATGTATAACATAAGAAAACGTTAACTGCTTCATTTCCATTACCATTTACCAGGGAAATTTTAACTGTTAAATTCCCAAGTAAAAGAGGTGGTTACGGTGGCGGATTTGCTATTTGTGATTTAGCTTTTCATGTGGAAGAGATTTTTTATTTGCAGTTGTCAGAGTGTATGTCCACAAAATCTTCTTAGGAACCATAGACAGTTTTGAAAAAGATCAAATGCTCTATTACAGTAAAAAGAACACCTGTCCTGGTTTAGACTTTACTGAAATATTTTTTTCCTGTCTAAAATTCAATTTGAAAGCCAGGAAAGAAGAGGCAGATTTTCTATCTGTCGAATTACTCCTCCACTGCACCTAACAGCCAGGACTGGGCCAGGCTGGACCAGGTCCCCAGGACAACATCTGGGTCTCCTGCTTCGGTGACAGGGACCCACATGCTTGAACCACCATGGCTGCTGCTTCTCAGGTTACACAATGGGATAAAGCTGGGAGTGGAGCTAGCCGGGACTCTAGCCAGGCACTCTGATGTGGGATGTGTGTGTTCCAGGTGGAATTCTAACTGTTGCACAGGTACCTGCCCCTGCTTCCAGGACATTCTGACCTGGTACTCATGGCCCAGTGTTCTCATCAGTGAAACGGAGAGTCTGCACCTCGAGGATTTCAGTCCCCTCCTCCACTTCCAAGATGCAATTATTACATGACTCATACTGGAGAAGAAATATCCTCTAATTAAGCAAAAGAATAATCAGATTTAATATAGAGAGGCTTTATAAATCTAGGTAATTTAGTTGAAGCCCAGGATATATTGATTAAATGAATTTTCAAATGCTTTAAAACAATACACTATCAATATTTATATTAAGCTTTAACTTGGATTAGATTTGTGGTATTAACATACAGATCTTTCTTTGTACAATTCTGACTTAGAACATCAATATTAATTCCTTTAATTAAAAGTAGTTTCTAGAGCAGTTGAAGCAGTAACATTCACCAACCTTTTAGAAACATGTAGTTTAAAGGTAGACTCAACCCCTGAATATTACAAATAATTGAGCTTGAATTACAGTGTTTGTAATTAATGATAGCTGAAATTTTAGGTTTTCTTCCCCTCCCCTTAAATATAAATATTTGTTAATCTCTAAAAATAAGGTTATATCTTTAATATTCACAGTTCTAGATGGTTCTAGATATTGGGAATCCATCATGAGGTTATCCTCACTTTGATGGAATTTTAATATTACCTTTGTGAACAAGTGAATATGTCCCACTTTGATGGAATTTTAATATTACCTTTGTGAACAAGTAAATACGTCCCACTTCGATGGTGTTTTTAATTGCTCAACAGGCACCTGGTTTCCAGTCGCTTTCCACCAGGTTATTGAAGCTGTGGACCTCTAGTGACACCTAGTGGGGGATAAAGATGTGAGCAACCGTTTTCTGCTTTCTAAGCTTTGGGCCAGACTGCAGGCAGCATTTACTTTTGATTTTTCCTTTTGGTTTAAATGCAACTTAAATGCCTCAGCAGAACTTGCACTGATAGATACAAGCAGATTTTTTTTTTTTCTGTAGTGCTGGGTTGGCCCAAAACAAAGAAACAAAAAACACTACTGACAAATGGAATCACACTTAGCTTTTACATGTTTGCCAACTAGGGAGCATCTAGAAGTACAGTTGCTGACTTCAGTAAGGATTGAGGGGAAGGGGTCAGAGAAAAGAGCATGGGATGATTAGACCTTTCAGTACTCCGCTACCATTTACAGCTCGACTCTAGCAGGGTAGAAAGCGGCTTCGTTCAAATTCCAAAGTATAGTGGTGCCTTTGGAGGGAAGGAGAACTGGCACTAAAGAACATTCATAGTCACTTTGGAGTTTGTGGCACGTACTTTGTTTAATCCACATTGGATACATCGGGTACAGCAGTGGCACACGACTCAATACTGTAAATGATATACATGTTTTAACATATGCACTACAGTTTCAAAAGAAGACAACAGGAAACTCAAGAATTGGGTTTTTTTTTCCATAGAAAGTTTTCACATTTATCTTCCTGCAGTTTTGTACAGAATATTTCTTCTTTGCCATTGTGATGTTGGTAAGCCTTTAAAGCCCATTTATCATACGAAAATAGAAAAGAACACACTTAATGTTTTTCACGATAACATTAATTGGGGGGAGGGTGTGATCTCTAAGGAAAACATACTGGAATGTCTGATTATCAAAAATATACCATCCCTCCCACCTCCCAGGTTTGTAAAATAGTCCATTGGTCCAAGTGCTCCCTGCCCACCCCTGGGACTTAGGTCAGTACTCCACACTGGTTAGTATGACATCAACCAGTGCAGGTAAGTAACCCACTAAGATAAACATCATTCCCACACTTGATGAGAAAAAACACAGAACATTCTGAAAACAAGACTCAAAAGGAACCCCTTAAAGCTGTTCCATTCTCTGATGGCCACTCTAGTTTTAACGATGCTTTTCATGATGCTGTTAGGGCTCCAAGGGTCCCAGATCACAATCATGTTTTTCCTTCATCTAGTCACTAAAGCTTTTTCAAATAATGAGATTTCATTAAGAGAACAGAAGGGGAAAGTAAAAGTCCATCAAGTTCCTATTTATCAGGGTTCTCTCTCCAACTAGTATGGGAGGGAAATATACTGTCTTAAATTAACAGCATTGGAATCCTTCAGCCTTAACAGTTACCTGGTAATTGAAGTGAAGAGCTTGGATGATCAGAATCCACGAATAACTTCAAAATCTAGTGTTAGCTCAATTTTAACTACTACTTCTGCAAAATCAATAAAAAAAGGACAAAATTCCAGACACATGTTTCACTATACACTTTTTTCCCCTGTCTATATTCTAACAGATGACCTAATCCCAAATAGTAGAAATCAGACTCTGAAAGTTGGATGATAAGGTCCTCCTCTTGTCCAAATGTCAGTGCTGACTTTGTCATGGATCAATGGTAACTGTCCGCTTTATTAAATTCTGTGTGACTGTAATGGCTTCAGCTGGCATTCAGAATAACTTGGTTTTCTGTTGGTCTTTTGGAAGGGATTCTAGGCAATTAGTCCTGAGCTTGATACTAGTTAGGAAAAGACAGGATGAAGGAAAGCAGTAGGACAGAGTCTGCTTCAGGGTAGCTCCGAGTGGAGCGCTGTCTCTTCCAGACTTTTAAGATGCACTGAGACAGCCCCAGAAGAACGTAACAGGATGCGGAGGAAGAAAATCCCAGAGCAAGATGAATTACATCCTGGATTTCATTCAGTTCTACCACAAGCTTGCCACGTGAATTGGATAGACCACTCATTTCCTTATTGAAGAATTAGTGATTTCACCTCCTGCAGCTGCAGACTGCAGGGAGGATCAGAGAGACTATAATGGGTTTGCTTTGAAATGCCCTTGCCCTCGCCTTCTCTTCACTGAGAATAGTCAACAGTCTGATAAAGAAAACTTGACTATTCCCTTGTTTAACTAGTTCTGACATAACTGATGGTCCACAGCTGGTTCTACCCAGGGAGTGATGGCTTCTGACATATGGTTGATAGTACCGCCACGTGATTCCCAAGGGTGTGTCCAAGGAGAACTGAAATTCACATCCCGTTGTCTCTGACTATGAGTTCTTTGATGGATCTTCTCTAATATATTAGACTCTAAAAGGCAGTGGGTGGGGCAGAAAAAGAACTAGACTAACAGCTTAAGGGCTTGTATTCTGGTTATCAACTCTGCTATTCAACGACAGCCTGACCTTGAACAGGCCATTTCTCTGGGTCTCAGCTTTCTTGAATGTGAGATCAATTAGGTATTATTTAACCTTTTCTAGTACTGGTATGTACGCACCAGTACACTTCCTAAGCTGGCATTCATCTCACAGTTGAATGCAAACATTCTGGGTTCTTGTTTGCTTGCTATTTATTCCCCACTGATGCTGAGTGGGACTCAATGGGATAAGTGGTTTTGGGAACCTCTGTCATGCTGAAGTGGTTCATACACCATGAAGCTCAAGAGTCATTGCACCAGACAACTATTGGCCCCCAGAAAATCCTGGTATTGTAATTCTTTAGTATCGGGCCAATAGTCTTAAACTCAGCACCCACAGACCTTGGGTTTACTTACAAATCCCCTTTAACAGTGTTGCTTGGCTGTGTGCCGCTGAGCCATTCTCCTCTGGGTTGATGCCTGTTGGACCAAGTGTGAGCTGGATCCTTTATTCTCAGCTAAAGTTATATAGGGTATGGAGATGAAGGGATGGTCTAACAGTCATTTAGGACCTGGCATGATGTGGGTTTGGGTTTGTGAAGGAACACAAGACATTTGTTTCATTAGGGTCCCTAAAAAAATGGGTAATCAACTTGGGACGTGACTTTTAACATTCATTTTTGCAAGAACCACTCACATGCTCCCTCGGTATACTCTCAAACAGCTGCTTGGTTGTATCAGGTCTCCAACCCTGTGAGAACTCGTTTTCCAATTAAGCAAGGCAATCTGCAATGGGTTTGCAACCATGTTCTTACTGCTTCTTTATGCCTTAGCCTACTCAGTTCTTAGGAAGTATAGCTCAGCTGATTAGCCATTCCTGACGTGGCTCCCCTGCCCATCCTCTTGAGAGGAAAGACCTTTCCTAGTCCTTTGCCTGCCCTCTCAATACAACCCAGTTCCATGCCTTCCCTGATGGCATGTGCATGGAGTGAATGGATCGAAGAACTAAACTTGCGGGCATGTTTAGATTGGCTGCACGGATATGAATGTGCTTCTCTGCTGTTGTATGGTAAAGCTTCTCCATTTTGGTACGCCATAGTAAGCTCAGAGGGAGAACCCACCCCACTCTGCTGTTGAAGGTGGTGGGAGGGGATCCTGGAGGTCAGACCAGGGAGCGGCCTCAGCCAGCAGTGGTCACTGAGGATAAGCACAAGGAGATGGGAAGAAAACTCCTTCTCCTCTGCCCTGGCCTGATGGTGCCACCTCCAAACCCTTTCGTCTGCCTCTAGGCTAGGCAGAGCTGGGGTCCACAGAAAGCCCACTGAGGGTGCAGTTCTTAGCTAGTGGGCCTCATTGTAGGTGTCTGTGGTGGGCACAGGCATTCTTGGCCTGCAATTCGACTGCTAACCACTAAGCTTTGGAATGAATAAGAAGGTCTTGATGAGCAGACGGAACTTAGAGCCCTGGCTACAGAGACTTGCAGTGGAGTCAAGGTGGGAGTAGTTGGGAGGGCAGGAAAGAGTTTGTCACTAACCCTGAGGCCCATCTGCTCTGCTATAAGCAGTGACAATGGTTGGTTGGGAGGGTTCCAGAAACACTGCTCCCAGCCCCACCAGGGTGCAAACCACTTGAACAGAAGTGTTGTTCGAATCCTCAGGAAGTCATCTCTACCCCCTCACTCACATAGAGGGAACGGCCCTTCTCCCCTACTTCTGGCATCTTCAGCGACCAGGCCCGAAGACTGCAGACCTCAAGGCATCTTCTGGGCCAGGTGGGAGTCAGCTAAGGTCTCCATCTTGTTTGGATGCTCTGGGAGCATCTTTGATGGGGCACACGGACTTGGACTTCGGTGGTGTCTGCACGGCAGTGGCCCCCAGCATGCAGTAGTCAGAGGGCTCTTGATTCTGTACCATTGCTCTTTCTGCAGGAAAGTGCTCTTGGGGCCTTTGGGCAGAGCTTTGGATGCACTTGATGGCAAGTCCTGAGGGAAGGGAACCTAGCAAGTTACTGGGGAGCCAAGTGCACCTGCACGCCTGGGTTCTGCTGTTCTCTTCGCTGGCACATGCCTGAGCTGACTGCTCTCAGGCATTTGCCATTTTCCTTCTTTAAGAGTCCAACAAGATAAGTCCAGTCATTCAGGTGAAATCTATAATTACCAGTGGTTCCAATCACAAGGGGAGCCCTTTTCCTCACCCCAGTTTTGCTTTATTTTTTTTCTGCAATTGCATCCATACAAATGTAGCTCCCAGGCACATGTCTGAGGGACCTGCCAGTGCTGGAGGAAGCTTTGTTAGCAGGTCTCTGGATCAGGAGGCTCATGGGGGAAAGTCAGAGAGAGAGAGAGAGAAAGAGAGAGAGAGAAAGAGAGAGAGGAGGCTGGGCAGAAAGAAACAGCTGGGGTCAACAAGGAGGTACAGAGACAGGGAAGAGGGACAGACAGAGTGGGTAAGTTGCTGTGTGGTCACTTGACAGCTCCGTGCAGGTCAGCTGGGCAGTGAGGGCCCAGACTCAGCTGACCTCACCCTCCTGGGGGAAATGGAGAGAGAACTCAGCAAGAACTGTCCTCATCTTAGCTTACACGCTTTTGCTATAAAAGGAGAGGAAAAAAAAAAAACCCTCACAAAATGCATTGTTTTGGTTCAAAGGTGTTGGGTCCATGGAGAAAAACATTTCACAAAAATCTGTTGGTGTTTTTTGTTTTCCACCTTTTCCCATGAATAAATATTATCCATTAAGAGCCTTGAAAAAGGTGCTTGAATACACAGTGTTATATTTTCTTCCTGTTTTGCGTGTGGCAGCTTGGCCTCCGTGCTGTCCCCCCAAGCCTTGTATTTGCCTCACTGGGGTCTCCTCAAAAGATTGCTATTTGGTATGAGCCTTTCCCCTCCAGGCCCCATCCTGGCACGCAGCCTATACCCCAAACTAACCCATCCCCTACCCCCACCTTCCCTCCTGCCCTCTGGCCCCAGTGAAATACAGTGCCACAGGGCTGTGTCCATACCTGCAGCAGGAACTTGGCTGCCCCTTGGCTGCCGCTTCTTCCTTCCAGGCACAAGTCTCAGTGCTTAGGGGTGGAGTGGGGGCAGGCAGAAAGAGTGGAGAAAGGGGGAGGGAGTGGTCCCAGTGGCCACCCACCCACCTGCTAGCCCCCTTCACTCCCTGCTCCTCGCTGTGGCCCTCTGTCCGGTGGCTTTACAAGGCGGAGACCTTGACAACATTGCTGGCTATGGAAGGAATGTTCGTGGCGGGGCCAGGGCTGGTGGGGGGCGGCCGACTTTCCCCTTCTGGGGTTATCGCGGGGGGCGTAGGGATGCTGATGATGGCTGTGGTGATCTGGGCTGTTTTGCAGTTTGGTCTTAGTCCGTCATCTGCTTTCAAATTAAGGCTGGAGCGACTGGAGCAGAGAAGAGTGAGTTGGTGATGGATCCTGCTGGCAAGCACCCAAAGTTGCCCTAACCTGCTGTTCTTGATGATAGAACCAGGATGTGGAGCCCCTCTTCTTGCTTTTGGTAATCAGCACATCATTATGCATTCTAATGATTATTCCTAGTCTACTAACAACTACAAAGGCACAGTCACCAGGTCTTCAGACAGTTCATAGGCAATGTGCATTGCGTTTTAATATCTTATTTATTACTTTTTGACTTTATAAACACTTGTGTTATCTGTTAATTCTACCTTTTCCCCATGAACTTTTTGAAGTGACCTTACACATTATTGGGCCTTGCGATTTAGAGTATACACTTTCTCCTCTGTGGTTACTGTGTGGCATTTGACATTTGCCTTCCCAGATTGTCTGCAACTCATTTAGAGGTAGCAGGAGGTAAGCCTAAACATAGATACAAAGGGAAGGTAAAATCAATCTGATTCCAAATTGGCCCAGGATAAGTCAAGTGTTGATGCAATTGTGGAAAATTAGTTTCTTAAGAAATTGATTGATCCGTACTTTGTACCAGGGAAAGACATCTTGGGAGATTTTCCTTCTGATATATACTCCTACTTTTAACCTAAATTTGCTATTGTATCCTCCAACAGCCCATAAAGGGCCTTTGGGTTAACTTGCAAGAATGAGAAGGAAGGTGAGAGAGGGAAGGCAGAGGAGACTCATGCCTTAGATATTGGGGAGTGGGGGGCAGCTAGAGCCTCCTCAGATTCTCCCACAGTCAAGAGAGTTTTAGGTCTGTGGCTGGGCCCACTCGGGCCTTGGGGCATGGCTGCAGTGCGCTCACCTGGTTGTGAGGGAGGGCTGCTCGCTGCCCTGGATGTGGATCGTGCTGAGCTCTTGCATGCTGCGCAGGCGAGTGGCTGGCAGGTTAGAATTGGGCAGGTGTGTGGTCTTCTTACTACGACGGGAACAGCAGGTGGTGGTGAGGCCTGTGTGGCTGGACAGCGAGGGGCTTCTTGTGGACGGGTAGTTCTGCATTGAGCTCTCCATGCAGTTCTGCTCAAACATCTGCTCATCGATGAACTCGTGGTTCTGTGGGTGGCAGAAGGAGGAGAGGTAGGCAAAGAAGAGAGCAGGAGGGGACTGAGGTCCTTTTCTCGCCTGCCTCTGTTCTGGGCCTTGCAGGAAGGGCTCCCCACTGCCTGAATCACAGATAAGCATTCACGGGGGGCTGGGGGTGAAGGTGGGGTGGGTGATGTCCCACAGGCATCCAAAGAGGAAAGGAAGAATCCTATGGGCAGCCTCGGCATTGGAGTGCAGGGTGGGGACTGCGGTTGGTAACCTGTGGTGTGACCTCCACCCCATCTGCTACTTTGAGCTGAGGGCACACCGAGAACATGGGCTTCACTGGCATTTGCCAGAGCTGGAAGCAAAGACTTCTGTGGACTTCTTACCAGAATCATCAGGGGCAGCAGGTAAGGAGTCATTGATTATGGGTGGTGAGGATGTTAGGTGGTTTTTCTGGGTTTAATGGGTAGGATTCTTATGAAGCTTAAGGGTACAACACAAGCTTTTCAAGGTGCTGGCTTAATATGGAACTGGGAGAGCGTTGCTCTTGTAAGCAGATGGGCTCCAACTCTAAGGGATATGCTTTAAGTATTGTCTTGTTCTCACCTGATTCTGGAACACAGATCCTTAACATGCCCGGGGACACAGGGATATGTCCTAAGTCAAGCCTGCGCATGGGAGGGAGGTATGCTAATAGTCTCCTGACACTGGACACTGGACACTGGAATGGGGTGCAGCTGAGCCCAGGAAAATGAAAACAATGATTGTCTGGTCAAAGTTGCCAGAGTGAGGAGAAAGCTGAAGGAGTTTGAGAATAGAATTCAGAGAGAGAGAGAGAAACCAGCCCTGACAGTCAAAACCAGGAGTCCCCTGGGCTCTGAAGAGGTGGCACTGATAGCAATGGCATGTGGCCAGAAGCTACCAACCTTGGTGTTGTGTCCCACAACATTCCAAGCCCCTCGGGAGGTCAAAAGAGGGTAGCTCAGCCCAAGGAGCAGGTAGCCTGAGCTGGCACTGGATGGCAGTGGAGGTAGGACAGGCCCCGGAAGAACCAACAGCACATGCAGAGAACCCGAGCAGGGATCAAAAGAGGAGCATCCACAGACTCAGAAGGATCAAAGGGTAAAACAGCAATTGAATTTTTAAAAAATGATACCTTGATGGTGGAGGTTCGTACAGATAACAGGGGATCATCCACAAGATAGGACAACCCCTACAGGACAACATGCCAACAGAAGATAAAAACACCATTGACTGTACATTCCAGCATTCCCAAGCCAGTTTTGACATTCAGTCTCTCAATCCCAGCATTCCACCCGTTGAGCCCAACATTCCATTTCTTCACCCCAACATTTTGCTGTCTTTGCCCCAACATTCCATCCCTTTGCTCCCATAGGAGCCTGCTCAGACCCAACATTCAGTCCCTTCCATCCCAACATTCTGGTCTTCTGTCCCTCCCATCTGACATTCCTCCCCTGAAATCCAGCATTCCAGAATTCCAATCCCAAAGTTCCACCCCAGGAGCCAACATTCTTCCCCAGTTCAGCATTCCACCCCTTCAATGCCAGCATTCCACCCCTCAGCTCCAAAAATTTCATTTCTCCCATGTCAACATTCCAGCCCTCCAACCCAGAGGTTTTCATTCATATCTTTTCAGTATACACATCACACCAGCACATGCAACTTGGAGAGGGCAGTGGGGCGAGGCCTTACCCCTTGGTGAGCTCAGACCCTTTGAGAGCCCTTTAGGGATGCAGGTGCATTTCTGGATGACCAGTCCAGGAAAGCCAGGACCTTTCTGTTTTGAAAGTTTTTCCCCAGCTTAGATGCTATGGTGTCTGCACCTTTAGCAGATTCAGGATCACTTAACACTGCCTCCTCCCTCCCCCCCCCACATTTAGGGAGGCAAGAATATGGAACATTCAAAACAGAACCAGAGATTGCCTCCTTAAGTGTGGCAAGCCCTGCCTGCAGGTTCTCGGGAGAGGGAAGTTTCAGAGAGGAGCAGGTGGAGATTTCCCTCTGACTTCTTCAAGCTTGTCTGCCCTGATTTCTCCTCCTCAGTGCTGCTCCTGGCACTTCTTACCCAGGGTCCAGGGCTGCCCCACTGCCCTTCCTTCCAGCCTGCTGGTGAGGCACGAGCATCATTCCACATTCCAGCTGCGTGGGGTTCCCTAACCCACACTTGAACAGTCAGTCTTGCAGAACTCAACTCCTGGGACTCTCAGCATCATGGAGGCTGTGGTGCTGGCGAATCCTGCCTGGAGAAACCTATGCCTTGCCTCCTTTAGGCACTGGCTCCTGCCCCAGGAGCAGGGAGGGAGCATGGTGATCCGTGGATTACATCCAACTAACCCAAGGTCAGGGAGGGGAAAGGTGGGCCCCCAAACCCAAGCTCTGCTCTGCCTCCCTCCACAGACTTAGCCCTGGTTTAAGCTGGGTGATGCCCATCAGTACCAAAAAAAGTAGACAAGATTACCCTGACCCTTGGTAATCAACAGGTGGGCTGTGGGACTGGTTTGGGTGTGTGTGGGAGGGCTGCCTCAGGATGGAGAACTCTCTTCCCCTCCCTTACCCTATTTCTTAGGATCATCTACCCAGGATTGACGGAGAGTCTTCATGACCCCTGTGGGAACTCAAAGGCACACACTTTGACTCCTGGCCCAGGGTGATGCCCTGAGTCCAGCTTTAGGATGGGGTTGGGGTCAGGGACGGCAAAGGGGATGTTTATGCCGTGGGCTGGGACTCACAGTGGTTTTCTCCAGGCAGTGCAGCAGATGATGATGCTGGCTCTCGATGAGTGAGGTGGTCTTGCCCACATGCTCCTCTTCAGGGGTGCCCTAGTGGGAAAGAAGAAATGAGTGGGAGGCTCTCGGCCCCACTCCTCTGTTGCCCTTTCATTTCTCCACAGCAGATGGAAGGGCACCAGAAACACCTGAGGGAAACAAGCATGAGGGTGAGGGTAGAACATGCTGGGCTCTGGTCTAGAGCTAGTTTAGAGGTCATGGTGACAATCCTAGGGAGAGGTCTGAGGGTGGGTGTGGCAGGGGTGCTGCTCCCTGGGGTAAGTTTGGAAACATGTCCTGCTCAGGGCTCAGACTGTGGTTCTGGGATGGGAGAGCAGTAGCCCCTCAATCCTGCATCCTGTCACTCTGCTGGTCCCCAGCCCAGGTCCTCTGGGCACCTACCGTGAGTTCCAGGGCCTCATTGAGGAGCCCGTTGCGCTTGCTGTGCAGGTAGGCATTAGAACTGCCCGTTTTGGCCACACGAATCCTGGCAAGGCGGGCTTTCTGTGATGGACAAGAGATGATATGAGAGTGAGAGTCTGGGATACAGAAAGACAGCGAGGCTGGTCAAGCCCCAAGAGTGGGCAGCCCTGGGGAGGCTGGAGTCCCAGGGGCTGTCTCTTCCTGGCTTCATGCTGCTGTGGTCACTGACCCTGAGGCTGGATCGGTGATGCTGCAGAGTGGTTTTAAGCAGCCTGGACGGGAGCCGAGATTTGGAGGCATTTGCAGCAGGGAGTCACCCCTGCAGGAGACATAGCCATTATCTGAGGTCTTTCCTCTGCAGGACTTCAGGATCTCCGGCACTGAACTGTGTGCCCTGCCACATCAGGATCTCCATCACGTCAGGTACTCCAGCACTGAGCTGTGTGCCCGTCTTGTCAGGTTCTCTGGCACTGAGCTGTGTGCCCTGTCGTGTCAGGTACTCCAACGTTAGGTTTTTTCCTGCCTCATCAGGTCCTCCAGCACTGAGCTGTCTGTCCTGTTGCGTTAGGTACTCCAGCACTGAGCTGTGTGCCCATCACATCACGTACTCTAGCACTGAGCTGTATGCCTTGCCACGTGCTAGTCTTCTGTAGTTTCTAATCACTAAGTCAACCACATGCGCTCAAAGGAGCTTAGCAGTCACTGCTCTGATTCTCCCTAAGGGTCCAGCAAGTTCCCTGCAGGAAGGAGGTCTCCGAGTAGTAATCATGAGAAAAGCAAGTAGAATTTGTGGTATGTGCCCCTAGCCAACTGTTACTTCCTTCTCTGCATTCTGGTTCTGGCTTAGCACTTAATGATTCAAGCACTGGAAATTTTACATATGAAAGTAATTTTGAAAAATTATTAAAAAAGAAAAGCTCATGGTAATTGATTATTACTATTTAAATTTTATTTTTGATAATGTTTATGTATTTGATTAGGGTGCGAACGGTCAAGGGCTAGAGAAAAGTGGGTGAGACCATTGTATTTACTTTCTTTTTTCCTATACTGGGGGAAGGGGAGAGATAAGGGGAGAAGTCACACCCAGCTTCCCAACCATTTCAGGGTCCTGATGTGGGGCATGCTCTAAGGGTCCTGCTCAAGTGGTTTTGATAGTTCAACAGTTCGGTATTGCTGCTGATCACGCCACTCCAATGGCCAAAAGAATTATAAGGCATTTATGGAAAAATTGAAATTCAGACAGTCCCCCCCCACCCATAATGTGATTTTCCTACAAACTTGTAAAGACCCCATCAAATTGGGGTTGGTGTTGTTGCACAGCAAGTGAAGCTCCCCTGTGATGCCAAGTTTGAGTCCTGGGCTTCTCCACTTCTGATCTAGCTCCCAGGTAATGTGCCTGGAAAAGCAACCAAGATGACCTAAGTCCTTAGGCCCCTAAACCCATACGGGGACTTCAGATGAAGCTCCTGGCTCTTGGCTTTGGATTGGCACAGCCCTGGCTGTTACAGCCATTTGGCGAGTGAACCGGCAGTGGAAGATATCACTCTCTACCTCTCCACATCCTCTGTAATTCTGCTTTTCAAATAAATAAATAAAATTTAAAAATATGCCCCTCCCCTTGGGCCTGGCACAATGGCTCAATTGGTTAATTCTCCCCTTGCAAATGCTGAGATTCCATATGGGAGCCAGTTTGTGTTCCGGCTGTTCCACTTCTCATTCAGCTTCCTGCTTATAGCCTGGGAGAGCAGTGAAGGATGGCCCAAGTCCCAAGGACCCTGCACCCATGTGGAAGACCTGGAAGAAGCTGCTGGCTTCGGATCAGCTCAGCCCTAGCCATTGTAGCCATTTGGAGTGAACTAGCGGACAGAAGATCTTTCTCTCTGCCTCTTTCTCTCTGTAAATATGCCTTTCCATTAAAAAAAAAAAAAGGATCAATTAAAAAACATTTATTTTTTAATTGGAAAGTCAGATATATAGAGAGGAAGAGAGACAGAGTAGAAGATCTTCCGTCCACTGATATATATATATATATATATATATATATAAAACTTCAAAGTAATCTTGTTATTGTCACTCAGCCATTAGCATAGAAAGGCCTTGGGGGCAGCGGTTTCTGCCTTATTCACTGGCACATCCCCAGTGCCTTATCCACAGTGGGTTCTCAACTTTCAAACAGTTGATAAATGTATTTGTAACTGCATAGCTGTTTTTGGGGGTGGCTATCTGCACGGAAGGGTCAACAATGTATGTTTACCTGGTGGTGCATGTTTGTGGACTGAGTGTGGGTGCAAGAGAGGTGACTCAGAGAGATTCAGGGAGCTTACTTCCATGGCCACTTGGGCACTGAGTTGCAATAACAGGAACTCCCTCGTGCTCCCTCCTGCGAAGGCCCCCGTGGGAGGTACAGAAAGCTCATTGCTTGTGGAGGCAATGGGAGAGACTGGACATGTTGCATGGGCCGCCTGCTCTTCTCCTTTCTAATGACCACCATCAGTGTCACCGTAACAGCAGCACAGCCAGAGGGTAAGAAGACAGCTTTTTAAGGGAGGGAGTGAGAAGGGACTGGGTAGAGGGGTTCCTGCTGATTTTTTTAAAAAGCAGAGCTTGAGATGTGGGCTCCGTAGATCTAGACTCAGCTCCAAAGTCAAACACAAACAGGCAGGTGGGTCACAGACCCACCCTGGGATGGACAGGTCCCTCCTCCTGCCCCTGCCCAGGCCCTCAGGCAACTTCAGCAACGGACTGTGTGTGGGTGAAGAGTCCCTGGCAATTTCCAAGACTTGTCCTCTCTGCAGGTGTCCTACTGGGCTGGTTCATCCACTAGAAGGAGGCTTCCCACTCAGGGGTCTGGGCTGTCTGTGGCAGATGCAAAGGCCATACAATACTTACTATTTCCTGGGAAAGCTGCCATTGGCCAATATTTCCTCATAGAGACAATTAAAGTTGCTCCCTGGATTTCTGTAAGTCTGAGGAAGGAGAGGATGAAAAGGCGAACCTGGGAGGGAAAGGCTGGCATGTCAGCTCCAACAATTGTCCTCCCTGAGTTGACAGAATTCTTTCATGGTCCAGGACAATTCTCCTCCCTGGCAATCCTGCTCTAACCCTCCCCACTGGCTGGATGTTTCTATTCAAGCAGGTTCCTCATCATTTGAGGATGTGGCTGTTATTGTTTTGAGTGAGCGCTCGGTGTGGAGAGGTGCATATGGAAATCCAATTGTGTCAAGCTCATTAGAGCCTTATATAATATGATTGCCCCACTTACAGCCAGACCTTTTTCATATCTGGGGTCTGTCTTCATTACTTTCCAGAGATGAAAGAGTCTCTTGTTTTCCTTTATGGCACTTCTTTTTAATCTTATCTTACCCTGGGCTCTATTAAAGCAACAGAATGTCATATCAAATGCATCAGATCATTTAATCATTCCTCACACAGGATAAAGAGGCTTGTAGTGTGTTTACAGACCCAAACTTGGCATATTAAATTTGATAGAGTTTCTATGGCTTGGCTTCAAGCTCCTGAAACCCAGGGCCTGTGTCCTCTGCATGTTCTTAGATCCAGTACACACGGCAGAACTTTGAACTGAGCAGGTTCGACTAAAGCTTGTAACAAATGAGAAAGACAACCAGATAGAGTTGGTTAGAAGTCCATGATTCTAAAGCAATGATAATGGGCCCAATTCTTTGTGTGGATTGATCAACTTCACCCACTCTCTTCCATGGCCATAAGGAAAACAGGAAGGTTAAAAAACGATAGCTCAGAAGCCATATGGGCCACTTGGAGGGCAAACAAAGGAGGCTGTGGCAGACGAGACTTCTCCAGGGCAAGGCAGCAGACTTTGGCTGCAATCTCCCACTGTCAGCACAAACACTACTTCTGTAGCCTTTCTCCCACTCCTGAACTCCAACTTCTGCTGCCAAGATTCTAAATTTGAGGAGCCAAGCCTAGGAAGCTGTGGAGATTCCCAGGTTGGAGAAGGACCCTGGTGTGTTCTAAGTGTTGTCTGTGCCTAGGGCCATAATTCTCCCAAGTCCCAGTGCCTCTCATCACTGAACACTTCTTAGAGGTCTGGCTGCTGGACAAGAATGTTTGTGTCCCTTGTTCTGGGAGAGGCAGATGGAAAAGAAACAGGGAGAAAGAGAAAGGGATGCTGGGCAATTGCCCTCTAAGGCATTGCTCCCAGAGACATCAAACTTAGTTTATAGAAATATCTGCCACAAATGTTCACAGCAGCTTGATCTGTGGTAACCCCAACATGGGATCTTCCCAGATGTTGTTCATCAGGCAAATAAACTCAGTGGTACTTCCATATGGTGGAACAGAGCTCGGCAAGGGGCACAGATGGCCCACTGAGTCACACAGCCTTTTGTATGGCCCTCCATGGTTCACAGGTTAGGTGCTATAGGAATCCAACGTTGAAGTCTTATAAATGAGAGACAGATGAAAGGCAATGTGAATATGAAGGGTGGATTGCAGCCATGCCCCTATCTTAGCTGTGATATCGTACTATACAGTCTGTAAAATGTTACCATGGAGTGTAAGAGATTTCTCTGTTTTCTTTCTCACAACTTCATGCAAATCTATGATGATCTCAATGAAGTGTTCCATGAAAAAGAATATGGCCAAGCACCAGAACTGGAGATGTGGACCAAATGCCCATTCCAGATGGTCCCCTCTCTGTCCACTCTGCCATTTCCCCTCCCAATTTCCTATTCACTTAGCTTGGAGGATACAGGCTCTGACACAATCACCTCCCAGCCAGTCATGATGGAAGATGATGCTGACGTTAACTGCCCTCAACACTCAAGGCAGCTGCACAGTGGCTACTGCAGCTCAGTGTGGGCCATGTGAGCCAAGAACCTCATGAGTTTCCCCCAATTTCCTCCATCTCAGCCCAACTCCCCATGCCCACTCAGTGCCCTGGGTTCATGGTGACACGCCTTGTGTTACAAACAGGCAGCATCACTTTCCCCCTTTACAGAAAGCCCAAGATGAAGGAGATAGAACAACAATTGAGGAGAAACAGCATCCAGGCCAGGTGGCCACCCTATAAATACTGACACTGATGTCAGAAAGAGAGAGAGAGAGAGAGCCAGAAGGGAGGCTGATCTTTAGCAGCTGAGATGGAGGAATATATAAAAGTGGCTCCGAGGTGTTAGTCACATAGGCTGAGCTTGGAGGAGATGTCCACTGTCACATTCTTCGTAGGGGCAAAAAAGCAGCAGAGTTGCCATAAGAAGTGGGGGAAGGCAAGTACTGCCTGGAGTGCTGCTGGGGTGGCTCGTGCAGGTGTGGCCTCATCCACAGGCCAGCCCAGGGTTCCTTGGTCTTTCACAATCTGTCAAGACCAGTGACAGCCACATCCCCTGTGGGAGAAGGTATGTGTGTATGCTGTAGGATCTGCACCCTCAGGGCTTAGGCTGGTGGTACTGGAAGGAGACACCAGTGTCTTCTGCCCCTTTACCTAGGACAGCATGACTGACTTGGACTTTGTTCACATTTGTTTGATGACTTGATCTCAGTGACAGAAGCCTTCCTTATTTCTGGGGTGCCTGGCATTGAGTCAGGGTGGGGACGCTGGGCCTCTGGGTGAAGGCAGAGGAGCTAGGTGCTGGATAGGGGCCAGATGAGTGTGAAGGTTGTGGTGTTACAGTGGGTCAGGATCAGCACACACCTGGCTCATCACAGGCAGGGGGAAGAGGTGGCTACCAGAGCACACAACAGGGGATATACTCAAGGTGGAAACAACTGGACATAGTCCAGAATTACATGCTGTTATGGGCAATTTACAGCCTTCCCCAAGGATCTATGGGGGACTTAGGACTATGTGAGGAGCCTCAAGCCATGTATGCTAACATCTCTTGCGTATAGTACCATAGTATTTGCATGGAGCCTACACAATCTTCCAGCATGCTTTAACCATCCTTGGATTACTCAGAACACCCTGTGCCAAGTAACTGCTATGTACATAGTTGGCATGCGGTACTATTTAGGGACTAATGACTAGAAGGAAAGCGTGTACCTGTTCACTAGAGAGGCATTTCCTCCTTCTTCCCCCACTCCTTAAGAAACGCTTTCCATCTGGACCATGCCTGTGGACCACAGAGCCTCAGGTGTGATGTAGAGTTTTACGAAAGAATCTGCACATTTTGTATCTGGTTCTCACCTCCTCAGCACTCGCAGATCCATTTTGAAAATCTGGCTGCCTTTGATCCAGAACCAAGCCCTGCTACCTGGGGTGTTCCTGCAACCGGAAAGCCAGTAGCAGGGACCCTGTAATAAGGAAACAGTGCAGCTGCCACCCAGAGGACCTGCAGCATGGCACGTGTTCAGTGACTGTTACTGGAATGAATGCGAGAACAAAATCAGGAGACCAAATCCTAAGCTTCCACAGCCCACTGAAATCCCTCCTTGCCTGGCGCTGGCCACACCTCCCTGGAGGCTGGGCTGCTGCTACAGGGTTGCCATATCTCAGCCTGCATCAGAAGGAAAGTGAAAAATTCCACTCAGAGCAGATAGGATATGCTCATAGGAGAACCGGTCAATGTCACTATCCCAGAACCTTTGCAAACCATGCCCCCCTATATGATCAGCTGGAGAGGAGCTACCTGAGTTGATAAGATGTTCCAGAGAGAGGGCTGAGGGCCCCTGGGTCGAGGGACTTCCTTCTGAGTACTACAGCTTTCAGATGCTCTGCCCCTATGGGTACACTGCAGCCTGACCCAGCTTCTTAGGGCAGAGGGGGCTGGGTGCTGGGCCTTTGTCTTGTGACACTCAGGAGGTTCCAAGAGCTCGTATGTCACCTTTCCCTAGTATTGAAAGCCTTCGCATGTCCTCCTCTCACAGAATTCCTTTTTTTCCCCCTTAGCACATTTATTTGTTTTTATCACTGGATTTTTTTTTCTTTTCTGTTATCATTTCTTTTTTATTATTTATTATTTTTAATTCATTAATTACATTGTATTATGTGACACAATTTCATAGGTACTTGGGTTCTCCCCACCCCTCCCCAAACCCTCCCACCATGGTGGATTCCTCCACCTTGTTGCATAACCACAGCTCAAGTTCAGTTGAGATTCCCCCATTGCAAGCGTATACCAAACATAGAGTCCAGCATCTTATTGTCCAGTCAAGTTCAACGGCTTCTTAGGTATACCCTTTCTGGTCTGAAGACAGAGCCAACAGAGTATCATCCCAGTCAATTGAAAGCTCCAACATACCATCAGCAAAAATTTACATCATTATGGAATTAATTGACATAGTAATGAGTAACCAATATGTTAAAAGTAAATGCGAGTTCCTAGCCACCTTCTGTGACCACCTCACTTACATTTCAATTTTAGTTTATACACAACATATAACATTCATAACATAACATGTTATACCTAACATCATATCATCTTAAATTAAGGCAAACATGTGGTATTTAACCTTTTGGGATTGGCTCATTTCCCTTAGCATGATGGTTTCCAGTTTGGCCCATTTGGCCACAAAGAACTGCATTTTGTTTTTTTTAATAGCTGAGTAGTATTCCATGGAGTAGATGAACCATAGCTTTCTTATCCAATCCTCTGTTGATGGGCATTTTGGTTGCTTCCATGTTTTTGCAATTACTGATTGTGCTGCTATGAACATAGGAGTGCATGTTGGTTTCTCATAAAACAATTGTTCTGGATATATTCCTAGGAGTGCTATTGCTGGATCATACACTAAGATCAGATCTAAATGGATAACAGAACTAAACCTACATCCAGAAACCTTCAAACTTTTGGAAGAAAATGTTGGAAACACACTGCAGCACTTAGGGGTAGGCCCTCACTTTCTAAAAAAGACTCCAAAAGCAGTAGAAATCGAGACCAAAATAAACAATTGGGACCTCATCAAACTAAGAAGCTTCTGTACAGCTAGAGAAACAATCAACAAAGTAACAAGGCAACCCACAGAATGGGAGAAGATCTTCGCACATGACATAGGTGATAGAGGGCTAATCTCCAGAATATACAAAGAGCTACAAAACAACCAAAATGTCAAAACAAACAAGCCACTCAAGAAATGGGCACGGGAAATGGGCAAACACTTCACAAAGGAACAAACCCAAATGGCAAATAAACATATGAAAAAATGCTCAAGTTCCCTGGCAATAAGGGAAATCCAAATTAAAACATCAATGAGGTACCACCTAATGCCAGTAAGACTGGCCCACATGAATAAAAGTACCAACAACACTTGTTGGCAAGGTTGCGGGGAAAAGGGAACCCTACTCCACTGCTGGTGGGGCTGCAGGCTGGTACAGCCTCTATGGCAATCAGTATGGAGAATATTCAAACAACTCAAAATCAACATACCGTATCACTAGGTTTTATAGGGGTTCTCATAGGATTTTAAACAGATTTTGCTTCCTGGTGAGCTATTGGTTGGGACAAAAAGGAGTACAGGGGTCTGTTGAGTGGCCATGGCTGAGGGACCAGATGTGAAGCCAGGGACCAAGTCAGTTGGCACAGACAGTCCCAAAGAGCAGCTTACAGATAAAGGAGGGTTTGTGGCTTTGTGTAGCTTGGGAGGGGGAGCAGAATTCAGGCCGCTGCTAAGGAGGAAAGGACGTGAAGCTGCCTCATCTTCCAAAGTTAGAGGCTATCTGCACATGGAGCCTCTGAGGGACTCAGGTCTGGCTGCCTGGCTGTGCCCCTGTTGCATGTGGTCAAGATCCAGGCCTGCCCCTGGGCAGCCCCTCCACTCCTTACCCTGCATCCCCTTCTGGCCCACCATCCCTGAGTGGGCGGCTCACCTTCTGTGCCCTGCGTTTGTCAGCTCTCTGGTTCTGGTGGTAAATCCGGCTGAAGTTGGAAACAATGACAGGGACTGGCAGGGCAATGACCAGGACGCCACTCAGGGAGCAGATGGAGCCGAAGATCTTCCCTGCGATGGTCTTAGGCACCATGTCTCCATACCTGAGAGAGATAGGGGTGAGGGAGAGAGGGGACATTTAGGAGACAGTCACTTAACCCTCCTGCCTCTATTCCTCCCCTCCTTATACCCACCCACCCACATCCACTCGTTAGCTATCTCTCCATTCATCTGCCCATCCATTCATCCATCTATCCATCCACTTCAAATCATCCAATCCATCCATTCATACATCAACCCACTTACCCATCCATCCATCCGTCCATCCATCCATCCACCAACACACCTACCTACTCATTCATCATTTGCTCACCAATCCATGCATTCATGTACTCATCCATCCATCCATCTATCTACCCATCCATCCATCCATCCAGCCAGCCAGCCAACAGCCAACAGCTGTTTGAAACCTGTTTGATATGCCAGATACTGTGATACAGTAAACAAAGGAGCCAGAATCCTTATAATGATGGATTCAGCCTCCTCCAGAGCAAAACCGTCAACAAGTTGGTGATTACATAAAAAACCCACAGCTTAGAGTTGCTTCTGTGAAGAGACAAGTGTGGTGTCAGGTGGCAGGAACACAGGCAGGAAAGAGTTCTGTGAGGAGCAACCATTTACTCTGTGACCTGAAGGAAGGTAAAGGGTCCAGCCACACCACACCTGGAGGTAAGCGTGCCAGCAGTGGGATCTGAAAGCACAGATATCTGGGTGGGAGGTGGGGGTTGTGGGGGGAAGGAGCTCCGTCCATCTCAGGAGCTGTCCAAGGGCCAGAAGGAAGGAGTGTGGTGAGAGGGGGAAGAGTCATGTCACAGGAGACCGAGGCGGCAGGCAGGGACCAGCCCACACAGTGTGTGGTGTGCCTGTGTGTGATGATGGATACAGGTTCTGTCCACATACAGAGAGGGACCAGGATGAATTATAAGCAAAGGAGTAACAGGACCTCATTTATGATAATACAAATAACAATAACAATAAATAACCCCACCTTCTGGCCATATGGGGCATTAGAATTTGTCAGGCACTTTACTGATTCCCTCCCATCTTGTCCTCCACTGGACAGAGGCTTGGAGCTGTGAGATGGGCTGAGCTTGCCTTCTGACCTGGAACAATGGTCTTTGCTCTTTGCCATCCATCGCATTGACTCAGAGGAGTCCACAGCTGTGACACTCAGCCGGATAGGCTGCATACCATGCAATGACACTGTGGCTCCTCTCTCGGGTACTTCACGCACTGGTAGCTGCCCCCTCCCAGGACTGGCATGGCCGGGCTCCTGCTTAGGCCCAGGCATGCAAGCCAGAAGGCGCTCTCTCCTCCAATCAATAAAGCACTTTCTCCAGCAGTCGAGTGTTTAGCCTCCTCTTTATTGAGATAATTTAAAGACCTTCTTAAGCCAAGAGTGGTGAGAACCCCTTGGTCAAGGCCAACAGCAGCATTTCCCCTGCCCCTGTGCCTTTGGGTGTCTGCAGCAGCAACAGGCTCTGGGTGACCAGGAAGGGCTGCTGCTGGAGTTATGAGTCTCAGAGTCGGTTGTCTATGGAGGGCCCAGGCATCCTGGTTTCCACAGAGGACGAGGTGCTTTGGAGACAGGAAGTTTTGCTCCTTAAACACTGACAGGTGAATAAATGAATGGTCTATGGGAGTGTCTCAATACCTTATTGTTGTGGGCTAAGGAGTTGGTTAGCACTCGCTAAACTGAGCACTACAGGTAATGGGCTTGGGGCTGAAAGCACCTGGTCTAATGGAACTCAGCTGTATCCAGTACTGAGCGTGTGGGCTAAAGCGTAAACAAGAACTAGGTGAGAGGTCAAGAGTGGAGGCAATAAAAGCAGGCCTCGAGAGAGGCCAGGGAGAGACATTTTCCACCATCTCTGGTCTCCATGTTGGTGTCTCATCCCCAGATCCTTCGTCATGTCCACGTTACCAGCCTAACAGGCCGCGACAAATGGCGCCCAACGTGGGGGCACAGCACGAATGACATCTGAGGGACCCCTGGACCTATGATGGTAAGTTTAGAATTTAGGAATTTTGCAGGGGCATAATTGATTTCATCCCCAGACCCTCTCCCTGTGCTAGGGCACGAGGGACAATCTGAGGGACCCCTGGAACTCTGGAGGGGCATAATTAATCTCATCCCCAGACCTTCTCCCCGTTCTGGGGCACAAGGACAATCTGAGGGACCCCGGAAATCTAGAGGCAGGTTTAGAAATTTTTACAGGGGCATAAGTAAAATTTATCATGGGGCAAGAACTCGCTAAAGTGCAGGTAATTAAAGGAATCGGAGATCTGCTCCAGTCACAAGGCACCGACACTACGCTTAAGGCCTCGCAGAGTTTTTTTGAAACTGTCTGTGATGTATTCCCATGGTTGGCTCTCATTGTAGTCACCTTCCTTCTCTGGCGCTTGGCAAAAAGTGCTTTGCCATCCCCTCAAGCAGTGGGGCAACACCGCTGGAAAAAAATGGTCCATTAGAAGGAGGAGAGAGCTGCAAACCAGGGTAAAAAAGAAGAAGGAACCCCAAACCAGACAAAGTTGGGAGAAAGTGCGCAGAGAAGATTCGCAGTCCTCTTCTGAGGAGGATGAAGAGGAAAAGGATGGAAAGGACGAACATGGTCCCAGGTGGATCCCTGAGAGGCTTGTCCGGCAAGCTCCTGCTGCTGAGTCTTGTGAAAGTTCGGGTACTGGCCAAGATGATGGCATTTCAATCGGAAGATCGACGGGACAAGCAAAAAATGCCTCTGAAGTGAATGACACCGAGTTGCAGTGCACCCTGACAACATGCTGGAATGGCAAGTGCGATTCTGCTGTTATCCTGCAGCTGCCCTGAATCCCCCAGCTCCTGTTGGGACTGACGGAGAGACCTTTGTTAGCCTGATAAAGAATAAGAGAGACTTTGGCATAACGGTGACCATCGTAGCAGTACATCAGCAGCTGCCACCACCAGCTACCGTGGTGACAGTGAACAAGGTCGCGGAACAGACTGCCAGAGTTGCGGACAACAGGACTTTACTGGTGAACATGAGCGGGTAGGCATGCTTGCATTGTAACTGCGGGTTGATTTGTTGTCAGAGGAACAGCAGATGCTGTGAGATTTGGCTTAGACCTCTTGTACCCCATTGTAGGCCTTTTTGTGTGTATCATCTATGCAAGTGCAAAATGTTTTCCCAAGCCCTGGTACTGCTGTCTGCTCGTTGCTACCGAGCTAAAGATACTCCTATGGTCAGGGCCTCTTGTTCCCCATCATATGCTTTATGTATGTTTCACCTGTGCAGTGCTATGTTTCCCCAAGCCCAGGAACTGCTGTCTGCTCATTGCTACCGAGGTAAAGACACTCCTAGCCATGGAACAGGGTTACCAGCCTCCCCAAGTATGATTTGTGCATCTGTAGCAGGCAACGTGTTGAATGGCAGCCAGTGATGGTTAAGATGGACTGGGTACTGACCAACCTAAGACAGGGGCTCCATCATGCTATGGAGATTCCCGATGATGGGTAAGGCTGATAAACTACAAGTCCACAAGCTAAGTCAGGCACATTCAAGTCTGCTTTAAAACAAAAACAGGGGGACCTGTTGTGGGCTAAGGAGTTGGTTAGCACTCGCTAAACTGAGCACTACAGGTAATGGGCTTGGGGCTGAAAGCACCTGGTCTAATGGAACTCAGCTGTATCCAATACTGAGAGTGTGGGCTAAAGCGTAAACAAGAACTAGGTGAGAGGTCAAGAGTGGAGGCAATAAAAGCAGGCCTTGAGAGAGGCCAGGGAGAGACATTTTCCACCATCTCTGGTCTCCGTGTCGGTGTCTCATCCCCAGATCCTTCGTCATGTCCACGTTACCAGCCTAACCGGCCACGACACCTTATGACATAAGCTCCAGGTTTTAAAAATTATTGTACTTAGTTGAAAGGCAGAGAGACAGAGATACCAGGCAGAGACAGACAGATCTTCCATTCACTGGTTCACGCCCCTTAAAGCCCACAACAGCTAGGGCTGAGCCAGGCCAAAGCTAGGAGGCCAGAACTCAAGCTGACCTGACAAGGAGCACACTGGCAGGAGGCTGGAGTCAGGAATGGAACTGAGACTTGCCCTCAGTGCTCTGAAATTGGATGCAGGTATTCTGAGCAGCATCTTCACTGTGTGCCACGTGACGGCCCCCAGACCCCTGTTCTGAGAACTGTCTTCCTTCTCCTTAAATGTCCAGAGTCCCAGTTCTGGCTCTAGCTGTCTCTGAAGTGCAGAAACATTAAGGCCTACAAGAGTGTTGTCTAGGTCTCTGTGGCAAGATCTGTCTCCTGTGCCATGAGACTCCTGGGTGACAACCTGGATTCTAGGAGTAGGTGTTCAAGGTTCAAGAACCACTCAATCTTACTAGAAAACAGTTGTGTGATCTTGGAGGAGTTCTATTTGGGTCTTAGTATTCCTTGTCTATAAAACGGAGACACTGATAACCCATGTCACAATCCTGTGACCCAGACCTACGTCGTAATTATGACATACACAGCAAGAAGCACTAAATGTAGCTACTTTTGGCATTCTGGAAAACATTGTTTCTGATGATAGGAATCTCTGAGGATGCAGTGAGTCATCCCAAGTTCAAACAATCAATGATGGGGGCAAGGTTGGTGGGGGCAGCCTCTGAGCCTTGTCATGTTGGCTGGGATCATTAGTGATGTGACTGAATGGTGACTAGTAGGCACACAGCTGTGGCGGAAATGAAACACGGCTGGGGTAGGGAAGAACTGTGTCAGCAAGATGGTGAAGGCCAACAGAAGGGTCACTTTGTCCACTTGAAGAACCAAGAGGGTCTGCAAGTGAATAGGGACAGAAAACAGAGCGGCAGCTCCACTCTCTCCACACAGGAGAACACGCTGCCTCCTGGAGAGGCCACAGCAACACCCCACGGTGGGATTGCAGCTTCACCTAGGGGAGGGGAGAGCAAGCAGGTGCCCGGCTGGGTCCCAGGCAGGTGCACATGGATCCCACCATGGAGACAGAAGGAATGTGAAGATGGGGTTGTGCAGCCCTGGGCTGGGGATCATGAAGAAACTGTGCCAGTGGCAGAAGATCGTGTGTGGATATTTTGAAAGAAGGGACAAGAAGGTCCAAGAGACTATAGATGCCCAGGTTTGGAACCTGCCAATTTTACCATAGAATTTCTGGCTGTATTTGTTTTTTCTTTCTTTTTTTTTTTTAAGATTTATTTATTTTTATTACAAAGTCAGATATACAGAGAGGAGAGACAGAGAGGAAGATCTTCCATCTGATGATTCACTCCCCAAGTGAATGCAACGGCCGGTGCTATGCCGATCCGAAGCCGGGAACCAGGAACCTCTTCTAGGTCTCCCACATGGGTGCAGGGTCCCAAGGCTTTGGGCCGTCCTCGACTGCTTTCCCAGGCCACAAGCAGGGAGCTGGATGGGAAGTGGAGCTGCCGGGATTAGAACTGGCGCCCATATGGGATCCCGGGGTGTTCAAGGTGAGGACTTTAGCTGCTAGGCCATGGTGCCGGGCCCTCTGGCTGTATTTGAGAGCCAATTACTAAGTGGACAGCTTGAGAACACCTGGAAAATGAGCTGTGTTGGCTCACTTTGCCACGTTGCCAAGTTAACCCTATTTCTGGTCCTGAGAGCAAGGTTGACTGGGCCAGTAGCTCAGGAGACGGCTACAATCTATCGCATCATGATTTCTCACAGAATGTGGTCTTGTCCCAGTTCTTCATCTCCATGGACAGGCTGCAGAAAGTAGCACACTGAGGTAGGTAGAGGCTAAATGGTCATCTCCTGTTTCCTGGTACGCCTAAAAGATCGTGCTAGCAAAGGGAGCCTCTGGGTTTCATGTCAGAAGGGTCTCCTTTATGATGAAGTAAGTCAATGAAATTAAGAATGGATCTCAAATCAAGTCTCAGTGAGGTATTTCAGAATTTTCAGCAAGTTTTATAAAGCCAGAGGGAGGCAGTGTGGCCTCATAATTGAGTGGGGAGACTGGCATCACATCTGGGTTTGAACCCCAGCCCCACATCACCTATGACCAGCTGAGTGACTGTTGGTAATTTATTTAACCTAAGCTTCTATTTCCTATAGAATAAGGTTTCTATCCCCAGGGATGTTGTGCTAACTGATGAGGTCTTTCAGAAGAAACACCTCAGTGTCAGATTAACTAAAATCTCCAAGTCCCATGTGTGGGACACCAATTCACTGGCTGATGCCTGCCCATCTCAGAGCCATAACCGCTCCCCGCCAAACCAGTACAACAAAAACTGCCCAAAGGAGCTGCCATACTCTTAAAACCTTTCTTCTGTCTCTACTCCCACTTGTCACAATTCAAAATGCAACATCTGGGGGCTAGCACTTTGGCACAGAGGTTTACGTCATTGCCTGTACGCCTGCATCCCATGCGGGCATCAGTGAGAATCCTGGCTGTTCCACATCTGATCCAGTTCCCTGTTAACAGCCTAGGAAAGCAGCAGAGTAGGGTCCACGTGCTTAGGTCCCTGCCACCCCATGGGAGACCCGAATGAAGCGCCTGCCTCCTTAGTTTTGGCCTGACGCTAGCTGTTGTGGCCATTTGTGGGGTGAATCAGGGAGTGGAAGCTCTCTCTTTGTCCCTTCTCTCTCTCTCTTTCAGTTTCTAACTCTGTCTTTCAAATAAATAAATCTGTTTCAGAGAAGATGAAGTGACACAGGTAAAGGCCTGGGGAGCTGGCAGCCTCTGTTCCGTTACGGGGCGATGAAAGAAGAGAGGTGGAGGGAGGCTGGTGGACACGCAGTTCTTGTTCTGTTGCTGCAGCCAGCCTCTCCTTTGGTTTTCTTGTGGCTTAGCTGTTCCTTTCACCCTGCTTCTTAACAACTGATTGTTTTTGTTTAACTTTCTTCCACGTGGATTCAGTGAAGATCAGGATGAGGAAGCTACTATTGCTTTTTTTTTTTTTAAAGATTTATTTATTATTATTGGAAAGCCGGATATACAGAGGAGGAGAGACAGAGAGGAAGGTCTTCCGTCCGATGATTCACTCCCCAAGTGAGCCGCAATGGGCCGGTGCTGCGCCGATCTGAAGCCGGGAACCTGGAACCTCTTCCGGGTCTCCCACACGGGTGCAGGGTCCCAAAGCATTGGGCCGTCCTCAACTGCTTTCCCAGGCCACAAGCAGGGAGCTGGATGGGAAGTGGAGCTGCCGGGATTAGAACTGGCGCCCATATGGGATCCCGGGGCGCTCAAGGTGAGGACTTTAGCTGCTAGGCCACGCCGCCGGGCCCTACTATTGCTTTTTATTTTAAAGTAAGTTCTTCAAAGTTCCAAATGACAACATAGTGATGAGGTGGTTGATTGACTTGCTCTGTCCTCTGTCTTTTCTTGGCTAGGGTTCTGAGTCCAGCAGTTCGATTGGGGAGATCTCCAAAGAAACTCTGAGGTATTCCCAGACCAGATTCTTGTATGCTGTAGCAAGCACAGGGCCGGCACAGTCCGTCACCATGATCAACTGGTGGTTTCAATTGCTGGGTTGGTTCTGTTTTCAGTCCTGATTTCCACTGGAACCAATGGGTGTTGCAGTCCAGCCTGGCTCTGCCCAGCACACACTCGGCCTTTGCATCAACCAGTGAGAGCTGCAGCCTAGTCGGGGCTACCCACAATAACCCCCATCAGGGCCGCCCCCTACCCTGGTTTGCCAGTATGTATAGCAGACTAGTCCAGTCTGTCCTACATCCTATTTGGCTCTTGTACTTGTCAGTGGGTATTAAAGCTTAGTTCCATCTAACCAACTCAACTCTCCAGCCCTCACGGATGTTGTTGAGTGCCTCTCTGTCTAGCCACCCCAGCCCCCGTCTAAGTTTCCGTGATGGGCACTGATTCTAATCCTGGCACCCCCGCTTCCCATCCAGCTCCATGCCTATGGCCAGGGAGAGCAGAAGAGGATGGCCCAGGGCCTTGGACCCTGCATCCGCATGGGAAACCTGGCTCCTGGCTCCTATCTTTGGATTGGCTCAATTCTGGTCGTTGCAGCCACTTGGGGAGTGAACTAGTGGATGGAGGATCTTTCTCCCTGTCTGCTCTCTGTAGATCTGATTTTCCAATAAAAATAAATAAATCTTTAAAAAAAGGTTGGACACTGAACGTTCTATGGAATGTTGATGAACTGGATCATGTCGGGAAGGAGGCTGTGAGTTATCTAGAAACTCAAAGGAAACAATCAAGGGGACAGTGATGTTTGGCTTCAGGAATAGGGGTAAGGGCACATAAAGCTGGAAGGGACCAGTGTGCTGGAGTCTGTGCTGCAAACTTCAGCCCTCTCAGTGCAGGTAATGAAAACCCACGCCATCAGGCTGGGCCAACCCACTTAGGGAAGAGGAGCTGAAGTCCAGAAAGGACAGACACTTGTTCAAGGCCATTCAACTATTGAAGGAGAACAACTGGGTAACAGCCCCAGTTGGTTTGCTTCTCATGGCCCGTACTCTGTCCCTCACATCCTGTGTTGCCTGGTGAGTGTGTGTATGCAGTGAGGGGAGAGTTTGGGGAGAGGATGGGCCTGGAAGAACACCCTAGGGAACCTCCCAGGCAGCAGTGCAGCTCAATAGTCATGAGCGGGGACCCTGGACTACTACTTGGATCCTGGCCCTGCCACCTCTTGGCTACTTGTTGTCCTTCTCTGTCCTTGGCTTCTTGACACAGATGAAATAATAGTGCCTGCTTCACAGGGCTGTGGTGAGGGATGAAATGAATGCCTGTTTGTCAAAATGCTCTACCTGGTAATATAGTGAGATCTTTCTGAGTGCTTCATGAATAAACTCTGGTTGGACCATAACACCATGGTGTCCAGGCTGGACTTATGCAAAAGCCTATTTCTCTCCTAGACTTTTCATGTGCACGTTGTTCCCCTTGAATTCACAGACACATAGTCTTAAAATGCAGATCAGAACATGCCACTCTGGCCCAATGCACGTCCAGAAACGTTGGTTGCATGTTGGAGTTGATGAGTGAACCTGCCTTGCAGGGTTGTGTGGGACAACACTCCTGCCATAGAGCCAACCCTCATTAGACAAGTGACTAGTTCTGGCGGTAATCACCTCCGTGGGTAGGTGGAGCCCCTTGAGGCCCCACTGAGGCCCACCTGGTCAGGAACATGGACGTAAGGGAGCAGATGGGGTTCTCAAAGGCCTAATGGCTTCTACTTTGTGGAATTTTTGAAGAGAGGGCTAAGAAAAGAAAAGTATAAGGTCATAGCCCAGAAAAAGAATTTTTGATTTACAGCTTATTTCTTTTTTGTTTTTTCCCTTTGTGCATAAGGATATTCCTTCCTGCCCCATGCTGGCTTTATGGGTGGGGATAGTAGGGTACAGAGAGTTCCTCCTGGAGGGGAGCTAAGGTGCCCCCTGCCGAGACTCAGGACTCACCCCATGCCACCTGATGTAGCTGTGGGCCCTGAGCAGGCAGAACTCAGGAGCTGCTGACTCCTCCTCCTTCCTCCCTCACTCAGCGCACCCTCAGTAATCCACAGTGATGTCTAGGCTGTTCAGGATCTGGGGAGCTTACCCTCCTAATATGAAAGGCTAATTAATTTGTATTAGGGCTTAGGGATAATTAAACTTTTTTTTATCTAAACTTAAGCTGCACAAACCTCCCGCCTTGTACAATTAATTGCTGCCTTTATTTCCTCCTCCAGGTGTCACGAGATAAATGCAAGCCAAGCTCCTCATCCAACGCTGTCTGCCTCTCAGGTAGGCGCAAGTTGCCTGTCTTGGGGGTGGGATGGGTCCTGTTCTTTACTGGAAATTAGGGCACTGCCCACTTGGGCCCACCGGCCAGGAGCTCAGCCAGCAACACAAGATCTCAGTGAGTCTCTACAAAGGAGGACACATCAGCCTCGCTGCCATATCCACTCCTACAGCTGAGGTGTCCTTGAACTTGTTTTTCTGTAGCTCCTGGATTTGGGGATAGGACATGGTATTGGGAACTGGAAGCTGTCCTAAAGGGTGGGGTCAGAGTAAGGAGAGAACCAGTGTAATGAGTTCCAGGGACTTAGGTCTCCATGGTCTCTACCCCATGCAGGGACAAAACACAATGGTGGACCACCCTGAGAGTCTGGGCTGCTATACCATCCCATGATCAACACCTGGGCAGCTGCTTTGGGTGTCCCAGTCTCCTGTCATGGAGCAACACTGCCATTACCTTTAAAGGCACCTGTCTAGTGTCAGGGACCACACATTCATTATTGCCTTTGCACCTCCCAAGAGTAGACACTATTATTATCCATACTGTAGGGAGGAGAAAACAGGCAGAGTAGCTAAGTCATATACCCTAGGCCACTTGACTTGCCCATTGCAGAACTGGAATGTGGACCAAGTCTCTGATTCCAAAGTCCCTGTACAAAGATGCCAGTTACTGTAATCTCAAGTTATGGTCCCCAAGGAACCAGCAGGGTAGGTAGCAGCCCCACTGGAAAGCAAAGGGAGAAAATGCAGAAGCGACCTGCTCATCGTCATTCCACAGGCAACTACAGTGCTCTACTGCTGTCCTCAAAGGTGGGAAATTAGAGAAATTCATCCCACCCTCTCCTCCACATACATCTGCTCAGATCCTCTCCTGGGCTTACCCACAGTCCTAGCAAATCCCTGGGAGTCCAAATGATGGGCTGCCAGTTGGGAACCCTGGAGTTCCTCTAAAGGCCCCACCTGGGGTGGACCGGGAGAGGAAAGGTGGAGCTCAGAGAGAAGGCCATGTAATGATAGTCAGAGATGATTCAGGAATAGATCATTTGTGTAAAGTATTACCATGGGCTGTTCAATCTTTACAACGACGTGATGAGGTACTGAGAGCCCCATTTTTGACACAGAAGTTCAGAAAGGTTGAGGAGCAGGCTTGGGATTACACACTCATCCACGCATGACTCCATGCCTGGCTTGCTGAACACCTCTCCTGACCACACTCCATGCAGCAGGATGAGCTGAAAGACATGGCTCAACCACAGCAGAAAGAATACCCAAGGCAGTAGAGAAACATGGGCCCAGCAACCCTGTTGGGGCCCCTCAGGACTGACAGGGTACTTCTCGGCTCTGCTAGCACAGCCCCGGGTGAAGAGGGTGTGAGGCCCTCCCAGGCCATTGCTGTGTCAGCGCCCCCATGCCGGGTCATGCCAATAGCTCTTCATCACTCTTGGTTTGTGGCAACTACCTCCTTGTCTTGCTGTCTCAATAGTAGTTGTGCTGAGTGACAAAGCTTCTCAATCAGTGGTTCTCTAACAAGAGCACGCAACAGAATATCTGGAAGGCTTGTCACCACACAGATGGTTGGGCCCCCAGATGTCCGAGGCTGCAGATCAAGAGGGATTGTGCTCTAGGTGACCTTGGAGAACCACTGTTCAGACCCCTCCTTTCTGCACAGGTCACTGATGTGCAGACTCAGAATGTCAGAGGAGAGGCGCAGCAGCTACCAGCCTCACACAAGTCATTGTAACTACATTAGCAACTCAGAGCAGGTCAGACACTGTAGGGATAACCTGTATGCTTGTCCAGAGAGATGCCCTGCCCACCATATTTAGCAAACACAGACAGACAGATACACACACACACCCACACACACACCCTTGCACCAGCCCACAGTTTCATTCCATTACTCTGCATGGATCAATTTATCAAACATCTGCTAAACATCTGCCTTATGTACACCACTCTGCTGGATGGCGGGGATCTAAAGCTGAATAGACGGACATGCTCCCTGCCCTCAAGGAGCTTATGACATCATAGGAAAGCCAGAGAAGGCACTCATGACAAAAGTCCGGTGTCACAATGTTAACTGCCACCAGTAAAGTAATGCAGAGCCCCCTGTGTGAGCACAAAGGAGGGGTCTCTGCATTAACCCACAAGGTGGAGACCAAGAATTCCCTGGATGGTGCAGGTCAACTGGAAAATTACTGAATGGAGCAAGTGGGAGATGCAGCTGTGGGGTGGCCCCAGCAAGATTCTTCTGCATCATTGCAGGAATCTGGGCTTTATCCTGAAACCAGTGGGACACCAGTGACGAATTCCAACCAGGAGAAAGACAGGATCACAACCTATCTTTAAAGATGACCCTGAAGACAGTGTGGAGGATGGACTGGATGGGGAGGAGGTAAAGGCAGGGAAGCTAGATAGTAGGCTACTGCAACAGTCCAGGATAGAAACAAAGAGGCCTTAGGCAAGGCAGGGGCAGTGGGGCTGGGATGGAGGGTCCAGACATGTGCCACTTAGGAAGCAGAATCTGTTGGGTTTTGAAACTGCCTCATTGTGGAGATGAAGGTGGGGAGGATCCTGGGATGGCAGTCACACTTGGGAAATGGAGCAGCCTCTATGCATGCCAGCCAAGTTCCCGCCGTGCATGCTGCTGACACATTGTACTCAGTCTGTGTCCCAGATGCACTGGGCTCCTGCAGGACTCCAGATCTCACCCAGGCTCTTCGCTGCTGGGAATGGCCCTTTTCTCTGCAGGTTGATCCTTACTCATCTTTTCAGACACCCTTCAAGGAAATGTCACCTTTCTTGGCTCTGCCTGATGCTCCAGGAGGACCATTGCTCATTCCCTTGTTTCCATCTCCATTGCAGTTCTTACTCCTGTAAGCCTTGCCATACCTCCCCAAATGTATCTTCTTCCTAGTGAGAAAAGAGTAAGCCAGGGACAAAGCCAATTGTCTCTGGGTCCCTGGTGTCCAAAACATCATGTGACACACAGTAGGGACTCAACTACTGTTCACAAGTGGCTGAGAGGTGAAGCAACATTTTGGTGTGTGTTTCATTGAATGGACTGACCTCAGAATTGACTCCTTCAGGACTGACTGCAAGTTTCAGGGGAGTAGAGGCTGTAGCCTTGCTTCTTATATCCATATCTGACATGTGATAGGCACTGAGAGAATGGACCGTGAACAGCTTATCAATGAGCTGCGGAGATTCGATCAGCAAAGGGCTCTTCTGCTGCAAACCGTCTACATCTTGAATAACAATTCTGATGATGGGTGGGTTCAGGAAATCTATTCTATTCCTAACAAAATAAGTAACAAATCACAAGGGAGGTGTGAGTAGGAGGCAGGGGGGCAGCTGGGTGGCTTGCAGGCCTCACCCAATAATAGCTTAGTGATTTGATTTGCAAAGCTGAACCCTGGGCTGACACTGAAGAGCACAAATTCTAACTTCAAGCCCTAGAAGTCTGCAGAAGTAGTCCCAAGTCAAGAGTTACTACCTGGCTCACCTGCAAGCCATATTTACATCCTATCAGAAGGACACATCTTTAACCTAGGCCTTTGGATAGCCACAGACAAAGAGAAAAAAAATAAATCACAAGGAAACAGGCAATCAAGAATGAGAGTTGGCAGAGAAGACAAGAGATTTAGCTGTGCTGCTAAGAACCACAGATGCCAGCGCTGATAGAGCAGTTAGGTAGGAAACATTTGCTACACATAAAGGATGGGCTCACCAAGAAGTGAAAGCAATAGGAAGTGCCAGCAGATGTAAACCAAATGGACTTTCTAGATGTAAAACATTCAAATGCAAAAATTAATTATGATTGAGCATAAGGTTGCAAACCAACCGGTTATCCTTCCTAATTTCAGCTTCCTCTCCCCATCTGATCCTTGAAGATCCAAATGGTGCCATTTGGTCCACAACATCCTTGCACCTGTCTCTACCAATCATGACTCACAGCAGGGCAGAAGGGTGCCTGGTCATCTAAAGAGATGACCTCTGCAGCCACATCTGAAAGCCAAGGGCAGCTTAGTTGCTACCCTGACACTTGCCCTGTAGCCTCCGCAACACCCAGGAAGATACACGGATATGAGGATCACAGAGAGTAAGTAGAGAGCAAGACAGCAAGACAAGGTGAAAACTTCACAAAGATGAAATGGTAAGGGCTGGCTACCTGCTAACAAAAACCAGGGAAGGAGAAAGCCTCAAGTTCACCACTGGTCTCTTGTCAAGGGGAAGATTATTCAAATGAAAAGTGGGATTTGCTTATTGACAGTAACACTTTTGAAACACTCAATGGGTTGTTCCCTGTCCTCCGGATGTGCTTGCTTAGAGTGTGGTTTGCAAAGACCCCTGTACTGTGGAAGGCCAAGGTGGAGAGGTTGAGACCCTTGGGGCTGTAAAGTCACCCAGCTTTGGCGTCAGGTCCCATGAAATACGGTGAGGGTATCTGTCCTGGCCTGGAGCATCCCATGGTGCTCCAGGGATGGGAGGTACATAGGTGCTTTCCAAGCTCTAGCCACATTCTTGACAGGCATGTTCTTTGGGTAATCTGGTCCTTGTGCAATATCTCCCCAGTCTCAGACTTTAGGGAGTTGGGAGTTGACAGGAAAGAGCCCCGAGTAGCAGCACACATGTCTGGTCAACCCACACTGCTCCCTCAGAGACGTTGCCTGCAGGCCTGTGCCATCTGCCACTCTTGCTCCATACGTACCCAACAACCCTCCTCTCGGGGCCAGCTTCTCAGCCTCCTGCCACCCTGGGCCAACAAGGCCTGCTCAGAACAGGAGTTCCCTTGGCCATGATACCATTGAGTGAGAGCCACAACAAGCTTTTGGTGTGCCAGAGTGGGCACGTGCATCAAGAGGGAGAGCTCCACAAGCGGCTATGGTCAGGCCCCAGGACACTCCCAAGGAGGGGAAACATCCAAGTCCAAGAAGGTGATGGGAAGTGGAGGGCAGAGCTGGGCTGAGCCTGTGGTTCACCTTGTGAACATCTCTGAGGTCCAGTCTGCCCTCTGCTGCCCTCCCACCCCAATTCTGTCTTCCATAGCTGTGGCTGGAATGAGGGCAGAGCCAGAGAGATGGGAGGCAGAGGTGCAATGAGAGGAGCATGCCAGTGATTTGCCCACTTGACCCTGTGGGTGGCCACCAGGTGTCTCTCTTCGCTCTTCACACACAGGGACACCAGGCTTCTCCAATGGCTTTTCCTGAATCTGATCTGGCTCCCTGCCCCTCTCTTTTCTACTGCTCTAGCCCTGCCCCGTCCTTGTCTTGGAGGACCAGTAACCTCTTCAATAAGCCATGTGCATCTCTGAATCATCAGGGACCTCTGCTTTTACCTTCCTGATGCACTCCCTGGGTGCAGGTTGCAGCCAGACAGCCCTGTGCCAAAGTCCTTGCTCTCCTACCTCTTGCTAAGAGACCTAGTGTGAACACAAGGCTGTCCAGGCCTCTGTCTCACAGGGCTGGGTGACATCTGCACATGGTCCTTGTGAGCTGTGAAGCTGGCTCCTCTAGGCCAGCACAGCAGGTGCTGGGTTCATGCCTCCCTCTTCTCTTACCCTCTTTGGCAGGCTGAATACAGGGTGGGGCCAGCAGAAAGGTGGAGCTCAGGATCTGAAGGCCTGGATGACCAGCTAGGCTGTGGGGCTGCGGGGCACAGAGCTAAATCTCCAAGCATCTCCACTGCCTGGACTCCTCCTGTTGGGAGGAACCTGGAGTACAGTTTTGGGGTGACCAGAGGAGCACCTCGGGGCAGCTCCATGTGTGCCTGCTTGTGATGTGTGTGGGCAAAAGCCCTCACACCATGCCCACAAATGGACACAACCTTCTTCCCAAGTGTCTCAGAGACTCCTCTGTCATTCTTTACCATGTGTTCATTCGTGCCAGATCTGAGATGGAAGAAAGCTGAAAAAATCACTGGTTCCATTTCATAGGTGAAATGATACAACTCTGGAATTTGCTTGAAGATGCTCCAGGAAGGAGGTGGTGCTTTGGTGTAGCAAGTTAAGCTGTCGCCTGTGAAGTCAGCATACCATTTTAGTATACGTGTTGCCGAAGCGAGCATGACATCAGAATACCATATAGGTGCTGGTTTGAGCCCCAAGTACTCTGCTTCCCATCCAGCTCCCCGCTCACGACTTGAAAAAGGCAGTGGGAGATGGCCCAAATGCTTGAGTTCCTGTTCCCTGACTCCTGATTTCGGTTTGTCCCATCCCTGGGCTGTGTGGCTATCTGGGGAGTAAAGCAGTTAGATGGAATATCTCTCTGTCTCTCCTTACCTCTCTGTAACTCTGAATTTCAAATAAACAAATAAATCTTTTAAAAATACCCCAAGAAAAAAAAGGCAAGAAAGGAAAAACAATGCATTGAAGCCAGGGAAGGGTTACCATCCTCTGTACTGTTATGCATGCTTGAGATGTTCCACAATAAAAAGTAAACAAAAAACACCAGAATTAACAACTCTCTCTTTTTAAAAGGGATTTATTTATTTTTTATTGGAAAGGCAGTATTACAGGGAGAAGGAGACAGAAAGATCTTCCATCCACTGGCTCACTCCCCAAATTGCTGCAATGGCCAGAGCTGAACTGATCCGAGGCCAGTGGCCAGGAGATTCTCCTAGGTCTCCCATGTGGGTGCAGGGTCCCAAGGCCTTGTGGGCCATCCTTGACTGCTTTCCCAGGCCATAGCACAGAGCTGGATGAGAAGTGGGGCTGCTGGGATTAGAACCGGCACCCATATGGGAAGCCAGCACTTGAAGGTAGAGGATTAGCCTGTTCAGCCATGGTGCTGGCCCCAACACCTCTAATTTTTCAGATGCATGAGGCCATTGCTTATTTTCAAAAGATGCAAATGGCCCTCCAGAAGCCCTATCAACTTTTACAACTGCATTTATGTGGGACTTCTCTTATCAGCTAAAGTCATGCTTCGAAGTCTTAAAATAAATCTGGCCACCCAGGAATACTGCTGGATGCTGCCCAGCCTGCTCTCCTTGAAGGACCAGTGCCTTCATCACAACACCCATGGTCCTTCATTGGATTCCCAGGTCCTCCCTGGCTTCTGCCAAGGTCATGGTCACAACTTTCTTGTTTGCTTCACAATCAGAGCCTTCCTTTAGGCCTGACATCATGCTCTTTATGCTGGTCAATATTAAATTTAATTTGGATTCCAGTGAAGGAGGCAAGAGGCAGGTGGCATTGGAGGTGATTATGGTGCCAGCAGAGGCCCAACTTCCAGCCTGCCCTATGTCCGGGTATGAACACACACATATACACATATTCACATGCATTCACACACATATGCTGTACAGAAACTTCTCCTAACAATTCTGCCTCTTGCCCTTCAATTAACCTTCTGTATCCTGGTGTAGCAGTGGCAGCAGTGTGCAAGAAAGGGAGCATGCTGGGGCCAATTACAAGGCTCCAGGGGCTTTGAGTATCCCTACCAGCAACATTGATAGGAAACAAGAGGTCTACAAAAAAAATCCATGGAAAATGTGTATTATGATGAAAACTATCACAGATTTCAATTTATTTTGCACCCAAATAGACTTGCCTTTTTTATTTTTAAGATTTATTTATTTATTTGAAAGTCAGGGCTTTACACACACATACACACACACACACACACACACACACACACACAGAATCTTCCATCTGCTGATTTACTCTTTAGATGGATGAGAAGGCCAGCTCTGGGCTAGGCCTAAACCCAGATACAAGAGCTTCTTCCATATCTCCGTGTAGGTGGCAGGGACCCAAGCACTTTGGCCATCTTCCATTGCTTTCCCAGGTGCATTAGTAGGGAGTTGAATGGAAGTGGAGCAGCCAGGATTCAAACCAATGCCCGTATGGGATTGCCAGCATGACAGATGGTCCCTTCACTCACTACACCACAATGCCAATCCTTAGACTTCTCTTAGCCACTTTCCCACAAACCTGAGGAAGCCCTCTGTACAATTACTGCTCCCAGTAGTGGTAATGATCCAGGCTGCTGAATCCCTGGGGAGGGAAACAATAGGAGTTGCTACCACAAGTGGTTGCTTAGTACAAGGCAGGTGTTGATCCAAGTATTTCTTGAGTAGTATTTTATTTAATCCCTCTAGCAGCCCCAGGACTCAGATTCTAAGATTATCCCCATTTGGCAGATTGGGAAACCATGGCTATGAGAAAGTAAGTAATAATGACCCCAAATCTCACAGTTAATGAACAGTAGAGCTGGACTCGACTTGGGTGGTCTGGGTCCACAGCTTTGGTTCTTGACCACCCTCTTCTTGTGAGAAAGGAAGGTCACACCTAGGACAGACAAGTGCAAGTGACCTGGTGTCCCAAAAGGCACTACTCCCTTCCCCAGGATCCTCCCTGCCCCTGCATGCGCAAGGGGCTAATGAGACAGGTGAGACCTGGGGAGACCCCCCTGCCTGCTGCAGGGGCATGGGCAGATGTAATGGAAGGCAGAAGACTTCTTGGTGACAAAGCAGAAGTGGGGGCATGGAGGAAAGGGCAGCTGAAGCCGACAGGCAGGGCATATTTATTTGCCTGAGTTTTGTCAAAGAGAACTTTTAAAATGACTCCATCAACCATTAATCTCAGCACAGCACCAACCCCAACAAAGAAAAGAAGTTAAAACACACACACACATACACACACACACACACACACACACACACACACACACACACAAGCAGGAAGAGAATGCATTTATCTCCTCCCTGTCAGCTGGCTGGTGTCAGCTGGCTGATGTCAGCTGGCTGAAGCCCATGAGGAACTCTTCCTGGGCCTGCTGGAGATATCTACCACTTCAACCCGGGCAGGCCCCAGTGCCTGCCTTACCCCGTTGTCCTCACCTCAACGCTGACTGTGCCCAACCCCAGCTGCCTTCTCTGTCTTTTGGTTCCGGGTCCATTCATGGTCAGACTAACACATACTCTGCATTCAACAGAGCCTCCTCTGGGGATGGTATGGAAATGAATCTTAGGAATATTACTAGGCCTCAAAGGAAATTCCTAGAGGGTGATAGTCAGTCAAGAGCTTGGCTCAGCAGAGACCTTAAATTATGTTTTTAATATTTATTTATTTTTATTGGAAAAGCAGATATATATAGAGGAGGACAGACAGAGAGGAAGATCCTCCATCTGATGATTCACTCCCCAAGTGACCGCAATGGCTGGAGCTGAGCAGATCCGAAGCCAGGAGCCAAGACAATGAAAGTTGGAGTCTACTGTTTGTTGGGCTCCAGGGAAAAGCCTCTGCTGCCACTATGAAGAGATAGCACATGGCTAGGGTTGGGGAGTGATTGTAGAATGTGTTGATACTTTCATGGATGGAGAGTGGTTCAGGAAAGGCCTGGGTCACTTCCTGGTGGTGGAGAGAGGACAGGGAGCAGGAAGGGTGGAGAGGAATGTGAATAGTCTGCATCACTCAGATTCTTCAACTCTGCTGGTCTCTCTCTGAGGCCCTCTCACCGAGTGACCCTCCAAAATGCGTCACTGCTCTAAGCTGGGCTCCCCACTGAAGGTGATGTTTGTCTCCCCAGGAACAAGGTCACTCAAGCAGGGCACATCTCTCTTGACAGTGAGCGTACTTACATAGCCATTTCTACCTGAGCAGCATCTTCTGCTCTTGTGCCTGCATATACTCATAGCTCTCATGGCCCAGCTCTGCTGCTCAACACAGGCCCTTTGTGGATGCTTTCAACACCTTTCCTTCTCTCCCTTTCTATCCTCAGGCATGGTCTGGCGAAAAAACCACGAGCTTTGAACTCAGAAGAAATCTCTTTTTAAAAAAATTGTTAATTGAAAGGAAGAGAGTAATCAATCTTCCATCCAGTGGTTCACTTTCTAAGTGCCCACGATTGCCCAACTGGGCCAAGCTGAAGTTGGGATCCCAGTCCTTGTCCCACACGTGGATGGCAGAGACCCAAGTACTTGAACCAGCATTTGCTGCCTCCAGGGATATGCATTAGTAGGAAACTGAAATTGGAAGCAGACATGGGACTTAACCAACCAAGGCACTTTGACATGGGATGTTGGCATCCCAGGCAGTCTCCTAACTGCACCAAATGCCCATGCTATAAGACTAATCTTGATTCAGATCTCAGGTTTTCACATTAGGGGACCACTTGAGTACAATTTCACATGCTCTTTTTCTCATTTGTAAAATGGAAATATCCACATCTACATACTTCACATGGTTATTATCAAGAAAAACAAGGGACATTCAGTTTCAATAATGGGATGTGAAGCAAACTGAATAAACCTTCTGCTGAGGACAATTTATAAAGCTGGGTGAAATACAATACACTTTGTATGAAAATCATCAAGGAGCTAACAAAGTAATAAGGAATCATAGGGCCATAAACTCTCAAGCCATAAAAATCAGAGAGTTATGCCCAGTATTCAACATCATGCTGGCCTTAAAATATTTTTTTTACTTAGAAGTAGCAGTAACAAAAATCAAGCTTTGAGGTTTGCAGATTTCTCAGTTTTCTTCCAGATGAGAGGACTGAATAAATAGCCCCCATTCTACTCAAAGTTGGGTCCTACTGGGTTTCACTTTGAGAGAACTGATGATCAAGCCTTGAATTTGCATTGGGAAATTTGGATTGGGCCTGACATTATAGCGTAGTGGCTAAAGTCCTCGTCTTGAACGCCCCGGGATCCCATATGGGCGCCGGTTCTAATACCGGCGGCTCTGCTTCCCATCCAGCTCCCTGCCTGTGGCCTGGGAAAGCAGTCAAGGATGGCCCCAAATTTTGGGATCCTGTACTCATGTGGGAGACCTGGATAAAGCTCCTGGCTCCTGACTTCGGATCGGCACAGCTCCAGCTGTTGTGGCTCACTTGGGGAGTGAATCATCGGATGGAGGATCTTCCTCTCTGTCCATCCTCCTCTCTATATATCTGCCTTTCCAGTAAAAATAAATAAATATTAAAAAAGAAGAAATTTTAGTGAGGGATATCCTGGACAGGTAGTATTCTTAGGTGTCTGGCAGAAGCAAAGTAAAGCCCTGTCTGGGAACTGGCACTGTAGTGCAGAGGATTAAATGCTGTCTGTGTGGAATCATCTGAGTGCCTTTTTGAGTCCCGGTTGCTCTGTTTTCCATCCAGGTCCCTGCTAATGCACCTGGGAAAAACAGCAGAAGATGGCTAAATGCTTGGGCTCCTGACATTCATGTGGAAGACCTGGAAGGAGTTTTTGGCCTCTGGTGTCTAGCTTCAGCCTGGCCCAGCCCTGGCTGTTGTTACCATTTAGGAAATAAACCAGCAGATGGAAGGTTTTTCTTTTTCTGGCTCTACCTCTTTCTCTTACTTTCTCTGCAACTCTGATTTTCAATTAAATTAACAAAATCTTTTTCAAAATGAAGTCCTTTCTGGAAGAGGGAATTCCATCTAAGCCACAGATGATTGCCTCAAATTATTTTCAAATCTCTTGAGTACAATAGAGTCAAAGATAACATCAAAGAAGACACTCTGAATGAGTTGTTCAAAGACAGAGATCCACAAGACTATAAATATTGGAATATTAGAACAGACAATAAAATTTATAATTCAAAGTAATAAAAGGCAAGCTTGATAATTTTGTTAAGGACTAAAAACTAAATAGTGGCATAGAAATTTCTGAAACAATTCAAGTATTCTAGACCTACAAAACACAACCAAAATTAGGTGCTCAATGGATGGATTTAAATATGAATTGAACATAGCTGAAGAGAAAATCAGTGTATTGCAACTTAAAAGGAACAATTCAGAGTGTAGCACACAGAAAAAGAAGAACCAAGAAAGCACACATGTCTTATAGAATGCCTGGATGTAGGGACTCAATAAATGGTATTTCCATTCCTTTTTCTCTTTCACATTTTAAAAGTGATTTTTTTTTCCTCCCAGAAAGCCCTTTTGGATTCATTTGGCCTGATACTCATCATCCTATTACTCTAAGTTTTCTCAGCATCTCTGCAGCTATTATACAGACAAAAACTAATTTATTTCCTAAGAGCGATGAATGTAACAGCTAAAGTTACTCTTGGACAGATGCTTTCTGGTTCACAAACCCATTCCTCCTTTGGGCCCTGATGATGTGTAAATGCAAAGGTTTTAATGGCTCAAAGGAAAAAGAGGTTGGTTGAATTCCAAAATAGTCTGCTTCCTAATCCTGACCCCTAGTCCATGACGGCAGGAGCCAGTGGCATCACTAAATGCTCCTGGGCTCAGGGTCAACAGTGATTGTGTCTGTGGCTGAGTTAGGTTGTGCTCTTTTGTCAGAGCTGGTCATCTCAGCTCAACCTGTAGATTTTGATAAGCAAATCTGGCAGTGGGAGTGGGAGTGGTGGGAGCCTGCCCTTGCCAAGTCCAACAAAATCACCAGTGCCACAGAGCAGACTGTTAATGACCTGAAACTCCTGGCTGGTTGAGGACTTGAGAAACCCACAGAGGAGGGCTTGTTAGGGATGCCTCCTGATCTGCTCTTCATTTGTAAGCACTGGAGCAAGAAAGGTAGAGAGATCTAGAACAATTGCATCCTCTATCCCAAAGCTGAATCATTTCAGATCCCTGGCTTGAACCAGGGCCTATGAATGGTTTTGCATGATGAGTGAGAAGAAATAGAACTGGTCCTGGGAGAGAAAAAGAGAAAAGAAGAACTTTGGAAGCTTGGCAGCTGGGTTGGGTTCAAGGAAAGTTGTTGCAGGAGCTAAACAGGGCAGGGGGTGGAGCCTGGGATCAGGGAGGTAGTTTTTGTGCCTGTCACAAAGAGAAACACAGGTCGGTCCTTGTGTTTGATTAGTAAGAGCCTGAGGGGACTACAGAACCCAATGTCCCAGCTACCCTGGTTTTGTTTCAACTGCAGACAATTATTTTTCCAGACTTGGGGAAAGTGACATATTTTCTCTGTGTTCTGTGCACTTGTGTGCATGCATGTGCATGAAACACCTCATTTGCTCAAAGATGAAAACAACGTAAATGGTTGGATGATGCTTGTGTAACAGACACTAGGGACTCAAACATGAAAAAGACAGGGTCCCCAACCTGCCCTGGGGATGAGTATTGGCTTCAAGGGACCACAGGCACCCTAAACAGCTGCCAGCTGTGCCCAACCTGCTCAGGGCTCCTTCTGTCCCTGACTAGAATCTGGACTAGTCACCTAGATTCTCAAAGCCCCCTCTGGGTTCCCAAAGGCAGCACTGAAAATTTCTAGCTAGAAGCCACTTCCTGGTCCAGCATCACTTGGTATGAACAGGATATTACTGAGATCAAAGAAGAGTGACTTCTTCTGGTTCTTGTCTGCCCCTTCTGCCCATGATCTCTGAGCAGCAGATTATCAGGGTGGCCAGTGTGTGAGAGCAGCTCACCTTGTATAAGCTGGATGAGTGGCTGTGTTTCTTTTCCTCATCTGGCTTTTATTTCCCTGCTTCTGGTTTGGGCCTGGATTAGATGCCCTGACTCAATGACCATTAAGTCTCTTCCAATTCTTGGTCCTGTAGAATGGATTATTGCCCATCTGAAGGGGGAGGTCCCTGATATGCGGACAGGGCATCTTGGGGGCACAGCTCCTGGTTGCCCTACCTTAGGGTGTCTGGGTCAAAGGAAGAGGTATTGCTCTGTGCTCTACCCACCCAGTGTGCCCATAGGTGGCAGCCAAAGGCTGGCTGAGCAGGGGCTGATGCATCCTACCCCTATCTTCAAGCTCCCATCTTGGCTGGAGAGACAGCAGGTATCAGAGGATTTCTTCTCTGCTCAGTGAGATCCTACAACCAATTAGCTCAGCTCAGAGGGGTGGAAAATGCCTCTTTCCATCCCCCATCCCCAGAGCTAACAGCAGCAGATTTAGTGTTTCTCAAAGATACCCCTGTGTAGGGAGGGGGCAGGGTGAGCCCCAAGGAATCCAGGAGAGGGTTTGAGGTCGTCAGCCCAGGGCTTTAATAACAAGAAAGGCAAAGGAACACTTCACTAAGGAGTCTAAGAGAAGTGTAAAACTTGGCCGTATCTTTTTCAGAGTCTGTTTGGGTATTTTTTAAAATGTGTGTAAGTGCAAAGAGCAAGCTGTCTTCCTGAGGTCCAGCAAATTGGGGTCTTTGTTGTGAAATGCTGTGGCAGCTGCAGACAGAGTCAAGCCAGTAACAGAGGGTGGGAGCTGAAATAATTGGTCTCAGGATGTGAATGTGTACTCCTTCTCGCCTCTGCCAGCCAACCCTCCATCACACCAGCTGCTGTGGTATTTTCCCAACACCACATCAAGCTTTCATCTCATCTGCTGTTGAGTCAGGGGAGAGGGTATGGCCAGCATGACTTGGAGGGGGTCCTGACCTGTGCTTTTCAGCACTTCACCTTCCTCTCTGTGCTCTCCTGTCTCACTTGCTCAGTAAGTTTGGTGACCTTTGTGTTTATCTCTGCAAAGGAATCAGAGTAGGTTCGTGCTTTTTGGGGGGTTGGAGAACAAAATGTCAGGTCTCAGGATTGGTATTTGCTTACTCACATAGGCTCCATGGATAGTGCTACAGTAAAAGCCAAGTGAAATAGGAATATTAAGGAATCTACACATTTCCTAGAAATCAAACAAATTTGAAAAGTGAATATGTTTGTAATGCTTGCTTTCCAAATCTAGTAGACTCTGATAACGCGTGAATAGGGAACTAAGACAAATGAATGAACTCTCAGTCATTGGTGAGTGTGCTTTCTTTTTGCAGTCAGGTACTGGCTAAGGATTGGGAATGTGAGTCAATATGGGGTGAGTGTGCATTAGTGGGTCCCTAGGTGACCAGTACTCTCTGAGTTCCCTTAAGATCATCTGCTCTTAGGCCAGTCGTTGCCTGTGCCTCTGCTGTCTCCATTAGGGCCCAGAGTCAGACTTGACTGCATTAGATGAAGCCTTAATAATTAAAAAATTCTACTGGCTCTATTGAGGTATGACTAAAGTTCTATTTTAAACTTCCCCTGGAGAGATGTTACTCACTGGGAATAGGTGAGCAACATTAGCATTTTTCTTTGAGAGTTTAGAGCCTAGAGAAGTTTGGCTCAGACATTGTTTTTTCTTATTTCCTACCTGCCTGTTTCCTTGGCTGAGTTCTTAAGTGATTCCAAATCTTGAAGGCAGGGTGGGGTGGTGATTAGAAACAGGCGAGGATGGTCCTGGCTCTACTTCTTGCAGTGTCAGGCTGTGCAGGACAGCTTTTTTGATTTCTAGTTTCCTAATCTGACAGCTAGGGATGACATTAATCCTGCACCTTAGGTGTACAGGGAGGAGGGAATGGGGGCATGCTCACAAGGTGCTGGACATGGTAAGGGTCAGTGATCAGCAGTGAATGCTGTGAATGTAGGGACCTGTTTCATGACTCTCGCAAGTCCTGCTTATACTTTGGCTCCATTGGTCATGTTGGAGGAGCTGGTTTTTGTCCTCCTAAGGGAAGGTATACAGTCGTTTTTTTGCCCCTTTTCCCAGTGGCACACCCTATACCAGGCATTAGGAGACACACAGAATGATGAATTCCCCTGCACTTAGTGGGGTAAGTGAATATAAGAGTTGTGCATATTACATGAATACCTATTACATACCCAGCACTGCCTGAAGCACTTTCTTCACTTGGACCTGTGACGTTTCTATCTGTCAACGGCTCCAATGAAGTCACTTATTTAGTCATCTCTATGTCACAGTGAAACTAGGACTCACTTTATTCAACAATTTCACACAGCTTGTAAGCAGTAGGACCAGGGCTCAAACCTGATCCTAGTTCACACAGGATCTGAGCAAAAGCTTTATCCCACATACTTTAGGTTCCAGACACAAGAAGGCAAGGAGCCCCATGAAAATCCCTGCTACACACACAACGTTAGTTCTATCCCTCTTGTTCAGGTCTGGGATCATTCAGAAAGATATTTTCCAGAAGCTCTGCCTCTCACCCATGCTGCTTTCCCAGGCACGTTATCAGGGAGCTTGTTCTGAGGTAGAGCAGCCAGTACATGAAAAGATACCTTCAGGGGATGCTGGCACCATAGGCAGAGGATTAGTTAACTATGTCATTAAGCTGGCCCTGACCGACATAAAAGTGGGGCCTGCCATTTAGTACTGGTTGAGTAGGGGCAGCTAGTCCAGATGCAAGATGAAGGAACAAAGGAAGGTGGTGGAAGGAATGACAAATTCATGCAAATGAAGGAACCTCAGCTTATGGGGCTCTAACCATTGTCCTTCGCCGCCACCTCAATTACAGAAAACCCTAGTAGCAGGAGCTAACTGTGATCCAGCAGGCACAGGTTCCCCTTAGGGTGTGTATATGTGAATGTGTATGTGGTAGGGGGAGCTCAAATGAACTCCCAGGGGGTCCCCAAGATGACCCTTTGGACCATAACAATGACCAGAAGTCAGCAGTTCAAAGTGTCAGCTCCTTCAGACTCCAGTCCCTCAAACAACAGAAGCTAATTTCCTTTTTGGAAATTATGTATTTTTTTTAAAGATAAATGAAGAGTCAGAAAGGAGCCATGGAAACGAGGAGGCCAAGCACTGGCACCAAAGCCAAGCCTTTTGCCCCTCAACAAGGCCTATGTGATCAGCTAGATTAGGCCCTCCAGGCTCTCTGCATGTCACCGTCAATGCAGAAATTATGACACAGCAGAGGACCCTGGAGGAACAGTGAGCAGCTCTGGGATCCAGCTGTCTTCACCCTGCTCAGCCACCGTGGGACCCAGGGGCTCATCTCATGCACACAAGGTGGACAGACTCTGCTCTGTCTTCCCAGCTGGGTCATGGGTGCTGAATGGGATCAGTTGTCACTGACTATGCCCTACTAGAATCCAGGCACCCTTCACCTGTGCTATGTTGGGCTGCTGAATGTAGGTCCCCAGGTACACAGGAGCCTATACTGCAGACAGATACATAACCATCAGATAAAAAGAGAGATTGTTCACATAGAATGGTGCCAGTCATGGGAGTGGGCCATGGGCATGCAAAGATGGACAATGAGATGTGTTTATCCAAAGAAACTGCAGACTGGTGCAGAAGCCTGACATATGCATACCCTTGCTGAGGAAGCAGCATAGGTAGCTCCCTAAGGGAGGCAGCAGCCAACTCAACCTTGGGAAGACAGCGGGGCAGGGGCACCCCTGCTGGGGATGTCTGGGAAAATCCTGCAGATCCACCTCTCTTGTGATGGAGTGACAAGAGAACACAGCATGGCTGAACATCACTGTGGAGTTCTGTGTGCATGAGACTGGGCTGCGCTATGGGGATGCTGCAGTCATCCCCACAGTGGGCACCCGCTGGATACATGCTGCAGCTGGATTAGCTGAGTGAGGAGTAATTGAGGTGCCTCTGTCATCTTCTTATTTCCTTATCACTTAGATTAATCTGGTTTTAACGAATGCTTAAAGCAGAAACCTTATTACTAGGGAAACCGCAATTGCTGGGATAGAGATCTGCTTCAGGAGCCTAGAAGTTATTGCCAGAGAACCAATGTGAACATAAGCTGCCCCACATAACCCCGCCATTTCCTAGATGTCCTGCTGCCACAGGGGGCACATGCCCAGCCACCAACATGATGTCTAGTTGGGCCCAGCCCTCAGTTGCACTGCTAGGGCACAGGATTCTGCATCTTCCCTGTCCATGTCCTCACAACATGCCTGGCCATCTCTGTCCCTTTCTTACAAAGAACACAAAGCAATGAGCAGAACTGGGTTTGGCTTTACCTCCTCCTGGCTTGAGAGGTACAGCTTGCTCTCTCTTTGGGGAAGGGCAGGCAACATTCAGGGAGGGGAGAGCCTTGTCTCACTCCCCAGGGTGGCCTGAGCCTATGGGGATGTGGTGCCAAGCTGCATCCAGGGGACCCAAGTCCTGTCCTCTGGGTACCAACCCATCTCCCTGAAGGCTGGGACCAGCCTTTTCCCCTGGGTAAGTTTTATCTCAAATAGCACATGATATTCTCCTGCCTCCTCCAGAAGGTTAGCTTTATTAGGTTATGCAAAAGAAAACGACTTAAGACAAACACAACAGCACTCTGACTTTGAGTGATGATTTTCCATATGATTTCCTGGCCCTTTTTGGATTTGTTTTTAATTTGAGGGGCAGAAGGGGAGAGAGAGACTGGCTTCCACCAGTCATCCACCACAATGGATGAGACTGGGTGGATAAAGCTGCTAGTCAGGATGTACTTCTGAACTGGAGCCAGGTAATAAACCCAAGCACTCTTAGATGGAACATGAGGGTCTAAACCCCTAGGCAAAACTCCTGCTCCACCTGTATTTTTTCAACAAAGACTGTGCCAATTGGTCACAGCAGTTTAGATGCTGTTAGGATGCCCACTTTCCACACTGGGGTGCCTGGGTTTGAGTCCTAGCTCTGCCTCTGATCCCAGCTGCTAGCTGCTGCACACTCCTGAAAGCAGCTAGTGATGACTCAGGGTTGGAGATCTCTGCTACTCACATGGGAGACCCAGACTAAAGTCTGAGCTCCTGGCTGCAGCCTGGCCCAGCCCTGGCTACTGAGGGCATTTGGGGAATGAAGCAGGGAACGAGAAACCTCTCTCTGCCTTCTAAATCAATCAATATGTAACTCAACATTCATATAGTTTTAAAGGCCATACTGTTAAACCAAACTTCATGAAAAATTTGGCAGCAGATCATAACTGTCACCACAATGACAGAAGGCTGAGTACATGGACACAGAATGCAGCACTTTCCTCCAGCCAACCTACAATAGCAGCGGTCAGTTATCAACAATGTGTAAAACAGCCTCCCCCTGCCTACTCTGTCCCCTCATTGCAACACACAGTGATGTGTGCTCCTAGAGGGCTATTATTAGCATGACTTTATACCTTGAGATTACTCCTTTGTTCTTTGTTGTTGGTACTTCTGTATCTGCTAACTGGGCTGGGGCTGATGGTTTAGCCTAACAACATGTGTGAGCTGTTCCTATAGACACACACACACACACACACACACACACACACATTATAAAAGATCTGTCTTGGTAGCCAGGGCCCAGGGCTGGGTCTCCTGAACCTCTCTCATTGGCTGGTGAAGCTGCAGCCAAAGATGAAGTAGGGATGTGAGAAGACGTGGGTGAGGGCAGCCTCCAGGTGGGGTTGGAGCGGGAGAACGGTAGCAGGGAGGGGAGGCTGAAGAGGCTGTGCCTGTGGTCCTGGTCCCTCTTGGCCAGCTGGAGTCCTTAGGAATGAATTCCCATTGGCTCTGGCCAAATGCACAGCAGAGAGCAATGTGACTAGCGCCAGGCAGGCCAGAAGCAGAAAGCAGATGGGAGTCAGACGGAGCGTCCCTGGGGCTGCAGGCTGGCGGGAAACTGGAGTGAAAGGCCTCATGTCTTGTCAGGCAACGACGTTCACCCTTCTGAGAGCCTCCTCTGTTGTTCTCTTATTGATCTGTCAGTTAGGTAACTGTCTTACTTTTCTAAAGTTGCTGATTTGGGCTGGGGATCATAGGGGTTGGGCATGAACTGACATGAACAGGGTCGGGGCAATGGGGAAAGGGGATTAGGGGGATTGCTGCTGTCATCTCAATTCCCAGAATGCGGGTGATGCCTGCATCTTGTCCACCTAGCATTCTGTTCTTACTCAAAACCCTGGGCTGGTGGGGCCAAGGAGCCACCTCTCACTTTTTCTATGGGTCAGAAGTTCAGAGCTGGGTCTTGGCTGCTCAGAGTTTGCCCTGGATCCAGCGGCAGGGCCACAAGGATCAGCACTGCCCCACTCTGGGCATATAGGACTCAGAGAAAGCTCAGGCCCACAGCTTGCACTCTTTCCTGCAAAGACCCGAGGAAAGCAAGAGGGACCCGGCTTCACTGCTTCTCTCTGTCTCTCGAGACTGAACGGTTGCATAGTGTTGACTTCTGCATGGGCATATAGCAGCAAAGGTTACCATGGCCGCTTCACCCTGGAGGAGCCAGGAGGACAAAAGGGACCGCACAGCTGGAATTCAGATCAGAGACAGGAAGCCAGCAGTCCCCAACCCAACTGGGAGAGAAAGCTCATTAATGCCTCTGTTCCCCTCCTCATTAAGCAAGAGCTCACTCATAAATATTCACAGAATTCTAAAGTAAGAGCGAGGTGAAAGTTAAGTTAATGTGGAACAATTAAGACTGCTCACAGCTCACAGCAGCCCCTGACCGCACGCTAGCCTCCCTAAGAGACCTGGATGCTCCTGGTCCCCCGAGGGGCAGGGAGGGGAGCAGACCTTAGTTAGAGATTTGAACAGAAGATTCCCACTCTGTGACCCCAATCCCCTCAAGATGCCTTGGGAAAGCAGCTGATAGGCCATGCTGGTGCCTCCTTAAGTTAAAAAGTATTAGTTACTGGAGGCTGGTACAGTGGCATAGAAGGTAAAGCCACTACCCATAGCCCTGGCATCCCATCTGGGTACTCGTTTGAGTCCCAGCTGTTCCACCTCTGATTCAGTTTTCTGCTAAAGGCCTGGGAAAGCTGTGGAAGATGGCTCAAGGTAGGCTCCTGCACCCATGTGAGAGATCTAGAAGCTGCTGGCTTTCAGCTGGGAGGGAACCAGCAGATGAAAGAGCTCTCTCTCTCCCTCTATAATTCTGCATTTCAAATAAACACATAATTCTTTTTAAAAAAGTGTTATCCAAGGGAGAGTTTTGAGTGTCTGCCAGCACCTGTCACAGGCCTACCTTGTCCTATAATGAAGCGACCATAATCACATAGCACGCATCACTTATCTAAGGCGACCAGCCTAGCCATGCCTGAATCCCAAGGCACCACCCTTGAGGTCCACCTGCAATCTCCAGGGAGGACTGGAAGAGCTCTGGCCTCCAGTGAGGCTGGGTTCAGGCTTCAGCCTCTGCTCTCCCTGTTCCCTGGCCCCCGACTGTCTGATCCCACACACAGCAACCAGATTATTTTTCCCAAATGCAGGCTAATGTCGTCCCTCCTTCCAACACACATTCATCTGTTCCTTCAGTGCCTGTGAATGAAGTGCAAATGTGGTCCAAAGACTCCTTTGCAACTCCATGCAGCAGGATTAACCTGCACTCTCTTCCTAGCACTTCGGTCAAGCGGAGTATGAGCTCTTCTCAGCGCAGGTACTGTCCTTCCCACTTCCAGGCCCTTTAGGTTCCTGGAACTCATTGCTTTGATGATTCTACCTGTCCACATCCTGGCCCTCTCTCCAAGGACATCTCTTTCTTGAAGGCAATCCTGTTTCCTGCAGTCTGACGTGGTCTCACTGTGGGGTACTTGGCTGGCACCTCTCATAGGTACACCTTTTTCTTGTGCCTTATCATTTAGCTAATAATGCTAGCAACACAACAACAGCAACAACAGTATTAATACCTACTTGCCCAGTGGCTGCTATGCGTCTTTTGTCTTATATATATTTTACCTTGTTGCTCCATTTTACAGCTAATCACCCTGAGGTTCTGACAGCTTACAAGACAAACTCTGGGTAGCAGAAACTTTCCCTGCTCTTTCCACTTTACTACCCATTCTTATCATTTGTAGGTTTGTAAGTTCTGTGGGTTGAATTGCTGGAATCCTAAAACTCCGCTGATGTGACCTTATGTGAAACAGTCTTGGTGGATGTAATTAGGTTAAGATATGGGCAACCTGGAAGAGAGTGAGTGGGCTCTAATCCAATGTCTGTTGTCCTTGTAAGAAAAGGCTGGGGCTGGAAGTGTGGAACAGTGGGTTAAGTGCCATCTGTTGTGCTGGCATCTCATTTGGGCACTACTCTGCCTCCAACTCAGTTCCCTGCTAATGCACCTGGGAAAGCAGCACAGAATGGCACAAGTGTTTGGATCCTTGTGAAGGTACGGGACACCTGTGAACCAGTGGATATAAAATCTTTGTCTCTTTCTGTAGCTTTCAAATCTTAAAAAACTAAAAAATTGAACACTGACACCAGAAGAACGGCCACATGAAGACAAGGCAGAGCCCAGAGGGATACACCTGTGGGTCAGGGAACATCAAGGACTGCTGGCAGCCACCAGAAGGCAGGAGATAGGCAGGGAACAGATCCTCCCTCATGACCTCCCCAAAGGAGCTGAGTCTGCCAGCACTGTGATCTTGGACTTCCAGCCTCTGGGATGGTGAGGGAAGGGACGTCTGTCATTTAGAGCCATCAGTGTGTCGGACTTTACGTTCACATGGAAGCTGCTTGGCAGGTCCTGTCTGCAGAGTGGAATGGGGATGTGCATTCTCCAAGGGCACAGGTCATGGGGTGGTGGAGGGAGGGAAGGTTCGACTTCTTTAAGATTTATTTTATTTTTATTGGAAAGTTGGATATACAGAGATGAGAGACAGAGAGGAAGATCTTCCAACCGTTGATTCACTGCCCAAGAGGCCTCAATGGCAGGAGCTGAGCTGATCTGAAGCCGGGAGCCTGGAGCCTCTTCCGGGTCTCCCATGTATGTACAGGGTCCCAAGGCATTGGGCCGTCCTCAACTGCTTTCCCAGGTCACATGCAGGGAGCTGGATGGGAAGCAGGGTGCTGGGATCCTGGCAAATGCAAGATGAGGACTTTAGCTGCTAGGCTACTGCCTAGAAGAGTCAATGTTTTAGAGCTGGGTGCTGGGGGCCCCAAGAGGCCAGTGATCTTACCATTGGTTGGCAGTGTAGTTGGTCCCTGGATGGTGTCCTGGATCTAAGCAGTGAAGCCAGGTGGCACCTGGAAGGACAGCTGGTGTGTCCTTGGTTGCAGGTGTCACACTTTGAGACCTCCCCCTAAGGTCTGGTCTCTCTTCTGATCTGGACAAGGAGCCCTGTCAAAGGCTGGGGTGTTGTCGATGTCCATACAGGCATCCTCATATGTGACCCATTTAAATTGTCCTGGGTTTGAGGTGGGGCTGGAGAGGGGACTTGGGGAAGCGTGGATACTCACCTGCGCTTTTTAGCTTTACCCTTTCCCAACAGAACAGCCTTCTTGATGGGGAAAGTGAGCGAGAACCAGAGGGTGGGCACCACAGTTCCTCGCAGGGGTATCATGCCCTGCACTGTGCTTCTGTAGCTCTCCATCTTCTGGTCCTCGTTGCAACTCCAGAGCTAGGCAGAATAGTGTTGTCAGCTGCTCAGTGAGGTTCTGGGACTTGCACAAGGTCTCTGAGCTATCTCACAGCTAGGGCAGAAGCAGAGGGGGTGAATTCATGGCAGGGACACGGAGGGGGAAATTCTGGCTATGTAGGCACAAACAGCTCTCACCAGGAGGCCTACGATTTACTCCTCTTTAATCAGAGGGAGATCCACAAGGATCAGAGAGGTTCTGAAACTTTAACATCAAATGAAGACATTCCTTTTGCATCAGTGGAAACATTGAAATAAAAATGAAAAAAAATTCCACATCCTATCACTTCCTAAATTGCCTCATTTGGAGTCCTTTTGAGGCCTTTGTTGGCCCCAGGTTCATACTTTGGGAACAACGGACTATGCAGGGCAACACTGAGTCCCCATCACAGTTAGGCCTGGAGTTCAGGTTCTTACTTGACTGTGGTCAGTTTCCTGTAGCCTCTGCACCTGCTTTCCAGGCAGCACTTCCATCCTTGCCCTGTTCATGTCCTTGGGGAGAGCATGGCATAGGTCCCTCATGCTTCTCAGGGCAGGGCTTGCAGGTCAGACCCACCTAAAGGTTGACAATGACCACAGAGCTGCAGAAGCCCAAAGAGTGTTTCCCCAGGTGCATTAGTAAGAATCTGGATTGGGAGCAGAGCAGCTGCACTCTGACAGGAGAGGTCAGCTTTACAAGTAGTGACAATCTGCAGAGCCATAAGGCTGGCTCCTTTAATACTCCGAGATAAATAAAGCTTACTTTTTCCATAATAAAAGTAATGCATACTCACTGAAAAAAAAAAAAAAAAAAAGATAAACACCAAACAGAAAGAACTAAGCAAATCTTTGGGAATTCTGCAATCCCAAAGCACCATCATTAGTCTTTTTTTTTTCCTTCTAGACTTACTCTTTTTAAAAGTCATAACTGCTAGCGTATTATCTGTACAATTTTGCCTCCTGCTTTTCCCCACACTACCATGAAATCGCCATAAACATCATTCTGCACAGTGTCTCTAATTTTTGCTTCTACAAGTGGTATGATGAATAATAGCATTTCAGAACACACACTGCTTCCTTAGGAGGGAGTTGGGAAGTGACTCTCGTGGGTGCCATATCCCTTCTGCAGGGTTTGAATGGGACTAGGTTGCTGTACCCTTGACAGCATCCAGTTCTCATTAGAAATGAAAATTGAAAACTTTGCTGCTAATTTACAAGGCAAACATAGTGATCTGCGTGTTTTGAATTTTCACCTTGGTTACTAGTAAGACTGCAGATATCCTTAAGCTGGAAAGTAAGCTTTCTTGTTACTGTAGTGACCTGTTTATCACATGCTTGGCTCACTTTTCTACCATGTCATAGGGGTTTTATTATTGATTGCATCCTCTCTTTATATGTTAAAGCTATCAACCATTTATTCAGTCTTAGCTGCAAATATATGCCTCACAGTTTGACTTTTAAATCTGGGTTTACTGGAGCTTTCCCAGGTAGCCACACTGATCCCTCCAGGTGCCCCTTTCTCTTCCTCATTGGGATTATGCACGATTTTCATTGTTGTAATTTCATTTTTAGAACCAGTCATTCCTCATAAGCTATGTTATGGGATCATAATAACTTCAAAGAAATTTATGTATTTATTTCAAAGGTAGAGTTAAACACCCCATCCCCCACTCACACAGGGGGAGAGGGAGAGAGAGAGAGAGAGAGGGAGGGAGGGAGGGAGAGAGAGAGAGAGAGAGAGAGAGAGAGAGAGAGAGAAATGTTTTATATCTTCTGGCTTACTTCCCAGATGACCACAATGGTTAGGGCTGGGGCAGGCTAAAGCCAGGAGTCAGGAACTTCCTCTGGGTCTCCAACATGGGTACAAGGGCCCAGGCACTTGGGTCATCTGCTGCTGCTTTCACAGGTGCATTAATGAGGAACTGGACCAGAAGTGAAGCAGTCTGGGCTAGAACCGGCCCTCACACAGGATGCCGGCATCGCAGGCAGCAGCCTTACCTTCCATACTGCAATGCTGGCTTCAGCATGTCCTTCAGCTTCCAAGTCTAGGATGTGCGTGCCCTTGTTCCTATGTTCTTTTCTGCATGTGCACACAGTGTCCCTGCTGTTGGGGTCAGGAGGCTGTCTGCAGGTGATTTATTAAGTCAAGGAGTTCATAGTTTCTGGAAGGTTCCTGAGGCTTCAGGAGTTCATTCAGGGTCTTTATAGAACAAAAGCATCTCAGAGCAAGAGCCATGTGCATGGATCACATGAACTTTCTGTAATAACGATGGCAGCTGGGACCAACGCTATGGCATAGCTGGAAAAGCTGCCTCCTGTGATGCTGGCATCCCGTATGTATGTTGGTTGGTATCCTGGATGCTCCACTTCTGATCCAGGTTCTTGCTTATGGCCTGGCAAAGCAGTGGAGGATGGCTCAAGGCCTTGGGTCCCTGTACCCACATGGGAGACTCAAAAGAAGCTGCTGGCTCCCAGCTTCAGATTGGCTCAGCTCTGGCTGTTGCGGCCATTTGAGGAGTGAATCAGTAAGGAGAATGTCTTTGTCTCTGTCTCTCCTTCCCTCCCTAAATCTGCCTTCCAATAAAAACAAAATATATCTTAAAAATATTAAGAATGTGTAGCATAGGTGGTAGCTATGGCAACAATAGTTTTTACCTTCAGGTTACTTAAACTACACTAGTCATTCTCCCAAGTATTTCCCATGAATCATAGGGATTAAATCTCATGATCTCATGAGACTGGTACCAGTTTTCAGAAATAAAACCAAAGCACAACATGGCTTAACGATGTGTTGGAAGGTTTGCATACTCAGTGTGTGGTGCTCATGGAATGGGCGTGTGTGTTCACGTAACAGCTGGACTTTGCTGGTGAGTGAAAACCAAGGCAGAAAGGGGGAAGTGCAGAGAGCATAAGAAAGCAGCAGGTGCTGACCTGTGGGCCTGGTGGAAGTGAGCTCCCTCCTAGCCCTACTTCACCTGCCCCACATTCATTTGATTCGGCATTTGGTCCTGGAGGCTCTCAGAGGGTTCACACGGCAAGAGCTCAGATTTCACAGGGGCCAGAGCTGTTGCCAGGGACCCCAGGACACAGAAAGAACAAAATTTTGATACCAGCAAATTAAACACTGGGATGCCTGAGCCCAAGGAGGGAAGGGATAGATAATAATTGCAATGGCAACTGATGACTTGCATGGCAGCTGATGACTCACGATGAGCACTAAGTCTATGCCAAGCATGAGCCAAGGACTTCACATGCATTATCTCATGCAGGCCTTGTAGCAATCTTATGAATCCTATGACACCCTAATGTACCCATCTTATGAATGAAGCTCAGAGACGTCACACAGTCCTCACTGTCAGTGCCTGCATGACTCCCATATCTGTATACTGGCTTCATTTTAGGCTCTGTTGATCCAGCTCTGGCACATGCAGGGGTGACAGCAGAGGAAGAAGAAATGAGGGGCTTCAGGGGATCTAGCACTCTTGGACTACAGAATAAGTAAGAAGTCATATTTGCAGGCACAAGGCTGCTCTATTGCATTTCCTTCCCATTAATGAAAGCATTAATGCCTGCTGAGGATTCCAGAGGAGGGGCAGGCAGCTTCTTTCTGCCCAGAGGCTCCTGGGAGCATCATTTGGGAGCCTGAGGCTCGCTTCTTGGCTCAAGCAGTAGGCCCTGGCTTGGAAGAAAACTGCCCTGGTGACCACAGCTCCATCAACTTGCACTGGTCTGAGGGCTGTACCCAGTCCTGGCGATGAGAACTGGTGAGGGTTTTCCCTTCCCACCCCTCACAGAGCTTGGTACTCACGCAATTTTCCTGGGGTATTGTGCACAAAGATAGGACCCAGCCTTTACCCTCGTCTCCCTGTGGTTGTCTCAGAATAATTGTTTCACTTTATGGGGTTGTCTCTGCCTTTTCAGCTTCTTACTCCTGTTTGAATAGACAAAGAGTGCACTTGGGCTTTTCAACTACACCTTGCATAAGTCACCAATGCAAACCTCCTGCCAGGCTGGCCAGTTCCCTCCCTGTCCCCCACCAACAGCAAATGCCATCCATGTGCTGCAGGTGTGGTCAGTGGTGCCTTGCCAGGCACATATGGCTGGAGGGCTCTCAGATGTGTTACTCAAGAAGGCTCACTGGTTCCCAGGACGAGGCCTTTTACCTTCTTATGCAGGAAATGTCTGTACTGTTACTTCTGGTGAGCTCTGGGTCAGGTCATGGGTTGCAAGCCTGGGGTCCTAGCCCATTTCATGGCAGCAAAAAAGGAAACAACAGACTTGGCAATTTACAAAGATATTTATTTCTTGCAGTTGTGGATGCTGAGAGGTCTAGGACCGAGGGACTTCCCCTGGCTAGGACTTGCTGTAACCTATCAGTGATGGCATCATGTGATGGGACAGAGCAGGTGTGCCAGTCTGGGTGGGCCCTTGCTGCCCTGGGGGTACCCTTGTGACCTCCTCCAACCCTAATAACTGCCTAGTGGCTCTGCTTCCAAACATCATCAGCATATAAATTGAGGGAATGAGCTTGCAACACCTAAGTTTTTTTGGGGGGGCAGCGGGGGAGAGAGACCACCCATACACCAGACAGCTCACTGTCTGACTCCCTAAACATGCAGCTCCCTATCCTCCTTGCCCGTACACTCTGGCCACACCAGCCACTTTTTGGGTCCCTACTTTGAACCAGTAAGACATCTGAGACAAAGACATCTTCCCAACTGTCCTTCAGTTTTAAGATGTTCACAGCCATCTGTAGACTGGATACCCCTTGACCCTGATACTGGGTAAAGCACTGGCTGCAATTCCTGGTCCCATTCCTGGCTTTTCCTTTCTGTCATGAAACACATTTGTGTGACATCTTTGAATTCGTCACAGAACCAGCACAGAAACCGGGACAGCCAGGGAGAAAGTCACATGAGCAACAAGGCTGCACGGCCAGAGAGAGTGCTGGATAGAGTGACACACAGAGATGTAGGCCAGAATCTAAAGGGCACAAGGACCCATTGTCTCCCACGGTATGAGGGTGTGCATGGTTAGGGTGGGGTCAGGGGAGACCTGGAGAGAAAGGGGATGCTTACGAATTCTCCAGGTGGATGTGGTTCCAGTGAGAGCGGTGGTGGGGTGGTGTCAATGGACTTCCCAAACACAGAAAACAGGTTTGGGAGTGCAGCAGTTTAGAGGTATAGAGGACAAAGGAGGGAGAGTGGGGAGGACTGTAAAGCCTCAGGCAGTAGGGCTGAGAACAATATCTGTGAGAGATCGCCCCTGGATATCTGCCTGCTTGGCCTCTGTGGCAGGTCACAGGCACTCAACACACTGTGTCTCCAGCAGTGTGTGTCATGGCTCACTGAGACCTCAACCTGAGTTGATCACTGGCCATATAGGTGAGAGCAGTGGGCTGTACCACAGTCTCTCTTCACTGTCTTTGCATGAACGGTGCTGGGACTTCCTTGATAAGCAACTCAAAGAAATAGGTGCGGTCCCACATTGCCTGCCGGCCACACCTGATGTGCGTGGCCTTCAGCTGACCCAAAGCCACATGTGGTAAGCTTGACCTGCGGCATACCTGGCAGCCCTCCATGTTGTATGTGACCTGCTACATGACTGGAGGGTTCAGAGAGATAAACATTCCTTCTAGCCAATGACAATGTCATTGTTGGGTGGGAAGACTCTCAGGAGACACCCTTCTGCTTTCCCCTTTGTTAGTCTATATAAGTTTGTGCTCACTTTACAATAAAAAAGACTTGCTCGATTCAACTGTCTCTGATGCTTTGCGCTGAGGAACGCTACCGCTGCCTTATCCCCTTGGTGGTTGCTGGGGCCTGCTAGTCAGGAACCCCATGAGAATGATCTGGCATGGATTTGAGTTTATCAGCTCTGGTGGTGATGTGATTGTTGGGACCCTTAACTAAGATGAGGAATCATCTTCAGTGTCAGGGGAGATAGCAAATTTCGTTTGGGTTGTGGCTGAGTAGACCCACATCCATACCACTCAGCCACATCTATGCACGAGGATGGAAACCTCCTGGCCTAATCATCGCTTATTGAGCCCCACTTTGCAGCATTATGACACGTAAGCCTCAAAACCAACCAAAGATTTAAAAGTCCCAGGGTATGGAAAGCACACAAGTGAGGTTCAGGTTTCACAACACAATGAATGTGGTCTAAAAAGTGAACGCACAATTTAAGGAGGCACTCAGGGCCAATCCTGTGCTAGCTAGCACAGCCTGCAGAAGGGGTGCTTCCTTAAATCCACTTCACGCCCCCCATAGTCTAGCCCTGTTGTGAAAGGCTAGGTTTCCCATCACATCTTTCAGTGATGCCACAACCACACACTAAATGCACCTGCAGTTGGGAGATTCCAGCTGCTTTGATGTAATTGGGCTTTCAAGAGATTTGCAAAAGTGTAGACAATGTCATTCTTCTAAGTTTTTTAAAATGTTGGAAATAGTGCCAGTTTTGTAAAATTTATGTTAACATTAAATGAATTTGCTGTTTCAGAATGAATTAATATGCATTTTTAACCCACCAGGAGTTTCTGGAAAATGGAATGCAAATATGAAATTTATTTTGGTGCAAAAAGGTTTTGAAATGTACATCTAGTTTTGTCACAGGAAAAGATAATCTGGGATGAAGTGTATTTTCCATAAACTTTCTGAAGACCCCTTGTGTTTATTTCACATAAATAAAAGCCCACTGGAGTCCTCAGCAACTTTTTAGAGAGCAGAATGTGAACTGCACATTTTTTTATTTTCTATTAAGTAAGTATGATTTCCATGAGTCTAAAAATTAAATAGGGCTGAAGGGAGAGGGTGGTGGATTGCTGCAGTCAGCTCCCCTGCTGGCCTCAAGGGTTTGATGCTCGCTTTTTCTGACACTGGTGGGCCGACTCCCTACTTCCTCCTCCTGGAGGAAGGAAACTGAAGGAGATAAGTACCTGCCTCGCACAAGCTCCAATGCCTTCCCCTAAATACCCTGATTGCTTCCTCCCCTGTCCTTTTTGTCATCCTGTGCTTTCTCTACTCACTTCTTCCCATCCCTTCATTCCATTTTCCGTTCAAGGCACAGCCCAGATCCACCTCTGCCAGGAAGTCCCCTCTGATTTCCTAAGTCCAAATGGTCCTGAATGTGGATCCACAGATCTGTACTGGACTTGCTTAATGAGAAACATCTGGGTGCCCCATGAGACATACAGGCTCTCCAAGTCCACTCTATACCCTAGAGATGCTGGTTTAGGGGGGTCCGTGGATATGTACTTAACCACTTTCTCTGGAGACCTCTGCAGCCACAACACAAGGTGACTGCGTCTGTAGATCTTCTTTTCCACAGAATGCAATCTCCTGCGGTACAGGAATTAGGCTGCTTCCTGCATCCTTTACAGCTCCAGAACAATGAACACAGATAGAGCTGGACAGAGCTCCGGGCATGGTTATAGAGGATGAACTGCTCTCTTCCTAACTCCATTTGGAGCAGTCCCTCCACAGGGCCAACTTGTTCCACAGGTCTCCCTTCACTCAGCCGGTGTGCAGGGAGTCCTGGGCACAGACACTGGCATATGGAATCCTCCCAGACTCATGGTCAAGAAGTTTATGCCAAGGCCTCTTTCAAAGACTGTGTAGCCCGCAGGATGTGCGAGCACACAGACACAAAGAAGCAGAATTAATGGCTTCATATTTTTACATGGTCCTGGCACACTGAGTGACACTGTAGACCAAACCTGGCAATTCTTCTCTCATTCTTTTTCTGGAGGATAAGTTCCACAAAAGCTTCCAAGCAGGGTTTTGGCAACCAAAGGCATCTTAAAAACATGAATGTAATCCTCCAGTCATCACTTTCATAATATTTATCCATAGATTTCTCCATTTTCTCACTCCCTATTTTCTGAAAAAGGTGTCCAAACCCACAGCACAGTGCTGAGAAGAGCAACCCCAGAGAAGGCCTCAGATTCTGCTTTTACTTGAAATCACTTTCAGTTGAAACCCTGAGCTTCAATTTAGAGTGTCTGTGTAGCCCCCGCTCCCCCAACAAAAAGTAGTGGCAGAGTAAAAAAAAAATGTGATGCTGCGGATAATGAGGCTGGAGGGACTGAAATCCTAATGGAATAAATATGACTTTGCTAAATCTTCTCACGAAGGTATCTCTAACTAAAATCAGCTACTCTATTCCCCATGGCTGCTGGGGAGGTGGATGGGCTTTTGTATTTCTCTGGGCACATCTCTCCTCCCTCCTCCAACTCACCACCAGCAAGCAGACATTACACCTCAGGCTCAGGAGGCAATTAACATTTGAGGGTGCTAGTGGGAGACAAAAGGGGCAGAGTCAGAAAAGCAGGAGGATCATTTGTTGGCAGTGTGGGCAAACTAGCGTTGGTGCTTGATTCCTGGTGACAGCCGAGCATCTGCATTAACTTGTTTTTATGGAGACTGAGAACTGGTGGCTGTGCTTTTAGCCTCTTTTGACACCTTTGCGCTTAGCACAGACTCACTGTTTGACAGCATGCCTGATCCATCCGCTGTTCTGCATAGGTGTCAAGCACACTTGCTGGAGATGCTAAGGGCCCAATTATGAAACCTCGTTTACCCTTGGATCTTGACAGGTGCTGGGAACCTTTTGGACCTTGGGATGATTAGTGTAGACCTTTCCTTTGCTTGTGAGCAGCCTGGAACCACTGTACCTGTTTTGTCAGCATCAAATATATCCTTAATGAGTGGCCTTTCCCGGTGTAGCCCATAGGGGTAAAGACTCAATGACAAGAAGCCGGAGGCCCAGAAAGAAAAGGTGACTTGCTTGAAATTATACTGAAAGCTGGTAACAAGTCTTGAGTTCCTTAGAAGTCATGATCAAAATAAGAAATTCAGGCAGGTCAAGGTGTGAGCAGCAAGCCTGCCAGAATTTGTGGGACAAGAAAAAGAACAAATTAAGGAGGATGCTGTCCAGACGAAGGTGGTGCTGATTTCTGGCACAATTACCCTGCCTTCTGTTGCCCATTTACAAAGAACAGCAAATCTAAAATAGACTTTCTCAATATCATACCCCTTATAAATTTATTGATATGAAGGTGTCTCCTCAAATAGATAGCTGATAAAGGGTGCACATGCAGGGAAGATGGAGTGGTGGGTGGTGGTGGTTATAAAAACCTTTAGAAAGAACAAAGCAATATAAGCAGCTGAAAGGGAAAGAGTAAAGAAAGCATAACAAAAAGTGGAAATGACATAAGCTAATTTCAGCAGGGGATCTTTAAAAAAGGCTTATTTTATTTTTATTTGAAAGTCAGATTTACAGAGAGAAGGCGAGACAGAGAGAAAGCTCTTCTGTCTGCTGGGTCACTCCCGCAATGGCCAGAACTGAAATGATCTGAAGCCAGGAGCCTCTTCCAGGTCTCCCACGTGGGTGCAGGGTCCTAAGGCATTGTGCTGTCCTCTACTGCTTTCCCAGGGCACAAGCAGGGAACTGGAAGGGAAGTGGGGCAGCTGGGACACAAACTGGTGCCCATATGGATCCTGGTGTGGGCAAGGTGAGGACTCTAGCCACTAGGCTACTGTGCTGGGTACAGGGGAATTTTTTTTTGTTCAGTGTCTGGATAGAAGGCCCAAGGCATGCAACCCTGGATTAGTAGGAATATCAGTCACCAGGTGGCTAAAGAGGCATCTTTAGAAGGTAGGGTTTGTAAGCAGCGGTCTGAGTTATCAGAGATGGCCACTCAGATGGGCCTAATCCCAGATGCAATCAGATCAGGACTGGCCTGTGAAGGAGAATGGGTATTTGTATCTGATTCTCTCCCTTTTTGTGTAATAACATCACAGTTGAATAATAAGATAAGGTGCAAGGAATGATAGTAGCTCCTGATGTCTACTGGGATGTGGAGGAGGGAGCTTTCTCCTAGGGTGCAGGTGTCTGTAAACACCAGAAGCAGAAGTCCGGTCCTGCAGTTCAGGTCTATGATTACTGCCCTTTGTATAAAAAAGCATACAAGAAAATGCAAGAAAGGTGAAAACCAAAACCCAAGTCTTACTAAACGGTGTATTTTCTCCCTATACTACATATTAATCTCAGTTCTTGGATAGCCATACACTTCAATCTCTGCTCTCTAATTACTGAGACTATAGACACATTTGAGGTGCTTCAAAAAGTTTGTGGAAAGCTTGCAATACATTTGACTCCATTTTCCCATGAATGCTTTGAAACACTCTGATAGAATCTAAAGCTTGCAAAGGAATTTAGGGATCTTCTAATCCAACCTTTCATGAACCCCTTCCTGCTAATCTAAACAGGAGATCATCCTATCTTTAAAGCCTTGCAATAATGAAGAATTGATTATTTTTTCATGCAATCAGACTATCAGATTTTCCAACTATGAGAAAGCATTACCCAGATTGAGTCCAAATCTCCCCTCCTTTAACTTGCAAACCTGACTTAACTCTGTCTGCTGAGGACATTCAGAGGAAGCTTGCCACTTCTTTCATATGACAATCCTGCAGGTAGCTGAAGACAAAGAGCAGGTCTCTCTTTAATCTTCCCAGAGGACCAGGCCCCTCAACAGCGAGGGTGCTCACCTGTGGGCTTGCTTCTTTATGCTTCAGTCTGAGCTCAGATGAACCAACTTATCTGCATCCAATTATTCCAGACCAACTTGGAGGGTACGGCAGAAGCCTGGATCCCTGTGGCCTAGAGATTTCTCAGTCCACTCAAGAGATAAGCTGAGAGTTGTTTCCCAGAGGAACTTCAAACTGATCATCCTCCAAAGCAGTCTTTAGGGATGGAGGCCATGCTGGCAGCAGGTCTTGGAAGGAACCCACCAAACCTAAAGAGGTTTAGCTCTCAGCAGCCCCTGCTGGGAACCTATGCTGCTTGGCAATGGTTGAGAGAAGATCCATTTTAGCTGTTGCTGATCTACTAACAAATATTCAGAAAATCAGCGTCCATGTCACTTTATGTAAATCAGGATCCATCTGTCACTATCTGTGGTACCTCCAGACTCTGTACATTTTCTCTGAACACACATTGCTCATGCGTTTCTCTCAAAGGCATCCCTGGAGTCCGGAGATTGGAGCAGACTGTGTAGCTTTATGTTTCAAATGATGTTGCTGTACACATGAGTGGCTGCTGGTTTGTCATTGGAAATGCCTGATGAGCCAGCATGAGTCCTGAGGGAACAGCTCACAGGTGCTCCTTCTGCCTCGCTCTGTCGCTGTGCTCCCTCCAGGTCTGAGCACTGCTGGTGTGGGTGCCTTGCCTTCTTGGGGCTCCCCGAATTCTCCTTCCACACCATGGTCACCACTGGCAAGTTCTCCAATGAATGGCTCCCCAGCTCTCCTCTCAGCCTCATTCCCTGTCTTCTCAACAGTATGCTTTCCTCTGGGCTCTGATTTTACCTCTTGTAAGAGCTCAACTAAAAGTGTTCTAGGACATTTCTGGGCCTTAGTCTGAATCCGAGTCACTTGGACTCATTGATGGCATCCTGGGTTGCCTCTGCCGGGCATTCTGGGTTGGAGTTTTGTGAGGGTGGGCGTTTTCTTCTCTGACTGCCTCTAACCTCCAAGGGTGGCAACAATCTCATTCAACACATCCAACGGACCAGGAGACTCAGAGCACTGCCACTTTCCCACAACTGCCCTCTAGAGGGCAGACCACAAACAGCAGGCACCACTAAGTGCTTACCGCAGGCCTGCCGTTTCTTGCGTAAGGTCCCCAGCAACCCTCTGAGGTGGGCATTATCATCTCCATTTCACAGGTGGGGAAACAGAAGTTGGGTGAAGTCCTCAAGATCCTGCCTCTTATTCCAAGGCCTGTGCATTCTCTCCTGCATGGTTTCCACTTCCCCCAGAGCTCATGATGCTGAACGCCATCCCAGAAGAGAAGCTTGTATTCTTGGCTTGCTCCTGATAACTCGATAGGCTTTAGACAGTTTCAGAAGCAGTCTTTGGTCCCTTCCTCCATCCCTGCCATGGAGGAACAGCTGCAGCTCAGACAATTTTACAACAACACATGCTTGTTAATCACAGATGCTTTTCTCTCAGTGCATCCCTGCGTTGACCAACTCATTTTATCCACTACTCTGTAAAATTGACCAAAAGCTGTTCTTATCTGTCCTTAAATATATTTATTTGAAAGAGAGAGTTAGAAAGAGAGAGAGAGAGGTCTTCCATATGCTACCTCAATTCCCAAATGGCCACAGGGCCAGGCTGAAGCCAAGAGCTTCTTCTGTGTCTCCTACATGGGTGTAGGGACAAGAGCACTTGGGCTATCCTCTACTGCTTTCCCAGACACAGTAGAAGTGAAGCAGCTGGGATTCAAACCAGCACCCACATGAGAAGCCGATGCTGCAGACAATGGCTTAACCTGTTGTAACACAATGCTGCCCCCCTTTTCTCTGTATTTTGAAGATAAGGAAGCAAAGATCCAGGCAGTTCAAGGACCAACTAAGACCAAGTCAATTCCACCTGCTGGCCCTTGCTTTCTCAGAATTCCTCTGGTCCGGGATTTTCTTCAAGATCAACAGCTTGCAGTCTTCATTCATCTCCCATCTCATGCCATTCTCTGGGATCCTAAGTATCCTTTTGAAATGAGGTTCACTCCAAGAAACAAGGTAGCGAGCCCACCCTGTTCCAATTAGCCCAGTCTGGCCCCACTCAGCTGAGCAGTCATCAGGTGCCAGGGGCCTTGCTTCATCCAGTGCTTTGTGAGGTAGGTGCTCATTAACAGCAGCTTCGCCAGCAGTTGAGGAAAGTGAGCCAGGGAGGGGCTGTGCTCTGACTGGACAGAGCAAGTGAGCAGGGAGCAGCCCTGACTCCAGAGCTGAGACCCCTCAGTGGGCCAGAGGCCTACCAAGTTCCACGGTCTGAACACACAGTGTGGGATCGCATGGGCTCTCTCATAAACAGTACTGTGCACTGAGACTGTGGTCAGTAAAAAGCCTTTCCCATAAGCTCTGCTGAATTTAGATGTCCCCTGAGAAACATACAATAAATCATTTTTATGTTCAAAGCAGGAGTTTACACTTCTATCTACTACAGCAATAAAGAACTGTTTGTTTTAAAATAGTTTTATATTTGCAGAAATATTGTGAGGACAGTAGAGAATCCCCTCAGAGTCTACAACCAGTTTCCCTCTTACTAACATTTTGCTTTTATAGTACAATACATTGTTTTCACAGTTAATTTCACATGTGACACTAAAAGTACATACTGGGGGCTGGTGTTGTGGCACAGTAGGTTAAACCACCACATGCAAAGCTGGCATCTCATATGGATGCTGAGTCCTGGCTGCTCCACTTCCAATCCAGCTTCCTGCTAGTGTGCCTGGGAAAGCATCAGAAAAAGGCTCAAGTTCTTGGGTCCTTGCATCCATATGAAAGACCTAGATGGAGTTCCAGGCTTTTGACTCTGCTCTGGCTTAGCCTTGGTTGTTGCAACCATTTGGGGAGTAATCCAGTAAAATCTATCTATCTATCTTTCTTTCTTTCTTTCTTTCTTTCTTTCTTTCTTTCTTTCTTTCTTTCTTTCTTCCTCTTTTTCTTTCTCTCTCTGTGGCTCTCTTTTTCTTTCAAACAAATTAGCTAATCTTAAAAATAAAGACCACATTACATTCTGGTTTCGTGTGTGTGTGTGTGTGTATATAATATTTACAAAGAGAAGGATAAACAGAGAAAGCAATCTTCCATCTGTTGTTTCATTCCCCAAATGACTGCAATGAATGGAGCTAAGCTGATTCAAAGCCAGGAGCCAGGAGCTTCTTCTTGATCTCCTACGTGGGTGCAGGGGCCCCAAGACTTCCCCTGTTTTCCCAGGATATTAACACTGAGCTAAATGGGAAATGGAGCAGTTGGGACATGAACTGGCACCCATATGGGATGTTGACACCACAGGTGCAAGATTAGCCAGATATACCACTGAGCTGGCTTCAAATTTCCTTAGTCTTCACTTAGGGCCCTGGCTAGGGGACTATGTAACATTTGGTTGTCACATCTCTTTAGGCCTCTCTTTACTGTGACAGTTTCTTCAGACTTTCCTTGTTTAGAAGAGTACTGGCCACATACTTTGTAGAATGTCACTCAGCTGGAGTTTTTCTCATAAGGAGACTGAATTTTAGGCAGAAAAACCATAGGGGTGCTACTTTTGTATACTATTGAGGGAACAAACTGTTGTCATAGCTCATTAATAGGAACACTAACATGGAGCACCTGGCAGGGGCAGTGGGTACCAGGCTTCTCATTGTCAAGTTATGTTCTCCCTCCCTTTCCACACTGCCCTTTTTAGAAGGGAATCCCTGGGTGCAGTGGTGCAGTGTGCAGGGAAGGAATGGGGCTTTGGGGTCATCTACACAAGCCATTGGAGATTCTCCCACATCCCCATTCCCACACACTCAGTGTCAACCTATCACGGCAGGTGCTGGAGGCTGCTCCAGTGTGGATGCTGTATTCATCTGGTAACTTGGCTTTCCTGGGCAGGGGTATCCATGAGCATGCCTTCTGCTTCTAACTGTGTCACTCACAATGTGAATACTGAACAGTCAAGGCCACAGAGACCTGTGCTGACACCACTTCTAAAGAGATCCCCTTGACAAAGAGAACAACTGATACTTGGAGGGAGTTTTTGCAGTCAGAATGTCAGCATGGTCCAGATCACATTTCTCCATGTTACCCACCATGGAATAAAGGATGACTTCATTAAGGGCTTTCCTGAATCAAGCTGTATACTAATTGTATCCCCTTGTTGTTTTGGGAAAAACAGCCTATTAAGAGAACAAAATCACTTCATGTGAGCCCCTGCTGGCTCCTGCCCATCTCTTCTTTTCTAAGCACATCAGCCTATTTACTATTCTATCTTTTCAGAAAAATATCTTGTTAGGTTGGCATTGGGCTGATACCCTCAGAAAGTCTATAATTGTGTGGTTTTAGAGAAAAACAGTTTTTAACCTTTAGACATCTCCTCGGCCCCATGTGACTTCTCAATGGTCACTAGCCATGTTCCAGCCATTGCACTTGCAAATGTTTTCAAGCCTCCAGTCTGGACTCATCCTGACCTCACTGGGAGGTCATAGATGCATGCCTTCTGACACGTTGACCAGCATGTACTTGCTGTGGCAAAGAAGATGATGGCCTAACAGACAGGGGGCTCTGTTTTCTCCATTCTTCTCCAAAGTCATAGGTCTTGGACTTTGAACAGGTGGATATGCAGTATTCCACTCTTGCCCCAGTCCTCTCCTAATTGCCTTTCATCAGATCTTCCTTTTGAATAAGGCTAACATTACAGCCTCTTCCCTAGGGAACAGTCCTTAACTTTGTTCATTTTCTTGCTTTGGACATTATTTAAAAAATAACAAAACCTGGCCCGGCGGCGTGGCCTAGCAGCTAAAGTCCTCGCCTTGAAAGCCCTGGGATCCCATGTGGGAGCTGGTTCTAATCCCGGCAGCTCCACTTCCCATCCAGCTCTCTGCTTGTGGCCTGGGAAAGCAGTTGAGGATGGCCCAATGCTTTGGGACCCTGACACCCGCGTGGGAGACCCGGAAGAGGTTCCTGGTTCCCGGCTTCAGATCGGCGCGCACCGGCCCGTTGCGGCTCACTTGGGGGGTGAATCATCAGACGAAAGATCTTCCTCTCTGTCTCTCCTCCTCTCTGTATATCCAGCTTTCCAATAATAATAAAATCTTAAAAAAAAACCCACAAAACCCCTGAAAGCTAACCTTTATTTGAGGGTTTGATAGAAAAGTAGAATGAGGGCATTACCAGCAGAAAACAATGGTGCTGATGATGCCTACTAGGTACTGAACCGAATGTGTCCAGCACCAGGCCAAGCACTCGATGTATACTGCCTGATTTCATTCTTTTACAACCACTTTTTTTGGAGGCAGCATTGCACCCCCATTTTACAGATATGGAAACCGAGGCTTGACAAGGTGCCAGACCTGGTCCAAGGGAATGATATTGAGATTCAAACCAAGTGAGTCTGATTCCAAATCTGAAAGTTTTAGTTTTTTGGGGTTGTTTTTTGTTTTTAAAGATGGCTTATCCTGGGGGTCTTTGCTTATTTGGGTTGCTTTTTACAGAACACCTGCAACTGGGTGGTGCCTACACAACTGACATGTGCTATTCACAGCTCTGGAGGGTAGAAAGAGGTGAATGGAGGACTGAATAGGCGTGGCCTCTGGGGAGAGCTGTGCTTCACTCACGGCATCTTTGCAGAGTTCTCCTACCCGACTCCCTTCCTGCCTCTCAGCGCTACAGTGCTGGGAGATTAGGTTTTAACACAGGAGTTTTGGAGGGATTCAAAGGTTGGGCTCAGCCCTCCAGACAATTCTTGCAGAACGAGGGGTCCTCTGCTACCCCTCTTCTGTTTTGGGGCCTCCACCCATCTTCTGACATGACCCTGCATCTCTTCCAAGAAGTGTCAAGTGCACCTTCACTGGTTCCTTTATATCACATCTTCTTAACTCAAAGTCTTCAAGCCCTCCTAAAATTACATAAAAGCATAGTACAGATGTGTACTCTCCCCAGCCACCGCTCGAGAAAGGGTACCTCATTTTTACCACATCGTCAAACTGACTGGTCACTCCCCACCCATGCAAAACTTTGTCATTGCTTTTGTTGTCTCCCTTTATTCCTAGGCAGGAAGGTGTGTGACTATATGCAGACATTTCATTTTTATGATCTCCCTGACCTACCTATACCAGTTTTCCTGTTGGCTCATTCCATCTATGGAACTGGGCTGGAGGTTCCGTAGTACTCTCCAGAGTTCTGCATCTTAGAAATCTTCAGGTTTGCATCTGCAAACCCATCATGTCCCCCTCCCTGGCTGGAAATCATGCTCTGGTGCCCATCTCCTCAGGCTCCCCTCCCCTTTCCATGTGTGCACTGCACAAGTGAGTCAGCCACTGCGGTGGGCCAGGCCCTGCTCCAGGCAGAGGGGACGCGGCAGCACACTGAGCAGACAAGTGGTTTCCTCTGGAGGGACGAACACTAGGGCGGGCAACGACTCCTTATGACTGGTGCCTCTTGGTGAAGTCCAGACTCAATCTCTCTATTTGTCGGATCTACCTTTTAAGAGCTGAACTTATTAGTGGGCCAAGTAAAAAATTTATCAGCTCTTCTGCTTTTAGCAGAATGATATTTGCAGTCGTCTAATTAGTCAGAGGCCCATCACTAGCCCTCGCCGTCTCGTGCTGCCGGGACATCATCCTTAGCCAGTTGGCTTGGGTCTTTGGCGTTCTCCCCCTCCGATCCTCTCACCTGAGCTGCCTCTTGGACATACAACTATAGACACACACACACACACACACACACACACACACACACACACCCCTTCTGCTCTCAAAGTCTTCTTTGAGAAGACTTTGTGCAGAGAGAGCTTTCCTTGTGTGTACTCCATGACTGAGTCCTACCCGGCAGGCAGGAGGACCTGGAGACGACAAGGCAGCTTGCTTCCCGACTCTGTCTGTCCTTGATCCTCACTGGCTACTTCCTGAGGCTCCCTGCACCCCTCTTCTGGAAAAGTTCACCTGCCTCTAGAATCACAGTGCTTGACCCCAGTCTGTACAACTTTGAGCAAAGTGAATTCCCAGAGGTGTCTTCAAGTTCCTAACAAGGGTCCTAATATTTATCTGAAAGGGTTGGTGTGAAGAACAAATGAAACAAGCATACGTAGAGAAAGTGCTAATTGCCAAATGAGGCCACCACCCGTGGACATACTCCTACCAGCCTCCAACCTTCCCCTCCATCGCTCCTGTCTTCCTCTCAGGTCCTGGCCTTAGGTAGGCATTTTACCTCCTCTGTTTAAACTTTCACTTTAATGTTGTATGTTGAGGGTCTGCTTATTTGAAAGGGGAAAGAGTTTAGAAGTATGTCCTAAGTGGTCAGGTGGCAGGAGGCTATGCCCAAGGCACCCTGGCAGTAGGAGTCCTGGGGTCCCTGGAGAATTCTTTGCCTGGATGTGCCATTTCCAATAGCTCCTGACTCTTAGCCACTACCTTGGCTGGTGCACTAGGTCTTTGCCGTATGGGAATATCCTAGAGAGGAGAGAGAGAGGGAGAAACATTGTCTGGCAGCTAGGAAGCAAAGCACCTGAGCGGCCATATGGGCATCTGGGTCCCACATGGCAGCCAGGAAGAGGCCCAGGTGTTCTGAATTCAGGACTGCTCCTGACATGCTGGTCAGTCACAGGGGACATGGGACTCACAGGGATGCTGGCAGCAGTGGCAAGGGGATGATGGGTCAGCACCGGACCCCACACAGGCCCCAGGTGTCTGGACTCCACCTCCTCTCCCTACAAGGCCCTCACTGTCCAAGTGATCTTCTGTGCAGCCCAGCTGCTCTCCCAGCAGGAAGCCAAAAAGACTCTCTATATATCCCCAGAAGTAGAAAACTGAGTACAAGGAGAGGCTTCACCCTGGACAGTGACCCTCGGGGGCTCCATGCAGCAGCCACTGAATGTTATGGTGAGGGGCATTCACCAGCCCGGAGAACAATGTCTGTATGGCAGGTAGCCTCCCAGTCCAGGCGTGGGTATGAGCTGAGAACATGCAGAAGTCAACATAAGCCAAGAGGCACAGCCAAAGAAATAGCAAATGTGGAACTTCCATCACAAAGGAGAAATCCTCACATCCTAGCCCCCCTCCTTACCCACTCTGCCTTGGGTCTGTGTACTATGGCAGTCCCTGTGGTCAGTTATGAAAACAAGAATATGTATGTCCAGTTTTTGCACATGTGCAGGCATGTGTTCCCGATGACTGTACGAACAAGGGACGAATGCGTCATGTTCTCTATTACATAGTCTGGGCTGAGCTCCACTGGGAGTCTGTTCATTTGTTTTCATTGTTCTTCCCTCTCTGCATGACGCATTTGTCGTCTGTCCTAGAGCAAGCTCGAGCTGAGCTCTGAAGACATGATAGCTGGGCTCCCGGAAGGGACCACAGAGTCTCAGGAGTCCTTGGAATTTGGGGCTCCCATAGCAAGGCTGCTGGAGTCCTAGACGGACGTGTGATTCTCCCAGATTTCAGCCCAACAGAGGCCCCACCACAAGGATTTCCCAGTCTGCAATGGTGGATGTGAGAGCACAGCTTTCCCCTGGTTTCCATCATGAGTGGCAGAGATGGCAAGGCCTGCTCAGCCCCTCCACCAGGGCCAGATGGTGTGAGCCCCAAGCTCTGGTTCCAGAAAGTGGGGCAGGACTCAGGGACTCCCACAAGGGAGCTAAAAATAAAGGGTGTCTGCTGCTGTTCCTCGGGGAGGGGATGGAGAGGGGACAGAGAGTCCGGGTGGCCCCTGGGGACAGAGGAGCTGCTGTGTTCCCTGCCTGGGTAGACAGCTGTTTCATTATGTCCCTGGGGCACCCAGAGAGCCCTCTTCTGCCTGAGTTTCAGATTTTCTGATAGTGCCTCTAGGCACCAGGTTGTGAAATCAGAGGGGCGCAGTCAGAAGGTAAACTAAGTCTTATGGAAACTGTGGTTACGGTGGCAGGAACCTGGGCCCTTAGCATTAGACCAGTGATCCCCTTACCCTCACTGCCACCGATCCTTTGGCTGCATGGAGAAGTGCCATGCAGAAGTGATGATAAGCCAAGGATTGGCACATGGTGCAGCCATTCATTTGATGTTGACATGAAGTGGGGTCTAGGTGGGTGGGCAACTTTCCTGCTCATGCTGGCACACGTGGGATGACACACGTGGCTTCTTCCCCATCACTCTGAGGATGAAAGGGGTCTTTACTGGGCAGAGGCTTGAGGGGCAGGAGAGGCATCCCTTGGACAGTGCAGGGCCATGTCCAGAGCAGGCAGCACAGACACAGGTGTCTCTCAGTTTGGGAGCTAGGCTTGCCCTGCTCCTAAATCACTCAACTCGCTAAAACAACCTGATACACATGTCATACATACCAGAAGGGAGAGGAAATGAGAAGACAACTGGAACCAGACTCCATCTCTGAGTTTCTGGGGTCCCTGCAGGCCTTCCCTAGGTGTATGTGGTGGTGAGGTCCCTCGTTGATGACCAACAGCACATCACCACTACTCTTGAGTTGTTGAACTTTAAAATGCATCCCGCTTCTTGGATGCTAGTCCTCTGCTCTTCTTTTTGGCCTCTGCCATTTATCAGCTTTCTGCTCCTGATCAAAACCACAGCACTTAATCTTGCTCTACACCAAGCCCTGCCACTGTCTAGTGACCACAGGACCCATGTGGGCCACAGCAGTATCCCCGTGAGGTCCCTCGCTATCCCATGGACACATGGCTCTGTTCTCCAGATGGCTTTCTTTCATGTTAGCCTCTCCCATTCCTGTCCCTGAAGAGCTGGCCTCTGCAAAAAAGGGTGGCCACCTGCCTCCCTGTGCCAGGCACACAGCCAGCCAGCCCGCCCTGTTCATCCTTATCCCTCCCTCCCTCCTTGATCAGAGTTAATCCTGGTGGGCTGCCCTGTGTCTCATTGCCTCCTGCTTCCTCCTCTAGGACCTAGCTCTGTGTACAATGCTGAGAGCCACCGATCAAGCTCCCTGAGGGCCTCTGCCATTAAACCCAGCAGGTGCTCCCCAGTGCTAGAAGAGCACAACCTCTTTCCAGCCTCTGGCATGTGTAGAACTCACTGCTCTTCCAGTGTCTGGGGTAGAATTATTTCTTGGCTTTTTTGCTGCCTCTGTGATCAGGCTTTGGATGCCTCCCGGCTCCTTTTCTCCACCTACAGCATCCAGGAGAATGCTCCTCATCCAAGTGCCCGGCAGATGATGCCAGTGTTGCAGCTTTGAGCAAGAATTTCCTTAGATGATAGGCATGGCAAGTCCAACTGCCCTCCCAGAATTTCCACTTGCTTCAGACAGCAGCAATGCGGCACATCTCAAGTTCCGTCCATCCTGGGTCTCCTCCTTGTCTTCCAGTTACTGAGCCTGAGACCCAGGTGCCATCCTGCAACCCTTACTGCTCCAACCACCAGTGTGTTTGCACTACAGGACTCTTGCAGCAGCCCTGTGATGTTAGACCTTAGGCAGAGACAAGGCAGGTGAGACCCAGCGAGATGAAACAATCCCCCAAGGTCATGGGGCTAACAACACATGGAATTTGACTCTAGCAAATGCAACACAAGAGCCATTGTTCCTCCCTACTTAGCTGCAGCTGCCAAGTACTAGCAGCTGTGGATTCTCCCGCCTTCGTGTGCCTTTAGCATCATGTCCCACTCCCCTGCTTTGGCTTCTTCCTTAGCCATTCCTCCAAGGATTCCTACAGTCTTTGGGGCCAAATTGGAGCCTTTAGTGTGTTAGCAAGGTTGGTTTTCACCTGTGCAGCTTCACTCCTTGCCTCTCCCTGTTACCTGCCAGAAGCCGGGGATCACAGTTATTATACAAGATATCACTCTAACTGGGATTGACCAAGTGCCAATAGGCACTCTTTATAATGAAGCTGAGCCATGGGAATAAACCAGTACAGGCCCAGGCAAACTGGGAGGCAGGGTCACTCTAACTGGCATCCATGTAGACTGAGCTCTCCTCTGCAATCCTGACATATGGCCTTCTTTCTTCTCTGGGCCCTGAACAAGAGGTTCTCCAGGAGTTGCTTCCTGAATGTTGCTTGCCCAGTAAGGCACCGTTCCTATATATACTGATGCTACCCTTTACAACTGCTGCAGCTAGTGTTACCTGGGGAGAGATAGAAGAGCAATGGGCAATGGGGTCAGACTGTCTGGCATTGAAAATCAGCTGAGGACGGGCCCGCCCGGAAGACAGGACCCAGCCTCTGTGTGCCTCTGCTGCCTCACCCAGTTCCCGTGAGGGTTGCATGAGGACACACCCCATACAAAGGCAGCCTAGTTCTCTGTTGACATCTGTGTCACATGTCATGCCTCTGGGCTCATCACATGCACCGTCTCAAATCCTCCTTGGCCACGGCAGTTCTGAGTAGTTATTACGATTATGACTGGCACCCTTCCTTTACAACTAGGGACAACCCAGCCTTACAGAAGCCACTCTCTGGGCCTGGACACCCGTGGTCTTGAAGTGTTCCTATTGAGTCCCCTCTCTAACCCAAGGAGGGCAGAGGTGGTCCCCTCTGTCTCCCCATCTCGAGCCCAAGCCCAGTGCCTGGCCCACTCCTGGGGAATGCTTCTAGAACAAAGGCAGGTGCTTATAAGCCTGGTAGTTGAAGAAGCCTTGCCTCTGAGGGATGCCAATGAGATGGGGCATGGCCAGGGAAACTGAGATGTGGGCAGGTCACCCCGCAGGCAAGGGGAGGGAGGATACCTGCTGTCTCCTCTGGGCTGTGTTTGGCAACACAGAAACCCAGCTCAGAGACGGCTCTGTATTGTTCTGTCTCCTGGAATCCCGATTTTTAAAGATACATTTACTGGGGAGGAGGGAGGAAAAACACGTGAGTATGTGTGTGTTGCTGCAAGTTGGGCTCCCCATGCCTCTCATCCAAGATAAAAATAGCGGAAAGAAAATAAACCTTCTTCAGCCATTTCCATGCTCTTTTCTGGAATTAAAGTGGCAGGATGGGCACCCCAGAGACCATGGGCCTCAGACAAGTACTAAGGTCATTTTGAACAATGAAGATGTATATATGCGCACAGGTGTGTATGTATCTGTGTGTGCATGCGTGTGTATTTATGTACAGGCGAGTAGACTTGCATATGTGTGCACATGTACATGCAAGTATCTCTATGTATTTATACACATGAGTACATGTGTGCACAAGTGTAGGTTTGTATATGTATGTGAGTGTGAACATGTTTATGTACATGCAAACACAGTTTGTATATGTGTGTCTGTATATTTACATATATGTAAGTTCCTGTACATGAAGGTATACATTGGCGAATGTGTACACATATCTACACATGAGTAAACACGTGAATAGGTGTGGATGTTTCTGCACAAGTGAGTAGATGGATGTTTATGCCAGAGTGTGCATACAAGCATGTGTGTATGTTTATGCATATGTGCACGAATCATATATGAGCATGTGTATGTGTGTGGAGGGGGTGGTCTGGGGGGATCAGCATATCAGTCCCCATTCGAGAGGCTAAGCTGCAGCAAATTAACCGAAATAGTCCTACCAGGCCTCACACTGCTAAAGAGTAAATATAATTATCCTTAATCAATACAGGCCCTTCAGCACTAGTTAATGGCCATCCTCGGCTTAATTGTTTGCACACAGCGGTTGGGGAGGGAGGGCGAGAGAACTGAATACCCCAGTTTCCCCCTTGCCTGCAGGGCCCCAGAGGTGGAAGGAGAAAGTTGGAGGTAAAGTGAGGCAAGGAGAAGCTCCTGACATTTGCCCTTGTTGCTGGGATCCTCCTGCACATGGCCAGATCCCCTCCCTCCCACAGACCACTCATCAAGCTGCCTGGGAGGAAAAGGCACTCAGGGGGCTAAAGGAGCAACTCCATTTCCTATCAATTCCCATCCTCCCAGGGCTGCCTGGAGCTCCTGAGTATCTGCTGCGGCCTGAGTTCAGGGGTACAGATAACAGCTGTTTGTGGTGCACAGGCCTGGCTCAAGCTGCACACTCAACAGTGCTCTGGGGATTCGGTCTCCCAGAGACAGAGTGAGGCAGTCCCAGGACAAGGACGGTGTTCTGGGGTTCATAGTACAGTCTGTGCTGTTAGGTCTGGACAGGGCCGGGGTGCTGACCCTGGGGTCCTTAAGCATCCTCGGAGGGGTGTGATTGTGGGTGGGGTCTCCATAGCATCTCACATACTCTGGAGAACAGAGTAAGGGCTCTGGGGCCTCAGCTGGGCCCTGCCTGATGCCTAACTCCCTCTTTGCCCTCCTCTGGGTGCTGCTCTCTGCCCCAAGGTGCTTTTCAGTCAGTACAGCTACAAACCCAGGCTCACCTGCGGCACTGTGCCCTTGCAGGAGGGCTGTGCTATCATGGCTGGCTGGGTTCAGGGACTCCGTGACATGAACTGGTGTGGGCTGGCTATGCCCGTGCTCAGCCTTGAGACTGAGATCTGGTAAAAATAACTTTACCTCTCTTGCTGCCTGTGAGATGTGAGTGGTGAAAGGGTGTCCTGGGGGTTGCAATGCCTCTTGCCCCTGCTCCTCTCCTTCTCCATTTTCTGGTCTGCATTTGATCTGATCTCTCTGCCTTCCTCCTGCCCTGCCTGTAGCTGCTGTTCACTCACTACAGCTCTCGCCCCTACCCCTTCAGACAGGGGCATGGGATGGCAGGCAGCATACTTGTCTATGCCTGGCCAGACTCAGGTAGCCCTGGAGACCGGTGTGGTATTGATTGAACCCGAATGCTGTCTAGACAGGCAAACCCCTCCGAGTGGGCGCTTGTGACCGTGTCACCCGCAGTTCTTCTTTTGTTTCCCTTGTCCCTGGTGAGAACAAGGCAGAGGCAGCAGCCTGTGGAGTGGTGGCTGTGCCACAGCACCTAGACCTAGCACCCAGTGGCTGCCAAGGTGCTGTGCTCAGAGGATCTGGCTCAGGGCCTCCAGCCCAGCCTATCCTCCATCTGTCACCTTTGCTGGGGGCGGAGGGCCTTCCACTCCTGAAGGGCTTAAGGAACCCCAGCTCCTTTGCAAGGAACACCTGTGGCTTCAGTCCTGGCCCAGTGTCCTTGAGCCTCTCCTGCCCCCGTGGGCAATGCTCTCTGTAGGGTGGGTTGGGTCAACCTCTGAGAACAACCCTGTTCTGGGAAGTGGGGTTCTAGGGCAACTATGGGGAAGCTCAGGTGCAAGGCCAACGTTGCATGGCTGTGAAGGTGCTGGCAAAGCAGGGCTCCTTTTCTGACACAGGCACAATGCCACTGAGCCTGCCTGCCTTATAGTCTTGCTTGTCGGCTCTTCTGATTTCTTTCGATGTGGGGCTCCTTGGTTGGTTCTTCTGTCTGTTTCTTTAGGGAACCAATTTGCCATCTTGTACTGCAGCCTCCCTGTCATAGGATCCCTGACCGGACCTGCAGCTTACTCCATATCTTCTTGCACCCAGGTCACCCGCCTGGTTTGGCTTTTGCCATTCTGAAGACCCCAGGGGAGGTCCCCGTCATGCAAGGGAGAACCACCCAAGAGCCCCTTGTGCCAGGGACCATGGCCCTGCCTGTGTTCCTGCCTGCTGTGTTGGAGTGGAGTGTCTATTCATGCCAGGCTTCTTCCCTGCAGAACTGGAGGACAGTTGATTCTCCTCCAAACAGCCCCTGCTCCAGTGTGTGCTCTTTCCTCACCCAGCCCTAACAGGCCATGCATAAAATTTCAAATCTCTGGGCCTCCTCTGATGGTTGGCCTGCTCCCTGATTAGAGAAGACCAAATTGCCTGAATGCTAAGAATAGCATCATCAGTGACTAAACAGGCTGCCAGACAGCACCACTCCCTGCCCAGAGTGCTCCCCCAGGAAGCCTGGGAGGGAGCCTGCAGCCTCACCTGGGGATCCCAGGCAGCTGAGCCATCAGTGTCAGCCCTTCTCCTTAAAGAAGGAAGAGCCATCAAGGTGAGGGCACACTGCCAACGAGCCATGGTCACTCTGAGGAGCTCTAGCCTGCAGACCTACCGAAACCTCCAGGAGTTAGGCAAGGAGCCATGTGCTGGGGCGGCGGAACCTCTGGTGATTGTCACAGGGCCTATGCACTCGGCCGTCACTCCACCAGGTGACCATCTTCAGCTAATGGAAAATGCAGCCACTTCTCTCAGAATATTCTGAGCTCCGGAGTTGGGGACTGACATACAACATTGGTGGGGACAGAAAAACGCCAGCTGTATCTTCCTATGCCTGCATGGTTTGCACCACAGTGACCAGGACTGAGCTGCGTCTTGGTAACACATAGGGTGACTCCATGCAGGCCACATTTTTCCATTACAGTGACTGGCACCTTAATGTCTCTCTCCTTTGTATTATTACCAAGTGCCTGTGTGGCCAGATCTTATGTCATTGTACTCATGCCCACTGACCTTCTGATCCTTACCCCCACCAAGGTTTATCAGAAAACTCTCGATTGTCCTTCACATCCCATTCTGGACACAACCATCCCTAGCAAATCTTCCTTGGCCTGCTACTCTCCCACTCCACACAAGTCCTTGAATGTCTTCTTGTGGTGGACCTATCCCACTGATGTGCAATGCATTCTGTCTGCCTCTCTAGTGACTCTGGCCAATCAATTTTGTATCGTCTGAGACCAGTACGATGCCTGGCCTACAGGAAGTGCTCCATAAATGCTTATGAGTCAATGAGTGTGATATAAGTCTTCCCACTTAGAAGGCAGGCTCCTTGGTGTAAGGACTGTCCCTCTTCTACACGCGAGCTTGATGCTCAGCAGAGGGTGACAAGAAGGACACGAGATGTCCCTAAGCTCAGCTGCACCCAGTTTCTCAACATTTTTTTGCATCCCCCATCCCAGCATCTAGTAGAGTACCCAACACAATTGGGTGTTTGGTGCCTCTGTGTGGAGTGAATCTTTGCCATGATGAAGGCTGTAGCTATGGGTCTGGGAGTGGCTCATGGCTCCATGGGGACCTGAGACTGACATGGTCCTAGCTTCTCATGGAAGAGTCTTTCCAGAGCCACTGGGAAGTGCTAGGGAAGCCAATGATGATGGCCAGCTCCTTGGTTCAGCTCCCTGTCCATAAGTTCCCAGGAAGACCTGACCCATTAACTTCCACAGCTGCCTGGACAACCAGCTGTTTGTAGTGGTCACGGGAATAGGTGAGTCACAGTCGTGGGAGCACTCACTGTGGAGCACTCCCCTGTCCTCTTGGCATTATAATCATCCCTTGTTCCATATTAACCATCGACCTGCTGTGGCCAAAGTCCTATTCCATGTACTGAATGCCCTCTTCCAGCAAGGAGGCTAGTGATTGGAAGAAAAGCTGGCAGGGAAAAGATTGATGTGAAGGTGAAGGTGGGGTGCCTGGACAAGAGAAGCAAGTTCAGGGACAAATTGCAAATGCCAGGAAAACAGCCTCAGCACCTCCAGGGCAGCCCAAAGCCCTCCAGGGGAGTCTGCTCAGCAAGAGGCACTGCTGGCTGAGGTCCTTTCTGAGCTTGTTCAGCAACGGGTGTCATCGTCTGGAGAAGCTGGCTCAGGGAGGCTTCCAGTCCAGTGCTGGGCTCAGGCCCCAGCACCACATTGAAGGGGGTAATCATTTTAATAAATGTGAATTGTGGGACTCTTGCCTGCGAGCAAAGCTGAAATGGAATCCATAATCCACACAGAGGGGAGTGCAGCTGCGCTGGGTTAATTATGCACACACCAAGCATATGGTGGCGCACCTCCAGACCAACAGGCGAGAGCCTTCCACGGGATGCAATTAGTTCCTGTGCATGCATAAAAAATGAGCCAGCGCCTCCCAAAGAAAAATGCAATTGCTCAAGTCATAACCCCACACCCGTGTAATTACCATCACTGAGTCACGGCCTGTAGGCTTAAGCAACAGCCACTCATTCTGCAGGTGGCCTTGCCTGGCTGAGTCTGTGCTGCTTTCCTTCTGCCCAGGTTTCCTCTATTTCCTGCCGACCCTGCTGATCCCCCTCTCCCCTCAAGCCCAGAGCACTGTGTTGCTTAACCTCATCTCTTCAAGTGGCTAAAGAGGGCATTATTCTTAGACTAAGAGCAATCACAAGCCTGGCACTTTGTGCTATCTATCCATCCTCATAGCAATGCCATGGGGAAGGTCATACCTAGGAACCCACTCCCCCAACGGAGAAACTGAGGCTCAGGAAGCTCATCAGGCTATACGAGACCCCTTCCCCCCACAGAAGGTCTGACCCAGATGGCTCCCACCATGTTTGGGTTCCACTTCCAGCCAAGTCCTTGAGTCTTTTTTTTTTTTTTTATCGTTCATCTTCCATGTCTGGACATGGGGATGAAGTGAAATCATGAACACGGAAAGGGCAGGCAGAGAGACCAGCCTCTGTCAAGGTCAGGTAGGCAGAAAGGTATAGCAACTGGAATCGGAGCTGTTTAGGGTTGAAGCTCTGTGCTATGCTCTTTGTCCTTCTGTTTCTTTGCCCAAAGCCACCTTGTCAGGGCCCTCTCTGACCACCCCAATTTGAATCACAACCGCCCATGGCTGACCCAATGCCAGTGTCTTTCTTTGCTTTCTGTTCCTTTTGGCACTCATTGCCTTTCCTGCACTGTCTATCTTATTCTCTTATTTTATTTGCATCCCCCCCCCCACCTGAATGTAAGCGTCATGTAGCAGGGATGCTTCTTGGCTTTGTTCACTGTTACGCTTTCAATATCGAGGGAGGTACTTGGCACCCACCAAATAGTCAGTATTTGTTGCATAGAGGCTGACCTTTTGCATGGTGGTTAAGACACCACTTGGGATGCTGGCATTCTGTATCGGACTGCCTGGGCTCGAATCTCAGCTCCATTTGCAAATCCAGCCTTCTGCTAATGCACACCCTGGGAGGTAGCAAGTGAGGGCTCAAGGACTTGGGTCCCTGCCACCCACAAGGGATAACAGATTGAGTTATAGCTTTCCCGGCTTTGGCCTGGCCCAGTCACAGCTATGGCTGTCTCTATCAAATAGGGGAGTGAACCAGTAGATGGGAGCTCTCTCTCACCCTGTGTCTACTGTTAAAACAAAATGAAAAGTAAGATTGAAAGCACTGAATAAATAAGCAATGAACCTCAGTTTCTTCATTTGGAAAACATTACCTTTCTCTTTTTGTGTGTGTGTGTGAGGATTACATGAAACAGCTTCTCAAGTGGTTGACATGTGCCCTGTGCTCCAAACGTGATGGCTGTGAGAGAGGGGACTTGTTTTCTGCACCCTCTCTAAACTACAGAGCTCAGAACAGCAACTGGCAAAGGCCCAAGTTCAATACCTGTTGCATAATGCATTGTTTGAAGGTTCGGTCAGCCTGGAAAGGCACGGAAGGCCTGTTAGAGCCCAAGACCCCTGATTGTCCCACCTAAGGGATGGGCTTTAGCCAAGGGCAGTCACAGCTGGGGAAGCTATCTTACTCAAGGCCACTGCACAGAGCAAGCCCCAGGCAGCCGGCTGTATCCGAGCACCTCCGGGATGCACAGTTCAATTAGAATTTTAGACACAAGTGACTATGCTTTAGGGTAAGTGTATACTTGAGACACACAGGAGATCTCTTTTCTAAATGTGTAGGAGTCAGAGGGTTTCAGATGTCACATTAGAAGTTATCAATAAAGGAGTACTGCCTAATCTAAAAATCCTAAATCTGAAATGTGTTGAGTACCAGGCCAGGGCTCAAAAAACTTCAGAACATTTAGAATTTTGGATTTTCAGATTAGTGATATTTATTACAGTGTGCTTTTCTTTATTAGATTTGACATCCTGGGCCCGGCACGATAGCCTAGTGGGTAAAGTCCTCGCCTTGGATGTGCCAGGATCCCATATGGGCACTGGTTCTAATCCTGGCAGCTCCACTTCCCATCCAGCTCCCTGCTTGTGACCTGGGAAGGCAGTCGAGGATGGCCCAAATCTTTGGGACCCTGCACCCACGTGTGGGAGATGTGGAAGTGGCTTCTGGCTTCGGATTGGCACAGCTCCAGTTGTTGCGACTGCTTGGGGTGAACCATCAGATGGAAGATCTCCTTCTCTGTCTCTCCTCCTCTCTGTACATCTGCTTTTCCAATAAAAAAACTGACATCCTGATGTTGGTGTCCAGTTGGAGTTCCAGCTGCTGCACTTCTGATCCAGCTCCCTGCGATTGCACCTGTGAAAGCAGCAGAGGATGGTCCAGGCTCATGGGTCCCTGCTACCCAAGTGGGAGACCCAGATAGAGTTCCAGACTCCTGGCTTCAGCCTGGCCTGCCTTGGTCATTGCAGTAATTTGGGGGAGTAAACCGGTAGGTGGAAGATTCTCCTCCACCTGTTTAACTTTGTTTTAAAATAAATAATCTTTATAAAACAATCTGACATCCTAGCTGCGGATGTGTTTTCAAGGTACACTGAGAAGATGGATGCATTGGGAAGATCCAGTGGGCTGCAAGTACACCTCCCCTTTGCTGTGGCTGGGGGTTTTCAGACATCGGAGTCAGGGGTGTGTGTGTGTGTGCGTGTGTGTGTGTGTGTGTAGGGGTGCTGCTTTATTGCTAGTCCAGTGGAGGGGATCACTTCTGTGTGTTGCACCTGCATCACAGCAGAGAAGGAAATCAAGGGAGGGCAGCCACAGGGGGCTGAGAGGGCACGGGTGTGGGTAGATGCTTGTAGAAGTGCAAGGAAAAGGTTCAACTTAGTCTCAGGAGCCCTGAATCCCGGTCTCATGTGTCTGACCTGGGTGAAGTCATGCACCCTTTTGGACTCAGAATTCTTAGAGTGGTATTGGTGATATTGAACTCCCTCAACCCACACTCCAGCACTAGGGAACTACTGTGAGGATTACCGGGGATAATGAGAATGAGTTACTGGCACAGAAGGCATGCAGTCACCTGTATTTGTCTGCTCACCACAACTCCTCTTCTATCTTAGGCTTCTTGCCTGCTTCCTGCTCCATCTCCCTAGTGGACCTCTAACCTCTGCCCAGCCTGGGGCCAGCTCCCACCTGCCAGCACTGACTCATCACAGTATGTGGCATTTTTGCCTCTGTCACTGGCTCCATACCCAATGGACTACACTGCTGGGTGCCAAGGGGGCAGGAAGGGTCTGGAGGCTGGACTGGGGAAATAAGGGAAGGTGGGAGGAGGGACCCAAGCTTCCCTGATTGTCCTGTAAGCAGCTGAGCAGGGCAGGAAGAGGAGAGGCCCTTCCTGGCTGGGGGAATCCGGCAGCTGCCAGTCTACCTAGTGAACTGCAGCACAATCCAGGCAGTTAGGAGGCAGGACACCTCATGTTTATGCATGTCCCTTGACACAGTCTTTCTGTCTGGGCACAGTCCCTGGAGGCACTCAGTAGCCACTCCCCCTCCCATAGCTTGCTCTCTCTCCTCCCAGTTCCTGGGGATGCCTCATTTGCAAATCATCAAGAGGGTCTCACAGTTTGCAAGCACTTAGTGCATCCCTGGCTTTGAGGGAGTCTCTGCATTCCCACGTTTCAGAGCCACAGAGCTGTGGCTCACTAGATGAATAAGGCCGATTTGGCAGACCTAGGTAGAGTGGGCTGATGGGGGGGGGAATGTCAGGGTAAGTCATTAGCCTCCTCCGCTCCTGGCTTTGGGAGCAGGGGTGGGAGGAGTCGGCTCTCCTCTCAGAAAGAGCAGGCTGGGTGCAAGTCTCTGTCTCTGACAACTACTAGGCCTGGGACTTCTGGGAGCTCCAGCTGCCTTCTCCCTATTCCTGCTGCGGGCATTTCTAAGCAAGGCCCCTTCCTTGGTGGAGCACTTTCCCTGTGGCTACAGCTGAACCTACCTACTCACAGGGTTCTTACAGGAGGTTTGCCTGTCTTCCTTCCCTCTCTTCTTTTCTTAAAGACATATTTATTTATTTGAAAGGCAGAGTTAAATAGAAAGAGAGAGGGAGAAAGAGAGATCTTTCTTCTGCTGGTTCATCCCCCAAATGTCTGCAAATGGCTGGAGCTGGACCAGGAGCTTCTTCTGAGTCTCTCATGTGGGTCAGGGGCCCAAGCACTTGGGTTGTCCTCTGCTACTTCCTAGGCATATTGGCAGGAAGCTGGGTTAGAAACAGAGCAGCTGAAAAAGGGAATCAAGATGGTGGAATAGGGTAACGACACGTTTAAACAGATGGAGAAACATTAGCCAACCTGAAGCAGAGAGGACATACTCCAGGAAATAGGAGAGGACAGAACAACAGTAGAGGGGCACCTGGAGACTGACAGACATGGGAAAGCAGCAGACACAATGGTGTGGTGTTGCAGTGACCAATAACCCCAGCGGCATTCAGCAAGTGGTGATCTGAACTGTACTGGCAGCCGGAACTCCACCAGCAACAAGGTGAAAAGGGACTTTCAGTGGGAGCTCAGGAAGTGAACCCAGACAAAGATTTGACCAGGAGCAGAGACACAGCAGCAGGTCCCAGATGGGTGGGTACAGGAACAGGGTGTGCAGTTCACTGAAACAATGTGGCATCTTACAGATTCCACCTAAGATAGGTCTGAGTAGCCCTCAGACCTGATGGCCAGAAATCAAGAACTGTAGTAGTAGCACATCAGGTGCCATTTATTACAGTGTGGCAAAAGCTTTAAGACTGCAGGGATAATAGTGAGCTAAGCATGTGCTGAACTGGGAGCAGATTCACTAAGCTCAGTGCATTGCACTGGTTCCACATAGAAAATAATACCAAATTTGGCATTGTACAGGTCAAAATAGGTCCATATGACACTCAGGCCTAATGGCTAACAGGTTCGGTCAAGATCAGCATCACCAACAACCTAGTTATATAGGACTCCTGGTGTCTCCCTAATCCCAGGAACTACTTGAGCTGGACGTGGGAGAAAGTTTGTATAGACAACGGTGCAACCTTAGCACGGGATCACAGGAGGTGGAGAGTGGAGAGCCAGGAGCCAGGGCTGTGGTGACCACGGTGGAAATCTAACATAATAACTCAGACCTGGAACTCGCTGGAGGGAGTGGCACAAATGGCTGCAAACAAAGATCCGCATACCAACTGCAATAAGTAAAACTGAATCGCGGACCTGTGGGTGACAAGGCTTAGAAGCCTGTCCCAAGGAAAAGATCTGCTAACCAGTAGTACAACGACCAAGAAGAAAAGAAGAGACAAAGGCACAGTATTACTGAAAACTCCCCTGCCAAGGAGCAAAAGCCTTTGCCAACGTCAAAATTCACTGAGGAAGACATCGAGAAAATGGGGCATACAGAATTCAAAGCACTTGTTATAAATCTTCTTATCAACAACGAGAAGCACGTAAAGCAGGCATTCAAGGAATTTAAGGAATATGTCACACTAGAAATGAATCAAATGAAAGCTGATATACCAGAAATGAAGAATACAATGGAGCAAACTTACAGTGGAGAGTCTCCAAAATAGAATGAAAGAATCTCAAAAATAGAAGATATTTTCTGCCACTAGGGGGAAAAAAAAATCTGGAAGCAGAGCCAAAAAAAAGTATTCAAGAATTGAAAGACACGATTAAAAGGCCAAATACAAGAGTTATGGGAGTCGCAGAAGGTGCAGAAAGAGAAGTTGGGTTTACAAATGTATTTAATGAAATAATAAGGAAAAATTTCCCTGATCTAGAGAAAGAATTGGAAACAACATCCAGGAGGGGTACAGGACTCCCAACAGGCTTGACCAAAAGCGATCTTCACCAAGACACATGATAATTAAGCTCTTTTCAATGGAACATAAGGAAAAGATCCTTAAATGTGCACATGAAAAAAAATAATCTGATATAGAAAGGAATGTCAATTGAACTCACAGGAGACCTCTCACAGGAAACTCTACAGGCAAGAAGAGAAAGGAGCGACATATTCCAGATCCTAAAAGCAAAAAATTGTGGGCCCACAATAACGTACCCAGCAAAACTTTCCTTTGTCTTTGAAAATGAAATAAAGTTCTTCCACAGTAAAGAAAATTCGAAAAAATGTGCCTCTTCTAAGCCTGCGCTACAAATCATACTTAAAGATGTTCTCTTGACAGAGAAAAGGAAAAGCACCCACCAAAATCAAAGGCAAATGTGAAGAACATCCTAGTAAAATGACAACAGAAGACTAAACCAATGAACAACCCATTGCTAAAATGACAGGACCAAATTACCACCCATTCATATTAACCCTGAATGTAAATGGCATAATCTCAATCAATCAAACATCATAGAGTAGAGGACTGGATTAAAAAAATAAAACCCAGCTATTTGTTGCCTACAGGAGACATATCTCACTAACAAATATCAGCGGAAACTATATTTCATGGGTTTTGATTTTTTTTAGTTTCATCTCTTCAAAATTCTTTTTCATTAAATTCTTCACTGACTCATAGATTATACAGTAGCACCATTTTCTTCAAGAAGGTTCTTGATTTTCATTTCCTCAGTGACATTTAGTTAGTCATTCAGTAGCATGTTATTTAATTTCATAATGTTTTAATTTCTATTTTTCTTCTCGTTGATGATTTTGTATTGTAGCTTTTCATTTAAGGGGATGTACAGCAATTGTGTAATGGAGATTATCATGTCCAGATATGAGGATCAAAATGAACTCCCAATGAAACTGCTAACTATATCTTCAAAATAGGATGCTGGACTCTCTATCATTGTCCATACCTGCAATGATGGACATATAACTGTTTACGAAGAACTATACCATAGTAATAATGTAGGAGAACTCAGTGGTTGGGAAGGGGACTTGGGGAGGGGGCAAGGGAAATGCCAGGTCCAAGGAAACTGTATCATAAAATGATAATAATAATAAAAAAGATGTTAAAAAATGAAGTAATGTCCAAAATAACACAAGCAAGAAAAGAAATGGAGCAGCTGAGACTGGAACTGGTACCCAAATGGGATGCTAGTTCAACATGTAGCAGCTTTATCTGCTATGCCACAGCACCAGTTCCTATAACTTCACTTTCTTATTCTTATTCCTTTTTAAAAAGATTTATTTATTTTTTATTGGAAAATCAGATCTACAGGGACAAGTAGAAACAGAGAAAAGGATCTTCCATCTGCTGGTTCACTCTCCAAGTACCTGCAACGGCCAGAGCTGAGCAGATCTGAAGCCACACAAGTGCAGGGTCCCAAGGCTTTGGACCATCCTCGACTGCTTTCTGAGGCCACAAGCAGGGAGCTGGATGGGAAGCAGAGCCACTGGGATTTGAACTGGTGCCCATATTGGATCCTGGCGCAAGCAAGGCCTGGACTTTAGTCAGCAGGTTATGGCACTGAGCCCTGGGATTACCCTTTCTAAAGAGGCACCTCTTCCCCCTGGCTATGACTCAATGATTCTCTCAGTAGCACATATGAACGCTGACATGCATAATTTAATTCCTTACTGCCTGTCCCTCCTACAAGAACACAAATCCCTCAAGCAGAGGGCACAAAACAACTGGGTATGTGATTGAATGAACAATGCAGGTTTTGTCCCATTCATATTGATAATCACATGCTCTCACACAGGCACTTCTCCTGGGCCTGTTTTAGGCATTGCTTGCTACACTTCTCCAGGAGGTGCCCGGGAGATGCTCTGTCCTGGAAATGACATTTGCTGGGGGTCATTGGTGCCATGTTCCACAGCTCTACAAATGGTGACCTCACGCATATGCCTGCCCCCAGTAGTGAGCAGAAAGTCCGAAGGTCTCCGCCAGCCACTACGGCATTCTGTGCCCAAGAAACCCACAGCATACCAAGGCCAATGTTTTCAACCCCATCTAAGCCCTTCTCCCCTGCCATTCTAGACCAAATGGCCACCATTTCCCATGGACTGTCAACTCAGTTTTCTTCCCTGTAAAATGGGGCAGTAAGTCCAATCAAGCCCAGGACAAAGCCCCTCAAAAGGTCTCAATGGGACCCGGCATAGTAGCCTAGCAGCTAAAGTCCTCACCTTGCATGTGCTGGGATCCTATACGGCCGCCAGTTCTAATCCCAGTGGCCTTGCTTCCCATCCAGCTCCCTGCTTGTGGCCTCAGAAAGCAGTTGAGTACGGCCCAAAGCCTTGGGACCCTGTACCTGCATGGGAGAGTTGGAAGAGGCTTTGGGCTTCTGGCTTTTGATCAGCTCAGCTCCAGCTGTTGTGGCCAATTGAGGAGTCAATCAATGGACAGAAGCTCTCCATCTCTGTCTCTTCTCTGCTTTCTATATCTGACTTTCCAAAAAAAAAATATTCTTTTTTTAAAAAAAGGTCTCCATGGAGGGTGACCAGCTGTCCTACTTCTGAAGTTGCATTATGCTTTCTCAGGGGTTGGGAAGAGAGCTTTGTGGTCCTTTTCAACCACAAAAACCTCGAGATGAGTCTTTAGAGTTCTTTCTTACCCAGGTGAGATGCATTATATGTTCATCTTATATCCACTGTTTCTTTTGATCTAAAAATCTTGGAACATTTTCATGGGCTCCTGAAAGCCCTGTGGGGCCTCAGCATCATTCTTCCATACTTGAGGAATAGATTGGCTCTGTGAGCCCTTCCCTCTAGCAGGGTGATGGATACCATTCCCCAGACCTGGCCCCACACTGTCTCTCAGCTCAGACTTGCTCTGTCCTTCCTCTTGGGACCAGGGACGGTATGTGGGGGGGACCCTATTCCAGACACACCTTCCTAATCCTATCAAATGAGAACACTCCTACCTCAGGACTCATGCACGTGTTCCTCCTCTTGCTGGCTGGCATACAATCTTGGCTAAGTACATTGAGCTCTCCTAAAGCATCCCTTGCTCAGTATAGCCTTGTGTGAGACCCCTAGTGAGTACAGAGGCCCTCTCTCTGGTCCATTTTCCTCCAGGCTCCTCAGGTATGGTCCTGGTTGTTCATGGCAGCCAGAATAACTCTTCACATAAACCAAGTGTGATCATGTCTTTCTCCAACTTCAAAACATTCCTTGACTCCTAGTACTTCTAAAACGATGGCAAAACTCCCCAGTGTGGTTCAAGGCCTGGTGTGGGTGAAATGAGGCTCTGGCTTTTCCTGTCCTGAGTGCTTTGTCGACGCAGTCACTTTTTTTGTCACTAGCAGCTCCCATCTTCTGTACCCTACTGATAGTGTCAGAGTGCCGGGTGTGCATCTATGGTCTCCAGGACAGCACTGGATGCACAGCCAGGCAATTCTGCAGATGACAGCATGTGGGCTGTTTGGATGTATCCAGGGGCTCACCTAACTCTCTGAGCATCTATTTAGTTCCAGGACCCATACCCTGTTTTTTTCAGGCACCTACTACTCCTGGGAATTCCATTCACTGGGGAAGGCAACAAGGGGCTCCAGGAGAAGAAGTCCTTTAACCACTAGAGTGTGGTCCCAGGTTTTACTTTAACAGTTTAGGAGCTTCATGGATGCTGGTTGGGTGGCTGCCCAAGACTGTGCCCTGACAGCTCCCCCCGGCATTAAGACACCGAGGTCATGCCATGAGCTCCCTCTAAGGCAGGTGTCCAGGGCACAGGAGAGGAACAAGCAGCATGACCACGGCTCTGGGTCTCCTCCCACCCACAACTGGCCTCGTTTGGGATTTATCCCTATCCACACTGCTAATGTGTGACCTACACCCCGGCTGCCTCCTCAGCCCAATCCAGCCCTGAGCTGCAGCTGTGAAATCATAGTGACAGTTTTGGTTTCGCTGGCAGGATGAATTTGTGCTTGTGTCTGCCTCAGCAGGGAGGTCACCCCTGCTCTGTCCTTGTGCCATGATGGGCTTGCTTTCCTTTCTCATTCAGGGAGTTCCTGACACATTTCCTCTTCCATGAAGCCCTCCTGGATTGACCAAATATCAGCAGTTCCTTCCATACAGAGAGAGAGAGTTGGTGCCTGTCCCTCTGTTACAGGATTCCATATAACTGACTAGTTAAGGGCCAATGGGCAGAAAAGGCAGTGGAGTTAGGCCAGTCCCATGCCATAGCATATCAAGCCTCTGCCTGAGGTGTCCGCATCCCACACAGGCCCCAGCTCCTGCCCTGGCTGCTCCATTTCTGTTCCATCTCTCTGTTAATGTCCTGAGAAAGCTGAGGAAGATTGCCCAAGTTCTTTGACCCATGCACCCATGTGGGAGACCTGGAAGAACCTCCTGGCTCTTGGCTTCGATTGGCTCAGCTCCGGCAGTTGTAGCCACTTGGGGGAGTGAACCAGTGAGTGGAAGATCTTTTCTCTCTTGATCTCTCCTTCTTTCTTTGTAATTCTGCCTTTCAAATAGAAATAAATAACTCTAAAAAAAGAAAAGAACAAGCATCAGGTTGGTGCAGAGGTGTGGTAGGTACACTGATAACTGTGGGGGAGATCCTTCACAAAGAGAAAGGGCGAGTTTCCCAGGGGAGGCTATGTGAGGTGAGGGTCCCTGGCTGACCCCTAGGAACCTGAGTCTCCTTCAGGCGTCAGTGAACATGGGTGCTGCCCCCAGGCTCAGAGATTAAGTCCCCTGGAGGTTCTGGGTGCTCAGATTTGGGGGTTCTTCCAGATGTTGGTTGGACAGCTCCCCTTCCTCACTCTTTCTGACCCAGCCCAGTCCCAGGGACTTGGAATAAGCAAGTTTTTGTGATCACGTTCAAAGCCTTCTCTACCTGCAGCTAAAGGGAACCACAGACCCAAGACTTGCCTTAGCCAGCTGTAGGACCCCGCTTGGAGCTAGTGACGGTATGCTGACACGGAGTGGAGAGGGCACTGGGAGTGGGACAGCATGGCCTCTGGCCCCTTTCTTGTCCTCGCCTTCCCCACGACCCTGAGGCTGGTGGTGCAGTACTGGGTAGGGAGGCAGGCAGCGCTCTGCAGGGGGAGAGGGGCCTGCAGGGCCAGGGCAGACACCAGTGACAAGAGCAATTTATTTCCCCAGCACAGATTAGACGGCAACTGAGAAATTTTTCCTCATGCCATCCATCAGTGCGCCGCCTCCAGCAGCCTCAGCAGGCTCAAGAAATTCGTCTTGACTGCACTGCTCTGCCACTTTATTTGAACTCCTCCGAGGGCTTGCACTGTGCCTGAGACCCCCATGCCTGCAGAAGGAATGACCTGAAAGAACAAGTCTGCCCAATCCCTTCCCCTCTTGACTACACAGGCTCCTGGCAGGAGAGAGTACATTTCCTCAGTCTCAGGAGCTGGATCCTCACAGGTGTCAAGCGCTGGCTTGGAGGGGAGGGAGTGGCACCTGGAGAAGCTGGCCAGATAGCTGGGGTCCCTGGGAGTTTCCCCACCTGCTTTGAAAAGACAGTGTTGCTGCAGGTGCAACATGAGTTGAAAGGGTTGACAAACTTTTGCTATCAAGGCCCAGGGTAAATATTTTATAGGCTTGCAAACCACAGAACCTGTGGCAAACAGTATTCAGCTCTGCCATGGAAGAACAAAGACAGCCACACACGATCCATACATGATTGTGCACAGCCATGCTCTAATGGAACTATATATATGTATATATATACTAAAATACATATTTAAAAATAATGCTACAAATCCTTGGGAATTTTGAGACATCCACTCCCTTCCAAGCTTCATCAATTAATAATGATAATAATAATTATGCAATGAAAAACTATGAACCAAGTCATGGGGCCAATGACATCTCCTCTAAATACTGACATGGTGAGTCTGCAGTTTATATCTTTGAGTCTCACAGACCAAGGGGTCAGCAATTCTGTGGGACTAGAGCCACTGTTTCTCAGATTATCTTCAATCAAAATGGGATGGAGCGTGTGAGAGGTCAGGGTAGAGGCCCTGCTACCCCATGCACACCAGGGTACTTCAAAAAACTCCTGGGAAATGGAATTAATTACAAGATGAATTTATTTTGGTACCAAACAATCTTTAAGTCTATGTATATAAGAGGTCTTCAAAACATTCATAGAATTGCATACGAACCCCCCATGCATGGATTTAAAAATATTTTACATCAAAAGACTTATTTTTGACTAATTCACAACCCAAGTAGCCACAATGGCCGGAGCTCAGCAGATCCAAAGCCAGGAGCTTCTTCCAGGTCTTCCACATAGGTGCAGGGTCCCAAGGCTTTGGTCCATCCTCGAATGGTTTCCCAGGCCACAAGCAGGGAGTTGGATGGGAAGCGGAGCTTCTGGGACACAAACCAACGCCAACATGGGATCCTGGATGTGCAGGTTGAAGACTTTAGCCACTAGGCCACCGTGCTGGGCCCATAAACTTATTTTTTAATTCAACTTTTTGGTGAACTCTTTGAAGTATTGCCTTGCAGTACTTATTGCTTGAGTTCCAATCCTTCCTTACTCTAGGGCTTACTAACCCCATGCCTTTCCTCTCTTGTTTCAGTTTTCTCATCTGGATATTGGGAACAATAGCAGTTTAATTGTACAGGGTGAGTGTGAAACTGAATGAGCTATTAGAGGGAAAGCATTTGGAAGAATGCCTGGCATGCTATCAGTACTCACACTCAACCATTGCCAGACCTCAGTTAATCTCTATTAAACACTCACCGGGGGGCTGGCTGACCAATATTGGGTGATGTCAGTTTGGAGAGAGAGAGAACCATTCTATTCTGACCAGATGAGCAACAGGTGCCATTGGCATCGAGGCCCTTAGTCTGTGACTTTGGGATTTCTCTTTGGCTTTTTCACACTTGGATTGCAATAGGCCCAGACTAATTATAGATAGCAGACAAGATGAGGGGAACAGATATACTGAGTTTCTATAATGGGCTGGGCAGGACAAGGGCTCTGGACATTTTATTTCATAAAATCTACACAACAATCCTGTGAAGTAGATGGTATTATTCTCATTTTGCAGCCAAAGACATTTTCAAATTATGTGATATGCTCAAGGACATCCAGACTGCCCAATGAAAGTTCATTCTTTTCAGCAAATAGTTTCACTCATTATGTGTCAGACACACTAGTTATCCTGCTTGTTAATGATACAGAGAAAGAGAAATGCACTCATGGTTTGAACGGGAGAGATGAGAACGCCAACAATCACTAAGGTGAGGTTACAAGGCAAAGTTTGGGAAGCAGAAGGTCTTCACTTAGGAGGAGACACTGAATCTGAGTCTTGAGGGAGGGATGAAAGTCTATTGGGAGGCCATGAGGGAGAGGAAGGTATTCCAAGGAGAAGCAGCCACGCAGAGGCATTAAATATCATCATGCTTTCAAAAATAGTCATTTGTTTGCTCTGGGAGAGTTGCAAGGACAAGCAGAGGGCAGTGAGGTTGCTTTTGCCCTGTGGCCTTTTCCAAGGACCTCTGCAAACTCACTGCATTGGTCCCGCAGAAATGATGAGGCACTCAAGGGTTTTAAGCTGGGTAGAGAACCAAGTGTGTTTTGGAAACTGGAAATGGAGTCTGGCCTGGAAGGGGAATGAGACAGGATGCAGGGGGATTGCCTGAGGCAGTGGAGACATCTAGGGCAGGAAAGATGAAGGATGAACCTCAGTGTCAGGCACAGAGGAGTGGACTGGTCAGAGGGAGGCTGAGAGGGTGGGGCTGGTTGGCTGCGGTGGTGAATGCAATCAAGGGCAGGTCTAGGGAGGAGAGAACAGGGGACACCATGGGACTGGCCTTGGCTGATGATGCACAGCAGTGTAGAGCAAGAGGGGCCCAGGAGATCGAGTTCTACCTTGGACTGCTGGGAGTGAATAGTACGAGGGCAGAGAGAGGACACACTTAACCTCAGCCCACACGGCATTGCTGGTAATAGCCAAGAAAGGACTCATCCACCAAGCCTGGGACACGGGCTTTGGGGGCCTCCTTGAGGGGGCTCACAAGGCTGCTTTCTGCTCTACAGTTACTCTGGGTGGGGTGTGAATGATTCAAATTCATCTTTCAAAAAGATGTTTTGTTTTTTTTTTTTTACTTGAAAGAATTACACACACACACACACACACACAGAGAAAGAGAGAGAGAAAAATCTTTCATCTGTTGATTTGTTGATTTGGCTGCAATGGCCAGAGCTGGGTCAGGAGCTTCTGTCAGGTCTCCCAAAGCTTGTGCCATCCTCCACTGCTTTCCTAGGACATCAGCAGGGAGCTGGATGTGAAGTGGAGCAGCTGGGACATGAATTGTTGCCCAATGGGATGCTGGCCCTGCAGGATGAGGATTAGCCTACTCTGTCACCATGATAACCTCTCAAATTAATTTTTAAAAGTTGTCAGTAAAATGTAAATTCTGTTAATTATGCTGGGATCCAGTTCTTTGGCTCTTCAAAGGCTGCAGGGAGCACCCTAACCAAAGAAAAGCAAATGGAGAACTTCCTGAACCCAGTCTTCCTTTTATGTAGCTTGAAAATATTTCTCAACTCTCTTCATTCTCTTCCAGGTCGTAATTATCCTTTGCCTCCGCTAGGACAGTTCTTGGACCATAGACGGCAGCTCCAGAGGAGATGCTGACTCAGTGACACAAAGTAGCTTCTTAAACTGTGCTCTTCCCAGACTTAACCTCATGGAAAGGCACATTAGGACTTTGCAGGGCATAAAGGATAGCAGTTATGTGTGTGTGTGCGTGTGCATGCCTGTGTATATGATGGGAAAATAAAAGGGAAAGACATAGAGACAAATATAGTCCCAGAGCAACACAGAGAATGCTCACACACTGGAAGAGACACAAGTAAGAAACAGGAAACAATCAGGAAACAGATATGTAGCAATGGTGATGGGAGCAGCCAAGTACCAGGAACAGCCTGAAATTCAACAACCCAATCTTCAGTTGACCTGAAGGTGTCCTTGGCCATGGTGCTGAACTCCAAGGGCCTACTCAGGCTAAGGAGGGTGAGCCACACTACAACTTGTTTGTTTTTGAAAGTCAGAGTTACAGAGAGAAGGGGAAAGAAAGGGAAGGGAAGAGAAACAGGGAGAGAGGGAGACAGCAAGCTCTTCCATCTACAATTCACTCCCTACATGGCCACAACAGCCAGGGCTAGGATCCAGGAGCTTCATCTGTGTCTTTCACAATGGGTACATCTTACACTGTTTTCTCAGGCGCATTAGCAGGAAGCTACATCAGAGGTGAAGCAGCCAGTACTTAAACTGGTGCCCATTTGTGATGCTAGCATTACCTGCTATGTCATAGTGCCATACCCCACACTATGACTTCAATTTGTTGCATTCACTAGGTTCTGTGACAGAGCTATTGCATATCTATTGTATGCCTGATGCTGATACTTGTTTTCACACATATTATCTTATTTAATCATGCAGTAGTTTCCACATAATAATCAAGAACGAGCTATAGGTCTTTTCTGCATTGCTCAAACCAAGCCATAGTAGGAGACAAGTACTGACTGAAAGTACTTAATGAAGGTCTTTTAAAGTCAGGGAAGAGGAAAGAGAGTTGGTCCCTGGCTACATGGACATGTTAATAGAGGGGTCATGGCCAGAGAGGGAAAGAGCCAGTGTAGATCTTATCAGGGCTGTGGCCCGCCAGAACAACACACATTTGTGTTAGCAGGGGACATGTGGTCCCGTGGAATTTGAGGAGTTACTACGTATTAGTAGCTCTAAAAGAACCAGACGTACTGTCTCTGTAAAAGACTCCTTCCTTGCAAAGGTTCTAATTACTCTCTTCTACTCCAATCATGGTGCTATTACTTAGAAACAGTTTGGGACTCCTTTTTTGGTGCTTCTATAAAGACATGTATTTACATATTCTCAGTTGTGAAAATTCCCCACTTCATGAGCACAAACTCCTTTTAAACTGAAACATTCTTGACGTCTTGTTTTCCAGTTTTAAATTTTTAAACAGACCTTTTAAAGCACTTATAGGCTTTCAGAACAGCTGGGTGGACACAGCCTTATTTTCTCTGTCCTTGTCTCTCTGATTGGGTTTGTTTCTTCAAACACACACACACAGAGTTGAGAAGCTGAGTGGTGCTATTTTGGGTCAAAAACAAGGTATGACTGCAATGTGTTAAGGTTGACTTTCCTATCTGATTCCTGAACTGATGCTAAAGGCCATTTTCGGAGAGGCATCCCACAACCCGTCAGCAATGCCAGCACTACCAGATTAAATATGCAGCCTTCCAAGGGAGTCCTTGGAAGGGCACTGCAATCTTTTCAATGTATGCAATGGAAAGAATCCTACACATGCTAATGTTAAAAATGGTATTTTAATGGCTTTGCTACTCAGCCACCTATGTGACTTTGGCCAAACCACCCAAGTTTTCTGTGCCTCTGTTCCTTCATCTGTAGCAAGAGAACAAGTGCAGCTAATGAGGTGATAGAAACTAACAAGGGCTGGCCCATCAGAGGTCTGCAGCCCAGGGTCACTGTCAGTGCAGACTTCACCCTGCATCTGTGAGGCACAGCCCTGGGTAGGACATCAAGGCAGTTAAGGCCCAAGACCGGCCTCAGGCAGGTGCTCATCAGACAGGTGTTGACACAACACAACCCTTCTAGGAGTCAGAAGGCTTGCATTAGTATTTATTGAAAATGGCTCGATTGTTAAGATGAACACATTTTGGGTATTTTCTGGCAGGCAGGGCATCCCAGGGACTGACTGGGGTGAGATCACCAGGCTGGAAGGGATAAAACTTGCCTTAGGAACCTGTTGGTAATACTTGTCACTGCTAGGGCCCTGTGGTGGTGGTGGGGGGGGGGGGCTGGGCTGCCCATACAACAAAGCAGAACTTGCTAAAGTGCTTATTCATGAGACTTAATTTCCCTCTCCCAGGGTAACACATACTTCTTCTTCTTCTTCTTTTTTTAAGATTTATTGATTTTTATTGCAAAGGCAGGTTTACAGAAAGGAGAGATAGAAAGATCTTCTGTCTGCTGGTTCGCTCCCCAAGTGGCTGCAATGGCCGGAGCTGAGCCAATCCAAAGCCAGGAGCTAAGTGCTTCTTCCAGGTCTCCCACATGGGTACAGGTCCCAAGCTTTGGGCCATCCTCTACTGCCTTCCTAGGCCACAACCAGGTTGCTGGATGGGAAGTGGGGCAGCCAGACATGAAGTGATACCCATATGGGATCCTGGCATATGCAAGCCTGAGGACTTAGCCACTAGATTATCACACTGGGCCCATAACAAACACTTCTAAGACCGGATTTTCCAATTAAGGTGTGGCAGGCACCTTGATCTAAGTGAATGGGAGCAGGGAGCTTTGGAGTAATCACATTAGGTACAGGGAAGGACCCCCACCCTGTGCTGTGTACAGTGTAATATTGCTTTAGTAGTTAAGAGTGTGGGTCATATGTCACGCAGTCCTCAACACACACAGGCTGGGTGAGTTCAAGGAAGCTGCTCCAAGCCACAGCACCTCATCTTGACCTCGCTGGACCACTGCAAGGGTTCAATGAAGTGAGGTCTATGAAGCACTGAGCAGGGCACAAAGCACATCAAGCACTCTGAATGTGGTTGCCACCAATATTTTGTTTTATTTTGTTTTACTTTATTTTTTGATCATACTACCTTGTATCTATATATCTTTTCTTTTTGTTATCTTTTTTTAATTTTTGACAATCTTTACATAGTTAATTAGGGCACAAAGGTTCAAGGGCTACAGGAAAGTGGGTAAGACTATTATTTCCATATTTTTTTCCTATATCTGAGGTAAAGCGGGAAGTCCCACCCAGTCTCCCACCCATCCCAGGTCCCTGATGTGGGGCATGCTCTGAAGGTCTTGCTCAAGTTGTTTGGATAGTTCAACAGTTATGAATTGCTGCTAATCTCGCCATTCCGAGAATGATGAAGTCGCTGAAGAATCCACTGATTGAAACAGTCCATCTTAGAGTCTCTGTTTGCCCTGTTTTTCACTCCCAACACTTGGCTGGGGGCCACTGATATTTTAAGCAGCCGATGTTTATTAAGCACTTACTATTGCCGCAGTGCTTTATGCCTATGCGGTTTCTAGACCCCACAACAACCCTCTGAAGGCTCATCCCTTGTTTATAGCTTCTCACATGAACAGTAAGCAGTGGGGTGGCATGCGAACCTGGTTCCCAGCCTGCGTCCTTGAGCTCAGTGCTGTGCTTCTGGCTTGCTATCTATCCCACCACAGGGACAGCAACAACACCTGCCTGAAATCAAAGTCCATCTTTCCCTTCCCCTTTTCCTTGTCAGAATGTTTCCTCTCAGAAATATCTGCTCTTTGAGACTTGAAACTTTAGGCCAGTGAAAGCACATACCCGTTAAAATGAGATGAATAGTGAGCTCCCAGACATCTGCTCCCCAGTCCCCACAGCGCCCAGGAACCCTGGACATGAGTTTTTGCCTGGCCCTCATTCCAAATGTATCACCAGCTTGTCTGGGCTCCTTCTGTCCTAGCATCACCTCACCCTGTGGATCTCAAAGGAGTTGGGACCATGGCCACATCACCCCATCCTAGCATACATATATACTCTTCTTGAGCAGTCTCTGTTTATAGACTGTAATATAAGAGGAAAAGTGAATGCAGCCGGCAGAGCTGGGCCCAGAGCTCAAGTTGTGTTCAACCCAATGTGACTACAGAGACCTTACTTGTCCCTATCCATAGTCTGTATTATGACCCCTGCCAGGGCTTATTAGCATTAACACTGGCCCAGTGGGTCAGGGAACAGGGAAAGCCCCACAGTAGTTGCAAGTCAAGGTTCTAAGCCGCCTACTGCTTAGTCAGGAAGGAGGAGAGGTGCCAAACCAACCCAGGCAACCCTAGTAGGCCCCGGACCCTGCTTATCAAGTGCATCACATCGTCTTGCAGCACCGCAGGGAGTATCATTAGCCTGCTTTTGCAGGTGAGAAAAACCTGAACTTGCAAAGGCTGATACATAGCCAGTGAGTGGTGGACCCGGGAGTGGGACACACATCTGGTAAAGTCTGTACTTTTGCACGTGTGTGTGCAACTGCCTTCTAAAAACTGAAAGTAGCCATACTGCACACAGTCACACAGTAAAACAAATGTTTATATCAAATAAATATCAAGAACAGACATGCATTACGAGGCTTTTTTTTTGGTGGGGGGAGTGGGATGGGAAGCTAAGACACTGAGACACACTCTGGTAGAACATACAGAGCACTTGTGCTGCCTCATTCAAGTCTCACAAGGACCCTTGAAGGATGAGAAAGTAAGAAAGAAGCATGGAGAAGGTAAGATCTCTTACAATTCCATCACCAGCAAGTGATTGAGCCAAATATGTACCCCTGTTACAGTTCCCAATATCTTTAAATTTGTTTTGATTTTAACAAGATTTTTAACAGACTATATGATGTTGCACATTGTAATCAACCATTTTCTGTTCTCTATTCTGAGCTGGGACTTGGGGGTGTCCTTGAACTGGCTTTCTAGCAGGCTTTGGGAAGAGACTGCCAAGCAACAGGCAAGAGAAGAGGACCGCTCTCCTGTCACTGGCAGTGTGGCTCTGGCTGCGGCTCTTGGCTCCACCTGGGCATGCATGTTCCCACGAGTGCTGGCAACAGCTGGGTGCCAGTGTTCCACCCCAGGTCTGAGCCCCAGCTTCTCTGAGCTCTAGTTCTGAGGACCTCACCCTCCATTCCCTGCCACCATGGAGACTGATGCTGGTCCTTTCCTCCGTCAAGGCATTTCCAGCTTTCCCTTTCTGCTTTTTCACATTCTCTACTCCCCTTTCCCAGCCCGCACCCTTAGCTATGCAGCCTCCTTCCTGTTCAAACCTCCTCATCTGAATATCTCACTTGGGTGGCTTCTTGCTATCAGGGAGCTGTTGTGCATGGCATGGTCTTCACCCCTAGTGTCTGGCTTACCTCTCTATAGCTGTGTGAATTCAGTATTGCAGGTGTCTCACTCCCAAACATGCACCCCAGACACTGAGTTAATTTCTCACAAACACACATTTTATAATATCCGAGCAGACCATTTGTAGGTGTTGACTGGTGAGTGTCTTTTGCTATGGAAATCTCCAGGGAGAGGCCCTGGGCACGGTGGACACCAAGTGCCAGTCTGACCTTAATTGTTGTCATGCTGATACTGGGTGCCAGAGTCACTCTGCCACAGGGACAGTTCGAGCCTTAATTAAGAAGACAGATGATCCCCACGACACGAGGGAAATTACTGGGGGAGAATAAGGGCTCGGGGCCTTAATTAGCAGTTCAGCTGATGCCAGTCCTAGTTTGAAGACATGAGCATCAAGGGTACTGAGAGGGGGGCTCTGCATGGAGAGCTCTCAGTAGGGTCCCTTAGGAAGCAAGCCAGGGAGCATCAAGCCTAGTGTTTGGAGTGGCAGCCATGCAAACCAAGGAGAAGGAGGTTGCAGAGTCTCTTTACAGGATGTTGCATTCAGTGAAGGAAGAAAAAGACACAGGAAGAAACAGGTGGTCTCCCTCCAACCACCTGTCTCTGTATACAATCATCAGTTTAGGAATTTATTTGTGTATTTAACAGACACGGTCTAGTAAGAAGTGTATGTGGTATGGAGACAGGGAATTGGGCAGAGGTGTGTCAGATGTGGGACCCCAGAGATACACATCCCTGCATGTCCCATGGGAGATAAGTTGAGGAAAAGGCATCCCTCAGCTGGGGAAATTCAGTGACTCCATGACAGAGGCAGACATTGAAACAATGGGGGCGGGAGGACCCAGAGGCATCCATGGGGTACACTGAGAAATTTGGGGGGCCTGTAGTGAAGGGTGGGTGCAGAGAAGTAGTCAGGGGCAAAAGTAGAAAAACACTACTGACCAAGACTGGACCGACAGCAGCCTTGCCAGGCAGCTTTGTCCTGTACATAGTCACGTTTTCTAGCAGGGTGTGGAACAAGGACAACTGTCTTTGGAAGAATGTTCCAAAAGCACAGTGGAAAATACTTGTAGTGTAGAGAAATCCTTAATAATGAGCAAGGCCATGAAAGGGTAACGAAGGGGCGAATCATGGAAGAGGCAGATAAAAAACATGGGGTTGGAGCCAGATGATAACTTCCCCCTCCTTCCCTGAGCTGAACCTGACAAAAGGCAGGGAGGAATCAAGACTGGGTGAAAAGGAGGGAAGAGCTGTGCCACTAAGGAAAGCAGGGAGCCTGAAGGGAAGAACAAAGCTGCAGGGAGACACTGGGAGTTCTGCTCAGGCCAAGTGGAGTTGGAGGGGTTGTAAGGAATGAAGACGTATCCAGCACACAGCTGGCAAGGAAGGGCAGTCTGGAGTTTAGGAGAGAAACTGGCAATGCGCGAGTAGTTTGGGTGTGATCTGCCTCCACACAAGTTAGCAGGTAAAACTGAACTTGGACTTGATTTGTAAAGGAGGAAGCATTGAGGAAGAGCAAAAAAGGAGTTGGGGAATGGTTCTTGGGCAAAACCTAAGTGAATCAGAAAGAGGAGGACTCAAGGCAGAAAGATGACAGGAAGGAGCAGGTGGACAGAAGTCCAAGCAGAGAAGCTAAAGCCCCAGGACGTAGGGAGAAGGAACTCTGAATGCTGCTTGAGTAGGAGGAAGGACAAGGGACCACCGAGCTCGGGGCATGGCAGTGCTGTGAAACTGCTAGCTCATTAGATGGTTGAAGGCCAGAGCTCAATTAAGCAATGCCAGAAATAATCATAAAGATAGCAGGAAAACTTTGTATTTGCTGTCTACTAGGTGCTGAACACACCGTAGGTGCTAAGCATACACAAATTCATTTGACCTAGTCACACTGACCTGTTGAGGCAAGTCTTACTATTGTCCCCATGTTTACAGAAAAGGAACCCAAGGCATTGAGCAAAATCCAGAGTTCAGAAAGATTGCAGATTTCCAATGTCTGTCCAGCAGGACTCCGGTCGTGTAAGAAGCAGACGGGCCACATGACAGGTCTCTGGGTTTAAGCACACCTGTCATTTCCCCCTTGAGGAACACACCCAGGTTGACTGACCAATGGCTGAGAAGCTCTGAAGAAATACACTGAAGAAATGGGCTTTGGTGTATGAAAAATAGTTTTCTAACTTTATGTGACCTGAGAAGCTTCTTGTTCTGAATACTCTGTGCTGTGTTGTTGCACAAAGCTGGGATGGGTTTCTTCACAAAGATACCAACAGAGACAGGATAGGACTGGGGGGATGCTGCAGCTACTGTTTTTTGGGGGGTGGGTGGAGAAAGGTTTTTTTTTTTTTTGGTTTGTTTGTTTTTACAATAGATATGTAACATTCTGGGGGAATAAAGGAGGTTACAGTGAGAGACAATGGGAAATCAGAATCCTCACACCAGACAAGAAATCTACTACCTACTGATGGAGTTCTGAACCGGTGTTCTTAGAAAGGAGATCCAGGGAGAGGAAATTATTAGCAGTCCCACTCCCCTCTCTGGGCTCTTCACACTGGTCTGGCCATTCCTGGTGAGAATTCTTACCAGTCTTACAGAGGCAGATGGCCCCTAGCTTCAGGGAGCAAGTGGATCATTTTCCTTCATCAATCCTTAATGCAACAAATACAGGCTCAATCCTTACTCGGTCAGCTACAGCTTTGCATGCACTCCGATGCTATCTTTTGTCAGCTCTCAACTCTAGATTCTACAGCCTTCTGATGCTGTAAGACCGGAAGATTTTCTTGGGCTTCCCAACCTGAAGACTAGTTTCCCCACCAGCCTCTGGATGATGCCTTTTCAATCTCCCCATATGCTGTGGAGCTTCAAGTGAGAATGTGGATCCAGACCTGGCCCGGGCCATCTGTCCTCTGATGCAGGTCCCTGCTGAATAGCTCCAGGCTGTGTGGCCCTGAAAGGTTTCTACCACCTCCCAGGAGGTGTGCAATGTGTGTGTGTGTGGTGGGAGAGGGCAGCAGTGGTGGTACAAACAGTAATGACATTGTGACCAGAGGAAACCCAGCCTTTTTGGAGACAGGCCAGGCAGCACAGGCTCTCTGGAGGTCTGCGTGCCTAGCAACAGGTGAACAAGTCCTATAAGGTATAGCATGTGGCATGACACACACATTCCATGGCAGATGGTGAGAATTCCTTAACGAAGACTTTGGAAGGAGAGGGTCTTAAATCAGGAGGCCTATTAGGGGGACGGCTAGAGATGATAGACAGAAGGAAGCTTGGCTTGGAAATTCTATTTCTGAGGAACAGAGGGCGTGCTTTGGCCAGATCTGTTCTGTGGGGATGGAAATGCAGCTCACTCTTCCCCGGGAAGCTGGGCTAAGTGTGTTTAATGTGCAGCTGCAGTCCCAGCCTGGGGCCCTGTCAGGCCCTGGGCATCTGGCTGGAGAGGGTCTCTCTCAAGCAGATGCTTATTATAGACTTGTTCTGAGCACTTGCCATGCCTTCTCCCTCCTGGCTGCTAAATGCCCATTTCCAAGTTATTGAAATTCACTGGGAAGTATGGTTAATATGCGAATACAGATTAGCCAGCCCCCTTGCTAGGGATGCAAAGCTGCCTGCTTGGCAGCCTCCAGTACTTGAGACTCACGAAATAATCTGGCACAAGCAGAGGAGGACGGAGCTGCCTGGGCCAGGGGTGTGAGTCCTAGGCGGCTAATGAATCTGCAGGCAACACTAGATTAGGCTCAGGTGGACTGCACTTTGGAGGAGTTGTCTGGAAACGCTCATTCCCAGGAGACTTTCCCCCCCTTTGCTCCACCTGCTCACAAAGATTCCAAGTAGCCTGACCCAACCATTAATTGGTGTGCACCAGCAGACAGGTAGTTCATTTCCATACTGGCTGAAGCAAAGCATAATTAGGAAGGCCAACACGCTGTAAGATATGTACGATATCCATATTTCCGACCACACACTTGCAGTCAAACAACAGTGAGCTTTTTGATTGTTCATTGTTTTGAATTAATCACCCTGCTGCTTCCCCCTCCTCCCGCCCACTGCCCCCGTTCCTGCCTGGTTAGCTGGACCCAAAGGAGAATAGCCACAGCCCAAGAGACTGCTTTAACAGACATGCGAGAACACACACATTCAAATGTGTGGCTTTTTCAACAACAGTCCCCTTGGGACTCAGCCTCCGCTGTGTTGGAGATACTTCTGGAGGATTTTTTTGCAACTGTCTTGGCAGCCTCTCATTCATTCTTTAATGTGCCAGTGGTCTACAAGGAGGCAGAAGCACCTGCTGATGACAGCGGACAGCTTTCTGGGGCCAAGCCGAAGGAGTCAAGTCTGATCTTACGCTTCTTAGCCACAAAGATTTGTTTTGCTACTTTCTTCTTTTTCTTTTTCCAGGAACACGGGTTCAAGATGAACTTTGTTATCACTGTCTAAGCAAGGGACTGAGCTCATCAGTGTGGCGCTGATCGAAATGAGCAAGAGCACACCAGCTCCCTCCACCTTCCCCACCCCAGCAATGACACATGTGCCTCTCCTTCCCAGTACACAGCTGTCTGGAACTCACTGACAGCCCCATGGGCACAACAGAGCCAAATCAGCCCCCAGGGTCTTGCTGCTGACGCTACACGGCTTCACTCATCTTGCTCCAGGCTGGTGTGCCCTGCCACCCAGCCTCAACCTCACCTACCTCCCAGGGCTTGCTGATCAGCCTGTGCCAGGGAAGGCAAACTCACATGAATGTCAATGTCCAAGGTAATCAGACATGAAACCATGGCAACAGCCTTCAGGAAATGGATCAAGTGTCCCGAGGAGACACTCAGGTTCCAGGGGGTGGGGGCAATGTGGACTGCGGTGACCTGGGGCTGGACATATTTGCAAAGGAAAGGCATGAGACTGTACTGAGACAGGGCATTGGCTGGCATGTGTGGGTCCCCCCATGAGCACCCAGCAGGAAGAGCAGGCCTGCTTGTTGAGTTGGTGATTTCTGATGACTTGATTGGATAATAAATCTGATGTTTTTGTTTTCAGATAGAGGGAAGGGGAGAGGGCACTGTTGCGACAGTGATGTACTGGGTCAACCTGTTCTGGTTTGCCAGCCTAGTTCGGTTTTCAGGTCTCTAGAAAGGTAGAGGTACGTCCCAAGACCACTAATTTCTCTGAAGCTATTTCTCTCGCTTATAATACCTAGGGGTGGAGGTCTGACTTGTAGGGGCTGGTCTTTCGATGTAAGCCAAAAGGTGAGGTTTCCAGGAATGAAAGCTGAGCAAAGTAGGTCCCCAAGGGCCAGAAGCCTGATGGGTTCCTGAGAATTCTCCGCAGGAGTGGAAAGCCCTTCTGCCTTCCTTCTAAGGGAATCCAGTGCCTCCAAGGACACATGTCCCTGGAGGTTCTCCCTCACACTGAGGTTGTCCCTTAGCTTCTCCACCCTCAGGGACGCTCCACAATCAGCTCCAGTGATTTTCCTGTCTTTAGTTCCCTGGACACAGGGCCTCCAGATGCAGAGAAACTAGAATTCCGTCCTTTGCTCTAAGGAAAACCATTAGACCTGCACTTAGCAACCACCAGGAAGGTATTTTTAGCTCTCTGGCAGAAGTGTAATGTACAAAATGTAATAATCTTGGCCTTGAAGTTCCTCACAGCCCCATTCAACATGAAATTGTGGCTGACGGATGTTCAGAGAAGCAGCAGAGAACAGGGCTGGTGAGTTTGAAATCGGTCTCCTCTCCTCAGGAAGCAGGCACAAGAGAAGGTGGCATAATCAGAAACACGCAGACTTGGGGGATTTGCTTTCAGGCTGGCAGGGAAACCCAGCCCCAAAGGCCTGTTTCCTCCTAGGGAAACAGTTTATAACAGTCAGATTCATACAGCACCTGGGCCTCTTCCTCCAAACACAGGTTGCATCATGGCCCCTGCCTCAGTTTCTATGCCTATAAATGAGTCCTTTTCAGCTGTTGTCTAGTTCCAAACACCATTTAGAGCCAACACAAGACAAGCACTATGTATTTGGGTGGGCAGAGGTTGCAGGCGACGCAAGGGCATACCTTAACTCAGAGTCTATGAAGAACCCACACTACCAGGGGTTTGTTCTGGACCTGGTCCCGTGTGCGGCTGATCCACTTGCTGGGTCCTCCGTTGGCAAATGTTTGTTCCCATGACGCAGTATCCCCGCATCTTGGCACCTCTACTTCCAAGCTGCCTACTCTGACGTGAGCTGGTGGCAGCCCGGGAATTGTGAGTGGATTTTTAACTCCAGCCTGATCAAAACAAAGCCAGGCAGGTTCAATCTGCTCCCAATCACTCTCAGGATTTATTCAGAGACCAAAGACGAGTAGTTTATGGAATGAGTTACTATTTTCAGACAACCTCAGGGTGGGGCAACAGACGGATTTTGCTCTTCCCCTTCTGCCCTGCAACTTCCCAAGACAGAAAAGGCAAGAGCAAAAGGAAATTTGTAGAGATAAGAGGAAAGGAGAAGCCAGAGTTGGTTCCTGTCTGGAAAGGTATGAAGTGGGTGCTCCTTAAAGATGACCACACCATGTCCCCGGTCCTTCCTCCCCGTTCAGATGGTCACAGGACACCTTCTTTCTCTTTTTCCGTATCTAGGTAGGAAGTTTTCAAATCTAGATAGACTAATAGTAATCCTGTCTCACAGCTGTATTATTCATCCACTCGTTTATTCAAACACATTGAGGAAAATGTTTACTAGGTACTACACTAAATGCTCATGGGGATGTAGGGCACATGATTCTGTTTTCAAGAAAACACAAATACACATTTATTCAGGGAATTCATATGGAGCAACCCACTAAGTGTCAGACACTTGTGAAATGTCCTTGTTTGGAATGTTAGTGGCCTAGGACAGAGCTGGGAGGTACTTTCTCCATATCTTACACTTGCCACTGACCACAAATGTTCAAAACTTCATCCAGCCATTTTCCTCAACACTGTGACTGCATGTGTGCCTACAGGGAACACACTTGAGGAGGGTGGGGCTGGGGGAGACAGGGAGAAGATGCACTGAGCTGTTGCTGGGAGGAGAGTAGAGGATCATCCACTTCTGACCTTGTCTGAACCAAGGGAGAGGGGAGGTGCATAGGGGACCATGCGGGTGCCAGAGCTGCAGGGCTGGGATGGTTGTGGAGGGGACGGGGAGTCACAAGGATGGTGCAGGCACAGCCTTTGCTGCATCTAGAAGAGAGGAGTAAGAAATGTAGACGGTCTTTTGTACTGTCCTCCAACTCAATAAGCACCTGGTGGCCAGTCATCAGCCGTGTGTGTGTGTGTGTGTGTGTGTGTGTGTGAAAGAGAGAGAGAGAGAAAGAGAAGAGAGAGAGAAAGACAGGGACAGAGGGCAGAGTCCTTGACCTTCCTCTAGAAGTGAGCTCAGCCCAGAGCACACAGCATTTGGCTGCTTGAGGCAGCCAACTTTGGGCCTTCGAGTCGCAGTTGTAATTCTACTAGCATACAGCAAAATTTTCAGATACCAGGAAGCAAGAAAAAGCAGGAGGCTGATGGGCAACAATTAAGCCAATGTTTACTGGGGCCCTTCATGTGCCAGGCTTTTTTAAAGCATTTCATACATATTAATCCACCCGATGCTCACGGAAACAACCCTATGGAGTTGGTCTGTTGCCATTCTCATTTTCCCAAATGTGGAAGCTGCAATAACAAAAGGGTGAAGTAACATGGCCAAGGTCACAGAGCTGGTAGTTGGGGGAATGGCGTGTGTTAGGGATAAAAGCCAAAAGCTCCCCACCCCTCTCCCCAACCCCACCAAACCACCCTCCCCCAATTCCTGCCTTCAGTGCTGCCTGGCCTTGGGACACTGGCAAGGGGATTCTATACTTTTCACCGCTGGCTTGTTGCCACTGCCAAGTTCAAGATTAGCAGGCAGTGAAGCAAGTACAGGAGACCTCTTCCTGTTTCTCTGCTGATTCCCATTTTCCAGAGTGTGAAATGCACTTCCCTCCTGCCAGCCACAATATGGCCTTGTTATGCCTAATGAGACACTGGCTTCTAGTCAGCTCGAGCTCAGTTGCTGAGCAGAGGGGAGATGTGGAGATTCTCCTGCCCCAGCCTCCCTTGAATACAGGGTTGCTGGAGCTGGAGTCCAAGGACATAGATCAGGCAGCACCCAGGCAGGAACCTGGCTCTCCATTTATAGATTTTCTGCTCCTTTCCCTTGGTGGTATGGGTTGTGCAGAAGGGAAATTTGGGGTAAAGATTGGAAAGCAGTGCCCCACCCCTGTTATGTGTTGGTGCTTTAACCTGCACAGCTGGCAACTGACGCTGACAGATGTGAGGCCAAGGGGAAGGGCAACCTCATTAGTGGAGCTAATGGGATGCTCCCAGCATTCTCCCTAAATTCCTGCCTCTCAGAAGAGCAGTGGGGGGGGGGGGAAGGTGAGGTGCAGAGAAAACAGAGTGATCTACACACGTATACAGGGCACTGGGATGACTAATTTTAGGTGTCAACCTGGCAGGGCCACAGGATACACAGCACTGCTTTGGGTATGTCTGTGAAAGTTCTTCTGGACAACGCCACAGTTTGCACTGGCAGAGGGAGTCAGGCAGATGGCCGTTGTGGATGTGGATGTGGATGGCCCTTGTCAATTCAGCTGGGGCCCCTGGGCAAGACCAGCAAAGAAGAGGCAGTTCTGCCTGCCTGCCAGCTTTGAGTTGGCATACAGCTCTTTCCTGGTCTTTGGACTCAGACTCAAACTTGAGCTCTCCTTGGGTCTTAAGTCTTTTGGCTTCCTCTGCTCTTCCGGGTCTCCGGCTTGCTGACTACAGATCTGGGGACTTCTCAGCCTCCTTAATCATGTGAGCCAATTCCTTGTCATGCATCTGTTTTTGTTTTACACAAACACTTCCTGTTGGTTCCATGTCTCTGGGGAACTGACTGATGCGAGCACCGTCCACATTCATTGGTGGGAATCCAGCTGGGAGCTTGGAGGGCTGGGTTTCTGAGGGTGGGAACACTTGTATTCTTACCTTTCAGGCATGACTCAAATAGCCTCCAAGGAGCAGCCTAGAGCAAGAGGCTCAGCACTGAAGCAGTTCTTTAGCCAAACACTCCTAGATACGACATGCCTTCCCTAGCTTGAAGTCATGTTCAGAACTGTTAATTCTTCCCCAGCTCCCCATGTGCTATGGGACTGAAAAGAACCATATGCTAGGAAAGGTGGGACATGCTTTATCTCAGCCTTGCACAGAGACGCTCCCTTGAGTGTCAGATGCAGGGAGAGTCTGTGAGAAGAAACGGAGGCTGGATTTACTGGTTTCCTGTCTTCAAGAAGCTGGGCACTGACATCTGGACATGTAATCTATGCAGTGACTCAGGATACCTAAGAAAGGGATCACTATGAGTTTCTCCAGTCATCCATCCTAATGTGGACTTGTCCACATTTTAAACACTGGGATGGGATGCTAAGGAGAGCTGGTTTCTGCAAGGCACACTTGAGGATGAGCAGGTGACTCCAGAGGCATCAGATGATGCAGTGGACAGGGAGGCTGAGTAATGGTGTCTGGGTTTAGTTCTAGCTTTAACATTTACCGTCTAGGACTGCATGGGAAAAATACAGATGAGTACCTGCAAGGAATTGACAGGAATCAGACAGGAGACTGTCTGCTAGGGATTGGTTGAGTTCCTTTACCTGTGATGGCGTGGTATTTGCACATAATCTATGCACATCCTCCCACACATCTTAAATCAACTCCAGGTTACCTACAGTCCCTGATGCAATGTAAATGCTATGTAAATAGTTACTCTTGCTGTATTGTTTAGGGAGCAATGAGAAGTCCAGTACAGGTGTAACTTTTTTTTTTTTATCCACAGTTTTGGTTGAGTCTGTTGACATAGCAGCTATGGTTGTAGTATGCATATTTTAGCTATTATTAGAGCTATTTTATCCTTTGTATCCCCCTCTAAGGCTAGAACTTGCCTAGCATTTTAAGAATTGTGTAGTCATAACAATATAAGGAGATGCTGAGCATTCTGATTTTTTGACACAAGACACCAATAGCATCCTAGACCAAAATGACAGCCAGTAGGGATACTTGAGATCTGGGGTGTTGGTTGCCAGGTACTTGAAACTGAGTTATCTCCTCTCACTGGTTTGTAAGCTGGTGAACTGTACTGCAGGAGAGACAATGGAGCATGTGGGGACCAAGAAGAACTTATCTAGCGGAGGTGGGACCCCCATCTCGGAATCCCGGGGATGCGGGGTGAGACCCCTGGGGGCCTCAGGTAACTTAGTGAATGTCTTGGCTGGTTGGAGGTACCACTGTCTGTGGGACCTGGATTTGGAGAGAGGCACTCCACATGCCAACACATAAAGTTCTGAAATTTCCTGCTGGGACTTCTTTATGAGTGCCGTATAAGTACGGCTTAGGAGCACAATGTCTTTCGGCAATAAAGGAGGAGGAGGAAAAAAATAATCCGGAGAGAAATCAACTTATGGCTCATTGAAACCTTATTGAAATTTCTGCTGTGGAAACATTTAAATATCATAGCTACTGTGGTGAGCCTTCTCCTGCCAGTCCCTGGCGGATGCTTCGCCACACATCGGGTTCGGGAGCAGAACAATAAAGCTGCTTGGAAATTGCTTTCCCACTGCTAGGTAATTACAACAGGTTTTTATTCTAAATGTAAAGAATGAACCGTTACTCTTTTTTGTTTTTAATAAAGGGAGCACTCAGTCAGCCCCAGCCCCTGGGCTCCCAGCCTCGGCTTTCCTGGGCCTTTGCGCCCACATCCCCCGCCACCATCCCCAATGCGGCCTTTTCTGTTCTCTGCCATCCCTCCCAGAAGCAGCTGGAAGCGACTCCTGGGCCTCAGCTGCTGTCTCCTCTGTCTCCCAGCCCAGGAACTTTGCGTGTCACTGTTTAGAGAAAGGGACGGTCCCCCTCCAAGTCTCTGTCAAGAACATTAAATATTTAGCCTGACTCCATCCAGGCCATCAAACACACTCCTGTCTCTCTTCCTACCCAAAGTGACATGTCTCCCCACCTCCACCTCTTTTTTTTTTTTTTTTTTCCCAATCCCAAGCAAGCAATTCAGGATTTACTCGGCATTTGTCGGCTCCGCCTGAGCACGGTGTGAGTTCAGTGTCTCTCCCACCAGACACAGTGCAGAAAATGCGCCTCGGTTCTCTCAGAAGCACAGCTCAACCCAGCAGCCAAGTGAGCACCTGGCCAAGGCCTGCTGGCACAAATCCCTGCCAGCTGCCCATGCCGGGCTTTGCACGCTCACCTGGTCTTTCAGGTTTAATTCTGGGTACCCTCCACTCCCCCCCCACCTGGCACATGACTGCTTTCTTCCCTAATGTCCTCTGCCTCCAGCTACAAATTCTCCTGCTGCTATGTCACCGTCAATGTCGCCAGGAGGGAGAAGTTGCAGTGGTGATGGGTGCACAGCATGTGACATGGTGACAGTCCATGGGGTAAATGGCAGGTCCTGGTGGTCAAGCCATCCCTCTGCAGCTGTGTGGCTCGGAGCACTTCCTTCCCTTTTCTGGGCCTCAGTTTTCCTCTCTCTAACATAAGGGAAGAAAACAAGATATCTCTATAACAAGGGAGGTACATGACATAGCTCAATAAAATGAGGAAGACAGACTAGCTTTGCATACTTTTTGTTTTGAAAAATTCAACTTCTTTCTATCTCTCTCTTCCTTTTGAGATTTACTCATTTTTATTGGAAAGGCAGATCTCACAGAGAGAAGCAGACAGACAGAAAGACCCTTCATCTAATGGTTCATGTCCAAAGTGGCCACAGCAGCTGGAGCTGAACTGATCCAAAGACAGAGCCAAGAGCCTCTTCTGAGTCCCCCACACAGGTGCAGGGTCCCAAGGACTTGGGTCATCCTCCACTGCTTTCTCAGACCACAAGCAGAGAGCTGGATGGGAAGTGGAGCAGCTGGGATATGAAGCAGTTTCCAAATGGGATCCCAGTGCTTGCAAGGAGAGGATTTAGCCAACTGAACCAGTGTGCTGGGCCCAGAATTCAATTGTTTAAAAACAGGTTTTCAACTTTTTAAAAGTTCATTTATTTATTTGAAAGGTGGAGAGAGAGAGAGAGAGAGAGAAACTTCCATCACTGGTTCGCTCCTCAAATATCCCCAACAGCCATGGCTGGGCCAGGAGTCTAGAACTCCACTAGGATTTCCCACATGGGTGTCAGGAACCCAAGAACCTGACCCATCACTTATTGCCTCCCAGGGTGTCTGTCATCAGGAATTTGGATCCAAAGCAAAGGTTGGAACTTGATTCCAGGTACTCCCATAGAGAATGTGAGCATCCCAAACAGAGGCTTAACCCTTGCAAGATAACATACACCCTTTTTTTTACAGTCTTAAGCATAATGCCCCATGGCCTGCCATTCCAACTCATCTGAAGTATGGCCTTCTCATTTATTCCTTCTCATATCCTTTTCGTCTAGCTGGAGCCTGACAAAGGTAACCTGTGGGGCTCAGAGTCATATTGTGACTGTGGGGCCAACTGTCTCATGGTACGGGGCTTATTCCTGGCACAGGAAGAGAGCAGGGCATACCTTGGTGTCCTGGTACTTTTAGAAAGCCTAGTCCAAGACCCTCAGCCAGGGAGGGAGGCAGGCGGGTGGCCACTATAGGACTGGCTGCCTGGTGGCTTGGGAGCTGGTCCCCAGCACTCAGTTTCTGCTCTCACCTTTACAGAGGCCACTCAACATCTCTCAGCCTTGGCTTCCTTTGGCTGTTTTGTGGGATGATAGTTTCCATGCTTTCAATTCATGAATAAAAATGAGGAAGTGGAAATGATTTTCTGGGTGCAGGAAAAGAAAACAAGGACCAATGGAGAGTCTGGGCGTGGGATACAGTAAGTACTGAACTATAGCACACCCTGGGTCAAGGTAGGCCTCCTGCACCTGGTCTGGGTGTCCATCAGGGGTCTGGTTCTTGCTGGACCTAGGGCTAGTTAGGGGAAAGATGTCCACAGCCGCTGCTGCCAGTCCCCTGGCGACCAGAGTCCTTGAGGCAGCGATGGAGTTGAGGCTCCAGAAAGGGGGCCTAGAAGGGAAGCTTTGCTGTCTGCCTGGGCCCAGGGTGCAACTCCTGGTGGCTGTGTGGGTGACTGAAGGCGGTCCTGACTAAAGTTGTCCTGAGACTGCTTCCTGGGGTGTGGCCATGGGGGGGTGGGGCGGGGATGGGAGGAGAGCTGGGCTTTGCTGGGGGCGGACAAAGGGAGAAGACAAAGATTATTTTAAACCTGTATTAATCACTGCTCCAAACAGGGCCTGGGGGTGGGAGCCGCAGCTGTCATGGGGAGGCTGAGTGAGGATGGGAGAAGACAGTCCAGCAAGGAGGGGGTCTGGACCTCTTCATTGACACCCTAGCACCTTGGCCCAGGTCAACCAGGGTGAGGGGACTTGAAGAATCTTGGGGGCCTACTTCAGACTTCCAAAGGGAAGAAATGGGTCAACTGATCTCCCTGGCTCCCAGTGTCCTGTTTCATAGCCTACTTTCTGCTGCTGCCAGGAGTTAGCCCAAAACAATTTGGGTAAGTCACTCTTCTCAAAAGCTGGCACTGTCATCCTATTCCCCAAACAACTGTCTTCCACCTTGGTCTGGCATGTAAGGCCTTGGACAACTAATTCAGTGGAGCATCTAGCCCCAAGCTCCAGCCCCAAACCATAGGCACAACACTGCCCTCTAAGCACTTGCATGCACCAAGCACGGAGCTAATGTTATTTATTTATTTATTTATTTATTTGAAAGTCAGAGTTACAGACAGAGAAAGAAAGAGATGGAGGGAGGCAGGGAGGGAGGGAGGCAGGGAGGAAGGGAGGGAAGGAGGCAGAGAGTGAGTGTATCTTCCTTCTGCTGGTTCATTCCCCAAGTGACTGCAGTGGCCAGCCAAAGTCAGCCGCCAGTAGCTTCCTCCAGGTCTTCCATATGCATGGCAGGGGCCCAAACACTTGGGCCATCTGCTGTTGCCTCTCCCAGACCCTTAACAGGAAGAGGTCTGCAAGTGAAGCAGCAGGAAATCAAAGTGGCACCCATATGGGATCCTGGTGTTGCAGCAGTGGCTTTACTGTTTACATCAACACGGCTGGCTCCGAGTTAATCCTTTCTATGTGACTTTATTGGATATTCACATCACTTTCAGGTAACTTGCTACAGAGGCTTAGAAACATTAGGATAAGGTGATCAAGGTCCTTCTGCCACACCGGCTTCTATCCCAAGCCTCCTCAGGAGGTCTCAGAGACAATCATCACCCCAGCTTTGCTCTTGTTTCACTGGAGAGCTCCTCTCTTTCCTTTTGGCCCCTGTGAACACCCTCCTCAATCTTCAGGACTCAGCTCATAGGCCATCTATTTCAAGAAGCTTCTTTGGCATTCAACCACAGATTCCACAAGCATTTATTTAATATTCACTGCTGTTGAGGCAGGCCATGTTATCTCCATTTCATAGATAAGGAAACAGAGACACAGAGAAAGGAAGCAAAGTATCTGTGTTCATACAGCTACTGTGTGACATGGAAGCACCCAAAGCCACATCTCCAGATGGTCAAGGCCATCATTCTCAGAATGACCAATGACCCCTTCTTTATGTATCTACAGTCCTCTGCTGCAGCCTTTGTTTAATGCTTATCATATTCAGTGGTTCCAATATCTGCACTAGGATATTAAAGTATTGACCTCTTACGACATGCATGAGGCACTGTCGACTCTTATTCATTTGTTTTTGTGACCAGGAGGTAAGTATTACCATCGCCATTCTTACCGAGAATTGTATCAGGTTAACGCATCTCATTTTTTTTTTGTGAGATTCCGATACAGAGCTCTCCCCAAGTTCACTTTTTTCCCATTACATAGGCTGCCTTTTGGAGTCTCTCCACAGGTGGGCTTATGCTTCATTTATTCCTGAATGAATAAGACCCTGATAACACTTTGGAGTGAGCATGAACCTAGTGAGGATGGAATGAGCCATTCCTGGATGGAGACACTGGCTAGACCCTAGTGGCTTCTTCTTTAAGATTTTAGCTCAATTGTCTTTGACTCTGTCTTCTAAAGAGGTGTTGGAAGTTGCTCTGCTTTTCTGTTTGTCAAAAATTTTGAGGTGCTGCACTGGGGACACTTGCGCCTTCCTCAGAGAGAAATGGACAGGCTGAAAGAGGGAATGAGAGATACTTCTTTTCTTATTAGTAATGTTTCTCCCTGGCATTTCTGGCTGGGGTAGGGCTTGTGGGGGTCAGAAGCGAAGTCACTACCGGGGTGGGAGTAGTCCTGATAAATGGGAGAAAATGCCGGAAAGAAAGCCTCCACCCTAACCACTCTCCACAAAGCCTCCCTACAGGGACTTACTCCTCAGGACAGGAATATCAGAGCACTCTGCACAAGGCCAGGGAATCTAGTGTTTTAATTAAATCAGGGGATTCATTCTTGCTGACAAATCACACGCTGGCGTTAGCTTTTGAAAAGCAGTGATTATGAAGTACCAGTATGAATTTTCTGAGACCAGGTGACACTGGGCCTGGCTATTCTTTTAGGTTCTTGTGCATGCATGTGCGCACGTATGTGTGTGTTTGTGTGCGTTGGTGGTGGGGGATCCTTTCCTATACATTTTTTTTTAAGATTTATTTATTTTTATTACAAAGTCAGATATACAGAGAGGAGAGACAGAGAGGAAGATCTTCCATCTGATGATTCACTCCCCAAGTGAGTGCAACGGCCGGTGCAATGCCTATCCAAAGCCAGGAGCCAGGAGCCAGGAGCCAGGAACCTCTTCTGGGTCTCCCACATGGGTGCAGGGTCCCAAGGCTTTGGGCTGTCTTCCACTGCTTTCCCAGGCCACAAGCAGGGAGCTGGATGGGAAGTGGAGCAGCCGGGATTAGAACCGGCGCCCATATGGGATTCTGGCGTGTTCAAGGCGAGGACTTTATCTGCTAGGCCACGCCGCCAGGCCCGTTTCCTATACATTGTTAAGTGTTCAGCAGCATCCTGGCCTGATAGATGACAGTAGCATCCCCCATATTTGTTCAGATGTGACAACCAGAAATATCTTCAGATACTGCCAAATGTCCCCTGGGGAACATATCTTCCCTATTTTAGAACTACCCTAGTAGACTGACAAATCCAAAAGCATCAACTGCCTCATTATTTAGGGACATGTTTGATGGATGTGGGCATTATCCTTGTGCCTTAGAACAGAAAAGGTGTGCTGAGAATCAGCCTGGTCAGCTTTACCAGTAACTGGCAGAACACAGGGCACAATGGTATAGGTGTGGGGATGGACAACAGCCTGGGCCATATCCCTGGCCACAGGCCTCCAGGCTGTCTACAGTCCTATTAACAACTAGGATAGGGGCCAGTGCGGTGGTGTATCAGGCTATTCCCCAGCATGCTGCTCTGGCAACCCATATGGGAGCTGGAGTCCCAGCAGCTTCACTTCTAATTCAGATCCCTGTTTTATGGCCTGGGAAAGCAGCAGAAGATGGCTAAAGTCCCTGGTCCCCTGGGCCCAGGTGGGAGACTCGGAAGAAGCTTCTGGTTCTTGGTTTCTGATTGGTTCAGTTCTGACAATTGTAGCCATTTGAGGAGTAAACCAGCAGACGGAAGACCTCTGTCTTTCCTTCTCTCTCTGCAACTCTGATTTTTAAATAAAAGTAAATACATCTTTTAAATTACAACTTGGATAGAGACACTGATGACATGCTTACCCCATGTACAAATGTCACAAGGCTGGTAGACCATATTAGATCAAAGACTGAAGACTCAAAAGGGTCTCCAACATTGATGGAAAAAAGACAAGTTCCAGCGGTGAGTATTACATCTACTATGTATGCTACCATTTTTGTAAAAAGTGCATGAAATACAAGAGGTAAGGTTGATATTTGCTTATACCTGTATGAAAAAATTCTAGAAGGACATATAAGAAACCATAGGGGGAAAGAATGGTGGACAGATGAGGACAACAACGTGGGAATTTCCACCTTGCTCTGCTACATTTTAAAAAGTTATGATATGTGTATGCCTTATCTACTCAAACAGAGATTAAAAATTGGTCTCAGAGGAGGGCATTTAGCTCAGCAGTCATGTTGCTTACTGGGATGCCTGCATCCCTTCCCAGAATGCCCTGTCCCAATCTCAGCTCTACTGCTGACTGTTGCCTCCTGCTCGTGTGCGTCTTGGGAGGCAGCAGGTGGTGGCTCAGATGGGCATCCTGGATGGAGTTCCCACCTACTAGCTTTGATTTGATCCAACCCCGAAGGCTGTAGGCATTTCAGGACTGACTCAATCAAAACCAGCAGACACACATTCTCTATCTCTTTGCCTCTCAAATTCAACACAGATTTTTAAAATTGTGAACTTACAGTAGTGGTCAAAATGAATACAATGCAATTGACTCACTACACATCAATCCATCTGTTTGAAGAAAAAAAAAAACCTATTTGGTAAGCTTGAGAAGTTTATGTGACAATCAGGTAAGGGTTTTCAGTCCTTCATAGGTCACCACACCAAGCATTCAACAGCCACATCACACACGTTAGTCAGACTGGACTGTTGGCAGTATCCAGAGCAAGGGCAGCATCCCTTTACACTCCGGACAGGTCAGCCCCAATTCATAGCCTTGCCTTCACTTTTTCATCTGCTATATTTTTAGAAAAGCATTGACAAGTGTGTACCGAGGACAGTGACCTAGATGGCAGAGGGCCTAGAAACCAAGAAAAAGTGTAACAATAGGTAATGGAAACTACAGAGCCTGAAACTGGGGAAGAGATTTGGAAGGGACATGAAAGCTGTCTTCAGACATGTGAAGGGTTGTGCTGTGTGACGGGGGTTAGGGCTTTTTGTGTAGCCCCATTGCAGAGCTAGGCCCTCTTCAATTTACTCAGAGGCCACTTTAAGCTCAGGCCCATGCAAAGGCTTCCTTGTGAGATAATAATAAAATAGCAACACTCACAGAGCACTTATCAAGTATCAGGCCCTGTGATGAACACTTTCCTTGTATTATCTCCCCAGCTTCTCACAACTCCCTGACACAAATACTTCCTTCACTGTCATTTTACAAAAAAGGAAAAAACCCAGATTCAGAGAGGTAAGGTCACTGTGCCTGGAGTGATACAACCAGCATAGGTGGGTAAGTGTGACCCCAATCCACATGTTCACTGCCAGTAAGCCTATTACCTGTGTGCACAGGAAAATAAAATAGTATCCAGGGTCTGGTCTTATCCAGGGCCTCAGCATCCCCTGGGGGTCCCGGAGCCTTATCCCTGTGAGAAAGGGGTGTTGCTGTGTCATACTCTCCTCCAATACACAAATCTTTACCATGGGCATAATCTCAATGATGTATTAAGAACCCTGAGAGGAGGGGTGGGGCAGTGCAGTTGTGTGGCAGGCTAATCCCATATGGATGCTAGTTCTTGTCCTGCTCCATCTCAGATCCAGATCTTTGCTAATGGCCTAGGAAAGCAAGCAGAAGATGATATAACAACCCAAGCCCTTGCATCCACATGGGATTCCCAGAAGTTCTGGTTTCTAGCTTTGGACCGACCTAGCTCTGACCATTTCGGTCATCTGGGGAGAGTACCAGTGGATGGAAGATCTCTTTCTCTCTATAATTCTGACTTCCAATTAAAAATCAATAAATCTCTCTCTCTCTCTCTCTCTCTCTCTCTCTCTCACACACACACACACACACACACGGGTGGGAACGGGAAGGCATGGACTCGGGGTGGGGAGCATGGCAAAGGCAAGGGAATGAACTGGTGGTCAGATGGGAAAGGGCTGGAGGGGCTGAGGAGAGAGGACACAAGCATAAAGAGTGCTCCTCACCTCATTTGGGGCCCAGCAGGGTCGTGCTCAGCCACAGTCCAACACTGAACCAGGCTAACTCATGGAACAAACTCCCCATGGCAAAGGACCTGTCAAATGTCCCGAGTCCTCCACCGTGCAGCAGTGAGGGTGGATTTGCACTGGTTGGCCAAGGGAAGTGCCAGCTTACACAGACCGAAGGGTAGCAGATAAGCCATGTCTATGAGGCCTTGTGGCACACTGCTACAAGAGGGGAAGATGGCAGGTTGTGCACGGCTAAAGGGGTCCTTTTGGAAATTCTTCCTGGAGTCCAGGAAGGGGAAATTCATGCTCTGGGGAAGGAGCTAGGAAGGAGAGGACCAGTATCCCAGGTACTATTTGCGTGGGAGATCCAGAAAGCCAGCATGAAGTCTTGAAGAATAACTTCATGTTTTGGCTCCAAAGGCACAGCTGGCCCTAGGAAAAACCAGGAAATCCCCAGGTCCTGGGCCTCTAGGCAAAGTGGCACTGTGGGCTGAGGACAAGGTGGCTTAGTGGGCCAGTCACCTTGGGTACAAAGGGCAGGGGAGCCAGGTGGACAGAGGCTGTGAGCAGGTTCTGCTTGGAGCACAGGCCAACATCCAGCACAGAATCCTAGCTGCAGGTGGGCGGGCAGGAGGGTGGGACTTTGGTGTGGACACTAAGTCAGGGAGACAGAAGCCAAGGAAAGAAGCCAGAGTACTCAGGCAGACAGGGTTGCAATTATAGGAGAGAAACAGAAAGAAAGTGGAGACAGATCAAAGGGAAGCCCTGGGGGGGGGGGGGCTGATGAGCAAGGGCTGACAGGAAGATAAAGCCCCCCCGACCCAGAGCCCCCTCATGGGTCGGCCTCCTGTTGGCACTCGCAGCAGTCTTGCTGTGCCTGCCGGGGAGGTGGGAGGCAAACAGAGGTCAGTTTAGCCCTGGAATCCGCTCAGAGTGGGACTGCGTGTTGATTACCACGTGAGGAGTCTATTTGGGTAATTGCAGGGGACACAGCTGCAGGCCTGGAGTGCATGGCACTGTGCAGCTGCAGCTGCTCTTCTCTGAACCAGGCCATAGACCACAGCCATCCCCACCACAAGCAAGGCCTGCTCCAGCCAGGCAGGGGACTGGTGGATCTGCTCCATGCACCATCTGATGGACCCTGACCTGCCCAAACAGGGAGGAGAGGAGGCCCTGGCACTCACTGCCTCCCACTTACTCGAAAGCCTTCACTTGGGTCGTGCACAGTAGTGAGAGTGTTGGTTCCATGCTAAGTCTTTTATTTTTGTTAAAATTTTTTTTTCTATTAGAAAGTCAGATATACAGAGATGAGAAGAGACAACAGACTCGAATTAGCATTAGACAATAGCAAAACTACAAAGGCATATGGGGGAATCAGGAGTAATCCTAACAACCTCTCAACAGGAGGTCATACGCATAGAGCAGTGGGGGACCCCAGAATGGAGCAGGCGGACAGGAGGAGGCTTTTATCCCAATCCTGAAGACTCCCAGATCCTCACCAAGGAGCACCAAGGACTACATCCCTACTGCCAAGGAGACCACGGGGAAATGGAGCGCCTTCGGAGACCGAGAACTCTGAGGTCACCCACCCCCATTTGGATCTACCACATGGGATGGAAGAAGCCCAAATCCTGCCTAGCAGGTTCCAAGGTCATTGGAACAACAACCAGGATCCCTGAGCGGTCCGCAGAAACAGAAGAACAGTAAACTTCCTTCGGGACTAGGGAGAGGAGCTTTCTCTGGTTCTTGCCTGCTTCCAACTTTGGGTCCCCACCCCCCTCTCGTAATAACCATCAGGAGCGCTCCAGAAACCCCTCAAAACCAACCAACCAACAAACAAAACTAGAATAGATAGAGAACAACAAGGAAAGCTTAGAACCAGACAGGAAACGGTCAGCGGGGATGCACTTATACCTCACTGGGTGGGACACAAAGATTAGTTACTCCTAACTGGGGTATGGAGGATTTCTCTGCACACCCCTCCTAAACATGCTCACCTAAACTGTTGACATATATCCTGTTAGAATTATAGAGTTAGACCACCCGAAAAACAGCCAGGTTCAGCGAAATCATGCTTCAATGCTATAAACTGCTAAAGACTAAAATTAAAATAGGCATGAGACAGCTGAATAGCAATCTAAGCCATTTTAAGGTGTATAGAATACGGTTGAATGTAAACCAAAATTGAAATGTCTATGAAGAAGTCACAGGTTGTGGTTGAGAACCTGCATTTTCCTAGTAACATAGTGGTTACTCAATACCATGTCAATTAATGCCGTAATGTTGTAAATGGTTGGAAATATTATTTTGGGACTTTTAATTGATTGGAATGATACTCTGGTGGCTCTACCTTCAGACCAGAGATGGTCTCACCAACAAACCATTGAACTTACCAGGACAATAAGATGCTGGACTTTATACTTGGTAAATACCTCCAATGAAAGAATGTCAACTGAATTTGAACTATGGAAATGCAACAAGGTGGAGCAATCCGCCGTGGGGGGAAGGTGTGGGGAGGGGTGGGGGGAATCCCAGTGCATAAAAAAATGTATCGCATAATGCAATGTAATTAGTTTTTTAAAAAAGGAAATGCAATAAAAATATATGTTAAAATTTTTTTTTTCTATTAGAAAGTCAGATATACAGAGATGAGAACAGACAGGAAGATCTTCCGTCTGTTGATTCACTCCCCTAGTGGCTGCAATGGCCAGGGCTGAGCCGATCTGAAGCCAGGAGCCAGGTGCCTCTTCCAGGTCTCCCAGTTGGGTGCAGGGTCCCAATGTTTTGGGTTGTTCTCGACTGCTTTCCCAGGCATTAAGCAGGGAGCTGGATGGGAAGCAGGGCTGCCAGGATTAGAACCGGCAGCCATATGGAATTCCAGCATGTGCAAGGAGAGGACTTTAGCCGCTAGGCTACTGCGCCAGGCCCCATCCTGTCTTAGACCAGCACTGCACTGAACTCTCTAAGCACTTGCATTTTAGGCCACGTGTTGGAAGATGAAACATGTTACCTGCACTGGGGAGGGGATGCAATGTGGGAGGTGAGGACTGATAGAGCAAAGTGGGGGAAGCCTTAGGGAGGTCACAGTGGACTTTAGAAAGTGATCTAGGGAGCTTTGTAAGGAGGCGGCTTCTCTGGAAAGTTGAGTGACAGCAGACAGTATACCAATAGGGAGAGGGGACAGTGAAACTGTGCAGATTAGGTCAGGTAGGACCTTGAAGGACACTGCAAAGGAGTCGGCTGTGCTTCTGGGTGATGTGCAGAGCCTGAGGAGCATTCTGAGCAAAGGCAAATGTAATGAGGTGTGTTTACAAGGTTCACATTGCCTGCTGTTATGCAAATGGGAGGGCAGGAGGACATTATGGTAGCCCAGAGGCAACTGTGGTTTGTGCTGGTGCTACTGGGGAAATGGTGAGACATGGTCAGTTTGTGCTCTGGAAGAGGAATGGGAGGATTTCTTGAGTGGTTGTACGTGGGGTGTGAGACAGATGGGGTCACAGATCAATTAGCTTCTGGCTTGAGAGCCCAAAAGGCTGAAAAATTTTTTTTTTTTTTCAATCTTCAAATCTTTTATTAGCTTGAAATTTAAGGGGTCATGCAAACGAACTGCAGGGTTCTGGGTCCGGTCCTCTCTAACAGGAAAAACCTGCTTGGCTCCAACAATATCATGCCATGACTGAACCTCCCTGGGCTGCGGCCTCACTGCCTCACTGGGCGCAGCCCCCCCGGGGGAATCGGAGTGTGGCCAAGGCGGTGCACTGGGTGCCGCTGGAGGCTCCCCAGGGGGTGGCACAGGAGTCCTTCGGGCCTTTCTAGGCACCTTCAAGGCTAGCTTCTCGGTGCCCTTGGCCACAGCAAGGATGAAATTTTTCACCCGTGAAGATGTCTGGGTGGAGCAGATTTGGGCCAGGTGGTGTCAGGGGAGAAAACTGAGGGCTTAGTTTTGGACCCGTTGAGCTCAAGATCTTAAATATTCAACTAAGCAGATACATGGAAAACTCAGCTGCCCCTGCAAGAGTAGAGGTTGGGATGGGATCAGACTTGTCAGAGGCTTAGTGTGCAGAATACTTAAAGCCAAGAGACTGGAAGAGGTGACCAAGGAGTAAGTGTCCCTAGAGGAAAGGAGACAAGAAGCAATCCAGGGCCCTTTGTACCCAAAGAGTGGCTATGAGGAGAAAAAGAGCTATCAGCAGGAATGATAAGGAGTGGTTAGAGGACCATGACAGTCAGTTGTTTTGGTGTCTGAAGAAGGAAATGGGGCACTACTTAAAGGAGTAAGTGAGTGAGTAACCCATGCACAGGGCTACATGCTTCTGACCATCAACAGGTAGAACAGGACTAAGGCAGACAGGGAACCTGCCTGTGGCATCCAGCAACATGGGCCTCATGGGTGATCACAACAATACATTTCAGGGGAGCAGTACCTACAGAACCCTCAGTCCAACAGGGTGGCAGTGAATGGCCATACAGCTGGGTAATTAGGAACAGAGGTCCGGGCCCCAGCCTGCAGGGTTCAAATCCCAGCTGTGCCACTCACTACCCAAGGGACCGACTATCAGCAAGACATCGAATCTTTTGCCACTCTGCTTGCTCATTTGGGGCTGTCTGATTCATAGGGCTTATGAGGATTAAATTACTAAGCGTTGGGCCTGGTGGTGTGGCCTAGCAGCTAAAGTCCTCGCCTTGAATGTGCCAGAATCCCATATGGGCACTGGTTCTAATCCCAGCAGCTCCACTTCCCATCCAGCTCCCTGCTTGTGGCCTGGGAAAGCAGTGGAGGACGGCCCAAAGTCTTGGGACCCTGCCCCCATGTGGGAGACCTGGAAGAAGTTCCTGGATCCTGGCTTCAGATCGGCATAGCACCGGCCATTGTGCTCACTTGGGGAGTGAATCATCGGATGGAAGATCTTCCTCTCTGTCTCTCCTCCTCTCCGTATATCTGACTTTCCAATAAAAAAAATTACTAAGCGTTTAGTCAAGGACTAGGTACAGAGGCCATGTGATGGATGATAAGGGAGCTAAACAGAAGAAAGGGAGAGGGAAAGTAAGGAATCAGGCTACTCTTTGGAGGAGATTGTGCTGTAGACAGGAGCAAAGGGACAGGAAGGCTCAGGCGCAGGAGGGTGGTAAGAAGGCAGGTGTGTTAAGACAGAGCATCTGAATGTCAGGGGCAACCGCCCATTTATCTGGAAAAACCAACAGCACAGAAGCAAGAGGGGAGACGTCAGTCAGGTCACTGTGTGACACTGCGACTCATTGCCCAAATGCTCCACCTGCCTCAGGACACCCCCAGCCCACCTCCTCACCTGTTCAGCATTTCACCTTGCACTCCCTGCCCTCTTTCTCTGCTTTATTGCATTCTGTCCCATTAGCCACAGGCTAAGTGCTGTCTTGCCTGTCCCTCACTAGTGCGTAAGCTCCCTCCAAGCAGGGCTTTCTGCCTTATTGACTGTTGTATCTCCAGAGGCCAGGACAGTGCCTGGTACATGGTTGGGGCTGGGTAAATGTTTGGTGAGTCAAAACACAGCTTGGTATCTGTAGTCAGGGAGTTTCCTGGCCATCAGGGGAATTTCCTGGCCATCAGGGAAGACAAGCTGCCTTCTTCATTTATTCCACACTCACTTTCCAAAATCTCCTGTGTTTCAGGACCTGCAGTAAGGTCTGGGGAACCAGAAATGCATCAAATTCCATCCGTACCCTCCTCTAACACTCACACACACTCTCTCTCCCTCTTTCTGCCTGTGTGTGTATATGCGTGTGTGTGTGTGGGGGGGGGGTTCTTCTAAAGCTGAATGGTCCACCATGTGAGAGAGAGAGAGAGAGAAGTCCAGAATTTCGTAGGCTTGGGGAGCGTGGGACAGGGAAATACTTCCCAGAGAAGGACATTAAAGCAAGCCAGAGATGGCAAAGTGGGACAAATCGGTGGAGCACTGTGTTTGAGATGGGAGAGCTACACAGGCAGGGGCTGGGCAGGGAGGGTGGGTGTCCAGACCATACCTAGGTTCTCATGCCCTCCACCAAGTCTGGCTACCCAACTCTCTGTCTCTCTGTTCAGGCCCCTACCAGTGCTAACTGCATAACATGCTGGGCATTGCCCCTCAGACTGTGCACTAGTTGCCCCAGGTGTGAACCTGGACCCTCAGGCAGGTGACTAGCATTCTCGGGGACAGGGCCACAGCACCTTTGGCAACAACTTATACAAAGGAAGAGCCTGAGGACCATTGGCTCACAGGACATCCCACATGCCTGCCATGCACCAAGCATTGCTTTAGACATGGGGAATGGCTGTGAGCAAGATTAGGCTTCCCTTTCTAGAACTCCAACCCACGTGGGAAAAATATACAATAATACATGAACACGTGTGTGAGTGGAACACAATATAGCACCGCTGGGAAAATGTGACGGAGAAGTGGCTGGCTGGGTGGGGTAGGGTGCCCGAGGCTGGAAACCAGAAAAACTGGACATCTCAGCTGAGATGGGATGGCAATGCTCTAGCAAACCAGCTACTCAACAAAAGGCAGCAGACAGAACGATGCTGTGAAAATCACATTCCAGGGAGGTATGGAATTTAAGCAGGCACTAGCCTCTAAAACTTAAGAAGACTTCCTGGAAGACCAAATGTAGTCAAGAGAAGGCTCTGAGCAAAGCTGGCTGGGAACAGGAAGATGGAGAAAGAAGCCAACTGTGTCCTCTAAGGGCTCATATTGCTGCATGGACTTGAGCAATGCGAGTCACAGCAGGGGGCTTGGACAACTGAGCGCTGGTGCAAGCTGTGGAGGCAAGCCAGGATAAATCAGGTGTGTGTGTGTGTGTGTGTTGAGGTTAGGGCAGTAACATGAAAAACTTCCTGAAGTCCCTAACATGTCCCTGTACGGTTAAAGCAAGGCTTGATGTCCAGACTGTACCTCACTCACCCCATCAGAGAGGACCAGAGAAGAGTTGCCTAGGACAGGTCACCTGTCACCCCACCAGAGTAGGCCAAGTGACAAGTGGTCAGGCTGGGGGTGGGCTTGGGGGGTAGGGCTAAGAATCCAGTCTTTGGACAACCGGGTTTCAGGCATTATGGCTGCCTTGAGGGTCAGTCCGCACTTTGAGAGATGGGCATCAACAACTCTGCTGTGGACCTGCTACAGCAGAGGAGCCAGAGGCTCAGGAGAGAAGACAGGGGCTTGAGAACCTCTTCCCTGACATTTGTCATCAGCTGCTCACTGGGCCCATAGGTCCCCTCTGTCTCCACAAGCAATCCTCCACACATCAGCACAGTAAGTTTTATCCTTTGTAAGGATAAAACACACCAAATTACGCTCCCCCCACCATCCCACAGCCTCAAGCCCTCCCATTGCTTTTCCATCACACCCCATGTGCCTCCCAAGCCTTTTCCATGCCTGTATGCAACAGCCCTATGGTTAGCTTGCTGGCACTTCTTTATCACCCCACTTGCTCACTCCGTCCCAGTCCCAAGGCTGCCCTGCTGCTCTCAAACAGGGTCCTGTTGTGCCTGGCTCGCTCCTCTGCAGAGCTAGCCTGGGGAACACCCAGCTCCCAGGGTCATTCATTGTTCTACACTGCTTTCTGTCAGGACCCTGGCCAGCAGCATCTGTCACTCCAGCTCCATCACAGTGCTGTGCCATTTGTTTGTATGCTTCTGCCCTACCCTCATCCACCTGTTACACTCCATAGAACTGATTGGTGGGAACGAGAAAACTAGACAGAGTCGCACAGTGCATGTGGGAAACTCCTGGCTGTGGTTGGTGGTGGCTACCCTGGCAAGGGCTGGACGGGGGTTACCAGGAAGCACCCAGGTCCTGAGTGGGTATGGGCAGACACTTTGCTGGCTAGGACACTGGGCCTGAGCAGTGGGGTTCTGGCTGACCATGCCTGCCTGACCTCCTTGAGGATTTCTTTCTCCTAAACAAACAGTGTTGACTCCTTCTTAGCTGCAGGCAGAGCAGCAGCAGGAGGAGAGAAGGTAGACAGGGTTGGGGAGGAGAGGAGGAAGGACAAGGAGAGAGAGGAAGAAGGAAGTAGAGGGAGGAGGAGGAGAGGAAAGAGGAGGAAGGGCAGGAGGGACACAGCCTGCGAGTATTTCTATCTTGACTTTGATAGTAGCAAACATGCATTTTACAGCGCCCTTGGCCTGGCCGAGCCAAGTGCATACCCCATGGGGAGGTGGAGGAAGAGGTAATAAAAATTAAATTAAAAAAAATTTTAAGTTGGAAGAACAAATTATTTGGAGATGAAGCAAAAATATCTGTGACATACCGAGCACTGTTTTAATGACAGCCGTGTGGGAGGACAGTTTAGTCATATTTTTCATTTTCTCTTCCCCGGGGAGCTGCGTTCCAGTGATCGGGCCCTGATATCAAACTGGCATGTTCCCTAAATCAGTCACCTTCTCCAATTATTCAGTGCGCGATGAGTCAGGGGGTGCCCAGTAACCCCTTCTCCATATGCTCAGGAAGCCATCGCTCACCCTCCGTGGGTGTGGCTGGGTGGGGAACAAGCCTGGGGGCCCAGTGGGAGTGGCAGGAAGCTGCCAGTTCCTCCCCAGCAGGCGGCTGCTGCATCCCTGGCTGGGGGATGCAGGGTGCCCCCTCCCAGGGGTCAGGGCCTCCCGGTCCTGCTGCCGGGCTCTAGCCAGTGTGGAGAAGGATTTCTTCGATGACAGCTTGGTGAGGCGCCAGGAGGAAGTACAGGAAGCAGCTCTGCCATCCCCTCAGGGCCAGCACTTTAGGACTACAGATAAAAATAAAGAGGGTAATTTTACTCCGCAGCCAGGATGCCGGTGCTGACTGTGGGCCCTGGCAAGCAGGTGTGGCCAGCCCCGGAACAGACTGGGAGGCAGCGGCTTTCCCACGAGCAGGTGTGGGGCCAGACTCCAGCCTGGTCCCCCTGCTTCCTGGTCAACGGTCTGGGTGTCTGATGCAGAGGTGGGGGAGAACACAGGACATCATCCAGGAAGGCAGGCCTGTTGCTCCTGGCCTTCCACTCAGAGACTTCCCCGCACCTCAGCCTCAACGCCATACTGCACGTTCTCTGGCGGCTGACAGCGAGCAGGCATGGCTCTTCTTGCTTTATCCGGCAGGGGATGGGGGAGGGGAAGGAATGGAGACCCAGAAAGAGGAGGTGGGGCCTGATATTGGTACAATTGCACAAAGTACCCTGGGTCTGCTAGAGCCAGGCTCAATCCTTCCTTTGTTATCTACTAGCTGTCTGGGAGAAAAGCTTGCCTCTATTTCCCTCTGTAAAATGAGATCCTCTCCAGAGAATAGCTGATGGGTGGCAATGAGCTAGGGAGAGTATGTTTCAAAAGCTTTGTGAGTGTCATGTCAACATGGAGCTAGCAGCCTTCTCCTATATGGAGTGTGGGGCCATGACAACCACTCGCATCCTGGCAGCCATTTCCAATTATCCTTGTCCATTACCATTGGACATCATGGGCTTTCAGAGTGTTTGGTTTCCAATCTGGGCTCCTTACCTTAAGACCTGGAACCCTTTCTGAGTCACAGTCTGGAATGCCATGAGTTCTGTCCCCAGAGGGTGCTGTGGGAATCAAGCATGGGGATGCCTTTGTAAGCTGTGAGCATGCTGGCACACAGCAGAAACTCAAGAATTACCACTGTCCTGACCAGCGGCCTACAAAGCCCCCAGAACAGGCTGGGTCTGCCTGAGCCCTTGCTGAATCCTCAGTGCTTGACAATCAATTCCATGAAGGCTTGCACACCAGTACTCACCCTCCCAGGGGATTGGCTCTCACCCTGTCACTCCAACCAACTTCCCTTCAGTCCTGGCCAGTAGTTGATATTTGCGGGATTTCTTGGGGCTGCCATGCCAATCCAACAGCATCACTGCCCTAGAGCCCACAGTCTGGCTCCTGCTCAACCCCTGCTGGCGGTGGTCCTCATAGCCTAAAGAGGAAATATGGGTCTTCTTTCCTGTCTCCTCACCCCACGAAACTGCTGACCCCTGATGACCCCTGGGCCTGCTTGTATAGCCCTTCAGGTTAGGCTCCTGATTTTATGGTTTCTCCCATGTCCATGTGAGGCTGTCATAGGTATATGGGGCCAGTGAGACTGAGTGGCTGAGAGCATGTGTGCCTGTTTGTGTGGCACAGAGCAGGGCTGGGCATGCAGGTTTGGGCAAACTGTACAGGACAAGCTGAAGGCAGATGGTCCATGTGTAGGAGGCCAGGGGGTGGGAAAGGCAGGCTCATGCATGTGTGCGGGAAGGGTAGCTGGGTGCAGGGTTCTAGGTTTGCATGTTTGTATGCCACAAGGGGTGGTGGCAAAACAGAAACATGGACCCCGTATTTTATTTCCATAAGGAAGCCAGAGGATGGATAAATATAGGCCAACCCTAAAGAAGAAAATATGCCTCATTTCCAAATACACTTCAGACTAGTGAGTGCTTTGGGACAGTACCGGCCTCCAACCTCTACCTGCAACCCTTGCTTCACAGAACACGGTCTCTTTTCTAGCCAGCCTCACCTGTCCTTGGGGTGCCTTCCAAGAGCAGCCCATGAGGCTGAACTGTCTCCTGTTTCCCCACTTCTTGCCCTACCTACGACCCAGGCCTATCTGGCTCAGCTTCCTCAGCCATCAGATGGGGATGGGAGCTGTAACACCTCTCTGGGGCCTGTGTAGCTAGAATCAGCTCATCTCTGTGGAGTGCTGCCAGGGGAAGGGTGTCACTCATTCCAGCTGTTTTCATCATGGCCTGAGCGGGAAGTGAAGACAAACTTCTTACTGCCTTTGGAAGACTGCTGGAGCTGCCTGTGCCTGTCAGCTCCCTGAGGACCGGGACTGCTCAGTGGCCACTGGAGCCCTGGCTGTATGGGAACTCTGGAGGACCGGCACGGTGAGCAGTAACTGTGCTCTCCTGTGGGACTTACTGAATGCTGAGACTGCAGGCCAACACAGACCAGGAGCTCAGAGGCCAAGGGCAAGAGCTGGAGGAGGACAAGGAGGGGTCCACATGGCTTCCAGGAAGAAGCTGGGGCAGAAGAAGCCATGTGCTTAGCGGGTAGCAGGCAGAGAATGCACTCCCATGACTCAGTTGCTGGGCTGAAGAGCAGCCTGCCATGGCAACCCCTCCACTGCCTTATTCAGGGGTCAGGCTTTGCCAGGGCTCAGCATGATCTCAACTGCTCTTTTCCCAGTCATCAATGCCATGCTGGAGCCAAGGACAGGTGGCATAACCTGCATGGTCCTCTTAATAGCTGTGGCAGGAGTGCTCCCCAAACTTTTCTCTAAGCCCACCAGCATCAAAGCTCAGGGCTTCACTCTTATCCCCCACTCCCCTAAAAGCCAATGATCTGCAGCCCTGTAGTGACCACAAGGGTCTCTGTGAGTCCTCTCTCCAGGCTCTGCTCTGGTCAGTCCCTAGCTTGTCACTACAGGCAATGCTGAACAAATAATGCAACAGAGCACTGACATTTCTGCTGTGCAACCCTGAGTAGTTCTTGGGAAGATTCATTGGCACACAGAACACAAGGTTCCCAAGGTCTGTTCCACAACAAGCCTTCCACTAATGTGAGTTCTTCTCCCTTCCACCCTTGGTGACGTGTACCTTCTGCTCTGTGAGCATCACTGTGGGAAGGGCTTCTTTCCTCTTCTGCTTTTTGGCCTGAGGCTGGAACCTGGATGGGGAGCACAGAGTGACCCAGGCCTTCTGCCTCTCATAGGAGGTGACAGAATGGACAGGTGTCTGTAGGCAGGTCCACTGAGATCCACAGTGACCACACATCCCACCGACATTTCCCGTGGCTTCACACTGCCCCCAGGCAACCATAGAAGTCTATGAGTTGAGGAGACTGACAAGCCCTTCAGACTTGGCCTTGGAAAGTTGTTTCGAATGTCCCCTTGGGATGTGCATGAGCACAACAGGTCCGTGTGTAGGTGTGGAGCTGAGGCAAAGGATTTGGGAACCTCGCCTGGCACAGCTGAGATCGCCTCCTACATTGCCCTTGTAAACCCCAATGCTGCTGATGTGTCAGGATGCAGGATGCAGGATGCATCCCGCTTCGCCTTTGAACTATAGATGTGCAAACAAATCAGGTTGGGGTTGGGGAAAGGAGACCAAATATGTTCACCTGTCAGCCCTGTGTGTGAGGCCCTTGTTCATCCCCACACAGCACCCTGCATCCTGTAAGCCAGCCACATGCTAATGCTGCAGAAGGGAACACCCGTCCCCTGACCCAGGAGAACATATTCCCCAGACGCAGTCTTGCAGACCAGTTACTTGGTCTTCCCGGGTCTATTTCCTCATCTGTGCAACAGGAAAAATAGAACCATGTTTATCATGTGTACCACCGTATGCCCAGTGCTTGGTAAACCAGTGAAAGCTCAAAAAACATTGGCTGGATGGGTGAATAAATGAATGTAGAAGGATTGTGACTGGGATTAAATGAGATGTGGGAAGCAGTGCATTTATCACAGCCATGTCTCCTATTAAGCATTCGGTATAAGGTAGTTATTATTGTTAGCTATTATCCTGGAGTGCAATCTTATCATTCAGCCAGATTGGTTCCCAGAGCTAATATAAAATCGAGTAATTAAGGCTTAATAATGACATGCCCCAAAGAACCCACATAGTTACTCCTGAAGTCTAAAGAGGCACATGTCATATTCCATCCCACTTATTCTAACCAGGTGATACTGAGCCCATCGATATGCCCAGAATTGGTGAGATCTTAGTTGACACGCAGCAATGTGGAGTCCAGCTACCTCCCCAAAGGAGCTGTTTTCCAGGTGCAGAGGTGAGAGCATCACTTGGGGCAGCCTCAGACCCCTCCTGCTGAAGCCAAAGGCTCAGCCTGCCTTCCAAGCTCTCGGGCCACACTCCGTCTTTTTCTGCACAAACACTGCTACCACACTCGCTGTGCAGCAATAGGTCCCTGGTTAGGCACTATTTTGGCCCTGTATTGTCTTGACCCATTTTCATGAGAGCTTTCCTTATCTGAGAACAGCTCATTGAAAAACACCTTGTTCATCTCAGGCCCAGCGTGCCTGAGCCAGTGCGGGGTGCTACCTCCACACCAGGGCAGGAAACAGGATACTTCAGGAATAAATGTTTTGTCTCTTCTGGCAGGGGCAGGGCCCCAAAGCTCTAGCCTGCCTGCACCTCCTTAGAGGTCAGAGAACAAGTGGACCACAGCCCCCAACTTCTCATACCCCAGGCCTGAAAGCAGCATCTCCTGCTGTGGCCCTCCACCCGGGAACTTTGTACCCTACAGGAACCCAGGAGCATTGGCACTGATGGGAAGGGAGCTCAAAAGCCAGCTAAATGAAGGTGGAGTCTTGTTCTGCAGCCTGGATGAAGGCCTGGGGAAGTGGAGGGCCCGAAGCTATTCCATTAGGTAGCAACACAGACTAATAGGATCCCACGGGCCCTGACTCTGGCCGGGGCTGTAGTTACTCAAGCACAAAAACACCTGAAGATTCCGAATCTCTCAGAGTCCTCCAGCCTCATCCAGGGGCCACAGGTGGATGGAGAGAGGTGGGTGTCTGTTCCTAGCACCTGGACAGGGGGCCCCGAGACAGGTATGGAGCTGAAATCTATGGTGAGGTGAGGGCTGACCCCCATGGCTGGTTCCATGACTGTCCCCAACAGCAATCAGCAGGACCTGCAGCAACATACAGCAGTTAGGAGCACCCCGGGGCAAGGGTGGCTGGGAGGCACAGAAACAGGACACCACAAGCCTCAACACCACACCCTCAACTCTCAACTTGCCTTCTCTCTGCTGATTCATGATGGCAGCTTGTGTGTCCTGGGAAATGGGGGAAGGCAGTGCATCCATGTAACCCTCCCCACGAACTACACAAGATGTCATTACAACTATGTAACGCTGTCCCACGGGCTTGGCCATCACCAGTGTGTGAAAGCTGTTGGCTCACAGTCCTGGGATCAGGAGACTCCTTGGATTCAAAGTTGAACTTTGTCAGCTACTTTCCAGCAATGTGTTCCTCCCTGATCTTTAGTTTTATCACCTGTAAAATGGGAACAATAGCATGTACTTTGAGGTGGTTGTGCAATACTAATGAGATATGCTGGCTGTTAACCACCTACTACAGTGCCCAGACAAGACTCAATGCTTGTTACATCGCACAGCTGGTATCTTCCTACAGCCCCCTGCCCATTCTCAGTGCACCGGAGGTCTTGCTCATACTAGGTATTCCATGAGCATTTTGAAATAGACGTGTAGGCGTAAGGTTACAGAGATACATACACATGTCAGTGTTTTACATATCTACATAAGCACAGGCTGCAGGACACTAAAAGAAAACCCTGAGAGTCAGGAGGAAGCCTTCATGTTTTGGGGCAGCACTGAGATATCCAGAAAGGGAAGTGGGACTTTTTTCCTTGCTGACTGCAGACTAGGAAATGTTTAACCTGGCTCACTGTTCCTGGAGAGATTGGTGGCCATCAGACCAGACAGAGCAGCAAGGAGATGCCAGTCCCAGCACCTGGATGTTGTCTGTGACCTTCCTTGGCACTCACTTACTACTTACTGCCAGATAAGAGTTAGGGCAGGGAAGGCTGGATAGGGGTGTGTGTGTGTGTGTGTGTGTGTGTGTGTGTGTGTGTGTGTAAGGTAGTTCCACATTTACTGTAAATGCAATGGGTAGGGGAAGGATGTTCCTAAATGTGCCTGCAGCCTGGAGAGGGCATCTGTTAGGTGCATTGTGACCAGCTGTGACCCAGGTGTCCAAAGTCTGTTTCTCTCCTTGGGCTGAGTGATGCCACCCAGGGAAGGTTCTAAGAGCCTAAGAGCCTTCAGTTCCTGGTTTGAGACAACAGGATCATTTGCATTTACTGCCACATACAAGTAAAACTGAACCTTGGTCTTAGCACTCAGTGCTTTAGGTTTCCTCAAAGCAGAACAGAATACCTGGGTACTCCCATCCACCTCATGCCTGGTTGGGACAGACTGAGAGGCCACAGCCTTTGGCCATAGCCCCCAGACCCCTTGTAGCTCATGCCATGATCATCTGCCCAAGTCATTCTACATCTGTCCTTTAGACTCCTCCACTGCTCGTGAGGCTGGGAGCTTAGGCACCTCCATTTCTCCTTGGCTTACCTCTCTATAGTGCTCCAGGCTCAGAGAGTCAGTCCAGGCTGCTGGATGGGCCCCAGCCTGGGTAGTAGAAGCAAGAAGAGGGCCATGAAATTGCCTGGTGAATTCAGACAAATAAACAATTTGTCAGACCTGGTGTGCTGAATGCCTTTCATGTGTTTTCTGAAGGGGACAGGGTGGTGGGCGGGGGCACTTGGAGAAAATTCCCAGGCTGTCTGGTCATTAACCTCCATTTCCAATGCTTAAGTCTATGCTGAATCCTCACAAAGGTGGAGGACCCGAAAGGGCCATGACTTTAGGCCCCAAGGAACAAAGGAGGGGGTGGCATGGCAGGGACCCAGCCAAGCACTGAAGTATCTCAATGCCACTTGCCCTTTCCAACACAACCTGGCCACCTCCTTCCACTGTCTCCAGGGACTGGGGGAGTAAAACCTTTCAGGGGCAGTTTTCCTAATTGCCATAAACCAGCCTAGTTTTGCAGGCTTTCTTCTGGTTTTCCTTCTGACCCTCTCAAAGCCTAATTGAGGAATGTGAAACCTTTGCAGGCCTGGAGCTGGAAGGCAGCTCCTTTCGAAGCTGTCCACTGGACGTCCCTGGTGTGGGAGCTAAATATAGAAAGGGCTCCCTACTCCTCCCCCAGTCTCCCTTGTCTTCTGCGGGCTCATGCGAGAATCAATGCTGCGTGACAGGCGCCCCTGCTTAGGGACCCTTATCTGCACCTGCCTCCGATTGGCTTCCATGGAGCCCTGACACACTGGGGACAGGAGGTCACCATGGCGACCTGCATAGCACAGCAGGCGGGGCTGTGAGGGGCAGCCTCAGGACACATGGCCCAGCTGGCCAGGCAGGGGTCCTGTCCCCTTTGCTCTAGCCACTCCTGGCAGCCTGCGGAGGCGGTAGCCCTGCTGGCAGAGGCCAAGGCAGCAGGCAGGCTGCATTCTTTTCACCGGAAGTCCGCCGTGTTCGCGCCGCGCTCTTTTCTCTGTGCCTGCCCGGAACACTGAGAATGGATGAATCAGTCCCGGCTCATCAGAGCCTTTCATGCCCAAGCAGCCCAAACGACTGATTTAGAAACTGCGTGGTCTTATTCTCACAGTGGCTTTCTGAGGTTGTGATTCTCCGTGGCCCAGGTCTTCTTTATCTGTGTGTGCACGCTTTGATTAGGTGGATACCCATGATCTTGTGTACAGTGCCCCAGGAGGTTGGGCGCTGCCCCTGAGAGGGCTTGGTGCAGGCACACTGCCGGAAAATGTTGGAAGCAGGGACAGATTCAAACACCATGTGTACCAGCCCCTGGAGGAACTGCCGTGACTCTTACTGGAATATGAGCATGGAGGACTCCCCAGTAAGAGGGCGCAGTGGGCACACTAAAGTCTTCTGGCTCCAGCACTGGGTAAGAGCACCCGGTGTTTTCCCACCATTGGAACACCGCTTGGCAACATCAGATCTACCTAGGTATTTGCCTTTAGGAGGTCAGGACAAGTGGTCATCAGAGTTCAGGGCACAACTTCTCAGCAGCAGCCCCTGATGGGTGAGCATATGGTCCACTGGTTCTCAGCAGCACTAAGACAACCCTCTACTCCCAGCTCTCTCAGCAGAACCTCTGGGGATTAGGTGGCCGATGTTAGGCAGCTCCCTGGGCCCCTGCAGCTCTGTGAGGGCAGTAGGCTGTAGGATATCATTCCTTGACTAGAACACCAACAGGAGCTTCAAGCATGTTGGCCTTCACTGTGAATCAGGAGCAGCCAAGACAGTCACATCCTCAAAATCATGGTGTGTTTGACAGGAAGGGATATGTTAATTTTCTGAGACTGGTAAGTCTTATAAAGAAAGAGCTATCAAGCTATGAGAGAGGGTTGAGACAGACCCATGGATCCTCTCCTGTAATGTGCACATAGGGGCTCAGAAAACACATGCAGTGGCTTCATTCGATGCCTAGTCACTGTGAGCCACAGGTATGCCCATGAACACATGTCAGAATTCACGCATCTTTCCCAGTGTGGGAAATAGCACAGCACGCACTCTGCCCATGCCCTAAGGCAATGGGAAGCGGATCATTGTTCCCAACTGTCTAGGAGAAGTTTTGATCTTTACCATATTCTGCCATTTAGTGTCAGCACCGGTCATTTGGCAGCTGGTCATTTACTGCAGCATGTGACACATGGCATACCATGTGACACATGGTATTATTGTGGTGTCTTGTTAAAGTCTTATGTACTTATTTGAAAAGCAGAGTGAGAGAGATGGATTTTGTAACTGCTGGTTCACTCCCCAAATGGCTACAGTGTCTGGGGCTGGTCCAAATCAAAGACAAGATCCCAGAACTCTGTCTGGGTCTTCCATATGGGTAGCAGGGGTCCAAGGACTTGGGCCATCTTTTGTTGTTTTCCCAGGCACATCAGCAGGGAACTGAATTGGAAATCGAGCATCTCGGACTGGAACTGGCACTTATATGGGATGCTGGCATCATGGATGGCAGCTTAACCCTCTGGGCTGTAGTGCTGGCTTCTCACTGCTTAATTTAAAAACAAATCAACCCTAGCTCTATCATACCAAGCCAGAATTTTGGAATGATGCTCTGGTGTGGCCGCTATACTCTCAGAAGCTTGCTCCTTGTATCTGCTTCTCTCTGCCCTGGGCTCAGACCCATCCCGTCAGTCATAGTGCTGATGGTTTATGGTTTCCTTATTTCAGGTGGACCTGGACATGCAATACCTTCTTCTGAACCCAGTCTGGCTAAGGCCATGAAGATGGCTCCCAAGGGGGCTGCTATGCTCCCAAAGCATTCCCTACTCCTCTCTTTGCTCTGTGTTACCCTCCATGCATGGTGTGTTTCTTCCCCCTCAGTTCAGCTTCTTGTGTCCCCACTGATGACTGGGACTTTGTTCATATTTAGTTTGTAGCTGTTCCTTTCCCAGGATGTCCTTGGGATTCGCTTCAGTGATGACCTCTCTGGCTTTGCTTCTCTCAGCTCTCCTCTAACTGCCTGGGCTCCTGCTGTCTAGGTGCAGCCACCTACTGAGGTCCTACCACATTTCATAGGGCATAGTGCTCTGTGCGGCTCCAAGTCCCAGGTGCTGCCTTAAGACCTGGAAAAGCAGCAGACTCTGCTTTCTTGATGCATGTGCAAAATAACAAAGGGAGAAGGATGCTCATCCCAGGGCACCAGGGGCCTCCTAGTGTGCTTCTCTTGTGTTCTGCCCCTTGTGTTGTGGGCTGGGCTTGCTGGCTCGCTTCTAACTCACAGAATGTGATAGGAATGTTGACATTTCACTTCTGAGATTAGAAAATGACAGACATCCACACTGGGGGCTCTTTTTCCTCCTTGCTCTTTCTCTTGTGTGTGCTCGCGTGCGTACATCAGTGGCCTTGGGATGCACCACCAGCTGCTTTGGCAGAAGCAGGCCACGTGGAAAGGCTTGGAGAGCAGCCAATGGCCAGTGAGTCAAGCCTTCGCACAACTATGCTCTGGCTGATATTTTGACTTCAACCCCACAAGACGTCTTATGCCGGAGATGCCCAAACTGAGCTGTATCTTCGTGGTTGACTTTCAGAAACTGTGTTATAAGAAATGCTTAAGTCTCTATATTTTGGGGGTACTCTGTTGTGCATCAGCAGATGACTAGTATATGTCCTTTATTCCTCTAATGCGCACAATGCAGTGTACATGGCAAGGGGAAGAGGCGCCAGTTCAAGGTGGGGCAGTGGCTGAGTGAAACTTTGGCTCCTGCCCTCTGAAGACTCAGGGTTAAGCAACAGAGACTGCATGAAGACCTTGTGGGTTTAAGAGCACACCAGAGGGGTGGGTGCTTGATGCACCAGGAAAGAAGCCACCTGGGACACCTGCATCCCATATCAAAGTGTTTGGGTTCAAGTTCTGGCTCTGCTCCCGATTCCAGCTTCTTACCAATACACCATTCTTGGGAGGCAGCAGATGATGGCTCAAGGGGTTGAAATCCTGACACTCACACGAGAGACACGAGCTGAGTTTCTAAATCCTGGCTGTGGTCCGGCCTAGGCCAGCACTACATTTGGGGAGTGAACTAGAGGATGGGAGCTCTCTTTAACTCTGCTTTTCAGTTACATAAAATAAATACATAATACACAATGTCTGTTTGAATGCTCTACTTATCTTTTTAACCATTCTAGGACTCACTGGATTCTACTCCACTGCCTAGCTTAGTACTTCATAGTCTTGAAATTCATCCATTTAAGTACTGAGTTCCCATGTGTAGAGCACCTCTGGTGGCCCCGGGACTGCTCTGTGTGGTGGGGGTACTATATTGCACAACACAGACACATGTGTTTCATCTGTACTCTTATTTTCCTCTTGGCTTCCTTGAAAACACCTCAAGGTAGGATTCTCTGTAGTGTTGGTCTCCCTGTTGGGCCCAGCTGCCTCCAGTTAACACTCAATGACTGAGGAAGAAAGAACCAGAGACTGACTGCCCACCATTTCCCATCCTGCTCCCTTGGGATGGATCACAATTTGACGCACTTATTTGATACTTATTGTATGTCCAGAAGACAGTAAGATTTTCCTGCACATGAACTTATTTAATCTTCTTTAGTATCTGCTGGTGAGGCAAATATAGATCCCATTTTACAGTGAGCAAATCAAGGCTCAGAGAGGAAAATAATTGGCTCAAGGTACACAGCAAAATTCAGTGTTAACACTTGTGGAGTGCTCTGGATTGGCTCACTGAACCCTCTTCCAGGCCAGAGTGAGGAAAAAATAACTATCAGGTGATCTGCCCACATTGACCCTTGCAAGCTACTAAGTGTCAGAGCAGCCGAATATGAGGGGCCAATTTTAGCACTCTAACCTGCACTCATGTTTGTAGCAGAACTGAATCTTGAGGCTCTACTCTTGTTTGCCAGAGCTGCCCTCTCCTGACTCCTCCCCAGGTGCCTCCTCATCTGTCTCACCTCCTTGCTTCTCCCCCGGATGCCAACGACTTCACAATCTGACCAGTTCACATCTCAAAGTGTTTTTTTTTTTTTTTTGACATGCTCCAATATTCTTGTGTCTTAAAAGGGAACACATTAGGGTTCCTCAGCCAGTTTATCATGAAAATGCCCCCGCCGTCCTCCCTAGCTTTTGGAGGCCCTGCTGTTGGTGCGATGCACAGGAGCAAAAGGAGAGCAAGGAGGAAGGATGTGCACAGAATGCAAATATCCCAGAACACCAGGAATTTTTCACTGAGGAAGTTAAGTTCTGATTCAGAAGAAGTCTAAAGCCCTGGTTGTGCACCCTTCTCTGCCTCTCTTTTTGTTTTCCTTCCTATTTGGACAGCAGGAGGATAATGTGAGCTGGCAAGGATCAAGTTTCCAGATGCATCAGGTGGAGTTTAGAATTCAGATGGCAGGCTCCCCAGTTCCGCATCAACTTTCTCTCCTTCTGTCCACAACAAGGTCTATGTTTCTCTCTTCTTCCCCAGCCCCACACATGCTCTTTCATGCAAGTCAACGTTCTTGCCCCACAATAGGTGTGATTGCTTCCCATTATGTTGTCATGGCAACGTCTTTTGCCAGCTTGGGGGGAGGAGGGGAGGTGACAGCGGAAACAAGTGAGCGGCCAATCAGGCTTTCCAAGAAATTCTCATCAAGACACACCGCTTGCTCACTGCCAACTGCAGGGGCTGTGCAGAACCAGGGAGGGTGTGGGAGGGACCAAGGGGGCAAGGCACAGGGAGGCTTTGTCAGTGTCAATGTGTTTTGCTGACAGATGGATTATCGATCCTTGTGAGCAGGGAAGTGCAAACAAGCCAACAGCGACATGAAAGGCAAAGGCCCTTGGGACTGTCACTGTCACATGAGTCCTTCGAAAGACATGTGGGGGGCTAGTTCTCTTGTTTGCTGAGACAAGTTCAAGATGACAGAATCAAGTGTCACCAAAGTCACCGTATCTCCCCTCCCCCACCCCTTCCCCCCACCTACCTCAGTCAGGGGGCGGGAAGTGGAAAGTCTTGTTGTCAAGACCTCTGAGGATAGGAGTCAGTGAAGCCAGACACAGCACGCAATGAGGGACCACCAGGTCAGCAGCTATGCTGTCCCTCTGTATTAACCCCTTCTCAGCCTTGGTGTCATTCCGTGTGAGATGCAAGCTGTGACAGCACCTTCTACATATGGTAGGTGTGAGTATTCGGTGGATGCCAGTCACAATCATGACTTCTGATCCCAGCACTCAGTGCTGTCAAGGGCAGGGTCATTGCCATGGCTCCCTGGCCCCCTCCCTTGGGTCCTATGTGCTGGGGCTTGCATTGTTAGTGGCTAGGTAGTCATAGCTGTGAGAGTGCTAGTGACTTCACACCACAGTAGGGTAAGGGTTTCCTTTACCTGGAGGAGGAAGGGGTTTGGTTTGATCTTCATGTTTTCCTTCCTATTTGGACAGCGCAGAGCGGGGTGTCTCCAGTTTACCTCCTGTCCCAACACCCAATGCCTGACATGAAGCCCATGGGGAACTTTCAATCAGAAGCAGAGAAGACAGTGGCCAGAACAGGCGGCCAAAGTTGACCGGAGTAATTAATCCTAAAGGTTACCAGAGCCTGTCCTGCTGGGGAGCAGGAATCCAATTATCCATAGTGACAGCAGCTCAGTCCCCATGGAGACATTCATTGGCACGGTGTCCTGATAACCTGTCCACTTGAAATCTTCCTAACAAGCTCCTCCACCTCACCCAACCGCGTCTCCACACAGTCCAGCCAGGCACAAACTGCAGCTGACTGGGATATGGCCTGGGTCACACCACCTGGGGTGTGGAGCAAAGGAAAAGGCAGGATGGGGTTTGACTAGGACCACAAGAGGTCTCTTGCGCAGAGCCTTCTTGTCCCTGTAGAAACCCAGCCCAGAAGAATTGATCATTTTTCCAGATCTTGATGATACACTAAAAGCAGGAGGTGAGGGGAAACAATAAGAGAATCCAAATGAATTTATTTGGCCATTAAATCAAAATGTAAAATTATGCCGATGAGGAAATGGGTGTATAATTTCCAATGAATTGCTCTGGCATCATCTGTACTAGACCATGGCTTTGGATCAGGGAACCACTGAGAAAGAATTTTGGCTCTTTTTCCTCCACCATCCCAAAGCCTGCAGCGTGGGAGCAGGCGGCTGTGAGGGTGGAGTGCTAGGCCAGATGACCCTTCTCTTTCCATGTGGCCCTGACCAGGACCAAGATGAGCTCCAGGTTGCCCACAATGTCCACCCCTGACAACAGTAAAAGGAGGCCAAATCTTTTGCATGGCTGCCACTCAGGGGAAGGAATTTGACTTTTGTAATGCAAATTGGCTTCCTGACTTGAAAGTACATGATTAAAATGATATGTTTCAATGTGGGAGCCAGACAGCAGATTTGGTATTAGAAAGCAGCAGCTGCTGCTTATACACAGGGGTGTCTGCAAGGTGCGTGGAGGAGAAAGTAAAGAAACATTAGTTGGCCAAGAGATCTTCACACTTGCTAACCAGCATGGACCACTCTGGAGGGATTATATAATCCTAAACCCATTCTAGTATTGTATAAAAAACATTCAGTGCCTTCCTCCTCTGTCCTGGGAAGAGTTCCATTGGGTCTTAGATGAACCAATCCATCATTCATCATTCATTCATTCATTCACACAACAACATTTACTGAGTGCCATCTGCATGTACCAAGTGCTATGCTGTACCTGTATATAGCAATGAACACAAAAGAGCTGACAATTTAGTGGAGACGGCTCACAGAGCTCAAATCTGGACTCTGTGCCTTATGTCTCTGTGCCTCAGCTCTGTAATTTTAAACATATATTATTATTTTTTAGTTTAACAGGCAGTGCTACAGATAGGGAGAGAGATGGAAGGAGACAGAGATCCTTCATCCATTACTTCACTCTCCAAATGGTCACAGTGGCTGGGGTCAGGACAGATCAAATCCAGAGCATCTCTCACATGAATGCATGGGCCCAAGTTCCAGGGCCACCTTCTTCTGCTTTCCCAGATGTATTCACATGGACCTAGAGCAGCAGGAACTTGAACTGGCATCCATGTGGAATGCTGGAATCCTAGGCTGAGATTTAACCTGTTGGGGCACAAAACCAGATCCCACTTTGTCATTTCTAAAATGAGGATAATAAAAGTACATGCTGCCTTATGCTTTGGTCATGATAACATTGTAAAGATTGGATTTACCTTTTTTATGCTAAACAACCAGAAAAATCATACAGGATATCTGGAACAAAAATCTTCAAACACTCAATAGTAGGAAGAATGGGGCTTTGAGAGCTGAAAGAGGGGATTCCAACAAGCAAAGACCCCTACAACTTTACCATCTTGCTGTCTGGATCTAATTTAGAAGAGAAACCCAAGCAGGGGCAGAATTCTTAAAGTTCAAGAAAACTGGGACGCTAGAATATTCAGGACAGAATGTAGAGCTTTGAATATCTGAAAGAGACCCCTTTAAATGTTCAGCTAAATACTGATTTATATATTCAAGTAACAAAACTCCCCAAGGCTGGAGAAAGACTATCCACAAATCCTAGGCCAAATAATTGCCTAAGGTTAAACAGCTGAAGAGAGCTCATGTGCCAGGCACCCGGAGCCAACAGACTTCACAGTGCACATGCAAACATCAGGCAGGGTCCTCAGAAAGATGCCACCTTATTTTGGGTGGCTCCAGACGAACCCCAAGAAATCTTAAAAACCACCCTGGAAAGAAACAAACTGATCCCAGTGAACTGTGTTCCAGAAAAAACCCAAAACTCTTGAAAAGGTGCGGATTGAATGAACGCCTCACCTACAACAAACTGAAATTCAGAGCATCTGGCATCTAATAAGAAAACAAAACAAAAAAAAAAACAGGGAAAAAAACCACAATAACTAAGAGAAGAATCAATCAATAGAAAATGATCCAGGGGCCAATACTGCTGTGTAATGGGTGAAGCAGCGTCTTGTGTTGGGGGAAATCCCACGTGAGCACCTGTTCAAGTCTAGAGTGCTCTGCTTTTGACCTGGTTTCCTGCTAATGCACTGGGGGATGTAGCGAAAGATAGCCCTAGTGCTTGGGTCCCATGTGGGAGACTGGGATAGAGCTCTGGGCTCCTAGCATTGGTCTGGTATAGTTCAGTCTTTATGACCATTTAGGGAATGAAGCAATATATGGAATCTGTGGTGTGTGTGTGTGTGTGTGTGTGTGTGTGTATTTCTACTCCTCTTTCTACCACTATGGCTTTTAAATAAATAAATCCTAGAAAAAGAAATGGCAGAGAAGATGGAATTCACATAGAAGAATTTTAAACCACGGGGGCCAGTGTTGCTGCACAGCTAGTTTGACAGTACTTAGAATTCCAGCATCCCATATGAGCACTGGTTCCAGTCCTAGCTGCTCCACTTCTAACCCAACCCCTAGGAAAACAGCAGAGATGGACCAAGTGCTTGGGGCTCTTGCCACCCACACAGGAGACCCAGGTGGAGTTCTAGGCTCCTGGATTCAGCCTGTCCCAGCCTTGATCATTATAGCTATCCGGGGAGTGAACATAGAGATGGCTCATAAACAGTTTATGATCGAGAATGTAGAAAAGACATGAACATATGGAGGAGAGAAGTGGAAGACATAAAAACAACTCAAATAAAACATTTAAAGAGGAAAAAAATACAATGAAATGAAAATTAATAGTAATGATGGCAGATGAGAATATAAAAGAAACAATGAATTTGAACAATAATAGAAAATATTCGGGCCCGGCGGCGTGGCCTAGCGGCTAAAGTCCTCGCCTTGAAAGCCCTGGGATCCCATATGGGCGCCGGTTCTAATCCTGGCAGCTCCACTTCCCATCCAGCTCCCTGCTTGTGGCCTGGGAAAGCAGTTGAGGATGGCCCAATGCATTGGGACCCTGCACCCGCGTGGGAAACCCGGAGGAGGTTCCAGGTTCCCGGCATCGGATTGGCGCGCATCGGCCCGTTGCGGCTCACTTGGGGAGTAAATCATCGGACGGAAGATCTTCCTCTCTGTCTCTCCTCCTCTGTGTATATCTGGCTGTAATAAAATGAATAAATCTTTAAAAAAAAAAAGAAAATATTCAAAAGGAAACAGAGAGGAAAAAAAACACTGAGGAGAAAAATGAAAATAACTTCACAGACCTATCGGGGCTCCCCCAAAACGAAAGGAAGGCAGAAAAAAGTGAATAAATGGTGAAAGCTGTTCAGATTTTGCCAAACCTGTAAACCCACAGATCTAAGAAACTCACTGAACTCCTGGTAAAGTAAATAAACAAAATTAAGACAAAGTTCTGAAAATCACTAGGAAGAAAAATGCTAAAGGCAGTTAGTTGAACATGGACATATAGGGGAGCAAAGTAGAAGTACAGGCTTGTTGTTACAAACTATGCAAACCAGAAATCAATGACAACTTTCAGCACCGGAAGGAAAAAGTGTCAAGACATAATTCTATACCCAGCAAAACTGCCATTCAAAAGCGCAAAGGCTATTAGAATAAAACTACTTCTGATGTAAGTTGAGATAATTCATTTCCATTGTCTACAAGAAATGCTGAAGTTTTTAGAAAAAAGGGCGATGGACTACAAAGAACATTGGAACTGCAGAGAGGAAAGAAAGGCACTAGAAACAGCAGATATGTGGATAAAAGGAAATACATTTTACTCAATCTGAAGATTTTTAAAAAAATGTTGACTATAAGAAATGTCACAGTGTTGTAGAATTTCTAAACTGTAAAAATAAAATGTGTGACAGCAACATTACAAAGGACAAGAGATAAAAATAGAATATATAGGATAAGATTTTTTATACCACATATAAAGTAGTTTAATGTTATTTGAAGGTTAAGATGTGCATTGCAAGCCATTGAGCAATTACTGAAAAAATAAAAATACATATAATTTAGAGTCTTCCTGCTGATGTCTAAGGTGGGAGGCAAACAGGTGATAACTCCAGTGTTTGCATACCCGTCACATACCTGGGCTAACCTGCATGGGTTCCCATCTCCTGATTCTGGTCTGGCCCAGCTCCAATCATTGTAGGCACTGGGGATGCAAAACAGTGGATGGGGAAAGTCTTTCCCCAACTCTGGGCAAAGCCTCTCAAAACAAACAAACAAACAAATGACAGAGGAAAAGAACAATGTAAATACAGGCAAGTTAGAAATTAGAATGATAGTAGACTTCAACTCTTCCACTGCAATAATCACATGAAATATAATTGACTTAACAGCTTCAATGAAAAAGCCAACATTGTCACATCAAATTAAAAATAAATATAAGACTTTCTATATGTTTTCTACAAGATGCATATTTAAGATAGCAAGACACAATTAGAAGATGGAAATAGACACATCAAGAGACACCGATCAAAACAAAGCTGGAGTGATTATAACAGACTTTAGAACAAGGGATATTGCCAGGGATCAAGAGGAATATTTTATAATGATGAAGGGTCAAATCATCAAAAGGATACAGCAACCTTAAATAACAGAATTTTAAAATACATGAAGCAAAAATTGTTATAAAAAAGGAGAAATGGTTAAAAAGAACAACAATAACTACAGTTGGAAATTTAAACATTCTTCCCTGAGTAGCTGATAGAAAAATTAGACTGAAAATCACTAGGGATATAACAAGCCCACCAACTGTCTGGCTCTAATTTGCATGGTCAGCGCTGTCTACCCAATGACCAGGTGCCTGCCTAAGCATCACTGAGCAAGACAGACCATCTTCTGGGCTATACAAATCTCAACAACAGAATTAAAATAAAATGCAAAAAGATAACTGGAAAATTCTCATATATTAAGGGATTAAATAATGTACCTCTAAACAACATGGCAGGTTAAAGGAAGAAATATCACAAATTAAATTCGAAAATATTTTGAACTGTTAAAGGTGAACTTATCAAACTTTCGTGGTTTATAGTAACTAAAGCAAACCTTACAGAGGAATTTGTAGTCTTAACTGTTTAGGCCAGAAAGAAATAGAAGTCTCAAAGCAATAACCTAACCTTCCACCTTGAAAGATTCCAAAAACAAGAGGATCTAAACCAAAGTGGAAGGAAAGAACAAAGGAAAAGGCAGAAATCAATGACACAGAAAACAGAAAAGCCAAGAAAAATTCAATAAAACCAAACTCTCCTTTACTAAAAAGATTAATAAAATGGAAAAACTTGCCAACTGGTCAAGAAAAAAAGGACAAAATCATCAATGTCGTATTCGGAACAGTGAAGTCACCATAGCTTCACCCACTGTGAGTACATAACAAAGATGACCATGAACAACTTCATGCCAATTAATGTAGACAAAATGGAGAGTTTCCATGAAAGACATCAACTACAAACTCAGTTCAGAAGAGAAGGATCATGAGCACAGCCTCAGATCTATCACAAAAATTGTGACCTAGTTAAAAGAAAAAAAAACACCACAAATAAAACTTGAAGCACAGATGGCATCATTGATAAATTCTACCAAACATTTAGGGAAGAAATAATACCAGTTCTATACAAACTCTTCCATATAATGTATCACATCAATAGACTAAAAAAAGAAAGCTCATATGATCATCCCAGCAGACAAATAAAAAGCTTCTAACAAATTGTGACACCTATTTATGAGTTTAAAAAAAAAGGGGGGGGATATATACAGAAAACCTACAGCTACTGTCACCCATAGCAGCAAAGTCTGCATGTGTTCCTGCTTGGATGGCTAACAAGGCAAGGACGTCTCTTTTCAACGCCTCTATTCACCAGCTCCTTCAGCATTGTACTAAAAGTCCTGCCAGTACAGAAGGTAAGGAAAAGAAATAGTAAAGCAGACTGATTGGAAATGAAGAAATAACCCTGTCTTTGCAGCTCCCTGCTCACGTCTGTAAAAGCAGCCACATCCAAGGAAAGTTGCAATGATTGATTACATTGTAAGGCTTAAAACTGAAAGTAAGCACACTGCTTAGAACAGTTCCTGGCATCCAACAAGTGCTCGTTAATGATTTGATATTGCTATAAATTCAGATGATTACAGAACAGAACTAGTACCCCATCATAGGGCTGTAGCCTGGATGGAGGAGGCACTGCAGGAGAAATGCCTGAGGCACCAGATGCTCACATAAGAGCGGAAGAACAGCCCTCACATGGGCACATCTCCTCAGAAGGGCCTCTGGGACTCTAACCCTTACCTAGTTTTTTAAGGACCTCGAGAAGGCACAGGCAGGTAGAATAATCTTCACCCTAAAGATGGGGGAAAGCAAGGCAGGGACCAACAGTCCAGTGTAACACCAGCACCAATCTTGACCACTGCACCTCCCACTTCACCATCCTTGCTTTCAACTGGTGAGTCACCACTCAGGCTGCTCTCCCACTTCTGCATTAGCCTTTGAGTGTTGATCAACCTGGGTGGCCCCCTGACAGGAAGCCTGGAATGCTGTGGACCCTGCAAGTGGTAGGGTGCACGGGCTTTACCTCCCTGCCTCTCCAGCCTGTGGTACCCATGACAAGACTAGAGCAAACCAAAAATATCCATATGCAATCACAACAGACAGTAAGTGCTTAGGAAATGTTTACTTAGAAACTAATCTACCTGCAGCCCACAGAGAAGCTGAGGGACTGAAATTTGGATGTGGTGACTACATACAAGAAAGCCAAACTGTTTACCCCAGAGCTGCCTGCTGCATTTGGCAGTGTGACCTCAATGAGGAAGCCTGAACACCTGTTGTTTGGGTTTGTGCAGAGTTGAGTTGGGCAGAGACTGGGGAACTTACAGAAAAATGGGGTCAACAGGGAAGGATGGGGTAGGGCTTGGGGAGAGAGGGTGTTGAGACACTGTGTGAAGTGCTAGAGACATACAGATAACAGTCACGTACCTTAGCACCAACTGGTTGGTGGCCTCCGGGAAGCAGCAGGCTCCCAGACCCAAGAGGTCTTAAAAAACATTTGTAGAAAATGCATACATATCATGTATAACTCATGTGCCGATCCAAAAGTATTTCTCACCTCCACACACTAATTTTTCCTTCCATTTTCCCATAAGCCATCCAAAGGACCCTTATATTTTGTATACATGATAGGCTATCAAGACTTATGGAGAAGGAAGCCATCAATGAGACTGGGGGGCTGCTGCCCCACCTCCCCTGTTCCATGAAAACAAAAACAGCAGCTTGCTTCAAGGAACTAATAATAGGAAGTGCTTTTCCAGGCTGGAGGCAGGGAATGATGAGCCAAGAAATACAACCAGAGATGCTGGAGCAGGTTTCTCTGAGTCATGAGATGATTTTTCTGTGTATGGGTTATATCCTCAAGATTTTGCCACCTAACAAAATGCCTCTTGCATTTTAAATGGCTGTATGCATAGAAGGCAGTGTGGGGGAGAGGCAGTCGAGAGAAGGGGACAAGGAGAGGCTGTTCCGGAGATGGCAGAAGACAGAGGGTCACCTGCATGCACCTGGTGCCATGCTGGGCTAGCCCCAGAGCATGAGAGCAGGCCCCCTTGGATCACAGGGCTTCCTTCCTTTTCTCCTTCTCCCCTTTTTCTTTCTTTCCTTGCTTCATTCCTTCCTTATTTCCTTCAATCTTTCCTACTTTCCCACTTTCCTCCCGCCCCACTCCCTTCCTTTCTTCCTCCTTCGTTCCTTCCTTTTGGCAGCAAGAATTCCTTGAATGCCTCCTGTCTGCCAGGACTGGAGTGCACTGCTGGACCAGATGCACAAGGTCCTGGTACTCAGCGAGCTCCTTCTTACTGAGTGGTCAGGAAAACGCTCAAGCTCCAACCAAGTGGCTGGCACTACTGCAAGTACAGGGAGCACAGCAGATGAGAAGACAGAATCCTTGTCCTCACTAGGGTGACAGAGGAGGCAGACAGAGGATATACACATAGATGAGCAGGATAAATACAGGTCATGGGAGATACTAGGGATGAAGAGGAAGAGAGGAACAGGACCAGGGATGCCGATGGTAGATACGTGGCTGGAGTGAGTAGCAGCTTCAGGGATGGGGCATTTTCCTGAGACGTGAGCCATTAGAAGAGGCAGCTCTGTGAAGATCTAGTGGAAGGAGGAGTAGTGGTCAGCCATCAGATTGGCATGTGCCAGGCCTGGAAAGCAGGTCAGAGGGTGAGGGGGAACGGTAGGGTCAGGAGAGGAGATAGCAGTTCCATAGGCTGTCACAGTGAAGAGCCTGAGTTTCATTCTGAGAGTGTTGTTTTGTCTCTTCGCAAAGAGGCATCTCTCTAGCTGGGCTGATGTCCCTAAGCAGGATGGGCTGATCACACACTGACAAATGCAAAACCTCACAATTTCCAGTTCTTTCAGTTGGATCTACACTAGAGTTCCCCTTCCCAAAAGTTCCCAGCCAGAACTGATGTCCGCTCCTTCCCGAGACATCTGCTTGGACTCTCAGTTCTGGGAATTCCTGGAAGCAAGTACCTCCTGCTTCTTAGGGGCGCTGGGCAGCTTGGGGATGAAAGGCACTGTTCTTCAGGGAGCCAATCTGCATGGAGAGAGGATGGGGAAGCTGCCAGACTCCTACCGGGGGCTTGAGTTGTGTCCACTGCATTTCCTCTCCTTTCTTATTCCTGCAAAGAATGGCTCTACCCCCAGGTCTCTGGAACAAAGGCCCACTTGATGCCCTGGACCGCATGAAAGAAAGCACAAGAGGGATAGCATCAGGGGTTTCATGGGAGGAGCTGTTCGGCTGATGGTCAAACTAGAAGCCTCCACGCTCTGTTGATGTCCCACCTGGAAGTGGTCACCCAGATCCTGGACTCCTGATCAACCACTAACCAGGCTGAGACAAAACTGCTGGGAGGGCAGAGCATGAGGGACATGTAAGTGCTGTCTGCACAAGAGTCCTGATGGGGTTGGTGGGTGAGGAGGGGGCACACAGGTCGGCTTCCCACTGGCCGACATTCCTACAGTATCTCTGGGAAATAGTCACACTCCCCGCGCAGAAGAAACACAGTCAACAGATTCCGGTTTCCTAGAGACGCCAGAGATTTCTAAAAATAGTCAGGCAATGACAAAGCAAATTGGCATATGGACTGCAAATAATTCCAGTACCAGCTTGCTTGGCAAAGCTTGAGCCTCCTAGTGCTGGGTGCTTCCTCCCCTTCCCTTGCCTGTTTCTGAAACAGCGTCTTGTTGCTGAACAGCCCAGGCCAAGTGTGAGCTGGAGGGGCGGCTGGAGCCCCCCACCATGGGCCCTGTCCAGGCTGCTGGGTTCCTTGGTTGGGATGAAGCCACTCCTACTCCAGCCCACTCCCCCAGGCTTTGTGTCTCCACACTCACCGGGCCAAGTTACCTAGCAGCCCTGTTTGTGCTCCAACAAGTCCAGCAATCAACACTTCTTGTGGGCAGACTGGACCACCTTGACCTTGCCACACTGGCTTCCCACCCCCAGCCAGTCACTCCTCCAAGCTACTCACATGCTGCTTGTCGTTTGTTTATTTCTCAGGCAACCTCTGTAAGCACCAATGGCAACTGAATCTTATCTCCTATCATTTTAGTTTCTCATTCTCATTCTTTAAACTAGTGACTGGGAGGAGGTGAGAGGTAATGATAGCCCCAAGGCTACAGCTGAAGAAGTTTAACTGAGAAGGCTTTCACTCCTCTATGACCTTGTGGCCCTCAGGCATCAGCCACCAAACCTCAGGATCCCACTCCAGGCAGCTTGTTCTGCAAGGGAATGCAGGTCAAGTGGCTGGCAGGGCTCATCTGAGAGGAGTGGAGGCTGAGTAGGCAGGACGTTTACAAGTGGGGCTGGGGGAGAGGGGGCACCAACAGGTCTGCAGAGGCACCAGGGCCAAGCTGAGGACTGCCCTAGCCCTGGTGGGCAGCGGAGGGGTAGAAGAGCTGGGCCCGGGCTGAGCAATGCTCAGAGCACTGAGGAAAGGAGGAAGACAAACCTAAGCTCCTCTCCTAACGCCCTCAGGTCTCCTTTCCCTGCCTCCTCCTGGCTGAATTCAAGCGGATGCCAGGCAGCCAGGCAGCACACACTAGACTGAGGACAGCATGAACCATACCTGGAAGAAGTTGAACGCACAGAATGTTCGGGCCAGAATCACTGTTGATGCTCAGAGTGTGTTAAGCCAGGGTCAGGAGAAAGCAGGGGAATTAGGAGCTGTGTCCACTAAATGGAGAGGAGTGAGGAGAAGGAGGAACAGGTATAGACAGTGTCAGTCCAGCATCCCATTGTTTACACATTTCCAACAGTTTCATTGGGAGTTCATCTTTTGTTTGGAAGCAGCAATGCATGTACTCCCACATCTGGATATGGTAGACCCCAGTACTCCATCACTATACATTTCCACAAATGAGAAGCCGTGGAACTTGATATTGTATGGTAAGTGAAATGAATAGCACACAAAGGACATAAAAAAAAAAAAAAAGAAGGAGGAGGAGGAACGGGAAAGTTGGTAAACATGGGTTCTGGGGGGAGCAGGTCCTTTTGGATGAAACCCTCAATCGTGCAAATCATTTCAAAATTGTTTTGAAAATCACTTAGCTGCAAAAACTATTGTTCTGCCACTGCTGGCAGCACATTTCCAGCAGTTCCATGCCCCCAGGGCCTAGCACAGAACCCACATCTTACTTTGGGGTGTGCACTGCTTGTTGAACCAAAGGCTTTTCCCAAGCTTGGCTGCTCTCACTGAGTTCTGGGAAATTCAACTTTTACCTCTAGGAAGAACAGCACACTGCCCCTGCCCCTCAATACACTCTGCCACCTGTGTCTGCTCAAAGGGAAGAAGTGGAAGAGCTCAGCAATGAGTAGCCGTCATATTGCATAGGTAACATCCAGTAGGCCAGGACGGCACATGTTGTACAGTGCTCATACCAACACCACAAGACAAGGAGCATCACCGTTTAGGCAAAGGGTCTGTGGGTCCTGCACCCCTAGGCCCTCAAATTGGTGCCTGGCCTCTCCCTCCTGTTCTACACTGCTCTGGTTCTCCTGGTCAGCTGGCAGAACAGAGGGAAGGAGGAAGGGAGACGCCCCTTCTTTGCTATGTGTGGTATCCCCCTCCAGAAAGACCTCTGTGATCGAAGCTTCTGCTGAGCGTTACTCACGTTAGGGGTCCTAAGTATAGTGGCTTCCTGCTAATCTCTCAGTCTGTCTCCCATATGCCTTCTCACAATTCCATCACCTGGTCACCAATTTCCTCCCTTTCTCCTGTTGGAACTTGGCCTTTAAGACAGCCACGTGTGGGCTCTGAGAAAGATCCAGTGGTTCAAAATAAATGCAGTTAGGGTTAGGATTATCGTTAGGGTTAGAGTTAGGGCTAGCGAGTGTGGTGTAATGAGTAAAGCTGCTGTCTGTAATGCCAACATCCCTTTCGGGCGCTGTTGCATTGCTGATTCAGCTCCCTGCTAATGTGCCTGGGAAAAGCAGCAGCAAATGACTCTAGTGCCCAGGCCCCTGTACCCACAAGGGGGATCCGGAAGAAGTCCCTGGCTCCTAGCTTTGGCCTGGCTTACCCCTGGCTGTTGTGGCCAACTGAGAAATGAACCAGCATAAAAGATCTTGTTCTCTATATGTCTCTGTCTTTCCCTTTAATTCTTTCAAATAAGCCCTCAAAACAATAATATTTTTAAAAGCCTAACTATGTGCAGAAAGCTGGCAAAGGCCACACAGGCAATATAGGCACAGTTAAAATTCATGTCTAGCTTTCTGAATAAAGGGCTTCTCACCACTTATCTGGTGCATCTTAAGTTAGAAGTCAGGTAGGTCCTGATTTTTCTCTTTGTTTTTGAGGCCCAGAGAGGCAGAGGGACTTGTCCAAGGTTACATAGCTAGGTAGTGGCAGGAGAAGGTTTAGTACGTGAGCAACCCAACCATTCCCAGCGACTGGCCCTTTTTGGTACTGTCATGCCCCAGATCTCTCTGAATATCTGAGAGTGGGAATTGCTGCTCCGTCCAGAGCTGGTGTTTCCTCCTTGCATTAGAGCTGACAGAGGCCTCCCCTTCACAGTGCTGGATAAGTCAGGGCTCTAGGCTCCTAGGAACATGAGGCATCATGGTGGTGGTGATAGCAGCGAAATACATTAAAAACGCAATGAAGACTAGGCCACGGTCATGGGTGTTTTTGAGGTGGTGGTTGAGACACTAACTAGGGGACATTTCTTTCTGTTTACTGCCTGGAGGCCAGAGGGTGTATCCAGAGAGCCCTAATTTGCCCAAGACACACACGGAAGACACGATGCCACTCTGACCCATAGGCAGGGCAGCAATGTTGAGGGGTGGGGAGCAAGACTGAGGGGAGCAGGCTTGGGGTTTCTGCTTCTGACTCAAGCAAAGACTCAGAGTCCAGTCCAGCTCAGTGGGTTTCCACCTGTGTGTGAAGGCAGGTGACTCTGCTGTGGTCATCAGAGGGAGGATTTGGCCTCCATATCAGATGCCCTGTGCTAACAGGAAGATACACCAGCAGATACTCCTGCTCTTGCCCTCATTCATTCAACTCACACCCACTTAGGGAATGTAGGACAGTAACACAGAGAGCTCTTCTGCATCAGAAAGTCTGCATTCCAACCTCAGTTCTGTTCCTGGCTGGCTGTGTGACTTCAGAAAACCTAGGTATCTTCTTTGTGCCCAGGTTCCTCCCTTTGAAATGGTGCTAATCACAGCATTTATCTCACAGACTGTTAGGAAGATTAATTAAATTCATCCATGTAAGAGCTTGGAACAGGGCCTAGCATATAGGAAGCATGCTGAGACCTTGCTAAATACACTTGGGCTCAGGAGCCAGGCCCAGATTTGACTTGTGCAACCAGCAGGCAGGAGCTGTGTGCCCTCAAGGAAGTTACTTGACCTTGCTGAGCCAGTTTCTCATCTGGAGGAGGACAGACTCTATTTTTGCATGGTAGTGGTGATCTGGCAATGAGACACCCATATGTAGCATCCAACCAGTGTTTCTTGAGTGCTACTTCCAGTTTGAAGTCAGCTCTGCTCTTAAAGCATGAGCCAGGAACATACTCCCAGGTCTGATGATCCTTGCAGGTATTGACTGAGCCCTGGGACATAGGTTAAGAAGCCAGGTTCCATCCTGATTCTGTATTGTCTGGGTGACTGTGTGACATCTGCCGGTCTTCACCCGCGAAATGAAAGGGTTAAAACACGTGTCCATTAAGGTCCCTACAGCTCACCCTTCCCAAGAGTTTAAAGACATTGACCAGGCTCACACCCAGTCTGCAGAAGCAGCATGGTAAATGGGGACTTGGGGGTACTGTTAAGCAGGAAGGTATGGGCACATGATGGCCTAGAACCTTGCCAAACTCACAGCATGTGCCCGGACTTTGGCCCCTGTCTGCTTCCTAAACCCAACACGGTCACTGCCACCAGCTTCCACCAATCAGGGCTGAGCCTCCAGGTGGTCCTCTTCTTACCTTCTGTGCCCCACCTCTCTCCCTCAAGGGCTTCCTCAGGACCTCGATGAGCTCCAGGGCGCCGGGACATGCAGGCTTTCAGGCCAGGGCCTGGAGAGGCAGTGGTGCTTAGGTTGGAGGAGCGATCCAAGCTGGGCAGCTGGGATGCAGAGCAGCAGCGTGTGTGTGCGCCCTTTCCCTCCCATCTCCAGGATTCCAAGCTCTGCTGCTGTAACACCTTGGACACCATCTTGGCAACTTATTTCTGTACCATTGCTAAAGAGGCTGTACATGTTTCTGTGTCATGAGAAAAAAAATCACGGAAATTTCTGAATCTCTCCTCTGAAATTCTTTGTTCTTCCATTGGTGGAAGTGCAGGGAGCTTGGAGCACAGGATGCAAACAGTCAGAAGACCACCACACTACGGAGGTATGCTCCTCTTTCTTGGCTCCTCCTCCTAAAGCGATGGGGAAGGCAGAAGGGCTGCCCTTGGCATCAGTGGGTAGACAGAGGATATGGGGATGTTAGACCAACAGGCAGAACACATTGTCTGGGATTTCAAATCATGGCAGTGAGATGGCCTCAAACATGCCACACACATAGACTGGCATCACAGGCCAAACTGAGTTTCTCTTCACACTTGAGCAGCCATGCAGATGGCTCCCGTGGGCACTGGCCACAGGGCACCGTGCCTGGCCTTTTGCTCCTTCCCTTACCCTGTGTGTACGCTCATTTCACAAACACTCACCACGTCCCATGTGAGCACTGAATATGCAGAAGTCAAAGCAGAGAACACACATGCACCATTTCCCTGGAGAGACCACAGCCTGGAAGGGCAGGTCACAGGCACACCAACCATAATTACAGAGTGAGCCCTCAGTGCTGTAACAAAGCAGCCAATGCCACGCTTGGGGAACAAGGAAGGTTCTGCAGAACATTAGGCCCTGCAGAGCACTCAGCTAACAGAGGCAGGGAGTGGGCTATCATTAGGCTTACATATGCTGGTCAGGCAAAAATCTTTTCTAGTTTGTGCTTTGGTTGCTGGAGGTTTTTTTGTTTTGTTTTGTTTTGTTTTGTTTGTTTTTTCCCTGTGACTGTTAGCAAGAGCAAGACCAAGCTACAGTCTGGAAGCATGGGCCCTGGGATCTTCCCAGTAGGGTACAGCCATTCCCGGTGAGCAGCTCAAGCCTCCATGCACCTAGAAAATGCCTCCCCACTAGAGGCCCAGGGCAAGGATGCCCTTGGGTGGCCTGAATGTGAGAGCAGCAGAGGTCAGAGCTTCTGCAGTCTGGGGCTATTTCAGGACTTGTCAGGCTTAAGAAACACCAGCCTGGCCTGTCTTCCCAGGGACACAGGCTTCCTGGCACCTGATTGCTGAGTTTCCCTGAGGGGGGAAGCATCCTGCTTCTGCCTGCGACCCTGAGCAGGACAGGGCATCCTCCTTTCTGACCATACCTGCTGCCTGGGAGTGGAGCTAGAGCCTGCAGGGAGACTCACTCTGCAAGGGAGCACTGTGGTTGCAGGGGTCTGTGGAGCCAGCTCAGGTGTCTGAAAATGGAGGGCTTCTGCTGCTCCCATCCCCACATTCCATAGTCAGGGACCAGCAGTCAGGGGTGCAGGGGCTGCTTCAGATCTCAGCTCAAATGCTTCCATGGCTGCTGGGGTTAGCTGACCGGCAGGAACCCAGGTTGGGCCAGGAAGTGGCTGATGGGTTTCAGTTCCCTCTCTCCCAGGACTGCCCAAGCTCTTGCTAGCATGGGCTGCACCAGCATTCCACAGCCCCAGAATGTGTACCCACACTGTGCCAGGCACTACCACAAGATGGGCCGTAGAAGAGCAGCCGCAAAAAGGCCTCTGTCCTGGCACAGCTGATCAGTTTCTGGGGTGGCATGCTTCTGCTTTAAGCTAGCCGGCCAAGTCTTCACACCCCCACCTCTGTGCTGTGAGGGAGCGGCGAGAGGACCCACCCAGTGCAGACAGGGAGAGTCGTGCACAACAGGGCAAGGGCTAGATCTGCCTTCGAAAAGAACCCCCAGCCACTCCACCCTTCCTTTACCTGGGTCCTCCTCTTAACTGGGGCTGTGGGCATCTGAAGGAGGGCCAGGCATGTTTCTGGATAACAACAGCTGACACCAACATGGAGTACTTCAAAAAGTTCATGGAAATACTAGATTAAAATAGAATGTGGAGGGTTGGGGAGGGTCACTGAGTCGAGGACAAGCCCCATATCCCATGCTGCAGTAACTGCAATTCTCAGCTCCAGCTTCTGGTTCATGTGGATGCATCTGAGGCAGTAGAGATGGTGCAGGTGACTGGGCTCCCACCACCCACAGTGAGAAGCAGGTGGAGTTCTTGGGACCCAGGATCACCTCTACCTCTCCCCTTTCTGTAGCGGGGATCAATAAATCAATGGATAAAAGTTTCTATCCTCCTCCCTCCCTCCCTGCGTTTCTCTTTGTCAAATACAGGCAAGTATGCTAAAAGGTGACACACATGCTCACAAACTTTTTGAAGATTCCTTGTGCCATGCTGATGCCAAGATCTAACATCATAGTTTAGTGGTTAACACGGAAAAAGTCTGTAGTTGGAGCAGATCTGGGTTCTAAGATGTGTGAACTCGGGAAGGTCACTGAATCTCCTTGGGCTCTCAGTTGTCTTATCTGTGAAATGGGCTATGAACACCTGCTCTGAAGGTGTTCAAGACAGCATCTTAGCTCAGTGTGTTTCACTGAGAAACACCCCAAGATCTCAGCAGTCACCAGCTCCCAGGTGTGTTCTTGCCAAGGTGGGATTCCCAGCTGTATGCCCCAAGCCGCCTGGTGCTAGAACCTAGGCTCCCCTAATGGACTCCCAAATGTGGGCTGTGCTCTCCTCCTGCTCCCTGGAAGCTCCCTCCCCCAGGAACGTTCCTATCTTCCCACTGCTTCTAAGCCACAAGCAACACAGTCAGAGGCATTCCTATCCACTTATTTGCTCACGCAACAGGTGCATGCTGGAAGCCTCTGTTGTACCAGGCACTGCTGCAGGTGCTGTGGGTGCTAGAGTCCTTCGGGTGGAAGGAGTCCTGCCATACCTCAGCACACTGAAGCTCTCAGGTGCTAACTCTGCCACAAGCTCGGTGTTGGAAACAGGTTGGCTTAAGTGGCTTGTCAGGCCCCAGACTGGAACCTGCCTGGCCCTGAAGGGCGCAGCCCTCCCATGTGGGATCAGGTAGGGGCTTCCACACAGGTCACAGGGCCAAGGCATCCTTGCCCCTGAATCTAGCCTTTTCTCCAGCTCGATTAGCCTCCCTCTTCCCCCGCCGATCGCAAAAATGCCTTCTTTGCGTAATTATTACAGACACTAATTATTTTCATTTACATGCCTAGCTTACCATTTATGTCTAATTATTGTGCAGCTCTGAAACAATTATGCATACCATTAAGGACGGACAAGGGTAAGTGCACAGTGAATTTTATTTAACTTCCACACTAAATGATCCGCAAGTGATTCATCACCACTTTCTATGGCTCCCATGGCAGAGCAGCTCCCAGTTTGGAGGGGACATCAGCTTGGGGCACCCAGCTCTGGGATGGTGTATGAGAATGAGAGCGGTGGCAGCAGAGGCAGGAGGAAGAGCTCCAATTTATTCAACAGCTACTATGTGCAGAAACATGGTGAAGCACATAACACACATGTGCAAACTATATCACTGCACCATTGTAATCATCCTACTATTAAAACTTGGGCAAGTGAGCTGCAGTGGTTACGTGCTGCCTCCACAGCCACTCAGCTGGAAACGGGCAGGTCTGGAGTTCCAAGCCAGGTAGGTCTGAGTCTTAAGCCTGACCTTGTCATGGCCTCACAGGTGTCTGTCTCCATGGGAAGGCACAAGACAAGTCCACAGGGTAGCTGGGTAATCATCCAGTCTACCTCTCCTGTTCTCCAAAAGGGAAACTGAGGCAAGGCTGGGCACATCCAGGGCTGAGAGAGACCTGGGTGCAGCCCCATGCTTCAGGAGTCATGGCTCTCCCCCACACACCATAGGAGCAGGCTGCACCTCTGACCTTGGTCTCTCATGGCTGTGGCAGGCCACAGTGTGGCTCTCTGCAGGGTGGACACCTCGGACAGAAGCAGCAGTTTGTGGTCATCCTCGGGGGCTGACCTGCTTTCAGGAGCGTTCTCTGTGCAATACCCCGGTCTCTTCCTGTTCTTCTCTGCATAAGCAGCCCTGTTCGCTCCTTCATTGATCTTCCCTGAAAAGCACTTGCTGAGTATTTACGGGCCAACCCTTCAGCTCAAAGCTGTTGTGCCTACTTCCCATTCCTTCTGCACAGTCACTCTGTGAGGTATTAACTGTCATCATTTTCCATTTTCTAGTTAAGGTCTCTGAGGCTCAAAGAAGTTCAATGACCAGCCCAAAGCCACACAGCTGATGATGACCAAACACAAATACAGGAGTTCCTATCTCAGGACCTAACTCCGGGGTGCCTAACTAATTCAGGCCAACTTGTACCACAAAATTGGTGGATGCCAGCTCACTAGCAAGCCACAGGGTGCTTAAATTTCTTTCACTTTGCCAGGCAGACACTCAAATGTAAGTGTTTTGAACCCAAAGATTCAGATTCCCCAGAGCTAGCATACTTCCTATCCCATAGCTTTGCACCTTGTCAACCATGTGGACACTTTGGGGATCAGGCTAGATTCTAAGGGCTGTTTTTTAGGAGATGCCCAGGAGCTTTCTGGCCCTGGTGCCAGCTTCAGGTACCAGAAGATGGAGCTGGGAACTACTCTCCCCTTCCTCCCCATTGTCAGACTCAGCAGGCCGGTGGAAGAACATGCCCACAGCATCTCAGTGAGTCAGGGATGTTCCCGTTCTAAGACAGTGCCCCTACGCACTCCAGTTTTCTGATCTCAGAGCGTGGGACCAGTGACAGGACCCTTCTCATGGTCAGCTACCAGCCTTCTCTAAGACTGTCCCAAGGGCATGGATCAGGGAGGACCAAGAGATGGCGGTGCCTGCTGGGGGTCATGAGAGGAGCACACAGGCCAGGGAGCTGGGCAGGGCTGCCCCCCTCCCCATGCACACCATTTACTGACTCTAATTTCCTCCAGAGTCTGGCCCTGGATCTCAGCATGCCTACCTGCAGGTAGAGAAAAGCATATCATCAATGTTTGGAAGCTACACTTGCCTCTTTGGGCTTCAAGTTATCAAGTCAAGAACAGCAGGACTCCTGTGTGATTGATGCTCACTGACTTGGTAAAAGGGCAATGTCTCTGCTTCCTCCGAGAGTGGAGGATGAGAACCATGGGGTGGACTTCAAACATCGGGATGCTCATTTCCACACCTCCCCTTTTCTATCTGATTCTCTCCTCTTTATTCTCCCCTTCCTTCCTTCCTTCCTTCCTTCCTTCCTTCCTTCCTTCCTTCCTTCCTTCTTTCCCTCCCTCCCTCTTTCTCTCTCCCTCCTGTCATACAACCCTGTGTACAGCTTCTGCTGGTTGCCTATCAAGGCCACCAACTCCTGTGGTGTCTATGCTGCATGAGGGCAGCCCTGGCTCTGCTCAGGCTCTGAATGACCAGAAGAGTACTGAGCACACAGGAATCCAGCATGTGTCTGCTACATAAAAGAGCAGCACAGAGAGGGAGAATGTGCAGACATCAGAAAGCCCCAGACTGAGGCTCAGTCTTGGGAAACTTCAGGCAAAAGGGCCTCTGTGTGCTCCTGAAGCTCACCAGGATAAAGTTCTCTGAGGCTTCCTGCCCCATGCATTGGAAGCATGGGAGGCTACCGCAGGGGGACTGGATAGCACACCTATTCCTCTGTAACACCAGAAGGCATGAGCAATGGGTCTGCAGACAAATTCACCTCCTTAAAAGGTGTCAGGATGAATTATCATCTTCTTGACCCTGCACAGCTATAGGGACAGGAAGGGAGCCCCACTGCAAAGTGAGCCAAGAAGAAAGTAGTAAAGGCCTATGCTGACACACAGTAAGTTAAGCCTCTGCCTGCAACACTGTTTTCACATATGAGCATTGGTTCTAGCTTTGGCTGTTCCGCTTCAATCCAGTTTTCTGGGAAAGTGCTTGGACCCCTGCCACCCACATGGAGAACCAGATGAAGCTCCTGGCTACAGCTTGGTCCATCTCTGGCCATTGCAACTATCTGGGAAGTGAACCAGCAGATGGAAAATCTCTCTCTCTCTTTCTCTTCTTATAACTCTATCTTTCAACTAAATAAGATAAATCTTAGAAAGTCACTTGGTCCAACACAATGGCTCACTTCGCTAAATCCTCCCCTTGCCAATGCTGGGATTCCATATGGGTAACAGTTCATGTCCCAGCTGTTCAACTTCTCAACCAGCTCTCTCTTGATGGCCTCACACAGCACTGGAAGATGGCCCAATCATCATGTGGGAAACCTGGAAAAAGCTCCTAGCTTCAGATCAGCTCAGTTCTGGCCATTACTGCTGTTTGTGGAGTGAATCAGAGGATGGAAGATCTTTCTGTTTCCTTCTCTCTGTGGATCTGCCTCTCTAATAAAAACAAGCAAATCTTTTAAAAAAAAAGTCACTGTGAGGCTGAGTTTCAAGAGTGGAATGGGGTCTGTCTCACAGGTGCTCATCGAGCATTCTAGCCCCTAGAAAGTCATGCGTAGATGGGGCACCACACCACACACAACCAGCCTTTGGAGCAGTGTCACTGTGGAACATGGAATGTCACCTCCATTCCAACCTCCCACGTGGCCTGGGACCAGGGAGGAAGTCTCTGCTTGCAGACGTGACTGCGTCCCTGGAGAGATAAACCAGCCCGTGATGGCATCAGGGCAGCAGAGCCTTCTGCACACTTGGAATCCAAATGCTCTGGCAGCTGCAGTAAAATCTAAACAGTCTTTCCTGTGGATCTATCTGATTAATGCAAATTTGTTTTGCTTTGCAAATTGAAAATCAGTTGCAAGCACCTGGTGTAACAATTCCAGCAGGAAGGCGCGACCCCTGAGAGGAAGCCAGCACCCCTACACCCGCCAGCCTGACCCTGGGGCCCTTGCCCACTTGTGTCCCACCTCTGGTGCCTGGGCAGCCAGGCCACCTCCTCTGGTCTCAGCTGGGTTTCTCCACCTCCCAGGAAGATGCTAAGTTCTGAGTAGCACAGCAGGTTGAGTGTGCCCTAGTGCTTTCCTTGGGGCCAACACTCCCAGCCGCTCAGTTCCCCAGTGAGGGAGAGTGATTGGCACAATCAGGGACATCATTCCAGCTGACTGCAGGTAGCCCACCTCAGTGCCTCCTGGGGCTATTATTATCATCAGCAGCTCTGTGGAACAGTGTCATTCTGACTTCCAGCAACTGCGCTGACGGTGAGCTGTGGACCGGCACCTCCTTTCTTTCACATTTGTTCTTAGCTCTGAGCTGGTGTGGCTCCCTGGAGTCCCCAGCATGAAAAGAGAGTGACTCCTGGGGCCTCCCAGAGAAAGCTGATGAGGAGAGGCTCTGGACAGGGGCGGGGGTGGGGGGTGGCTGTCCCATGACTGCCTCTCTCACCCACTGTTTGGGGCCAAGTATGTCCACGTGGAGCTCAGAGCCTGGAGCAGAGCACACAGCTGCTCCTCTCCTGTTGTGCATCGTTCATTCAGTAGGGAGGGACCATGGTCATGAACGGGCCCTGTTTGCCTGCTCCTCCCATCCTCTGCTACACACTCTAACAGCAGGAGACAGAGAAATCCAAATCCAAGTGTATTCCTGCCATCCTTGGCACCCCCAATGAAAGTAACCTAGAGTCTATTGTCCTCTTGCTAAATTTAGAAAATGCTCAGGTGTGTCTGATCCTGTTCTGCACAGATATTTTTAATGCAGATTTAATCATATTTTGGGTTAGGAGAAAAAGCTAATTAGGAAGGCAGATTTAGAAAGGGTGACGGAATGCGGGACAAAGTGGGGGGATCTGATGCAATTCACTGTTGTGGGCTTTTACGGTTTTAAGCAATGAGTTATGCTGAGCCTGGGTTTTGTCCTCACAGCGAACTGTCTTTGAAACTGAGGTGACAATGAATGGAGGTTTCTCCCGTTCATAGTTGACAAATCTTGGGGCCCCCCTCAGGAAGGTCTCTTCCACTCCCTACCTCCAGACTGCTGGATTCAGACACCCCGTGGAGGCAGAGGCCCTCAATGCTTACCATGCCCCATCTGGGACAGGTATCCCTGCCCCTGCAATGGGGAAGAATTCATTCAGGTTCTTTTTTTTTTTTTTTTTAAGATTTATTCATTTTTTATTACAAAGTCAGATATACAGAGAGGAGGAGAGACAGAGAGGAAGATCTTCCGTCCGACGGTTCACTCCCCAAGTGAGCGCAACGGCCGGTGCTATGCCGATCTGAAGCCGGAAACCAGGAACCTCTTCCAGGTCTCCCACACGGGTGCAGGGTCCCAAAGCTTTGGGCCGTCCTCGACTGCCTTCCCTGGCCACAAGCAGGGAGCTGGATGGGAAGTGGAGCTGCCGGGATTAGAACCAGCGCCCATATGGGAGCCCAGGCGTTCAAGGTGAGGACTTTAGCCATTAGGCCACGCCGCCGGGCCCAATTCAGGTTCTTACTAAACAAGCAGGTGCAGGTACCTCCTGACCGGTGTCGGGGAGGTGGTAACTAGACCAGGGCTGAGCAAGTAAACCAGAAAGCTAGCCAGCACCTGACCCTGGCAAGGGGCATCTGGTTCTTGCCCACTTTGCCCTTGGGACACCTGCTTGCAGAGGGCCCTCAGTTCTGGCTGGGCTCCCCCCTACCCCCCAGCCTTCTCAGGCATCACTGAATGTACTGAAATGTGACAGATAGCAGGAAGCTTGGCCTCAATGGGCTGAATCTCATGTAAGTGCACGAGTAATTTACAAGCCACTCTGAGCTCCAGTTTCTCTTTTAGCACCTCTCGTCTTCACTACAGCGGTGGCCAGGATGTGATGAGACAGTTGTGGAAACACTGGGAGGGCAGACACTACTGCATCACACACAGCTTGCTGCTGCGGTGAGAAACGTCTTGACACTGCAAGTTCATGCTGTTTTAAACCCAAGTGTAGGCTCTTCACCTAGGTTCCACTGCCTGTCTTTGTCGCAAAGAAAGCTGAGCCAGGGGTCAGTGTCATGGTGTAGCACACTAAGCTGCTATCTTAAATGGCATCCTGTACCTGAGGGACAGCTGGCATGTCAGGTGCTCTGCGCTTCTAATTCAGCTCCCTGCTAATGTACCTGGAAGGCAATGGAGTATAACTCAAGTGTCTGGGTCCCTGCTGCCCATGTGAGAAACCAGAATGGAATCAGAAGTCAGAAAATCAATCTCTCTCTCTCTTTGACACACACACACACACACACACACACACACACACACACACACACTGATCCCAGCACATACTGTGAGGGTCAAAGACTAAGTGCAAGAGTATCCTATCCTGTCATGTAAGACAGGCATTCAGGGTTGGCACTGTGGTATATGAGTTAAAGCTGATGACCCATATGGGCACTAGTTTGAGTCCCAGTTGCTCCAATTTTGATCCAGATCTGTGCTAATGCACCTGGGACAAGCCACAGAGGACGACCTAAGTCCTTGGGTCCCTGCATCCATGTGGGAAACCTGTAAGGAGCTCCTGGCTTTTTGCTTCAGCCTGGCCCATCCCTGGCCATTGTGGCCATTTGAGGAGTGAACCAGCAAGCAGAAAATCTCTCTTTCTCTCTATCTCTCCTCTCTTTCTGTAACTCTGCCTTTTAAACACATCTTTAAAAACAAAAATGAAGATAAGCATAGGAGAAAGCACACAGTTGTTTTGCTTACTTGGGCAAAAGGAATATGCAAGGATAAGCCAGAAAAACTTAAAAAGAGACTGGTGGTCTACAAGAGGTGGGTGGGAAAGAGGTAAAAAGAGGAATGGGGATAGGGTTGGGGGGAAGAGACAACTTGTAATGTTGCTTCGACTTGCAGAACCTTAACAAAGAATGTCCCATGCAGCCTTCCCACACCCCACAGAAACAACTGAAACCAACAGGATGTGGAGGTCCATAATCCCCAGAGTTCCTCCTGAAGACAGCCTCCAGGAACAGGTGTCTCCTGGAAGGGGGAGCCTGCTATTTCCCCAGCCATGTCACTGCAGCAGCCTGTGTGGCCCTGAACAAGTGGCTTAACCTCTCTGGACTTCAGCTGCCTCACCTGTTACAGAAGCACTCAGTAACAGTCTCGTACAGTTACTGGATGGAACACCCTAGTGTTTGCAGAGCAAGGGCCATGAGGGCGCCAGCACCTGGTGCTGTGATGATGTCACAGACCCAGCTCCAAGGGCAGAAATGGCCAGGGACCCTTTGTCCCATGGGAAAAAAGCTTCCCTCTGCCCTAGGACACCCTTCATGAGCTCCAAAGGCCCTGATCAGGGACCAAGCTGGGATTCGATCCAGGGTTTGATGTCCGCAAACCCAGGGGCAGCAGTGGGAAGTGACTCTCACCTAGACCACCGAGGGCTCTTCTGTCCCTACAGCTGGCACTCATGAGCCAGTCCTTTCACATCCCAGCCCTTAGACTACTTCCGCCTCCCTATGTCTCCTGTGAGGACATCTCCTTAGGTCATCTCACCTGTAACCTCAACACCACCTGCTGTGCAATCCCTTGTGCCACAGGAGACAACAGAATGACAGGCTCCACTATCAGGGTATGCATACCACCAGGGGACACTGTTCTGCCTCCTACAAAGGCCAATTCTGTTTTTATTTTATTTTAAGATGCATTTATTTATTCTGAAAGAGAGAGAGGAAGGCAGAGACAGAGAGATCTTCCATCTCCTGGTTCACTTTTGCCAACTGGCGGTAATGGCAGAGATTGGGCCAAACTCACATGAGCCAGGAATTTCCTCTAACTCTCCCAGGTGAGTGGCAATGGTCCTGGCCATCTTCTGCTTTCCCAGGTCAGAGAGACAGATTGAAAGCAGAGCAGTCAGGACATAGATGAGCAACACAGACAGAGGTTTTACTTGCTATGCCACAACACTCAACCTGCTCCACCCTCTTTACTTCTGCTCAGGGCATGATTTGGGGTTCTGTCTGCTTTATCATTTGAAAAAATAATTTATAATTTAACTTATTTGGAAGGCATAATGATGAAGAAGAGAGAAAGGGGGCATCTTCTATCTGCAGGTTCACTCTGAATGGCCACAATGGCTAGGGTTGGCCTAGATTGAAGCCAGGAGCTTAGGATTCCACCTGGATCTCTCATATGAGTGAAGGAGCCCAAGTACTTGATCCATCTTCCTCTGCTTCTCCAGATGGATTAGCAGAGAGCTGGAATGGAAGAAGAGCAGCTGGGACTCCAACCAGTGCTTTGATAGAAGGTGCTGGTATTAAAGGCTATGCCATGATGCTAGCCCATTTCAGCATTTGCATCATTTTGGCCCTGGGAGCACTCACACTAGTGCAGTCATCGCCACCACCTGTCTCCACACCTCCTCCGTCATCTTCCTACTTGGAAACTCTGGACCCATCAACCACGAACTCTCCCAATTCCTCCCTGAGTCTGGGCATCTGAGTTCCTCAGTGCTATATCCCTGTGGGTTCATACACGGTCTGTCTTTTGTGATCGCCTAATTTTACCTGGCAGTGTCCTGCAGCATGGTGGGCTTCTGGTTGTCCAAATGTCCCCCCAGAGGCCATTGCTGCAGGCGGCACTACTGGGAAAGGTAACTTAGGTTGCAGGTTTGCCAGGAGGTGGCCTGAAGAGTCATAGGTTGTAAAAGTGTGAGGAATGAGGTTCAGGGCTGCTTCTAGGTCCCAGAGCTCTGGGGTTCCTGTTGGGCCCAGCCATGTCTTAGCTGGGTGACTTTCATTTTCCCACAAACAACTGTAGCTATCAGGATGTGCCACCCTCACTGTGGGACGTACAGGAGGCACAAAGGTCTTTGTAACACAAGGTTGGGCTCTCAACCACTGAGAGTGAAGGGGGAAACCTCCCCCTAGGGCTTATAGGGGCTTCCTGTGGGAGCTCTGACTCCTGACCCATGCACAGAATGACAACAGCATCTCTGAAGTTGCCAGGGGAGGCTGTTCTTGAGCTGGGCCTCCTGCAGGGGCTGCAGGGGCATTCAGAGAGCGAGACTAAGTCAACAGCAGGTGCTTGTGGGAAAGGAGGCAGGGAGGCCAAGGTTGGCTCAGCAAAGCTGATGGGTTTTTCTGATCCTGATTTTAAGTCTCCTTCCCAGGAAGCCTTTGTTGATCAAAGCCACAGAATTCTATTGACTTTTACTAGCCATTCCTACCACATCTCTCTAGGGCAGTGGGGGACACCTTCTTACTCCTCCTGCCAGGGCCCATTTGGATATGTGCACCACCATCCGCAAGCCAAACGAAACTGTCCACTTAAAAATTTCCCAGCTATAGATTTATTGATTTTTGAGTCCTGCCTGCAGTTGCCTTGGCAGGGTCAGACCAAATGATCTCTTAGACCCGACACAGCCCCAGGGCTGGACGTTCCCCACCTGCTCCGGAGGAATGTACTTGTTTTTCAGAACAGTGTGGGTGGGAGGCCAGCCACTGTGGCACAGGGAGCTGACCTCAGTTTCCAGGGCTGCTGTTTCCACCCTGGGGGCCCTTACAGAAGCCGGAGCCATGTGCTGTTTTTATTCTCTGAGCCCATGAGCCGCCAGGTTCCCGGGGAGCCAGCTGGGACTAAACTGTCTGGGAAATAGCAACCCCTGCTATGGCAGAGAGCTGGCAATGTCCAAGGGCAAAGGGCAGAGTGGGAGAGGGACCAGCTTCAGGAGAGGGGTCAAGGCTGTCCTGGTTGGCCCCAGTATAGTTAGTGAGGACTGGCCAAGAGGAAACATGACGGGAATCCCTGAACTGTCCCTGCATGACCACTCCCCCTCTCTGGTGCCCAGAGAGGCAGGCAGCATTGGGCAACTGTGAGAATAGTCAAGTGTGCTCAGGGACTCTGCGAGCCCACTTGGCCCAGGTGGATGCCATCTTCTGTCCTGGTGGGAACATAACATAATCACACCATCTTCTTTAGTAACCAGCCTTTCCCAGCCCTGTAATTGGGCCACTGCTGGAAGTGGTGCAAGGAGCATTAGAGGGAGGGTTATTTTCCTGGCTCAGCTTCCATCAAAGGGGGCCCACTCCCACCCATCCTCTAGACTTCCTGACCCCAGTCCTCAGTCCAGCTCAATCTATCTCTGGCTTGATGAGGGAACTCCTGTCAAAGTTCCAGCCTAAGCAGTGGCAGGGCTCAGCCTAAGGACGTGACTCACATCCTTCCAAACTCTGGCCATAAAGTGAGGCAAAGCTGATAACCAAGAGAGACACCCTCCAGAGCAAGGGGCATCGGGCTCGGGCAGACCTGGCCAAGGCAATCAGGAGAATGTGTTAGCCTTCAGGACATTTGTAAATTAATCCCAGGCTACCACTCTGCCAGGCTTGTGCATGTTCTGGAAAAGTCATTATCATTAAGAGACCTGTCCCGAGGTGTGCGTGTGAGGTGGGTGTGCTCCTGTGGGTGGTTGTCCCCCTGTATCTGTGGGTAGTCAGTGCAGGCAGTGCCACAGCTAAGGGTGTGTAGGTTTTGCAATGGGGTCTGTATCTAGGTTTGGTCATCTAGCAGCTGGGCAAATGCTCCAGCCTGCTGTACCCTGTTTTATCCATAAAATAGAGACACTGAATTATGAGACTGCTGGGATGATTAAGTAAGCTGTTAGGTACACAGCAGTCCTCCTTTATCTGAGGGTTCACTTTCCAAGGTTACCTGTGGTCAAAAGTAATTGGAAAATATTACATGGAAAATTCCAGAAATAATTCGTAAGGTTGGATCCTTTCTGTATATACTAGTCACCCGTGAGTCACTTAGTGGCTGCCTGGCTTACTGCATTAGCAGATCTTGTGTTCAAGTGAAGCTGATGAGGAGCCCTGAGCTACATCACACTTTGGCAAGCACTGTATCATCTCAAGCCATCGCAAGAAGGCGAGTGCAGTACAGGAGAATGCTGCGAGAGTGAGGGAGAATTTCCAGTGTGAGGAACTGCTCTAAGTGTCCTGTTTTATTACTAGTGATTGTTGCTCATTGTTTCTTGTGACTAACTTACACACCAAACTTACTCAAAAGCATACATGTATAGGATAAAACAACAGTGCATCTTAGATTTGGCATTGACCTTCATGGGGGGTCTCATAAGGATGTCCCTGTGGCTGAAGGAAGGACACATAGAGCATTTAAATGACTGTGGTATGGGGTTCACACCAAGTCACTGCCAGCTGGTCATCATCTTATTTGTTTATTTACCCAGATTAGTTGGCTGGTACATGCCACCTCTTTTTGACTATAAGCTGAGGCACAAAGCAATCACTGCAGGTGGCTAGACTTAAAGCCAAATCCATCATGCACAAAGATTACTAAGATATTTCCCAAAGTTTATGGAAAATGGAGTGGAAAGGTAACTTGACTATGGTGCCCAGGCATAGTTTGCCTCATTATACGCATTTTAGGGAGCTTTCTAGAGACCCCCTGGTATGCATGGATTTCAAGTCCTTCACATTTTAAAAAAAAATTTACATTTTATTGTTATTATTATCATTTTATGATACTGTTCCATAGGCTCCTGGCATTTCCCTTATCTCCTCCCCAAATCCCTCTCCCCCACCTAGTTCCTCTATATCATCACTAAAATATAGTTCTTCATACACAGTCATATGTCCATCATTGCGGGCATGGACAATGGCAGAGAGCCCAACATCCTATTGTCAAGATATAGTGAACAGTTTTATTGTAAGTCCATCTTTGTCTGGAAGTAGAAATGCATACCACACTATATCCTCACATCTGAAAGTTAGTCTCCATTTCACAGCTACTGTACATCCCCTTAAATGAAAAGTCATTATACAAAATCAACAATAGAAAGAAAAATAGAAATTTACAATGCCATGAAGTTAAATGACATGTTACTAGATATGACAGTTTCCATTACACAGCTACTATACATCCCCTTAAATGAAAAGCCACAAAACAAAGTCAACATCAGGGATAAAAAAGAAATTAACAATATCATGAAGTTAAATAACATGCTACTAAATGATAATGTGGAGCTGAAGAAATGAAAATCAAGAACCTTCTTGAAGAAAATGATGCTACTGTATGATCTACGAGTCATTGAATGATTTAATCCGAAGGAAGTGTTTTGAAGAGATGAAACTAACAGAAAACAACAAAACCCATGTGATAGAGTTTCCGCTAATTTTGTTGGTGAAGTGTGTCTCTTCTAGACAATAAATAGATGTTTTGTTTTGTAATCTGGTTTACTAATCTATGACGTTTGATTGAGCTTAAGACATTTACATTCAGAGCTTAATATGTATGGATGGTACTTTGGTCCTGTCATTTTAGGAATGGGTTGTTCATTGGTTTAGTCTTCAGTTGTCATTTTACTGGGATGTTCTTCCCATTTGCCTTTGGTTTTGGTAGGTGCTATTCCTCTTCTCTGTCAAGAGAACATCTTGAAGTATCATTTGTAGGGCAGGTTTGGAAGAGGCAAATTCTTTTAACTTTTCTTTACTGTGGAAGAATTTTATTTCATTTTCAAAGACAAAAGAAAGCTCTGCTGGATATGTTATCCTAAGCCGACAATTTTTTCTTTTAGAATCTGGAATATGTCACTCCATTCTCTTCTTGCCTGTAGAGTTTTCTGTGAGAGATCTCCTGTGACTTTAATTGGCATTCCTTTATATGTCAATTGATTTTTTTCACATGCACATTTTTTTAATCTATTTTATTGTATTGTTGTTGACAATCTTTACATAGTTAATTACAGTTAAAGGAAAAAGAAGAAAAAAAGAGAAAAAAGAAAAAAAAGGTTCAGGGGGATAGGGAAGTGGGTAATGCTATTATGTCAATATTGTTTCCATCATGTATCTGAGGTAAAGGGGGATATTGAGGGAGAAGCCCCACCTGGTTTCCCGCCCACCCCAAGTCCCGGATGTGGGGCATGCTCTGAGGTATGTGCTCAAGTGGTGTTAATAGTTCTCCAGTTATGAATCGCTGCCAGTTTCGCTCGATGAGGTCATCCACTGATTGATAAGGTCCATCATAAAGTCTCCGTTTGCCCATATTTCGCTGCCAACATATAGCTGAGATGAATGATTGTCCTGTTCTGTCTTCTGTCTTTTCTTGGTTAGAGTTCTGAGTCTATCAGTTCGACTGGGGAGATCTCCAAAGAAACTTTGAGGTATTCCCAGACTAGTTTCTTGTATGTTCTAGCAAGCACAGGGCCCGGCACAGTCCATCACCCCGATCAGCTGGTGGTTTCAATTGCTGTGTTGGTTCTGTTTTCAGTCCCGAGTTGCACTGGAATCAATGGGTGTTGCAGTCCAGTCTGGTTCGGCCCTTACATCAACCAGCGGGAGCTGCAGCCTAGTCGGGGCGACCCACAATAACCCCCACCAAGCCCGCCCCCTACCCTGGTTTGCCAGTATGTGTAGCAGAAGACCAGTCTGTCCCCCATCCCATTCACATGCACATTTAAGGATCTTTTCCTTATGTGCAACTGAAGAGAGTTTGAAGATCATGTGTCTTGGTGAAGATTGCTTTTGATCAAGCCTGTTGGGAGTTCTGTGCCCATCCTGGATCTTGTTTCCCAAATTCTTTCTCCATATTAGGGAAATTTTCCTTTTTTATTTCAATAAATACATTTGCAAACTCAGCTTCTCTTTCTGCACCTTCTGGGACTCCCATAACTCTTACATTTGGCCTCTTCATAGTGTCTTTCAATTCTTGAATGCTTTTTTTGGCCTGATCTGGCTCTGCTTCCAGCTTTTTGTTTGCTTCCCCCTGATGACAGGAATTATCTTCCAATTCTGAGATTCTTTCTTCTGCTTGCTTCATTCTATTTTGGAGACTCTCCACTCTACTTTTAATTTGCTCTACTGTGTTCTTAATTTCTGATATATCAGCCTTGATTTGCTTTATTGCTTCCTTAAATTCTTTGAACTCTTGTATGTGCTTCTCATTGTTGATCAGAAGCTTTAAAATGAGTTTTATGAATTCTGTGTGCCCCATTTTCTCGATGTCTTCCTCAGTTAACTCTGAGGTTGGCAATGGGTTTTGCTCCTTTGCAGGGGAGTTTTCAGTAATATTCATTGTGCCTTTGTCTCTTCTTTTGCTCTTGGTCATTGTACTTCTGGCTAGCAGAGTCTTCTCCTTGGGGCAGGTTTCTAAGCTTTGTCACCCACAGGTCTACAATGGGATTTTACTTATTGCAGTTGGTATGCCGATCTTTGTTTGTAGCCACTTGTGCCACTCCTTCCAGCGAGTTCCAGGTCTGGGCTCTTATGTTAGATATCCACCGTGGTCTCCACAGCCCCAGTTCCTGGCTCACCATTCTCCACCTCCTGTGATACCCTGCAGAGGCTGCACCATTGTCTCTGTAACCTTTCTCCCACTTCTGGTTGGAGCAGGTCCCAGGATTAGAGAGACACCAAGTGTCCTATATGGTTAGGTTGTTGGTGGCACTGTTCTTGTTGGAACCTGTTGGACATTAGGTCTGGGTGCCACATGGACCTATTTTGACCCATACGATGCCACAGTCGGTATTATTTTCCTGAGGGACCAGTGCAATCTACTGACGTCAGCAAGTTCTCGCGAGCTCAGCACATGCGCAGTTCACTGTTGTCCCCTGCAGTCCTAAAGCTATTGCCACAGTGTACAAAATGGCGCCTGATGTACCACTACTTCAGTTCTTGATCTGCTGGCCATCAGGTCTTAGAGCTACCCAGACCTGTCTTGGGTGGAACCTGTAGAATGCCACATTGCTGCAGTTCACTGAGTCAGAAATGAGAGGACTCCCAGCTCAGCATATGCTCAGTCCTTTCTCTTGCCTTTGTCTCCTTATGCAAAATGGCGCCCAATTCAGCTCTACGGGGCTGACTGAGCTGTGAAATCCATGCTGTTCTGGCACTGCCTGTCTATGATCTGCTGCTCTGTCTCTGATCCTGGTCAAATCAGACGGTTCTTTGTCTGGGTTTACCTCCCAAGCTCCCAGTGAAAGTCCCTTCCCACCTGGTTGCTGGTGGAGTTCTGGCTGCTGGTGGAGTTCAGATCGCCGTTAGCTGAATACTGCTGGAGTATCAGTCACTGCAACAACACACTGTTGTGTCCACTACTTTCCTGTGTCTGTCAGTCTCCAGGTACCCCTCTGCTATTGTTCTGTCCTCTCATATTTCCTGGCATATGTCCTCTCTGATTCATCCTGATTAAATGTTTTTCTGTCCGTTTAAACGTGTCCGTACCCTATTCCACCATCTTAATTCTCCCAAGTCCTTGACTTTTAAATGTTATCCCTGTGGGCCATGTCACTGGGATCCTTTGTACATTTAACTCCCTTACAACAGGGATTCTCACATTAGTCAAACCCCACATGGCAGGTGTAGTCCAGTCCCCACCAAGCTCTCTGGCCTGACTGCTTGTGTGTTTTCTGAAGCCATCTCACAGCCTCCCTTTGCTTGTGTGTGTGTGTGTGTGTGTGTGTGTGTGTGTGTGTGTTGTATGTATGTAACTACTTGCTTCCCTGACTCCCAGACAATTGCGTCGCCTGTTTTTACTCATCTACGTGAAGTTATTTTCATAATTAAAATGATTGTGATATTTTCTCCGTATTTGGCTGTAATTGCTCAGAGAGAAAAAAGCATATCCTTTCCCCCCGGGGGATGCACATCTTTAGTATTTTGGCAATACACTTGGGGACAGCAATAATGAACTATTAATTCATGACAGTGGCAGCAACACTAACAAGGATGGAGATGGTGGCTGCCCCATCCATGCCAAGCATTTATGTGTGCCAGGAACTGGGCTGCATCTGTACAGGTGCCAGCTCATCTCATCTTGGCACCTGAACAGGATGGCCACTGCCCAAGGGGCCAACAGCCCTGGCCGCAGGTCCACAGTGGGACAGCCTCCTGCTGGAATTGAGATCCTGATGCAAGCCACAGGGAGCACACAACACCCTCAATCTGCTTTTCAATTACACACACACACACACACACACACACACACACATGCCCCTTGTGTAATTATCCCAACAAATGTGCTAAAGGAAAATAAACTCTGCAAAAACTGGCTTATAAAAATAGCACAATGCACAGTGCAGGGCTGCGCTGGATAATTCATGCAGAAAACATGGAAACATCTTATCTTGATCAACTGCGCTTTTTGTGGTACTCATGAGCCTGCTGACTGCACACACACAACACATACACCTGCTCTCCTGTAGGCGCAGATCACCCCTGTCAGTACAGTACAAGAGGGCTTCCAAAGGCTGGTGTAAAATGGAATTAAAATGCAATGCAAGTTTCCCATAGACATGTTGAGGCTCCCTGTATTTTGGTAATGTTGCTGCTGCTTCGGTCAAGAGAGGCAGGGAGCCCAAGGCTGCAGACTGGTTGTGCATTCTGGGAGCTGAGCTGTGAGGCCAAGTCCAGTGTAGGCTTGGTGAACATTCAGTCACCAAGTTGCTGTCACACGCCAGCCCCTGGGAGAAGTGAGGGTCCAGGGACAGGAATCAGACCACTGCAAGGATAAACAGGAGAGGGAGGCAGGATCACAGGGTTGAGCTGAAGGACCAGGTGGGCGTCCTGGTGGAGTGGTCTGAACCATAAAGGATAAGTGGGAGGATAGTGGACAGGAGAGGAAATGAGAGTCTGCCAGGCCCAAGAGGGTGGACAGGGTTGGTCTCACATCACCAAGGCATGTAAAGTGAGGACAGGTAAGCACTGAGGCTGGGGTGGCAAACAGCAGACAAGCTCTGGCCCTGAATACTCCTTCAAGGAATGTGGTGGCTTCACTGGGCAGGGAAGGGAAGGGAGCAGCCACTGAAGGCCTTATCTGCCCTGTGGCCTGCTGACATGTCATTCACCTTCCCTGCACCAACCAGCTTAGAGCCTCTGCCAAAGGCCACCATTATTCTCCTTTCCTTCCCATCGTGGTGATTCTAACCTCACCCTTAATTCTAGCTTTGTCCATGTCACCAGGGGCACAGTCTCCCCAATGGGACCCTGCGGGCTTCTTCGTTCCTCTGATTCACTTGCTATGTCTCCAGTGTCTCACACCATTCTGATAACTAAAACTCAATCAACAAATGCCTGCTGAACAAGTGAATGAATCAATGGCGTTAGGACTCTTTTAATTCATTAGGACATGATTGGATGGGATGAGCCTGGGGACTGGGAGGGTGAGGGGAAAGCTGGCAGGGCTCTTCTGCTGTAAGATGAGATGGATCAGACAAGATAGCAGACAGTGAGCATGCACACATGGCTGGGAGGCACAGACAGGGCTGGGGTGAGCGAGGGGACTGACTTCCCCAGGGCATGCAGTGGGGCATTCTCAGAGAAGTTTCAGGAAAGAGGAGGAAAGGGAGATAAGTGTGCAGTGGTCAGAGAATGAGCTGTAGTCTAGGTCCCCAGAGGCTCAGGACATTCCCTTCTGTAAACAGCACAGTGACCCACCCCCTCTTCTCTTGCTGGAGATGGACCAGACCGCTGAAACACACATACTTTCCTATTCTGCTCAACAGGCCATGGGCTCAGCAGGGTCCCTGGAGGCAGCCGAGGCGGCTGGTCTGACCAGGAGGATGTAAAGCCGTAAAGCTGTCAACAGGGTGTCCCAGCATGGCCCCAGTTCTCTAAGTCCACATCTGGAAGCAGGAGCTGAGGACAGCTGCGCAGTCAACCAAGGGACAGGAGCAGGGGCAACAGCCTGGCGGTGCTTCCCAGCCACCAGGCCTCGATGCCCTGAGAAGGTTGTGGGAGAAGGGGGGTTCTCCACTAGAGTTTGTCCCCTGCCTGCAAGCATCTTGATCAGCCCTTTCCTCCAGGCCCTGGGCAGGCCTGCAAACACACTTGGGCAGAGGACTGGAACCGGGGAGGATTGGACGCAGAGCTAACCCTCCACCCAGCAAGTCGTGCATGCCACCCTCCCATGCACAAGCTTCACTGGCTCCCTACTGCCTTCAAAATGAAGAAGTCCTAAGCCTGCATTTGGAAAGCCACATTTAGTCCAATCCCAATTTATCTTCCCAATGGCTCAGCTCACCACCCTGAAGCCATTGTACACTGGTCAGTTTGGGCTTCCTGACCTGAGCCCTCATGAAAATAGACTCAGTCCTTCTGACAGTTGGTAGGGCAAGGAATGTTGGAAACCAGCCAGACCAGCCTTCTCCACTATGCAGCCATGACAGCAGAACTGGGAGGCTGAGTGGTCTGCATCAGTCCATGTTGCAGTGGCATCTAGGGAACATTCATTCATTCATCTGTCCTTCCAACCACTCATTCAAAATGTGTGAAACACCTGTATCCTGCCAGACACTATCCAAGCTCACAAAAGAACATGGGACCCACTCTTGGTCACTTACAGAATAAATATTTATTAGGCGTGTCCTGGGTGCCAGGCTGGGAGTCCAGATACGCCAGGAAGCAATACAGAGGAGTCCTGGAGGATTTCTGGAGGGGTGGGAAGCCAGGTAGTGGGGAAGGTGGGCACCAGGAGGGGAGGAGAGCCACTGAGTGGGGCGCAGGGGCCTGGCCACAGCAATGGGAGATTGATAGGTGCTGAAGGAAGAGCTCTTTGCCAAATGAACCTTGGAGCAGAAGCCTGAAAACAGCAACATCTGCAAAGGCCCTGGGGCAGGAACCTGCTTAGCCCAGGACAGCAGCAGGAAGACACTGGAACTGAGCAGAATAAGGAAGCAACATGGCAATGGCATCAGGAAGGAACATCCCATAAAGGGTTAAGACCTTGGCTTTTACTCCAAGTAAAGACTAGGCACCACTGGGTCCTCAGGAGAGGATGTACGTGACCGACTTCCACCAAGGAAGGGAGAGTTAGGCCAGATGCAGTGCAGTGTAATGGTCAGAGCGAGTCACACAGCATGGAATCAGGAAAGGTACCCTGAGCTGAATGGGCAGGAAGAGGCAAAGTGTGTGTGTGTGTGTGTGTGTGTGTGTGTGTGTGTGTGTGTGTGTGTGAGAGAGAGAGAGAGAGAGAGAGAGAGAGAGAAGGAAAGGAGAAAAGACTACTGCTAAAAATAATACCCAACATTTACTGAGGACTTTGGTATATGCCAGGAACTGTGCTAAATATTTTACAGGCATTAACTCATTTAAGAGTCCATTCCCTCATTTTTGCAGTAGAAGCAATGGAGGCACAGAGGGGCCGGGCGACTTGCTGGACTGCAGTCCTGCTAATTGCAAACCTGGCACATGACGTGGGCAGTTGGGCTCCAGGGTGTGGACCTCCCACGGCCCCAGGTGCCTCCAGGGAAAGGAGCGGCAAGTACAAGTGTCGGGGACTGGAGAGAGCTAGCATCGTGGGGGCCAGGCAGACATGGAGCACAGGGGCTGCTGACACTCCCTCCCCCTGCCCCCGACACACACACACACACACACACACACACACACACACACACACACACTGCAAGCCTCCCCCAGGACCTGCCAGACCAGTCAGAGCCTTCCCTGTGAGCATGACTCTCAGCTTTGTGGCAGATCCTGAGCCTGGGGTCAGGCAAGCTAGCGCAGTGTGTTAAAATACTGCCTGTGATGTTGGGCTCCTATAGGGCCTCAGGTTCAAGTCCTGGTTCCTCCACTTCTAATTTAGCTACCTGCTAATGTGACTGGAAAAGCCAGTGGAAAACAGCCCACATATTTGGGCCCCTGCCACCCACATGGGTGACCTGGAAGAAGCTCCTGGCTCCTGAGTTGGGCCTGGCCCAACCTAGAGGAAAATAACTGTCTCCCTCCTTCACCCCTTTCTCTTCTGTGGCTCTGCCTTTTAAATAAATAAGTCTTTAAAAATAGAATAAAAACAAAATTCATGATGCCTGGCTCTGGGTCTCAGGCCAAACATCACAGCCTTGAAAATAATCCTTCTCTGAACTTTTGACACACCAAGCCATCAGGACTCTCCCTCATTCTCAGACTGGGCACAACTTGCCATCTCCTGCGGGAAGCCAGACAGGCAGAGGTGCCATCACAGCTCTCTCTGAGGATATCAGAGTCCTTGGGGGCTGATGTGCAAGGTTTATCTCCCCTTTCCCACAACCAGTGATGCTCCTGCAGTCACTGAAGGCTTCACATCTCCCTCACCTGGGCAGGGATGTACTCCACCCCCGCCCCGACCCACACTGCTGCCCTCAGCTACCCTGACAGCTCCTGGCACAAAATAGGTGCTCCACGAGTATTTCTCAGAGACAAGATGGGCCTTGTTGCACAGAAGGCTAAGCTACTGCTTGGGATGCCAGGATCCCACATCAATCAGTTTCAGTTCGAGTCCCAGATGCTCCTCTTCTGATACAGTTTCTTGCTAATGTGCCCAGGAAAACAGTGGATGATGACCTGATACTTAGGCTCCTGTTGCATTTATGGGAGACTTGGATGAAATTCTTGACTCATGGCCTCAGTATGGCTCAGTTCCAACTGTTGTGGTCTTTTGAGGAGCTAATCAACAGATGGAAGTGCTCTCTCTCTGTCACTTTGTTTTTTTAAATAAATAAATGAAAAGTCACTTTTTGTTTTAAAGGCAAGCAAAGAGGCTGCAGGAAAAGGGTGCCCTGCTCTGAGGCTGGGCACTGCACCTTCAGGGTTAACAAAAGGGCTGCTTCCCAAACTGCACCCGTAAAACCTGACATTTTCTGTTTCCTCTCACTGCTGGGCTGGGCCCAGGACAGCCAATAGCAGGGCAGGGGCGTGGCTCTGTGGTGCCCAGAGCAAGTGGCTAACATCAAGTCTCTGCCAGGGAAGGAGGTCTGGTGCATTCTGCTGTAGGATCTTCCCCCTTTTGTGGCCCCAGTCCTACCCCGGCCTTCTAAGCACTCAATGGGCTGAGGAGGTCTTCGGGGGAAATACAACAGAGGAGAATTCCCTGCCTGAAGCCTGTGCCCACCACACCCTTCTTCGACCAGGGGCTGGGGCACTCAGTTCCAGACCTGCTCAGGTTTGGATGATAGAAATAAGCTGTGGCCCTGCTTTAGCCCACAGTACCCATGACTTTCTTTCTCTCTTGAAAGCCAACTTCTCTCCCATTCCTTCTGGAGACGTTCATTTAATAGCGTGTGAAATGAAATGTCAACAAGAATCAGAACAAATGGCATCGTCATCCCCCTGGCAGATGACAGGCAGCCAGGGTAGGCCTGCTCTATCAGCACCTTGGGGCACTGACGGGGGTGGGAGGAGGTGGGGGGACTCCCCCTGTAGCCCTGGTTCCCCACCGAAAGACCTCCAAGCGTGCTGTCCCTATGTCTGCAACTGGCAAACAGCCCTCAGGTTGTTGACAGAAGGACAGGAAGTGTTCCTGACTCAGGAACAGCTTTCCTGTGACACACAATTAGCAAGGACAAGTGCTCCCTGGGGCTGCACCCAACAGACCCCATCCATCAGCCCATGGGGGCCATGCAGAGGTCTGGCCACATGCGGAGCCCGACCCTCTGCCAGCAACCATCAGATCACTTTGTCTGCTGCAATCCACCAGCTTTTCCTGCCCCAGGAACTTCAAGTCCACAAGAAAGATCTCTCTAACCCTTTGCCGCCTGGCCGGCCAGGGGGAGGGTGAGGTACAGGCACACCAAGGAATGGGACTACAGAAACAGGCCCGCCCTCTGAGTGTGCACTGACCTTGAGCAGGATCCCGCACCAAGACTTCCAAGTGCATCTGTCCTTTGCACCTGCAATTCTGTCTATCCACACACATTTGTTTGCTGAGTGTCTACTGTGTCCCCAAGTGCGATTAAAGGAGGAGCAGTGAACAAATAGCTACAAATCCCTATCTTGGCAGTGTTGATGCTTTGTGTGGTGGGGAGGTAGGCTGTGCAGTAAAATGAGTTAAGAAAGAGATTAGTGAATTAAACAATGTGGCTTGTTGCGGGGCGTGGTATGCTTCCCCTTGCCCTCTCATGCAGTGTAGCAGAGGTGTGGTATCTGAATCCATCCCCACCGTGAGTCCTCTGAAGCCCAGGGCACAGCCATAGAGGTGAGGGGAGTCAGGTGTGCCAAGCTGTGTGTCCTTTGGGACAGTCTGGAGATGAGCCCCCATTGCTCCTCAAAGCTGAGCCCCTCCCAGAACCCAGCATCCCCAGCTCAATAGGCCCCCATCGCTACCAGCCTTACTGCCCTGCACGCTCCTGTCACCTGGGATCACAGCTCCAAGTTGTGACCTCAGCTCTGAGTTCAGGCCAAACTAAGACACAGGTGACACATGCTGGTAAGGAAAGACAGCAGCAGGTTGAGTAGAGACGCTAAGTCAGGAAAGAAGGACAGGACTTTCAGGCCCCAGATGAGGAGACATGGCTCTGGCTCCGGTGAAATGCCTGTCTCCAGGTAAGCTGGTGAGGGAAGGAGCCAACACTTCCCCGCTTTGTTCACAACCCCAATGTGGAAAACGCTTCCTGGCGCCATGCTCCTGGCCTCACATCTGGTCTAAGCACCAGGGTTAAAGCCCACAAGGGCATGTGCTTGAAAATCCGGGAGAGGAACATCTGGAGGAGGCAAGCTGGGCGCAGGGAAATGCAGGCCGAGGGGAGCAGGAACCCCAGCATGAACCTGAGTGTGGGGACCGGGGAGCACCTATGTCAGGCTGACGCAGTCAGAGAAGGGAAAGACGAGAAAGCTACACTCCAGCGCGAGCTCCGACACAGGTGGAGGCTCTAGGCCGCACACAGGGCCAAGCCACCAGGGCTGCCTCTACATCCTCAGCTCATTCTGCACACAGAGTATCAGATCCAGCTGCAGCACTGTGTCCCCTCCCCTGCCCACGCAGTCTCATGGAGTATCCTCGTTGTCCAGGGGAGCAGGGTGAGGCCCAGAGAGGGCAAGCAACTGCACCAAGTTACACAGGCACACAGGAGCGGACCTCGGGCCTACTTTCTCTCCCCGAAGCAAGGTTACATTTGCACAGCATGTTTTCTGCTTGTGCTTCCTGTCTGTCACTGTCTGGAAGGGAACAGGTGCCCCTAACAACCAGGGGTCCTCCAGATGCCCTCAGTGCATTCCGAAAGCAAATGTGTGTGTAGAGAGCTTGCTTATGAATGCCTCCGCCCCGGGAAGTGGGCAGGCCAGGAATTATTCATCCATATCTCAGTAGGTGGAGAATGAGGCTCATCAACCTGCCCAGGGGTATCACAGTGAAGTCCTAAATTCAGAAACTCTGATTCCCAGTTTCCTGTGCTTTTCAATCATGCCCAGCTAACCCTGGCCAGGGCCTCACCATGATTACTTCTCATTAGTGCAGGAAAAGCCCCTGCTTTGGTAAGTTCCATGAAGAAGTAAATCTGTCAGGAAAAAGGAGAGTCAGGAGCCCTCATCCATCTTTTTGACATCTACTTATTAGACTTATTATTATGTAAATACAAAAGAGGTGGGGAAAACTACATTAAAAACCCAATCAGGAGGGCTGCCCCGTGGGGTGTGTGTGTGTGTGTGTGTGTGTGTGTGTGTGTATGAGCAGGTGGCTGGGGGAGATTGCCTGGAAGGTGGCAGCAGGCCTGGATCTCTGGTCCCTCATAGAGGCCCACAAGGGAGGTGAGTGGGAACCAGTGAGCAACAGCTCAGAGCCAGCAAAGACTGCAGCAGACAGCATCATATGCACATGCCAATCATTCCACCTGCAATTAATGAATGGTTAAGACACAACTCAAGAGTCAAGTGGTACTCCTGATTGGGACAACGAGAAGGCAGCTCCGTAGGACCCTCCCTTGAGCCCTCTCTGGCATTCAGCTCAGCAGGCCCTGTCCCAGGCTGCCCTTCCTAGACACCTGCCTGTGGTCTGTGGGGCAAGGCACATGGCTGCCCTGCCCTGGATCTGCTCATGTGCTACCTCCTGCAGGCCTCTGTTACCATAATGTTGGACCATGGGTCTTTGTGTCCACCCCCCGCCAACCTCGCCCACTGCCCCAGAGCATGGCATATCCAGGGAACTCAGTGAATGTTCCCTCTCCATTCAGAGTGAATGTAGTGTTCCTCTGAGGGAAAGAGGGTACACGGCAGCCATCACCTTTACAGGAAGTCCAGGGTGTGCCAGGCAGCAAGGTCAGGCCTGAGCTTGGAGCCATGGCGCCCATCCTGGGCACACACCAGGCCTCTGACTTGCCACTGTGGGCTGGTCCCCAGTGCCAATGCTGTGCCCTGTATATCACAGGTGCTTGTGGAAGTACTTAGAGGCAAGTGGCAAGGGGCAGGCGCCCCACTCGCTGGCACACACAGGCACCTGGTAGAGAAAGGAAGCCAGGTCAGGGTGAGGAGGGGCAGGAGCACATGTACCACCTCCCAGCCCACCCGTTGCTGGGCATCTCCTGTGTGATCTGTGAGTCAATGAGGAAGTGAAAGCGTTGTCTCAGCTCCCTGTAGCTTCACTGCAAGATGTGGTAGGGGTGCAGCCAGACCTCCAGTCCCAAGGCCCACTAGCTCCCACTAACCCCTCGGGGCACTAAGATCAACACATCCTCCTTGTCATGCTGCATCCTTCCCGACAGCACTATCCAGAACTGGCAGAGCATTAAGAAAGACAGAGAAGTGAGAATGCAGAAAGGCAGCTTGTTCCTGGTGTTTGTGAAGTGTCTGTCCACACTCTGCCAGAGCACTTCCTGTCTCCACATTCAGCTGTGTGGGGCCCCTGTTGGCTGGAAAGGGCTGAGGAGACAGCAGTTGCTCAGGCAGGCAGATGCACATTACCTTGGTGAGTGGCTCGGTAATGGGTGTCGAAGGAGGGCATGTGCCTGCAGTCTCTTCCTTGAGCTACGATCATCTTTTCAGGGGAAGCAGTCTCTCTCTCTCTCTCTCTCTCTCTCTCTCTCTGCAAAGTCAAATATACAGAGAGGAAGATCGTTCATCTGTTGATTCACTCCCCAAGTGACCACAACGGACAGAGCAGAGCTGATTCAAAGTCAGGAGCCCGGAGCCTCTTTCAGGTCTCCCAATTGGGTGCAGGGTCCCAAGGCTTTGGTCCGTCCCCGACTGGTTTCCCAGGCCACAATCAAGAAGCTGAATGGGAAGCAGGGTGGCCAAGATTAGAATCGGTGCCCATATGGGATCCCAGTGCATTCAAGGTAAGGACTTTAGCCACTACACCGCCATGCTGGGCCCGGAAGCAGTGTCTCTTACAGGCATCACAGAGCTGGGTCTGTTATATGTTTAATCCATTCAATCCCTCCATGCCCTTAGATGGGAGAGTTTAATCCATTTTCCTCACAGTCACTATGGATAGTGGAGGGCTCAGGAGACTCATTGTGTGATCAGCTTTTTGGTTGTAGGGCTTGTCTCTCCCCAAAGGCAGTGAGGAAAATTTCCCACTCCCTATGTTCCAGACAACTTGCTACCCATGTACTCATTTGTTTACTGTATTGAGAGATGACTATGTGCCAGGTACTGTCATTCCAGGGGCTGGAAACACAGCACTGAGAAAAGCCAGGGTCCTAGCCGGCCAGAGAAAAGCAAGACAAGGACACAGACTAGGTAGGTAGAACGCAAGTTAGCAACATGCCTTCGTAGCTGCCATCTTACCATCTCCATTTCTGTACCTGATGCCCATCCTGGGATCATTGTGCTATTCCCATTTTACAGAGGAAGGAAGCTGGCCTCTGAGATGCTCAATGGCATGGTCACAATCACACAGTCAGTAATCTGTGAGGCCTGTACTCAAACCCCAGCCTACAGACATATAAGGTCATAGCCCGTGGGGACTACCACCAACTAGAAAAGCTCCCAGGGCAGGGCTGTGTCATGTGGGTACCTTCCTTCCTCTGTTTAGGGCTTCTGAGAAGGAAGTTGAGGTGTGACCAATAACAGAACTGGGATACTAGGATTGTTAGGAGCTACAAAATATGAGGCTGGGACCATAATTGCTATTTCATTTGGATTTTGTTTATTTGCTGGCATTATTTGGCATTATTTTGCTTTGTCTTGTCATTCTTTGAAAAAAAATTTAGGTTTTTTAAATTTAACTATTTAAGGCAAAGATAAAGTTACAGATGTGGGGGGGGGGGAGAGAGAGAGAGAGAGAGAGAGAGAGAGAGAGAGAGAGACAATGAGGTATTACATCTGTTGATTTACTCCCCAAATGACTGCAATGTTCAGGGTTAGGCCAGGCAGAAACCAGGAGCCAGAAGCTTCTTCCAGGTCTCCCTCGTCGATGGAATGAGAGACTTGGGTCCTCCTCTACTGCTTTCCCAGGCACATTATCAGGGAGCTAGATGAGAAGAGGAACAGCTAAGACTTGAACTGGCATCCATATTGGTTTCTGGCACTTCAGGTGGCAGCTTAACCAGCTGCACCACAGGGCTTGTCCCTTCTTATCACTCAAGTTAGATACAGTGATACAACTCCAGAGGGGACTCTGTGCGTGTGTGTGTGTGTGTGTGTGTGTGTGTGTGTGTGTGTGAGAGAGAGAGAGAGAGAGAGAGAGAGAGAGAGAGAGAGAGAGAGATGAAGCCAACAGCCAGGAGAGGACAAAGAACTGTGCCTAATGTTCTTCATAGGAAGAAAGCAGCTGGATTTCTTGCCTATTGCTCAAGGCCTCCAGCCCCAAGAGGAGCTCCCCACTTGTCCCTTCCATTCACACCTGGTGAGGAAAGTCCTAGGATGTTTGGGGTTCCAGGAAGGCCAAGGCACGCCCTGTCCACTGGCTCTGGGGAAGAACCTGCCTGCCTGTTCCTGCTGGACAAGCAGCGTGGCTGTTGCAGGGTTTCTTCCACCCTGTTGGCTTGCACTGCCTCTACAGAAAGATCTGTTTCAAACCACCAGGCTGCTGCTGGACAGGGGGCTCTCTAGCCACAGAGGATGCAGTTCCCAGCTGTAAATGGCTCCAGTTTCTGGAAAAGTAGCCACAGACAGTGCTCAGCAAAAAACAGATCACTCCCCACTGAGCCTGTGGTACACAGGGCAAAGAGCCAGCCTCCCAAGGTGGCCTAGGCTGGCAGCAGACCTGGGCTGTGGTGGGAGGTGCTCAGGACTCCAGCCTGTACTTATGGACAGGATTGATTTTTTTTCTCTTATCCACATGCTAGGGTTATCTGGCTTTATCCCTCTGCTCTTCCCCCAGAGCTGGTGCTGGTTTCTATTGCAGCAGTATAATCCACTTCCCCAGAAAGGCATGGGGAGTCTCTGACCAATCAGTCAGGAGCTTCTTGTTTTCTGTCCTCAGCCACGCTACCCTGTTATGCCCCTCGGGGAATGGGCCTGCTGCAGTCCCAGCCCCTACCGGGTGGGGTCTGGACAGGGTCTCTTCATTACAGCAGGAGCTGTGAGGAACAAGGCACACCGAAGAAAGAGAGGACAAGTATAAACAGATTTCATAGATTCTGACATGACAGAGAAACTTCTTTGGGGTCTCACACCATGCTCCAATGTGAACAGAAGATTCCAACAAGCAACTAGCCTTGTGGGTGTCTAGCCTTGTAGGAGACATCCAAATGTGAGGGAATTTCAGCAAGTTCATGGGAAAAGGAATTCAATGATCAAGTTTATTTGGGTGCAAAAGCTTTGAAGCCAATGCATAGTGGGTTTTGTTTGTTTGTTTGTTTGCTTTTTAAGAACTTTATGAACATCCCTCATTGGCACGGAATTCAATTTTTGTTGGACCCAAATGTGCACATCTTTAATGTGAGCATACCCAAACTTGCTGAGGTGCCATCATAGAACAATCAACCTTCATTCCCAAAAGACCTAACTACTGGGTGAGAGAGCTGATGTGAGCCTAACATGCTCGAGACTACCATGACGTAAATGTGACATTTCTGCTGGAAGTGGAAAAATATGGTGGTGGTGCTGACTTTGTCATTCAGGGTTGGGAGAGCCTGGGCTGTGATCAACCTCCCTATGCCTCAGTTTCCTATCTATAAAACAAAGATAATATGGCATGCCCTGCCTACCTGACACAGCCACTGAGTGTCTCAAAGGAGACGCTGTGGGTGAGAACACAGTGTGGATTCTAGAACTTGACAGGAAGGTTGGAACAACAGACAACCAAGGCCTTACACTGGTCCCGGGGCCACTCAGAGAGTGTCAGAGGGAGAACCAGAGCCCAGACACACCCTAGAGGTCAGGCTTGAGGCCAGGTTGGGTAGGAAGAACAGATTTAGAAAGAACAAGAGTAAGGATGAAAGTAAAGGTGCCAGGCCAGGCAGGACATAAAGCGCCCCTCCCCAGAAAAATGCAGGAAATACTTAGACTGTTTGTGGGAAAAATACATTCTCTTGTTTGTTTCTTTGCTTGTTCTCATCCCCATTGCCCCCACCCTTGCCCTGGCAGGTGACTGCTTCCTTCTGCCTTAATCAGGCTCCCAATGTACTTCTCTTCCTGTCGCTACACTTTCAGCAACCGTGCAGGTCTTGGTTAGATGTCATCCCTTCCACCCAGCTCTTCCTGACTCCCAAGGGTGAGTGCTCCCAGACTCCTTGTGTGTTTATAAATGTTTTCACTGTGACTTTAAAGTCTCTCTCTCACACACACACACACCCCAAATAGAAATGGAAACAACTTTTTAAGAAAGAACATTTTGCCTTATTATAAACGGAATGCATTTTAAGGTATTTCCAATCTGTTCCACTTAATGTTTGTAAATGCTGGTCGTGACCCACTAAGTTAATTTCATGACCCACTAATGGGCTGGAAACCTGCTGTCTGACACAATGCTGCCTTCTGCTCACCCCAGCCGTTGCACTCCTTGCACTGGAGCCCCAGGCGTGTGTCTGTCTGTGCCCCAGGTCAGAAAAGCCCCCAGGAACTCTGCCCCAGATCTAACCTCCAGCATCATGCCTGGTGGGCCAGACGTATTTGGGCAATGGTGAACACAGTAATTGCTGGATGGCAGGAGCTTAGAGTGAGACAACACGCTGGTGCAGGTGAATTTAAAGCAAACATGTGAGGGTCGGGGGCAGCAACCAGGCAGCAGTGGAGGAAAGCCAGGCACTGGACATTGGCTGCAGGAGCCACACAGGACAGTTTTTCTTGGCAGCTATTTGAAGGCAACAGTGGCAAGACCTTGGGGCAGAGGGCTCTGATGCACAGAGAACAAGCAGCAAAAAGGAACCCAGGTTGCTGGCCTGGAGACAGAATGGTTCGTTGACTGCCTGTGTCTACCCAATCATTACAGTTTGGTAAAGACCTATAGTTCCAACTGCTGTCAGACACAATGCTGGATGCTGCCTATGCCCATTGTCCACAGCCACAGGCATGGTTCACAGCCAGTGAATGGCCCAGGCAGGACTCACTCACACGAGATGGACCCCAGTCCCCAGTCTCCTGTACTGCTGTGCCTGCCCCTTTGTTTTCAGGATCACCTTGCATGTATCCACTTGTCTGGATAATGTGGATGGTAGCCCGATCTCCTTGGGACTCAAAACTGCATCAAATCAGGAGGGGATCAGACAAGCACATGGAGGAGGTGTGAGGAGGGATGATCTGTGCTGATCTCCTGCACTGCGGGAACAGCCAAGCATTGAGGAGCAGGGTGCTCATTTATTCATTCAACACACGTTTGCTTAGTTTGTGCTCAGTGCAGGGCACTGGCCAAGGTGCTAAAGGCACCATCAAGAATCAACACCAAAGCTCCCTGCCTTGCATAGTCACAACCCAGAGAGAGAAGGGAGACAGCCAACAACCATCCAGGTGCAGGACATCAGTGCTGAGTGGAAAAACAAGGCAAGGTGACAGCAACACAGTTCTAGAGGCCAAGGAGAGCTTGTGAGGAGGTGACCAGGGACACCGTCAAGGAAAAGCCAAGGTCAGGGCTTACAACAATAAGAAGCAATGGTAGCACACAGTGCTAGGAGGGGCGGAGTCCCTCCAGGAAGCCAGCAGGGCATCTGGTAAGGAGAGGCCTGTTAGGGCCAGAGAACAGCAGGAAAGTAGGAGGCAGACACTGGGTAGCCAGGGCTCACCAGCATCTAGGCCTGGGCCAGTAGAATCCTCCAGGATTGTAGGCAAAGCACTATGACAACCTCAGGACTTAAGCAGAGAGAGAGAGAGAGAGAGCGAGAGAGCTGCTCTTGGCCAGACTCAGGAAATGCCATTGGCAGTTTACTGTGTGTCCTGGAGGCTTTGCTTTCCAAAAGGTCCTCACCTACCCTGCCCTGGAAGCTTCTCTCACAAAGGAGCAGCCTTCCTCAGCCCACTGGGTGGGGAAGAAGAGGAGGAGTCCTGTGGCTGCCACAGGGGCACTTGGGCTAGGGCAGCCCTGATAGCACTTTGTCTTGCCCCAGCTCTGATCCAAGCTTGCAGCTATGGCCTCACAACAAATGTTTGGGGCTTGGCTGCCAGGTCCCTGTCTTCCCTCATCCCTCCCAACCAAGGCAGCCACAAAAGTGAGCAACATTGGTCTTGGCTCTTCCTATTCACATGACCAGGACAAAGGGGTAGCAGGGGAGATGCTGATGGCTGGCCAGAAATATTTCTCAGGTCACTAAACATGAGAGAGCCCAGGATATTGCATGTTTATCTCCTGCTCTGGACACCGGTCCAGTGCCTCCCCAGGAAGAGGGAGTGTTTACTGGGGGCATATCCAGTTCCCTTCCCACAACTCTTTCACTTGTACAAGACCCTCACCCCAAGATGTTTCTCAATCCAATGCACCAATATTCACAAGATTTGATCTAAGTCTATTCTGGGCATGATTCTAAATACTGTCTTTGAACAGTCTCATAACTGGATGAGGTGCCATCATCCTTTCTGTACAGATGAGGAAACAGAGATTGAACATTGACTCAACATTGCCAAGTTGGTGTGGCTACATATTGGGTTTCTCCCATCTGACCTCCAGTTGAGGACTTGTATCACTATAACCACTATATTCTCCAGGGAGGTGCAGGGTTGCCATGCAGTCAGAGCTGCCCACCCACTACTGTCCATCAGTAAGTCTGAAAAAGAGTCAATGGTTGAAAACTAGTAGGAAGAGAATTACTGGTCTGTAGGCATCCCCCTGCACCCCAGGGTTCTGCACCTTATTCAATCAACCACGACTGATCAAGAATATCAGGAACAAAAATACTGCATCTCTGCTGAACATGTAGACTTTTGTCTCACCATTTATTCCCTAACATGCAGGATAAAAGCTGCTTACAGTGGCAAACACATTGTAGTGTGTGATAGAAGTGATTTAGAGATGATACAATATATCTGGGAGAATGGGTTATATGCCAATACTACACCACTCAACCTAAGAGACTTGAGTAGCTGCAACTTTGGTGTCTCAAGGAGGTCTGGAACCCATCCCTCCCAGATTTGGAGGACGTTGGCTACTTGTGCACAGTGAATGGACTCTCACAGTTCAGGCCAAGAACCAAGCATGAGAGGCAGCCTTAAGGAAGCCTCCTGGAGAGTTTGACGTGGGTTCCCTGCATCTGAGAGGCTGATGCTGGCTTGAATAACCTAACAGGGAGGTGACAGGCTCACAGGTAGGTGGCATGACAGGCTTCTCAGGGAACTTAAGTTTTTCCAGGCAAAGATCTGTTTCCTGTGAAATCCCTAGTTGGATTACGCAGGGCAGCCAGCATAGAGGACAGTCTGCAGAAGCAAGCGGAGTCTGCTGCACACTGAGGTCTGAGAAGGGAGGGGAGCACCCACTCCGGCAGAGGGCGGCAGGCATCCAGGGCGCTGCAGCAGGAGGAGCCTCTGAGGAACTGCGGGTAAAGGGACAAGAGAGTCAGCTCAGCCCCTCTGCCTGGTCCAGGGAACTCAGCTGCAGCAGCAGGTGCCAAGACACTGACAACTTCCATACCTCACTCTCCTTGTCTCCTCTTACCACTGCTGAGAGCCCAGGAGAGGAGGAGGGTCTTGGAGAGGGTGTCCTGCTGGGTCCCTCCAGCCCTGAGCCCTCTTGGGAGGCTGACCTGTGTTGCTGGCCTTGAAGACAAACTTCCTGCCCTCCAATAGAAGACCCTGTGGTTGGCAAACCTTGGAGGAAGCACTTCCTCTGTCCCTCCAGGAGGGTGGTGGTAGGGACTGTGACCCTCTCCTGAGGATGATAGCTCCTCTTGGAGGGAGGCCCAGCACTGTCTCCCTCCTCTTGGCTCTGGTCATTTCTCCTTGCTCTCACACCTGCAGGCCTTGGCATCCTTTCTGCTCCCAAACTGTGCTTGCACCTGTGTGAACTGCCACTCACTGCCCAGGTTTTGTGGGTCATTTGCTTCTTGTGGAGACCTTGATTGACAGAGAAGCGGAAAAGGAGAGGAATCAATTGTGCTCATGGCCCCCATCCCCACCATCTGCATCAGCAGAGCTGGGGGAACAGGGACGTCTTGCCCCACAGTAGAGTTTAAAGTTGTGATTCTTGACCCAGACTAAAGAACTACAACTGTTTGTGTTAGCTAACGGTGACCTGACAAGTCACGGGACTTTGACTGATTTTATCCAGGGCAACTGAAATGGCTCCCCCAAAGAAATTCCTGAGGTCAGCGAGAGAAGCAAGTGAAGCTGCTGGTACCGCACTGCAGTGCCTGGGGTAAAGACAACACTGCAGGCACTGGCATCCCATATGAGCACTGGTTCAAGTTCCTGCTGCTCCATTGCTGATCCAGCTCCCTGCTGATGGCCTGGGAAAGCAGCAGAGGATGAACCAAGTCCTTAGGACCCTGCATCCACATGGGAGACCTGAAGCAAGCCCCTGGCTCCTGACTTTCGCCTGGTCCAGTCCCAGCGATTGCGGCCATCTGGGAATGAAGCAGCAAATGGAAGATTCTCTCTGTGTGTTAGTCTCTCTGTAACTCTCACAGAGGGAACCAGGGAGATCTCAGACTCCGTTCCAGTAGGCGTCGTTCAGAATCCCATCTTTGTCCTCTAGATTTCTTTTCTTTTCTTTTTTTAATATTTATTTATTTTTATTACAAAGTCAGATATACAGAGAGGAGGAGAGACAGAAATATCTTCCATCCGATGATTTACTCCCCAAGTGAGCACAATGGCCGGTACTGTGCCGATCCAGAGCCAGGAGCCAGGAACCTCCTCCAGGTCTCCCACATGGGTGCAGGGTCCCAAAGCATTAGGCTGTCCTTGATTGCTTTCCAAGGCCACAAGCAGGGAGCTGGATGGGAAGTGGGGCTGCCGGGATTAGAACCGGTGCCCATATGGGATCCCGGCGCATTCAAGGCAAGGACTTTGGCCGCTAGGCCACGCCGCCGGGCCCTGTCCTCTAGATTTCTAACCTAACTCCTACCCCCCCCCCCTCCAACCTCCCCAACCAGGACAGTTTCTTGGGTTTCCCTAGGACAGGAACTGGTCCATGTCCTTTGAGTCAAAGCCCTTGGGCAGAGGGTAGCTTGTGACACAAGCCTCCGCAATCCTGGTTTGCACTCGCAGCTTTGCCAGTGCCTCCAGCTCAGACAGTGCTGGCTGCTGGGTTTTGGCAAAGATTTTCGCGAGGGATCAGAACACAAGCCTCCTGTCCTTGTCACAACTCCAGGCCTTTCTCGGTGCATCCTCTTCCTGTCACCTTCAACTCTGTACTGTTTTGAACTCCGATGATTTTCTTTCAAGTTATACCCTAAATACCTCCTTCTCCAGGAAGTTTCTGGGGGCAGCTGCTACCCTCATCGGTGTCTCTGCTGCTCTTGGCCACATTCGGGTTACTGCTGTCACACTGCATGGTAACTGGCCTGTTTACACACATGTCACTCTCACCAGGCAGGGAGCAGCTCAGCATACAGCTCAACCCACACGTAACGGCTTTTGTACTTTCAACATCTGTCTGGCCCATGGCCTGACACTTGATGTGTCAACAGTCATTGACTACTGGAACAGGGTCGTTCAGCTTTTGAATCCCCAGGACTGAAGGGCCAACATTTAGTACACAGCCTGCATCCTGCTCATGGCCAGCACAGTACTAGGTACTGAGAGTGTCACCAAAGCAGAAGGGCACCATGTCTGCCCTGGAAAAACCCGAGATCTGGCTGGCAGACAAAGGGGACACACAAGCAGTGGTGGTGGTGGCCTGAGGGGACTCCAGCTTACTCTGGCAGAAATACTGTTGGAAACGCAGGTGTGGTTTTGGTTTTCTCACAACAAGCATTTTTCGTGAACTTGTTGCAGACACTCTCATCAAGGCACCTTGTAACCACCCCATAATCACCCTGTGAGGAACATGCTGTCACTCTCTCTGACTTAAAGCTGAGCAAAATGAAGCCTCCAGCTACCTAGTTAACAAGGGGCACAGAGGATCCCAAACCAGTGCAGGAAAGCAGGTAGGACACAGACTGCGAGCGGTGGGATGCCGGAGGGCAGAGCAGCCAGGGGCACACTGGAGCGGAAGGCTGGGCCCTTCTCCTCCCTGATGCCCTGGGGAGCCCACCTGCCAAGGGTGCCTGCGTCATCTGCTCTCCTGCTGGGCACCCCCCCACTTCCGGAGCCAGAGGGGGCAGGAGCTCACAGCAGCCGCTGATTAATTTCCACTGACAAGAGGTTGCGTCTTCAGCAAGCACGGTATTAAATAGCTCCTTTTGATCATAATTAAGTTTCTCTCAGGCTGATGCTAAAAATAGCTATGCCCTATTGATTGGAGGGTCTGGGCTGTGAGCTCAGCACCCTCCGGGAGCCTTTCCAGGCTTGGCCAGGGCTCTCAAGGCCCACTTTTCTCTTCCCAAGACGCCATGTTCCCAGATCTCAAGGTCAGGTGAAAAAAAAAAAAAAAGGGTCAGGTGCAGTCCAATACCAGGCAGGCTGGGGTTCAGCTCCTTTCCCTAACCCTCTATTACCCCTGCAAGTCACTCCAGAGCTGGCTCTAGGAACACCAGGCACTTGCCTACTCCTTTTGAGCCAACTCACTCAGGACCTGAACTTTCTTCCCTCTTTTGCCAATGGGGACAAAATCTCTATTCTGCCAACTGTGCCTGTACAGCTCCCTCTTAGTCCAGTAGATCAAAGAGAAGTCCAGACAAATGAAGCTCCTGTTCAGAATCCTGGGGAAGAAGCCAGCCCATCATTAGGGTGTCCCTCCCTCTTTCTCATCCTTAACAGAAGCATAACCATCTTGCTTGGCTGGCCTTAATGCCATGCCCAAGAGAGGATGATGGCAGGGGCCTGGAGCCTACAGGGTCCAGGGGCACGATGGGAAGGGTCAATTCCAAGAAAACAACAGGGGCCATCCTCCAGAACACCCCATCCCAAACACACACTGGTTCCCTAGAGCTCCCTAACACTACTCAACACACCTAAGCTGGTATGGCTTTGCCCATCCTGTGATATCTTGGTGATAGGTTCTATATTGTTCTGTCCACTCCAGGGACAAAAAGGGCTGGGCACAAGGCAGAGTGGGAGACAGGACAGGTCTGCCCTGAAGTGTCCAGGCTTGGTATGATCCCACCTCTGCCGCTAACTAACTTGCAATGAAGTCCTGAGCCAATAGCTTCATTCCTTGAGGCCTCAATTCTCTTCCTCCATCCTATGAGTGCAGTGAAAGTATCATTAGTGTTCTTTTCACTGTTCTACAGTGGTATGATTTCAAATTTTAAAAAATGTGCACATACACACATATCTACGGCCGTCCTCAGTTTTCCTTTGAAAACAAGATGTGGCTTGGGGCCCTAGGGTCAGGGGAGGGTAGGGCCTGGAGTCAGGCTTTGACCTTAAGATCCTTGGGCCAGCTCTGCACCCACCTCCTGCTTTTGCAAACCAAATTGGAATACTCCTATGCTCATTCTGCGTCCCATGGCTAATGTTGCTTTTGTGCCACCATAACAGCAGAGTTGTGTAGCTGCAACAGAAAATCTATGACCTCTCAAACCCAAACCATTTACTCTCTTATCCTTGACCAAGTAAGGTTGAAAACACCCAGGGGGCTACATGTGTGGGATGGGAGGAGGGGGGAGGACATTTCCAGCTGAGGTCCAACAAGGGGTGGGGCAGATCCTGCACAGGGCAGATTGCCTACATAAAGGCATCACAGCGGCATTTGTCTCCCGGAGGCATGGATAAGAAGAACCCCCAGGGCTGCTGGGGATCAAGTTTGGTGACAGCTCCAGCCAGCAGCCCCTCTGCTTTCTCAGCCTGCATTCTCAATCCACTTGAGACAGATACGAGCAGGCACACCCATAGCTGGGGTGAAGCAGAGAGGTGTTTCCCTCCTAAGTGTAAGAGAAGCAAGAGATTTCCTATAAAGAGTACCTGACCTGAGCAGCCTGAACTAACTCCCACAGGACCCACGTTTCATCTGCAGACAACCACCTCAGACCCGGACAGCTTGTGGCGGCTGGAGCTGAAGTGGAGAGGAGAGCCTCAGGCCTCTGCGACAGCATGAGAGAAGTGGGTCCCTGACAAACAGCAGAGTGGAGGCCCTGTGAGCTTCATGGCTCTTCGTGAACCTGAATCAAGCAGAAAAGCTGCCGGGTGCAGGGAGCAGGGGACTGGGAGGGGGCAGCAGCGAGCCATAGGAGGGAGACAACAGACACTAAGCAGGAACTGAGTTGATGAAAACACATCGCAATGGCCTCTGCTCCTCATTGTTCTCCAGGCGGCTCCGTGGTTTCCCAGCTCTTCCTCCCTCTGCAGTTGCCAGGTCCCCTGTGTCCAGCATCTCTCCTGGCAGAGAGCACAGCATGAAAGCCCCTAGTTCTGCACCTGGCAGATATGGGTAAGGGGAAAGGGAAGGAGTTATCTTTTCTTCCCCTACAGGAAGTCCGAGCTGGTTTGCAGGGCATTTGACACAGGATGGGGTGGGGTGGGGGTAGGAATCAAAACTCCCGATTAGTTCTCACACCGAGGCTGCCGGAGGCCATATGCCATGTTCTCCAGCTCTGCCACTATGCATCTTGCCGGTAATTGCTTTAGAATGACACTCATCATGTTCTATTTTATCACCCAGTGACAGATCCATACAAGACACTCCTAGAGCAAGCCAGGCTGCACAACGGCCAGCCGCAGACTTGTGAGATTCCACGAGCTGCACTCTGGCCACGTGCTCAGACTGTGCTTCGTGTTCACTGATACTGCCACAGAGTGCTGCAGGGACACAGCGAGGGTTGGGGCGGTGGGGGGGGGGGGGGCATATCCAGAAGACCTTCCCATTCTTTCCTGTTTCCTCTAGACTCCAAAAAAATCCCTCAGCTGTCTTTGCTGTAATTACTGAAGGACCACGATTTCTTTCCAGAACAAAAGTCAGCTGTAAACATCAGAATGGGCATCAGTTACTCCCAAGGGTGTAAGCACTCTGTCTAGAGCCCCCTGCTCCCAGGGCACATGTCTCTCCCCCTTTCCCAGCACCCTAGCTTCCTGCTATTCCTCTCTGGACTCCAGAGAGCTCACCCTCCCAGCACTTCACACTCCACTCGCCCCTCCCACATGCACACACAGAGGGGTGCCTTGCATGCTTGAAGGCCACAGGGGCTGGAAGCATCCAGGGACATCTGTGAAATAAGCTGCAGACACTTCAGCTTGGCTCAGTGATTCCGGTGTCCTGGGGCCAGCAGAGCCTACACAATCTACATCTTCACCCTAGCAGTCAGCCCAAGAGGCAGTGGGTATGGTCAGCAAAGAGTAGTGTTGTCTGGAACAGCACCGTGCTCTGGGTGTGGTGATGCACAGCGGGTACACAGGGGGACACCTGTGGACAGCCCTGTCCTCAGAGACCCATGGTGCAGAACCTTGGGGCAGGAAGGGGAGGCCAGGCAACCAGCCTCTCAGCTCTAGCAGACTCCCACTTTCCCATCTTGGCCCAAAGCTCTCCCTGGCCCACTGTTGGGATCTTCTTCCACTACTCCAGCCGGCTTCTCTGCAGACCTTCAAACAAGTCCTTCAGGCCCTATCAACTATTCAGGGCTTGACATCTGAGCCCCAAAGACATATCTCCAAACCAAAGATCCTTTCTTATTAAGAATGCTGATCCTCCAAGTGCCTGGCAACCTTAATAACTTAGCCACCTTGAAGACTTCTCACAGCTCTCAGTCTCCCTCTAAATCTGAAAACAGGGTGCCACAGGAGTACAAGTCCAAAGATCTGCCAGGACTGGGGGCTCTCCATCCTCCTCTCTCCTCCTCCCTCCCACCCCACAATGGGGACCATATCCAGGAGACCCCCAAGCTTGCAGCCTCTGTAGCTTCTACCACAAACCCAGCAAGTGGCTAGGTGTAAAATGGGGATGCAGGAGAACCTTGGAAAGCTCAGGACAGAGGTGGGGTATGGGGCAGACTTCATGTGGACCACCCAGACTAGAACACAGAGAGGCTGCTGGATGGAGGTGCCACTGCCTCACTTTGATGGAGCCACCCTTGCTCAAGCCAGTTCTCCTATTGAGAGGAATGCACTTCAGTCCCCTGGGATGGAGGAGAGGTAAGAACAGGCTATTTCCCTAGTTTGATTCTTTCATAAAGAGCCTGAGGGCAACCAGGAGTGGGGGCTGTGGTGGGGGTACGTTCAACTCCATCTGAACACTGCTTTCTCTTTCTGGTGGTCTTGCCCTCTTGCCTCCCTGCTAGAGTAGCGGGGAGGGGCCTCCCATCCAGGGGGAGGGAGGCACCATTCAGGAGTGATGTTCTCTCTGTGTGGACACAGCCCTGCCTGCTTTGCTCCTGCCTGGCTCAGCAGCCAGGATTCCAGCTGAACACAGAGGGCCCTGCGCACCTGCACTCCTCACTTACATGATGGATGTCCTCAGCCGTCCCTTAGAAAGCAAACACCAGCACCAGCAAGGCCATTGTGCTCCTGAAGCCTCCTCACCCCCATCAGTCCTGCCTGCCCATGGTGCTGACTGGTCTTTGTTCAATGTGTCCAATCCCCTGACCGACTCGTCTCTGATATCCAATTGTCTCCTTGTGCATTCCAGGCAGCTCCAGGCGAAGCGGGATGCAGCCAGTGTGATGGGGACTGCCCTTCCTTTCATTTCCTTAGGTTCTGAAAGCCAAGGTTGACTTATGCTTAATATAGGGATCAGAGACTGCTTGGTAAAGGTCCCCTTCCTCTCCTGGGCAGCTTTCAAAAGTTACCAAGCCCCCACCCCAACACACACACCCCATACTTCTCTACCTCCATCCTCACCTACAGGAGGAATACTGTGTCCTTTCTGGCATGCAAAAGGTGTGCATCATGAAACAGGAGGTAAAATGGGTGCTGGATGGGGACCCAGCAGGATGCTGACCTGGGGTATTCGGTATTCTACTGGGGCCAGAGTGAGGCATCTAGAGATTTGCTTGTATGAATAGAACTGCACCCACCAGGAAGCCAGGCGATGGGGGTTCCAGGCTGCCAGCTACTGCTGCCCAGCTGATACTGGGGCTGTCATCTCAGCTTTCCCATGTGGAAGACAAGGGTCCCCACTAGATCTCCACATGCCTGACTGAGTGATGCCCACAGAGCCCAGCCCTCAGGCGGCTCCAGTCCCACTTCTGTTCCCCATGAAGCTTCTGCCCCCTATTTCCCTGGCCCGAGTCGCTGGCACACCATCTGGTAAGCCTCGGTGAGCCAAGAGTTATTTACCAGGGACGGCTCTGTCATCTGGCCCTCGCCGCCCACACACAAGGGCAGCAGAGCTCAGCCAAGGCCTGGGGATGGCTAATACTGGGCACTCACACATGCCAAGCCCTGGTCTAGGCACTTGATAACATTATGATCTTGCATGCTCACTGCCAAAAGGAGAAATGGAGGTGCCCAGAGGGATTTCCGTGTGGTCACACAGCAGAAAAGCAGCAAACAGAACACAGATGTGGATCTGTATGTGCTGGGCCCTGACTCACCTATGCTCTCCACTGAGGGTTCCCTGTAAGAGGACAGGCCTGGGGTGCTGCACAGGCTGTGACAGCAGTCTCAGTTGTGAACAAGCCTGGAGCTTCATCCCCTTTGTCCTGGGATGCGCTGCCTCCAGATAGAAGGTAGTTTGCATATTTGAGAAGAAAATCCATTCTCTGCCCATTCACTGCATTCCTCCACCCTGACTCCAACAAGTACTTCACGCTGCATTCCATCCCACACATAGGACCTTAGTGGGAATCGCTTGGACCTCAAGCCAATCTGAGATCTGTGTGCACCCCCAACCTGTCCACACACACCCTTCACTACTTCCCACCATGAAATTCCATCCACATGGTTATAGGGAAGAGCCTGTGGGAGGCTTCACAATCCACCTGCGGCTCTCCTCATGACTGTATTCTCACACAATGGCACAACAATGGCTCCTTCTATGCAAAGCTGGAATCTACTCATCTACCTTCTGCATCTCAGGTTGGTCATGTGATTCCTTCAGGGATCAGGACATCAGCAAATGCAATACAAGCAGAGGCATGAAAAGCCTTTCCTTGCACATTAGGGTCTGCCCAAGTTTCCTCGGGAGCCTTGTGCCTGTCACAGCTTATAGGATCTGGACTGGCCTGCTGGATGATGAGGGATGACAGCCACATCATCCACCTGGACTTCCCTGGGGCCATCTCAAGCCACTACAGTGGTGTGAGAGTGAGACCACCCCATACAAGTCGCATTGGAGAACCCACCCCAGCCAGCCCTGACAGTGCAGGTCATGCAAGCCAGTAGAACCATGAGAAATAAATGCTTACACTTTATGTCTTGGGCTTTTGGAGTCCTTTGTTATACAGTAAAGGGTAACTGGAGTCAGGGCCTCATAGAGGGAACCAAAGAAGGTGCCAGAAAACAAGTCCTAAAAAAAAGAATGGTGAACACAGAAGTGTCCACCCAGTGCCGTGGTTTAGCGGTTTTGGGGCTAGCATGCTGATGTCACCTAGCAGTGTCACCTCAATAGACATTAGTCTGTTCATCTGAGAAGTGGGAGAATAATCCCACACGAAGGGGCTGCTGGGAAATTGAGTTAGTGCACATGGAGCACTGAGAGGACCAGTGTCAGAGTTCTCCTGTGGAGAAGGCACATTTCCTGTTGCACTAACAGCTGACCCTGGAGGTGGGCAAGGAGTGGAGCCCACCCCCAGGGCCAGGGGGTCAGACCTCAACAGGAACTTCCTGCCACCATACACTGCTGGAGGCCAAGGAGACTTTGGAGCACCCTCTGGCCAGATGATCTCTCCTGTTGTCGCGCCCACACACAGAGGAACTTCCCTTTTTCTGAGTTTTCCTGCATAAGCAAAGCCTCAGCTTCTCTCAGACACATCTCACTCTCTTCTTTCCTTGAGGTTCAGACACAAGAAGGGAGAGGAGAATAATCCCTTAGCCCACTCCTCTATCCCACCCACTAGCCAGGGTCTCCAAATCTCCTCCCAGTTATACCTCTACGGCAATTCAGCACAGGGAGGGGCAACAGCCATGGTTAGGCAGGAAGGCGAGAAGGGCCAAACCTCTCCCTGAGGTCCAATACCAGGCTCTGGAGCTGACTGTCTCCTCTGACTTGGCAGGTAGTGCTGGCCAAAGCAGATTTCACTGAGGAAGGCCCAGCCTGGGGTTCTGGGAGCAAAGGGTTGAGTAGGGATGGCTTCTGGGTAGCCCCAAACCATGATGCTAAAGGAGAGTTCCCCCAGCCTTGGCCAGGACACAGATGCACTACAATGGAGTACAGGCAGGCAAGGCAGAGGAGATGCAGAACTCCACAGTTCCCTAGGTAGCCTGGTGGGCTAGAGAGTACCAGAGTCCCTGGGCAGTGACCACCTGCCCTAAGCAGCCTGGCCACAAAACAAGGACAAAAGCACAACCAGGAGACCACACTGGGAAGCACAGCTTGAATGGGAAACACAATCCAATCTGAAGCAGAGAGGGTGGCCCGATGTAGAGGGCCTCCTCTGTGCAGCCCAAAGTGTGTACTTCAAAAATTATGTTGCATGAAGAAAAATACAATAACAGCACGGACAGCAGAACATGATCTCACTCTTCCACAGGTGGAAGAAAGGAATATAATTCACATGATGAGGTGGGCCAAGCTACGGTGGACAACGGGTCCTGAACGCTGGGCCACTAGGAGAACTACCTCCTTCAGCCTTCTCCCGCCCCCAGCTTCCCAGAGCCTTTAAAACTTCAGGGAGCCCCATCAGAGACGGCATGCCTCCAAACCACACATGGGGAGCTGCCCCTGACGTTAGAGGATGGACACACAGGTCAGCACACCAGGAATGTTTGCTGAGGGAGTTTAGGGAATGGACAACATCCCATTCAAGTCAACACTTGCAGCTGGGCACTCTGCTACTCCCTCTGCCCAACAGTACACATGAGTGTGTGTATGTACATGTGCATATGTGTGTGTGCAGATGTGTATATGTTTGCTTGTGTATGTGTCTCTGTGTGTGTAAATAGGGTGGACCAAAGAACTGCTGAATCTCTGGTTCAGGAAAGACCCCCTCAGTGATTCTGTCTGGATTCTCCAGGCACGTGGATCACTTTCTGGAAAAAACGAGTAGATGGATGAGGGTCTCATCTGATGTGCAGAAGACCCAGCCCTAGGTCAGGACTGTGCTGCTGGGATGTGAAGGTCCCTTCTCAGCAGGCTAGTCTCCCAAGACCAAAGGGACTAGGCGTAGCAAAAGGAGAAACAGTATCTACAAGTTCTTCTACACCAACAATGGCCCAGGTGACATGAGGATGTTCCCCTCCCAAGACCCGTCTCTGTCAACAGGCGTTTCCTCTCTCTCTCTCTCTCTCTCTCTCTCTCTCTCTCTCTCTCTCTCTCTCACACACACACACACAGTGAGTATGTGCCTGTTCTGTCTTTCCACTTGATGCCTATGGCACCTTCCCTGTCCAATCCAATCTCTTCCTGTGATTCACACACACAAGTCCTGTATCTTCTTTAACTTGAGCTGCGAAAGATTTGATGATCCCCTTCATCCCACCCTGGCTGGGCATGTTACCATCCCAAATTCAGGCACATCCCTGCCTGTCTCCATGCCATGTAATGCACACAGCTGATTCACTGTCCAATTCTGTCCTGTGTGAAGTTTTGTCCTTGGGTGTGATCGACCTAAACACTCACAGGTGTTTCTCACTCTGTCCAGAGTGAACTGCCAGGACATAAGGAGGCAGTGATGGGTCAGTCAATGCCCCTTGAACCATGGCTGTGTGCCAGGCATTCTGCTAGGAGTTGGAGCATGGACCAGAGTCCCTGACTGTGGGGCAGGGCTGCCCGTGACCTTGTAAGCAGGAGCTGTTTATTCCCCAGGAGGAGATGCTCATGTGTATCTTTTGCAGGCACCACCTTGTGGCCTCATTCTTTGGTCCTCTGGCTGGTGAGACACTCCGAGCTGGAAAGAGCCCACATGCCCCGCCCTATCCCCAGTCCTCTGTGATCATTTCATGGTTGGTTTCATTCACATAACTCAAGGTAATGTAAGCTAGGCTGCCCATGTGGATGTTAATAGCAATCTACAGATTCTCCTGCATTCCTGTGGGGAGCACAGGTAATAAAAATAATGGGCCTGGTGAAAGGAAGGGCCATTTACACACCAACAGGATAACAGGGGAGAGAAATAAATGGGTGATGAGGTGGAGCAAGAAGGAAGTTTGCTCCCAGTGGCATCTTCAGGAAGGGTGGGAATCCACTCACCGGCAGAACCCACATCCCAGGATGGCACAGGTTCTTGACTGTTCTGGGTCGGTGGAGGGCTCTCGGGGGTGATTCCACCCCTGGCAGGTGTCCATCTGCCAAGGCTGTGCCTGGGTCACCTCAAGTCAGAGTTGGAACAGGTACCTCAGAGTCTTCCTGACCCTGAGGCCACTGGCATTTCATCCCCGCCTTGCAGAGCCACTTCTTAGCAAAGGCTGCTGGGCTCTCAAAGCCCTAGTCCTTATGGAAGGAGAAGTGGGTGCAATTCAAAGAGGAGGTTTGTGATCACTGAGCCTTGTCAGCAGCGGGGTAGACTATATCAGTATGGGGACAGGCACTTTCCTGGGATGTGCTCAGGCCGGCCTACAGCCACCTGCTGGGAGGCTGCCAAAGAAGTCAGCCTAACGGGAGATAGCAAACCAGACTAAACCCAGAAGTCACAGGGCTAAACTGTCCAAATGATCAGCAGGAACTTGGAACTCAAACCCGGTCTCTCTTGTGGATGCAGGTGCACAAACACTTGCACTATCTCCCGCTGCTTTCTTAGGTACATTAGTAGGGAGCTAGATCAGAAATGAAGCAGCTAGAATTTGAATTTTATGGGATGCTGGTCTAGCAGGTGATGGCATAATGCACTGTACCAACAACACAACCCAAGACTAAAATCTTATGCCTACCCTTCACCAGGGTGAGCCAGGAGTGACCAGTAAGCTGAAGTCACAGTGCCCTGAGGTCTATCATTATGGCACCTCAGCCCTGCATGCTTGGGGGCTGCTGACCCTTCCCTGGCTCCCTATCTAGTACCCTGGAGATCTCTGGAGGCACCCGAAGCGCGACCTCCAAGGACTCTCTGCAGACTTGAATTTCTGACAGCCACTTTGACCAAGGACTCTTTTTCACTCCTGCCTTTTGGGAGAACAAGAAATGGGAAAGGGATGGTCCCCAGTGCCCTACCATCCAGGGGCTGGTTCTCAAGGCTGAGGAGTATCCAGGCTACTGGGCTAATGACCTCCTTTCCTTGGAAGAGTGAGAGACGCAAGGCTTGTGCTGCTAAGAAACAGGAGCTTATCAAACCCAAATCCTCATCATTCAGCTAAGGATACCAAGGACCAGGGAGAGGAAATGACCTGGCCAAAGTCATACAGCCTACTAAAGCAGCTGCTACACCCACCTTCTCTGATCCCCAAGCCAGTAGTCCTCCCTGGCCCTGCCAAGCCCCAGTGTAGCAAAGAATTCACCCAACCCCATAAGCCAGCCCAGGCATAAGGTAGCCAGCTCGGAACAGGGAGTGGGTAGCTCGTGTGCCTTCGAGGAAAAGCTGACCTTACATGGAAATATTCAGAAAGTTGAGCATGGCGTGTGGGGGTGGGGGCAGGGGCAGAGAAGTGGGCATGATGCTCGCTTCATAATCTCCCTTTAAGCCTGCCCAGCCCCTAAGTGTCCCAGTTGCGCGGCAGGAAAATGTTTTATTAATCAACACAATGCCCTTTGCAGGCCCGAGACAGGCTTTTGTTGACCTGGGGAGAGGGGAGGTGGGGGGCTCTGGCTCAGCAGTTCCTGGAGATAGAAAAGAGCACATCTGGGGCCGAAAGTGGGTGCTCTGGTCCCCTTCACCTCTTGGCATACAATGAGTTCAATGGCTACAACACAGAGGGTCCAGGAGAGAGGCAAGAGGAGAGCACAAAGGCCTGCACCTTCACTCCTTCAGGAGGAAGCCAGGCAGGCCCTGCCACACCTGGAGTTCATGTTCCCCAGGAGGCTGCCTCTTCGGCCTCCCACTTCTGCCATCTCCTGGCATGGTCCCCCATCACTTTGGGGCCTACAAAAAACACCACTCTGGCCTGGGAAACAGAGCACAGGATCCTCCACTGGGGACCAGCCCTAAAACTCCATGATGGCTGTGGGCTTGGGCAGGTGCCATTTTCCTCCGGACTAGGACACTAGTCCCAGGGACACCTGGGATGGCAATCTCTCCAGCAATGAAGAGGGCTTGAGATTTCCAAAAGTACTTATGGCAGTGATCAATGTAAGATATTCACGGAGTATACAGATTCACCATTTCCTCTCTCTTTCCCATTTGGGTGTGGTGGGTACAGAGGAGACCACAAATTACACTTACGTCTTTTGAATAAGACATTTATTTGTTTTAAGAGACAGAGGGAGGAAGGGAGACAGAGAGAGACAGAGCAACATATAACTTCTATCTACTGGTCCAGTTCCCAGATGGTTTCAATAGCCAGGACTGGGCCAGATCAAAGCCTGAAACTTCACCTGGGTCTCTCATGGGGGTAGCAGGGTCCCAAGCATTGAGGACATCTTCTGATGCTTTTCCCATACTATGAGCAGGGAGCTATACTGGGAGTAGAGAAGTTGGAATACTCACTAGCTCCCCTATGGGATGCTGGCATTGCAGATGGCAGCTTTCTGTGCTGTACCACAATGCTGGCCACTCCAGCATGAAGAAGAGCCCATCTTCTTGGTTTCTTGTCTCCCATCTTTGACATTGCATGTTAGCAGAGTGGGGCACATGGTCTTCTCTCCTCTCTCCGAGGCAGAGGCTGTGGAAGGAGCTTCCTCCAACTTCCAATGAGCACAACTCAGGCTTCCAGATGCCTCTCCCAGGAAATCTGGCTGTGTAGCATGGGAAAGAACAGGCACTGGCCGGAACAGTGCTCCGTGAGTCCCAGCACCTCCAGGCACCAGCAGTGGCTCTAAGCAGGCCTCAGTTTCCTCAGCTATGAACATCATCAATACCTCTTTTGTACAGCAAGCATGAGGATCATGTGTGTATCAACAATTTATATTGAAGGGGCCAGCATGATGGCACAGTGACTTAAGTTGATGTCTGCAGTGACGGCATCCTCTTCTGCCCTCTGACCCAACTCCTTGCTAATGTTCTTGGGAACGCAGCAAAAGATGGCCCAAGTCCCTGGGCTCCTACCACTCACACTGAAGATCCAGATGGAGTTCCAGGCTCCTGGCTTCAGCCAGGCCCAGGCCCAACTGTCAGGGCCAATTGGAGAGTGAACCAATGAATAAAACATTCTCTCTCTCTCTTTTACCACTCTGGTTTTTAAACAAATCTTTAAAACAATTGAAATTTAACAAAGTACCTGGCTTGACAGTACTAGCTATTATTACTAGCAGTAATATTTTCCATGGCTGTTGTTAAAGACCGTGGTAAGAATCTCTCAAGTGAACCCACTTCTGCTCATTCCATCCTTAGTAGAGAGGGCAAACAGCTGCTTCTCCACTCTCCCGGAGAGCCACCCTGAAAACATTCACTTCTGGCTTGGAGACAGCCTCCTGGTATGCTAACCAACTGCATATACCTGGCTCTGGCTCAGGATGAGCAGGAGGGACTGGCTTTTGGTGTTCTCGGGCTATGGCCCTTGGATCTACATGTGTGTCAGACTAACAGCCTTTGTCCCCCTCTGCCTGCCAGCTTCCCCTCTCTTTTCACAGCTTATGCCAGCCACTCACTTGCTTTGTGTGTACTCACTTGTTCATTGTCTGAGACTCCCACTACAATGTCACCTCAGAGCATCTGTCTGTTCAGCTAACAGACATACCCTAGGCCTCCAGTGGAACAAGTTGCTGAGTAAGTAATCAAATGAGTGGATGCATTTCATTTTTCCACCATGATCTTTTCAGGGCCAGTGAAAATGCCACTTGTTCTAGGAAGCCTTCTCTGACCTCTGCCACTGCCACTCCCTTCTCACACTTTGGTATACCTTATTTACATCTCTTACTCCCCTGAGGACACAGAAACATAGCTCTCTTACTCCCCTGAGGACACAGACACATAGCTCTGTGAGTGTAAGTAAGTCTTTTTTTTTTTTTTTAAGATTTTATTATTATTGGAAAGCCGGATATACAGAGAGGAGGAGAGACAGAGAGGAAGATCTTCCATCTGATGTTTCACTCCTCAAGTGAGCCGCAACGGGCCGGTACGTGCCAATCCAATGCCGGGACCAGGAACCTCTTCCAGGTCTCCCAAGCGGGTGCAGGATCCCAAAGCTTTGGGCCGTCCTCTCCTGCTTTCCCAGGCCACAGGCAGGGAGCTGGATGGGAAGTGGAGCTGCCGGGATTAGAACCGGTGCCCATATGGGATCCCGGTGCGTTCAAGGCAAGGATTTTAGCCGCTAGGCCATGCCGCCGGGCCCGAGCGTAAGTAAGTCTTATACTGGACTCCTTCTAAAGCCAGCAGACTCCAGTGTAGCCAGAGGACCTCAGCATGAATCTAGCAATTGCTACTACAATGTGGGAGCTTGAGCATACTGTCTGTCTTGTCATATGCAAAATGGGAACCCAACACCTGCCTCCAAGCATTCGCTCCCCATCTGCTTTCTCTCTTGGAGCCCCTCACAGCCAACTAGGTCTGTGTCTTGTTTGCAGTGCCAACTTTAGCTCCATGCCCATTCACTGAATTGTTGAACCATCACCCTCCCCAATTGCTCACCAAGGGCCCAGGCATCTCCTAGGGGTGGCAGATCCAAGCATACTCCCAGGGATGCCAAGGTTCACTCTTTGCTCCAAGGAGAAAATGCAAGTTAGAGGAACAACATTTTAAGTCTCTGGATGCCTGTATTCCTAGGGAATTGGCCCTGGAGGACCATGGAGGTTACACCACACTGAATCAGCACCACTCTCAGCCAAGTGGACAAGGTCATTGATCTGCTATCATTCAGACCCCATCTTCCCCCTCTCACCAGCTAATGCTCTACTTACATTTAGCCAAACCAAGGAATTTCTGCTTTTTTGAGCAGGGGCTGTTGCATTATCATTGTAGGGTATGATTAAAAAAAGAAAAAACACTGTCTCACTTTGTTTGGAAAACCAATTTTCCCTTTTAGCTCTAACAGAAGCACCATACAAAAGGGAACTCACATAGGTCTTGGATGGAAGCTTCAGTATGGATGTGTGCAGGTGGCACAAAGCTTCTCAGCGGAGCCATCTTGCCACCTGGCTTCTGGCCACCCCCAGGCCACCCAGGGTTAACAATAAACACAACAGGTTCAAAGCCAAGTGCATCATCTGTCCTCCTGCCCACCTGTTCTTCCTCTGGGGTTTGCCAACTCCACGCCTCCAATTGTCCTGGTAGCTGATCATTCCAGTGTGCTTCAGGCTCCCTCTTGCTTCTCTTTCCAACTCAGCCTTTGCTCTCCTTTTCCACCATAGATATCCTAGGTCAGACCTACTTTACCTTCTACCTAGATCCATTTTCTGGTCCTGTCATCTTGTGTTTACAAGCAGCCTCTTCTGACACTCACTCAGAAGAAAGATGTCAAAATGAATCTTCTTGATCAAGGAATCACTGTGATGCCATTAGGCCCCCTAATGCCTACCAAACAAATTCTTTAGCCGAACACATGAGGCCCTCCACATCAGCAGCAATTTTTAAAGTTTTATTCCTGCTTATCTTGGTTTATTTTTGTCCTTAGAAGCACTAAACACTAACAATACAGCATATTAGTTAATCTCCCTCAACACCACAGCCTTTGCCATTTACTTGGGCTCCTCATTTCCACATATAAAAATCCAACTTGCCGTTGTTGGCCTAGTCGAAATGTCACCTTGTCATTCATTCATCTACAAATATTTACTCAGCATCCAGTCTGCACCAGACCCTCCTGACTATTTCAGTGCATGCTTCATTCTCTCTCACACTCTCGTGAACATGCCCAGCTCATTCACAGCACTGTAAACTTCTTAGGGACCAGGCTAATAACTTCACTATTTCTATAGTTCCAACACTGCCTGGTAACATGCCTTGCACACGCTGTGGGTATTTCATGTTTGTTGAACTGAATCAAGATGCATACTATATAGGGTTTGGGCAGTGTTCAGTTTAATTCTCCTTTTTTTTTTCTGTCTAAGTATGCGTGTCCAAAAAGAAGTAAAAATCAGCCAATGATACTTCTCAGCAGTTATAAGCCTGTAATTATTGTTAACTCTCAGCTATCTACATTGCTGGAAAAACAGCACAGGAAACAATCCCACACCAGGAGCAGTAAAACATTATTTCCACAGGGCTTTGATGCATATTGTGTCATTTTTAAGCAGCTGATTTGCCTTTTTAATTGTCTGGCTGATCATCTGGTATCTGGGTTTATCGTCTCTTCAAGGGCAGGCTGAGTACTGGGATAGAAGGGGAGATGTGCAACTTTGCTTGTCGGAGGAAACCAAGTTTTGACTGAATCATTTGGTCCCCACACCTCAGGGACAAGGTTATGGAACCAACATAACAACTTCTCAGGCATGGTGGCATGGTGGCATGGTGGCATGGCAGCCTGGTCCTAGGGAATGATCTTTTCACCTCCACTGACCGTCCATGGTAGAGACTCCCTGGTTCCCTAGGTGACTCCGTCAGGTGGCCAGACCCTATTTTGTTGAAAGAAGATGACAAAGTGTGGCTGAGACTGATGAGGGTCTTGAAACAGAGGTGAGGGTGGGCTGAGCTTTCCTATTCCTGGCCCTCGAGATTGCCTGGCTGTGTCACTGGGAGGCACTGGATGCAAATCGAAGGAAATGAGACTTTGCAATTTTGCATTGATAGCCAGATAATGGAGGAGAGGGGAAAGTTCCCCCTTTCCACTCCTGCAGCAAACAAACCTCACATGTGGTGATTCGGCAGCTGCATTAATGGGGGGAAATTGATGCACATTTCATATGTCAGGGAGCCGAATCCCAGAGAATGGAGCCAGCCTCCCAGGAAATGATTTCTTTATATAGTTCTATCCATTTATTGTTTGATTGGACTTTCTGTATATTAAATTCAAGCTGTTCTGCTACTCATGGGTATTATGATGCACTGGCTCGGTGGGAAATAATGAAGGTGATAGGGTTTTACAGCATCGCATTACAAAGAAAGAGGACCCAGCCTCATCCATCTCTCCATCAACCAGCCCGTGTGTGAGGTGGCACTTATATTAAAACGATTTTTTCTGATTCCGTTTAATGACACTTGTTCAAGTCCTGACACCCAGAATATGATTACAGGAGCTAAATGCAATCGTCTTCCATCAAGTCACAGTCAGAAAAGCCTGGGCCATCTTCTCTCCCCTAGTCCTCCACCTTGCCAACCCCCCATCATTCCCGTCAAGCCAGGCAGAGGCAGGGTGGAGCTGGGGGGACAAACCCTTTGCCCTTTGCCAGGACAGAGGCAGGTGGCTGAACTCAACCTGGAGTCCATGACACTGAGCCTTTGGGCAGAGCCCTCTACATTCCTACACACACTGAGGGAGCTCCCTGGAAGAAGTTGGGTGGAGGTCAACCTTGTATACTGCTTCCCAGTGCAATTGGTGGGGATCTGGCCCTTACTTTTCAGGAGAACAAAAGTGCCTTGGATGTCACCAGTGAGAGCAAGAACACTTGCACAGGAGTGTCAGGTAGGACATCAGCTTCCAGGAGCAGGTCAGCTGTGCACGGGTCTACCTACCCCAGGATGGGGATAGGTGGAGAGAGCAACTGGCTCTGCTGCTCTCCCTGGCCAGATGGAGTATGGAGCAGAGCTCTGTGGCAGGTGAGACTGAAGGCCTGGTTCCTCCTCTCCCTGGGGAGGGGAGGGCCAAACTGTCTTCTGTTTACACCCTTGTGAGGCAGAATACTTGCTGCTCCTGAGACAGAATTATGCTAGTGTTTCCTGGTGTGTTAAAAGAGGAAAACCCAAACAAAACCAGAGAGAGAGAAAGGGAGATAGTTGGGAGTAGGGGTGGGGAGGACTGAGATCCACTTTGAGAGATTCCAGAAGAAATCTGTGAAATAGAGTACCATTTTGAACCTCTCCTTGGAAAAGTTGTAGCCATTTGAACTGCTGGATGGGAAGACGAACTCAGTGTGGGGGTCCTAATAGGGAGCACCCACAAGGCTCAAATTCCACCAGCTGTGAGTTTATTTTCCCTTCCCCACAGCCCAGAAGCCCCTGCCCAGCCCTGTGTCACAGGGTTGGAGTAGTGTCTCTATTCCTGTTATGACAATGGGTTCAAGGTTCCATGCCTTGTCCGACGCTCAGTGCAAGTACCAGGTTGAAAGGCCAATGGTGCAGGTGTAGACTTTACATGGACCACTCGCTCCATTCCCTCCCTGACCTCCCAGTTCTCCTCCACCTCTGCTCCTGGGGTTCAATCACCAGGACTATCGCTCTTCCCAGAACAGCAGCCTTTGCATTACCTGTTCCCTCTGGCCAGAATGCTATTCCTCCAAGCTGTTTACTTTCTTTCTGGACTCTGCCCTAATTCTGCATTATCCAAGAGGCCCTCCCTGACTTCTTCCTGTAAAAGAGCAACTGTCCCTTGCTCCATTCCTCACTGATCACTCTCTACCTGTTACATCTTGTTTTGTCTTTCCGCAGTCTGATATGATGTACCTGCTTGCTGATCTGCTTATTGTCTGGTCCTGGCCCTGTACTTGGTAGCAAGCTAGTGAATGAAGCGGAAGGTTGTGGGGAAGTGTGGCCAAGTAACCGAAAGGCAAGTTAACAGCAAACACCCCTTGCAAGAAATCCTATGTGCCCAAACCTGCTAAAGCTGAAGACAGAATGGTAGCCCATTCTGCTAGGGTTCCTCACCGTGGCCTGGCCCATAGGTCTGCTATTTGTTGTGACTTTTGGCTGTCACCAAAAGTGGGTAAGCCAGAGTGCCAGCCATGCTGTGCAACTGGCCATTGTCTACCAGTCTTAGGTAAGGCATGAGTCAGAACTCACATGCTGATCTCAGGAACAGAGACCTACCTTCAGGGAGCTCCAGTACACAGCTGAAGTTAAGGAACTATGGCAGTGGCTACAAGAAAAGGTGAGGGTGAGTGAAGGGCACAGAGTAGGCATTCAGTAAATGCTGAATTAATAAAGGCATATGAGTCTGCACCCTCTTGCAGGAATGAACTGTCAGCTAAGAAATACCAACAAAGGCAAGGCTCTGAAGTCAATTGCTTCCCATTAAGTACCCTACGACCAGCCATCAGCATTCCCTGTGCAGGAGCCCCCACCACGCAGTGTCTGCCATGGTGTGTCTGAGATGAAGATATCTGGGAGTAGCAGAGGAGGACTGAAATGCTCTGGAGGCAGCGGATCAAGGCATAAGCAGACTTTAGGAATGGAAGAGTTAACAACAACCAGGTTGGGGACTGGTTCCACCACTGGCCTTCTGGCTGTGTGTGGGGAGCCCATTCTGTGGCAAGTCTAAAACCTTAGCCCAGCCCTTCCAGGATTATGTTTTAAAAGGAAATGTAAATTACCTGGAGGCTGCTTCTTTACACTTTGCAAGAAGTAAAAATTGATTCTGCTTTTGTTAAATGTTGGGACTCAGTCACACTCTCAGCGCACGAGGTGACAGATAGGCTGCTGCTCACAATCTTGTGCCCAACAGGGCAGTGGCCAGCTCTCTCAGCAGAAACGGCCACTGCTACTCTGCCTTTCCCATGCCCAGTTTTCTCTCTCTCTGAGCCATTAAGGGATATCTACTTTGCAGCCAGGCCTGGGGTCCTATTCGCCCGAGTTGGGTACCCCCATCTGGGCAAAGCCAAGCAAAATCACATGGGAATATCTGCTCTGAGAAACTGGCATCATAGAGTACATTTCCCAAACTAGTTCTGGTAGTGTTATTTAATATTGGAAATTCTGATATCCCTTCCCTTTGTTAACTGAGATAATTGAGGATTTATTTTATTTATAGCACCAATTATGAGCACACAAATTAATCCTGAATGGTGCATTTGGGAACACAATTGTCAATGGAGCACCTGGGGAACCTGGGCAGCTAGCACGGGGTCCAACCAGCATAGGAGAATGTTCGGCAAAACCATCCTCCAGCAGCCCTTCCGGCGGTTGGGCTGTTCGCATTTTTTCATGCTTAAGGTATTTTGAGATATTAAATAAACGGTAATAATTGGCTCTGGGAGATCCCTCGCTGGAGGGGACACCTGAGTAACTCATCGACAAGGTGCTGGGAAAGCAGAGACAGCAGCCAGAGCCAGGAAAAGGGCGCATGGGCTGTTGGCATGCCAGCCAGTGTTGCTGTGCCAAGGAGTGGAGGGCAACCTCTCCCGTGAACTGGAAATGGAAATTCAGGGAAGGAGCAGGGCAGGGAAGGTCTGCAGAGAGAAAGGGGTGGGAGTCCATAGTGAGCTGATGGAGGCCATTGGATGGCGTCTCAAATGCCAGCGTGCAGTAGGAGAAAACATGGGGCTGCCTGAAATACATAAACAAGTCTCCGATGAGCCCCAGGGGTGTGGTCAGAACAGGACCCAGCCAGGGCAGAGGGAGAGTTTTCCAGGGTCAGGCCACCGAGACCTGCAGCATAGGAGGTTCGCACAGTGCTGCAGGGTATGACTGCAACAGATCAGGCACCAAATCAAAGCCACTCACTTCTCTCCTCAGAGAAGCAAGAGCTAGGGCAGAACACAAGGGTCAGGAAGGGCAGAGTGGGGAGAGCAGTATTGCAGGCTCAAACCCTGGATCCAACCCCAAGAGAGGGCATATCTAGCAGAAAGCAAGAGCAGCAGCAGGCCAAGCAAATGGAGAAGGCTCCCCATTTAAGCTGACCCATCCATTAAACAGCATTTTCCAAGCACCTGCACCAGAGAGCCAAGCAGCAAGCCTGTTAATGGTGCCAACTGCCAGCTCAGGACAAAGTCAGAGTAGTCTGATCCGACATTGAGCCACCTCAGCCAGGCTGGGAGGGAAGAGAAAGGCTGCTTGCTTCCCTGATACTTCTATGAGATGAAGGAAGATGCCATTCACTTTCTCACCCACTTGGTCCTCTTCCTAGAGGTCCTCTGACAAACTTGCTCATGGTTTAGTGTGCAGTGGGGGACTCCTGGTTGTGGTTAGGGGCAGCAGGCCTTCTCCCCAGTGTAATCTGCCTTTCCTTCCTCACTGCCTCAACCTGCCAGCACAGCCCTGCCTGCCACCCATCTCCAAGAAGGTGGGTTTGAGGTCAAGACCAACTGTCCCTGGGTGTCAGATTTGCATCTTGGGTGAATGCCAAAGGAAAGGGGGCAGTTTTGCTGGCAGCAGTGAAACAGAGTTTGGACAGAAGAGCAGCTGCTTCAAAAGTGGAAGGGAAATGTTATAGGGAAATGTTTTATTTGCAAAACCCTATGTGCCTAGCATGAAGTACTTGCTGGGCAGCGGCTTTCTTGACTAGCAAAATGAGCAGAGTAAGACATCAAACCATGAAGCCATAATAAAACAAAGTAATAACCCTGAAGGTCTGATTCCTATTAGGGTTCCTGAAGGTATGGGACCATGTGCAGTGGCAAAAGGAGAGGAGAAAGGACACCAGAGGCAGCCAACCTGGTAGCTGAAAGTAGGCTGTGCCTCTTATCAGCTGTGAGATGACAGGAAATGTACCTAACCTCTCTGAGCCTTGATTTCTGCACATTTAAAGGGTACAGACTTCTTACCTTGCAGGACTGTTGTGAAGACTTAAAGAGGTAGCATATGCAAGGTATTTAGCATGCCGCCTGTAAACACCCATATGCCATTATACTAATAATAACAAGTAATGGGCAGGTGGCCAGTGAGGTTCCCATTGATCTCCCCTGAGCTGATAAGTGTAATTCTGACACCCATCAGTACGCCCTGCTTTTACCTCCACAGCAGCCAAGATGTCCCTTTGGCATTGTGAGTCCCTCCAAGCAGTACCTGAAGGGACTGAGGAGTCAGAATTATAGCCCCCCTACTCTAAATGAGCGGCTACTTGAAGTGTGTGTCTGTATTTGTTGGAGTGGGAGGGAGGATGAGGATGCCTTCAGAAATGGATGGGGACACTCCTTGCTCTGTCCTCCCCCTCCTTTGTGGCTGAATGACAAATGTCATCATTTTAAAGGGTTCTGTCACCTGCTCAGTCATTACCAATAAGCACACAGCACAGCATCATGGAAAGAAAAACTACTACCGCCACCATCTCCAGCACTGGGTTTCAGCCAGGGCAAAATCCAATCACCAGGATGCCACCAACCAAATTGTCAAAGACCAAATAAAAAGCTTCATGAATTCTCCATCAGCGATGTAATGCTTCCTGGCCTAAGCAAACACAGGCCCAGCCGATGAACAGCAGAGGGTTTCCCATCAGCCGCCAGGGCTCCTGAGGGCTGAAGCAGCCAGCCCGAGGAAATCTGTCTTTGTAAAGCTGCCTTGATGGGCCCTAATCCTGTTAGGGGGAAGATGGCAATCTCCTTCCCAAGCCCCCTGCCTCTGATGGAAAGCCTCCCATGCTGGTGCCACGCGGTTAGGTCTGGAGAGGGGTCCTTGGACCAAGGGCTAGGGCCAAGACCCCCACAATCCCTCCAAGCACCTGTAGTCTGCTCTGCTGCCAATTGATGCTCCGGTGACACTCAGTGGCACTCAGACTGACTGACTGATCATCTCATAGTCACCCAATGGCCAGGTCTTGGAGCCGCTTTAACTTAGGTTGAGAAGGCAAGCCTGCTCCTCCTTCAGTGAGAACCAACCAGCCAGGGACCTTGCTTTGCCAAGAGAACCTGTTCAGAGCTGTGGAACCCATGAGCCTCTGAGGCAGCAGAGACAAAAAGACCAAAGAGGAGACAGCTTGTAGGTGTACCATGGAGAAGACACAAGGGAAGCACCCCACAGAGTAATTCTCCTGGTCCTTACAGCCCTGTCCCTTCACCCCAACAGTCCTCTTCCTCTCCACCTGTCAGCACTGTCTCCCTTTGATGGTTATCTTGGGGCACAGAGATGCACGTGGTCACACTGCCATCTCCCTCCCCTGGACACCATCACACTCACAAGCAGTGTCAACAACTGTCCACATTCTATAAAATCCACGGCCCCATTCAGGAGAAAACTTGTATTCACAGCAGCCTAGTAATTCCTAACAGCGGCTCCTGCACTGTTCCTGTCTTCGACAATCTCGCCATCTCCCACGCAGGTTCCCCTTCCTTTTCTTCCCCACAGCTCATCCACAGTCCCCTGGAAGCCAGCTCCAGTGGCAGTAGCAAAAGCAGTGGCTGACTTACCCCAGTGTGGTCATGGTGACAATGGTGTACCAAAAAGAGGCAGGGATACTCGTGAACTTGCTGGCGGAGGAGCCCTTCTCCGCATAAAACATCACAGTGGCAAAGATGATGATGGCCATGGTGAGGGAGAAGAGGAGAAAGCCGAGCTCGGAGGCACAGCTCTTGAGCGTGTAGCCCAGGATCCGCAGGCCCTGCGAGTGGCGGGAGAACTTGAAGATGCGGAAGACGCGAAAGACGCGCAGCGTGACGAAGGCGCCTGATACGTCCTCATTGTTGGTCATAACCAGGCCAATGTAGTAGGGCATGATGGCCACCACATCGATGATGCTCATGACGCTGCGGATGAAGCGGTAGCGGCTGGGGGCAGCAAAGAGCCGCAGCAGGTACTCCACGGTGAAGATCATGACACAGGCCGTGTCCAGGCAGAAGAAAGCCACCGAGTAGCGCTCCCCGCATGGCAGCTCTTTGCTACCGGGCACCGTGCCGCATGGCACCGTCTCTACCACATTGGTGATGACTGAGACGGCGATGAAGAAGCCTGTGACGTAGTAGAAGACCAGGGCCAGTGTGCTGGTGTGCGGGTTCTCGAAGGCGCGCCACATGGTCTGGCGGAAGCTGAGTGAGGGCATGGCCTCCTGGTTGTTCTCTGAGTCATTGTCGTCCATGAGCCGCTCGGCGTTCTCCCGCTTGCGGTCCTTGTACTCCTCGTAGCAGCAGTCACCGATGATCTCGGGCAGGATGCCGTAGAAGGCCAGCTCGTCGTCATAGGCTGAGATGCACTCATAGCGCGGGTAGTGCAGCTTGCCAGTGCGGTAGAAGTTGAGCACACAGCGGAAGACTTCGGGGTCCCGGTCAAAGAAGTACTCCTTAGTGTCTTCGTTGAAGAAGAACTCCTTCTCCGTGCTGCCCAGCAGCGTGTCCGGGTACCGCTCCAGCGTGGTCCTCCACGTCTGGAAGCGGCGCCCGCTCACGTTGAGAACGATCAGCTCATCCTGCCGCTTGCTCTTGTCAGCTGGGGCCAGGGGCATGGGACAGTTGGCCACCGGCATCCACCCGATGGCTGCAGCCCGAGCAAAGGGCAGCCAGGCCGCAACGCCGGCTGCCATGCTGACTCCAGCTCTTCAGCTGCCGCTGCCACCACTGGCAAGTGTTCAGACGCTGGCCACACCAGCTTGGAGTCAATCCAGGGAGCCCTGTGGGGAGGGAGGAGAAATCAGAGAAAGGGGTGAGTCCCTTGGGGATGCACCCTGGGAAGCTGCACAGCACAGGCAAAGGGGTCTCCCGTGGAAGGGACACAGCGAGAACACCCAAGGTGAGCACTGCAGGAGCTCGCAAAATTACCACCACCACCATCACCACCATCACCACCACCACCACCAACAACCACCACCACCACCACCAACAACAACCACCACCACCAACCACCACCACCACCACCACCACCATCAACCACCACCAACAACAACCACCACCAACCACCACCACCACCACCACCACCACCATCAACTACTACCACCACCACCACCATCAACCACCACCACCACCATCAACCACCATCACCACCACCACCACCATCAACCACCACCACCACCACCACCACCATCAACCACCACCACCACCACCATCAACCACCACCACCACCAACAACAACAACCACCACCACCACCATCAACCACCACCACCACAGAGAGGTGCCCGATTCTTCTGGGTCCTCCCCACACGTGGGGAGGGCACCTGGCACGTGGCAAGGAAGTGGGGCAGGACTGCCAGATGTTGTTGACAGCCTGACAAATTGTCAAGTTCCAGAGAGGACTCAGGAGCATGTGGTGGGAGCGCCTTTCTCACAGGCAGAGACACCGGTAATCATCAACTCCGAAAGGTTATGGCGTTATTACGAATTTAAATTGGGAGAGGGGAAATGAGTTCTCATTAAATGAATTTAAAAGTGGGGTAAACATGCTAATTTTTATTTCACTCTTCATCCACCAGGGTAATCAGGAAGGAAGGGGGATGTGAAGGAGGGGGAGCAGGTGAGTACATTCTTCCCACTTTTCCCTGGAGGGGAAGAAGTGTGCCCTTGTCTGGAACATTCTCACAGATGGCAGGTGACCATGGGTAGCTCAGGGCTTTGTGAAGCTCCATCCCCAGTTCCCACGGAAAGGCTGTCCCTGGTGGATATTTGCCTCCACTCCCTGCTCCCAGGAACCTGTGGTCAAGTGCACCTGTCAGAGTCATGGCGGGAAAGCAGGCAAAGACCATGAGGCTGGAAAGGTCTCCTCCCACCCATGAAGGAGGTCTTGGATTCTTGATTCACCTGCTTCCCATGCTTTGTTTCCGTCCCTCCCCTAAAGGAAGTCAAGCCGTGTTCACTGCCATCCTTGGAGTCCTTGCCTGTAGCTTCCATCTGCCCACCATTCCCAGCTCCCTCTTGTCATGCAACAATACTTCTTGCCACATTAGCCTCTCTCACCTGGTCTCCACTCCACCCTGGGAAATTCTTCCAGAGCTGGACGACCTTGTCCCTTCCTGTTCAGCTCCTTGACCCACACCGCATCCACCCTTCCCCATGGTCAATATGGTCAATAAGGGCACTTGGCTTTGAGGAGCAGAATTCCTTTCCCTGACATGGCTTTTGAAATATGGTAGAGAAAGGACTCTGCAATCCCCATCCCCGAATGTGTATCATCTTGTGGGAAGGCATACGGCAACACAGAAACACACACAGCAGCAAGGGGAAATTGTTCAGGGCTGGCACATTCTTTTCCACTCATCTTAAATGGATCACACAGAATAAATCCAAACTGAGGATTTACTTGGGATCCTCTGGAATCTCGCTGGTCTGAGTCTGGGTTAAAATAGACAAGGTGTAAGGTGAGTCTAGGAGTTCCCCTCCCTTCTTCCATCTACCCTCCTCCCACCCCATGACACAATGACTTGTAACAGGATTTGAGCTTCACTTCACCCTGTAACCCTTCTTCACCTTTTCCTGCCCTCCTTCTCTGCTAGAGGTTCCAGCTCTCTGCCTCCTCTCATTCCTGAGCTGTCACTGGACTTTTCCATCCGGACACCTTTGAAATCAGACAGGCTTCAACAGAAGCTACCTCCTTGCAAAAAGCTGGTCTTCATCTTCAACTCACAGCATCCCTAACCTCAGCCCTATCAGCCGAGCAGCCTTGTCACTGTTCCATCCCAATAGCTGCTGAATAGGGAATAGTCACTCTACATGTCTCCATGAGGACACAGGCTTCTTTCCCATTGGCCTTCTTAACCTCTGCTCTCACCCCCACCCACTTTCTCTTTATTGCCTGGCCTAATGCCCTTTTTGCTCAGAATAATTTCCTTGAAAGAGATTCAGGTTGTGCTTCACCCCACTGCCTACAACACAAAATCCAAACTCCTTCGCCCACAAATGGATCCTGGTTTAACATGCCAGCTCAGGAGCCCATGCATGCATCCTGACCTCCAGAGTCAAGGCCAGTGACTGGTTCACGGATGACCCTGATGATGGCTGTATCTGGGTCATTCCTCCTTCTGTTGGGCCTGCACTTCCTTTTTTATCCTTCCTGCTAGAGTTTCCTGTCTAAGAATACATTTTCCTCTCCCCACTGTGAGACTGCCTCTTCCTATGGGCTTTTTCTTTGCTGAAGCCCCTGCCACCCTCTCCTCTGGCCAGGATTACAGATGCTTTAATCAGTAACACTGGCTAACAGTCACGGGACACTTACTCTGCATGGCATGACATTGTCTCTCAAAGATTATCTCATTCAACTCTCACCACAACCCTAGGGGGAGGCGTGCAACACCTGCTCCATTTTGTAGATTAGGAAAAATGAGGGTTTCTGATGTATAACCATCTGACAGCTGCAAAGTGGCCGAGCAGGGCTTTTTCCATAACAGGCAGCTCAAGAAGGGCTGACGGTGTGTCGAGCCTGCAGCCACGGGTTTCGTGGAGCATGGCCATAGACCCGACATTGAGACCATTGGCATCCTGGCTCTTGCAGACGAGGAACATGCAGCAGGAAGCAATGTGACGATGTTCTCCAGAGTGTCTCTTAAGTCAACTCTTAAGGTACAAGCCCAGGAACTCTCAGTGAGGATTCTGGAGTGCCACCAGCCACGCTCTGGCTTGTCTGTGCCCCACACTAAGCTCTCCAGGAGCAAAGGCCATGACACCCAGTTTCTGTCTCATGACCCCAGAGGTAGTTCAGAGTATCTTGCCAGCAAGTGCTCCAACCAGGAACCCTAGCTTTGGGAACATCGCCTGCATTCCATCATCTGGAATCCAAGCTCACAGATTTCTGGGACCATCTAGGGGGAGCTTTATTGCTCCAAAGGCCTATCTGAATCTGGAGAATTCCTTCCAAGAGTCTGCTTCTGCCTCTTTGTACTCTGGGATCAGTTTCTCAAGTCATTCTCTGCCTCAGTGTTCTCCTTTTGCAGCTTTTGTTAAAAAATAAAAAACAGGGCCCGGCGGCATGGCCTAGCAGCTAAAGTCCTCATCTTGAACGCGCCGGGATCTCATATGGGCGCCGGTTCTAATCCCGGCAGCTCCACTTCCCATCCAGCTCCCTGCCTGTGGCCTGGGAAAGCAGTGGAGGACGGCCCAATGCTTTGGGACCCTGCACCCGCGTGGGAGACCTGGAAGAGGTTCCTGGTTCCCGGCTTCGGATTGGCGCAGCACCGGCCGTTGTGCTCACTTGGGGAGTGAATCATCGGATGGAAGATCTTCCTCTCTGTCTCTCCTCTCTGTATATCTGACTTTGTAATAAAAATAAATAAATCTTTAAAAAAAAAACCCAGATTCCTCTGTTTCCTAATAAAGGGAAGAGTTGAGGAAAATGACAAAAGAATGGCAATAGCATCTAAAAGTGCCACTACTCCGAGTATTAAAAACAGCGTAGATAAACTCTTGATTCTAAGAACCAAGGGAAAGAATGGGACCCAGTCATCCCTGGCATTTAGAACACATCTTGCATGTTATACTTTTCTTTAAGGAATTTACCATTAGAGCTAGTTATGCTTTCTTTAGAACCCAGAGACCTTATAGTCTCCCAGTACATACTTAACTAGGATTTCTGAGGGGCAAGGGAATTGGGAGAACAAGCTCCCAAGTTGAACATCTGTCACCAGCAATTGCAACTTGGGCTTAGCTGATGTTCATTAAGCACTGACAACCCTTCGGGCACAGTCCTACGCACTCTTACATGCAACAAACACTGAATGCATTTCTGTAAGAGTCCTGTGAGGGGGACATTCTGGTAAGCAGGTTACAGGTAAGGAGAGGGGGACTCAGAAAGCTCCCTACCAAGTGGGTACCTTCCGCGGATATAGTAGCTCCAGATTTACCATTGATTGGCTCCCTGCTAACTGGCTTTCTAGATCTCAGTATAGCCAAGTACAAATGTCCCAGACAGAAGAGAGCCAGCTGCAGAGTTTCCCCTTCCTCACCTTCCCCAGGGAAGCCTGGGGAAAGGGCTTAGGAGGCCTTGCCTTCCTGTTGCCTTCCTGAACTGGTGAAAGCAAGGCACTGTCACCCTTGGGACCCTCATCTGTAAAGTGAGGGAGAAAGCAACAAGGGACTCTGTGGTTTCAATAATCCCTGACTTTGCTGGATCCGGGACATGGAAACTATCACTCATGTCTCATGGAGACCTGGTCATGACAGTTGTCTCTACAGGGTGGGGATTATCTGGGCTGGCTGCTCTGGGCATGGAGGCAGCCTGAGCCTCATCTCAGCATGGGGAGTTCGGCAGTTTCAGACTCAAGCAAGTAATCAGTATCACTTGGAACCCAGGACAATGCAAGCTCCAGAACCCCCGCTTATCCTTCCCTGGAGGAAAAGGGGGCCAAGCTCTGCAAGTGGACCTTGGACTCCTGAGCCAGTGTCCCAGAATGGAGCCCAGAGTCACACAGTCAGGGGCAAAGAGCAGGAGACTGCTAACTCAATGGGCACCTTGCACCCCACAGGAGGGCTCCCTTCCCCTCTCATTCTCCCACGCTGCTCCACCCTGATTCCCCAGTCTCAGTGCCATACCTAACCCCTGCTGAGCCCATACCCTTCCCCCCCTCCGACCAGAACCAATCTCCTCTCTCCAAGGGCTGTGAGTGTTCAACAGGGGGCTGTCAGAGGAACCGTTTAGAGTGCAAGGAGAAAACCAAAATAGTCTTCCTTATCATAAAGTTCTGTGGTCCCAAAGCCAAGCCTTTACCTCACACATCAATCCAGGACAACCTCTTTAAAGAAGGCCAGGCAAGCACCAGGTTGCCTCCAGAGGCTCAGAACCTGTCTGCTTTGTACAATGTACCCCAAAGGAAGCAAATGTCCCATTGCTACTGTGCATGAACACCTGGAGTCTGAAGGGGATATCATGCCCCAGTATACATCGGGACCACACCCACTACATCATCACACGGGCCTGACTTGGTGCAAGTAGGGCTTATCCATGACTCCTGTCACAGCACTCGCCTCTGCCAGGCACTGACACCTCCCGGAGCTGGCCTAACTGTGAATTCCTGTACCAGCCACAACAGTGCGACCCCATTTCCAGCCAATGGCACCGCACATGCCTCAAATGCCAAGGTTTTACTAGGACGTGGACGCCTTACAAATGAAAAAAATCAGAAGCTATTTTTGTTTTTGGCAGAAGAGTTTGACAGAGGGAACAACGGGGGGGGGGGGAGGAAAGCTGAGGAGGAGATGTGCAAGACAGGTGAGCTCTGACACGACAAAGGCGAAAAAATCCTGGAAACTAGGAACATGCGTGGCTTCTGCTGCAGAAAGTCAACTGTCCCCGTTAAACAGCTTCTGTTGGAGAGGCAGACAGCCAAAACACGCGCATAGTGACCAGGCAGCTTGTCCTGGGCTTTGACACTTCACCTGAGCAAGGACACAAGGCAGCCAAAATGTTACCTCCCCAATATCCGTCCTTGGTAGACCCCAGGGGAGAGTTTCTGGAAACTTACTTTCCACAAGCTCATCTGCCATCCCTTATCCCTGAATGGGGCTGGTCTGGGGTGGGGGAGGGAGTGTCTCATGCCCCTGGGGGCTTTTGTGTTCACTTGGGCAGGCAGGCATAAAATGAACAGAAATAACCAAGGTGGGGATCCATGAACCCTGGCCTTCACACACACACACACACACACCCTCTTCTCCCACACTGCCACTCTTAGGTTAGTCTGGGCACTTTCCCGAACTCCTTAGCAGTAAAAGGGTACAAGCTGCTAGTCTTCTTGGAGGTCTCCTGAGTAGTTGGGTCTTGTATTCAAAAGTGGCAAGGAAAATTCCCCTCCTGGCCACCAGCACTTCCACATGGGAAACGTACACACGCCTGGCTTGGAATTTACACACGCCCAGGGGCCCTTGCCACAACATCAAACACCCAGACTCCCTTGAAATCACTGTAAAGAAGGAAAACATGAAACCATCACGGACTTTCACGTACACTGCAGCCACGCAGGCTTGCTCTACCAATAGCACGTTGTGCGAGGGACCCTGACAAAGTTCACGCCGCACGCTCTCCTAGGAAACGCAGCAACGTTTCTCTGCTCTAAGATACCGGGGTCTGGAACCTCAGCCTGTTGCTGACTTTTCATCAGGACTCCCCCTGAGAAAGGCAAAGAACATCGTGGACCTCCACGTTGCACCTCCAATGTCCACAATCAAGCAAATGCCGGCATTTAGTTGATTCCAGGCAACTTCTCTGCCCTGCCCCTTCTGCCCGCTGTGGGAACACCTGGCAAAGTTAAGTCCTTGGAGCCCCCTTCCCAGGGCCAACACGGCCACCGGGCTCACTTGGAAATCTTCTTTCAAAGCTGGAGGCGTGCACGCGGTATGGGGTAGGACCGCAGGCACCGTCACCGACCCCAGCCTCTGGGAGACACACGGCCAGTTCACCGGGCTGGAGAACTTTGCGAAGCGCCCCAAACCGCCCCCGGCTTCCTTTCACTCAGCCATTTCTCTCATCCTTTCCCTATGAGCCGGGCCAGAGCCAGCCGCCACCACCTGCAAAGGAGCCGGGGACCCAGGAGCAGGCACCCCCAAGGCCAGGCAGGCCAATGCAAAGAGGGCAAGGGTTCACACCCCTCATCAACCTCTCTGCGCCTCGTCGCCGTTGCCCGGAGGTAGCTCCCCAGCCCGGAGCGAACCGACGCCCCCGGGCAGGTTGCTTGCACCCCACGGCCTCGGCCCCACCCCCAATCCTTCCGGCGCCCCAGCGCCCACCCACCCGGGCGCGGGAGTGGGAGAGTGCCGCGTGGGCAGCTGGAGCAACAGGCGTGGGAGCCGCGCTCCTCTCACTTGCCGGCTCCAGAAAGCTCGGTCGTATCCTTCTTACCTTCGGCGAAGCCAGTCCCAGGCCCCACGCTCCGTGCGCGCGAGGGAGCTGCGGCTGCGAGCTGGGAGCTGCGGAGGCGCCGAGCGCCCGGGCGCGCGGGGAAGCGCCCAGCAGCCGCCGCTCGCGCGGCTCCTCCTCACCGGCGAAGTCTTGCTCGTGCCCTCCCTCGCTCGGTCGGTTCGTGCGTCCGTCCGTCCGTGGGGCCCTCCCTCCCTCGCCGCCGCCGCCGCCGCTCCAGCTCCGCTCAGCAGCGCGTCCCCTCCCCGCCTCGCCACTCTGCTCGCAGGCTCCCTCGTTCGCTCCCAGCCCCCGCCGCCGCCACCGCCGGCGCCGCGCGGAGAGGAGCTGGGCCGGCCGAGGACTGTCTCTCCTCAGGCCCCTCTCCCGAGGAGGCTGTGGGGGCGCGGCGCGGGCGGGGCGGAGAGCGGAGTCCGCCTGAGGCAGCGAGGCTGCGCCCTCAGCTCCCTCAGAACCCCGCCGGCCAAGCGGCCCCAGGCCCCGCCGGAGAGCGCCCAGCCGCCCGGCAACAGAGGAGGAAAGCAGGAGGACCCGGAGCCTGGCCACGGGAGGGTGCCCGGGGCGAGGGCGTGCGAGGGGGAGTGACTGGGTGCGCGGGTGTGTGGTGGTGGTGGTGATGTGTGTGTGTGTGTGTGTGTGTGTGTGTGTGTGTGTGTGTGAAGGGGCGCGTGTGAACGGAGGCCGAGGGGGGGGGGGCGGGGAGACAAGGCCGAGCCTGGTGCTGCTCTACGACGAGTGGAGGAATCCTAGGGTGTGCCTGGAGGTGGCGGAGTGTGCCCGACGCGGGTGTGAGCGCGTGTGCTGGCGAGGGTGGGCACGGGCGTGAACGTGGCAAGGTGAGCCCGATGTGGGGGGCGGCAGAGGCTGGGCGAAGAGCGGGGTATGCGGCGTGTGCGTGAGCTCGGGGGCGTGTGTGGCTGGGGACCCAAGGAAGAGGTGGCAGGGAGCGCAGGCGAGTGTGCGCGCGTGCGTTTTGGGGGTGGCCTTAGCTGGGTGGGTGTCTTTCTCACCTACTGTCCACGCGGCAGCAGCAGCAGCACCTGCTTAAGGCCAAGTCGGGCTACCTGGTGGGGTGAAGCCTGCCACCGTGCAAGGTTCCGGGTTCATCCAGGGCTCTAAGCCGCCAGTGCCAAAGGTGGGGAGTGGGGCTTGGGTGAGGAGGTATTCCACCCTTAGCCCATGAAAGAGCCGCGTTCCTCCTTGGGCGCCGGAGCAACCCCGGAGAGGTTGGGACTTGCCCTCCCATCCCGCCACGTGTATCCAAAGCCCAAAACCAAGAATCTGGACTTAGGAGTGTGAATTCTTGTACCCAAACCGATCCCCTTCTGCCTGCCGCGGGGTCCAACCCTTTCGATTCTGCCTGATGCCCAGAGATCCCCCAATGTCCGGTGCCTCGATTCGGGATAGGGAGTGGGGGTGGACATGCGCCCACAAGTCGGACCAGCACTCCCACCCTCAGCGCCGCTGCATGCCGAAAGCGCAGTCGGAGCAAAGACGGCGCTGCTCAGGTTTCTCCGGCTGCCTCCACCCCCGCGTTCTGGAGGTGCCTCGGCAGGGACCAGACGCTTGGCTTGAAGGGTCCATAGTTCTGGTAATCGAGGGATGTGGAGAGAGGCGTGTGCTGAGAAGACAGAGGCCCCGGGCTAGTGCAGAATGCGATGCCTGACAGGGATGAACTGACGTGAGTGGTTCTTGATCCGGGCTGGTTAAGGGCCTCCAGAAGGGGCTTCTGTCTCGTGAGAGCCCCTAGTTCTTTTTCAGGCTGAAGTATGGTCATCTCAACCCTGGCAGCTTGGAGGTCCACACTCACCTGCTACCTGATGGGTCTCCCCAAAGCCACTGGTAGCCAGTCAGTCTGAAAGGTGCTCGCTCAATTGGCCTTTCAGGAGGTGGGCGTGGGCCCCATTAGCATTTGCAGGAGTCCCAGAACTGTGTGGGATTTGCATACTGATTTGCATACAGTAATAATGATTAACAACACTGCCACTCCCTGGCAGACAGGGGAAGAATTCAGGGAAGGCCCTGGCGCTTTTCCCACTTCCCTCCTCCCTTCCCAAATGGGGAAGAGCTAGTTTTCTCACAAGTGACAGCCCGAGTTGCCCCAATCCCTGGGAGAAGGGGTGGGCAGGTGGCAGGAGGCCCCTTTCCTTGCACCCTTCTGCCTCATGCCTAACTTGGGAGTGTTACAACCCAGTGTTTAATTTCTGCCTGGGTTTGAACTCCTGTGTGTTCTCACCTTTGTTTTGCATCTTGGCAGCTAGCTCCAGGCCTGGGTCTGTCCCAAAGCTTGAAGATTTCAGGACAGCCACTTGAGGAAATCTTTTCTCCCCTGGAGGGGTCTACTAAATAGGATTACTGTTGCCTCCTCGGGCCTCAGATGCCATGCTTGAAGCCAGGACATGCATTCGGACTGCTCCTGCCCACTTCATCTCTCCCGGCCCCGTTTTTCCCAGGCTCCTGTCCAGTGAAGTAAGTCACTATAGACCATTCTTTAATATTTGTCTGGAAGAACTAAGAGAAAAATAGGAAACACCTGGGCTTCTTGTGTAGGCCAGTGTGGTTTGTGTTTATCAGCCCTTCCTACTGCTATGCAACCTGGAAAATATCAGCAAGTGATGGGGAGAAGGCAGGACCTTGTCTAGGACAGCTGAAGGAGCCACTGCCCAGGAGAGGTTCCTCCCATGGATCTCGTCTGTCCATTCTGCCTTTCCAGCAGTGCCTGTCTGCACCTCCCCGCCACCCAACCTTTGCTTTGTGGCTCGGCCTGGCCGGGATTCTGCTTGCTTTTCCCCCATGACACGGCCGCTTTTCCTTTAACTCTCAGCTTCTATTTAAAAAGCTAATTTGGGAGCTTGTCGATGCTCCCAATTCAGAAATTTTAAATAGGAACTGAAAGTCAGGAGCTGCCAGGGCACTAGATTTCCTCTCCATAGTTGAAGCATTTGTTCAGTTGCTCCACTGGCCCTGGCTGTGTGTGTGTGTATGTGTGCCCACGTGCTCTGAGCATATTTCAGGCTATCTTTTCTATTTAAAGAAGGTGCTCCTATGGATGACTGTTCTCTGTGTGTGTGTGTGTGTGTGTGTGTGTCCTCTCCAAGCTGTACACACATGAAGAATCTCTTGTAGTCCCGTGGCTCTGGCCGCTATTTGCAGAGCTTATCCCCGTGGACTGGGAGGGTACACAGCTGCCTCTTGGCTGACATGCCAGGCTGCTGTGGCTGCATAATTGCCTCCTAAGGTAGCTCGATACAGGTTTGCTCCAGGAAGCCACACCTCACAGCATCCTTATGATGTCTCCGCTTCACTGCTGGTGACTGTCTTATATTAGTGACATGTACCATGGCCGGAGCAGGAGTTTTACAGGCAGGGATGTACTTTGTGGATGTGGTGTATCTTGGGGGTGAAAAGCATACTCTGAGGTCGAACTGCGTAGGTCTGAAGCTGCTTCTGCTGTGAACTAGCCGTGTGATTTTGGGGAAGTTACTTCAACTCTCTGTGCCATGATTGCCTTGTCTCTAAAAGGGCAGTAACTGGCACTGTCTGTAGTCTTGGTTGCTGCGAAGATGCAATGAGCTGTCATAGACCCAGCTCTTACAAGAGTGCTTAGAATCTGGGAAGGCCAATGTCATTATTGGTTGTTGCTGTTGAAGATAGGAATGGTGCAGACAGGAGCTGAAAGGAAGCATACACACGCACGTGCACATGCATGGAGCAGTAAGAAGTGCCAGGCACAATGAGTTAAGTTCACCTGGCAGATGTAGCTTGTTCCAGAAGCTGCTTAAGAGGGAGACTGCTGGTGAATGTACAGAGGAAGGGTCTCTAAGATGGAGAGGAGGAGGGGGCTCTGGGCCATGTCCAAAGCCCATGGGAAACATTGCTGGTTCCAGCTTTGTGTTGGCACAGTAAATTCTGTGGCGCTCACTGTCCATACAGTCCCAGCCTCCCTGGTTTACTCAGTCACACAAAGCAAGGCTTTCTGAAAGCAGAGTTGCAGTGGGACCCTCAGAAAGGGTGACCCTCTGCCTCCCTGATCTCCCTGTGGGTCCCCCGTCTTCTCACTTTGACCCTGCCTTTGCTGCTCAGCCCTTATTCCTACAGCTGGGTGTATGCACATCTACTCAGTAGAATTCATTTCACCTTCATCTGTGACCATATAGGGAAAGAAGATGGGAACCCAAGAGGCCACAAACAGGAGGAGGAGTCTGCAGGACTGAGAACAGCAAGGCTCCCCTGGGCTTCAGGGCAGCCTGGCGAGTCCTAAGGCTACGTCGGCCTTGAAACTGAAGAGCCACCTTCTACCGGGTTCCTTGTGTGACTGCCAGTAAGCCTACACTATAGATACAGCCGACATTCTCATTTATGAGAAAACAGGTGGCTAGTGGAGAAGAAAACTCCAGAGGCTGCACAGCTGACTGAAGCGCTCAGCTCAGCACAGGAAGCTGCTGCTGCTTTATTCTCATGAAAGCAGAGTAGAGGAGATGCCCCGTGGACCTGGCTGTGTTGTCCTTCGCTGTGTTTGCCTGCTAACAGGCTGGTTGTAGAGTTCGGGCTTATTGTGTTCAGTCCTAGAAGGTCAAGGACATACTTCCTGGGTATCCTTCCTGGTTGTTCAGCTTGGCCAGGCCATAATGGTGGCCCTGATGCCAGAACCCCCAACATTGCTAAGTCATTTGGTCTCTTTGGGAGGGAGGGAGATCTTCCCTTTCTGCAGTTCTAACCCCATTTGGAAGGTCAGTAGACACCAGGGTGGCCTTCTCATTAGTCAGTGTACTTGGACCAGATGTGACAAATAAGTAGTCATCAGAGTTGCTAGGCTACAGTGGAGCTTCTTTCTGCCAGCCTGGCACCTGCTCCAACCCAGGCAGATTCTGGAGGAGGCACATCTTGGGGGAGGGCTTTCTCTGCGGCAGGACCTCTGACAGTGGGAAAGACCAGGGAAGGAAAGAGCAGAAAGAAGAAAGAAAGGTTGAAAATGGCAAACTGGCACCAGGAGGCCAACACTTACCTTATTATTTAGTAGCTTTCTGGAGACGATTTGTAAAGAATGGGTAGAGGCTGGGATATGAGGAGGCTTTGAAAAGTTCATGGATAACAGAATTCAAAGATGTTTACTTTGGTGCAAAAAGATTGAAATCCATGCATCATTTTTGTTTTATAATATGTATTTTCCTTGAACTTTTTAGGGTCTGTTATATGCATAGATTTCAACATTTTTTTGCACAAAAATAAATTTGGGAATTTCTCTGGAAATCATTTGAAGTGTCCTCTGCCAGCTCCTGGGCACAGTGACTTTTGCCGCCTCTGATGACTGCTTTTACCTGAGCACCAATGCTTTCCAGGTGTTGCTGGCCTGCTTGTTTTCTCCATCTGCCCTTTCCCTTGGACAGCTTATGCCAGCCCATGAAGTCAAGTTCACCCAGAAGTTCAGTATCCCTTCCTGTATTCTCCCTGACCTTTATCCACTGCCTCTATCTTTGTTCACAGGTGTCTCTGTGCTTCAGTGCTCCACCCTTCTGCCATCGATCTTCTGAAAATGATCGTTTCCTCCAGAACACCCCATTCTGGCCATGCCTCCTCACCTGCCTTCTGCTGCCTCCTTTACATGTTTCTTTCTTGCACATGAACCTCTTTTCTGTTACCTGACCAAGACTTCATCCTTTGTCATCTTCACGCCTTTGCACCTGCCAACCCTCCTTCCGGAAATATCCTCTACTGCTTCCGATCAACTTCTGTCTTCCTCCCAGACTGCCATTCAGTGGCAAACCTCAAACACCCAGCACCAAAGTCACTTAGGAAGCACCAGTAAAGTCTTCCTTGTACCCCAGAAGATCTAACAGTCCCCATCTTTGTCTTCCAGAGTACTTTCTGTCTTCCTTGTTTGGGATTCTGATGACCTGGGCCATCTTGGCTGCCTACGCGATTGAATCCTTCGCCAGCCTGTGGGCTGTTGACAACGAAGACCACATCCTACTCCCATCTGCATCCCAGCTCAGTGCTTGGCACACTGCACATGTTCAGTACCTTTGCATCATGAATTTATATTAACCTTCATTCCTGTGACCCCTTGATTGTGTGTATCTGAGAACAGGTGATACATTTGCCAACTGGTCACTCTCTAGGTCCTGATTGATCTTGAGCACCAGCATGAGGACAGAGAGAAAGGACAAAGGTGTTCAATTTGTGGCTGAGCCTAGATGAAAAGAGGCCCAGAGCCCCCTTCCCCAGTGAGGGGCAGGGCAGAGAGAAGAAAAGGCTTTTCGGACCTACAAAGTGATCCTCAGTCGATGCTGCCTGCAGGGACCTGGCCAGCTTTCTGCTCTTGATTTTCAGGGAACTCTTTTTTTTCTCCTTCCTGGAAGGAAGTCAGTCATATCCCTGGAGGTATCACCTGCTTGGGAACAGCCAGGACACAGTCAGTTGGACATGTCCCTGGTTGCTTGTAACTGTGACTACTCACCATTTAAACTGGCTTGGGAACTAGCCAAACTCCAGGTAGCCTAAATCCTGGCATAGCTGGCATGACCAAAGACTAGGGGCCATCAAGTCTAAAATTATGTGTAAGTTGCTTGAAAAAAATCTGGGGACAGTGGAGGCTTAGTGATAGGAAGTGGGTTCTGAATAGCCATGACTTCAAAACTTGCCTCTTATATTTGCCATCTGTGTACATTGGAGAAGCCACCTTACTTCTTTAATGCTCAGTCTCCTCCCCTAAAAAGTGAATTATAATAATGACATCAACTTAGAGGATTCATGAGGATGCTGTTAGATAAAGCAGATGATATGTCTCATTACAATCGCAGGAGATGTTGGTAGCAGAATCTACATGTGCCTGAATCTAGCTTTTCTAGATGTTAAACTGCAAACAGGGCTTGTTTGTGAAGTTTAGGCAGATCAGAGGAGTTCTTGCCGTGAGATTATTGTTCACACTGGACCGCAGGGAACATGGGAAGTCAGAAATTTGCCTATAGGCTCCTGTTTCCAGTGGCTCCTCATTCTGTTCTGTGACACCCCATTCCTGTAGCTTAGAACATCCAGCACACATTTCTCCTTATTCCCTCCTCACAAACAAGAACTGATAAAGTAAGTTAGACTAATGTGTAAGTGACCATCCAGAGACACATCTTCTTCCAGGTAAGTATTCATCAGGGTAATGGAGAAACCTTAAGAATCCTCAGGGACTCTTTCTGGCTCATCAAAGTGGTCCCACTGATGCAATCCTAAGCACAATGGCAGATTACTTCTGGATTCCGCAGCCAGAGTCAAGCAGAAATATTGTAGGAGGGGGTTTTGTGTACCTATTATGTATACCAACCTCCTTTTGACTACCAGATGCAAACCTCAAGCACCAAGGCCACTTCTATGATAGTCAGGTGCGTTTTTAAGTTCTGAGCTCAAGGCTGGGGTTGGGTGTTTTCTGCCTCGGTAGGTCTGTGGGAGACCCAGCTGCGAAATCATTAATTGCTTTGGTGAGTCAACAAGTAAACAAAGACGGTCTGGCTACTGTCGTCATGCTGCAAGGTCATAAGAGGCTTCTGGACTTCTCTGCAAGATCCTTATTAAAAATGAGTCCGCATGGCTCTTAAAAAAGCCTGTATTATGGAAAATTTCAAACCTTTACAAAAGATGAGAGAATTATATAATATACCCTATGAACTCTCATTTAGCTCTGGTCAAGACCAACCCATAGCCAATCACACTGTTTCTATATCTTATTCTCCCCATCCATAACTTTGAGGCAAATTCCATGTAACCCACAATTTCATCTGTAAATATTTCAGTAATCGCACCCTTGTGATAGCCACCAAAAGCCAATTCTCCGGGGAGGAAGCCCTTCTCCACTCCTGTGATGCAAGAATGCATATCTAGCACATGCATCTGTGTCCAGGAGCAGTCTCTGGGCTAGGCAAGACCAAGGTTTCGCTGAATTGGTCCAGCCTGTCTTGTTCCTTGGGTAGAAGGGGGCATTGATAAAATGCCCAGCAGCTGTGCCTCATGTGCAAGTTTTTAGGTGTCAGCTAGGCTGACAAAGAGAAGCAAGAATTATAGTCATAAATTTCAACTGGACTTTTCACTCTTCAAATGCGTTAACTGTGTTTGGCTTTCACCAACTCTTATTTCACTCCCATTTTACAGATAAGAAAACCAAGACCTCAGGTCCCATAGCTAATAGACACCTGTAAATGGGACAGACTAAATACTAATGTCTAGGTACTAGACTAGGTGCTCAATGTCTTGTTTCCACAGACACAACTAAACCACAATGCCCAGGTTCCTTTACAGTTATGTTTGATCTTGCCACTATGTTCTGGGCAAGGTAATAAGACGAGCCTTAACAAAACTCAATGGAAGGTGCATATTCTCTTTTAACCTGATTTTGCTCATGTAGACCAGTCCCATCAGGCACATCCAGTACAATCCTGCATGCTCTTTTTCTTTTTCCATCCACTGATTGAGTAAAGAGGATTTTAAGGGCTTATAGGAAGCTCAAGTACTAAGCAGGAAGGTACCTGGGTCTCTCGATGGCTTTGTGGAGCAGAGATCCTCTGAGCCATCATGAGACTGTGGCATGAATGAGTAAAAGATGAACTTTTTAATGTGAACCTGTTGAAATCTGGGTGACATGTGCTAAGGTATACAGCTACCCTACCTGATGGAGTGTCACAGATGGGATTGAAACCCTCAGCCTGACTGACAACATTCAGAATCTTCCCCTAGGTCACGATACCTCCAGGCACAACAAAGAAGAATGCTGTGTGAGAATCTCTTGCATGCTCCTAGAACTGTGTTTAAGGATATCCCCACTTAGCCTCTGCCCATATGGGGCTGCTTACATGAGCTATAATTAATTTTTAAAAGACTTATTTATTTTCATTGGAAAGGCTGATATATAGAGAGAAGGAGAGACAGAGAAAGATCTTCTATATGCTGGTTCACTCCCCAAATGGCTGGGACAGCTGGAGCGAGCCAATTTGAAGCCAGGAGCCAGGTGGGTCTCCCACACAGGTGAAGGGTCCCAAGGCTTTGGGCCATTCTCTACTGCTTTCCTAGGCTACAGGAAGGGAATTCTATGTAAACAGAGCAGCTGGTACACGAACCAATGCCAATATTGGATGCCTATGCTCGGGGGTGGAGCATTAGCTGGTTGAGCCAGCGTGTCTTTCCCCAGCTAGAATTAATTTTTAAGATTCAGTTTCTTAATTGCAGTGAATGCATTTTAAATGCTCAGCAGCTCAAGGTTGCCACCTTGGACTATGCAGATGGAGAACATTGCCAATCAACAGAAAGTTCTACTGAACCCTACTTCTTAGACCTGGGTCTACAAAGATCCTAGGAGGGAGGCTGTGAGAGTGTCTAGCGAGTGGACTAGTTTTTACGGGCATGAAGGTCTATTCTTTGACCCAAAACATCAGTCTTTGCTCCTGCCATTCTCAAGTAGCCCTTTAGCTGCAATCTTGTGGCCTTCCTGCCCCCACTGATGACACATTGGATGTGATCTCCTCAAACAGAATAAGGGCATCATTCTGTATCACTTGAGGGCAGAGTCAGCCTCTTATTTCTACCTTAGCACTGGTGCCGGTGCTAAGCATCAGATACCAAGAGCATGGCAAAAGATCCTGGGCTGTGCCTTCCAGCCTGGCCTAGGAAGTAGGCAGGGAATTTTCCAGAAACAGTAAGTCCATCAAGTTGATGACACCTTCCATCCATTCTCCAAACAGCAACTAGAGTCTTTTCTCAAAACATAGGCCCAGGCACCTTGCCTCCCAGTTGCAATCCTGAAAGTCCCCACAACCCTGGGTACTGAGCAAACATAGCTTATTGTGTCTCATGTGGAATCCCTGTTCCCTTCTGTCTCTCCACTTATTCCTCCTGGGCCCCTTGAGCCTGTTGTCCCTGCCATATTGAAAGAGTTGCAGTCTCTTAACTCTGGGTTTCTTTCTACCCATTCAGAGTTGACTCAGGCTATTTCTTCACAGGAACTCTACCCTCTTGCCCACTCTAGCTGACATCTACAGGTAGGGATCAGATTGGAAACACATCTTCCCCACCCCTATGTTGTTTAACTGCTGGAGAATTTGCCACACTTCCCAGCCACTCCTAGGGAACAGCAGCTATTTCAGTGCAAGAGTGAAAAGCAGAGATTGTATTTGCGAGGTTGATCTTGAGAGCCTGACCCTTGCTGCATTCTTCCACTTTATGCATTTTGATCCCTCTGCCCTCTGCGTGCGCACACACACACACACATACACACATTTTCTATCTACTTGATTCCCCTGCATGGCCACGAGGGAGGCAAGTGGAACCCTGTCAGTCTCTCACAGAATGGGAGGCCCAGAGGCCTCTGCTCCTTGACTTAGAAACAAGTGCTACTGAGTTCCTGTGCTTTGCCCTGCCCCTTGCTTTTGATGGACAGGACAAGGTGTGGACATTCCAACCCATGCTTGTTGCCAAGAGGTGCTGAGGGCCCTCCCCTCCGTTGGATGGTTTTTATGGACATCAGAGCAGATAGAGGCAGTGACTCCAATGCCTAAGACAACATCACAATAAATTGCCATGGCGGCTCTTCCATGGCTCATAAGTAGTAAATCAAATCTATTGAACAATACATTTACTGCAAATTTAAGAAGTTGTTCTTCCATTTTTTAAGTGTATGTGCTAAATCATGCTCAGAGTCATAAAGAATGGAGACAGCCGGTTTTAGCATGGGAAAAAAAAGCAACAAAGAAAAATCCTTCGTGCCTCAGGAAGTTAGACAACTCCTTGTCTTTTGTTGATGAGAGAGTGAATAACCTTTCTGATACCTCCATGGCATGCTCCTCCCAGCCAGACAGACTGGAGTCCCCAAACTGGTGAACTGGTGACTTCTTAACTAAGGAATTTTGCAAATACATGTTCAGTGTTAGCAGGCTGCTTTCTTTACTTTGGATTCTGAAGTGGACAAAAAAGGAAACATACAACAGCCTCCTTTAGTGAGTTACAGCAGAACTGTCTGCCTGCGTGGTGGGATGGTGGTGAGGACAGGGGAGGGAGGAAGTTATAGGCTGTTTCACATACACCTACCCCCTAACATGGGAAGATTCCTTTGGCTTTCCAGGCCTCCTTATTGAAATACTGTTGGCTTGAATTCCAGCCCCAACTCTCGGTGCTGTTGAGCCAGGGTATGTAGCTGCACTTCCTCTTGTCTATGTCCCTTGCTCCATCTGCTTGTTAACAGGGGAGCTGTTGTTCCCTGTTCTCCAGTCAGTGCTAGTTGAGTGTGTGTTTACTGTTCAATCCCTTCATTCATTGTACACATCCTTACTGAATGCTTACTAAACGCTGTGCTGAGCAAGACATGGACCCTGGCTTCCTAGGGCGGGGTTCAGGATTGAAAGACAGGTAGCAAGCTTGTATTCTGCGTTGAAGGCAAGCCCACAGAACTACATCTGAGCTCAGAAGAGCCTAGAGGCAAACATGTGCTAGGCTTTCAGGTTCCCAAAATAATGCTACCAGGTAGATCTGTGATGACTGTCCCTTTTTGAATGTGGGATTAGAGGGGAGCCTTGCACTACTGCTACAGTGGTATTGCCAGTTGGAGAGAGGGGTCAAGAATGCACCCTGGAGCAGCATGGCAAGGAGGCACATGGTGTGACCAGAGCAGTCAGAGGAGCCCACAACCAGGCTGGATCTGCAAGAAAGGCAGGAGTTGGTATGTAGGAAGGGGATGAGCAGCCACTGGTGGAACACAGGCACCAGGGCCTGGCACAACTCAGTTTGGGTCTGCAGTGGGAAGCTCAGGAAGCTCAGGGCACAAGGGATCACCGAGAGACTTCAGGCAGAGGCATGGTGCAGCCAGGCCTAAGTTTGAAAGCCTCCTCTGTCCCAGCAGTGTGGAGAATGGATTGGAGAGAAACAGATGGGAAGCAGGGGGACCAATTAGCAGACTAGTACAGACATGAAGAGGGCCTCTGCCAGTCCAGTGGCAGGGACATGGACAAGAGGGGCAATAGAAAACTAAATTGGAAGCAGAAATCATCAGGGCTCTGATTGGCTGGCTGTAGGGCAGTGCTGGAGAGGCCCAGGCTGGGCCCTGATGCCTGGGCAGCTGACAGTGCCAGACACAAGGCAGAGCTGGCTAGGGGCATAGGCATAGGAGGAAGCAAATATGGATTCTCTCTCTCTCTCTCTCTAACTCTCACTCTCTCTCTCTTTGTGTCTGTCTGTGTGTGTGTGTGTCTCTCTCTCTTGGATCCTTTCCTGCCAGAGCTGCTCATGTCAGGCTGGAGAAAGCTGTCAGCTGAGAACATGAAGACCTGACAGGAAAGCTAACTTTCAGAAAGAATTTGGGTTTAACCTGAACCAACTCAGAGACTCCTTTGGCTATAGGGAAATGAATTTTCAAAATAAAGCCGAACAAATCCCAGCATACCAGCCACAGTATCTAGAGGCTTACAGAACTACTGATCATTTGTGAGATAAGAGGCGAGATTAACTCTTGGGTCCCATCCCCTGCCGTTCTTTTTCCCGCCCCCTTATCATCTCCCAGCACCTATGTACTCATGTACACACACGTGCACACGTGCGTGTCTGTGTGCTTTAGCATCCCCAAACTTCTCACCTTCCCCCAGATGCACTGGGCCTTTCACACTTCCTCTTGGCACCTGCTGTTCCCTCAGCCTGCAGTACTTCCTCAAGTTGTACTCTTCCTTCTTAGCCAATCCCGACATTAGGCCCCTCTGTGGGCTTAGCCTTTCTGCTCACAGCGTCCATCATTCCCCAGCCAACAGCCTCTCTATCATGTTCCTTTCTTTCCTTACAGACAAGTCAACTCCTAAAGTACAGATTTGTTCTGGAGTGCCCCCCTGCTAACCCAAAAGACCATTGCCATGCTGCTTGAGGAACAAATGAGTACATCCCCAGGAGGCAGCCAGAGTACATCTCTTTTGGTCATAGCTTTATTGAAGAGGCGGAATCTTTGCCCTTTGACACTCATGTACCACTTGGGAAATAAAGCCTGCAGATATAGATGGCAAGTGCCGTAGAGGCAGCACCTGCTCCCACCTTCACTTCTTTAAGAACACATGTATGATATCTTGAAATCCACCTTTACTGTATACCCCTTGCTGTAGAGGAAGGATCCACTTTAAGCTCTTTTGGATGCAGGATTTAACACCGTTAGAGGAGAATGAGGAGCAGATGGGCACCAGGGGTCCACCTGGGGGTCTATCCTTGCTGAGACTCCAGGATGACCACAATTGGAGGGACCCAAGAAAGCCATCCTTGGAGTGAGGCCTTGGGCCGTTTGGCAGATGGCCTGTGCAGCTCTCTGCAATTGACTGGCTTCTGGAATTGGAGGGGACTGGACCACTAGGAACCAATATGGCAGCCCCTCAGGACAACAGGCAAGGATCTGAGGGAACCATAGTGTGGAGTGGTCAATGTAACGCTACATAAACCACAGCAGCAATGAAAGTGACAGCAAGTTCTTCCTGGCTTTTGCTGTGTGTCACACACTGTGCAATAGCTCGGTGTGTTCTCATTTGCTAATTCTTATGGCACTCTATGAAATGAAAAAATGGAAGCAGGAGATTTCTGCAGATTGCTCCGAATCACATACGAAGGCTGGGATTTCAACCCAGACATTCTGAATACTTAACTGCTCTTCAATCTTCCACTGTAGGGAGGGGGCAGCAGGCAAGCCAGTCCCCTAACCACCATGGAAAGAAAGCAAGAGGCCTGTAGCTCCTCCTTGCTCTGACCACAGGCTCTCTAGCTGGAAGCAGAAATGGGTGCCTGCTCCTTGCCTGGTTGGAGTTTGCAGGTCCCAGAAATTCCAGGTGAACTGGGAAGTACCTGATCTTGGAGCTGGGATCCTCCTTCCCCCAGCCATCCTAGTCTGGCCTCTGGATTGTGTTTCTCTTCGATGCCTGGATAGCTGCTGCTGCGGCCTCATCTCCATTTGGTGGTTTTGGTTGCTATGGTAATTGAATCACTTAAAGTTGTGTCTAAGCTGGTCTGTCTACCTCTTTCTGCCTGCAGCCTGGCAAGGCACAGGCCCAGGGCAGAGAGCAAGGAGGAGGAGGGAAGGTGTCCTGGGAAGCTTCCTTTTGTTCCTGATATGGAGTCCTGCTCAGAGGCACACAGAAGGGAGAATCTTGGAGAAATATTCTATTTGCCTCCTTCATAGCTTCCTTAGCTTCTTTCTGGGCAGAGTCTCTGGAATTAGGCTGGGAAGGCAAGGACTGTCAATCAGGGGAGGACTCTGGGAAGACATGTGACATTCACACTGTGGTGTCATTCATTCAACAAACACTTACTGAGAGCTGTTTTGGCATTGTTGCTTGCCTCTGGTTGTAGACATACGCCGGGGGAAGCTCAAGCTCTGGAGCCACAGGTCAATGTTTTCTGATCACCCATTTCCACATGGCTGCTGCTCCAAGAACTCTAGAGAACAATAGCCAGGCACAGAATTTGGCAGTTTAGGACTTGTGGAAAGTTCTCTTCCTCCTTTTCCAGCTGTGGGGGAGACCTATGAAATTCTGGGCCCCTGAGCTTGGTGGAGAGCAAAAGGGCTTCTCAAGGCTGACTTGCAGTGCAATGAACAATGTAGGTGGGAGTTAGGGGATAAATGGTGCTAAGTTCTTTACCATCCTGGTGCAGGAGAAAGTCTGACATCAATCACAAAGGTGGAAACCAACATCAGGAACTGTCCAAGGGATCTCCACACACGGAGATGAAAAACCCTTGCCCGATCTCCCCCACTCTGCTTGCAACATTGGAAAAGGAGATAAGAGGGTTATGGTAGATTGTAGGTGATGGCAAGTTTGCAAGTTGCAGTGTTTTAATAGTAGCTAAATGGAATGATCAAAGGCACCTGGCTTCAACCACATGCCAGGAATCATGCTATGGGCTAGGAAGATGTTACTATCACCACAACTGAGACACAGCTGTGTCTTTTGAAATGCTCATAATGCAGGGAGGACAAATAAGCAGGACAAAGAGATGCATCCTATAAGTGGTGGAATCTAGAGCTAGGGGGAAAGGGAAGGGATATCGCTAGGCAGGTGCTTGGAGTTGCATTGTCAAGGGTAGGAAGGAGTTCTTGGTAAAGAATGACTTTCTCAACAAAGATGAGAGCACAGCAAAGGCACAGAAATGGGAGAGTGGCTGGTGGGGCCAGTGACCAGAGCTCATGCTGAATGAGGCAGGTGGCAAGAAACAAAGCAAGAAGGGTTAGTTGAGAGAAAGCCCAGTTAGTAGGAAATGAGGATCTGTTATGGTCAGTACTGTGCTTTAGAAAAAAAAAAGTGTGGCAGTGGTGGAAAGTGTGGGTAGAAGTGGAAGAAAGGGGTGGGGCACTGAGTTGGGACTGTGAAGTAGCAGTAAGGAAAGACCCAGCAGAGTACTGTGAGCAGCAAAGTCCAGGAGTTCCAATACCTGCCACGGGAGTGGGCAGTGGTGAACGAAGCAGAAAGGTCTGAGAGGTCTCTGGGTCTGGAAGCAGGTTGGGGAATGAACTGGGTCATCAGTCTGGGTTGAGTCCTGTTGGAGTTATCTGTTGCACTCATAATTACCTGGCTGGGGAGCAGAAGAAAGCATGCTTTGAGAAGCTTGGAGGAGGCTGCTTGTTGGAGAGCTGCATTCTGAGCATCCTCAGCACCTCTAGAGAAGACAGCTGAAGTGATGAGAAATGAAGATGCTACCAGGAGAGAGGCACAGGGGTGAGAAGTGTGAGAGGAAGCAGGGGTCAGAGGCAGGATAGCCAGGGTTTCCAGAAGGCAGGAGTGTTTGGGAGGAGAAGGCAAGTGCACAGAGGATGTGGGCTTCAGGAAAGATGCTGCAGGTTGAGTCTGGAGATCGGTTAGTGTAGTGGCTCTTAGCCCTGAACTTCAGTCACAGGACCAAGGTCTGGGCTCCACCTCCAGGATTGCTAGATTTACTAGGTCTGGGGTGGCATCCATGGATTTGTCTGGTGGATATCCAGGTACAAGTGGATGCTCTTGATCTGGGGAGCTTTCTGTGTGAATCATTGATCTAGACTGTTATATCTGACCTTGAGGAGCTGAAATTCAAATTCCTCTGCTCCTTCTCATGACCCAAGTTAGACATGAGAAGAGATGGCTAAGCATTGGTGAAAGGGTGCAGAATGGCATGTGGCTCATGAGAAGTAGCGTGGAAGTTCCTGACAACATAGAGAGGGGAGCTGGACTGATGGAGGCCTGGCCTGGAGATGTGACATGGGAGGAGGCATGCCCACTCCTATGGCTCCCCCCAGGCAGGAGGATGGTGGGCTACACAGATAGAAGCACAAGACCTGGGATTGGCCTCAAGGTTCTGGGCTCATGGTCTGGCTGGAACTCTAGAGGCTCACTACGAGAGATTCTCATCCCTACTCCCTCATTTCTCTCCTAGGCTTGTTAGGGTCTCTGCCAACCCTGGAGCCTCATGGTCTTCCCAGACAGCCACCTCATGTCCTTGTTCTTCTTCCCTGGGACGGGGTGGGTAGAGGCTCCCACGGGCCACCTGCTTTCTTTGTTTTCATGCCAAGACCTCAGCCAAAACGCTGATGTTGCTGGGTGAAGGCTGCTGACCTCAACATTAGCCACTCTCCTGAGGCTTACCAGCATGCCAGGGGATGCCTGGAGCTTGAGCCTTATTTTCTAGTGGTGGAGCGAGTCCATAAAGAAAATCCAATTCATCGGTGTCCAAGAGAACATTACCAAGATAGACGAGACACTATGGGCAGTATTTAATTATGAGCAGGCAGAGCAAATAGGGGGGACGCAATAAAAATGCTAATCAGGGATAAGGAAAAAATAAAAACCCAGGCTTCATCTTCTTCTAGAATAGACTAAAGCTCATCTCCTCTTCTTTGCCTCCCCCACCCCCCATGCGTGCCACAAGCTTAGTTCTGAGCATCAAGGTGCAGGCAGGTGGGCCTGCTTTGGCCCACTCCCAGCCTCTGCACACTTCCGTTGTTTGGGCTGCCCTGTTCCTAGAAGATCAGGCTTATAGGGATGGAGGCTGACTGTGTCTTGCAAGCACATAGCTTCTGCCTCAGCCAAGGAGAACTGGCAGGGAACCTGGAAAGTGAATGAAGTTATTATCCAGGGCTCAAGAACACGTCCAAGAGAGCACTTCAGGAAGTCAGCATCTCCCCTCTTGGTAGCATATTCTGCATTTTGTGAGCAGGGAATGAGGCCAGAGAAGTGTCCCTTGGCCAACTTGAGCTCCATGGGTTAGACTGAGTCTCTTGTCTGTAAGTCACTCCGTTCTGGCTCCAAACCACTCAGGACCGTCGGCTTGGGGATGCTCAGCCAGGCCACAAGCCACACGTGCTTCCAAGTGGCTGAGCTTAGCTTAGAAATGGTACTCAGGATCCAGAAGCTGTTCCTGCCTCACTCCCTGTTTGGTTAAGTCCTCCTCGAGCCAGATCCTCTGGTCACCATGTCCTACCTTGCTCACTTGTCACTGCCAGCCACAGGTTGACTTCTCTCAGAGCATTCGGACCCTGGGATGCCTAAGCCCTGAGATTCCTGTTGATTTTGGTGAAAGCTGCTTTCTTCACATTCCAGGGGGCCCTGCTCAAGTCCTTTCCAAAGGCAGGCTTTCCTGCTCACCGGGCAGTCCAGTTACGTTGGCTGGTTTCCATACAATCTCCTCTTTGCTTTATTAGTCCCTCTTGTGTCTTCAAATCCTCACACAGCCATGAGCTCTTCCCAGCATTTCCAGGACAGGGCCTGGGCCTGAGGATCAACTGCAATGCCATCCCAGACCACTTCCTCTCCCTCCACTTCACAGGAAGACGGCACGCCAGCCCATCATTCCTGGGCATTATTCTTCCTGGAAACTATCTGTTAGATAAAAAGCTTTCACATCAGCTTAGTCTCCTACTTGGCCTAGGTATTTAACTTTCCCATGCCTCACTTTCCTCTTACAAATGAAGATAATATCATCTGCTTTAGATTTCTTATAAACATTCACTTTATACGCGTGCCAAGATCCACACAATAAAGACTCAGAACTTGTTAGCCATCCTTGCCACTATTGCTATTGCTATAACATGTATTACTAAAGATAGCTGGGGCAGGCAGTTAGGCAAGCCATTATAAGACTCTGGTTAAAACTCGTACATTCCCCATAGGCATGCTTGTGTTCAATTCCTGACTCCAGCTTCCTGGTCGGCAGAACTTAAGAGGCAGCAATGCTATCTAAAGTGACTGGGTTCTGACTACCCACCAGGAAGACCTGGAGTGAGTCTTAGTCCCCAGCTTTGGCCCCAACTCAGTGTTGGCCATTGTAGGCAATTAGGGAGTGAGGCAGCAGATGGGAACCATCTCTCAAATAAATAATACTTTTTTGAAGTCAATAATCTTATTTGCTTGCATGTCAGCTTATTTGGTAGACAATGTGGCATGAATAAATACTCAGTTATTGAGGGAATGAATGTGCTTTCAAGTGTGTTCTTCCAAAGAAAATGCTAAGGCAAAGGTCTCTCTAAAGAGAAAGCTGACAACATTTGCACATAATGTTGATAACATTTGCACATAAATACTAATGGAGTGGTTTAGGCATCTATGAGAAAGCGAGGTAGAATTAGTGTCCTTTGTGTTGGATCTGATGGTTGCTTCCTGGAAACACACCTGGACTTGATGCTCTGATCAGTAGCTCATAGGCATGCTTCCCAGGTTGGGATCTCCCTCTTAACTCAAAAAGCAATAAAACCTTAGGAAGAGGGACATCCAGAAGATGAAGGTGACAAAGGATGGCTATAGCGACAATATTTCTGGGATTCTTCCTGGGGTTCCCAGTCCCTACAATCTGCATTTGTGTTAGAGCTGTGCAGCTACATCAGCTCATCCCTGTGTGACAGGGCAGAGAGACAGATTCAGGCAGCTGACCTCAGAGCCTATCATAGGAAGCTCTGTCTAGACCCAGGCCTTGGACTCCCATGGGGAGAGCTGTGGCTCCCTCTCTTCCTCAGCAGAGATTCCTGGGAGTGGAGGATGGAAACACTGTATCAGAAGGGGACTGGATGATTCTGCTGTGAAGCTGCTGTGGGTGATCAGGAGAGACTCCTGATTGGAAAAAAAGTGTTATTCATTTCAAGTTTAAAGTGAATCTTAGTGAACCAAGGCTCAGGGCTGCAAGTCCTTGACCAGTACTGTGCCCTGCTGCTGGCAATGTAATCTCATGATGGATGTCATCCTATGTGCTTATGACCAAATCTGTGGGACCCTTTCCTTCCCTCCCCTCCCCTTCCCTCCTCTTTCCTCTTCTCCCCTCCCTTTCTCTCCCTTCTCTTCCCCTTTGCTCCTGTTTTCCCTCCTTCCTTCCATCCTTCCTTCCTTCTTTCCCTCTCTTTTTTTTTCAACATCTTTGAAAATACATTCTCATTTTCACATGGTTGAACCAGTTTCCTGAATAAATATCCTGAGATATTTTAGGCAAAATACAAACTCTCTCTCTCTCTTTTTTTCTCTCTCTCTTCTTTCTTTATACAAATGGAGTTGCTTTGTACACTGTTGTTCACCTTGTATTTTTTCTCCCAATAATCTATTTTGGAGCTTATTCCATATCAGTACATAGGCTTACATCATCATTTTTGGTATTTGTAAAAGTTATAGGAATTAGTTTATTTAATAATTTCACTAGTTTTTAAAAGAAAATGATTTCTAATAGTTAGCATTTACAAATACAGCTGTGATGAATGGTCCATGGGTAAGACCCGTAAGATGTGTGTGTGTGTGTGTGTGTGTGTATAAAAGTAAATATGAGGAATCATTGGGTCCAAGGCTTTGTCTGCTTTTACATTTGATAGTTATCAAAAACTTGCCTTCCAAGGATAACACTCTCTCTTTCTCTCTTTCAGTCTTTCGCTTTGCAAGGATAACAAAATGAATTTAATGAGGGTAAATGACTTGATTAAAGATCATAAACTGCAAATAAAACAACTGGAAACTAAAATCTTGGTCCAAAATTGTTTGGGCCTATGGCCCAAAGAAATCCAGGGTATCAAAGAAACTTCATACGTATACTGAGCTATTAGACTTCCATGGCTTCACGTATTAAACAGCAAGTATCATTGATTCAACCCTAGACAAGTCAGAGACTACTCTCAAAAAACCTGTAGCCTAGAAAAGGAAAGACTCCGGTGAGGACAAAACACAAGGAGATACAATGACACCACAGTCAGCTTTACTTTTCTGGAAGAGCAAGCATTTAAGGTGACCTTACCTCATCAAAAAATGTGCTTTGTGGGTCTCGTGTTGTAGTGTGTCAGGCAAAACTGCTGTCTGACACCGGCATTGTATATGCACACTGATACTTATTGCTGCTCTACTTCTGATTCAGCTCCTGTTGATGGACTAGAAAGAAGCAGCATAAGATGATTCAATTGTTTAGGTCCCTGTCACTCATATGGGAGACTGAGACGTAGCTCCTGGCTCAGCCCTGGCCATGACAGCCATCTGGGGAGTGAATCAGTCTAATGGACGCTCTCCTCTTTCTCTCTCCTTCTCTCTCTCTGTAATTCTGACTTCAAATAAATAAAGCTTTTTAAAATTTTCCCTTGTAACATTCATTATGAATTACCATTTCATCCTTCACTTTTTTCCGATCTAAATCTTTTATCAAAATTCGTAGTAACAGAGTTACTGCTCACTGAAAGTATGATGTAATTGGAACAACAACAATAAAGGCTGCCATATATGGAACTCCCCGTTACCCCAGTGCTTGGTGCTGTGCTTTATGGATAACCAGTCCCTAGCAGTGTGACATTGTGTAGGTAACAGCTCAGGGGGTGTGGTGGTGCCTACTACTAAAAAACAGTTGGCCAAGTGATTCATGCTCCCTCCCGGTTCCCACATGTCACAGCCCAATCTCTTTCTGAGATTACTGAAGCCTTAGCTGCAGATGAGGGAAAGAAATTGTCCAGGAGGGAAACTAAGGGAAGGAGCAGGAGAACTAGGACTTTCTGATTTTGAGAGAGGATTTTATTCACGTCACATAAATGCTAAATGTCACATGTTTTCCAATAGGATTTCACATTCTAAATCATGGGTTCCTCAACAATAATGTGAAGAGGAGTGTGATGGAGAGACAGGGAAACTGAGGCAGGACCAAAGTGGGCTACTCAGCCTGAATGCCTAGACGAGGCAGTGGAACAGTCTAAACTGGAGCCAGGATTTGCCCCAATTCCTGCATCACACTATGGCTTATATGAAAGGCAGAACTCTGGGTTGGAACCTTCTAGCATCAGGTTGACATTTAGCAGCTTGCATTTGAGATGACCCTGTGCTGCTGCCCCCATCTCCCTCATCATCCCTTTCTTTCCCTGTGTGCTGGAGCCAGATCCGCTGTGGCCACTGAGGGAGTCTACCCAGTGGTTTTAGTGGCTTAGTGCCAATCAATCCTGCTGGGCTTGCTTTGGCGTTTGGCTAAGTTGTGATCAGGTTGGAACCTTGAGGTTATGACCACTTATCCCCTCTTGTTTCTCCTCAGAGGCTGGATCCTACTTTACTCTTTCAGATTCTTCCTCTCTGGGAATCCAGCCCTGCTCCAGGGATCTACTCCAGGGCCATTTCGAACTTCTACCCTGAATCATTAATTGCCTGCTTCTAAGTACTGTTCATCAACTGGACCTTATTTCTGGGTCCCTGGTGCTGCCTGCCTCCCCTCAAGTAAGACAACACTTTAGCTCCCATGACACGTTCTCTTGCTGGTTTTGTCAACCTGCCTCCTATGACTGCCAGGCTTGCCTCAGAGTTGCTTGCCCCCACTCCTACACTCAATAGATAATGTACCAATTTCCAGGCTGGTCTGGGTGGTCTGGCCAATCTGCTTGTGTGCAGAATCCTGTTGTGACAGCTTCCTCTTTCTGCCTTCCATCAAAGCTGGAAGCTGACGATCTGGGTGGCCTGGGACATCTGGCTACCCTACCCTTTTGGGGACCCTACTGGGTCCCATTTGTGTTAAGTGCTGCCTAGGTTGCCTTCCCTTGCAGGCGTGAATAAGAACACAGCCATTTGGGGTCCCTTGAGGGAAAGTTCTGAAATCAGACGTGGTTACTATTTCCATCACCTTTGTAATCCTTTAATCACACATTTGCAGTGGGGAGCCTGGCCAGGGTGAGTGCATTTATATAAACTGCAGGAAAAAGGAAAAGCTCTGTGCTGTATGCCAGCCATGCTTAGTGGAGACCTAGGAATTGCTGGCCTTTCATAAACAGAAAAATGAATAATTGAGGGATTTATCCCTAATCACTCACATACAAACCCCTGGGATATTGTGAGGGCTTTGACAAAATGCACCACCCTTCTAGGGCCAATGGACATGCTGGCTTGAACTCACGGTGCTGTCAGTGGGCTGGAACAACAGGACAGGAAAAGATTCCCATGTCTCTTGTCCTTAGATTCTGGAAGTAGTAGTCCCAGAGACCCATTTTCCCAGTCTAGGAAAAGTTCCCAGACCATTGTTTGGAAGGAGTCCCTGGCAGATACAGCATTGATTGTTTTTGGCTCCTGTGGTGGTAAGATGGGGAAATCAGTTGCAAAGACTACAGAGAGAGAAGGGAGAAGGTTCCTGTAGAGCTTGAGAGTGTGAAGCCAAAGCTTCCAAGGGATATCTCAGTGGCAAGAGTGGGGGGAGGCCTGGACGATTCTGCAGAGGGTCAGTCCACTCCAGGAAGGGCGGCTCACACTGGGAAACCTTAACTTATCAATTATAAAGAATTCCCCAGGTAGAGGTCAGTCTTGTCCTTTCTGAGGCTGGCATCTGACCTCACAATTAAGATGCCTGCATCACATATGGGAGTACCTAAGTTCGATTCCCGGCTCTGCTCCTCACTTACTTTTTCTGCTAATGTAGATTCTGGGAAATGGCAGTGATGGTTAAAGTCACTGGGTTTCTGCCACTCATACAGGAGACCTAGATTGAGTTTCCATCTTCTAGCTTCTGCCTGTCCCAGCCCTAGCTGTTGAAGGCATTTTGGTGTTCCCATCTTTTTTTCTCTTTCTCTCTAAAGAAGGAGAATAATCTTTCCTGACTTGAATGAGGCTGTCATTTGCTGTTTCTGTGTAACTGATCCCCCCAGAACTCAGAAGTGAACAATGACCAGAATTTTTTTAGTGCTCAGGTCTGTGTGACACCTGCAGTCAGTCAGCTGGCCTTGGCTTGTATTTCTCACCTTCCTCTGGGACCAGTGGGGATGGACTCAGTACCTAAGGATCAGTAGAACTATACAATGCCTCTTGAAACCCAGCCTCAGAACTGTCCCACTGTCCCACAGCTGAAGACAGAGCCAAGGGGTGAGGGAAGATACTCCATGCCATAATGGGAGAAGCTGTAAGGTCAAAAACAAAGGGCATGAAAGCAGAGGGATGAAGGCCTTGGGCTAATTCCACAAGCCTTCATAATTCCCAAAGATGTCAGCATCCCATTCAATCCCTTGAAGGGTGCTCTTGATTTTCGTCCCTCAACCATCTCAGCCTGGAGTGATTGAGAGGATAGGAAATGCTCTAAAGGAAGTGCCCCAGTCCCTTGGCCTTGGAATCCCTACCAATCTCTCTGTGCTGGTTACCCCATGTGCTTATGAAGAATGGGAAGACAAAGGGTTTATTCAAAGCCAAGGAATGATTTTGACCTCACTAGCAGTAAGGTCTTAATGTAGCTTTTGCATCTGAAGTTTCTCTGAACAAATTAAGTGGCTGGAGGAACCCACAACAAGGAGCAAGAAACAAGAACCACACCATGCTGACATCACAGGGCCGCATTGCCACTGAATGCGAATGTGGGCTAGAAAGCTGAGCAATGCAGTACCCAATCTCAACCAGAAACCCTACAGGGAGATGAGACTTTGTAAATAAGCCAGAGATTTCACAGACCCTGGGTTCTTCCAGCCCACAGGTCCAAAATGCAGTCTGTGGAGCTTCCATCAGCACAGAGTGACTGCAAGTTTGCTTGTGGTGACAGAAGCTCTCACAGCTTTTTGAAAATCTGTGCATAAAGCTTTCCCTTCCCCCGGCAGCCCTCCCCATCTTCCAAATTAAACAAACCTTGTTGCTTTGTTCCCTGCCATAAAGTATATCATTTCACGATGTCTCATTTACTAGAGGTTACCAGAAGAAAGCTAAATTGGGATTTTGTTCAGCGGCTGATGACTCTTCCCTATTACCCTAACTCATTTTCAGTGGCATTTCAACACTTTGGTAATGAATTAGCTCTACCACTTCTGGCACAAAGAAAAGATGGCTGAAATTAATTTTCAGCAAAGGGATACTATTGGTCCAGGCAACTCCCCTCCCTCCGTGTTAACATCAATGTCTTGTCTTGTTAAATGCCGATAAACAAGTGCAGCACTCTAACAAGCCACAGATTGGCTTATTGACACCTCTGTCAGCTGTTCCTTGCTTCCCAAATCCCTTGCTTTGTAGTCATATAGTGGTGATACAAAATGGGGGTTTCAATGGAACTTCTGCATGAACATCTAGGTTCCTTGGCTGCTCATTTTCACTCTGTCTGACTTGGTTGTCTGAGTTGGGGCCCTTCGTCCCCTGGGGATTCATTTGGACTGCAGATGTTTGTAGCTTCTCCAAGGAGAGGAGAGGTCTGGGCTGCCTGCCAGTCCTTCTCCAGCTTTCCCTTAGGAACAACACCTTTGGCTCTAATTGCTGAGCCATCTTCAAGTTGTCAGCAAATCAGACCACTTTCATGTCCCTTTCCTATTGTCAATCTTACTGATCACTGAGAGGACTGCTCTATTTATAAAGAAAAGATTGTTGAGGACAAAATGGCTGGAGGCCCTCCCATACTCACATTGTGTGCTGCTGGGCCCTGAGTGTGCTGATACACAGGCCAGCAGGTGATGTCCAGGATGGTGCTCCATCACGAATGGTCAGCTCTTATAGACCAAAGGGTGGTGGCATGGCCAGTCATCACTCAACAGGCAAGAACATTTGGCCTTTAACCCATAACAAGAGAACCTTGGTTGAAAGGAAAAATGGTGTGAGAGTGCAGGTGGTTATGGCTGTGGCCAAGAGCTAGTATGTGGCAAGTGGTCAGGGTCACCAGGACTCTCTTATCTATCCCCATCTCGAAATCCAAGAAACAGACGGACCTGAGACAGGTCTGAGTGTCCTCAAAGGTCAGGAGATGAATGAGATGACTCATCCTTGTGGAAGGAGGGCTCTATAAGTTTGATGACATTCAAGACCAAATAATATTTTTTTGAGCTTGCATCATAATGCAATTACAAAGGAAATCTCTTTCTGTGTAATTTTTCTGTGGACATAGCAGTGCTATCTGTGATCAACAGAATCAACAATAGAAAAGGGAAATGAAAATAACACCACAGGGTGCTGATCTTTGAGGAGACATCTTTCCTGACCCTGTCCAAGTCTTCGCCTCCTGTGGCACAGCTGGGGAAGATGCTCCACACTCTTCTAGCCCTTGTCAGAGGCCAAAGGTGAACCGGAAATTGCATTGAGTGAGCATGAAGGTATGTTTGTGTGCAGGGGGCGAAGAGGAGGTTGGCATGGAGCGGAAGGCAGGGTAGGACAAAGGTTGGCTCACTCAAGGGAGCTTTGACCTTGGCTTTAAAAAAACAAAAAGTCATCCCTGCAGGCTCCTCCTAGTGCTGGGAGATGGTTCCATCTCATCCTCTGGCTCCAAATACCTGACGTCTACAGTTCCTTCCAGACCTCTAAGCTGCACTCTCTCTCTCATCTCTATCGGATATCCAGTGGGAGATCTCCAGATAAATATGTCCCCAAACCAGCCCCTCCTCCTCCTACATTCTTTCTCATCTCAGCAGGTGGAATTTCCATTTTGCCAGATACTCATTTGGCATCCTCGTTGTTTCATACCCCAAACCTACCCCAACGGCAAATCTTATTGGTTCCACCTTCAGAACACGTAAATATCCAACATTCTCACTCTCTTACTTGGTCTTCCTTATCCACTCTTGCCTCAAATCCTACAGCTGATTCTCAATGGCCAGCCAGATTCCTCCTTCAAAAATGCACAGGTGAGGGTCCAGCAAGGCGGCCTAATGGCCAAAAGTCCTTGCCTTGAATGCGCCGGGATCCCATATGGGCACAAGTTCTAGTCCCGGCAGCTCCACTTTCTATCCAGCTCCCTGCTTGTGGCCTGGGAAAGCACTCAAGGACTGCCTAAAGCCTTGGGACCCTGCACCCATGTGGGAGACCTGGAGGAAAGTCCTGCCTCCTGGCTTCGGATCAGTGCAGCACCAGCTGTTGTGGTCACTTGGGGAGTGAATCATCAGATGGAAGATTTTCCCCTCTCTCCTCTCTGTGTATCTGACTTTGCAATAAAAATAAAATAATTTTAAAAAATGCACATGTGATTGTGTCATGACCCTGTTTATACTCCTCATTCAAAGAAAAACCTGTGGCCTTCAGCTACCTACAAGGTCACACCAAACCTGCCCCAATTGCTTCTTTATCTTCTCATTCACCCTTACACTCCTTGTTCTAGATACATTGATCTTGCTTTTCCCCCAGTTTTCTAGGCACAGTCCTGCCTCAGGGTCTATGGAATTGCTGCTCCCACTACAGGACGTACTTTCTCTGAGTAAAGCAAAATTGACCCCTAAGTTCTATTAGGAGTCTTAGCTTCTTTCATTAAGTCCCTCCCTAACCACCTCAAAGGGCTACTTCAACACCTAGAAGTAATACTCCTTATACTGGCTCCCTGCTCCCTTCTGTAATTATTGCAATCACATTTCATTTATACATTTGTCTGCCTTCTCCACCAGAACAGAAATTTTCATTGTGTAGCATTTTTGAGGCAGGGTCTGCTTGCTTGCTGTCATATGCCAGCAAACAATTGGAACTTGCTGACCATGAATGAGTGGACAATTGGGAGGGTACCCTGATCCCTTCAAGTCTCAACTGCTGCCTGGAACCTCAGATAAGTGTGGTGGTATGAGGGAAGGAAAGTCCAGAGAAAAGTTCTGTCCTCTCTTTTACAGCCATTCACTTGACCCAGAATATCTTTTTCTTCATCCAGCTGCTGCTACTTGAGGGGTCATTTAAACAGCACTCCTGCAGTAAGGGGACTAAATTAGGTTCTTCTGTTAAATGCTTCTATAGTTCTGAGTACTCCTTTTTTTTTTTTTTTTTTTGCAGCACTTTGCATGCTCATAATTCTATCATAAATCATTCATAGCGATTGTCTGATGTCTACTTTCCCCATTAGACTGAGAATGTCACCAGGCAGGGATTGCCTTCATCTTCATAGCTGGGTCCCTGGCACACAGCACATGGCTTGGCACATAAACACGCTGGGTGAGGAACAGTTGACAAATGAGAGAACATGGAATTTAAGTGTCCCATTAAAGCTTAAAAAGCATGATGAGACCTCATCATAGTATCACACAACAGTAGTTGAATAGAGAAATGAGGAATGTCCGCAAACAGTAGTTGAAATGAGAAATGCCCACAAACAGTAGTCAAACAGAGAAATGAGGAATGGACACTGTTCCAAGGAGGGGCCGTGGCCAGGCTCACCTCAGGTTCTGAGAGGCAGCCTGGATGTATGCTTGGGCCCCTGCCTTTCTGAGTCAGCCACTCATTGCAATATGGGTTCAGTGTGCAAATCCAGCTCGGGAGGGACCACTGCATGCCTGAGGTCAAGGTGTACTGATGAGTAAGTAGAACTTAGCCTTCACCCTTGACCTTGAGTTCCACTGCCAACCAGTCCATTGGGGATATTAATGAAGGCATTTACTACTCAGTTAAACTTCTACACAATTTCAAAGCCAGAAGAAAGCTTTTTCAGAGTATGGCAATGACTTGCTGAGGGTCACACAAATGATCAATGACAGGTTAAAGCAAACAGCTTCAGACCCTGCCATCAACACCTGCTGTTCTCACTATACCACAAACATGCTTTTCTTCTCTTCCTGAACTGTTTTTTAAAGAAAAAGCTTAAAATAACATTAAGAATTAAAAGAGGGTACATTAAAATACAAATCTGAGGATCCAGCATAATGGCACAGTGGCTTGTGATGCCAGCAACCCTTGTGAGCACCAGTTTGAGTCTCAGCAGCTCTGCTTTTGAGCAACTTCCCTGTTTGTGGCCCAGGAAAGCAGGAGAGTAGGGCCCAGCTCCTGGCTCCTGGGTCCTTTATCCAACTTTGCCTGTTGCTAACATTTGGGGAGTGAACCAGCAGATGGAAGATTGTACTCTCTCTGCATATATACACACACATACATATACTTGAAAATGTCATCTAATGCAATCTTTATTAACCCTATGGATTTTAAATAAGTTTGATTATTTTCCCTCAAGCTTTAGTAAAAGATTTCTTTCAGCTCATCCTGATTCCTATTTTTTAAGATTTGTGATCTTGAGATGAGCCTAAGTTTCCCGCTTCTGCTCAGCTTCCCAATTGAGCTCCTGGCTCCTTGTTGACATGGAGAGAGCATCCTTTTGCTGGGCTGAAAGGCACATAGCTAACTACTGTGTCCTTTGCTCCCATGTTTCTGTTCTGCTGGGAACCTCTTATGTCCCTCTTCCCCTAGGTTTCCATCTACTTCAGGAACACTTCCATGATAGCTATGGGTGATGTTGCTTGATATTTGCTTGCAATGTAAACACAACCCATTTGTGTTCTCAGTGACACGTCTTTAGAGCTGCAGCTCAGGCTTGGATTAGATACCTATGGGTGGATGCTTGTCACTGAGGAGGTCTCCTACAGAAATAGGAGACATCACTGCCTGATCGACAGTCTCATGAGGAACATACAGTCACAGAGAGTTGATAACTGGATAAGTGATGGGGACGCCGCTCCTCACCTCTGTGGACTGAGTCACCACAGCTCCTACAGAATTACTGCCCTAACCTCATCACTGTTGGTCTCTTGGTTCTCATACCCCACCATATCCTCCGTACAACAATTCACAGCTTCCATTTACAATGGCAATTAGAATTTGTTGCTTCTCAGTCCTAAGCCTCTGGAAGAGCCAAAGTTTCTTCGAGTCTTTAAAAGTAGAAGTAATACAGGAGGGAGAGGGAGTGAGAAGGAAAAAAGCGAGAAGGAGAGAAAGGGAGAAATGGGGGGAGAAAGGGAGGAATGGAGAGAGAGAAAGAGAGAGAGAGAGATACTCCAAGCACTGGTTCATTCCTTAAATGTCCATAATGACCTGTGCTGGGCCAGGTTGAATCCAGAAGCCAAAAACTCTAAAGGAGTCTCCCATGCTGGTGACAGGGGCCCATGTACTTGCTGCCTCCCAGCAAGGTGTGCATTAGCAAGAAGCTGGATAGGAAATGTATGCAGGAGGAGGGACTCAATCCTGGGCACTCTGGTATGAGATGTGAGTGTCTCAAGCAGTGGCTTAACTCAGTGTGCTGCAACACCTGTTCCGGAGGAGTTGAATTATCTCCACCAGCGTGAATCACACTCTTCTGGTTTTGCTCATTCTCCAGCGTTCATTTCTGTACATCATCCCTCAAATCCTCCCCCTTGGTGCTCTCTTTGCTTCTTGCCATAGAGCGAATGTTTGCTTCCTGCCCAGAATTCCTATGTGGAATCCTAATCTCCAGTATCATGATATTGCAGGTGTGATTTGGGGAAGTATTGCACTCATGAATGGGGTCCTGCCCTTAGCAAAGAGGCAGCAGAGAGCCTCAGCAGTGTGAGGACAGCGAGAAGATAGATGTAGGCTCTCACCAGAGACTGTGTCTTCTGGAACCTCAATCTTGAACTTCTCAGCCTCCAGGAATAAGAAACACAAAACACATTTCTGCTTTCTCATATATATATATTTCAGATAGAGAATATATATATTTTTAGAGAGAGAGAAGGAGTGCTAGAGAGAAAGATTGATCTCTTCCGCTAGTTCACCTAGTTGATTCCCCAAATGGCCACAACGGGGAAGCCATGGCTTGGAGATACTGAAGTTGGGAACCTGCAGCTTATTCCTGGTCTCCCACGTGGGTGAAGAGGCCTAAGGCCTTTGACCATTTTTTGCTACATTACTAAGCTTATTATCAGAGAGCTGGATTGGAAGTAGAACGCTGGGACTCAAACTGCCACCCATGTGGGAGGCCTGTGTTGCAGACCAGGGTGCCAGTCCCACATTTCTGTTGTCTAGCAGCTGCACAGCATATGGCATTTTGCTCCAGCAGTCTGAGTAGACTAGGATGCAAAGGGCCATTCACACCTACTCTCCAGCTGCAGGGCCTGTGTCAGTCATTCCGTGTCATAAAGCCCCTTGCCTCCTTCAGGCCTTCTCTGGAATCCTGTGTTCTCACTGACCACTGAATGCCTTGTACATCGTGTAGACTATATCACCTACTCCCTACTCTGAACTCTATCCCTTTAAGCTGATCTGCTAAACCATGGCTCCTTGCCTATCATCTAACACTCTACAAAAATCCACCTCTTTGTGTTTGGCGTTCCCTACCTATCTTTCCAGCTAGGATGGTAGCTCCCTGAGGAATAGGAATGGAGTTTTTGATGCCATGGCAAGCACCTACAATAGGGTCTAACATGGAGCAGCCAATCAGGAAACATACCTGTTGAATTCAATGGTTCAATGACTAAGGTCATGCACAGGCTAGGATCTAACACTTTTGTGAGCACGTCCTCTGTATCTGGCATGTTTCCCAGCTTTGGAGATGGCATGCACTCTGTTAGCTGAGGATAAGTGCTAGGCTGTGACTGCTTCACTATTTCTTAGAAGTGGTGAAATTCTACTTTCTGATTTTGCTGGTGGTTCTCAATCAGATGAAACTTAACACCAGCACCACATAAGCAGGAGAATGGCTAGAATGGGAGGGTGCATGTAGTTTAGAATATTTGTTTGATATACTGATTGCATTTATAATACAAATAACAGATTTAGAGTTTTAAAACATTCTGCATCACTAGTTTGGTTGGGATGGGAAAAAATCCAAGATGGAATAAAAGAGAATTTTAGTGGCTGAAATGAAAATGAGGTCCCAAATTGTAACACTCACACCATAGGTAAATAGAGCAAAAGGGCAAGATGTTAACAAGATTCAACTGATTTTTTTCCTATGATACTCTGAATTAATAGGATATTTAAAATTACACTTGACTTTTAAGCATGCATATGTAATCTGAGTTGCTTGGCCTGTCCAGCCTGTATCACTCATGATATGGCTGTCCCCTGTTTCTCAGGCTGTCCCCTGTACCTGCCTTCCTACAGTTCAGTTCCCTGTACATTCTCCACTCCTGGCTGTAGTTGAAAATCCTCTGGTTGTTGGCTTTTTCTTGAGTGGAGTGGGGTAGGGAGAACTCTTGTATGTAATGTATTCAGCCACCTGCGTGCAGCTGTGCTCACAGTCATGTATTGTTTGGGAGGATAGCCAGTAGTCCACGTGTGGGTATTGGGCATTGACAATGCAGCTAATCCAAACTGAGACACACCAGAGTGTAAAACACTTGCTGAATTTCAAAGACCCAGGACAAAGGAGGTACTGTCTTTTCTGTATTGGTTAGACACTGACATGATAGCATTTTGGAAAGTGAGTTGAATTCATTTCAATTGGTACATGTGCACATGGCTACTAGAAAATTTATAGTCAGCATCTGTGATGCACATGTGTGGATGGCATTGCACTTCTCTGGGACAGCACTCCCAGCTGCTGTCTTTCCTGGGCTCTACTGGATCAGTGTCCTTTGCTGGTATGCATTTCCAAATGCTGGGTACCATTGTCATTTTTTCCAGACAGGCTATCTGTACCCTTGGACTTCTACCAAACCCAACCACCAAGCCCTCTGCAGTACACTGGACTTCCCCAACCCAAGTTCCACCAGTACCCTTGAGTCTTCAGAGGGTCAGAGGGAACAGGGCACAGAGCACCTGCCTCCTCCAGGTGTGTTTCTGTTAAGAAGGTCCCAGATTACAGGAAACTGTGGTTTAGTAGCCCAGACTACATAAGAAGATTTACTTTCTTCTTTCTTTATTAATTTGCTGCCATTTCAGCATAAAAACATAGACAGGCCAGTGTCAAATTTTTGCTTTATTTTCTTTTGGATTTGCTTTATTCTTTAGTTTCATTTGTTACCTTAAAAGTTAACTTTATTTAGGTACAATTTGCATACAGTAAAACATATCCAATTTAACTCTGTAGCATTATGATGAGTCTTGACAAGTGCAATCCTGTATTTAATATCACCCTAATCAAGATGCATAGCATTTTCATCCCTCCAAAAGGTGCTGGGACAGACTCCTTGCCAGGAGACTCCTCCCATCATCATTTGTCGAGACAGGAGCCTCTAAATCAATACTCCAGACTATTTGAATCCTGGCCCAACATAAGCTCCTGCACCACACAGATTGATGGGTGTTTTGATTTGTTTTTGTTTAGTGAAATATAAGATGATTTCAACACATTGATCAATTTCAAGATCCTTCTCAGTGTGTGTGTGTGTGTGTGTGTGTGTGTGTGTGTGTGTGTTAAGCAGCAATGAATAAATGGAAGAGCAATAGTTAGTATATTTGAAGCAAAGCAGGAACAAGTTGGATTTTGCATGCTCTGGCCCCTGTAGGCCTCATCAACCTTAACTCATACTGTCTTTTCCTCCTCTATCACACTCTAGTAAAGGGGCTGCTCTGTTGCTTTCTCAGGATCTTTGAATGTGTTGCTCTTACCTGCAGAAGGCCCTTTGCCATTGTCTGTGTATCTCACTTCTTTTCAACCTTCCAAGCTCAGCTTAAATAGCACCATCTCATAGAGACCTTTTCTGACTGCTCATTCAGTCTTCATGTTATTATCTTCAGTGTACTCACCCCAGTTTACAAGCAAGAGCAAATTCACTTGCTTGCATGCTTAATATCTATCTCCTGTGATGTCCAAGTAGAAATTTTTATATTGTATTGCATTATTTGTTCCCAATTCATACCTTTTGTTCCTGCACTTCCTGGTTTAACAGTGAGTAGAGGATTGTTTCCTATCTCACTCTCTATTGGTTTGGCTCTGTGATGTGTTGGCCAACAGTATGCTAGTGGAAGTAAAAGGCATTGCAACTGACTAGAGGCATTGCACATGCTTTCATGGTTTGACTTTATTTCTGAGAAAGGCTTCTTTTCACCATGAGGAGAGTTTCCTTGCACAGCTATGGTTCTTTCTTCCCAGAGCCTGCAATGAGAAAATGAGAACTGACTTGAACCCTGAAAGAGGAGCTATCTCAGCTCTGAGAAACAACAAATGCATGCTACTGATAGCTGCTGGCACAATTTTGGAAAAATACATCAATTCCCCAAACAGTTTGTGGGAAAGAGGGTGTTATTTTTGTATCTCATCTTCTCACCAGCTTTTTGAAGCTCCCTCCTAGATTATGGGTGAGAGGTGAGTCGGGCACCAAGATCTGGGCTCAGGATCTTGGAAGACAGGGCAGAACCGAGAAACATGAGCAGAGGTCTAGCACTGTGAAGAGCTGCTTGATCACAGCCAGCAGACTAGGGAAAGTGTGGAGACAATGATCCCCATCTTTGCTTTTTTTCTGTCCTAGTGTCCTTTCCACTGCTCTGTGTTGAGTCTAATGAAATTTGATGAGGGGAGAGAGGAAGAGCCACATGTGGGATGACATGTCAGCTCTGATGAAGATCTGGTCAGAGGACTCTCACCTTGCTTCACTCCCAACAGTGTCCCTGTAGAGCCAGGCCTGGACAGGGCATGGGACATGCACTGGGGTTGGGAGCAAAGCTTTCTGAGATGGGGTGATCCTGAGGTCCCACCAAGGACCCAGTCCCATGGGCTCAAAACCAATTCAGGTGAACATTAGAGGAGGAGGTCTCCTGCCTGGGCAAATCTCACTCCCACTCTCACCCCACCCCTATCCATGCAGCAGCTGAGCTGGGTGTGGGGTGTTTCCTTAGTGCGACTAAGAGACTTTCCTCTCCTTGCAGAGTCCAGTGTACTTAGCGTGGGCACTGTGGCACCAGGCAAGGGTGTTTCTTTTGTGATTGACTCGCTTCACTGGCAAAAGAAATGAATGGACATTTCTCAAAAGAACAGGTTCAAATGGCTAACAGACATATGAAAAGATGCTCAGGCTCTCTAGCCATCAGAGAGATACAAATGAAAACCACCTTGAGGTACCACCTAACTCCAGTGAGACTGGCCTACATTCAGAACTCGAAAAACAACACCTGCTGGCATGGATGTGGGGAGAAAGGCACCCTCCTTCACTGCTGGTGGGAGTGTAGGCTAGTACAACCACTGTGGAAATCAGTATGGAGAGTGCTTGGAAAATTGCAAATAAAGCTGCCATATGACCCAGCAATCCTGCTCTTAGGAATATACCCAAAAGGAGTAAAATCTGCATATGAGAAGGGGATCTGTAATCCTATATTTACAGCAGCACAATCTACAATAGCAAAGTCATGGAAACAAAACAGATGTGCGTCCAAGGAAGAGTGGTTAAAGAAACTGTGGTACATCTACTCTATGGAATATTATTCAGCTATTAAGAAGAATGATATTATTCTATTTAAATCCAGGTGGTCCCAACTAGAAGCCATTATGCTCAGTGAAGCGAATCAATCACAAAAGAACAAATACCATATATTCTCTTTCATATAAGGAGGCCAACATGGAAAGTGTAACTCCAACAGTCCAATCTATGCTTTTTTTTTTTGGTGATTGTCTGTTTGCTCTTTTGGCTGTATCTCATATGTTTTGATGTTTTTATGTCAGTTTGTTTGCTTCCAAATAATCTCTATTCTCTAGTAGAATTCATCAAGTGCTCATGAAGTATACGAGGGCATCACATTTCCCAAAAGACTTCTGTGGTTCCTTTTAGTTAAGCATGTGTTGCATACTCAGTGGCACATTATTTTAGCAGGGTGCTACAATTTGTTGTTGATGTTGTTGTTGTTATTGTGATCGATGTGGCTGTTACAAAATGATGTCAATCCGAAAAACAGTAATATTATCTCAACCCCAAACAGCCTGTATCTCATGCAATAAGATATTGTGAAGTAACCAATGATATGAGGCAGATTGCTTATGATCTACATCAAAGAATTGTAAAACCTAATGTACTTGTAAGACCCCGTGATACTTGGAAATGGGGAGGGAGAGCAGAGAAATCTTACATCACCCTAGAAGGTGTGAGGAAGATGGGAAATATAACCTACCAGGATCATAACTGGTAACTCATAGACAACAGACTCGAATTAGCATTAGACAATAGCAAAACTACAAAGGCAAATGGGGGAATCAGGAGTAATCCTAACAACCTCTTAACAGGAGGTCATGCTCATAGAGCAGGGAGGGGTCCCCAGAGTGGAGCAGGCGGACAGAAGGAGGCTTTTATCCCAAACCTGAAGACTCCTAGATCCTCACCAAGGACTGTCAGTATGAGCACCGAGGACTACATCCCTACTGCCAAGGAGACCACGGGGAAATGGAGTGCCTTCGGAGACCGAGAACTCTGAGGTCAACCACCCCCATTTGGATCTACCACATGGGATGGAAGAAGCCCAAATCCTGCCTAGCAGGTTCCAAGGTCATTGGAACAACAACCAGGATCCCTGAGCAGTCCGCAGAAACAGAAGAACAGTAAACTTCCTTCAGGACTAGGGAGAGGAGCTTTCTCTGGTCCTTGCCTGCTTCCAATTTTGGGTCCCCACCCCCTCTTGTAATAACCATCAGGAGTGCTCCAGAAACCCCTCAAAACAAACAAACAAACAAAACTGGAATAGATAGACAGAGAACAACAAGGAAAGCTTAGAAACAGACAGGAAACAGCGGGGATGCACTTATAACTCACTGGGTGGGACACAAAGATTAGTTACTCCTCACTGGGGTATGCAAGATTTCTCTGCACACCCCTCCTAAACATGCTCACCTAAACAGTTGACAATATCCTGTTAGAATTATAGAGTTAGACCACCCGAAAAACAGCCAGGTTCAGCGAAAACATGCTTCAATGCTATAAACTGCTAAAGACTAAAATTAAAATAGGCATGAGACAGCTGAATAGCAATCTAAGCCATTTTAAGGTGTATAGGACACGGTTGAATATAAACCAAAATTGAAATGTCTATGAAGAAGTCACAGGTTGTGGTTGAGAACCTGCATTTTCCTAGTAACATATTAGTTAATCAATAGCATGTCAATTAATGTCACAATGTTGTAAATGGTTGGAAATATTATGTTGGGGCTTTTAATTGATTGGGATGATACTCGGCCGGCTCTACCTTCAGACCAGAGATGGTCTCACCAAGAAACCATTGAACTTACCAGGACAATAAGATGCTGGACTTTATGCTTGGTAAATACCTCCAATGAAAGAATGTCAACTGAATTTGAATTATGGAAATGCAACAAGGTGGAGCAATCCGCCGTGGTGGGGAGGATATGGGGAGGGACGGGGGGGGGGGAATCCCAGTGCATAAAAAATGTATCACATAAAAAAAAAAAGAAGTGGGCAATAATGGCACGAGATTCTGGAAACTTGGCCTACTACCTAGTCTCTTATGTGCCTCGGCAGCAATGTTTAACATGAGCTTGGTTGGCCAAGGAGGTGATGAGTACCCTCAACCCTGGGCAGGTGACAGCCCCATCTCCCTGATTATTGGGCTTCTTCTTGGAGGTAGGAAGGGGATGCTCTCTGCAGAGTGCGATCTCAATGCATCCCAGTTGCAGGTGGAATTCTTGGTGAAGCTTCAAGCTTTTGGCACTCGAAAAAAAACCCTGAAACAGAACAGGCTGGAGGTGGAAAAACACCACAGCTTAATACATTTTGAAGGACAGTGAAAAAAGACCTTGGCCCCAAATCAGATTGTTCCTGATCTAAAATTAAAAGCAACTTAAGCCTCCGTATTCAAAAGGAGCGGCAGATAATGGCTGTGAGGGTGGGGAAAATGATTGGTTTTCTTTTTACCCCGTGGCTAGGGCCAGACCTTCCCAAGATTTCGCTGGACAGGATTATTTACTGTCTTAAAAAACTTTGCACTTTGCATGAAGATTTGCAAATGTCAGGCACACGGCATTCTGGGTGCCCAGCCAAACCTCTTGTGGCTAGCCTTGAAATGAGATCATTTCACAATAAGAAGGAGGTCAGGTTGCAAAGAGGAGAATTCATTTGTCTGCATCAATATATAGGCTGCAGCAAAACCACAGAAGGGATGCCGCTGCTCTGGCATCCCCTGTAAGGCCCTCCTTCACATTCCTCTTAGCTTGCCAATTACTCCTTTGAATGATACCATAAGCTCAGAATTTCATGTTGCAGTTCAGGTGAATCCTAAGAAACTGCCCAGCATCTCTGATACACTCTTCTGGCACACATTTCTCTCCTAAATCATCCTCCTCTGCCCAGATGACGTGAAAACAGGGAGTCCTCCTTTGCCAAGCCAATGATGAGAGAAGGCGTCTCCACTTCAAGTTGACTCAATCATATGTTAAGGATTCCCTTTCTACATCCTAGAGGAAAAACCAAAATCAAATCCAAGAAACCTACCTGCGTCCAGTGTTCTGCCCCTGAGTGCATCTGGGTCCCTGATGCAGAGACACCTGTTCTTAAAACGATCAGAGAAGTGTGCCATACTGTTCATGAGAACAGGTAAGAGCTCTAATTGAACCCATATTCTAACAGGGCACCAGGAGCTGAGGGAGGAAGGGCAAGTGCTTCATGCGCCAGGGTTGTTCAAGAGACTGTACAAAAAGGCAAGACTTAGGTTGGGATCAGTTCCTCTCCTACTTTCTCTATTTACTCTGATTTCTAATTCTGCCTTCGCTACAATTCTGTTGAATAGCATACCCTGTTCTGTTGAATAAAATCCAGTTCTGCTGAAAAAAAGTCTTTGAGGCTTCCTGAGGTCTACTAAAAGGCTCTGCTGGTACAAAATGAATTTCTGTACTCTTTATTGCTCATGAAGCAGTTGGTGAGGGACTGGTCCAGCAAGTCAGGGAACTAAATGCAGTACTACACCAAATACACAGACTTTCTTAATTATTCAGCAGCCTGGGGATGAGTATCTGTTCTCTTCCCCCAGCTTTAAACAACATATTTAAATTCTCTGAGTCTCAGTTTGCCTACTATAAAAAGGAATAAGATGGGTACATTACAAAAGTAGTTGCTTGCTAGAGCTGTTGAGAAGATGAAAAAGTAAGCACTTTATGGGCACGGAATTGGCATCTAGCGCATAGTGGTTACTCAACAGCTATCTCCTGCTGTTATGCCCTTTTCTGTCTGAATTCCAATGCACTAATTCATTCTAGGATAATAATGTTCTTGTGTCTGATACAGAATAGCAAAGAACAAACAGGCCATCAAGAGCTTCTAGAGGATGCTCACCTGTTGACAGTGAAGCTAGAGCATTTGGTCTCCCTACTCATGAGGTTTGCAGGGGGAAGATGAAGGTCTGAGTGTTTCCCTGGAGAGGCTGGGGGCTCACAGATGACCCCTTCTAGTCATTTATCCCTATTTGTTGATTAATGAAAAGGGCATAGAAATAAACTACAAGATATATCACCCTCCCCTTTGGTTTGTTTGTTGGGAAACAAAAAAGTAGAGACAAGCTTGCAACACATCTCAGATCCATGAAAGACAAATTAATTATCCCCAAGCAGAAGATGACCTTTTGCTGGCCCCAGCTCCAGTGCCTGAGCCACAGCTGCACCTGCTTTGAAGATGACAATATCTACTTGCTAAATACTAATAATTAGTCACCAGAGCAGGATAAAGAATGCAGAGCAAAGTGAACCTGCAATTACTGTACTCTTGTGCATCCCCTGCGCCCTTGGAGGGCCAATTACCCCAGCACATTACCATAATTGGACTGACATGTTAACAGCGCCTTCCATTCTTTGAAAGTGTCACTGTCTGCCTTGCCTGCCCCTCACGCCCCCGAAACTTGTGGACTCTTCCTGCGCTGTGCCTCAGGGCTAGGACTGGCTAAAGATGTCAATGTTGAGCATCTGTTGGGGGTGCAGGGTTTACCAGCTGACCTGTGAGGAGGCCAAGGATGTGCTCAGGTTCCTGGAATGAAGTTCACTGTTTCCCTCTGGCCGTTTCCCAACATTTCCTTCTCTCAACTTCTACCTCTTAGGGAAAAATGATGCCATTTGTAAGTGGCTCCACTAAACAGTGGGAAGAGGCTGATTCTCCTTCTGGAGAGCCAGTCTTCTGGGGGAGGGGGTACGCTGGGTCACTTTTACCTTACTCTGCAGTGGTCTGAGCCTTGGAAGACTCAGGAGGGTACCTGTGCACAGAGGCCAAGGCTACTGCTAAAGTCACAATGACAAGCAAGAACAGCTTTCCTTGAGAACCAGGAGTGGGCTGTTGCTGGCTGTGAAAAGGCAGGAGAGGTCTGGCAGTGGCAGTCTGGCCTCCTGGGCCTCAGCCAGCAGCCCTCCCCCAGGAGTTCTGTGCTGGTGGCAGGCATGGTGCCCTTGAGAGGCCTCCACTCTGGCCCAACACAGTTTCATGGGGGAAGGCTATTGAGTACCAACCCTAACTCTGTACTGGTAAGGAAGCAGGGAGGAATCAGGTTCCTACTATTTTTTGTTTGTTTGTTTGTTTGTTTGTTTTGTTTCCTTACCCCTCCATTCCATCTGATTTCTTCCCGCTCCCGTCCCCACCCATGAAGCAGCAAGAGCCCTTTTCTTATCAGTCACTGCAGCCTCGCAGGGGAGAAGGCCTTGCCTGTGAGCTGTGCCCCTACACTGTGAAGAGCCAGGCCATTGAGGATGGGTTTCTGTTTCCTCTTCATAAACCTCAGACCCCTGAGCTTTAGCCAGAATGGGTATGGGCTGGCATCCCTGGCTGGAGGTGGGTGTTCGGTCTAGTTGAGTGCAAGGATTGGTAACAGCAGCACGGAGAGAAGGAACGTGGCATGTACCCTCCTACACAGAGCCTCCGTGTGTGGCACAATTGTAGGGGCATCATTCATGCTGGATTCAGGGTGCATGGTGCCTCCTGGAGATTCAGAGAAGACACAACAAATGGTGCTCTGGAGTCGGGCAATGTGGCGGTCCTGATCTTACACGCATGTACCCTTCTCCCAGTGCTGCTCTGGTCCTTCCAGGCTCCAGGCTCTCTGCTGCTGGTGCTATTCACGCATTAACTGGTCCACCAGGACAACTTCTGCTCTAATAAGTACCACAGCATCCCCTTGCCAAGTATACACACACACACACACACCCCATACACACAAAAGTCTTCCTTGCATTGCTTCAGCCATCATATCACAGTGCCACTCCTGGCACCCACCACTCCTGACAGTGTGGACACACTCTTGCGCAGTGTGAGTGTGTGAATCAGTTATGTTCAATGTTCTGAGTCCTAAGATCTGGCTAGAGGAAAGTGGAGGGTTGATGCTTGGCCCCTTGGATGTTTTGCTCTCGCTATTTTCATCACTGATACATGAAGATGAAGACTGAAAACTACATGAAAATAGTAGCTCCCAACATAGGAAACGCAGGGCACAGGGGCACATGTACCTTCTCAGAGACAATCCCCCCTAAGTAGAGACCCGCTGCTGGGCTCAAATGGGGACATGCACAACCCAAAAAGCACACACTGGTGTAACAATGCAAACATTTGTAGGCTAAACCAACGAGCACAGGGACCCAAGCCACAAGCACAACAATTGGGGGCTGCAAATGTGACCTGGAACAGGCTAACAAGCTTACCCCATTATTTTATCATCATTGCTGTGGAGCTGGCTCTGGAGCAGGCATTCCTTTCTGGGTGGCCGACCTTTTCTGCTGCAAACATGCAGGGCCCTGTTGAGTGCTCTGGGATGGTGATTTATGGGCCTCTGCCTGACTCCCCACAGCGGCCCCAGCTCCTATCTGCCCATCACATTGCCTTTGAGGTCAGTAGTTTCAGGATCTTACGAACGGCTGCACGCAGCTGCGTGCTCCAGGGGCCGAGGACTCGCAGGCAGAAGATATTTTCTTTCGCCCAGAATGTGTGTTCTCGGCTGCTCTGAAAGGAGATGGGCCCAGGCACTCTGATGCTGTTCCAAGATAAGGAAGGTAGAATCCAAATGCTGGCTGTAGAAGGTAATTCTTTACAACCAGAGGGGAGAAGGGCTTGGAACTGAGACATGAGACTTTAGAGGCAAAGAGACAGCCCATATGTCTCCACGTGAAGTCTGGCATCACTGAGCTCAGTTGTCTGGCTTCCAACTTAACCCTACCTGCGCCTCAGTGCCAGGGGACTAACTGTTCTTTAGACAGGTCCTTGAGAGTTCCCAGAGGGCTGTGCAGCTCCAACAGGCCCAAGCTGATGGCGGGGCTCGCGTGGCCTCTGTCAAAGGCTAGAGTGGTGAAGAGGGAAGATTTAGGGGAAATATGGTGATCTTGCAGCGATTCTCTTGTAAATCCCTGTCCATGTTTAGGCAGCAATCACTTCATCTGAAGTGCAGTGAAAAGAGATCCAGGGAATGAGGCAGAAGCTCTGAGTGTGGGAATGCTGAGAGGAGAAATCCAGGAGCGAGGTCTGGGCACAGGCAGATCCCAGCTGAGGCTCGGGATCCATCCCCAAGGCAGAGATCGGGCAAATCTCTCTGTCTCCCAGCAGCTTCCACCATGCCAAATGGCTGCTTTAGGGAGACAAATGAGCCCCATTAATTCCATCAGATAATGAGCCAGTTGGTGCCATCATTAATTACACTAATTAAAACACATGTGTCTTTGAGGTTGGCATACACTTCCGTGCCACCCCAAACATTTCATCTCACTCTCTCTCTCTGCCAGGGGTAACTGCCTGGCCCGGGCACAGGCCCCTGAGACCCTACAGAAAGAAACCACAGGCATAACCAGCTAACAGGATGCATTTGTCTTCTGCCTCATTCATTTACTCCTTCATGCAACTAAAGAGCAATGAGCACATGTTGGTGTACTGGGGGCTGGGGAGACACAGAGAAATAAGATGAGAGACTTCGCATTCAATGGAAGACACAGGCAAGTCTTCAACAACACATCGTGCTAAGTTGGTTCTTAGATGAGCTTCTTGATTTATCAGGCTTTTTCACAAACCTTATCTCATTCTGTCTTCGCCACTCTATGGGGAAGGTGCTATCAATTGTTCCCATTTTGCAGACCAGAATACCAAGGCTGAGACCAGATCTGGGACTTGTATCTATGAGGCCTTCAAAGTTGGTCCTTCCCATTACAGCCCAGGAAAGCAGAATCCACTGCCTATTGGTAGGTGGGACTGTCAAGTCCACCGAAGTCTTCTGCAAGGAGGTTGCTATGAACTAATTTTTTGCAGAGTGTGTCAGGAGATGAGGCAGCACGAACAAGGCCTGGGATGGCAAGCGAATGGACTATTCCAAAGTTAGTCTCATTTGGCAGGCTGCATGGCAGAGTACAGAGGAAAATGTGTTTGCAAAGCAGAAGGGGGAAGGGTACACGTCAAACATTCTACAATTCCAAAGGGCACAAAGTGATTCTGGGATATTTCTCTGAGACCAAATGGAAAATCAGGACGGGTTGAGCAAACGCCAGATGAAAGTTTATCCTCTGCATCGGTCATGCTGTCAGGGCTGCGAGCGACACGGGAGGATTTCACTGCTCAGACCCCTTTTTCCATCATCCACTTTATCATTCTGCACTCTGTTTTTCCATAAGCTAAATATGCCTCCTGCTGTCTAAACACTTGGTTCCAGGCTCCTCTCTCTGCCGAGCAACCTGTCTTCTCCATCTCCAGGCTGTACCCTGTGTGGGGTTTTGGCTGGCTTCCAAACCGTGTCTGTTCCTGCCTCCCATGGCCGCCTGCCAGTGTGGCCCTTGCAGCCCCTTACTACAGAGAGACCTCTTGCCTTGCTCAAGGTTTTTCATCTCTGAAGGTCAGGCTGCCCTGGCCCTGAGGTATGCAAATGCCAAGCGGAGTGGAGAGAGAGACAGACAAAGAGGGTGAGACATGGGCAGGAGGTAAGACAGGGAGAAACTCACTGATTTAAAAGTCAGCCCTTACTGAGAAAGGTTTACATTTTTTGAAATTTGGTCATTTATTTTTGTTTTATTTGAAAAGCAGACAGAGAAAGAGAGACAGACAGAGATATTTTATCTGCTTGATCATATCCAAACAGCCACAACACCAAAGGCTGGGCCAGGCCAAAACCAGGAGCCTGGAATTTCAGCCAGATTTACAAGGTGAATGGCACAGATCTGAGATCTTGAGCCATTAGCTGCTGCATCCCAGGGTGAGCATGAGCAGAAAGCTCAATTGGAAGCACATGAGCTGGGATTTGAACAAGGTACTCCAATATGGGATGTGGGTGTCCCAAGCAGTAACTCAATTGCTGCACCAAAGGCCAACTTCTAAGAAGCAGAACTTTTATGGGATTGCTACAAGCTTTTGCCCCTAATGCTACAGAAATCTCTTCATATTCCTACTTTCATTTATTTGAAAGGCAGAGAGAAATAATTTTCCATCCAGTATTCATTTCCCAAATGTTCACAACAGCTATGAAGTGGGCTAGATCAAGTCTAATAACCTGGTCCAGGTCTCCCTCATGGACAACAAGCGATGTAGGTACTTGTGCTGTCACTTGCTGCTTCCCCAGACATGTTAGCAGGAAGTTGGATGGAAAGCAGAGCCACTGGGATTCAAGCAGGCACTTGGATACTAACATCACAGTTGTCAGCCTTACCCTCCTGTCTCCATCACTGGCTCCTCCTCTCTTCCTGAGACCCTCACTCTCTCACTGAGACAGCAGGACGTGTAGTAGATCTGAGACATAGCTGCTGAATAAATGTGGTCTCAGACACACGGGCATTTGGCAGGCTGGTTGCTAAAGGCCCTGAGATTAGATTCTTGCTGGACCCAGCACCAAAGTCATCATGCCTAATGATGCTTCCAAGACTCCCCAAACCATATCCTCACACCCTTGGCTGTTACAGCCACCAGATGCACATGTGCTTAATTACAATCCATGAAGTGCTCATTTATAAATAAAGCCCAATGAATCTAGTCAGTCTACTTGAAGGTGCTGTTAGAGATACAGAACCTATTGGCCACTTGTAGCCACTCTAGGCAGAGAGCAGTTAGAGATTCTTAGCCCCGGATCTGGCCTCGCTTTACCAGAGGGCTGTGCAGATAACTCAGTCCAGAGCACCCAAGACTGCGAGACTGACAGCTTCCATGCCTGACTGGTGCTTGGCATCGTGTCTATTCCCTGAACATACAGTTCTGTGTTCCTGTGGTGGGTGTACCTCCCCCTTCAGACTGGAAGCGTCTTTAGAGACAGGGTTGTGTTTTTGCTCTTTGTGAGCACCAGTCCATTCCCCTACTCCTATTACCCTGGACCTCCTCCTCTGGCCTAGGATTGGCTTTGGGTGCACCTGTGTGTCTGAGGGTGATGCAGGGGAAGTAGAAGTTGAGAATCATCCTTCCTGTGCACTGTCTGGGGTGGGGAGGAGGGCAGTGTGGGGGTGTGGTTTTGAAGGCTAATAGATCTTAATGGCAGATTTGGCATTGCCATTCCTAGCTGAGTGACTTTGAAAAGGCCCCCAACCTTTCCAGGTCCCAGTGTCATCCTTTGCAAAATCAGAGCAGCACCTTCCCAGAAAATGTTCAGGAAGATTATTTGAAGTAACCTTTTTCAAAAAAGCTTATTGAAATAACATATAAAGGATCTTCAAAAAGTTCACAGAAAGTGAATATTAAAAATTTGTGAAATAAATTTTAAATAAATTTTGTACAAAATAAACTTATCTTTTAATTTCATTTTTCTCATGAACTTTCGTAGTAAGCAGCAACCAAACGCACCATGACTGGTTGTGAAACATCCAAGCTGGGGAGATAGCCAGCTTTCCTCAGTCTGCCCATTTGGATGCTATTCTTTTCCAGACATACCCTCCAAGACACACCTAGAATAATGCATCATCATGACTGTGCACACTCCAAGGCCTAGTCAAAATGACACCTGAGCAACAGGTTGCTATGACAATTACCCGTCTCCTTCCACCAGAGTTGGTGGCTTTGGATCAAGGTGCTTCAGACAGATGAACTATGACCTGGTGTCATCACATCTGACTGATGGATGCTGCGTAAGGTACAAACTGGCTTTACAGCAGGGTCATCAAGTTTCCGTCAGATCTATGAATGGCCCTGGATCTTTCCAGAATATTTCCGTCAGAATCTCAGTAGTTACTGTGAACATGGTCACAATGTGGATAGCCATTGTGGGAGAACCAGTCATCCTTGTGGCAGAAACTTGGGGCTGGGAGTGACTGGTTTACAGACTTAGAAGAGAGAAGACAGTTCTGTTCTCCTTTTCATCATAATAGTAGGTGCGTACCTGTCATAAGGTGCCTGGGTTTCTTCTTTTTTCTATCTTTGAATCGCACAATAATGAACCAGAAAGTTACTTCTTTGACCTGAAGTTATAGCAACAGTGTCTGACCACTCTTTAGTAGCCTATGGAAAGAGCGACACATGTGGAACAGCACCCTGACTTGCAGGTGTGTTCCAAGCAGAGCCAGAATCAGGTCTGATATAAGCAAGGACATGCCATGAGACCTGCAAGTCCACAGTTGCTGTGAGCTGTGGCTAAAGAGTCTTGCACAAAGGTCACAGGACTGCCCCACTCAGGTGCTGCCAAGGGAATCGGCCCTTTGGAAGTGACTGACCTTCTGTACCTGTGCATTCTCTTCCTACTGGACTGTCATGTCTGAGTTATTGTGCCAGCTCAGGCACATACATAGATCAGATGTGCGTATGCAGCCCTTCATGCTGCATGGAGCTTCCATGACCACGTGGCCTGAACTTCACCCAGAAAAGCTCTGGCCTGCACAGTCCTCCTGCACTCTCTCTTCTTGTTTCTTCCCTCCAGCTGGGATTCCATTCCTAGTGGGTTCCCTTACAAAGCAGTTGTTCAAAGTTTGGCCTAGCCTAGTGACTCTGGATGGCCCATTGATTCTCACTAGATGCTGGTTTCCAAACACTGACAGATGAAATATCAGAACCTATCTAGCATCAACAGCACTCAATAGAACATCCCCCTTTCTCGTGTCTCCTCTTTTCCTTTGTCTCTTCTCCCTCTTAAGTCTTTTTGCCTTTTATACTTGTTTCACAACCAGTAACAGTACGTTTATTTACTGTTGCTTACTTGTGCACTGTCTGTATATGACAAGTACTATGGGTTCAGTGCCAGCTGTATAAACCAATGAGCCAGTCAACATCACCAGTGCTGCCCTCTTGGCAGCTGGACTGGCCTTCCCAACACATGTGAAAATTGTGCATTGGGATACATTGAATCCATCACTGATATCACCTCTTGAGACTGCCTCTGTCTCCCAGGCCAAGGGAGGCTCATTTCTGCCTCTGTGCACTAGCCCCCTGGATGATTGATGGTTAGGTTTGAAGCACCTGAATCTGCTTTCCCGTGAGCCAAGTGTTGGATGCTCCCTTTGCCTCTGCCCCTGCCTTGTCTCTCCCTTTCAGAATGTTGAGCAGCAGCCCCCTATGGCTGGTTTTCTTTGACCACCTGTGGCCATTGCCATGAGTGTTTAGTCATCTCTTTCACATGGCCTGGGTTTTTGCTTCACGTGAACTGCCATCCTCCCCCACAAACATACACACACATACACACTTGTACATGCACACACACCAAAAGTCCTGATGCTCGTAGATCTCAATTTTCAGGGTTTTTTTGTTGTTGTTGTTGTTGGAACTTCCAAGCAGATAGAACATGTTGGTAATCATATTGGAAAACTGTAAGACCTTGTTTAAATGGAAAAGTTCTATCTCAACATCCACACTGCCATTTGTGACCTGCTACATAAGTAAACGCTTGGAGAGTGTGGCTGTAAGTTCAGTTCTGAGAAGAGGGAGGTTAGCAACACAGCCCTCTCAAGAAATCAGGGCAGATTTCCAAGAAGAGGAAAAAAGGAGGAAGAACAAGTTTGGTACCAGGTTTTGTATTTCCCAATGCTTACCAGAGTCCTGTGTTGGCAAAAGACCACCATTTCATGCCAAGTGGTTGGAATTTACTTGCTGCTCAATAAATCCCATTGAAAACCCTCACAAATTAATAGAGTGATGAGATTTTTGTCTTTTCTGTATACATGGATTCAATAAGAACTACAATTATTATGAAGTTATAATAAAACACCATGTGTTCAGCAGTTAATTGGAATGATAATGAGGATGAAGTATGGGGTCATCCCCTTTTGTGTATTCATCATTTCTTCCCTTAGTTATGAAGCAATTCCCTAGGCCAAAAAGTGGGAAGAAGAGTCCATTTTTTTTAGGGCCAGAAGAAAGGACAGATGTCAGCAAAGGAGCTGCCACCACTCTTTTTTTTTTTTAAAGATTTATTTTATTTTTATTACAAAGTCAGATATACTGAGAGGAGGAGAGACAGAGAGGAAGTGGAGCTGCCGGGATTAGAACCAGCAGCCATATGGGATCAAGGCGAGGACCTTAGCTACTAGGCCACATTGCCGAGCCTGCTGCCACCACTCTTAGAGATTGAATTCAAGATCAAGTGGAAGAGATGTATGCCAAACGCCAATCTTTCCTCCCTGCCTTTTTATCTGCTGCCTATCCCTCCAACTGCCCCTTAGATCTATAGGTTCTTGTCTCCCTGTACTGTGGCCGATGTGATCAGGGATAGGCACTTGACTCCAAGGGTCAGATACCAGGACAGAAACAGTCTGTGTTGGGCTCTACAGTTGGAAGATCTTGTGAGACCAAGGCTGGAGTTGAATATGCAGGCAACGGAGTCAGCCTGCAGATGGAAAAGAAGCAGCTCCCATCCAATCCCAAGAACAACATTGGACTCTGAACCTCTAGCACTCAATTTTTCCTGGGGCTTAGTTACAACTAAATACTTCCTGTCCTCATCTGAAATGAATTATGGCTGTACCACTCCAACAAATCCCCATGTATTATTGTATCTGGTGTTCCATTGTAATTTTTCATCTTGTCAACTCTCAAGACCTCACTAACAACTCTATGAGAAGAGAGATCCTTCTTTATCTGCTTTGAGTTGTTTTCCTGATACTCTGAATAGTGTTTATTGCCTAGTAGGTGCTCATGAAAACTGCTGAATCGAGAAAGCCAGTGTTAGGATCTAATAAGGGTCAAACTTTCCAAAGCAAGACCAATTTGCTCCAGTTCATGCAGATCATTGCCCCTTGCTTAATCCTAAGAAGAGAGTTTCCTAGCAAATTATCCCTTCAAGGAAGATATCCTCTGGGTTGGGGTGAAAAAAATAAGTCTGGATGAGTGGCAAGGAGTTTGTCCTTGGGGAACATAAACTTGTTCCTCCTCTCTGGGACATACCTCTAGGCTAGGTCAGAATTCCTCAGCTTGAAAACAGGGTTGGGCAGAGGTCTCAGAAGGTCCCTCAGCCTATTCATCTGCTTCCAGAAACACATGCCATGGACTGCATCATAACTCAGGATTCTGTGTTTCATTCACCTGCTCAAAAATAGCATTAAGGGGTGAGAATCTAGCCTGGCACTTAGATAACATTTGAGATGTTCATTAGAGTACCTGGATACTCAGTAACCAGTTTCAGCTCCTGATCCCAGCTAATGCATCCCTGGAAGGCAGTGATAATAGCTAAAGTGACTGAGTCCCTGTCATTCATGTGAGAGAGCTGGATAGAGTTCCAGGCTCCTGACTTTGTGCTGTCCCAGTCCCAATTATAGTGGGCATCAGGGGAATGAGTCACTGGACGTTAACTTGCCCAGTTCTGGTTAACTCGCCCTGGTCAGCTCGTGGTTGTGATCGCTGGGATGGTTCTGTTTTCAGCCCAGACTTCCACTGGAACCAATGGGTGTTGCAGTCCAGCCTGATTCTGCCCAGCATATACTCGGCCCTTGCATAAACCAGTGGGAGCTGCAGCCTAGTTGGAGCGACCCACAATAACCCCCACCAGGCCCGCCCCCTACCCTGGTTTGCAAGTATGTGTAGCAGTAGTCCAGTCTGTCCCCTTCAGAGATTTTTAATCCTTATTCTAAGGTTTGTTGATAGGGTAAATTCATGATATCTTCTGTAGTTGCTTCCTGCTGATCAAGGGTACAGGCTTGGCCTTCCCAAGTATGGAAATCTCTCCTCATTTAATGGATCTCTCTCATAAGCCAGAGAACTTCCACTTGGTGTCAATTTCTGTGTCACCCATAGTAACAACGATGTTATTTCTCTGTTCTTGTATCTCACTATAATCAGGACCCAAAGGAAGTCTTCATTAGGTGCAAGTCACGTGTCAACTATACTTCTCAAGAAGGAAGGAAAGTCCAGCAAACTGGTCTCATGCTTACACAGTCACCAGAAAGATTGAAGATTGGGCAAGCATTTTTCACGGATCCAGAGGGTAAATGAAATCCACTTGACCATTTTCCTTCTGTTTCTGCTCTCCACACCTGCTCTGTACTCTCCTCACGTTAGACATGAAATGTACTTTATATCCCAGTCTGCTCATGTCCAGGTTCCCAATCTGACCCTGTCACTAACACTAATTTTGCTCTCATCTAGCCTTCCTACCCATCACCTGGAGAATCCTTTCTAGCCATGTAGCCATGTAGCAGTGAAATGGTGAAGATTTTTCTACTTCCACTCCAGGTTTTTGAAAGTTCTTAGAAAAAACAGCTTTCACATTTGTATTATTGACCTCTATTATGAATTTAAGTTTTCCAACTCCAGCTGGCTCTGGGCACACTCTTGCATGAAGTACACTACAGTGACAATTTTACACCCTCCTTATTCTTTGTCCTTTTTTTTTTTTAAGATTTATTCATTTTATTACAGCCAGATATACACAGAGGAGAGACAGAGAGGAAGATCTTCCGTCCGATGATTCACTCCCCAAGTGAGCCGCAACGGGCCGGTGCGCGCCGATCCGAAGCCGGGAACCTGGAACCTCTTCCGGGTATCCCACGCGGGTGCAGTGTCCCAATGCATTGGGCCGTCCTCAACTGCTTTCCCAGGCCACAAGCAGGGAGTTGGATGGGAAGTGGAGCTGCCGGGATTAGAACCGGCGCCCATATGGGATCCCGGGGCTTTCAAGGCGAGGACTTTAGCCGCCAGGCCCTATTCTTTGTCCTTTTAACCTTCCTTGTACTGTTGTTCACGGCTTTTTGTTCCCATGTCATTCTCTACTACCTTGAGCCCAGCATCTTTTTATTTTTTTTTAGAATTCAAAACATTTTTTATTTTGATTTTTTTGTTAATTTCATCTCTTCAAAACACTTTCTCATTAAATTCTTTTTTATTGCATTTCATTTTTTAATGATTTATTTATTTTTATTACAAAGTCAGATATACAGAGAGGAGGAGAGATAGAGAGGAAGATCTTTCGTCCAATGATTCACTTCCCAAGTGAGTGCAATGGCCAGTGCTATGCCAGTCCGGAGCCAGGAGCCAGGAACTTTCCCCAGGTCTCCCACAAGGGTGCAGGATCCCAAAGCATTGGGCTGTCCTCAACTGCTTTCCCAGGCCACAAGCAGGGAGCTGGATGGGAAGTGGGCCCGCTGGGAGTAGAACTGGTGCCCATATGGGATCCTGGCGTGTTCAAGGCGAGGACTTTAGCCACTAGGCCACCAAGCCGGGCCCTACTGCATTTCATTTTATGACATTGTTTCATAGGCTCTGAAGTTCCCCCAACCCCTCGCCATAACCTCTCCCGTTGGTGGATTACTCCACCTTATTGCAGTATTACAGTTCAAATCCAGTCATGCTTCTTTCCTTACAAGCATGTACCATGCATAGAGTCCAGCATTTTATTGTCCAGATCAATTCTACAGTTTCTTGGGGAGACCATCTCCGGTCTAAAAGCAGAGCTGGCAGAATATTGTTCCAACCAATTAAAAGCCATAACATAACATCAACAACAGTTTACAACATTATAGAGTTACTTGACATGGTATTGAGTGACTGATATGTTACAAGATGCAAATTCTTAACCACATCCTGTGACTACTTTATTGACATTTCAATTTTAGTTTCTTTACAACCAGCTTCTATCCACCTTAAAATAGCTATAGGATACTATTCAGCTGTCTCATGTCTATTTTCATTTTTGTATTTAGCAGTTTATTGTATTGAAGCATAATTTTTTTAAAAGATTTATTTATTTTATTACAGCCAGATATACACAGAGGAGGAGAGACAGAGAGGAAGATCCTCCGTCCGATGATTCACTCCCCAAGTGAGCCGCAACGGGCCGGTGCGCGCCGATCTGAAGCCGGGAACCTGGAACCTCTTCCGGGTCTCCTACATGGGTGCAGGGTCCCAATGCATTGGGCTGTCCTCAACTGCTTTCCCAGGCCACAAGCAGGGAGCTGGATGGGAAGTGGAGCTGCCGGCATTAGAACTGGCGCCCGTATGGGATCCCGGGGCTTTGAAGCATAATTTTTTACTGTACTTGGCAGATTTTAGGATAGTCCGAACTGGCTTATAACTTTAACAAGGCATATGACAACAATTGAGGTGCAGAACAGTTTTAGGAGGGGTGTGCAGAGAAATCTTCAATACGTTAGTGAGGAGTAACATTTTCGTGTCCTACCTAGTAAGGTATATGTGAGTCCCCGCTGAACGCTTCCTGTCTGGTTCTAAGCTTTCCTTGTTCTCTATCTATTCTAATTTGTTGTTGTTATTGTTTTGTTTTGGTTTGGGGGGGCTCCGGGGCAACCCTGATGGTCATTGCAGGAGAGGGTGGGGATCCAAAGTTGAAACTAATTAAGGAGCAGGGAAAGCTCCTCTCCTTAGTCGCAAAGGGAGTTTACTGTTTCTCTATTTCTGTGGACCACTTAAGGCTCCTGGCTGTTGTTCCGATAACACTGGACCCTGCAAGGAAGGATCTGGTGAGCCCAGCATCTTTCTTGGGTTTAGGAGATCCTGAACTTGACTGTATCAGACCAGACCAAGGCTGATGCCTTATCACAAGCTGAGAACCAATTAGACCATACATCTTGAAAAGAAGGAATTGGAAAACCCAGAAAACCCAGAAAACCCCATTCATCCCTGTTGGAACTTGGGACTGAACAGTTGCAGAAAAGCAAAGAAAACCAGAGAAACTGGGGCACAAAGAAAATTAGAAATGAGAGTTACCACTTGTACTTAAATTATTCTGAATAGGTTTTTGTTTGTGACTAAGGCTCAACAAGTGACCTCATCTCCTGCCTCACTAACAAGGCTAAGACCATAAAATCCAAACGTGCCCTTACTTCAGTCTTTTGGAGTCCAAGCTCGCCTGTCTTCTCCCTCCTTCCTGATCTGTTTCCTCCAGTCACGGAAGGAATGACCTTAATTTTTCCATGCATGTCCCTATACGTTTGATTGCGTTTCATTCACCTCTAGACCCAACAGTGACAAGTCCTGTCTCTCTAGTTCCACTGTTTTGGCATTTTCCCCAGAACCTATAATCACAGTAATGCAAAATTCAGAATGCCATGCTTAGACCTTGCTTTCTTCCCACACTACCAACTTATCTCCGTTCTTTCCTTTTAAGTAGAAGCATAAAATGAAAATAGCACAAGATTGAGAGTTGGGAAATAGGATTTGGGTCTAGCTCCACCAATGTCTTTAGAGCTGAGTGGCATTTGACAAGTCTTCTAACCTCTCTGAACTTGTTTCCTCAGCTGGGAAAAATGATGATGATGAAAATCCCATCCCCTTTGCAGACTTGTTGTGAGGAGTAAATGGGCCCACTTCTGGGAGCCAAAGGGGCCTAACATATAGAACGTGATCAATAAATGTTAAATCAGAAAAGCAGTATACCCATCGCTTCCCGTATTTTCCCTTCCACCCTCAGTCATTGGCAGTCTGTCTCTGCCATCCCTCTTCCCTGCACACTGGTTTTGTAATTACACAAGCTAAGGTCACCAATTGCGTATTACTTGCTGGCTCCAGTCTTTCTTGTTTGCTCCTTTACTTGCCTCTCAACAGCAGCCTCAGTTGAGCCTTTCCGATTCCCTCTTCTGGTTCTCCTCCCCTGGCTTTGTCATGTAACTCTTGGCCACCCTGTGAAGTCTCCACTCTTCCTACCCGGCACTGCAGTAACTCAGGAATGGCACCCCCTTTGGTAGCCACCGATGAATGAATGGACACATGATCTGCCTCTCCAGCCTCCTCTTCTGTTGAGAACCTATCTCTAACGTTCCCCACATGGCTATGTACTCATTAGGAAAACTCAGCTCTTTCCCATTCCTTGCCTCCCACCATCAGACAACCAGTCACCCAGTCAGAAAAAAACAGTCCTCAATTTTTGCTCCTCCCCTTGGCCCCAATGGCCTCCTTCATTTGAGTTTTACAAAAATATTTTCCAATTGATTCCTTTCTTATAGTCCATTTTGCTTTCCTTGTATTGTTTCAATAGTTCCTATCAAGTCCTCTCATTCAATTGCATCCCATCTTCACTTTCTGCTTTCTTCTTGGAACACTGAACACACACAAGCACATATACTAGCAGCTGTGAATTCTAGCCCCAACCTATCTGTCCACTCTCATGTTTTTACAACCCAACAGATGAACCTAACTTCCAGCCACCATGGATTCATTTTACTATAACCTCCAAGGGTTTTTCTGTGTTGTCTTCTTGGTTTGGGATATGCTTCCTCTGCCCCTGCTTAATCCTGGGAAGTCACAGATTTGTCATTGTATCTTCCTCTATATTCTCACAAGTAGGAGCACCAGGTGTGTGGGGCCCTTTAATACCTCAGAGTTTTAGCTGCTTCCTTTATCTGGAAAAAGCATTGTTCTAGCTCTTTATGGGAGCATTTCATTCTTTGGAGTCAACCCAAATGTCACAGCTGTCCTTCCTATGGCAGACTGATCCCTACTCTGTTCCCTCTGCAGTCTGTGTCTGTCACATGGCCTTGTTCATTTCCTTCCTTGCACTTACTGTAACTTCAGTTGGGCTCTCTAGGGGACAAACACAGGTGTGGTATGGGTTGCAGGTGTGTATTGAAGAGGATCCTCAAAATCCACATAGGTGGGAGGGAACATTAGCAGGCAGGGAGAGAAGTCAATCTTGATGCAACATTGATGACAGCCTTGGTCGATTCCCCAGCAAACTTGGAGATAAAATATCTTACTTTGGGCTAAAAGGGCTGGGCTCTTCACCCCATCTCCATGCTTCCCTGGACTGGGGTGTGGTGTGGTAGTGGGGTGGAAGGAAACACTAAGAAGAGAGTGACTTTGAGCAAGTTTGGAGACCTGTCTGTATTCTTCAGAGACTTTTGTTTACTTCTTGGATTTTGTCCAAGACTTTCAAACGAAACAGAAACAAAAGCTTCTGGAGCTAAAAATAGACATAAGAGTAGATTGAGAGCCCCTGATTGAGGGGATAATCAAAGCTTTGCCTTCCTTTTTCAGTGAATGTTTGACTATTTTAGCTCCAGGGCTTTATTTCAAGTCTTCCATCTCCACTAGCCCCATGTCTGGCCTCCCACCAAGTCAGGGAAACGACTCATAGGGCTGGGCTTCCCTCCAAATCGGTGCCCTCTCAGGCATCATGCTGAAGCCTACTCAGCTCCTGACCCTAACATAGAGCTTCTGCTGCTCAGGGAAGTTGAGAAAGGAGAGTGAAGACTTGGGCCAGCAGCTCTGATGTGACTGGAGGTTTAAGGCCCTGGCTCCATGAAATTCCGCTTTCTCCCACTCTCTTTCCCCAGCAGATGGAGTCAATAAGGATTATACTCAAGCTCTGAGTGGTTCTAGCGCTTATTGGAAAAAGGAGGGAAGAGAAAATCCTCATTTCTTCTTCCCTCCTTCAAAGCTAATGAGAAACCAACAAAGCTTGGAGCAGGAGCTCTGGGCTGTCCTCCTCCTCCTTGTCTCTACTCCGTGGCATCCTAGGCCCCTCTCTTTTCGTGTGCCTCACCAGGACCTCTGAGCCTCCACCGGGGTCTTCTGCAGGCTGTATGGCATCTTGGAACCTTCAGAGAAGGGTGGCAGATGCTGCTGAATGCTCGGAGAGATCACAGGCAGGTGGCTTTTCTAAGAGCTGAGCTGATGGAGAGCAGAGGCTGGAACAGGCCCTCAGCAGGGATCACACTTGGTTTCAAGTCTCATGTGCTGATGCGCACCATCCTGGACTTCCTTGGGTCTACCTGTTATCCCTGCATAGCTCCCACACTAAGTTCCTTTCACTAGGCCTTGCCTTGCATGTCCCCCTCTCCCCAATATAAATCCCAGAAGTTTGGATGAGAGACACCGGGGAGATTGCACATCAAATGCCAAAACCTCCCTGGTGCCACCTTTTCCACTCTTCTCATTACTCCCTCTCAACCTGCTACAGCCAGTATTTCATCCTCTTGATCATGGTCACCTTCCTTGAGAAACTTCTCTTCGCAACCCCTAACCCCAGCCACATAGATCTCCACCTGCACAAATCTCTCAAAACCACCTAGCACATCCCATTCAGTGAAGTCAAAGGGAATATCCAGTGAGCAGTTCCCCTGGCCTGGCACATGGTTTTGAGAGCTCATCCTCATCATGCCCCTGGGGAGGCAGAGTCCTGGCATTCAAGGGGTCAGGGCTCAGAGTGGTGCCCACTTCTAACTGTTCACTAAGGCCTCTGATGCCTCTTCCTGCAAATGGTTGTTGGACTTGGATGTGGAGATTGGAGGTTTAGATCTATCACTTTTTGCCCATAGGGTAACAAAAGGTGCTGGGATATCTGAACTTATATTCCCATAAGTTTGTCCTGGGAACTAGTGGGAGTGAGCAACACATTCCCCTGTGAGTTGGGAGGCACCCAAGGACTCTGCAGGGCAGGAAGGGCAAGGTGGTGACAGTGGGGAGGGATGGGGTCTGTGGCTATTGGAGAGAGCAGAGGAGGGGGTCACACCCTGCTGATGTAGCCATCTCTGGTACTAGCTATGGGGCTTTCCCTGATGGCTCTGTTTGGGAGATGGAGATAGCTGGGTTATGCTAGGGCTTGCCAGCCTGGCTGCTGATTTGAATGCCAATGAGGGCAGGATGAAATCTCTCCTTCAGACCTTTCCTATTAGATGCTTCTGCACATGCTTCAGCACATGTGAGCTGATGGGCCTGAGCACCTGCACAGGCTCTGACCTGTACTGTGTGTTCTACATACCACACCTTTACATCCGTGTGGCCTGCAGGCACTCCTCTCTCGGAGGGGAGGATCTCTTTGATGGTGTTATCATCCGCCCCCATTGGACTGGGAGATGGCAGAGGAGAGGACACATAGGGGGCACTGATATAGGCCAACTCCCAGGTGGTGTGTCTTCCTCAGCTCTCCACTGTATGGTGGGCTTCTGCTGTGTTCTCTAGGACAGTCACACCCCACAGGGTCTGCAGGAAAATAAAGAAGAGAGCCCACCTGGCAGAACCAAGGCATCGGGAGTGGCTGTCAGTCTGGGCACAGAGCCATGTCTGACACCATCTCTCCTTTCCATTTCCTTAGGACCTCTCACTGTGCAGCCCCTGGATCTTCAGCTCACAAGAAAATATTGGGTGTCAATCACTAATGAGGTTTCTGTGGTTTTGCGATGTAGAGGAGAAAGAGAAATCAAAGAGCATCCTTGGCAAATTGTGTAGAGATATCCCATCCCAGAGGTGCCTGCCCTGAGCACTCTCTTACCATAGGGTCAAGAAAACCAGCCTATGTGCCTGGAGAGAGAAATTTCAGGCTAAAAGGCTGGAAAAGCAGAAAATTTCTGGTAAAACATTGCTAGTATTCCTGTACCCTATCTACACAATAACCATGTGGGCCCTGGTGGGAAGCTAGTAGACAGGGCCCAGGAGAGCTGGGCTTCCACAGACCTACCTGCAACACTAGTAACAAAGCCACAGAGACAGTACCTAATAGCAAAGAGAGTGCAGGGTAGAGCTAGAGGGTGCTAAAGGCTAGCTAAAGGCTAATCCTTTATCTGCAAACACCACCATCTCAAATGGCTGCTGGTTTGAGTTATGGTTTCTCTGCTTCTGACCCAGTTCCCTGGTTGTGCTGTGGGAAAGCCACGGAGGATGGCTCAAACCCTTGGGCCCCGGTTCCCATGTGGGAGATCCAGAAGAAGCTCCTAACTTCGAATCAGCTCATCTCTGACTATTGCGACCACTTGAGGAGTAAACCAGCAGATGGAAGATCTTTCTCTCTGTCTGTCTTTTCTTCTCCCCATAAATCTGCCTTTCAAGTAAAAAAGCAAAGTCTTTTAAAAAATATGAGATAGGAAGATCTCTTAGGTGGTTGCCACATCAACATCCAAGGGAGGCTGAGGCTCTCTGCCGTGGGCAGGGATCCTAACACATTGGGGCTTTTTAGGGATATAGCATTGATGCAACAGGGCCCAGACCCAAATACCTGGAGGCTCAAGAATGCACTCACCTTGCCAGGGTTATCATGTGGAACTCAGGAACATTTCAGACACAAAATCTCTCTGCACTGAGGGTTTCCAGAGACCGGGACCAGGAAGAACATGTCAGACTCTCCCTGGCCTTCTTCCCCAAAGGGTCCTTCTGTCATCAACACCATGGCTATGAGCCAGCGGTGGCATCTTGCATGAATCCCTTGAGATGGAATTCAAGAAAATAGAGAAATCCAATTAGTGGCTACTCATTCAGCTAAAGAAGTCTTCTGGGAGCATTGGAAATGTTTTTTTATATCTGCATTTTTTAAGAACCAGAGATCTTCCATCCGCAACAATCAGAGTGGGCCAAGGCTGAAGCCAAGAACAGCAACTTAATCCAGGACTTTCAAAATGTGTGGCAGGGAATCAAGTCCTTCAGCCATCACCTCTGTCTCCTATGGTCTGCATTGGTGGGATGTTGGAGTTAGGAGCATGAACTGGGAATTGAACCCAGGTGTTCCACTAAGGGATGCAGGTGCCCCAACCACTAGCCTGAAGGACCTTTCCTTTTTGATCAGGTGGTGGTTATTGTGGTACACTGGTATTATAATGCACCAAACAATCCACTAGAAATTGGCGTGCCTTCTACAAATTGCAACTCAGGAAAAAGAATAACAGAAATGATAATAAATGTTCCAGTCCCAGGGAGAGCAGAACCAGAAATTGTGCAAGAGAGAATAGAGTGGGGAAGATCAGGAAGTATGTGGCCACAAGGAGGGAGTTAAACAGACAAGAGAAGTGGGCCTGAGAGGCCAGACACAAGAGAAACAAAGAAAGAACAATAAAGAGAGGAAAGAAGAGTAAGGAATAGAGAGTGAGAACCACCACCAACTTTTAAAGAACTAACCACAATTCTTTTCAAATCATTCAAAACAATTAAAAGGGAGGAAATAATCCAAAACTTTTACAAGACCCATATCACCTTAATTTCAAAACCAGAGAAAGATTTTTTTTTTAATTTATTATCATTGAAAAGGCAGATTTACAGAGAAAGGAAGACAGAGAAAAAGATCTTCCATCTACTGGTTCACTTCCCAAGTGGCTGCAACAGCTGGAGCTGAGTGGATCCAAAGCCAGGAGCCAGGAACCAGGAGCCAGGAGCCAGCAGCTGCTTCCTCGTCTCCCATGTGGGTGCAGGGTCCTCAACACAAATCCTCAATAAAATATTAACTAATCAAATCCAGCAACACATCAGAAAGATCATTCACCCAGACCAAGTGGGATTTATTCCAGGTATGTAGGGAAGGCTTAACATACACAAATCAATAAGTGTGAAACATCATGTTAAAACATTAAAAATGCAGAGAATAGGGCCTGGCGCTGGTGTAGCGGTTAGGGTTCTCGCCTTGGATGCACCAGGATCCCACATGGGCGCCAATTCTAATCCCGGCAATCCCACTTCCCATCCAGCTCCCAGACTGTGGCCTGGGAAAGAAGTCAAGGACAGCCCAAAGCCTTGGGACCCTGCACCCACGTGGGAGACCTGGAAGAGCTCCTGGCTCCTGGCTTCAGATTGGCTCGGCTCAGCCATTGCAGCCACTTAGGGAGTAAACCATCGGATGGAAGATCTTCCTGTCTCTCCTCCTCTCTGTATATCCACCTTTCCAATAAAAAAAAAATAAATCTTTTAAAAATGCAGAGAATACACTTGATAAAATAAAATATCCTCTCATGATAAAAACCTTAAATAAATTGGGTATACAAGGAACATTTTTTAACACAACCATGCCAATATTTGAAAAATCCACAGCCAACATCATATTGAATGGGGGACATCTGAAAACATTTCTATTTAGCTCTGGAACCAGGCAAAAATATTATTGCTATTCAGCATGGTTCTGGAAGGTTTAGTCAGAGCTATTTGACAAGAAAAATAAAACAAAGGAACAAAATGGAAATGGAGAAAATCAAGTGATCCCTCTTTGTAGATAACATGATCCTGTGCGCACAGGAACCAAAAAACCCCACCAGGAAATTAAAAGAATCCTAAGAGAGCTTGGCAAAGTTGCATAAGACAAAATCAACACAGAGAAAAATCAGTAGCCACTGTATACACAAAGAATGCAACAGCTGAAAAATAATTTGTAAGATCAGTCCCATTCACAATAACTACAAAAAACTGAAATACTTTGAGATAAATTTAATTAAACACATGAAGAATCTCTACAATGAGCATTTAAAAATATTACAGAAATAAAAAACAGAGGAAGGCACACAAAAACAAAAGAATCTTTTATGTCCATGGATTGGAAGAATTAATATAATCAAAATATTCACACTAACCAGAGTAATTTACAGATTCAATGTGATCCCAATTAAAATAACAAAGATCTCAGATTTGGAAAATAATCCTAAAATTTGTGTGGAATCACAAGAGATTGCAAATAGTTAAAACAATAAGGCAATAAACAATAAAGATAAAGTTGAAAGCATCACAATGCCATATTTCTAGAGGGCAATTATAATCAGGACAACCTGGTACTAGCACAAGAATGGACATGTAGACCAATGGGACAGAATAGAACTCCCAAAATTAATTCACACATCTACAACCAATTAATTCATGGCAAATGAGTTAGAATTACTCTCTGGAGAATCAACAAATGGTGTCAAGAAAATTTGATCTCATATACAGAGTATCAAACAAGACCCCTACCTTAACTTATCCAAAAATCAACTCACAATGAATCTAAATCCAACACCTGTAATCATCAAACCACTAGAGGAAAACACTGAAAGACATTGGCATAGGTAAAGACTTCTTGGATAAGACCCCAGAAGCCTTGGCAATAAAGGCAAAAATAGACAAATGCATTTATATCAATCTAAGAAAATTTGATACAGCGAAGAAAATGCTCAACAAAATAAAGAGATCGACAAAGTAGGAAAAAAGTATTGCAAAATTTTCAACTGACAAAGAATTAATATCTTGAATATATAAAATGTTCAAGAAATCAAATAGCAAAACAAATAGCCCAGTGAAGAAATGAGTGAAGGAGAGTTTGGCGTGTTAGCGTAGTGGTTAAAGTCCTCCCCTTGCACGTGCCAGGATCCCATATGGGCAACAATTCTAATCCCCGCGGCCCTGCTTCCCATCCAGCTCCCTGCCTGTGCCTGGGAAAGCAGTCGAGGGTGGTCCAAAGTCTTAGGACCCTGCACCCGTGTAGGAGACCCAGAAGAAGCTCCTGGCTCCTGGCTTCGGATTGGCTCAGCTCCAGCCATTTGCGGCCACTTGGGGAGTGAACCAAAGGATGGAAGATCTTCCTCTCTGTTTCTCCTCCTCTCTGTATATCCACCTTTCCAATAAAAATAAATTTTTAAAAAAGAGAAATGAGTGAAGGGAATTAAAAGACATTTTTCAAAGGATGAGATATAAATTACTAATTGACACACAAAATGACACTCAGGATCACTAGTCACCAGGGAAGTGCAAATAAAAACCACAGTGAGGTTTCAGCTCATCAAAGCATGACTACAAGCCAAAAATTAAAAAATAACACATGCAAGTGAGGATGTGGAGAAAAAGATATCCTAATACATTGTTGCTGGGAAAGTAAACTGACACAACCTTTACGGAAGACACTCTGGATATTCCTCATAAATTTGAAAATTGATCTACCATATGATCCAGCCACTGTACTCTTGGGGATTTGTCCAAAGGAAATGAAATCAGCATATGAAAGGGGTATCTGTATCTCTACAAATATAGCAGTTCAACTCACATATAAGAGATATGGAATCAACCCAAATGTGTATGAACTGATGACTGAACAATGGAAATGTGGTAAATATATATAATAAAATTCTATTCAGCCTTTAAAAATGAAATTCTATCTTTTACAACAAAATGGATGCAACTGGAAACCACTAGGCTTAGTGAAAAAATCGTTATCCCCAGAACACAGATCTGATGCTGTCTCTGATTTCTGAGAGCTAAAATAGAGAGTACCAAAAATGTAATGCATATGAGAAAAACTGATATTTTGAGATTTATTGTTAATAGCCCTAATTCATACTCTTGAAGGACTGTGGTTTCTCTACTTATTACTTGTTGAATTCTTTATTTAGTAGAGGGCTAAGCTCGTGATTATAAAAAAAAAAGTAAAAATTAAAAGAAAATAAGAAAGGAAGGAGGAGGTAGAATGAGAGTGAAGGAAGAAGGGAAGTTGATATCATTATGTTTTTAAAATTGCATATATGAAACACACAGGATTTGTCTTCTTTATAGTTAAAAGCAAAGCAAAAGACCACCACTTGAGGCCTGACTTGGGAGAACTGCAGCATAGCCATAGATGTTAGTTTACCTTAAGGTCCTTGCCATTACTTCTTTGTCTTCTAAGGATGACAGCCATGGGGGATCAACCGTGACAGATAGTAGGGTTTTGCCAGGCTCAAGTGCTAATGCTAATGGCCACACCAGATGACAGAGGTGGGAGCAGGTTCTTTGGTGTCCCTGCAGAGATATGGCCCTGGGCTCTGTCCTGTGTGGACATGCACAGCTGTAAAGGAAAGCCTTCTCCCTGAATTTCCCTCTCCCTGTGGCTCTGGGAGGACCCAGCTTGTCTCACGTGCAGACTGCAACCAGCTGAACAGCAACGCGCACCATTTAGAATATGATGGATGTTGATGTACAATGTTAATACTAAGCGCTAAGTGCCTTCAGTATGTTATCCAAAACCAAGGAAATCAAACTGAACAAATCCATTTCTTCTTAAATGTGGCTGAATTCTGAGCCTGAGTTCTAGAACGGATCCAGCATCATTGGCCCGGGAAGCCTTCTCCCCTCTAGGTGGACACAGCCAGTTTGTGTTCTTAACAAGAGTCAGGAAGACTTTAACTCCAAACCCCTCTGTTCCCTACACCCCAACACTTTTGCTGTTCCAGCACAGCTGAACTTGGGGCCCCATCCAGGCCCCAGAGTGAAAGCTATGAAATCAAGCTCTTCAGCTTAGAATCTTCTCTCCACTACTAACCTGCTGTAGCACCATGGCACCTCAGTTTTCTCATCTGTAAGATGGGGTGAAGAGACTTACCTCTTAAGAGTTCTTATGAAGGCTATATGGCTTGCAATGTGTGAAACTCTTGGACATTCACCACTCAAGGAAATTATAGAAGTCCAGTCAATGTTGTCATTATCGGGCTCGGTGGCGTGACCTAGCGGCTAAAGTCCTTGCCTTGAATGCCCTGGGATCCCATATGGGCGCCGGTTCTAATCCTGGCAGCTCCACTTCCCATCCAGCTCCCTGCTTGTGGCCTGGGAAGGCAGTCGAGGACGGCCCAATGCTTTGGGACCCTGCACCCGCGTGGGAGACCCGGAGGAGGTTCCTGGTTCCTGGCATCGGATTGGCGTGCACCGGCCCGTTGCGGCTCACTTGGGGTGTGAATCATCGGACGGAGGATCTTCCTCTCTGTCTCTCCTCTTCTCTGTATATCTGACTTTCCAATAAAAATAAACGTTTAAAAAAAATGTTGTCATATTCATCCTCCTTATCCTGAGCATGGGTCCTGGGCTCCTTGCTCTGATGAGACCTAATTGCCTGGGATTCTTCCCTCCCCTCATTTCCCACGCAAAGGCTTTCCCTGCTAGGGGCTTCCATTGGAGTTCCAGGGACTGTATTAGCCTCTCTGTCTTCCCTTGCTCCCAACTAGTGCAAAGAATTGAGGGGTGCTTCTGTCAAACCCAGACCTTTCTGTAGACTGTCTCTTACTGTTCTTTTATGCCCTCAAGCATGTGTTTGCTTCTTGAGGGCAGGGCCTGAGTGATACCTGAATAACATCTAGTCCCATGCTGGGCACTCACTGATCCAAAGTGTTGGCTGTCTCCTTCTGGGTGGTTCAAGGATAGAAACCACAGCTGAAAACTCCCAGTAGTCCAGTCACACCATGTCCCTTGCTGTGTGTGTGCACACCAGGCACAGGCGGCCCTTCCTAGGGAAGGATGACACCCCCGTCCCCAGGAGTGTTGTCCCTGAAGTCTGCCCAGTCAACATCTCCAACACAGCACATCCCCAAAGCCAACCTCATTGACTTCCTCACTACCTCAGTAAAGGCAGTTTTCTTCTGTTGGCACAGGCCCCAGACCCCACAGGCAGCCTGGATCCCTTTCTCTTTGTTTATGACGTGCACCGAATTGGCCAGCAATCTGTCTCTGCCATCCAGGGTATGCTGTCACTCAACCACGTCCCACAGCAATGTGCCGAATGCTGACTGCTCCCTATTCATGGGAATTTATGCTATGTGTTAAACCATAACTATTTGAAGTCAGCCAGCCCTAGCAGGACTATTTACTCTCCAGACACCGGCAAATGTTGCAAATCAGGGCTTTTGTGTTTACTTAAACATTTTCCCAGAGAGTTGGTTCACCAGAACTCTGCTGACATTTCATGCAGTGCTTTCCCCATAATCCAGGCCTGCATAATCTCGGTCACTGCATTAGCCTCTTCTTTGAACTGACTGCTCTACTCTCACTGCCCCCTCCCATCATTGTCTACGTGCAATATAGTAATCGCTTTAGAACAAAAATCAGATTATGTGACCAGCCTGGGCTCCAAAGCTCTCCAGTTGTTTTCCTTTTTACCCAGGTTAGAACTCTAATTTTAAACTGTTGCTGGCATTGTAGCATGGCACACAAAGTTACTGACTGTAGTGCTGGCTTTCCAAATGCCAGGTTCGAGTCCCAGCTGCTCCACTTCTGTTCTACCTCTTTGTTAATACATCTGGAAAAGCAATGGAGGCTGGCCCAAGTGCTTTTGTCTCTGTTTCCCGGATGGGACACTTGGATAAAGCTTCTGGCTCCTGGCTTCAGTCTGGAGAAGTCCTAGCTGTTATGGCCATCTGGGGAGTGAACCAGCAGATGGAAGATGTTTCTGCTTTTCTCTCACTCTCTCTTCCAGCCACACAGACCTCCTGGAATATTCCCAGCACGCACCTGCCCCAAGGTCTTTCCCCTGCTGTTCCTTCTGCAGGGTGAACTCTTACACTGCAGGACTTCATGCTTTTGTTGCCCTTTTCCTTCAGTTCTCTTTTTGAAAGAGAAAGAAAGAGCAGTTGATCGTCTTGTCAAAAATCAATGTTCTCTCACCCTGTCACTGCTCTTTGTTCTTATTCATCTGTCTCTGCAGTGTTTGTTACCACCCGCAACACTCCTTTTCTTTCTTTCTTTTTTTTTTGTTAGTTATATGACTATTGCTTGTCTCCCCTCCCCATCCCTGTTGGAATATAGAGTTCGTTTTTTGCTGTTGTGGCTGTTCATCTCTGTGCCTTTAGCACTAGAGCAGTGTTTAGCACACAGCAACTAGCTGATGATTGAGTGAGTGATGCTGCCACGGCCGTAGACAGACGGAGTGGTGACACCAGCTGGAGTCGTTTATGACATGCATGGAGATCATCCTCTATCTGTGATGCAGCGCCCTGAGCATCTCTTACAGCTGTCAGGAATTTAGGGAGGACACTTAAGGAGCAAATGCCATTTCAAGGGCCAACATCCCTGGTGGGAATGAATGCTACAGTAAGCCAATATTTTCAGATGTAAGTTTGAAACTAAGCTGAACATGCAAACTATTCTACCAATGTTGGTCAAAATTTTTCCATAAAATAGAACTAGAGGTAGAGTCAAAATTGATTTTAAACAGAGCTGATTTCTCCTTCCTCCAATGGGATGAGACTTCAAGTGAAAAGAAAGGTGAGGGTGGCCTAGAGGCTAAAGTCCTCGCCTTGAATGTGCTAGGATCCCATATAGGCTCCGGTTCTAATCCCGGCGGCCCCACTTCCCATCCAGCTCCCTGCTTGTGGCCTGGGAAAGCAGTGGAGGACGGCCCAAAGCCTTGGGACCCTGCACCCGCGTGGGAGTGCTGGAGGAAGTTCCTGGCTCCTGGCTTTGGATCGGCACAGCACAGACTGTTGTGTTCATTAGGAAGTGAATCATTGGACAGAATATCTTCCTCTCTGTCTCTTCTCTCTGTATATCTGATTTTGAAATAAAAATAAGAAAAGAAATGAAGAGAAAAGAAGAAAAGAAAAGAATAGAATAGAAAAGAAAAGAGAAGAAAAGAAAAGAAAAGAAAAGAAAAGAAAAGAAAAGAAAAGAAAAGAAAAGAAAAGGTGATATGTAGGGGTTGATACCACAGTATAGTAAGTTAAACCTCTGCCTGCAGTGCCAGCAGCCCATATAGACAACAAGTCGAGTTCCTGCCATTCCACTTCCAATTCAGCTTCTTGTTAATGCACCTGGAAAGGCAGAAAAAATGGCCCAAGTCCCTGGGTCCCTGCACCCACACGGAGACCCAGATGAAGCTCAAGATTCCTGATACTGGATCAGCCCAACTTCAGCCATTATGGTCATTTGGGAGTCAACCAGACAATGGAATGCTTTCTCTCTGTCTCTCCTTCTAATTCTGCCTTTCCAGTAAAAATAGTAAATAAATCTTTTTAAAAAGAAATACAATGTATAAAGTGTGAGTGTATAAGTGAATACACATGGGTACTTCAACAAGTTCATGGAAAATGAAATTAAGAGCTTCTTTTGAATTCTCTGGGTATATTATGAAAAAAAATGTACATGGGTCTCAAAACTACCTTTATACTGAAACAAACTCACACGTTAATTTTACTTTTCCACTATCCTTTAGAGGTTCTCTTGTGTGTGTATGTGTGTGTGTGTGTGTGTGTGCGTGTGTTTAGGGCTGTGACAGATATAGGCTGGGTGCTGTTTGTGGGTCGAGGCTTTAGTTCTCATTCCTAAGAGATGTTCTTCATATGGAAGTTCCAGCCTGGCAGTCCTCCTCTCTGGAAGCTTTCCATTTAGCAGCAGCTATCTTATTGCCGCAGGACAGGGAAAACATGGTAGGAGACCTGGAGTCAGCCTCCAGGCTGATGCAGGCTCCTTCAAGGTCTTTGTCCCACCTTACATCTAGAGGTGATCTGATTTAGGAAAAGAGTTGGGAGTGTGGCATGGAGTTGTTGCTATGCTTTTGGGGTTGAGATGGCCTCACAGGTGGTGATGCATAGGTGGAGGGAAGGAATGTGTTCTCTGACTCTTTGCTAAGGGAACAGATCATTCCCAATAATAGCACCAGCACAACCAATCACTCATGTGGAAACTTCTGGCATTATTCCCTCTCCTTTCCTCTGTTATTCAGTCCTAGCAATACCCATGTTCCCTCCACGGATTGCTAACTGTGGCTATTTTGGGTGGGAGAATTGGTAAAAAGAGAAGGGAGATTTTCATTTTCATCTTTATTGTCTGAATTTTCTACACTTAGGCACTAGCTACTTAAATATCAATAGGTAACAGAAAAGCAATTGGGGTGTTTGAAACAGGGATTAAGTTGTCACATGTCCCATTTTGGAAAACCTGATTTGAGTCCTGGCCACTGCATATTTGAATCAACTTATGCTAATTCACACTCCTGGAGGGAGCATGTAGTGGCTCAAATATTTGCGTCACTGGGCTGGTGTGGTGGCACATCATGTTAATTCTCCAACGACAAGAGTCAGAATTCCACATGGGTGTTGGTTTGTGTCCTGGCTGCTCCACTTCTCATCCATCTCCCTGCTTATGGCCTGGGAAAGCAGTGGAGGATGGCTCAAGTCCTTGGGACCATGAACCCGCATGGGAGACCTGGAAGAAACTCCTGGTTCCCTGTTTTGGATCAGCTCAGCTCTGGTCATTGTGGAGATTTGCAGAGTGAACTCATTAATGTAAGACTTTCCCTCTCTATCTTTCCCTCTCTCTCTCTGTAAAATCTGCCTTTGAGATAAAATAAATCTTGAAAAATACATATATTTGGGTCCCTGTCATCCATTTGAAAGATCCAGACTGAGTTTCCAGCTCATGACATAGGCTTTAGCCTATCCTGGCTATTCTGGGTATGTGAGGAATAAATTAGTGTATAGAAGATGTCTGTCTTTGCCTTTTTTTAGGTTTGTTTATTTACTTAGTTAATAGTTTTAATATTTGTTTGAAAAACAGAGAGAGAGAGAAGAACGGCTGTTGGGGCTGGGGGTTGGGCAGAGATCTTTCATCTGTGGGCTCACTTTTCAAATGCCTGTAACAGTCAGGGATAGTCAGACCAAAGGCGGGATAGTCAGGCCAAAGGCAGGAGAGTCACGTGGGCTGTGGATGTCTGAATCATCAGGCCAATCTAGGAATCCTCACCTGAGTGCAGACCAGAGTACAGAGGGCTGGGGACAAGCATGGAATTAGGACAAATCAATGGGGAGATGAAATGAGAGACAATGGAAACTTGGGCCTGGATGGAGCTGGTGCAGACAGATTTGAGGTATCCCCTGAAAGAAATCAGCAAAATTTCAATGTGAATTGAATGTGAAAAAAGAGAAAAATTAAAGCTCAGTTGTGCAGTAGTTTTACCGTAATAACAATGCTGCTTGCTGGGACATGGAAGACTGGGATGGGCACTGGAAAAGAGTTACATTTTAGGCATTGATCCTGATGTGCTAATAAGCATCAAAGGGAAACCTAGAGGTTTCAGTTGGATGTATAATGCTGATTTTCATAGAGAGATTCAAGCTGGAGAAGGTTGACATGACTGATTATGGATAATTTTCAAATCAATATCAAGTCTCACCATTCACTCAATAAGCAGTCATTGAGCAATACTATGAGACTGAGCCATGTGATAATCAGTGTATGTTAAAAATGGCCACAGACTGGTCAATTTCATATGGTTTATGCTAACACATTTGAAGTTTATGTCAAGCAATGAATTTTAAGGATAAATATCTAGTAAGCACAGTACCTACTTTCCAGAAACTGATTGTCCAGCATGGGAAATAACATTTTTACTTAAAATTAGAACCAATAACTTAGACATTCATTACCTTTTCCAGGCACCAAAATAAGCAATAAATGATTAAGTCATTTAACTGTCACAGCCTTATGAGGTAGCTACCATTGCTATATTATTGCTGTGCCTTAAAAATGGAAAAATAACTTCTTCAGCTGAACCATCGTGGATCAAAGATGGTTGCAAATTGTTTGTCAAGGACAGGTGATAAACACGCATCCTCATCCTGTGTCTGGCTCTGATCAATGCAGTGAGATGTACAAGTGCTGTGTAATCATCCTCTGGCCAGGCTTTGTGAGTCCTGTGGCTTTGACTTTGGACCTCTTGCCTCATCCCTTCCTGGAAGCCACCATGACAGATCTCCAACCATCTGGAGGCCACCACTCTTTCAGAAAGCAAATCTCATCACATGCAAATGGAGGTGATGTGGAGGATTGCTGATTTGCCTAGATAGCAGGTGATTCATTCTAGAATAATCACCTAATTGGACCTACCCACATTCTGACCCATAGAGTTGTAGGCAAATAAAATAGTAAATTAGTTGGTTATTTGAAGGTGTTAAGTTTTAGGGTAGTTTTCTCTAAAGTATAAAACCAGGACACAACCATAAAAGTGACTGAGCTGGGATTTGAGCACAGGTTATCTGGTTCTACAGTCTGTGCTTTGCTATTACATTGCATTATCTCTCTGACATTTAGATTGAATACAATTAGCTCTATGAAGTGATTACATTGTGAAATAGGTGGATTCCCCAGCTCTGATGAAACTGACACACATCTAGTTAAGTAAGTTAATATTCTCTTCTAGCAAATACATGGGGAACACTGTTATACACCAATGCACATATAAGTCCACATGTCCTTTCACTGACACTATAAACTATTTGATTGGGGAATGGACAATTGACCTAATGATTCAGATATCCACATCCCACGTGACAGTGCCTCGGTTCAATGCCTGACACTGACACTTGATTGCATTGTCTCACTGTTGCAGACCTTTGCAGGAAGTGAATGACTCAAGTAATTGGGTTTCTGATTCCTGACTCCCAGCCTTCTCCTGGTCTGACACTGACTGTTACATCCATTTGGTGAATAAGTCAGTGCGTGGGAGTACTCTCCTTCTCTGTGCCACTGGAATAAATAAATTAAAATAGCAAAGGCATAATTGTATCATGTTAACATCTGGTAAGAAATATGAGTGTGTTTTCTGTTACTGCATTATAAATGAATACAGACCAATCCACCTTAAACAGGTATTGATTAGCTCAGTCTCCAAGGGTGTGAAGTGTGGCCATGATTCGATGGATCACAGTCTCACGCGGCATTTCTCTTGGAGGTCAGGGTCCTCAAAGAAGGTTTCTGTTCCTTCAAGATCTGAGTCTTACAGCCCTATTCTCTTGCTGGCTACTGTCCCTGTAGCTCACAGCCTCTGGAGGTAGCCTGCTGTTCCCGCCACATGGCTCTTCACAGCTTTCAAACATGGTAGCTTCCTTCCTTGCTTTCAAGGTGAGACAGGAGAAGCTCTCCTTCTAGTCTACTAATTCATAGTCTTATACAACAAGACGATGTAGTTGTGAGAGTGACATCCTGTCACCTTTACCAGGGGAGGAAATTGGGTGAATATGTGACTAACGGAGGAGGGTCTTCTTGGAATGTTCCTGCCACGATAGCTTTCCTTCCTCCTTTTCACAATATTTTATGCTTGTTCCCATTATCTGTGCTCAGTATTCCACAGAACCCACAAATACCAATGTGTGGTACTGAGGAGAAAAAAAGCCAAATAAATGGCACAGGCAGTCTGTACTGTGGAAGAAGAAATAAATATAAACCAGCGTCACCTGCCCCAGGGCTTGAATGTAAGCATTCTGTGTTTAACAGTCTCTTCTGTGAGATGGTGGAATGGATCCTGGCCTTAGTTTTACTCTGAGTTCAGCCATCTCCAATTTGTGTAGCATTGTGTAAGTCACTTAATCTTTGATACAATTTTCCCACTTGCTCATTTATGAACTGTGATTAGGTGACATAATGTAGGCAAGAGGGCGTTATTAACAGTAATGGTTGCAAGGCACTGCAAGCTCAAGTCCTAAGCAAGTTTAGAAGCATAGCCAGTCACTTCCTCTTCCCTTCCTCCCCCACCGTGCCTCTTTTCTCAGTGTAGAACATTTGGCAACAAACCCAACTCACAGTGGTGCAAGTAGTTGGGGGTAAAAGTGGAGAGAGAAAAAAAGGATAGAGAGCCCTGTTGAAATTGGGAGAACATCCTTCTGACACCCAAAGATGCAAGATGGGAATGGATAGCAGGTAGAAGAGGGGGCTAGCATGTTTGGGAGATGTGTTACATTTAGCCAAGGAGTAAATACATTGAGATAATTAGGACATCCATAAGGATAATGAGAATCAAGTTCATCTCTTTTGTAAACACACTAACGAGTATGAAGAGGAAAGAAAAGAGAAAAAAAAGTTAGAATTGGATTAGAATTGGAGAAGCCACCATGAATCTATAGTTTCTGTTCAGAAGTGTACAAATAGTGTGAATAGGTGTGCATGTGTGGTTTTACTTACGCACGTGCATGCAAGTTTCCTAGCTGCGTCCAGCAACACCACCACTGAAACTACAAGTACCCATGTGCTGAAACCTTGATGTCTAAACACCACCCATTATTAAAGGACCTAGTATTCCTTAGAGAAATGATAGATTTAGGCTGGGATAGGGAAAGTACTAAATGATCCTGGTGCATCTTTTTTGCTGGAAAGTAAACAGATGTTCAAAGAATAATTGAGGTACATCAAAAGGACATAGGGTGTGTTGTCATTTGCCCACCAGGGGCACTCTCATCCTATATCAGAGTACCTGGGTTTGAGTCCAAGTTCTACTCCTGGTTCCAGCTTCCTGCTAATGCATACCCTGGAAGGCAACAGCGATGGCTCAAAAAGCTGGGTTCCTGCATTACCCAAGCAAGAATTCAGTTCCCAGTTCCTAGCTTCAGCCTGGTCCGTCGTGGTTGTTATGGCCATCTGAAGAGTGAACCAGTGGATGAGATGAGATTTCTCTCTCTATCTCTCCTTCCTTTTTCTCTCAACCCCTATTAGATCAATCAAGATAAATATGTATTTTTTTAAAGGACACAGCTGCAACCTTGAAGGGAGTCTCTCAACTAGCTAACTCTGAGATAGTTTGAATATCAAAACAAATAATGATCCTAACAGTTACCACCCAATGAACAAAATAGACGCTGTTAAGTCTGAAATGACTGAAACAAATCAATAAACAAAAGGGAAGGGAAAACTGTTTCTAAAGTGCAATGCCAAATAAATAAGGACAGAATCATGAAAACAGAAAATCACCCTTGGGCAACCATCACAGGTTTTATTTAGACAGGAGTCATCAAGGGAGGCTGAGGCTGGTAGGCAGAGTTAGGTGAGGACACACCATTGACATTATGTGTAAGACTTAATGAGTTACAAGGGGAGAGGCTTATTTTAAGGTAGAGAACTTGACAACAAATCCAGAGAGTCAGGCAATGTGATGCAGAGAGAAACACAATGAGACTTCTACCTATTCCTGCCGGGAAAGCATGACCTGACTGCTAGGAAGAGCTATCAGACAACTGAAGTTGAGGAGCATCCTGGAGAAGGCTTGTGTTGTTTAAAGTGATTAAAGACACGAGAGACACAAAAACAACCAAACACTGTGTTTGTTCCTTGTTGGCATTCTAAACCTGAAAGCTTCAAAAGAGTCTTTGGTGAATGAAGCTCAAAGATTAGACGCTGGCAGCGTTGACTGATTTCTGCATTATATGGAGATTACAAGGAGAAGGCCCTTGTCTGGAGGAAACATATTGGGATTTTTCATTTGTTTGCATTTTTCATTTGAAAGGTAGAAACACAAAGGAAAAGAGATCTTCCACCTGTTAGTTCACTTTCTAAATATTTATATTGACAATGGTTTGACCAAGCCAAAGTCATATTCCTGGAATTCAATCTGGGTCGCCAACATGGGTCACAGTGATCCAAGTATTTAGGCCATTGCTAGCGTCTTCCCAGGATGCATCTTAGTAGGAAGCTGGAGCCAGAGGTTTAGTTGGGACTCAAGCACAGACATTTCAGTCGGGATATAGGTGTCCCAAGTGATGTTTAATCACTGTGTCAAACACGCCACACAGTGGGATATTTGGGAGAGATAGGACATTGTGTCTGCGGCTGTTTCAAATGATTCAAGAAAAGAATGTTACAATGGATTCAGATACACAAAAGCATACAATCAGCAGAGGTAGAGAAAAATCTGTCCAGTTGTGATAATGAGGAATCTGGGTGCAGGAGTCTGATACAAGGGTTCCTTGTACTTCCCTTATAAATTCTCAGTGTTTGAAATTATTTTGAAACAATGATTTTCTCATTGCAGGTGAATAAAAGTAACTAATCATCTCTTCTCCCAGAGGAGATTTCAGTTCCTTGAGAAAAAGGCACTTTCTTTTTATTCGTGCTGTTTTCCTGGAGCAGCACCAGATGCACAGGGAGTCCGTTACATAGAACTATTAGGGGAGGCTGTGGCCAAAATGCACCTGCACCTGCTGCCGGAACTCAGAGCCCCCCCCCAGTTCCCAGCTGTACATGAATTGAATTGGATGTCACATGATTATGGGCTACCAGGTGCCTTTACAAACTGCTGTTGGGTTCGCACGGATTGAGGAATCATTTTATATGACGGGAGGGTTGGGTGGTGAGAGGTGCATGGTGGCAAAGCTGTTCATTTCAGCAACTGGCTGGCCCCCTGGCCTTGCAAGTCTGTTAGGACAAACCATCTGTGGCTGGAAACCATAGTACCATTACCAATAACAGTCTGGATACACTCTTGTTGTTTCGGGTCTGGCTGTATGTGCTGTTCAGTGTTCAGTGGCATTTAAGCTTGGTATTGTCAGTTTTGAGCAACTAGTGTATTATTTTCTGCTTTTGGTAGCAAAATACACAGTAAAAGCTATAAGAGCACCTTCATTATTGAAATTCCTGCAGAACTAGCTCTATTATACAAGTCTGAAATCTCTAGGTTCCCATCCTTTTTATTCCTCAGAAATAATTGTTTATGCAACACTCTTTTTTTTTTTTTATGTCTCTTGTATAAAGACTGCAGAGCTGGGATGGAACATTCCAGGCTTGTAGACTCTCAGCAGGTGTCTAGTGCACACTGTGGGAACTAGACTGTAGGATGACTTCTCTTCCACAGACTCTAGGGGTGCAGGTAAGAAGGAAAGAGTGGATAAAAAGAGGGCTTGAGCCACAAGTGCCTCTTGCCCCAAAGGAAAGGGCATGAGCCAGCAACAATTAGTCTCACTCAGCTAGCTAGAAAATGCTGATTCACCCAACTCCTCTGGTCCAAATAGGAATTTGATCAACACAGCAACAGGGAGGTCTCGGCTTCTGTGTCAACCCCTCCAACAACGAGGATCTTGGGGTCGCCCACAGAACCCTTTCTAAACTCTTAAATTTTTCATGCAAGCTGGAGGTTTGGTTTTTGCCTTTCTTTCCCCTCTTCACACATCCTGCCTTCCTCTTTCTCTGCAGACACATCCTGGCCAGGGGCTGCATCCGGAAGGCACACTTTGTAGGCTGCTCTGTAGGGTGAGCAAAGCCCCCAGCTGCCCCTGCAAAAGGGTGCTGTGACTGTTGCTTCCCTATAGTCTCTTTGACGGCTTTGTATTTTGAGCTATAAATAAATGATTTTGAATGCTTATCTGCCTCCCTGTCTGCTTTTCAAGTTATTTTTGGGTGACAGGCCTCTTCTGTGTTAGGTGGGGGCCTGCATTATTGAAGACCACGCCTGTCTTGTCAGAGGGAAATAAGGTCAGTCTGTGTGTTGAAGAGGCTGGGGTGAGTACGGGAACGGGGTAAGTCAGAGTGTGTGTCCTCTTGCGCATGTGTCCCCAGCCAACTGTGGGACCTCAGTGCAGCCCAGGCTGTGCCCCAGATAATCCTGAACTGCCTCGTGTGTCTCTGCATATGGCAATGTTCTTTAAGACTAGCAACACAGACTGTGCCTGCAGCTTCCTGGTGGGGCAGCCTTATCAAATCACTACTTTTCCCTGCCTCATTTTTTTTTTATTATTTTTAATTCATTAATTACATTGTATTATGTAACACAGTTTCATAGGTACTTGGATTCTCCCCACCCCTCCCCAAACCCTCCCACCATGGTGGATTCCTCCACCTTGTTGCATAACCACAGTTCAAGTTCAGTTGTGATTCCCCCATTGCAAGCATATACCAAACATAGAGTCCATCATCTTGTTGTCCAGTCAAGTTCAATGGCTTCTTAGGTATACCCTCTCTGGTCTGAAGACAGAGCCAGCAGAGTATCATCCTGATCAAATAAAAGCTCCAACATACCATCAGCAAAAATTTACGTCATTATGGAATTAATTGACATAGTAATGAGTAACCAATATGGTAAAAGTAAATGCGAGTTCTTAACCACGTTCTGTGACCATCTCATTGACATTTCAGTTTTAGTTTATACACAACATATAACAAACCTAACATAACATGTTATACATAACATCGTGTCATCTTAAATTAAGGCAAACGTGGTATTTAACCTTTTGGGATTGGCTCATTTCCCTTAGCATTATGGTTTCCAGTTTGGCCCATTTGGCCACAAAGAACTGCATTTTGTTTTTTTAATAGCTGAGTAGTATTCCATGGAGTAGATGAACCATAGCTTTCTTATCCAATCGTCTGCTGATGGGCATTTTGGCTGCTTCCATGTTTTTGCAATTACTGATTGTGCTGCTATGAACATAGGAGTGCATGTTGGTTTCTCATAAGACAATTGTTCTGGATATATTCCTAGGAGTGCTATTGCCGGATCATACGGTATGTTGATTTTGAGTTGTTTGGATGTTCTCCATACTGATTTCCATAGAGGCTGTACCAGCCTGCAGCCCCACCAGCAGTGGAGTAGGGTTCCCTTTTCCCCACAACCTCGTCAACAAGTGTTGTTGGTGCTTTTATTCATGTGGGCCAGTCTTACTGGCGTTAGGTGGTACCCCATTGATGTTTTAATTTGGATTTCCCTTATTGCCAGGGAACTTGAGCATTTTTTCATATGTTTATTTGCCATTTGGGTTTGTTCTTTTGTAAAGTGTTTGCCCATTTCCCGTGCCCATTTCTTGAGTGGCTTGTTTGTTTTGTCATTTTGGTTGTTTTGTAGCTCTTTGTATATTCTGGAGATTAGCCCTCTATCACCTATGTCGTGCGCGAAGATCTTCTCCCATTCTGTGGGTTGCCTTTTTACTTTGTTGATTGTTTCTCTAGCTGTACAGAAGCTTCTTAGTTTGATGAGGTCGGTCCCAATTGTTTATTTTGGTCTCGATTTCTACTGCTTTTGGAGTCTTTTTTAGGAAGTGAGGGCCTACCCCTAAGTGTTGCAGTGTGTTTCCAACATTTTCTTCCAAAAGTTTGAAGGTTTCTGGATGTAGGTTTAGATCTGTTATCCATTTAGATCTGATCTTAGTGTATGGTGAGAGATGTGGATCTATCCTTTTGTTTCTGCAGGCTATCAACCAGTTGTCCCAACAGCATTTATTGAACAGACCTTCCCATTTGCCTGGATTGTCATTTGTCTTTTTGTCAAAGATTATTTGGCTGTATTTGTGTGGGTTCCCATCTGGTGTTTCAATTGTGCTCCATTGATCTTCTTCTCTATTTTTTGCCAGTACCAGGCTGTTTTGATAACCACTGCCCTATAGTATGTCCAGAGGTCCGGAACTGTGATTCCCCTGCTAACTTCCTGTTCTTGAGAATGGTTCTAGCTATTCGTGGTTTTTTGTTTCCAGATGAACCTTTGAATCATTGTTTCCAGGTCTGTGAAGAATGTTTTGGGCAATTTGATTGGGATTGCGTTGAATGTATATATTGCTTTTGGCAGTATAGACATTTTAATGATATTGATTTTACCTATCCAGGAGCATGGGATGTTGCTCCATCTTTCGAGGTCTTGTTCAATTTCCTTTTTCAGCAGTTTGTAGTTTTCTTCAAATAGGTCTCCTACATTTTTGGTTAGGTTTATTCCCAGATACTTCATACTTTTCTCAGTTATTTTGAATGGTATCTTGCTGGTTAGGTCTTTTTCCATCTTTGGGCTATTTGCATACACTACGGCTGTTGATTTTTGTTCATTAATTTTGTACCCTGCCACTCTACCAAACTCTCGTACAAGTTCCAGCAGTCTCTGTATTGAGTCTCTTGGCTCTTCTACATAAAGAATCATATCATCTGCATATAGTGAAAGCTTGACTTCTTCATTTCCCATTTGGATTCCTCTGATTTCTTTTTCTTGTCTTATGGCTTCAGTGAGTACCTCGAGGACTATGTTGAACAGCAGCGGAGAAAGCGGACATCCTTGTCTTGTTCCAGATTTCAGTGAGAAGGGTTCCAGTTTTTCTCCATTCAGTATGATGCTGGCGTTGGGCTTTTCATATATTGCTTTGATTATGTTGTGGATTTTTCCATCTATTCCTACCTTGGTTAGGGCTTTTAGCAGGAAATTGTGTTGGATTTTGTCGAAAGCTTTTTCTGAGTCTATTGATACTATCATGTGGTTCTTGTTTTGCAATGTTTGGATGTGGTGTATCACATTTATGGATTTCCGGATGTTGAACCATCCCTGCATTCCAGGGATGAATCCTACTTGATCTGGATGAATGATCTGTCGGATGATTTTTTGAATTCTATTGGCTAGGATTTTGTTAAGAATCTTTCATTTTTTTTTAATCCATAAAATGGGACCACTGATGACTGCCCTGGGGACTGGAAGATGACTTTCTTCTACTGTAGGCAGCTGATGCCCCAGAATGCAGCCAGAGACCAAACCATCTCACACCTCCCCCTGCCTGGAAGACCCTTGGTGGCCACCAGCCTCAGGAATATTTTCGGTTTGGAAAATTAATTTGTATTCTTTCTATCTCAAGTGGCCCTGTAAGAAAGTCAGACAGAGAATTGTGGCGCCAGTGTGTGACAGAGTAGTTAAGAAGCTACTAGCTCCAGCTGCATCCCCTATCGTAGAATGCCCAGGTTCAAGTCCCATCTCTTCTCTCCATTCTAACTTCCTGTTAACGCACACCCTGGGAGGCAGCAGGTGATGGCTCAGGTCACAGGGTTCTTATCACTCACATGGAAGATTCAGAGTGAGTTCTGGACTCCTCGCTTTAGCTTGACCCAGCTCTGGTTGTTGGAGTATTTGAGGGATGAAGCAGCACACTCTCCTTCTCTCTCTCTCTCTCTCTCTTTCTCTCTCTCTCTCTCTCTCTCTCTGTCTCTTCTCTGTCTCTTTATCTTCACAATAAGGTGAAAATAAACACAAGTTTTGAAAAAGAGAAACCCAGATTTATCAGGGGTCACTTAAGGTCAGTTCCCTCTGGTCGCATGTCTGCCTCTAACTCCTGCGCCACCCTGCAGAATGCCCCAGTCCCCCTCTCCCTGCTCTCCAGAGGCCTGCCTCTGCACCTCACTACCTCCGCCAGAGCCTCCACCTTCGGCTTTCCATGCACATTTCTCAGGCTTCAGGTGTTGTGGCCAGAGCTTAACCCTTAAGAAATCGAGATTCTTAACCATCAACCTGAGGAGCCATCTAGTTTTCTGGGTCTAAAGGGAAGAAAAAGTGGAGTCACTCTCTCCAATGGCTTTGATAAAGCATAGCACCAAGGAAGTTCACTCTGTGAAGAAAATGCCCACTGGCCTTGGGAGCCACTTTAAGCTTCTCAGGGACTTCTTCAGGCTACTGGATTTCCTCCACAGCCCTGGACAGTCATCTCCCATCGGGCTCTTATGCTGTTGCTGCCTCTGCTGCCAAGCTCCTCCCTCAACACGGCCATCAGGTGCCCTGGCTGGGCTCCCTGGGCCCTGCCAGCTATGAGCTGTGGCCCCACCTTCCATGCCCCTCTGCCCTGATAGTTTTAGCCCAGTTCATTATTCGATCTTTTCTGCTTTTCACCCTCTGCTGATTTGCAGCAAGCTCCAATTAATAGTTTTAAATGGTCACCAATTTTCCTTGTGCCTCAGGCAATAACGGAGATTTAGGTCTAAATTAAAATTTGTTCATTTAAAAGTTTTTGCCCACTAAACGCTGCAGAAGCATGTTGGGTAGGCTTGCATCTTGCTGTTGGTCTCCTCTCTCTGTCTTCAGAGTGGTTCACTGGGGGCTCTACACCCCTCACCAAACCTCAGGCCACATCTGAAGACATGCAACTGGCAGTAGTGGTCAGAGGCCAGGGATGCTATCAATCATCCTACATCATGCAGGACACCGCCCCCCAACAACAGGGAATTGTCTGATCCCTAAACGTCTAGCATGCTGAACAGACCTAGGACACACATGATTCTCAAACTACCCCCCTCCCCCATGAGCCCTTGGCTTGAATAGCCTGCTTCTTCTGCTTTTGTTTCTAGGGAGCCAGAGGCTTAGAAGTGCAAATATGTCTCTCAGATGTGTCAGATCTGCCTTCTTTGGCCCAAATACGTTTGTCTGCTTTAATGGATCCAATATTTTAAAATGCAGGGATTTCGAGAGAGAATATGGGTTTACAATGTGTTCTATCAAATGGACAATGAACCAGTGCTGGAGCCCTGGGGGCAACCTTGAGTGGGAGCTGGGCAACAGCTCCCTCACCCCCACAAGTGGGGTGCACTGTCCGGTCCACCCTTGGGGTAATCTCTGACCTTACATGTCAGTTGCCATTTCTTACCGTACTCATCAGACTGTTCCCTCACAGCAGAGAATTATCTGCTCCCTACCACAAACAAAAGTTGGAAAGGAAAAAGGGACTGCAGTTGGCCCTGCAGACAGTTGGCAGTACCAGTCCTACCCTCAGCGGCTCCTGAAGAGTAAGGGATGGAACTCGGACCATCCTGCTGGAATCGTCCTACCTAGCCCACTTGGCAGACTCAGAGGGCTCACTCCTTACTCCAGAAGGTGAGTGGCAAGCATCTCAGAGGCACTTTTCCTAGTTCCAAGCATCCTGTTATGAGATGGGGCTCAGGATGATTGGGGTTCCCAGTGATCCCTATCAAAGACCCAAACAGCTGCAAAAGAAAGAGGTAAAGAGCAGGCCTCAGGCCAGAGGAAACCCTACTCTTACTTCCTACTTGTTGTTGTTGTTTTAAAGATGTATTTGTTTAATTATTTGAAACATAGGGTTACAGAGAAAGAGAGGTATCTCCCATTTACTCATTTACTCCCCAGATGGGTACAATAGTCAGGGTAGAGCCAGGCACTACTGCCTTCCCATGTGCATTGGCAGGGAGCTGGATTTGAAGTGAAGCAGCCAGGACTTGAGCCAGCACTCCTATGGGATGCTGGTACTGCAGGTAACAGTTAATGCTGCTATGCTACAATGCTATTTCCCCATTTCCAACTTGTGACACAGGGATCACAGGGAGCTCTCTGCCTCTGAAAATCATGTTATGTGGGTCCTGAGTTACTACAACTCCAGTCCCATGAGCTGTGGCTGTTTCATGCTGCAGACCACATTGGTCGTGTGAAGTAGTCATCCCAGGGGTAGAAACAGAGTACTCCTACATTCTGACTCACTTTCCAATGCCCACAAAGCCAGGGCAAGCCAAGCTGAAGTCAAGAAGACTAGAACTCAATGCACATCTCCAATATGAGTGATAAGGACACAACCACATGCGTTATCACTGTTGCTATCCAGGGTGCATGTTAGCAGGAAGCTGAAGTAAGAAGCAGAGCTGATTCTTTAACCCAGGCCCTCTGATATAGAATGCAGACATGCTCACTGACACCGTAACCAGTGAGCTAAAGGTCTACCTCTATAGAAAAGTGTTGGGGGTAGGCGATCCAGGTACCAAACTTTGGTTTTCAAACATATTTTTTCACGACTGTCTTGTGACATCAGTGTTTTAGCAGCAGAAATTCAGAGAGGTTATAAGACAAGGCCAAGATCGTCCCAAACTGCGGCTCCATGCCTCTTAGGGCAATAGCATCACACCTTTACTTCACAGTGGTAGATACCTAGCATGGGGGGACTCCACAGAATCCCACAATTTCCAGCCTGTCCCTCTACCCTCCCTCTAGCCATCACTCAGCGGGTAGAGAACTGCGCAGTAGGGGCCAACCTATTGCTGTCCATTCTTGCCCCTTCTGCCAAAAGTCAAGCTTTCCTGTGGATTATGGACAACTCCTCTGAGCCCGAGAGCAACCCAGCACGAACTAGAGCTGCAGGGTGGAATCTGGCATGCTAGTGAGGCCAGGATCCCTCTTAGCTCTAACCACTGGTGATGACAGAGTAAGAGAGCCCAGGTCCAGGAGACTAAAAAGGAGGACAAAGGGAGGGGTCAGAGCTGAGAGCAATACCCTCACTGAATGGCTGCAGTGAGGATGAGGGTCAAGGAATCAAGGCAAACAAAAGGTAACCGTGTGTTTCATCACATGTTGTCCAGTGGACTGTGAAGGGAACTAGCTTCCAAATTTCAAGGAGCTGGACTCCTGCCTGCTAGAGCAGGCCACGTGGAATCCACATGTCTCCATGGAGTAATTTATGCTACATTAACTGTGCACACTTGAGCTTCCATGTGCAGCCGTGTGTGTCTTGGCAGCTGTGTTTTGTGTGAACGAACAGGACTAGCCAACCCCTGGGACCAATAGCTGGTTTCCTGCATGGGAAATGATGTGAGATACCAGAAAGAAGCACTGACCCCAGATCAACTCCCTTATAGTCCTGCCATGAAGCCTGATGTCCTTCAGGTTCTGATTCATAGTCTGTCCTAGTGCAGAGACTGATACTTGGTAAATGTCCAACCATTGCAGGCTTGATCCATCCAATTAGGTGTAACATGTTTTAGAAGTATGCGTGTATTGCTCACTAGATGTGAAGTTACAGACATTATGTTTTTTATTGTTCTTATCAATGTTTCCAATATAAATTGGACATCTACCACATTACTTTCCTCTTCTAAATGCAAAGGCAGGCTTGCATAACAAAACAGTACACCGTCAAGCTGATATGGACAATGACCTCTCCCTGTATGGTGGTGAAGAATGAGTTTGTGAGATAAGTTGGAAACTATGGAAAAAGAACTCTTCTCCCCCAAATTTGTTTATTTATGTATTAGTTTTTCTATTTGGTTATCTGAAAGATGGTAACAAAGAGAGGGAGAGACAAATAGAGAAAGAGGGAGAAAGATCTTCCACTTGTTCATTCACTCCCTACATGCCCACATCTGAGGCAGAGCTGTGTCAAAGCCAGGAACCCAGAGATCTATCCAGATCTCCTACATGGATGGCAAGGGCCCAAACATTTGAGCCACCATCTGCTACCTCTTGTGTCCATCAGCAGGAAATTACATTGAAATCAGAGGCAGGACTCAACTCAAGCACTCCAGTATGGGATGTGGGTGTCCCCTGTGATGTCTTAATCTGCTGTGCCACAACATGTGTCCCTGGGAGCAAGATTTTGAATTCCAGGTTTCTAACTTTGCACTTTATAAGTGCTCAGTAGGGACTGTGACCACTGAAGCATAAACAACCACAGTAGTGGTTTGGGAGGTCAGTCTGGGCAGTCTGTAGAAAGAGTTGAAGTTCAGTTAAGAGGTAGATGTACTTGGCAATAATGATAGTCATTACCTCCATATCCAGTCACTCTTGAGCATGCACCATAGCTCCCCATAAAGTGTGTTGGACGCTTAATTTTATCTCATAACATGCCCCCCAACAATCTTTGAGAAGGGCTTTTCTCTGTAAGGAAGCTGAAGCTGCAAGCCTGGGAGCTTCAGGGGCACGCTGGGATGGCAGCTGACCTGGAAGGACGAGCGCAAGTGGAAGAGCATGGAGATGAGCTCTGTAAAAGGTCAACACCAAGTGAACACACATTGCTATGGTGGCTCCAGGGCCAGGGAAGCAGGGAGGATGGGATGGGACAGTGGGGCAAGCCTCCAGCTTTGGATCTCAGGGTCCTTCAGTACAGACTGTAACCTTCCCAAGTCCACAAAGGCTTTAGGCGTTGAATCAGGGCACCCTAGGGCACAGTGTGCCCAGTGCATGACTCAGTGACAGAACAAGGCATCTCTTTGCACACTCATTTTATGTACGGTACACTCCTGTCTGAGCTCTTTGTGTTTGGAAGGTTGTGCACACTCATTTCTTACCCCCTTTCCAACAATCTCCATCTTTCCACAGACTCTGTGCTAAGATGAAGGTGCAACTGTTGCAATGAGAAGTCTCCTGGCTGTCAGAGACTCATGTTGTCTGTCCTCTCCATCACTCCCTCCCTCAATCTGTCTCTGGCAAGATGCCATCCCTTTACTCGCTAGGCCTAAGGAGTCCGACATGATACAAACAAAAATACAATGAAATAGCTTCATTATCAGGCAGAGAAAGATGATTAAACTGGTCTACTTTGTGCCCTGTTTCAGAACGAGGTGTCCATTATCACTCTCTGTCTGGGTGAGAACAGCAGTATGAACTGTCTATGGGCTAATTAGTTTCTTGGAAAGTTTATTCATTTCTCCCTCTCCCCATTCTGAATGCATAGAGTAATTTGTACTGAGCCAAAATGCTCAGCCTTGATTTCACATGTTCAGAACACGACGTGTACCAACTTGACGGCCTATCACAGTCTTTTGTGATGGCCACCCGCCTCCACCCAGCGTGGGCCATCATATCCCAGCGGACCTAAGACATAGATGCTTCCCCTTGGATCCTAGGAGAGGCATCCTGCCTGTTTTTAAATGCCCCATCCAAATCCATCATTGTTTTCAGGACTTGACACATCACACCACACCTTGAAAGCCCCTCCTGGGTTAGCTGCACATCCCATCTGATCAAAAAAGTGGTGCAAAGCATCTTTTCCTGCCTGCATTTGAACACAGGCTTTTCTTATCTAATAATTAAGGGCCTGGAGTAGAGAGAATGATGCCTTGTTGCTTTTGGATCTCAGAGGTGCTTATATAAAGGGTCTTCAAAAGATTCATAGAAAACACATATTATAAAAAAGGAAGGAAGGCAGGGAGAGAAGGAGGGAGGGAGAAGAAACGATGGAGGGGAAAGGGAGGTAAGTATTATATTCTTAGAACTGCCTTTATAAACTACATTGAATCTGTTCTCTTTGTATTAATATCACATTAACATAAGAATTGGGCTATAGTAATTATCATGCATTTGCTATGACCCTGTGAATTTAATGTATTAATAAATTCCTGAAAAAATAATTTTAAAAAACCCCACAAATTTCAAGTTTATCTATCATCTGTTTATCTTTTGCATCAAAGCAAGCTTATCTTTTATTTTTATTTTCCACAGACCTTTGGGAGTACCTTCAGATTTCCTTGCTTTTTTTATTTGTTTGCCATCTGTTAAGGTGATGCTTTCTGATTGTCTCGGAGCCTTTCTGCATGCATGTTCTTCCTGCCTCAACTACACCACAAACATCTGTGAGGAAATACCCACAGCCAACTGTCTGTGCACCCAGTCCTGCACGGCATATCCAGCACACGGCTGAGCAGGTGAGGGCCCTGAGGAGTACACCACTGCCCTAAGTGGGGCTGTTTCATCTGAAGACACAGGAGGGTTCCCTGGAGCAGTTCCTGACTTTGCCCCCTTCTCAGCTGTGTGAACTTGGCCAACTGGTTCCACTTCTTCCTGGTCTCTCTCTGCGTGTACAAGGGAAATTGTCCAGCCACCCTCATTGGTTCGTTGTGTGGACGCCATTGGCTGAGGCACAGAAAGGACCTAGGAGAAGTCCTGGCAAGGGCTAAACACGGACACACTCCCAGAGGGATCCTGAAACCCATTAAGCATGTGACACTGTGCCTCTCCTCCTTGGACATCCAAAGTCTGACTTGGCGGCTATAGTGACGAGGCTGGACAGGACACAGAATGAACCAAATGGGGCCCCCAACACAGTTCGGATCTGTCTTTCCCTTTCAATATAGTGCCAGCTTCTTGCCAAGGCCTGGAGGACCTCTGGGACCTCTGACTGGTCTGCAGCCTCCCAGGTATCCTGGTAAACTCCTGCTGCATCACCATCCCTGGCCCGTCTATTCTTCCCTTCTCTCTGTGTTTCTGAAACCGATCTGCTGCTCTCCCTAAGGTCCACCCCTGCCAGTGCCTATGAAAGCTTCATTAATTGCAAAGAAAAGAACTGTGACTCAGCAATGGTGGCCCTGGAACCCAATTGAAATTCCCGACAGATATTTATTGCAAAAACATTTCTCTTTATATAACAATTTAATCAGGCCGAGGTGTGATAAGCAGCGAGGCAGCCATTAAACAAGGCTGTTCAGGCGGCAGAATCGCCTCCTGCTGATGGATGTGGCGTGGGCTTGGCCATTCCTTAGAAATTAAAGCTGAATCGACATCTATTTGTTGCCTGGTGGCATGGAGTGCCATCGTTACGGCTTAACACAGCCGTTCCCTGTACACAGCAGGGTGGACATATGTAAAGCAGCCGCCTGTCCCTGCGCCAGCTGCCATACAGAGGAAATATCACTTTAATATGCTTTCTCCACCGCCATGGACAATTGACCTCAGAGACACTTGATCTTCCTGGAGCCACAGGTTGGAGGCAGCAGGAAGATGGGAGAGGAGGAAGATGAGGCAGATAGAATTGCTGCTTCTGGAATGAAAGTAAAGAGCAGGCCTTTGGAAATAAGGCAGAATTCCCTCTCCCTATGCTTGGAATAACTTACGTCTCAATTATGTCACCGCAGTTTCCTCCCTTCCATCAAAGCCTCCCTAATACACCTTCTCTATGTGTTTCTGATGCAGTTGTTATCAAGGCAGGGAGACAGCCACAGAAGGATGAGGTTCAGACAAACCTCAGGAGCCGGCATTGCTAGATTGGGGCGAGTGCTTATTGGGGTATCATAACAGGTAGGGGAACCAATGGGGAAAAACTGAGGGCAGGGACTGATGGATGGCTGTGCTTTGCACAGATGCAAGCATCCTGGGACTGCAGCCCTCATCCCAAGTATGTTTCCTGTATTAAAAGGCATAGAAGGGTTGCTTGGTTTCTGTGTCACAGTTACAGGCACAATGCAGACACACTAGGTATACAGTAAGATTTATATTTTGATGCAATGAGCAAACATGAACAAGCACTACTTTAGGGTTCTCTCAAACACTCAGAACTTCGGATGCATTTATAATTGAGTTTGTCTGGACCTGCCTGTTCCTCTCCCTGCACCTAGTCATACTGCTACATGACTCTGTAGAGCAGTCCTGTTTCATAAAGCTTATACTTCAATCTTGGATGGAATCTCTGTGTCGCAAAGCACTGACAGCACATCTTTGATCACACAGCCATGTCACTGCAGGAGAGAGTAAGGTCATGCATTCCTCTAGGATTCTCCACAGCCACAAGTGTAAAATGCTCTTGCAACCATGAGCCAATGGCAGACTTGGTTGGTGATTTTCCTGGATTTTGGTGTAAGGCCAGGAGGCCTCCAGGAGCTAAAGCAAACATAGAACAGGAAGGCTGTCAGCAGCACCCTCCCTGCCAAAGAACCCAGCGTCCATCATGAGAGTCTATTAGGACACATTCATTACACCAGTAGCTACTGTATCATTTGCAAGCAACAATTCATTAGTCTAAGCGGATCTGAATGTCATCCCCATCCAAGGGCTCACGAGACAATTAATTACAGCACAAAGCTGGAAGGAAAAAAACACAGCTCATAAAATCCAAGAGCATTTTTTAAAATCCATGATATTCCAATTTTCTCTAGGTTTTGGAAACTAAGAATAAGGGGTCAATGCCAGCGGGTATAAGCTCAGAGGATCCCACACTAGGTCATGGGTTTTTTGCTGGCTCATCTAGTTGCTCTGCTCTGGGTTGTTCCAAAGGAAACATCATGCTAAGACTGAATTGATGGGTTAGGTATAGTCCTGGCTTCTAATATTTTTGTTGATTAGATAGGTATTAGAAGATGAAATAACCTTCCATTTAAGGGATATAAAATATATTGTCTTGATGTATTATCATTTTAAGTTTTGCCAGGCAAGACTTAACAACATTTTGTCAAGAATCTTTCTATCTTTATTTATGTGTTAAGCTGCTTTACAATTTTACTTTGTATGTTGCTTCTATCATTTTTGGTATTTGAGGTATAATAATAAAATATGTTAAATAATAAAAAAAAAGGTATAGTCCTGGCTTCTGAAGAGTGCTGGACAAAATCATATACAAAGAGAGCACAAGGAGAAGAGTGGCCTGCGTTATGCAAGCATAGGTAAAGAAAGTTGGGAAAAGTTTGGAACACTTTGCCCGGAAATAAGAGAATCTTCTTTATTATGTATTTATTTTAATTTAATTGGATAACCCAATTGCTGTTTTACTCCCCCCAAAATGCCTCTAACAGCCAGAGGTAGGCCATCTTGAACCCAGGATTCCACAACTTCATCCACATCTCCCAAGTGAGTGCAGGTACCCAAGTGCTGGAACCATCACCAGCTGCCTTCCAGAATGTGCAGCCTCAGGAAGCTGGGTTGGAAGCAGGGACTCCATTGAGGGATTAGCCATTCCAAGCAGTGTCTGCACTAAACACCCACCCTCATCAGGGAGATTTTGAGTAAGTGTTGCTCTTCCAGCTGTTTTTAACATCTGCTTCTGGCTGGATGCACCTACACATCTACACACTACAGAGCCAGGGGAATGGTTGCTGGGGCTGTCAGCTGTGTGTCCAGCAGCTGCTCTGGGCTCAGTCAGTGACCTAAGTTGTCCCCCAACTCAGATCATCCGTGGCTTCTTTTTCATAAGAGGTGACCCCTACTGCGCCAACCTTCTGACTGCCTCTGTCTTCATCTGAGCCTTAGTGGGAGGCTTGCCTGGGGAAAAACAACCGCCAGCAGGAAATTGTTCTCCAAATAAGCTTAACCAAGTCACACATCATGTTTATAAGTACACATACTCATCAATTATTTTATTTCTATCACACTGTATCTCACAGGCCAAAATATGCTTGGCTTTGTTTTTCTTTGGGTTTTAGAGCATAGTATGCTTTGAAAGTTAACATTTTTTAGCTGCTGAAATACCATTTATCAAAGTCAAAAGCGGGTGGGATCTGGACATGGTGGTAAATATTCCTCCACTGCATTTGGTTTGTGGCAGAGCCCCTTACACACCTGAGGATGTTACTTCCTGGTTATATCTGGCAGAACCCTTCACCAGGCCCAGCTCTAGAATGGTGGGGTCCAGGCTAATTTGAAGTTGAATGTGTTTAGACATATGCAGGTATTTTTTTTTATTGTTAATTATTTTGCATTATGTGACAGTTTCATAGGCTCTGGGAATCCCCCCCTCCCTCCCCCTCCCCTCCCCCCGGTGGATTCCTCCACCTTGATGCAGTATTACAGTTCAAATTCAATCAAGATTCTTTCATTGCAAACATATACCAAGCATAGAGTCCAGCTACTTAATGTCCAGATGGGTTGAATAGTTTCTTGGGGAGACCTTTTCGGGTCTGAAGTTTGAGCTGGCAGAATATCATCACAGTCAATTAAGAGTCCCAATATAACATCAACAGCAATTTGCAATGTTATGGAATTGACATGGTTTTGAGTAACCAGTGTATTAAAAAGAAAAAAAAAAAAGGAAAACAAGTCCTAGCCACCACCTATGATTAGCTCATTGACATTTCAATTTTAGTTCATATACAGGACCGGCTGCTCTATACCTTAAAATGGCCATAAGGCACCATTCAGCTGTTTCGTGTCCATTTCATCTTAGTATTTAGCCAGTTGTTTTGTTGAAGTAAAATTTTGCTGATCTTGGCAGATTTTAGGATAATCCAGACTGGCTTGTAACTCTAACAAGATATATGTCAACATTTTAGGTCATATGCAGGTATTTCAAAGTTTCATGGCAAATGAAGTTTAAAGTTAAGTTTATTTTGGTGCAAAAATATCTGAGATCCATGCATAACTTGTCTTCATAATCTACAACTTTCAAGGATTTTTGCAAGATCTTCTGTCCAGCAAAGGGGCATGGATATGTGTGTCAGTCTGAGTCCTTCAACATAGAATATGTGAAGATCTTCTAAGGAAAAATGCCTAGTCTGGTGGTGGTAGTTGAGAGAGCTGTCACACTAAAAGACAAATCCTACCTGAGTAAGGGCAGAAGTTTGGGTGCAGGCACCCTTGACAGCCAAGCAGTCTCAGAGTCCTTAAAGTCAGCTAATAAAGGAGTCACTGGTGTCCCGGGAATGGAATGTGTCTACTCAATACACATGTTGCTCAGCTATTGGGCAGGGCATCTCTGTGGAGCACAGCTTTGCTGCCAATGTGGCTGTAGATTTCAGCGTACCGGTTAACCTTTATTCCCATAGGAGGAGGCCTACAAGGCCCATCCTATGGCCCCCACAAGGTGGAAAGGAGAATACCTTAGGGAGGGAGGCATTGAGCAGAAAGCAGGACACTTCCATAGCCTCCTTCCAAGGTGTAGGAAAGTTCCTCACCTCAGGTTGCTGTCCTTGGCGAGCTCCCAAACTTCCAATGCCAGCACCTTCATAGTCCACTCCCGTGATTCTTTCAGCATGATTAATCCTATTAAGTGCAAGTTCCCTTGGTGGGGAGATAATCTATGAAATCTTCTCAATTAGTCTTCAAGATTCAGGTAGACCAGTCATCCCTACCTGGTTGTACTCAAGTCAGATTCCTGTCCCTGATGAAGAACTCGCAGTTGCTCCTGCTTCCTGGAATGGCAAGCTTTCTGAAGGAAGAGGAGGGATCATAAATCAGTTGGTTGTTTCTTCCCCTTTTTGAGAGCCTAGCATCATCTTGCTCCCCACTGATGCTCAGGGCAAAGGTGAAGGGTAAGTTAGCTGGTGGAGGCAGAGAGAAAGCCCAGGAGGCCTCAAGCCATTAGGAAGGGGCGGGGTGGGTGGAGTGGGGTAGGTGGGAATTGACATGGAACTGCTGACATGCACTGTGTTCTCTGTAGGTGTTTATTCACTTCACATTCCAAACTAGCATGAAAAGTACTATTATTATCCGTGTTTTCCAAGGAAGCCATTGAAACTCTAAGAAGATTCTCAGTGCCACACATAGCAAAACCAGGGTGCAAAAGCAAGCCAGTCAGAAGCCAACCTTTATGCTACCACCCCAAATCTGAACCATGTTAGGCCTTTAGAGGTTAGAAAACCCAGGTCTTCTCCCACAGGCCATTGTAGGCAGGGATGAAACCTACATGGAAAAAGGGTTTCTCCATCTCAGGCAACCCACAGGAAAGGTACTCCATTTTAGGGAGTAGAGGAGTATGGTTGCATCATGGGCTATTCTGTGTCTTGCTCTTTGGTGGGCTTGGTAGGGTGGGCTGTGAGGTCAGTGGCTTTTAGCATGTTACCTTCAAGATAAATCTGTGATTGCTGTCTTGGAAAAGGGCAAGTGAGCCCTCAGCCAGTCATCCTACTGACGAATTGGCTCTTGGGTCTCATCATTAAATATCTGTTCCATTGCTGGGGTAGTTAAAGTCTGGGGCCATAGAGTGAAGTCCTCACACTTGGGCTGATTTCTTTATAATTGCAAGACAGGACCCTCCAGCAACTTTTTCTGCAAGCATCCTCCACCCCCTCTACCTCCAACCATGTGTGGGGACCCCACCATGGCTGCAAATCTTGCTCAGTTGAAGGTCATATTCTCCATGAAACTTCCACTGATTCCTTTTTCCTCCTCTTCCCTTGCCCAAATCTGGAATCAATGGAAGATGAAAGAATTTACCCATCCGCTGTGTTCCTGGGCACAGTTCTATTGCCTATAACACCATCAGCATCATAGTTGTTTCAGTTGTCATCATCATCGTCACCATTTCTAACATTTGTCTCTAGGCTTGACTACAAGCCAGGAAGCATTCTGAGCAATATGTATATCTATCTATCTATCTATCTATCTATCTATCTATCTATCTATCTATCTATCTATCTATCTATGCATATGTATAGATAGATAGATATGTGAATATATATATATATATATAAATATATAAATTCTTATATACATGAATTCAGTTCATCCTCCCATTAATCCCTTTGGATCAATACTATTAAAAGCCTCAATTTTCATGTGGGAAGTCTGAGGCACAGTGATGTTAAGTGACTTCCCTAATGTTAATGACAGGAGGCTGAGAGGATCTGTAGTTTTCTGAATCTTCCATGAAGCTGGGTGTCTTCATTGCCCCTTTCAAGTTCTGGTCCATGACCTCCACTTGGTGCTTGTCTCATTTTTGCTTCTAGCCTTGGAGAGGGAAAGACCTGGGTTTGAACCGTGGATTATAGTCCATAGTTCCTGTCCTGAACTGAGTGTTCAATAACGTCAACCTGAAGATTGGACCTGCAACCTGGACTGTAAGGGGGTCAGAATGGGACTCCTATGGAATGGGAAGGAAGGACTGAGTCAAGCAACCTGCCTTGAGGGATGGGCCTTGAGGACATTTCTTGGATGATGCAGGGCCATTTCCTATTCCAATCTGAGGGCCTCTTGACAGTGTTTATGAAAGCAAATACTTGAGTGGATCAAGCGGCTCTATCAGACCTGAACTCAAAGTATGGATTGTTTATGGGGGCTCATTCAGGCTGAATCCTTGCTGTACCCTCACTACACAAAGACTGCTTCCAGAATCCCTAGACCTGCATCATGTCAGGTGATTTTGCTGTCTCATGCAGGAAGAATGATCAAGGAAGCAAAAATTAGTCTTTGCATTCTTTGCAGCCTTGTTCTCCTCTAGTCTACCTCCTGAATCATGAAGGCCCAGTTTGCATTTAGACTGAAGCTTTTATAGAAATTGTGTTTGAGCTTCTCTGCTTCTAATTTTTAAAAATTCATTCTGAGTTATTTTTGCATGTGATAAGAAGTAAGGTTCTAGTTTTGTTATATGTGTATATATAGTCTTGCTGGGACCAATTTTGAAAAGATTATTCTTTCTCCATTGTATGTTCTTGGAACATTTGTCAAAAGTAGTTGGATGTATATGAATTAATTTCTAGACTCTTCGGTTCCGTCAATCTATGTGCTTTGTTTTCTTTTAATTTATTGAAAGACAGATTAAATTTCTATTCACTCTCTAGATGGTTGTGGCCATGGCTGATCCAGACTGAAGCTGAGAGCATGGAACTTCATCCTGTTCTCCCACGTGGGTTTCAGGGGTCCAAGAGCTTGGTCTACCTTCCATTGCTTTCCCAAACAATTAGCAAAGTGCTCTATCAGAGGTATAGGTGTTTCAACTCATACCAGTGCTCATATGGGACGCCAGTGTCACAGGCTCTGGCTTAGCCCCTGCACAACAATGCTGGTCCCTTTGTGCCAGTGCCATGCTGCTTTAATTACTATAACTTCATAATATACTTTGAAGTCAGGTATGGGATGCCGCCCACTTTTCCCCTCCTCGGTATTCCTGTGAATATTCTGGGTTGTTCATGATTCCGTATGAATTTTAGGATTTTCTAAAAATTCTGTAAAAAAAAAGTCTCATTGGATTTTATCAAGGATTACACTAACTCTGTAATTGTTTTAGGTAGCATAGACATTTTAATTATGTCACTTAATCCAATTTATAAGCAGGAAACATCTTTCCACTTTCTTGTGTCCCTGATGATCTCTATTATTAATGTTTTATAATTTTCATTGTGGAGATCATCCACTTATTTGATTAAATTTATTCCTAAACAGATTTTCTTTTCTGCATCCATTATGACTGGGATTTTGATTTCTCTTCCAATAAGCTCACTGTTTTTGAATAAGATCTACTGTTTTTGTATACTGTGATTGTACTGAATTGGTTTATAAGTTCTAACAGGATTTTTAAATGGAATACTGAGATTTTTCCATGTGAAACACCATGTCATCTGCAAAAATGGATATTTTAACTTTCTCCTTTGTAATTTTGAAGCTCTTTATTTCTCCCTGTTAATTGTTCTTGCTAATACTTCCAATATTATATTGAATAAAAGTGGTGACAGTGGACATCCTTTTCTTGCTTTGGATCGTAGTAAAACACTTTCCATTTTTCCCCATTCAGGATGATATTGGCTGTCGGTTGGCTGTGTAGCATTTATCATTTTGAGCTACTTCTGATTTGTGAAGGATGTTATCATGAAAGGATGTTGAATTTTATCAAATGTTTTCTCTGTGTCTGTTGAGATGATCATATGGTCTTGTGCCTGAAATTCTGCTGTGATCCATCATCTTTATTTTTGAGTGCTGAACCACTTTTGCATCTTTTGAATACATCCCCCTTAATTGTGGTGTGGTATTTGATTCAATTTGCTAATGTTTTGTTAAGAATTTTTGCATACATGTTCATTAAGGATATTGGTCTGTAGTTATCTTTCTGTGTTGTGTCTTTGGTTTTGGTATCAGAGTGATTCTGGCCTCATAGAAAAGGCTTGGCAAAGTTCCATCCTTTTCATTATTTTGAAACTGCTCGAAAAGTATTGAAAGTACTTCCTTTTTAAGTGCTCTGCAGAATTCAGTAATAAAGTTGCTATTGAACAACACTCCAAATCAGTTGGAAATGTTGCTATAGAACCCCCAAACTGGTACAATGCAACATGCATGCCTGCTTCCAAACAAAAGATGTAACTGTTGGAACTATGTAGACAATAGGATGCCAGACTGTCTGACACTGTCTGTACCAGCAATGTTGGGGCACACTTAAATAAAAGACTGATGGAATTAGGACTCATTATGAAGGACTATACTATTGTAGCAACGTGGGGAAAACCTTCAGGAGTGAGGGCTTAGGGGGAAATCCCAAATAAAATAAAATTTAAAAAAGAACCCCCAAACCTGTGTCCACCCACTCAATATACAGAAAGACAATCAATGATAACAGAATGGTGGAGGAAGTGGGGGCTCTAGCAAAGATCAGAGCAGGGAAGTCAGGGAGCTATTGCTTAACTCCCAGGCTCCCCGGGCTCCCCAGGCTCCCCGGGCTCCCCAGGCTCCCCAAGTAGTTAGGGATAAGGTTCCTACGGATTGAAATCAGGGCGGAGAGGTGCTGATAAACTCATGCTCAAGTTTCTGGTTGGTCAGTGATGCTCATGACTTCTCTGTTATTGGTTAGTGGTGCTGTGCTCTTTAGGGAATTTATGATGATCAAGGAAGTTCAGTTGGTTTGGGGCTGAAGTACAGGTGTTCCTTACATTCTTCTCAGATCTGTAATTTTCCTAAAAAAAATCAACATAAGACAACACTGGTCATCAAGATTTTTATGTATTGGAAAAGCAAAGACTCTTTGAATCTGGTAATTGGAAGCTTGTGAGACCAGTTATATCACTCCCTCAAGCCAGTGAATTCCTTTTAATAAAGACAAATAAGGACATACTATGGTGAGAAAGACAGATTAAGGATTGTGTCCTGACTGCACGTTACAGGAGCTTGGTCTCAATGCTGTTAGTTCCTGGATTTGCTTTCATTATTACTTTGATCTTGTTGCTTGTTATAGGTCTATCTAGACTTTCCATATCTTCTTGTTTTAATCTTCATAAGTTATGTGTATCCAGGTGTTTATCCATTTCTTTAAGGCTTTCCAATTTGATAGCATACAGTTGTTCATAGTGGTTTCTTTTTTAAAAAGAGACATTTAAAACTTTATTTGAAAGCTGGAATGACAGAGTGGGAGAGAAAGAGAAAGGGAGACAGAACAAAGAGAGGGATATTTCCTCCCATGGGTTTACTCCCCAAGGGGTCACAAGAATCCAGGAGCCGGGAACTCTATCCAGGTCTCCCACATGGAAGGCAGGGGCTGAAGTACTAGGGCCGTCATCTGCTGTTCTCCCCAGAGCATTGACAGGGAGCTGGATCAGAAGTGCAGAAGCTAGAACTCAAATCGTTCATTATTCAGATATGAAATGAGAATGTCACAGGTGGCAGCTTAATTGGTTGCACCACAATGTCGCGCCTTCCTTTTGGAAAACATCTTCTTGAAATACAGAGTGACAGAGTTTCTTCAATACATTGTAACTCTATGCAATTTGTTGTAATGTCTCCTTTTTAATTTTGTTTGTTTGAATTTTGTTACTCTGGCTAAAGGTATTGCTACTTAGTTAAATTTCTCAAAAAAAAAAAAAAAGAACCAGCTTTACATACAACTGATTTATGTATGTTTTGCTCCAATTTCATTTATTTGTGATCTGTTCTTTATTATTTCTCATCTCCTGCTAATTTTAGGTTTGCTTTGTTCCTGCTTTGAGCATCATTTTATTGTTTACTTGAGATCTGTTTTTTTTAATATAGGCACTTATTATTATAAATCTACCTCATAAAACCGCTTTTTCTTTCATCTTCATTTGTGTCAAAAAATGTTTATTTCCCTTTATTTCTTCAATGATTCATTAGTCATTCAGTAGCATGTTGTTTGATTTCCATTCATTTATAAATTTTCTGTTGTTCTTACTGATTTCTATTGTTGTGCCTTTAATCTGAGACTTAATTTTTGGCCTAATATTTGATCTATTTTAGAAAATATTCCATATGCTGATAAGATTGTATACTTTTAAGCTGTTGGGCAAAATTTCCTATATTTGTATCCTATAAATGCCTAGTAGTTCAGTTGCTCAAATATATGGTTCAACTCTAATATGTTGATTTTCTATTCGGATGAGTTGTCCTTTGATAACAATGGGATGTTAAAGTTCCTTTCTATTATTTTCTGGGAGTCTATCTCCCCCTTTATATCTAATAATTTTTCTGCATATATATATCTGAATAGTCTTGCACATGCATACATTTGTTTGATGTATCTTCTTGCTGAATTGATCCTTTTTTCTATATATAATATCCTTGCTTTTTGTAATTTTTTGTTTGAAGTCTGTGTTACTTGATGTTAGTTTAGTCATTTCTACTCACTTTTGGCTTCCATGTGTATAGTGCGTCTTTCTCCAGCTCTTGACTTTCTGTCCATGTACATTTTAATCTACAGGCAGCAAATGATTAGCTCTTATTTCTTTATCCATTAAACCAACTTATAACTTTTGACTAAGAAATTTTATCTGTTTATAGTCAAGGTTAATATTGATAAAGAATTGGTTCCTGACATTTCTGCTGGTTGGTTACTCACATGTCCTCTGTGTTAATGAGTTTCATGGTGCCATGTGTTTCATGATGTTTACTTCTAAAATGGGACTCCCTTCAGGATTTTTTGTAAGGTTGACCTGATAGTAGCTGAATTCTCTCAGTTTTTGCTTGTCTGGGAAACATCTTATTTCTAATTACCTTCTAAAGGATAGCTTTACTGGATATAATATTCTTAGTTGAAATAATTGTTTCCCTCAAAACATTTGATACATTACCCTACTCTGTTTTGGCCTGTGAGGTTTATGTTTAGAAGTCTATTGTTGGTCTAATTGGTTTTCCCTTATTGGTAACTTGCCATTTTTCTCTTCCTGGCTTTAGGATTCTCTCTTTGTCCTTAACTTTTGGCAATTTGACTGTTATGTCTTGAGAAGGTCTTTTATGGTTGCGTTTGAGCTCCCTGTACATATGTATCTATATTTGTTTTAAGATTTGAAAAGTTTTGTTTAAGATATTTTTACTTCTGATTTGTTAGGGGCTAGGGTTAGGGTTAGGGTTAGGGCTCAAGACTTGGAAAGTTTTTAATGATTATTTCATTCAGCAGATTTTTCAATGCATTTTTTCTTTTCTTCTCCTTTAGGTACCCTTATAACACAAATAAGTGTTTGTTTCATGGTATCCTACATTTTGGCTATAGGATCCATTCTTTTTTTAAAAAAAAATTTATTTATTTTATTGGAAAGACAGATCTACAGAATGAAGGAGATGCAGAGAGAAAGATCTTTCATCAGCTGATTCACTCTCCCAGCGGCCACACAGGCATAGCTGAGCTGATCTGAAGCCAGGAGCCTCTTCCAGGTCTCTCAAACAGGTACAGGATGAGGGACCTGAGCCATCTCTACTGGCTGCTTTTCTTCCAGCATTAGCTGGTGAGCATTACGGACATGGTTAATGTCAAATATGGGTTATCTATACTGGTATGCCAGTGTATCTGCTTATTCTTAAAAAAAAATGTTAAGTGGAGAGGGTAGGGAATGCTGGACCAGGAAGTGCCACTCTGGCTTCAGGAAGGGGGGAATGCAGATTGCCAGGGAAGGTGGTCTGAGGACATATTGAAGTGAGAGTGGCTGAGGGCATGTTTGGAAGGCAGAAATGACTTCCAGAGTCTTCCATAGACCAGGCAAGCAAACTGAGATGGAATGGATTAAAAGGGGGAAAATCAGAGGGCATGTCTGGGTCAAGCCAAGTCACCCACCCATGGGAGGAGACCTGGGCTGGGCTAAATAGCATTGCCCACAGCCCACTGGCACATGCAAAAGTTGGGGTTGAGGGACATGCCTGGCTGGGCAAGGCCACAGTACCCACCTGCAAGTATTGGAGTGGGGGTTAGGGTTGGTCAGCCAGGTTAAACTGTGCACCTACCAGAATGCAAGAAAGCCAAGTCTGGGGACAGCTTCTATAGGGGACTTGTGGGCCTGCCTCTGTGGGACTGCAGAACCCCCTGGTTTATGTGGAGAGCTGGTAATGGTGTTGGGTCAAGCCAGCCTAGATCACAGAACCCACCTGACAGAAATCCACCTGACACACCAGAGCTAGGTTTGGGAGGAGGCCAAGTGAGGCCAGGTTGTAGCACCTGCCAGCACAAGCAAAGCCCAGGATGAAGGTCAGATTATGCCAAGTAGTGCTGTGGCACACACCAGCAGCACGCATAAGATCCAGGGCTTGGAGCAGGTGTGGTAGGGGAACATGGGAATCTCCCCTATAGGCTGCAGCTTCCTTTGGAGAGCATAAGAGCTGGGGACTGATCAGGCTGAGTTAAGCTGCTGTACAAGGCTGCAGTAGAGGCTGGCACATGCAAAAACTGGGGACTGAGGTTGGATCTGGTGGGAGCTTTTGAGGGTCTCCCTGAGTAGGCTGCAATACTCACCAGTATGCATGAGGACCGGGACTGTGGTGGTCTGACTGGGTTCAGTCTCAGTTCCTGTCAGTTCACATGAAATATGGGAGTGGGACAAAACTGAGCAGGCAGCTGCCTGCATTGGTATGCATATTAGCTGGTGCAGGTAACAGACAGTATCTGACCCCGCACTGTTGGGGCACACAAGAGTCAAGTCTGAGGTCACCCCAGTCAGTTTCTTATTGGACTTCCTGACTAGATCACTGGACTCAGTCCCTGGCCACAGGGAAAATCACAGGATGTGTTGTCCAACTTTGGAGTGCAAGTATCAGGACTAGGCTTCTTCAATTGCTGATGCCTGTGCAGTGGACAGCAAGCCCAAATGTACGTGCAGCACATTATGGTCAGCTCATCTAGGCCCACAGATGACATCAAGTATCATGTCAGAGCTATTTTGGATGGCAGAACCAGTTTGATAAGTGTGCTGATCACACTTCGCAGCTTATTCCTGGGTCTGTGGATGCACTAAGGTGGACTTTGTCAACCAACAGACCTTGTAAAGATTTTTCTCAACTCTGATGCAACAAAACCAGCAACTTCTCAAAACTATCAAAACTGTTCAAGTAAGACCCTTGGGACACTCTTCCCCATATCCTGGTCTCTAAGGTAACATCAAGTGACCGCCCCTAATCCATGGGTGCTGATGTGGTGTAACAATAAAGAATAGTCCTCTCTCTCTCCTCCCCTGTAAACACTGGGAACCAAAAAAAAAAAAAAAAAAAGGAAATGTTTGTCCCACCAATCTTCCTCCAAACGTGATTGCCCCTCCCCCCATCAGATAGTCACATGAGTGGCAATTCTCAACTATGGAAACAATTTTAAAGGGAAAATAAATTGAAAACAAAAGAAAGACCATGAGCAAGAGTCCCATGAGTCCCATGGCACCCTCCCTGCAATGGGAAGCAACTTGTTGACTTGCTGTATTTTTCTCAGATCCTTGACACTTTCCTTCCCTCCCTCCGTGCTCTCCCCTGGCACTCCAGCAGCATCACATAGTCTTATCTCTGCTCAGCCCTTGTTTCGGACCACTGGACCCCATCTCAGCCTATCTGAAGCTCCCTTGGGATACCTCAAGGGCACCTCAGGGTAAGTATGTTACAAGCTGAATACACTGTGGCACCCTTCCTGGAGTTCCATTTTCAAGGCATGGCTCTACCATCCCTTCCTTGTTCTCTTCGGGGTCTTGGACATCATCCTAGATCCTCTCCATATCCGAAGCACAGCACAGCCCTGTGCATTCTAACTCCTCAATATTTCTGACTCGTCTGCTTCCCATTGCCAGGGTGCTATGTTGGGATTGCATCCCTACTCATTTTCCCACCCGAACACCAATAGATTCTTGTTAGCCCCTGAAGAGATATTTCTCAGGATCCCTTGAACTACTTTCACTTTTATGAGTCAAACTGCTTTCAGTGACTCTCAAGTACTTTTAGGGTGAACTTTAACATGGTGTGACCCACCCTGCCTCCCTGGGCTTTTTCCACAGACCCTGGCATTGTCTCTCAGCAGTCTGTTCCCCACTCCCTGTGATTCAATCACACCATCCTCTTGGCAGCTGCTCTTAGCTGTTTCAGCACATGCTGCTTCCTTGTTAGTCTCTCTAAAGACATAAAGCAGAGGCTGAACACTTGTTCTTTAAGTGCCCAACAAATTGCTCAGCTTATAATAGATGCCCAATCCATGCTTGATGGATAAACGGAAAATGGGACACGAGCCTGAAGCTCTATGTAAGGTCAGAGATTCTCCTGGCATCCTCCCCTCCCAGTAATGTAGTCTTCTGAATAACCATCCCAGGAAAACAACTAGGTGATAGAAGAACACCTTTCTATCTTGAGGTAAAACCTCAAGGAATATAAGGTTATCGCCCCAAATCATAAAACACATAAGGAAACAAACATGAAGTCAAATCCAGCAGGAACAACAGGTAACATGATCAAAACCCTGAATATTTCAGACACCAGCACTGTCAAACATAAAATATAAATAAGTAGGTTAAATGTGATCCCAGATATGAAACAAAAAGCTTGAAAAGAATAACCCAAGACCAGTAAAAGAATGCAGTGGTTAGCCACTCTGTAATGCCTGTATCCCTTATGAGAGAAGCAGTTCAAGTTGCAGCTGCTTGGCTTCCGGTACAGCTTCCTGATAATGTGTCTGGGAGAGAGAAGCCGAGGATGGCCCACTACGTTGGATCCCTGCCACCCACATGGGTGACCCTGGTAAAGTTCTGGGCTCCTGGTTTTGGCCTGATCCAGCACTGATTATTGTGGTCATCCAGAAACTGAACAAAAACAGAATCAAGAGTCTCTCTTTTTCTCTCTCTCTCTGACACACACAATTTATCTTTCTTCTGCCTTTTAAGTAAATAAATATCTCCTTAAAAACAAAACAAAACAAAACAAAACAAAAAGAACAGCTCAGCTCCGGCTGTTGCAGCTGCTTGGGGAATTGATTAACAGAGAGATCTTCCTCTCTGTCTCTCCTCCAATGAAAATAAAATAAATCTTTAAAAAAAGGAAGAAAAGAATGATCAAAGGAGAGGGAAAGGAGATGATAACAAATGACCAAGCATATTTGAAGAAAAAAGTGGAACTTCCATAAGAAATGCAGTTGAAGACAGAAACTCAATGAGCAGTTTAGCAGGAGATCAACACAACTGAAGGAGAAATAGATGTGTTGAAAAACAGATTCAGAATGTAGCCCAGAGAAACAAGGAACTAAACAGTAGGAAATAAAGACTAGGATATGAAGACCATGGGAAGGAAATGTAACATTTGTTTACCTGACTGGAATAATAGAGAAGCTGTGATGAAGCAATGGTGAAACATTCAATGACTAAGAACTTTCCAGAATTGTTCAAGGACACCAGGTTCAGTTCCAGGAGTTCCAATAAGTGCTGAGCAGGATACGCAACATGAACTCCTTACCTAGATGAAGTAGAGTGTCTGAAAAACAAACAAACAAACAAAAACCACCACAGAGGACAAAAGCGGGGGTGGGGGGCCAGAATGATGTGAAGTTCCATATCATAGTGAGAAATGACTGGCTGAGGCTTCCAGAGACTTTACAAAGTTTTATCTTCATTTTCAAAAACCTGGGTGACAATTACAAGGGTATGCTCACTTTGTAAAAATTCATTACATTGTACATTTGTGGTTCATGTTCTTTAAAGTGAGGAACATTTATAGTTTAATCTTCTTTAAATCAGAAACAGATCACATTCAAAGAGATGATAATTAGGCAATGACTGACTTTTCAACTGCAGTGGAAAACAAACAAACAAACAAACAAAAAACAGTTGAATAACACCGTCAACCTGCTGAGAGAATGACTTGAATCCCATTCCTACCGAAATAATCTTTTGAGCATGAGGGTAAAATCAGTACATTTCCAAGTGAATGAATCTCACTAACAGTCTGAAGAGTATACATCAGGCAGGAAGAAAATTGTCTCCCATGGAATGTCTGAGATAAAGAAGGAATGATGAGATGTTGGTACTGAAAGTATATAAGCAAATATAAAGAAACACTGGCTGAACTAAAACAGCAATAAATATGACTAAATTGTGAGTGTTCTACATAAATAGCTATAACTCAAAATACGAGGCAACTACAGGATATTAGCTACAAGAACAATGATAAAATTAAAGCTTTCCAAGGTTCTTAAGTTATCGTGGATGAAGATAAACATGTAGATTAATTTCAGACATTGTGAAATTAATCCTGCATATTAATGCACCTGGGTTAACCACTAAAAGAATTACCAAATAAAGCATAGCTTTCAAGCTAGTACAAGAAAAACTGAATGAACAATAGCATGTCTAGCACTTGAATCAATCCAAATGATGGCAGGCTAGAAGAAAAAGGAAAAACTGAAAAAGTAGGATAAATACCAAACACATAATGAATTGGCAGAAATAAGTCTAAATATGTCAACAGTTGCCATGAATAAATTGGCAAATACTCTAGTTACAAGGAAAAGATTGCCAGGAAAGGCTTTTAAATCCAACCAAATGGTTGAATTTAACACAAGAACACAAAAGTGTATGGAAAAAATATGAAAAAAAAAATCTAGCAAGAAAAAACTGACAACCAAAGCCAGTGAGGCTGTGTAACTCTCAGATGAAATAAATTAGGCAGCAACTAGGATCACCATACACTGATAAAAGTGTCAAGTCACCAGAAACATGTAATCATCCTACATCTGTAGACATTTAACAACACAGCTTCACAATCTATAATGCAAAGCCTGATGGAACTGTTAGCTATTGACAAACCCATCATTACCTGTGAAATTTTGGCATACTTGTCGAGGTAATTGACAGATCCGGTAGACAAAATGATCAGTGGGGCTTGAGCAACATAACTGACAGCTTGAAGTATTGAACACAAACAGGTACTTAACATTACATCTACCAACGGGGGGATCCACTGTTTCAAGTACTCATGGGATATTAATAAAAATTGATTACCTGCTAGGTATAGAGTAAGTCAGAATATGAAAATTATGCTATTAAGTTACAAATTAATAACAAAACATGATTCAGTAAAGGACCACACATTCAGAAAATGAAAACACAGTTGTAAGTACTTGATTGTCTGATACAAATCATAAGGAAAATGAAACTTCAGAAATGATTGTTAAGAGAAATGTTAGCTAGTGAAACTTGTGGGATTCATCTAAGTTGTGGTTAGAGTGAAGTTTACAGCTTTGAAGCATGCATCAGAAAAGAAAGAAAGGTTTGAAAATGATTTAGGTATGCCTCCAACTTCAGCAATGAGAAGACAGCATTAGGTCAGCTGCCACCTCCCCTCCCTGCACAAAGCAGAAGGATGGCCATGATTTCCAGAGGAACCTCAACCAGGGCACCGGCTTCTGGTGAATCATCCTACACCTGTGGGTTTCCTCTCTTAGAACTTGCATTCACTCTTCCTCACTAATGCCCTAGGAATTGTATGGTCTGTGCAGACTGCAGGGCTGATATAAGTGTGACTGGCAATTGTCAGTGTTTAGACAGCTGATCGTCTGAAGCCAGGAGCTAAGAGCTTCTCCCAGGTCTCCGACATGGGTGCTGGGTCCCAAGCATCTTCTATTGCTTTTCCCAGGTGATTAACAGGGAGCTGGACCAAATGTGCAGCAGTTGGGATGCAACCTGGTAACCATAGGAGGTACCAGCATTGCAGCATTACGCACTATGTTACACCAGTCCTCCCCGGGAAGTCTTTAATGTTTCTTACTAGCACTTGAGCTTAAGCAAGAAAAGGATATCATGTCTTGAGGTCCTTCATTTTTTGTGGTTCAAAAACAAAGCAAAAATACCACTCCTCCCACCCTCCAAAAAATCCTCCTTACCAGAGGCAAGAACCGTGAAGGAAAAATTGCCATCCAAAGTGAATAAATGTGTACATCAAATGGTGGACTGCCTCAGAGGTCCAACGTCAATGGCAACTCAGTGGAATAATCAGGCAAAGAAAATCTCCTCCCCCTCCCCACCCTGCCCCCAAATAATAAGAGCATGGAAACCAAAGCCTCAAGGTTTAGGAGTCCTGTGGCTTATATTGATGATAAGGTGGGGAATGTCTCCTACAGGGGGACAGCCCAGCCGCTGGCAGTTTGGGCAGAGCCATCAGACACTCCCTCGCCTTCAACTTCAAGGGAGCTTTGCCCCTCATACTCATTGCTGCTCTGAGCAGTTGCAGCATGCATTCAAGCATTTTAAAAACAAGGGAGAAAAATGAGCCCATATGTTTAGACTAAGTCATGCACACCAACCAAAAAAAAAATAATAAATAAATAAGTAAAATTAAAATAGGGTGAGGTAGAGAACAAAACAACCAAATTAAGCTTTGAGTAAGTGTCTAATAAACTTGACATTTTTAACAGGCACGTTGGAATTTCTTTTACATGCTGTTGACAATGATAATAATTGGATACAAAAGGGATAAAAATCCATGAAAAACAGTGACAGCAACTAAAGCTGTTGAGAGTTTTAAATTCTGATTTATGTCTTAAGTCCACAGTCCATGGTCTTCCCTGACTTAGCTTTTGGCAGCCTGCCCTCTACTGAAGCTGGGGCAAAGGCTCTGTACCACGGCAGGGCAGGAAGCTCCCCATGGCTCACAGGGTGCCCTGAAAGGGCATGCCAGAGTGCCTTTTTTTAGGGGAACAATCCTGGTCATGAGGCCCAGGGCAATCACCCATCGCTTCTGAGTTATAACCCTTGCCTTACCCACTCCAGTCCTGGACCTGGAAGAAACAGTCACCTATGCTTTTCCTCAGTCATCTATGCTTTTCAACTGAGGCATAATCCACATAGCATAAAGCCACTCATTTTTAAGTATACATTTCAGTGCTGGTTAGCACATTCACATTACTATGTGACCACCAACTATATCAAATTCCAAAACATCTTTTATCATCCCCAAAGAAAATCCTGTACCCATTAAGTAGTCAATATGTACTTTCATTATCTCCAGTCCTGGCAGCCACCAATTTGCTTTTTGGTTCCATGGTTTTACCTATTCTAAATATTTCATATTCATGGAATCATAGAATATTTGACCTTTGTATCTGGCTTCTTTTAGTTAGGGTAATGTAAGCTTTTCAAGATCATCTATGTTCTAGCAGTACTTCATTTATATTCTTTTTTTCTAAATTTTCAAAATTGTGTTATTTATTTCTGTAAGATGAGTAAATTTCATTTATTTCACAATATAGCTTTAGGAGCATAGTGATATACCCCACCCTACTCTTCCTCCCTTTAAATTTTTTAAAACTTTTTACAATGACATACGTTCAGTTCACTTCATAACCATTAGCTTAACCCTTCATTAGTTAAAGACTTCAACAAACAAAAGCAGAATAACTGTTCCTCAAGAACACAAAGGCTGTGAACAATAATCAAATCTCAAAATGTTGATTTTACTCATATACACCATATTATTTTTTTTGCATTCTGTATATTAGTTACAAGAAATAAGGAGAAACGTGTGGTATTTGTCTTTTTGGGATTATTTTATTTCCAGTTGCATCCATTTTGTTGCAAATGACAGGATTTCATTATTTTTTTATGACTGGGTAGTATTCCATGGCGTATTTAAACTAAAATTTTTCTTCATCCTGTTATCAGCTATGGACATCTGGCTTGATTCCATATCTTAGTTATTGTGACTTGAGCTATTATAACCATGGGCAGACTTTTTATATGCTTTTTTTGTTCCATTTGGGTAAATTCCCAGGATTTTACCATATCTGGATCATACAGTAGATCTATTTTCAGATTTCTAAGGAATTTCTATGGGTTCATATTCCCACCAACAGTGGGAAAGAGCAACTTTTTCCTCACAGCCTTGCCAACGTGTATTATTTTCTGATTTTTGTGTGATAGCCTTTCTAACTACAGTAAGGTGAAACCTCATTGCGGTTTTTATTTGCATTTCCCTGATGACTAGCAATCCCAGTGTTTTCATGGGTCTTTCGGACATTTGGATTTTACCCTTTGAAAAATGCCTGTTCATGTCATTTTTCACATTTTTCAACTGGATTATTTGTTTTATTGTTGAGGTTCTTGAGCCCTTTATAGATTCTGGATATTGATCCTTTATATCAGTTGCCCAGTTTGCAAATATTTTTGCCTACTCTGTCGGTTGCCTCTTCATTTTTCTGGGGGTTTCTTTTGCGCTTCTTTGTTGGATGTAATCCCATTGTGTCTGTTTTTGTGCTTGTTACCTGTGCTTCTGGGGTCTTTTCCAAGAAAGCTTTAATTAAGCCAGTGTCTTACAGAGCTTTCCCAATGCTTCCCTCTAGTGATTTGATGGTATCAGATCAGAGGTTTAAATCCTTGATACATTTTAGTGTGATTTTTGTATAAGGTGTCAGATGGGGATCTTGTTTCAGGCTTCTGCTCATTAATGTGTAACTATACCATATGTTATTTATCCATTCATCTGTTGATGGAAAGAAGATTTTTGGGGAGGTGCCATAGAAAATACGGGTAAGTAGCCATAAGATTGTGAACTTAATTTGTTTCCAACTATAAAATAAATACACCCCATCATAAGTCCTGGTTTAGAGCATTCCAGAGCTCTAGTTCTTCAACTTTAATAAAGGACAAATGGATAAGTGGACATGGATGGATGGATGTCATTACTGGCAGATGAGTAGGTGGATAGATGGAGGGACATATGGATGAATGGATATGGGGACTAGTAGGTAGATGGATGAATAGGTGAATAGGCAGGTATCTAGATGGGTGGATGGATGGACAGACAGACAGATGGGGGTTTACGAGTGAGTTTACGATGGGTTGGTGGATGAGTGGATGGGCAGATGAATTTGTTTAAAAAAGAGCACTAAATTTCAAAAAATATTAAACCCAGTTCCTAGCTCTACATGCACTACAGGATAGTTCGATGACAATTCTTCATTTACAATTAGACCTGATAGTTTCTTGTAATCCTAGGAACCACTTTCCTCAACACTCTCCCAGGATAGAGAGGATCCTGGTTGACCATGCTGAATTATAGTTATCACCCCCAAGAGGCAGAAAATGGGTAAACATATTTATAGATCAACTCACCTAACCTGAGCATTCTAGCATTGCTTCCGTTTTTGAGTTGGATTCATGAGAAACTTTTGATTTCATTGGATTCTTTGTCATCTCACTCCTTCCTCCTTCTGTAGCCCAGCGTTTCCTCAGTCACTGGGATACAATGTCCTTTAGTTATTCTACCTCAGTTTTCCTTATTCCAAGTTGAATTTTTCACTGCTTATGGGTTTCTTCCTCTTGCAAAACAACTAAACCCAGAAAGATAGACTTCTGTGTTGAGAGGACCTACTTTGTAATGTCCTGCCACCTCCTGCAGGCTAGTACAGGCCCAGAGCTGGATACTAACAGAGACCATTCCCCCTTACAATTACCACCACCATCATGCACTTGTAGGATATTATATCAACAAACTTGTGTGCAGCAGGTTGCTATGGAAATTGAAAAGTGGTTTGTTGGTATTGGCATCCTGAAAATAAAGTGTGAGCCAAGCTGAAAAATACCAGTGTTAGGGGAGAGGTAGAGCAATCTTGGGAACAAACACTTTTTCATGGAAAGTGAGGAGGAAGCTTCTTATATTATCCCAGGAGAGACATTCAGGAGTTGCTGGAAAGCAGGAAGAGGTGATGAGGCATGGAAGCTGGCCCTGCTGAAGCTGATCTCCACAGCCTGTCATGGGGAAAAGGAGCTGCAAGGACCTGCCCATTGCTTCTCCAGTAATAGAGATTAAAAGCAGCAATTAGTGAGGTATGGTCATCTCACCCTTTACTATGTATCTTCCTCAAAGCAGGGACTGGAATGCTGGGCCTCATGGATCAACACGACAGTAACAAGCTGGGGTGGTAATGGCTTTGCCTCAACATTTTCTCACAAGGTTCCCTCCTTGTGGGTTTGCTGAAGAGCATTCTCTGAGATGACTCCCTGAGTTGCTCCATGATGGAGTCTTGGTCTGATGGTCAATGCCCCTGAAGGGAGGCCCTGCTTAGCGTCACATTGTCTGACCACTGTGATGAAAGAGCAGTCTCGGCTGATGCCTGAGAGTTAGAGCTGCCTGCACTGAACAGCTCTGGGTATAGTAGCTCAAGTTTATGTGCCTCTCCCAGCTTAGGACTCACCTCACCACATCTTTTCATTAGAATAATCTTGTTTGTGTTCTGTGACTGACAAATGATAGTAAATCATCTGACATTGTAGAAGTTTCTCCCAAGAAAGTGGCTCCTCTGAAGCGGCCATCTGTCTCCTGGGTGCCAAGGGTGGCACTGGGAGCCTTAGCAGCAGACTTTCTGGAGACATCAGAGAGGCAGCACTGGTCAGGGTCAGTGTGCAGCAGGCTTGTATCAGGAGAGAATGGTTTTGGCTCCTTGCACCACAAACGGGCTGTCTGGTACTGAATCCATGAAGAACTTCACATCAGTCAGTTCCTCTTCTTCCAGGAAGCGTCCCTCACACAGGCGGTCAAGGCAGAATATGTATTCTCTTAGAGAAATCTTCAGGATTTCTTGGAAAGATAGGTAAGGAAAAACTGATCCTTTCTGGGGCCTCAGAAATTATTACAAGAAAGCAACTTCGCATTGCCCCTGTGGTCACAGCCAGACAGGTGTGTGGGCAATGCAGGGTGGAGTTACTAGAGATGGAGAGTGGGCAAACAGCCTTGCTGCCTGGCTATTTCTGCCTGCTGCAGCAAGGGTCTCAGGCCCTTGTCCCAACCCATCCCAGGGTCACTAACTTGAGAACCTTTATCTACTGGGAAACTTACCCAAGCTTCCTTCAAAAACTGGAGCAATGTGAAGGTACTCCCAAAACTGTATGGAAGATTTAATTAAAGGATAAGTTTTTCTGGTGCAGAAAATTGGGAATGCATAGCTCTTTCATAATATGCATTTTTCATGAACTTTAGAAGACTCCCTCTACACATGATTGAAAAGAACTTTTTAGTATGCATCTTTTAATACCAGTTTCTGTGAAGTTTTTGGGGTATTCTTTGGCAGATTTCTGAAAATGTCCACTACAACATCAGAGATTAGAGTCCAGACCCCATAGGCAACTTGTCAGGCATATGGAAAGAGAATTTGATCATAAAGAGCCATTAGTTGACAGACTTTATGACTTTAGAACAACCATCTCACTCCTTTGGACCACTTCCTAATCTTGAAAAGGAGAGGACTGCTTTGGCTTTGAACTGCCTTGTAGGTCCAGAAAACCTACAGCTCTACTTTGCGGGTATTTGCTGTTGGAAATATCAACGTTTGTACAATCATTTCAAGCTAAGATAGATCAGTTACTCTCACATAAAGTGCCACCATTTAATTATGGTGACAGAGTTGAGTTCTTGAGTTAGGAAGGTCATTCACTTACTCAACGTTTTTTTGTTTGTTTTTTGTTTTTTTTTTTTTTTTACTTCTTTCAACAAGAATATGCTTTTTATGGAGCATGGGCTGCATGATAGGCACTGTCCTAGACTTGACTGAAGAAATGAAATCTGTGCACACACAGAGGCTACAGACTAGTTGGGAAGACTAAAAGTCAGCAAATAAACAAGTTAACAAGTTAGGTATGCTGGGGTCAAATGCTATGAGGAAATGAAAACAGAGTAAAGGGGTCCCTTTGCCCTGAGTTTCCTGGGTGGTGGGTAGGGGAGAGATCTTTGATAAGGAAACACTTGAGCACAGACCAGAAGAAAGGAAAGGATAGACTTGTAGGAAAAATTATATCAGGAAGAAAAATAAAAAAGCCCAAATCTTCTTGGTAAATCTTCTGACAAGTAGCTTTTCTAGCTTACAAAGCAACACAAGCTTGCAGCTTTGCAAAATTGTTTAAAATTCATTACAGGACCTTATTTGAAAATATTATTGTATGGCCATCTTCTTAACTCTTCTCCTGCCTTCTTCATAGCCTAGCTCTGGAGCCAGACTAACCTGAATCAAAAGAGGAAATCTGGCACTTGTCACTGATCTAGACCTTCCAAGTTATCTGTGTAATAGCAATAATAAAATGAGAGGACCAGATGAGCTGATGCATTCCAGTTTCCTGAGTTCTTGCTGTCCCTTTCCCACTTCCCAGGCAGAGATTCTGTCTTGGGGTTTCCAGTTATCTTTTTCTTTTCTTTTTCCAGCGGGGGGTAGGGGGAACTTCTTTGATTATAGATCAGTGGTCCCAGGGCTTCACTTCCTTCTTTTACTCTCAGGTTTTCTAAGGTACTAACCCACCTGCAGTCTAAAATCCCTCCCTCCTATCTCCAGCAAGGAGAAACTGGGCAGGGTTTCTGCATAGAACTGAGGTGGAGAGAGCCCTCTGCAAGTCTGGGGCAGGGGAGCTCTTGGTCCACAACTCAGCCAAGACACTCCTTGGCTTCATAGAGCTCTGTGGCTGGGAGCTTAAGAGCTGCCTACACATTGGATGGTACAAGGAGCAGTTTAAAGTTTTATTTTACAAAACAGAATAAATTAAAAATGCATTAGGAATGAGGCCCTTACTTAACTACAGGGTGTACTAATGGGCTTGGAGCCTGTGCTCCCTCCTCCTTTAAGCTCTTAATGACTGAGCTTTAATGTATTTTATTTCTTGAAAAACAATCCCATAAGCGCTCAGTACAGTTGGAAAAACATTTCTAAAATCATTAGACCGCTGCACGGTAATATTCATCACAACCACCGCTCCCACCTGCTTGCAATGAGACATCGATTTTCTCCATGCCTTGCTTGGCCTTCTCTTGTTTTTCATTTCTCTTCTACTCTTGTCTCTCTCCACTCCCACCCCACTGTATAACCTCACTGGGAGCTAAAGCAAGGTCTGGTAGGGCCTCCCAAAGGGGGATGCTCTTTATCAGAAGAACCACCATATCCTCTGCAGCAGGATCTCCAGATGTCCTGAGTGAGTAGATTTTCCTGTTGCCCAGAGAATCCACTCCTATCCCTCAGCTCATGTCTGAAATGCTACCCCCTCAGACTGCATGGCCACACAATAAGAAAGTTACAAGTGCACATCCAGCAAGATCCGGCGTCTGGTTTGTGATTTTGAGCAAATCATGTCAAGGCTCTGTTAGAACTGTCATCTCAAATGGCATTGGTGGGGCCAGTGCCTTGGCATAGTAGCTAAAGCCTCTGCTTGTGGCACCAACATTCCATATGGGCACCAGTTCATGTCCTGGCTGCTCCACTTCTGATCCAACTACAAGGATAAACTGTGGAAGACGGCTGAAGTTCTTGTGCTCCTGCATCCATGTGGGAGACCAAGAGTAAGCTCTTGGCTTCAGATCAACCTAGTTTCAACCAATGCTGCCATTTGGAAAATGAATCACCAGATAAATTTCTCTCTCTCTCTCTGTCTCTCTCTCTCTCTCTCTCTCTCTCACTCTGCATTTCAAATAAAATAAGTATTTAAAAATGGCAATGATGGACAAGTTTTGCCCAGGTTAATACTCAAGCATGTCATCAGTTGAACATCTGGGCTTCAATCCCACACCAATAAGTTACTAGTTGTGTAACTTTGAGCAAGTGGGTTTACTTTTCAAGCCTCAGTTTCCTACTGTAAAAATTGTATATGTACATAGATAGGTATGAAGCATCTCTGAAAATGATTGAAATTTAGCTATACAGTATGTGTACGACACCCAGAATGAAATAGTGGCAGGCACATTTACTAGGACTTAACAAAATTGATTTCTTGTGGTCCCCACCTATGGTCATTCTTGTTCTTTTATAAAGCAGGATTGAATTCTATGCAAGATAGAGCTGGAGAGCAGAAATGTCTTGGATCAGCACAGAGTGGTCATAGAATAGGAAGTGGTGAAGTCAAATTGCTCACCTGGCATCTATCTGGGTCCATGTCTCCAGAACAAAAGGTAATGGGAGCATCTGGATTTCTTTGAGTTAATATATTAATGGGGAAAAGATGATTTCCTCCCAAGTGAGAGTCAAACAGATCTACCTTCTCAGTATACATCCCTCCCATTCCCTCATTTGACCTCCTAAATGGGCGCATCTATTACACCCCATATTTACAAATAAATAAGATGAAGTTGAAAGAGATCTACCCTAAATTCACAATGAAGAGTCAGAACAAGGTCACACACCTACACCCACCAAGTTTATATCCAAAAATGGCAATCAAATTTCTTTGTACTCTGTGGTGTTCAAGGACACAACTAGGGCAATGAGGAAAATCAACACAGTCCTGATGCTAAATGAGGGCACATTCTTAGTCTGTGAATGAGACCCACTGCTGCAGGGGAATCAGCGTTGCTGGTAGAGGCATGATTCCTGCAGGCTGCTTTCAACAGAGATTAGCAATTTACACTCTTAGAATTCAAGCCAGCTTCCACCTGAATGAGAAATCCTAGGGTGAAGGACTGTGACACTATTCTGAATTGTATATTTCTTTCTATCCATGGCTTGGGGACTTTGATCTGATATGCTATTAAAACAAAGTTTTAGCAAGTTTATGACATGTCAGGCATTTGGATAAGGATTTGCCATGCAGTGTATCAGTTAATATTCAGAAATAACTCTAGAAGGAAGGAAATACCATCACATTTTATAGATGCATGATTGGAAATGCTTCTGTAGGTCAAAGTAACATAACCAGAGTCACATAAATAATGAGGCATTGTCAATCACCTGCTCCATTTTCTTCCTTACTATAGAGATTAAAAAGTTAAAACACTGTCTTTCATACTTTCTCTTGTAATAAGAGATCTGATTAACAATTCCAATACATTGAAATTCCTGAGTGAATCTCCTGAAGATTTTTTAAAGAAAGAGTCAGCTATCACATTCCTTGCCTATGCTCCTTCCTGGAGCACAGACACAAAACCTGCAGCTGCACCATTCATTACACAGCCTAGAGGATAAAAGTCACACCATAACAACACAGAACAGAAAGACAAAAGGAACTTGGGTCCTTGATGACATTCATGGAGTTAATCAGCCTTGTATTGTCTAATTCTGGATTTATGTGAGGAACAATTAACCCTGTTAGCTCATGAAAGTTTGATTTTCTTTTGCATGGGGCGAGACCTAACCCTAAGTCATACATATAATGATATTACTGTGACTTGATTATTATGATTTTTAAACTTTTTATTTAAGATCTCCTTGTTGAGAGTATCTGAAAGCCAAGATAGTTTCTCTCTGGGAAAACTCACATAGGCCAAATGACTGGAGAAGCCAGGAGCCAGGAACTTCTTCTGAATCTCCCACATGGGTTCAGGGCTCCAAGGACTTGGGGTCATCCTCTTCTGCTTTCCTAGGTATGTTAATGATAGTATAGGCCATAAGTGGAATAGCCAGGACTCAAACTGGCATCAAAATGGGATACCAGCACTGTGGGCAGTGGATTTACTTGTTATGCCACAGCAACAGCCCCTATTTCTGTCTTAATGTAATTTTGTTCAGGAGACAAGAAAGGAAGAGCTCAAAAGACAATCAAATATGGAAGTCTGATGCTTTTCACGCACATGAGCCCCTGCATAGTGAGTGCTGCTGTTTTCAGCACCTTGGGGAGCTCCTCTAGATTTATGACTCTTCAGGAGCCGAGAGACTGAATTCTTGAGGTTTTTCCTGCTGACTTTTGGCACAACCTAAAATTTATTTAAAGATTTATTTATTTTCACTGGAAAGGCAGAGTCACAAAGAGAAGGAGAGGTGAGAAAGAGAGAGTGGTATCTTCCATTCTCTGATTCACTCCCCAGATAGCCATAATGACTGGAGTTGTGCTGGTCTGAAGCCAGGAGCTTCCTCCAGGTCTGCACAAGGGTTCAGGGGTCCAAACACTCCGTTGATTTCCCAGGGCATAAGCAGGAAGCTAGATGGGATGTGGAGCAGCCAGGACTCGAACCAGAGTCCATATAGTATGCTGGCACTGTAGGTGGAGGCTTAGACTACTATATCAATGAGCCAGCTCCAATAACCTAAACTTATACTCCATTCTTGGGAAAAAAAGAGCACAATTGTTCCATGAGTCTGGAATGTTGGAATTCTCAATTTTACTAAGCCTGTGTGGGAAGTTGCCTTCTGTTTTCAACCAGCCATGAATTTGTACCATACACTACTATCAAGGAAGGCAGAGACGAATAAGATACTGAGATACTGTTGTATCTGGTGCATGCTGGAAGTGCAATACTATTGCTTAATAAATGAATCAATTCTGCATATATCTCTCACCAGTGATTGTATCTATAAGCCATGAGGACTAAATGAAGTAATGCTTATAAAATGTTGAACAAAATGCCAGAACATAAGATATGATTAATAATTATAAGCTACAGACCCAGGAAAACCATCTAAAAGGTGAACAAAGATATTTATCACCTTTTATAATATAAATCAGAAAGCAAGTTTAACTCATATGACCGAATAAAGCAGCCATGGGGAGATGTTTTCAAAGTGTCTTTGTGATAGGATGGTACTGATGGAGAGTTTTACCCTTGAGAATAGTGAAGTTTATAGAACAGATGGAACTATTGAAAACAAAGTAATTAAATAATATGGGGCTTAGTTTAAGGAGATATGATTCTTAATCTCGAAACTCCCCACATTGACAGTGTTGACAAGAGCCGAGTTGCTTTAGTAATCTTTCTAAGGGAGAACAGTGTTCATATTGAAAGCTTATCTAGTGTTTATCCCCTATGGAGGAAGAGATAAAGCAAATACAATCCATCATTATTCTAAAGCCCAAAGAGAGGGTCCCAGGAGAATGGCTTAGACATATTGGCAGTATCTTCCAGAGGGAAAGCCTGACAAGTAATTCTAGTTTCTGCCACAGTTGATACAGACACCTGAAGGGGGTTAGGCAAAGGTTTCTGGGAAAGGCCAAGTGATGGAGGCAGGAACTACCATGAGTGCCCTCCAGGTATTTTCTGCACCTACTGGCCATGTATATGAACATGTATATGAAAATGTATATGAACATGGCAGGGTGCTGAAATTGAGTCAAAAGAGAGGACCATGAAGGCAGGCCCTTTCATCGGTAAGACATTCTGGATCCTCTGCTCATCCCTGTGAACCCAGTTACTAAGACCTGGCATAGTGATGGTACCAAGAGGAAGGCATGCATGTAACTGAGTTTGGGGCATAGTACCCCTATACAGCAAAGGGTAAGGTCACGGAAGAGAAAGAATGGATTATTTCCTTTGCCCTCTTGATTTTCCAGTATAAGATTATCCAGCCCAACCCTTGAGAGTAGAAGATCTGAGGAGAGTTTTGAATCAATTGACTGTGAGATTGAAATTTTAAATGTGAAAGACTAGGCTTAATAACCTAAGTGAGAACATTTTAATAGTGGAATGTGACTGAAAAGTTATGGAATTAGATTGAGCCTTTGTCCAGTGTATCTTTTCCCTAGTGAGGGAGAAGGATTTGATGTAGCACACTAGCAGGCAATTATTGGAAAAGTAAAAGCATTCCGTTCTTACACTCTAATAAATTAGAGTCTTAAACAGTCAAATTTGTTATACTCGAGATAAAACAAAAATGTAAAACTCAGGATATAAAACTATATATTTGACAATCTTCCATTTTGCAAAATATGCAAAGATCTCAAAGGAAATAGGCTACAAGGAAGTGGGTAACTGGAATGATGAGTAATTTTAATTTTCCTCTTTATGCTTTTATTTAGTCCTCAAAGTTCCTCAATGGGTATGAATCACTTTTATCACAGGAAGGCATATTCAAACTCCTGATTCCCCATTAGTTTTGCTGTATGAGTTCCTTTTCCCAAGGTCCTATTCTTGGAGGCAGACTTCTAATTGTTGTCAGGTGTCCTGATGCTGAAGTCCCCTGCCAGGATTGAGACACGAGTCCTATTTGGGGATGAAGTAAAATTTCAGTCTAACCATGGTTTTATTTAGTGTCTGAAACCTTTATTCCAGAGATGCTGAACCCTAGCATCTCTGGGGCTGGATGCTCTCATGGTCTTTCTGTTGGAGTCTGAAAGGTTTCATACAAACCATGTTCTCAGGGGAAACTGATTGCTGTGTCAACTGCAATTGGTTTTTCTAGGGCCAGAGGAGTAAGATAGCAAGTGCTACTAGTATACCATGAGCAATCTGGTGGGATTTTATCTATATAAATAATCTACATGGTGTCAGTTCTGATTTTCTACCCTTTGATATGGAAGGATGCAGGAAACAAGGCTAGGGAAATGTGACTTTCTCAAAAATCATCATTCTCCTGAATATGAAGCATGAAGCACTGCTCCTACACCTAAGTAGTAGCTTTTTCAAGGTGCTCAGGTATAGTTAGGGGGCCAGGACCATGCAGTTGCTAGTGGCTTCAACAAGGGCACAGGAGATAAAAGTGGCCATTAGCATTTTGGAAACAGCAAGAAGACAATATACTTGCTAACAAATAATTTCATTTATCTCCAAGTATTTATGTCATTTACTCCCAGTTTATATCAACAAAGAACTATAAAGAAGGGACATTAGGCCAAGCACAGTGGCCTAGCGGCTAAAATCCTTGCCTTGAATGCCCTGGGATCCCATATGGGCGCTGGTTCTAATCCTGGCAGCTCTGTTTCCCATCCAGCTCCCTGCTTGGACCTGGAAAAGTAGTCGAGGTCGGCCCAGGGCCTTGGGACCCTTTACCCATGTGGGAGAACTGGAGGAGCTCCTGGCTCCTGGCTTCAGATCGGCAAACTCTGGCCATTGCGGTCACTTGGGGAGTGAATCAACAGACGGAAGATCTTCCTCTCCGTCTCTCTTCTCTGTATATCTGACTTTGCAATTAAAAAGAAATAATTTTTTTTAAAAAAAGAAGGGACATTATCAGAATACCAGAGAAAGAAATTTTCAAAGGCTGTGTCATCGCTGCACTACCACTCCAGAAAGTTGCCTGGGTGCCCTGCTCTGCTTCTGGAACCTCTGAGAGGTTTCAGAGGGCTGTATGAAGGCAGAATCAGCAATCACAAAGAGCGAGATTTCATGATTTGTGCTTGGGTGTGGATGAGCCAGGTAATACCTATTTGTTGCATCATCAGCTGTAGGCAGAACGAAACAGAGGAGATGCCCTCTTTCTAAGAAAGGTTTCAGCTCCCAAACCCATCTCCTGCTTCTTAGAGTCCAGCACCCTTCTAACAGCAGACAAAGTCCCTAAAAACAATTAAAAGGGAAAACTTTTCATAACCAGTTTGGGGCTACAATTCCCAAAGATGCTATCCATTGTCATAATATTGACAACCCTAAAATCTGAAATCTCAATAAGAATAGGAGAAAAATTAAAAAAAAAAACCTACCCAACTAAAAAGAAAATTTGCCATATGACAAAGTATCTTCCACTGTGGAGAGCATTCAGACAACTGAAAATTAATGTGTCATACCACCCAGCTATCCCACTTCTGGAATATAGCCAAATGAGATGAAATCTGTATGTGAGAAAGTGACCTGCCACCCTTTACTTGTAGCAGCACCAACATGGGAACAACCCAGATGCTTGTCAAGAGAAGATTGGATAAAGAAACTGCGTTTCTGTACAACTGCTCTATGGAATGTTACATAGCCATAAAAGAATGAAATCCTATCATTTGCGACAAAATGGTCCGTACTGGACACCATTATGTTTAGTGAAATAAACCAATCCCAAAGGGAAAATATCATATGTCCTCTTTGATATAAGGCAGCCTTTGGGCCCAGCCCAATGGCTCAATTGGCTAATCCTCCCCTTGCAAGTGCCAGAATTCCATATAGGTGCTGGTACTTGTTCTGCTCCACTTCTCATCCACCTCTCTGCTTAAGGCGTGGAAAATCAGCAGAAGATGGCCCAGAGCTTTGGGATCCTGCAGCCATGTGTGAGATCCAGAGAAAGCTCTTGGCTCCTGCCTTCGGATCAGTTCAGCTTCAGTCATTGAAGCCATTTGGGTAGTAACTCAGCAGATGGAAGATCTTTCTCTCTGTCCCTCCTCTCTGTAAATCTGCCTTTGTAATAAAAATAAGTATTTTTTAAAAGGCAGCTTTCAAGAAAAGTACAAAATAATTATAGGTAATCAAGTATATATAAATATTCTCATAAATGAACTGTATAATGAAGACTAGCATACCAGGAAGTGAAGATACTTTTCAGCATACGTCTCTACTCTCAAATGAAAGGAGGACTCCCAATGAAACCAGTTAAATATATCTTGGCAGTGTGATAGTAGATGTTCCACCTTTGCCTGTAATTACAGCACCACGCAGCATTAAAATAGCAGAAAGCTAAATTTGTAACTGTTAATAAAACATCTATACTGCTGTGATAATATGGGGGAAAATGGTGGGAGGAGAAAATGGGCAGGGAAAAAGGTGAGGGTAGGAAGGAATCCCTATAACTACAAAACTGTCTTATGGAAAAAAATAAGTGTTCTCCATAGATAGACTAGGGGTAGTTGCATGAATATAGTACGTAAGAGTTGCTGACTTTTACATTCATGGACTACTAGATTTTGAAGGCTTGGATCATGATGAGTTAATGCCATTTTGTTTTAGGGCGTGGCTGGCCTTGAACAATACACTCACATTCACTTCTATGTGGTGTTGTTCTTTTTGTTCTCGTTGAAATTCTGTTACGATGCCGTGTACATTAACCTCAGCATTCCTCATTAAATTTTCCAACTTCTCAACTATGCTTCTTAGGTTATTCTAGATATTCAGAAATCCATTCCAAATGCACTCATATGGAGACTGCAAATTTGGCAGAAACAATATTGGAGACGGAGCAGCAACCATTATTTGAGTGTCTTCTTATCCCGTCTTATACATCATTGTTTTTAAGCCAGTGTATGATTTCACTGCCTTATTCAGGCAAATGTGGCTTTAATTCATTAAAAGCTCCTGGAATTTCATCAGCTAGAGGAAATACAATACAGACAAATGATGCAATTTTAAATTGAAGTTCTCATCAGTACTGTAACATGTGGCCATTCTCCTCCCTGGAATATGGCTTTTCAATGCTGTTACATGAGTATAGCCTTTTATCACCCTGAAAAACAGCAGTGTTGGTGATTTTGGCTTTCACTATTTCAAAATTTGAGATTTTACTCTTTGGGGGTGTGATTTTTTGGAGTTTGATCTAGAGTTTTGACATTTGGAACTGCATCTTTGGGGTTATGATTGGCACTGTGTAATCATACCCCTTGGAGAGCATAGTTTCTTAGACTTAACTTAATGTGCAAAAGACTAGTGTGCTATCAAATCCTGTGCTGAAAATCAGTGCTCCTGACAGGTGAAGGAGAAAGAAGGATCTAGTTACCAAGAGAGGAAAAACAATGGAAGAGGGAGGTTCAAGGTGCCAAAGTCAAACTTCATCCTCCAGTTTTAAACTGGTACAGTAACCATGAAGGTACATAAACACCTTTGGTCTTTGGGAAAGAAACCAACGCAAGCTGATTCTACCACCTTCATTTCTGAGTATTGAACCCCAACGTTACTCTCCAGATAGCATCTCTGCCAGGAATGGGAGACCTGTAGAGGCTAACGAGTGGTTTCAGGAGGTGCAGGGTTACTGTTCGTTACCCATTATGAGGAGTTAGCCTGTGCTCAATTATTTTGGATATCATATTTAACTGGGGTTAATTTTAAAGTAAGACAATAGATATTGCCAGGGGGCATCAGTAGCCATAACATCAGCTTTAATTTGGAAATGATCTATTTGTACTTTCCTTTGGAAGCACTTTTCCGTTATTGGCAATGCCTCTTTAACACCACCTCCAAGAATCTTGCACAATTTTTGACTACAGTATTTGGCCTTGTCAAATATGTGGGTCACTGGCCAGAGATTGGAAAGCTTTTGTTTTAAAAAGATTTCCATCACAATTAGCTTGTGTTCACTACAAAACAATCTTTTTTTATTTCTTTTTGGTGTTTCTCCTCTGCTATTACAACTACTGACTTATCAACTGCCTGACCCTTCCCAGCTGCTCTGCCCAAGGCCTTACCACCTTCTGCGTTCCGCGTCTAATCCTAGCCAGTACTGTTTGCTTCCTCAGAGATCAGCAATTTCACTCCTTCAGTTACCTCCTTCCTTTTTTGTGAGAAGTCTTTCTTCTAGTCACATCAACATCTCAAGTCTCTCATACTTTAAACAACTACAATACTCCCTTGATCCAATGTTCCCTACTCTTTTTACAGATCATCTTTCTGAAAAGAATACAGTTCAATTTCTACCTCAGTTTTCTTAATTCTCCTTCACTTTTGAACTTGCTTTTTTTCTACTTCCACTGACTGGTCCTCTATGGAGACTGTTCTAAAGAGCAGATTCCTGCATTTGTGGGCTCCAGGGCACTCTTGGCAGTTGGTACATGTGTGTGACCTCTCTACATCCAGCTTTGAGGACAGCAACCCATCTTGAATCGTGCCTTGACTTTTCTGACTCCATTCTGTCTATCCTCTAACATGCTGAACCTTCTTCCTTGACCCCTCTCATCTGGTTCTCATTCTCTGTCCACCTTCAGCATGTTGTTGATCCCTGGCTGCCATCCTGAGCTCTATCTTTGTCTCCACACATTCTCCTGGGGGAGTTCATCTCTACTGTTGTTCAACTACCACTCAGGTCATGGTTCTGCTCTCTGTAGCTCACCCTCAGACCTTCCCCAGAGCTCCAACTCCATCTAGTCTTATTGGATAGCTTTACATACCTATATATATGTTTAGTTAGCTGAGATAGGCATAACAGCCAAAACTTAGCTTTGCCCTAGAGCTCAAATATGTGGTTCGGTTTGGTTTTAGAATCATTCATTGTCTTGCTTTAATCTCCATGATAAAGACCAGGCTTTTTAGTGTGACTTGGGAGAAATTTATGGAAAGATGGCTATCCTTGTCTGCTCTTCTGGAGATTACCTGATCCTCCCCAGAGACTACCTGACCCTCCTACCCATTCTGAAGCACCTGCATTCAATTTTCTCCTCTGAGGATGAGGCTACCCACAGTCCTGTAAACACATCATGTTCTTCATGCCTTTGCCCCGTATGTCCTCCCTGCCTCAAGAACCTTGTGTCTTATCTGTGTTATGTCCTCTAACCACCCACTATCAGCAATTAATCTTTGCTCAGTTCTGAACCTAGCACAGCTTGAGCTGTTTCTTTCATGGGATCCACTTTACAATTCTGTATGTGTTTTTCTTACTGAGACTTTGAGTTCTTTATGGCCTAGGCCTGTGTCGTCTTAATCTGCATATCTCCTGGGCCTTTGTCGGGCTTCTAGTAAATGCTCAATAAATGTTTCTGCTTTTCTTTTTAAGCTAAACTGGCTTTCCCCCCACATGATTTGAGGATCAAAAGAATCAATGCCTGTGAGTGACAAATATGTCCTAAGTGTTTCAAGTTATTGTTGAAAATGGATCCATTGCATTTTCTACTTCTATCCTTTTTCTTCTCTTCCAATCCCAGTTCTCCTTAATTCCTGACAACCCAGTGGTATTCTTAAAAGATGCCCCAAACATGGAAGAACTCTTGGAGAAAGGTAGAATGAGTAAGACTTGGCAAGAATTTACTGCCTATTGAGCATGCTTGGATGATCACTAAGTTGTTTATTATGGGACAAGAGCTTCAATAGGAAGGTTTTTACCCATCCTAACCAGGAGCAGCAGAGTCAGCATTGTCAACAGAGAGGTGACAGATGGTTCCCGTTCTGAAATTTTCTTAATAGCTGGGGTTCTGGGTTTAGCAGTTAATGAAGCAGAGGCATTTTCTTTCTAATACAATGAAATCTTGCTCTGTGAGAAACACTTGGGTAGAATGGTGTGAATTAGAGCTAGATGACAAACCAAGTATCAGCATCTCCCTTAAGGAGCTGCTTCTGTGGCCCAGGATCCTGTCAGAGAGGTCAAACTGATCACAAGAATAAAAATGGAGTTGGGGGTGAAGGAGGGCTTTTAAACTCCTGTAGAAACCCAAGACCAGCCTTTTGGACCAACTGGACTGTTCCTTGCCTTAAAACAGATCAAGAATGGACTGTTTTAGGAAAAATTTGTCTTTGACTTGGGTGGGAAAGAGCAGCAAAGACCCAGACTCTAATGACTCAGAAAGCCCCTCTCCACCAGGAGCCCCCAGGCCTGAGTAACTCCAACTTCTGCCACAACCCCAGACTGCATGCTAATGACCACCCAGAAGGTTCACAGGCACTTCAAACTCATCAGATTCCAGCTGACCTTCTTATCAACTTTCTCCACTGCATACTCATCTTCCCAAATATCCATTTTCTCCTATTTATCCATTCCTGTTATTGATCTAGATTCATCTTTATTGCTTCCCTCTCTGGAACACAATCAGATAGCAAATCTCATCTAATCTGTTAATGAAATGTCTTTCACATTTATCCTTTCCTGTCCATTCTTATTGCCTTGGCCTTTCTTTGGCTCTCATCCCTCTGATTAAATCTCAACAAAGGCCCATTGGTCTATACAACAGCTTCCTGACAAATCAACTTCCTCACCACCCCACCGCTATCAGGGTTATATATGATCATTTCCCTCCTGTCTTAAAAATTTTCAAATGCTCCCCTACTACACACATTATAAAATTCAAGCCCCTTGTTTTCTGAGACTTATAATTCATTCTTAAATATACTCTTAAATATGCGTAATCTTATTTTGATCATAATTTATATTTCCAGCTTACTTTTCACATCTACCCCACCTAGATTCCTTTAATATTCCAAATATTCCTTCTGCCTTAGCATGGTGGTATTATCTCTTTGCTCAAAACTCATATGTTCAAAATGAACACATCCCTCAAAGTCAAACTCAAGTGACTCCTATGCCATTTGGCCTTCCTATCTTACCCTTGGCATAGGTGATCTCTCCCATATCAGGGCACTTGAGTATTTGATGTCTCTACTGAGGCACTTGTGACAAGTTTGCATACATGGTAATGTATGTGTACTGTCAATCCAACCCTAAACTGCTAGTGTGCTTAGATAAAAGACTGTACATTATCACATTAGCATCCTCTTAGTCCTAATCCAGTCCCATCCTCACAGAAGAATTTAGAAGTGGATGAGTTAATAGAATAAATTGCTAAGACCCTAATGGGGGGCCGGGACCTTCCATATCAGATCAAGAGTCCCTGAGTACAATCTCTAGTATCACCCACTCTGACAGCCCTCAGTCAACTTCCCTGCCTATCTAACTTTCCAATCAGGAGTTGTATACAGAACATCAACTTTCTGAGTGGATGAATAGGAATGATTCAGAAGGAAAAGTAAGTGGTATCTAAATAGGAGTAGATGAAAAAGGGATGGCATGGAAGGAAAAGGGTGGCAAATAAGTGAATGCACAATAGCAGAAGTGGGGAGGGGGTGACTGGGGTAGAGGACAGGGAGCCATTTCTCTTGACTGGAACACAGTCTCCACCTCCGGAAATGAGGATACCAAAATTTGGTCAAGAGGATCCATGTAGGGGCTCTAAAGGCCAGACAAAGCAAATCAAGAGATTTCCCTCTCCAGGGCCATTGCTCAGATTAACCTCAGTCTTCAGTTGCTCAGAGAAGTGGAATATTCAAATCTAGAGTGTGAGAGACCAGATAACAATCCTAGCTCTACTTTCTAGTCAATGTCGTATTGAGAATGTAATTTTGGTTCTCTATATTAGATTCCTCAATTTTAAAATCTGGACAATACTAACACCACCAACCTTAAGGGCTATTATAGGACTAAACAAGTGAAGTACTTAAAACAGTTGCCTGAACTATCTAAGTTAATTATTTGATCATTGCAAGACCATGGTTCCACGTTTGGTGTTATAATGTTAATATAAAGAGATAAATCTTCAAATGCAGGATACCTACACTAGGAAAGAACTCTGCACTTTCTTATTTTTTACTTTTCAGATTTATTTATCTTTTACTGGAAAGGCAGAGTTACAAAGAAGGAGAAGTAAAGAGAAAGATCTTTCATCCACTGGGTCACTCACCAAGTGGCTGCATCTGCTAGAGAACTTAGCTGATCCAAATCAAGGAGCCAGAAGCTCCTTTCAGGTCTCCCATATAGGTGCAGGGACTCAAGTTCTTGGACTATCCTTTACTAATTTCCCAGGCCATAAGCAGGAAGCTAGATGGGAAATGGAGCAGCTGGGACATGAACCGATGCCCATATGGGATGCCAGTGTTATGCCCAGATTTTGAGATTCCCAGTAATCACCAGGAGTCTGAAGTCGATACAAGTGCACAAGGGCAGTTTATGCAAGCTTGGCATGTCCGAGTTTGGGTTCTTGGTTGAGAGCAGGCAGCTGACTAACCAACTGGCCAGCCAGACCAACACCCCTTACCAGAGTGCACCTGAACAGCACATTCACAGGGTTTTTATAGGGACAGTCCACAATAGCTTGAAAGGTGAGGGGGGAAATACCACACATTCCCTACCCATCTCCACTGGACAGTCCATGCCTGGCTCTTCTCTGGTCCAGCAATTAAGGTAACCACCCACTTAATTACTTGGAATCACCTGTGAGATAAGCAGACTTAGGCCTTGATTCATGAGAATTGGAGTTCATGGATGCTAAAGGTCACATAGGTTGTTTGGTCTGCAAGCTCACACAGTTTGTTAGCAGCAATGAATCACGAACAAATGGTTGGGATTTTGATTCTGAAGTTCCTCAGCATCACTTGAAGGGGGAGGATTAGCCAACTGAGCCATTGCACCAGTCCCAACCTCTAAACATTCTCAACAATGTAAAATACAGCACAGTTCCAGGACTGGTGGTGTTCTTAATACTGTACAAAGGTGTCCCAGGATTTGGAAGCCAAGTTTAGCAGGGCCTGACCTGAGTAGGAGACCCAGGGAGACTATGGGCCAAGGCCAAGGCCAAGGCAGATACCTAGGAGCTCCAATGAGGCAGAGAATGAGAGACAATCCAGTGAAAGCAAGGGTGGCAGTGCTGGGCACCCCGAGCCCTTACTCCTAGGTCCTGGGAAAGGTGCCTAACTAGAGCCTCATTAGCAAGAAGGAAGCTGATCTGAGAGCCAACACATCCTGTGCCATCTCGGAAGTGCTCCGAGAAAGTCAGTAAGCAGGTATTTGGGGGGGCTTTTGAAAAATCTCTGTGAACACATTCTTAGCCAAGAATATCAGTGGAGAGAAAGGAGCTGCCAACCAGCGAGAAGGGCTGAGCACGACAAAGAGTCTTCCCTCCCCCTCTGGGAAAGCCGACTGACATAGCAAAGAAACTTAATGAGACTCAATATCCTGCTTTCTCCTTTGCAGGGATTGGAATGTAAATCTCCAGGGTGGGGGAGGTTATTTCAACTCAGGGTAAAAAGCAAGGTGGTTTGCATCAAGTATTTGTCAAGTTTTCCTGGAGCTTAAAAGGCCAGCAGGGGCCTTTCTGTGCAAAACAAGAAAGAAGGGCAAAAACAAAAGGGGGGGGGGGGAGGCTGCAAAGTTTTTCTTTTCATTAATTCTTCAGGAACTGCAAGAAAGAAATCCCTATTCCTGACGTGTGGCCCTCAGCTTTACCCACTGGGTAAGCGTCACTTCAGAGGAGACACTGCCCAAACTGGAGACACAGCATCTCTCCCACCACACACCAGGAAAAGAGCTGCCTATTTAGTACTTACCATAGAGTTCAAATGGAATGACCAGTAAGGTGGGGATTAATAGGGTTCAAATGCCTCCCACCTACCCTATACTAAGGCAGACATAATGCGTAAATTGTGTCTTCAGAATGCTTGATGGGAGGAAGAAACATTTTATGATCAAGCAAGGTTCAAAGTCATGTTTACCCATTGCTAAAAAGCTAAAACTTAAAAATGAAAGTCATGATTGTCAGGTGAATGTGAAAGTTCTGAATGCAGAGCCTGGTACTTTGTAGGAACTCAGAACCAATATTTGTTTAACTTACTAACTTTCCTAAGGTGTGGGGTTATAGTCACTGGAGGAAAATAGGATTTAAGACTCTGCAGATCTGAATTCAAGTGTGATTTTGTTCTTAGTAACTGCATGGTTTTTATACAAATCATTCTGACTTCAAATTTCTCTTTCTTGAGACCAATAAAAGTAATCTGTGCAAAAGGAATGTGTAAAATGAAAAGTATCTGCAAATGCTTAGCACAACTTCCTTCCCTTTGGAAATCTCTGTAAACAGGAGTTCTTAAGACCAGCTCCTTAGTTAAAGGGCTAGGGGCTTGAGGGTGAAAGGCACTGAGAGCTGTTAGTGTAGCAGGCGTTCAAACAGTTTCTATATCTCACCTTGATCTTGTATGAAAATGTAATGCTGTAACTAGCTTGGCAATTACCAAAATGGAAAGGAGGCCCATCACCTGACTGAACTTTTGTTATAAATAGAGCCTAGTGCTGCATGGTTGCTCCCAAGGAACCTGTTGGATGTCTACACAGCAGCCTGCTGATCTCCTAGCTCAGGAAGAAAAAAGTGTCTGGGCCTCTGGGAGATGTGTCTCTACTTACGGAACTGCAGCACCACCTTGGGAAATGCTGTTCAGCCACCACTCACCTCAGAGAAGAATATGTCAGCAATAACAGACCACACACCAAATCTTACTGGAAAAAAGATGGCAAAATAGTCTCTGTACTGCGGTCACAGGATGTCTTTAGGTATTTATGAGGAGGAAGAAGAGGCAGAGGAGAGGAAAGGCAGCTAACTTCCCTGCTCACTGCACAAGGACTTGGCCTGAGAGCAAGAGACCATTCCTTCTTGACCTCTGACCCTGTCTCCTTCCTTGCACTTAGAGTTGGGAAGTTGGGATGCTCCAAGCTTTTGCAGACGCATCTTCTATCTTCAATGACAATGGAAGTTTACTAAGAAGGAAGTGCTGCGTCTCCCCCCGCCAGGTCTTGGGAAAGGTTGAAGTTCATTAATGTTCATGGGGCCAGAAAGAAGAAAGAGGGAGGAACCTATGGTTTGGATATCACCTAGGAAGGAAATGAGCTCACATGGACATCTAAAGCACAGTGAGGGAAGCAAATACAGCAGATGACCTTGTTGGGAGATTGTGTGTACACAGCCAGTCTGGTGCTTCCTCGGTGTGCAAGGAGTCAGCAGGCACTCATTGTATTAGTTCCCGCCCTCTGTGACTGGAACAGTGCTGTGTTTTAGAAAGCATCATGTGAAATAATGAGTGGTTGTCAGTTTATTGTCTATGTTTTTAAAACTTTGGATAGACTAGACTTCTGGAAAAAGTTGAAGGGAATTTTTTAACTCTCCTGTGGTGTATTTACTGAGGGGCTAAGTGAGAATTGATCATTTTTGTCATGGCCAACAGCGTGTTTCTACTTTTGGGTTTACTATTTTTAAGATTTACTTATTTTACTTGAAAGAGTTACAGAGAGAGAGGGAGATACAGAGAGAAATTTTCCATTTGCTGGTTCATTTTGCAAATGGCTACACTGGCCAGAACTGAGCTGACTCAAAGCTAGGAACAAAGAGCTTCTTCCAGGTCTCTCATGTAGGTTCAGGGATCCAAGACCTTGGGTCATCTTCTACTGCTTTCCCAGGACATTAGCAGGGAGCTGGATCAAACGTGGAGCAGCCAGAACACAAGCCAGCACCCATATGGGATGCAGGCGCCACAGATGAAAGATTACCCTGCTCTACTGCCACACTAGCCCCTTACTGCCTGTTTTGAAGTTGGAAGTCAGGAACCTCATCTGAGCCTTCATTTCTACATTTATAAAACAGAGAAAATGATGTCACTCATTCAACTGGCATTAACAGATATTGACTGATCAGTATGTATCTGTGAGTCAGGAATCACATTAGGGATTCTAAAATAAAGAAGACAGGACCCCTACCCTCCAGGCGCCTACCTCCATCCTCTGCACCTGTACCAGACACTCTTCTATGTCACTTCAGGTCCTCTTGGCCTCCCTGCGTCTTGTTTCACTTGCCACTGATGCTCCCAGCTTTATGTGGACTCCCACCTGACAGTGCCTTAGCTGGTGCCTCTGTTGTATAATTCTGCTTTCTTACTTCAAGATTTCCCTGTTGACATTGGTGCATATAGAACATGTAAAATCTTCAGCCTCCAATTGGAACCCACACCCAGGTGACCAGAATTGCAAGGGAGTTAATGCCTCATGCAGTAAAACTTGGACCAGTAGATCGTGGTATCCATGCATAAATTTTTTTCCAGTGTTCTCGCTAGGTGATTTTTTTTTTCTCTGATGAAGTTTACATAGCCCAATGTAGGACTATCCCATGAAGTCAAGTAATCAAGCACACTTAACAGCTGTCAGTTGATGAAAACAATCCTCATGGTAATTCTCTGCTCTTGCTGGTTTCAACCTCTAGATTACATTCTTGCTCTGTGGGGTGGCACTTGCAAATAAAGTAAGAGCATAGAAGTCATTTTGTTAGTCTCAGTTGCCTGGGAAAACAGACAGTTGGTATTAGGAGTGAGCTAGATAGTAGACTGTCAGGATAGATTTTGGAAATGGATTACCTAGAATCTGACGTCGATAATAACCTCAGATGAATGGGAAGGAAATGCAAAATGAGATATTAAAATAAGGACCCATATGGTGGTTGAAAAATATGGGAGTATTGGTAATTACATAGAGTGAGGTAGGTTTTTTTAACTGCATTGGAAACCACAGCTAACAAATTATAGATGTAGGAAAACAAGCTGCCAACTCAAGGCCAAATGTGAAAGCCACAAATGCTTTTTGGTGGCTCTAAGGAGACTCTTACCTTCCAAAGCTGCAGGACACAGGGTGCTGGGAAGTCAGCCCAGAATCTAATGGTAAAGGTGCAATAACTGCCAGGAAGAAGGCGGGCCTGGCTCCTACACTCTTACATTCCAGTCAGAGCTCAGCCAGGGAAGGAGAGGGGGCTGCGAAACCTAGACTAGGGATGTTTTGATTGAGAAGCCTGGAAATCTGCAATCCTTAGATGCCCCCCTGGACTCCGAAAGTTGGCAAAATCAGTTCCTTCTTCCTTGCTGGGGGAGAATGTCCACTTCTTCCATGGATATTATGTAATGAACTCACCTCATGCAGTTGCCAGTAAGATCAAGACTATTCCCTTCAAAATCCTCTGCTATCCTTCAGTGCCTCCAAGGAAAAAATTCGCATCAGTTCTCAGTACAGCTCAGGCAGAAGTGAAAATCCCCCATCTGGGAGGAAATAGCCCACATGCTAAGGAACAATAGAACCTTACTAATATGCACTGGCAGAAACCAAAGCAGCCTTGGTAGAAATGGATCGTTGTAGAAGGAAGAGTCAAATAGAAGACTCGCCAGGAAATGTTACTGGACATGAAGTAACTCACTTATCTTGTGGCAAGGACATCTACAACTTCTCTTCACAAACTGTAGGGATGACTTCTTTGAAAGTGGAAGTGATATTAACCTGTGGTAGATTAGCTGATGGCTTTGGAGCTTATTTAGTTTGGTACTGAAGAGCAAATCACAAGGTTCAAGAAAGAATGAATGTCAGAATGAATGTACTATGTAAGACCTAACAACCCACTATCACATATTCTAAGGATGGACCCGAGTGGATAGACTATTCTCTTGGGCATTAAAGGAGGACACTTGGACAAAGGCGATATCTTGGCAAAGCTTAGTGGTAGCTTTTTTTTTTTTTTTTTTTTACAAACTGAAGTTGCTGTTGAAGGATGGTAGTGTAGAACTGGGATTCTTAGTGCCACAGAAGCTGGGATGACTAAATAATGTCAGAGTTGAAAGGGTTGCACTTAACTTCCAGAGACATGGTTGTAGACCCAACTACTACATTGGCAAGCAAGGTAAGGTAAAAATAAGGGTACATTGAAGATGAGAGATCAACAGTAGAAGTGATGATAACGCTGGTCAATATTCAACAAGCAGCCTCAACATATTAAGGGACTCTTGCTTGTAGCATTTACCAATCCATGGTGTCAGTATTAAACTAAAGGTATCATCAGATTTTCAGTTAATTTGTCTAAGTCATCCATGCCAAAAAAAGATGAATTAAGGCATTTGTTGCTGGACCACCATAAAGTTAGTACTAAGTGATAGTTCCAATTCGAGTTGACATCTTTACTGAGACAAATTAACACAGTTCTGGCACTTGGTAGACAACTGTTGAGCTGGCAAATGACTAGTTTTCCATCTCCATCAATAGGAAAATCATATAACAGAAATCGTAATGTGCAGACATTGTTATTGTCTTTTCTAGTACTGTGTTACCCTTTGTTTTCTCAATCACAATATAGTCCACACGAATCTTGATCACTTAGACTTCACAGCCTGCCATTGTGATTCACTACTGATGACTGGATGAGCAGGAACTGACAGATAGGTACTCTAGATAATCTAATAAGACACATGTATATTAACAGATGATAAATACACTTTGGGAAGATCTGGGAACCTGACATATTGGTGAGGTTTTAAAAGTCCAATGGTTTGGGTCATGTAAAGACGTTACTTGTAAAGGTCAAATTGTTGTGCTTTGCACCTCCTTTAGTTAACAAGATACAGCACTGGTAGAATTTTAATTTTAAGGTAAAATATATCATAGTTAGAAGTACTGCCCTGATCAGAATTGTGAAGGACTCAAAGGGCTGTCACTTTCAAAAAGAGGCAAAACACAGAAGAGTTCTACAATAGCTCCAATGGCCAAAAAGAATCAGCGTATCCAATAGTGTTTGAGATATTTATGGGTGTAAGGACTGGGGCGAGCTTGCTCCTATTGGTAGTGCAGAAGCTGGAAGAGTTTTTTAAAAAAAATAAAGGTATAACTTCTGCAGCATAGAACTACTTTCTGTTCATCTTGCATGCTGTTGGAGTCCCTATCAGAAACTAGGTGCCTGATCATGGAATACCAAGTGATTGACTTGAGTTGTCCAACATGAGCTTAGCTTCTTCAATTAGAGGGTTGAGTGAACACAGCAACAACCAACATTCTTTTCAGTAATGAGATTTAGTTTATTCATTTGAAAGGTAGGGTGGTAGAGAGAGATGTTTGCATCCATTGCTTCATTCCTGAGTTGGTTGTGACAGCCAGGCATGAGCCAGGAACCTGGAACCCCATCTGAGACTCACACATGGGTGCAGGGGCCCAATACTTGCATTGTTTTCCACTGTTTTCCAAGGCACATCAGTAGGGAAATCAGAAGTAAAGCACCCAAGACTCAAACCAGCAGGCATATGGGATACTGGGGCCACAGACTATGGTGTAACCAGCTTCACTAAAATGTTGGTCCCAAAGATCAACTTTTAAAGAGAAATTTCGTTTTTGAAATCAGGCCAACCAGGCTCAAAAGGCATAAATAAATAATGGTCCAGAATCACTTGTAATCTGCCTATAATGTACATGTCTCTCCTGCAATTCAAACCTTAAATTCAAATCATGGGAATTTCCTTATGACTCCAATTGGTGGAGGGGGAAAAATCTCATGACAGGTTTATGGAAGACTCAACACATTATATTAATACTAACTGAAAATGAATAGCCACTATAATTCAATTTCAACTAAACCTGATGGGTGGAGGAAAAATCCTCCCAGAGGACCAATCAGCTAGGAGCAGTATACTTAATCATCTATCTGAATGAGAGAGAGGTGGCCTGAAAAACAATTTCTGTCTCTTTGTCTGTCTGTCTGTCTCTCTCACACACAGATGGGTGGGAGGAGGGTTCCTTGGCATCTATGTGTGGTTTAGCTAATTGGTCTGGTGTAGAAAAGGGATAAAAATTGGAACACTAAGGAACAAAGGCTCAAGAAATGGGGCAAAGGTATGCAGAGTTTTGTGTTGGAGCTTACACTCTCCAGAGAACAGGGACCACAAAGAAGGCATTCAACAGTTAGGTAAATGAGAGCTTCGTCTCATGGTTGTCCTCAAGTGGAGTCCACTCTCCTATGTAGATCCATAGGTTACCACTTGACTAACCTCTTGATTTGATAATGTCCTTCAAAGAGATCAATCATGCACTGTATTCTTTCTACACTGGAGGTAGTAATTATTATTGGTCAATTCCACTTGAATTTAGTGCTGAGAGCTCCTATGTTCCAATTTTACCAATGTATTAACTCAATTAACACCATATGAGATTAAAGGACTTTAATTAATTCTATAGTGAAAGATATGCAACAACAACAGGTACCCGGCCATAGAACTCATGGTACTTACTGTGACCCCTCATCCTTATGGTAGACTGAGGCAATAGTGCTAGGGGATCATCCAAAATCCTAGCTTGGGAGTAATACTTGGAAATTTGGAGCATTATCCTTCTGAGTGTGGAGTATGTATCGAACAAAAGTCACTGTAAAGCACTGTGACCCAATCATTGTAATATGTGGATCCTAGAATACTGTGACTGCCAGATGCTCACTTCGGGAATCTTCATACTGGTGAGCCAGAGAGAGAAGAGAATTGCTAAACTTGGCAGAGTGAGAAAAATGTACTTACTTTGAGAAGCTCAGGTTGCTTTCACCCAGTGAGGGAAGGGGGTGCTGATGGAGAATATGTTGGAAACTCAGAGATTTTATTAGGAAATACCTGGGAGCTTCTGAGTCAATTGATAATGCTAAATAGGCAGCTACAACTACAACCTAAAAGTGCACAGATGATTTGAAGGTGAAAGTCTGGGTCATTATAACTAAGAAACAATCTAGACCACCTGAAATGTTGGCAAATTTTGAGAAAAATCTGGACAGAATATTTAGCAGAGGATAGGATTCATGAGTGTCAGCTATTGTTATGTTTATAACAAGCAAGGATGACTGTAGTTTCTCTTGTCAGTATTCTTTTTTAAGAGATTTGTTTTTTAATTGATTGATTGATTCATTGGTTTGAAAGACATAGTTATAGAGAGAAGGAAAGACAGATAGAGATCTTCCATCTGCTGATTCTCTCCCCAAATGGTCTCAGTGGCCTGAGTTGGGTCAGATCAAAGCCATGAATCAGTAACTTCTTCCAGGTATTCCACTTGGGTGCAGGGACTTAAGAACTTGGGCTGTCCTCTGCTGCTTTCCCAGGCACAATAGCAGGGACATGTTTGAAAAGTGGAGCAACTGAGGGTTGAACTGGTACCCATACAGGATGCTGACAGTGGCTTCACTCAACACCATGGTGCCAGCCCTACTTTGGTTTCTTTAGAAGTTGCATCTGGCCATCATCTTGAACAAGACTCTCTGATTGATTGCATTTGGACCTCATTTTTCCAGAAATATTTGAGGTCATTTTGTTTTCGGAAAAATAAAGGTTCCGTATTGTAAATTTGGCCAATTCTAATCAAAAGGGTACATTCTGGGTAGCACAAGGGGGTGGATAGTGTCACACATCCTTTGTGCACCACTGAACATTTCCTAGAATCTTCCCACTCTAGTTTCCACCATCACAGTGTTCATTAGCTCTGCTTGAATTTGGACTGAATTCAAGTAGGTCCAGCCTCACTAGTTGTGCCTATCCCTAGAGCTTTTCGCCTCATGTCCTATTGTCACTTGCCACCAACGGGTAGCATGATGTAGCACACTGTTTGGTATCCACATACTCAAAGTGCTTGAGAGAAAGCAACATTTTAAAGTGTCAGCCTTTTAGGCCCAGCATAGTAGCTTAGTGGCTAAAGTCCTCGCATTGAACGCTCCAGATCCCATATGGGCACCAGTTCTAATCCTGTCGCCCCGCTTCCCATCCAGCTCCCTGCTTGTAGCCTGGGAAAGCAGGCGAGGATGACCCAAAGCCTTGGGACCTTGCACTCGTGTGGGAGACCCAGAAGAAGCTCCTGGCTCCTGGCATTGGATTGGTGCAGCATTGGCCATTGAGGCCGCTTGGGGAGTGAATCATCTGACAGGAGATCTTCCTCTCTGTCTCTCCTCCTCTCTATCTATCTGACTTTTCAATAAAAATAAATAAATCTTAATGAAGTGTCAGCCTTTGACTAGTGAAGAATCAGTGGATAATTATTTGCCTTGCTTTCTCCCAGAGATTCCGTCAAGAGACAGTATAATGGAATATGCATCCCTGCATCTAGACGAAAGATGGAATCCCAATGAAACTGTTGGACATGTGTAGACAATGCATGCTGGACTGTCTGACATTGTCTGTACCAACAATGTCGGGGCACACTTAAATAAGAGATTGATAGAATTATGATTCCTTATGAAGGATTACATTATTGTAATAAAATGGGAAAAATCTGACGGGGGGTGGGAGTTTGGGGGGCAATCCCAGCCTACACAAAATTGTACCACACAATTCAAAATTCAAAATAAAAATACATTTTAAAAACAGAGACAGTAATTTACACAGTTTCTCAGATAGCTACATCATGAAATCAAACAGTCACATATAGCAACAGCTAACTCAATAATCCAGTCATATTTTGATGCTTTTTCTTCCTCTGGTTAACTACTATTTTCTCACATCCCTGCTGCCTGGGCTTAAGTTAGCATCATTGCAAGACCAGGGTTGTGGCACAATGAATTAAGCCTTTGCCTGTGACATGGGCATCCTATATGGGTACCAGTTTGAGTCCCTGCTGTGCCACTTCCAATCCAGATTCTTATAATGTGCCTGGAAAAACAACAGAATAAGGCCCAAATGCTTGGGCCCTGTATCCATGTGGGAGATGAAGGCAGAGCTCTAGGCTCCCTCAATTACAGTCATTTGGGGAGTGAAACAGCAGACAGAACTCTCTGTCTCTCTCTGTAACTCTACCTTTGGAATAAATAAATAAATAAGTCATCATAAAATACTCATTGCAAAATTTTGTTTAAAAGTTAGTGTTGCATAAACCACTACCTCAAGTTCAGTTTTCAGAGGACTCTTCCCTCAGGCACAGCGTAGAAGTTGATGGTGAGGATTAAATTTTTAAAAATTAAAGAAACAATAGTGCTTTGCAAGCACCTTGTGTAATACCCCATGATATAAATATCAGCTTATAGTTGTTGAACCTCTTTCAGATTTCTGTTAAACATGGAGTAGAATAGGGAAACTCCAAGGTACACAGCAAGAAGAAACTCTCTTGCTTCTACTCCAGTCCTTTCCTTACAATTCTGTTCTCCTTGGATGATGGAGTCCTTATCAACCCTCCTACCCTCCTCCTTCAACTTCAAAGTTTACCTCCTCCAGGAAAGTTCTTGGATTGATCCAGCTTCTCTTCTGATCCTATGAAAGTCTCCACTAACAACAAACAAGTCTTCTTAGACCATGGTTTTTATGGAGACTTGTCAACTAGAACTTGGCTTCATCAATTATAGGTGACTCCCCTAGTGGCAGTCTGTTCACCTTTTCAAGTGGCTCTAGGGTAACTAAAACATTTGCTAGGCTATGTACCTGATTCTCAAATGATGGCAGACTTTCTTAACACCGGGGAATTGACTTGAGCAAAGGAACTTTCCCCTGAGTTCCCTTTTGACCAACAACTCAGTGTGATCACAGGAAGGCAGTGCACTGTGGGCAACATTAATGAGAAGAGGGAGATCCATGCTAAGGAAGTGCTCATTCATATCCTAGAATTTCAATGATTTGAGCCTCAATGTCTGTCATGGTTCATTCTGTAGCCACCTGCCTGGCCACTGGGGTAACCAGATATTTAGTTAAACCTTATTCCTGTGGCTCATTAGGGTGCTCCTGGAAGATTGCATTGTCTGAATTGGTAGACAGTAAAGCTTGACTTTTTCCTTGTGGGTGGGCACCATCCAATCCCACCAAGACCTCAATAGAAACAGAAGCTGCATAGAAGAGACCTCACCAAAAGTCAGAGTCTTTGAGACCCTGTACCCATGTGGGAGACCCTGACTGACTTTGAACTTGGGCTAGTACTTTTCGCCTGCCTTCCAACTCAAGACTCAGACTAGAACTTAACACTCCTGGTCTCCAGACTTGAACAAGTCTGCAGCAGCCGTCTTCCTGTTTCACTAACTGCAGATCCTGGATTCAGCCAACTCCAGAATTATGTCAGCCAATCTCTCTCCCTCTCTGACTCTCTCTGATCTCTTTTGATGCTCTTGGAGCTTGTCGTCTATCTCTGGTTTCAGCACTATGTGTTGAACAACTCTGCCTGAGCTTGATTAGAAAGTAATGTAGGTTCGGGCCTTGGGTTTGGGGGCAAGTGCCGCTCCTCACAGTGTGGTGGCTGTGGGGGGTGCCCCTGCAGGGTCGGATCCAATGCTGGGGGCTCACGCCAAAGACACTGCCGCAAGGCAGTGAATGAGTCCTTGGCCTCACCCAGGGCGGCCAGTGCACCATGTGGTGCCAGGCTTTGCCTGCTGGCCGCCTGGCAGCAAACTCTGGGGTTTTTAAAGATATGTTTGCTGCCTGGGGATACCCATGACTAAGTCCAATTTTAGTGTAGATGAGTAGTGAATCTTGGGTGATTCTCAGTGTCAGGGTCATGGAAGTTTTAGGCATGCATGGGGACTGAGACCTGGTGGTTTGGAGGGAAGTACCCAGGAGACAATTACGGTTAGTCAGGTACACAAACCCAATTCAGAATACAGAAATGGCCTGTTTGCCTAGAACATCACTGATCGTCACACACCAGTCCACACCAATACTATGGATGGGGGCCTCTTTGGCAGTGATGGGTACCATTACCCAACTGTTTGGTGGAGTGGTGGAGTGGTCACATTTGGCAGGGTCAAGACTGTATCCAGCACGCAAGAGAACTTGGTCTGGGGGTAGACTCTATGGGGTTGTGTGGGCACAACCCTGTGGAAATACAAGTTCCCCTAGTTGGACACCATAACAGGGTTGAGGTTCCCACCAAGGGGTGCATGTGCTGGAATGGGGGCTGCGTTCTATCTAAGAAACAGTTGCAGTAACCCGAGGCACTAGTGTGGGCTGGGATTGGATGCACCAGGCCAGTTCAGACCCCAACACCATCTGGTGTCATGGAGAACCAGGGTAGATGTGGGACTGACTAGGCTGGGTCTCAACCTCCTACTGAGCCATGTGTGAGCTCCATGTGGGTATGGACAAGCCATGGCTGGGCTGAAACATCCAACAACAAGAACCAGAATGGGGTGAAAGCAAGCTGGGAAAAGCCACTGTTCCTACTAGGACAGGAGGTGAACTGAGTAGGGTTGGCTCAAAGACCCCTGGTATGCGCAAAATCTGGCATTGGGAGGGGTTCTGATGGAGAAGCCTGGGCAACTCCTTGCAGGACACAGTCCCTGCAGGTAAGTGCAAGAAGCATGATAGGAAACAGCCCAGAATAGGCCATGGAAAGTTTCCCACTGGCATACATTTGGCATGGGTAGGGGGAAGACCAGGCTGAATCAGTTCATGTCATCCACTGGCAAATCCGAACACCAGAACAGAGTGTGGGTTGAGCCGGGTTTGGTTGCGATAAAACCAGTACACATTATGGAATGCCAGGGTGAGGTTGCCTGTACTGGATATGAATGCAGCACCCAACCAGCACACGTGAGATCCAGGAAGGGAGGGACAGAGCTGGCAGGGGGATTAAGGGGCTGGTCCCCTCGCCGGACAGCTACTCCCACTGGAGAGTGTGGGCTGGGATGAGAACAGACCAGACTAAGCAAGGCTGCAACCCCTGTGCGCTGCATGTGGACTAGATCAGGGAAAAACCAGGCTGGGCTGATTATTTCTGTGGGTGCAAGCATACTTTAGAGAGGGTGAGGGATGTTTGGGCTTAGCCACAGCATCAGCTGGCAGAAGCTGGCACTGGGGACTAATTCTCTCAAGTCAAATCACAGAACCACCTAAAGAGTGCATAAACCGGGACTGAGAGAGACCTGGGAGGGAAAAAGTGGGTTCCCTCTTCCTGGGTCACTAGTCCCTCGGGAGGGCATGAAAACTAGGAAGGGGGCTGGGGTGGCTAGACAGAGAGGCACTCAACAACATCCGTGAGGGCTGGATGGTTGAGTTGGTTAGATGGAACTAAGCTTTAATACCCATTGACAAGTACAAGAGCCAAATGGGATGGGGGACAGACTGGTCTACTGCTAGACATACTGGCAAACCAGGGTAGGGTGTGGGCCTGATGGGGGTTATTGTGGGTCGCCCCGACTAGACTGCAGCTCTCACTGGTTATGTGAGGGCCGAGTATGTGCTTGGCAGAACCAGACTGGACTGCAACACCCATTGGTTCCAGTGCAACTCGGGACTGAAAACAGAACCAACCCAGCAACTGAAACCACCAGCTGATCGGGGTAATGGATTGTGCCAGGCCCTGTGCTTACTAGAACATACAAGAATCTGGTCTGGGAATACCTCAAGGTTTGTTTGGAGATCTCCCCAATCGAACTGCTGGACTCAGAACTCTAACCAAGAAAAGGCAGAAGACAGAACAGGTCAATCATTCATTTCAGCTATATGTTGGCAGCGAAATATGGGGCAAACGGAGACTTTGTGATGGACCATATCAATCAGTGGACAACCTCATCGAGCGAAACTGGCAGCAATTCATAACTGGAGAACTATTAAAACCATTTGAGCAAATATCTCAGAGCATGCCCCACATCCGGGACTTGGGGTGGGCGGGAAACCGGGTGGGGCTTCTCCCTCAATATCCCCCTTTACCTCAGATACATGATGGAAACAATATGGACATAATAGTATTACCCACTTCCCTATACCCCCTGAACCTTTTTTTTTAACCGCAATTAACTATGTAAAGATTGTCAACAATACAATAAAATAAAATTAAAAAAAAAAAAGAAAGTAATGTAGGTGTGTGTGAGTGAGCAGCCTAAGGGAAACATTAGCAGAAAGGAAAGAAGGTAGCAGACTCTTAGTCTCAGAAGCACACCTTGGAAGAAGCCCAGCATTTTATTCCACCCAACTACACTACTACTTTAATCAAGTACAATCTAGGAGAGCAACATATATACACACACACATAAAAACACACACATGTGCACTTAGCACCAACACACGATACATGAGTTACCTTCAGAAAGTTCAGGGGAAATGCACATTATAAAAAGTTATACAAAAACTATTTGAGCAAGGATCTCAGAGCATGCCCCACATCCGGGACTTGGGGTGGGTGGGAAACTGGGTGGGGCTTCTCCGTCAATATCCCCCTTTACCTCAGATACATGATGGAAACAATATGGGCATAATAGTATTACCCACTTCCCTATACCCCCTGAACCTTTTTTTTTTTTACCGTAATTAACTATGTAAAGATTGTCAACAAAAATACAATTAAAAAAGTTATACATACATTTCAAAAATGTTTGACACCAAAACAAACATATTTTTTAATTCCATATTTCCATAAACTTCTTGAAGTACTCTTTTACAAAATATCTATATAATATATAATGTCTGTATATTACATATGTTGTGTAAATCATATAAAGATGCAGCTCAGTTTTTTACTGGTTCTGACATATAGATCTCTGTGATGCATACAGAAGATATAGTATGCATAATTAGATTATATAATATGTAATATATAGTACTATACATGAGGATTCTTCAAAAGGTTCTTGGAAAATGAAATTAAAACCAAACTTATTTGGGAATAAAAAAGCTGAAATCTATGAATTTTTTTCATAGTACGCATTTCCTGTAATCTTTTTTGAGGTCTCCTCATAGTCTATGTGTTATGCTCACGTGTATCTCCTATGGGTTCTGTTTCTTTGAAGACCTTAGATGAGTCAGTGTCTGTGTGCATCAATTGGCCCTGCATCCCTACAGAAGCATTTTGTCGGCAGAGGGGGCACATACATGGCAGCATATTGAAAGCAGATTTTCATTTTTGCTTATCCATCTAGTTATTGGTTTAAATGTTTTAGTGAGATACCATTTGTGTGTGATCTAATGGATCTATTTATTTTTTCTTCCTTTTTCAGAATTGGTTTATTTCATCATCCCTCAAAAAGCACAATGACAGACATGTGAATATCGCTGAAGGTCTGTACTATTGCAATAATATGGAGGAAAACAGTGGGGGAAGGGAAGATGGACACCGTGGAAGGGGAAATTCCTAAGTCTATCGAATTGTATCATGAAAAATAAAAATAAAAACAGTTAAAAATAAATTAGCATTTTAAAAAAAAAGGTGCATTTATTTTTATTGGAAAGTCAGATATACAGAGAGGAGAGACAGACAGAAAGGAAGATTTTCCCTCAGATGATTCATTCCCCAAGTGGTCACAATGGCCAGAGCTGACCTGATCTGAAACCAGGAGCCAGGAGCCAGGAACTTCCCTCCAGGTCTCCCACGCAGGTGCAGGGTCCCAAGGCTTTGTGCTGTCCTTGCCTGCTTCCCCAGGCCACAAGCAGGGAGCTGGATGGGAAGCAGAGCCACCAGGATTAGAACCGGTGCCCATATGGGATCCTGGAGTGTTCAAGGTGAGGGCTTTAGCCACTAAGCTACCATGCTGGGCCCATACATCAGCTTTTACAAATTAACTTATTTATGCTAGAAACAGTGACAGATCTGGAAACAAATACAAAGCTCTTGTACTTTTCCCTACTCCCCAGATACATGCAACAGCTGAGACTGGGCCAACTAACCAGGTCTCCCACATAGGTGGTGGGGACCAGACTACTTGAGCCACTGACTGCTGCTTCCCAGAATTTGCATTAGCAGAAAGCTAGAGCTAGCCCCAGAGCTGGGTCTTAGACCCAGGTACACTTACATGACATGGTGGTGTGTTAACCACTAAGCCAATTATCCTCATTTCTCGCATTCCAAGGGCACAGTCTAAGGTGTTCATTTTGTTCACAGAATTGTACCCTTGCAACAATCATGAAAGCAGATTTTTTTTTTTTAAATCAGAAAAGCGCCGTGCACCTATCAACTGGAGCTGTCACTGCTCTTCATGCAGTGAGAAAGAGGGCAAGAAAGAGGATGGGCATCTTTGGCTGGATGAAGGATTTATTTTGTGATTCACAAAGCACAGTGGGAACCTTTTCTGACATTTGACTTCAGGACCAGGAGATTCACCCTAAGCAGCTGGGATCAGGAAAAGTGAGAGCAAGGTAGCAAACAAAGCTTTGGTCTAATATTTCATTTTAACCAAAAATAACTTATATTTGTAAAGAATGTTAGCATTTACAAAGGACATTTCACAAAGTAAATCACATTTCATCTTCACTGGAAGGCAGGCATCATTTCCTCTCTTTTGCAAATAAAGAATGTAAGACAGTTTAGAATCTGGTCTGAGGTCTTGCAGCATGAACCTAGTGGGTCTGAAACCCACTCAGCACCTCTTGGTTCTGATTGCAGGCCCTTCTCATTCACACTGACTAAGATAAACATGGTCTGATTTTATCTGGTGCTTTTCTATGTTTTTTTTTTTTTTTTTTATCCTGGATCTGGCTTCAGATCTCATATGCTCCTAACACCTTTGAAAATAAGCCTGAGGGCCTGGCGGCGTAGCCTAGCGGCTAAAGTCCTCGCCCTGAAAGCCCCGGGATCCCATATGGGCGCCGGTTCTAATCCCGGCACCTCCACTTCCCATCCAGCTCCCTGCTTGTGGCCTGGGAAAGCAGTTGAGGACGGCCCAAAGCTTTGGGACCCTGCACCCGCGTGGGAGACCAGGAAGAGGTTCCTGGTTCCCGGCATCGGATCTGCGCGCACCGGCCCGTTGCAGCTCACTTGGGGAGTGAAACACCGGACGGAAGATCTTCCTCTCTGTCTCTCCTCCTCTCTGTATATCCGGCTTTCCAATAATAATAAAATCTTTAAAAAAGAAAAGAAAAGAAAAGAAAAGAAGCCTGAGGATAAAAAGGAATTTTCAAGTACCTGCTAAGATCCTAAGATACAGCACAGTCTCTGCCCCATACTTTTGAGAAAAAAGCAAACCAGCAAGCAAGTGAACAGCACAGTTGGTACCTGTTTGAGACCCAGGCACACTTACACTACTAAAACTAAAAACTATGGTCTTATCCTTTCAGAAAGATCACCAAGCCATGTTCAAAGTCTCCAGACACTTAACAGATTGCTCAGAGTTCAGGGATTAAGGTCAATATACCTGTTTATGACCTGGGACACTGATCCAGGTGCAAAGACCCTGATCTAAATGCATGAAACTTCCTACCAGTGTTTACCTCCATGAATTCCGACTGGGTTCTCAAGGTTGCAGCAGAGAGAAGAGATCCAATTGAGGAGTCATGTTCCAGAAAAAGAAAATGGGAGGCACCATATGGAAAACAGAGTGAATTTCTTTTAGTGAGATTTTTAGAGGGAATGGGTAATTTACCAAATGCAGGACAGTTTTTGCATCTGGCTGGTATGGTGGGACACACTGGAGTCATTGAGACTGAATTACAGAGACTTTAATGGTAAAATTGGGCTTTCTGTAAGATCACCCAGCTGACATCAACTGCTTGCATCTTCCCCAGTGGCAACCAGGGCAACTCACATTGGCTCAGCTTTACAAATGACTCTGCCCTTCATTAGCAACCCAGGATAGAAGAGAGTTCGTGGTCAGACCTTAATGAAACTAAGTGTTCAGAATCCCTCCATGGGGCCAATAAGCATCATTTTCTTTCATTAGATCAAAAGCAGAGCAAGCAGGTCTTCTATGGGTCATTCATACATATGTGCTCAGATATGTGAGCACTTGTAATCAGAGACAAAAGGCTGAATTATTCAGAGTTGTTTTCTTCTTCTTCTGGTGTTGATCAAAACCGTAAAGCATGGCGCTGGGAAAGGATTGGCTAGTGTATGACTTAACAGCTTAGGACAAAGTGACAATCAGTACTGTATCAAGAATGTTGCCACTTGAAGGACCAAAACAACCTAAATCTGCTGCATTGGTACTCAGCTGACAGCTCTTGCCCTTGTCTTGGCAGCCAGTAATCAAGTAACTCACTGACCTTGAACTTCTAACGCAGAAGCATGGCGTTTCCCACTATACTCTAGGCTCTAGAACATTTTCCATCTGTGCCTTTGGTTTTCTGTACATAATTTGCCTTTTTAGAAAAAGATTAAATAGGGCCTGGCTTGGTGGCCTAGCGGCTAAAGTCCTCACCTTGAATGCACCGGGATCCCATACGGGCGCTGGTTCTAATTCCAGCAGCTCCATTTCCCATCCAGCTCCATTCTTGTGGCCTGGGAAAGCAGTTGAAGACAGCCCAAGGATTTGGGACCCTGCACCCATGTGGGAGACCTGGAGGGAAGTTCCTGGCTCCTGGCTCCGGATCGGCACAGCACCGGCCGTTGCGGCTCACTTGGGGAGTGAATCATCAGATGGAATATCTTCCTCTCTGTTTCTCCTCCTCTCTGTATATCTGGCTTTGTAATAAAAATACATAAATCTTTAAAAAAAAGGATAAATAAACAACTAAATGACTGTTTTTGTTTGAGGGGTTATTATTAGGTAATCCCTAAAAACATGTACTTTTGCAAACTTTGGCCTAATTAATCTTCAAGTAATAGCAGGGAAAGCAGTACTATTTTCATGTTCGCCAATGAGGAAACTGAGACACATAGAGGTTAAAGAGCTCGTCCAAGTTCACACAGTAAAGATAATGAAGACAGAACTTGACTCCACATTGGCTCATCTGCACACTGCTCCATAGCCCTGGACATCATTAGTGTCTTAGTGTTCTGCTACTCTCCAAACTGCTTCCGTGAAAACAGTTTCTTAATAAAAATCACAGCAGTGTGGTTGTATTAGATGTCATTACATCTGATATTTTGGTATTAAGTATTCCAGGCTTGAAAGCAATCCTTGGGGGTTTGCATCTTGACATGGCAAGTTAGGCCTCCACGCTCTGTGCTGGCATCCCATGTGAGGCTCCAGTTTGGGTCCTAGCTGTTTCACTTCCAACTCAGCTCCCTACTGGTGATTTGGGAAAGCAAGGGAGGATGACTTGAGTCCTTGAGCCCCTGCACCCACAGGGGAGACCCACAAGAGGTTCCTGGTTGTAGGTTTCATTGTTTGGGAAGTGAACCAATCCATGAAAGATCTGTGTCTCTCCCTCTCTCGCTTCCTGAGGAAAAAGTTCTATAATATATGCTAATACCTTGAAATATCTAGGACATCATAGTGTTTTATAAATGGAGATGATGACTTAGATAATGAAGAAGAGCAAAAGTAAGAGGAAGGTGGATCAATCACAGAACAGAACTAGGGGGAAATAGGTGGGGGAAGGGAGAGAAAGAAGAGAAGTGTGTAGAGATGGGAATTTTGTCTCCAAAAGAGATTTTTAGAAGAAAGGAGATAACTGTTTAGTATACTATCAGTGTTCTCCAATGTTCAAAAATGGGGGGTTGAGGGGTGTGTGTGTGTGTGTGTGAGAGAGAGAGAGAGAGAGAGAGAGAGAGAGTAAGGGATCTGAATAGTGGATATTCTGGGTTAAGTACAAAGGCAGTCTGCCAGTGGAATTGCCTCTTCTTTGGAGAACATATTGTTTCTCTTAAGACTTTTAACTGATTGAATGAGACCCTCCTATATTATGAATTACCCAAATAATCTACTTTACCTTAAGCCTACAGATTTAAACATTAATCTCATCTAAAAATACCTCCATAGAAGCATGTAGATTAGTGTTGAGCAAATATCTGGGACCTGTGGCTTAACCGAGCTGACCCACAAATTAACCATCACATCCTGTATAGGCTTCCTGATTTCAATTTACTCAGTGTCCAGCCAGAGCCTCCAGGGCAGTGGGCACAAACTTTCCCATCAAAGCAGATACAAGAAAATCACTCTGGCAATTTAAGAGCAAGCAGAGACATAAATAAAGGAGACGATACACAGGCTGGCCTTCATGGCACAGCTGACACCGTCAGGCCTCTTTCTCTGCCTGGAGCTCCTTTATTATTATTATTATTATTATTATTATTATTATTATTATTATTATTATTATTTTGCCCTGTGGTCCTTTGATAACATTACCAAGGAAACAAAGGAGCAAGGTTGCAGACAGTACTTTGCAAACAATTTGCAAGAGGGAAGACTGACCACAAGTACACTGGACAAGCAGTCTTTGAGTTGTTAAAGGGATACTAGTCCTCCCCCAATCAGCCCCCTCGAATCCATCTGCTCCAAAATGAATGATATGCCTTGTAAGGCAACAGCCCCCTGAGAGAAACTCCAGGGTTTATTCCAAACCCTCCTAATCAGAGAGTATAGGTGGTACCAGGTTACAAAGAAACTTTGAAGGGTTGAAATGATGGTCTGATGTTACCAACATAAATCTTAATGGAAATAAATATACATTCCTTTATGTAGGTCCAAGACAAAATAATCTAAAATAAAACACCACCTAGAAGGATTCAAGGGGACCTTGCAGTTGAAAACTGCACCTGGCTGACATTTCCCAGTGAAGCTATAACAACTTCTCTACTGAGTTCATCACAGGAATGCAGATAAGGATGAAAACTCACAACACAGAACACTAAGACTGATGGACATTGCAATGACAGAATCTGTAACTATCTCTGCTCTCTAAGAGCCTTGCAGAATTGGATTTAAAAAACAGACCATCCCAAGTTTAACCTCATGTCACTTAGAGGTTTTGCCTCACTATGGCAGGCACTGCCTGCCAGGGCTAAACATCTATGTTCTCTGCCTGCTTGGTGGGAACAAAGAGAGTCATTTTTTTACAGTTTTTTGCCTGAGTTCTGATCAAGAAATATGCACATACAGAGAGGTCTTTCATCCATTGGTTTACTCCTCAAATGACTGACACAGTCAGAACTGAGCTGGTCCAAAGATGGGAGTCAGGAATTTCTTCTAGGTAGGTCTCCCGCATGAGTGCAGGTGCTCAAGGACTTGAGCCATCCCCCGCTGCTTTTCCAGGCCACAAGCAGGGAGCCTGATTAGAAGTGGAGTAACCTGGACATAAACCAGTGCACATATGGGATGCTGGTACTAGCAGGTGGAAGATTAGTCTGATATCTGGCTCCCTCTACACTGTCTTTATCCATCCTCGGACTGAAACGAGACAGTCCCAAAGACACAGAGGAGGATGACGATACAGGTGGAGGAGCCCAGTCCCTATGTGAGTAAATGGTCCAGAGCCTGTCCCCAGCATCAACCCGTGATATGAGTGATAAATGGTCACCTAGAATGTTAAAGCATTGAGACTTTTGGAGTTGCTGAGTACAGAATAAAGTCTATGCTGATAAATTCACAAAATAAAGATGAAAAAAGTTTGGAAAATATGATTTGTCTCACTCTGCCTCCTAACAGACTCTTTAATACATATTGAAAAGGAGATTGTAGCTGGAATCAGCAACAGGAAAAAAACTTCATAGCTGCGCATACTGCTCCTTGTAATTTTCCATTTATTCATTGAATCAGCAAACAGTTACTATGCACCTAGAATGGAACAGGCTCTGTGTTATACATTGGGGATACACCCGTAAATAGAATAAGTTTAGGCTTTGTTCTCAGCGTAGGAAAACACATTAAACAGGAAAGAAAGAATTACCTGCGAATTAATGTTGCAATGGAAGACACACATCACCTTAGTGGAGGACAGATGTCTCAGCTGCGTGCTAAGAAGGTGAGATCTGGTGTGTTATTGGAACAAAATATCAGAGACCCAAGAAAACAGAAGAGCATGTGCTGCCAAAAAAGGACTGGAAATGATCCACATCAATCTGCCCATTCACGTGCTCCAGTTAATGGAAAACCAGTCACACCCTGCCTGTGGGAAAACATGAAGCCAAGAAAGTCTCACCTAACTCAAAGTAAACAAGAGAAAACATCTGATTGGGAACCTGAGGCACAAGGAATGCATCATGTAAAATCAACAAGAGTCTTAAGGTGAACACTTGTGTCCATCCCAGGTATGGGATAGGCAGTGCAAAAAAAACAAAAAAATCATTTTTTCTCTTTGATAAGTCACTTAAAAAAAAGATGGTGCATAATTCTATTTAATCTTCAATCCCTAAGAGGCTTATGATGTCTTCATCAGTACCAATGTCATGTCTAAATAATTCATGTAACAAACATTTTGATCACTTAGCTTCTGTTCTTCTGGAAATGAGGTACTACCAAAGACAGAAGAAAACTTTTAGGAATCATCTCCGTTTGTAATAAAATGAAGAAAGGAAATGCTCTAGGTGTCTTGACAAAATTCATAACATGGTACAATTAAGATCACACAGTTAAGAGGGATAAATGACACAACAGTATTTTTCTAAAGTTTGTGGAAAAATAGAATGAAAGGGAAGTTTATTTTGATGAAAAAACTGGAATCTCTTCTTAATTTTTTCATTATGCACATTTTCATGAGCTTTTAAAACAATCCTTATAAGCACAGATTTCAAAATTCTTTGCATCAAAATAATATTATCTTTCAATTTGCATTTTTAAAAGGTTTTAGAACTTCCCTTGTATATGGAAGAATGTGAAGCAAAGTAAGAATAGAGATATTAGAAGATTTAGAATGTCTTTCGGAAGTAATAGAAACAACAAATTTGGAGCTGGCATTCTGGTGCAGCTGGTTCTACTGCTGCTTGGAATGACAAAGTCCCATGCTGGAGCATCAGTTCAAGTCCAGCTGCTCTGCTTCCCATGCGGCTCCCTGCTAACCTGCCTGGAAAAGCAACAGAAAATAGCCCAAGTACTTGGACTCCTGCCACCCACATGGGAGAACTGTATAGGGATCCTGGCTACTGGCCCATAAGTAACCAGAAGCAAGGAGTCCACAGGTGACAGCACAGGGATCCACTCAGTGTCCTGCCCTTTCCTGTGACTTGATCTCTGTTCTATTTTGCCTTCTATAGTTGCTGCTTATTTTCACAGCCTGATTTCTCTTTCCAGATATCACTTCAGCACTTTCTTTTTGTACTTATGATATACAGATTAGGATTCTATTGTGTACAGTAAGAATTCAATGGCTACAGCATAGAACAATATAATATAAAAAATCCAAATAGGCCAGTTATAACAATAAAAATAAGTGGATTAACAATTTCTTTAAAAATGCTCAAGGTTGGGTTTAAATGTTTTAATCTTTCAAGACAGACACTTAACACAAAATAGCTGAAAAAAATGAAAGGTAAAATAATTTATGAGTATCAATCTGATGAATGCAAATAAAAGAAAGCAAAGGAAGAATGTTATTATATGTTAAAGTATATATAAAAGATCAAATGAAATATGCAGAGGTTAATTTAAATTTTTATTTATACAAATTATTATTACAAGAGCATATAATTCTAAAAATTAAAATGGTACATAAATATATGGAATGAAATGTATAATGCTTCTTTTTATTCTTCTAATGTTGTTCTATTCCCTAGTAACCTCTGCAAACTTTTTCATGTGTATATCTCTAGACACTTATATATTTTAATAGGTATATACATACTCCCATGCAAATATGAGGGCACTTCAAACAATTCATGGAAAATGGAATCAAATAGTTTACCACAGTTTTTTCATAATATACACTTCCATGATCTTAATGAAGACACATCCCCTCCACCTACTATGTGTGTGAGCTTCAAAATGATTTGCACAAAAATAGTTACCTTCTAACTCTGTTTCCACAAACTTTTAGAAATACCCTTGTATATGGCTTTGGAAATTTGCTAAATCATAGTTGTGGTCATGTGATATGTCATAACTGTGGCAGCCGAGGTGCAATTCTGAGAGTTGACAGCAACCTCCAGTCACAGCACCAGCAGGCCTCCTGCAGTGTTTGAGCCAAGGTCATGTTCACCCTGGATGCAACCAACCAGTCACTTGGCAGTACAGAGCCCCTGGAGCCCTGGCCCTTTCTGCCCTGCTCAGAGTTCATCTATGAGCAATTTTTATACCAAATCTCCTTGTGCCAGGAGCAGAGATTTTCTCAGATCTGCAGAGCAACTGCAGACTCTTGCTGCTCCATTCCCTTCCTGCCTCTTCTTTTATGAATGTCACTCCACATTATAGCTCAAAGGCTTTTCTTCCTTGTTTCAGGTCTTATTCACCTTTGTTATTAATGATCAGACTCCCAATTAATCTATCCCACTTCTGTTGTGTGTTTGGATGTGTTTTAATGTCTTCCCAGGTCCTCGCCTCATGCAAGGACAGCCATGCATAAAGTGCATGAAGTTATAACATTTATTCAACAGATGAGAAAGTGAATGCACATACAATGTGAGTTGTTCAACATGGAGAAATAGCCTTTATGAATGAACCAGAAGTCTGTCTAGAGGGAGAAGAGGGAGGAGAAGAGAAGGCAGCTGAGTCGCACCTCCAGCTGTTGTCTGTGGTGAAGGAGAGGCCTCTTCCTGGTTGTTGGCTTGCTTTATGCAGAGGTGGTGGTGCCTCTATGTGTATGTGGCTGTCTGGGAATTTTATGATATCACCATTAACTCTGCATGGAGCTTAATATCTATATTTCCAGGGCATCATCCTTCTAGTCCAGATAAGAGGTACATCCCAGGAAAGGGGTCCCATGATTAGTAAGAAGAAGGATGGTATTACACTGGGGACTTGTAAAAAACTCCAGTTCATTCAGATCTAAACTAAATGCCAAATTATGCCACATGACTTCTAACACCATTTTGGCATCCACATGACACAGTTAATCTCAGAAGTGTTTCAAGAGATGAGGCTTTAGGACCAGTTCACTCACTGGTCAGCAGTGGGACTGGTGCCGTACACAGTTCATTACACAAGATAGTGGTAAAGAGGTTTGAAATTTTGCTGGTGATACAATCCCATTCTGGCATTTGGAGAGCTATGGGGAATGGGCAAGGCATATGGTCAATGAATATGGTTGCCATTACAAAGTTACATTGATGTCCTAGAGAGACACTCTGAGTGACCAAGCATGGTTAACAGTTAAAAATTAACTTGAGAACCAGATTGCTTCTGATGAAGTTCCTCCTGTTTTGAGGAAGGAGACACACAACTCCAGTCTCAAGTTAGGGTCATGGAACCAGGTTCAGCCAGGGCAGTCCAGTCTTGGCTAAAGTCAAGGCACACACTGGGGAAACCTAGGACACTGGAAAATGGTTTTGTACATCTGGGTGGGTAATGTAGAGGATTTTATCTCTGCAGGCTCCCCTTACCCTTCAACAACTTTGGAGATGTACATTCTTCATTACTTACCCTCCCAAGGGAAAATAATACAGAAACTTCTTCCATAAAAGGCTGAAAGGTCACCCTGAAGAAGTTGTTCCTACTTCCTCTTGGATGTCATCCTTATAATGAGGAATAATCAGCCTGGGGAATGCTGGGTAAGATTAGGGGTGGCGGCAAGTCATTAAACTTCTAAGGAGCTGTGAGAATTGGCTGATATGTTCAGGCAGGAGCTTGAGGAGCACAGTGGGATGAATTGTTGAAACTGCATCTCAAGGGACTGTGAGGCTAGGTAAATAAGGGTTTGCTGATTGTGGGGCTATCCCCCAGGATATGAGATTTACAAAGAACTCCAGGGGATGGGGCAAACTATCTACAAGTGTGGCACCCAGAGCCTGGAGAAAGCAACAGCCCATGCTGAAATTGAAATTCCTAAATCACTGTGGCAGATGGAGACCGGGATTAACGGCTCATGCGAGTAAGGCCAGAAATCACTTGAGGATTATGTGACTTGGAAAGGCTCAGGCCATGATAGTGAGACGGGTGCTTGCATCTCTGTAACATACAGTTGTGACTCTCCTACACAAGCCAAAGATAAAGGAGGAAAGGTGGTCAGCAAGGTTGGCCAGCTATCAGTTGAGACAATGTCCTCCAAATAATTCAAGCAATAGCGGTTAGGTGACTGCATTCGATCACCAAAAGCTAGAAGGTTTCAATTACCTTAATGATTGGCAGTCAGACTGAGCCAAGAGAGCTGCCCTATAGAGTTTTGGAGATGGCTAAGAGAACAGAGTGCTTTGAAGTTACAAAATAAATGGATAGCCTACAAAGGCAAAATAAGGTCAGAATGCATGGCCTAAGTTTTCTCAAGTAATAATAGTACAGAGTCGAATTCCAGATCTGGAAGCTATTTGATAACATGACTCTGTCCCCAGAAAAAGAAACCTACAACCATGTGGCAAATACATGCTAAAATGACTCCCTTGGTTCTTCAGAGACACCTCTACAGAGGTGTGCTGGAGTATCTGAAGGCTAGGAAGGGAAACACTATCACAGGATCTAACATAATCATCATGTCCTATGGGGTCAGAGCAAGACTGGGTAATAAATGAACCTGATCAAAGCCAGATTCCAAGGGCTCTACTGGGCCTCTGCATCCATAGTGATGCAACAAACATCCTTTGTGTGTACCTGTTTATATGTTTTTGAAGGGCATGTACCTTCATTTAAAATTATTGAACCCAAAGCTGTGTACATTTTTAGCATGTACACATAAAATTGCCAAATTTCCCTCTTCACAAAGCGGAATGATGCTTCACATAAATACAGACCCTGGGAGGCAGCAGTGATGGTTCAGCAATTGGGTCCTTACCACCCATGAGGGAGTCCTAGATTGAAGTTCTAAATTTGGGCTATAGCCCTGACACAGCTCTGGCCAGTCCTACTTTCTGTGAGTAGTTGAGGAGTGTCCTAGCTACTGATCTCTCTCTCTCTCTCTCTTTCTCACCTATCTAACCTGTCTTTATCTATATAATCTATCATATTTATTTATCTTTTTGTATGTACATATATGGAATGAATATAGTGAATTTTTAGAAATTTAAAATAAAAAACCCTTAGAAATTCTAAAGAGAAAGATACTTCCTTTAAAGCAACTTGTCTGACACTAATATCCAAAAGCACATTTGATTAAAATATCTTAGACATAGTCTCATTGATTTTAGAAACAATGTATGGATGCCTGTTATCACCACTGTTGTCCTGAAATCCCCAGATAATTAAATAAGGCAAGATGTACAAACTAATAAAAATGACTGAAGTTTTATTGTGTGCTTACCATGTTTCAAGCATTATTCCAAACACCTTTCAAAAAAAGATCTACTTTTTATTTGAAAGACAGAGAGATCTTCCATCTACTAGTTACTTCCAAAATGGCTGCAATGTCCAGAGCTGAGCCAATGTGAAGCCAGGAACCAAAACCTTCTTCTGGATCTCCCACATGGGTGCAGAAGCCCAATGTCTTGAGCCATCCGCGGTTGCCTTCCCAGGCTTTAAGCAGGGAGCTGAATAGGAAGTAAAGCAGCCAGGACATGAATTAGCACTGGTGCCACAGGCGGAAGACCAGCTTACTATGCCAAGGTGCCAGCCCAACACAGCTTTTTTCAGTTTTCACATTATCCTCATAATAGCCATATGGGTTATATCACTGCTATGACCACTCTGCATGGAAGGAAATATTACTGAAAACTTTATATGCCAATGTCAACACAGGTAAAAGTATCATGTAGTGAAAAGCAAGAACACATGATTATGATTGCAGATGCTATGGCTGCCTTCCTAGAACGCCTAGGAATGAGCTGGAAACAGGGTTTTTGTTGTTGTTGTTGTTTTTTAATTACCACTAACAGAAAAATCTCTATTCCACTCCTCTCAATCTTCTCTAAGATGCTATCAGAGCCATCCGGTGAAACAGATGTTTAATTTAGTCCCAGCAAAAGGGTAAGATGGCTGTCTTCCCCATTTACTCATTTGAATCCTGATTGTCACCAGTCCTTCCCTGAGCAGTTGGTCTCATTTACTTTTTCCCTATTTGCAATCAAGGGTTGAGCCCAAAGACATATGGAGTCTTAGACCAGTAGCAATAAGCAGAGAAAAACACAAGATGGAACAAAAAGTCCTCAGGAAATCCCTGAGCACAAGTGATATGCATCTGTCGTGTCCTAAAGCTCTAGTTCTCAACTTACAAACAGGGCTGGGGGAAGCAGGGTTGGCTGAAGTACTTTTCTCTTTAAGACCCAGACTCAGATTTTAATGTTTATTGGAGCTATTGCTCAGATGGGTCTTGGATCACAGAACCAGCATCTGTGAGTTGTTGGAAAGTTAGGCCCAGGGCAGCTTAACAAGGGCTCAAGACAAACTGGGGCATCTTGAAGATCCTGCACATCTGTGCAGGCTACAGCAGGTAAGCGAAAGCAGAAAAAAGGACTAGTACAACAATTAACACTGATCCTGCCAGAATAAAAAATCATAATCCTTAGGACATTCAGCTTTGGCTACTATATGGTCCCTAACCATCTGCCAAAAAGCATGATGAATAAAGCACAGCACTGACATCCAAAAGACCCACATGCATGCCTTCAACCTACTTTGCCATCATGTCTTCGGTAACAACCTCTATCTTTCCGAGCATATGTGCTACCTAAGTCATTGTATGGCCCACTTAAAGCTGTGGTTGAAACTTGTTGAGGGCATGAAAAGAGTCTATATCTACGTTTTAGTGTTAACACATTGGCCTCAATTCCCCAGGCTTTCTGTAGTATCTGAGGCCCTCGTGGTGGTTTCAAGTCTTGGACCTGGTATTTCTGAGTCTTTCTTGGAAGATTTACCCTACCCACTCTGTGGAGAACATTATGTAAGTCACAAATAGCCAACGAAGCTGGAAGAACCTGGAGCTCTCCAAGGTGCTGACCAGAAAATCCCAGAAATATCCAGATTTTCAATGGGAAAACTAAGACAGTCATGAGAGGGTAAGACGAAAGAGGAGGGAAATGAGTGTATACAGGTAGGGAGAGTACAGTCTCTGAAGTCAACTTAAAGGGTGGAGAACAAGGCTGATTGTTTAATACAAGTGAGCCCACCCACTCCAGCTGCCTTCCCAGTGCATTACCAGCATGACTTTGAAGTCGCCAGAAGTGTCTCCTCCTGGGAGAAATTCAACATGCATTATGTGAAGATTAACACTTGACCTATGACTTGAAGGTGATTCAATCCTCAGGATAGTTAGGAGCTGGGCAAGCATAGAGGTTTGTGGGTGTTGGGGACGGAGATGACAGGGTAAGCTATTTTCAAGCAATCTGTCTTCATTGTGCAGCCAGTCCGTAATGTGTATTTGCCAGCCTGAAGATACAAGGGTAATGTTCCATATAATTCCCTTGGTTTTGACACAAGCTTTATCCGGTGCTCTTTTCACTGCACTCTCTCTATAGACTCCATTTCTGCTAATCACACTCCAAATAGGGTTGAACATTGGCACTTTCCTGGTCTTGGGTCCATGGGCTCAAACAACAGGCTCTGTATTAAGGGTGATGGCTAATTGTCCCAGGGTGGCCTTCTGGTTTTTGTAAACAGTGCAACCAAACATGCATTTCCCAATGTGAAAGATATGAGTTGTGGAAAACAAGGCAGCCTAATAGTAGAGAACTTAAGCTAAGAGTTCAGGTTAGACTGAAATCTCAACCAAAGCCTTTCCTCACTGAAACTATCTCTATTCTAATGCTAAGGGAAATTTTCAGAATTTAGGAAATAATCTGGTCACAAATCTACATTTCAACATCATTTGTTACATGATTACCATGTTGCAGGACCAAAAGCAATAGTGGGAAATTTCCAGCTGATCAAAATGTCATCCTTAAAGGAAGAATATTAGCATCAATATATTAAGTTCAGCAATGCTAAACTATGCACAAACAAACAGAGAGCCTAGGAGGGCCTAGCTGCAAGGTGTGGTCAAGGCAGCGGATCTCTGTTTGGAAAAAGTGAAGAGGATTAGAAAAAGTGAAAGCATCCCATGTCAGAGTGACTCAAGTAAAGGTATGGTAATGGAATATGAGAAATACATGGGTAAAGATATGAGCTAAGGATTTCTAGGACTTTAATTGCAGAGTGAGATATTAGGAAATAGAGCTAAGAACTATGCAGGAGTTAACCCATCAGACTACTTTTTGTATTAAATTAAAGAGGCTGGAGTTCAAGTTGTAGACAACCTTCCTTGGAGGTGTTTTAAGCAAACGAGTGACTTAGTTGGTTTAATTATGAAGCAGTATGTTAGGTGGATCAGAAGAGAGAGGGTAGAAAGTGCTCTAAAAGTTGACAGCAGTGGAAAACTGCATGTCTGCCCTCTTTGATCCATGGTTTAATTGGAATGCTAATGGAGAATTGTCATTGCTTATAAGTTACGGCCAACTGGCTTCACTCCAGGCTGGGGTTCCAGAAAATACTTCTGGCAACACACCTACAGAATGGCTTTTCAGTAGTTCTCCTTCTGCTTAGGCATTCTAGGCACAAGACTGCCAGAGGTCTCCTGCACTAGCTTTGTCAACATATTTGTCAGTAAACTGAAAGAGACATCATTCTCTTAGATGACACAAAGCCAAATGCAATAGCTAATATATTTTATGATGGTATAAAAACTTTAAAAATATTCTGATAATCTATGTAGCAGTATGTTTCTTGAGGTTTTGTAGCAGTACGTTTCTTGTTACTGTTATGAAGTATCCAAGGCTAAGCCACTTCATAAAGAAAGAGATTTATTTGATTCAAAGCACCCTCATCTGATGATGGCCTCTTGCTGGCAGAGTCATGAGGTAGGAACATCGCACAGCAAGGGGTGGGGAGCACATATGTTGGTGTGTCTATCTGGTCTCTCCCTTTTGCGTCAAGTCATTGATTTCAATTACGGCCTCATGTAGTCCTTATGAACTGCCAGAGGCCACCACCTCTAAGGACAGTAGTCAGCTTAACTTTCCATCCTCCCAATACCTTGCAATGGACATTAAATTCCAGCATATGCACCCTGGTGAGGCACATTTAAGCCACATTGAAGTCATAGCAATCTGGAACAATGGTGAAAGCTACTTAGACTGGCTTAGCCAGATAAATATTAAGCCCTACTTTTAGATTTCATCAAAATCAAATGCACAAGTACAATATTTGAGATGCTAAGCATGATGGTAGAAATATTTATTCAAGTGCTTACTGAAAGCCAACTTGGTGCCAAATTCACAATGCCTTGTGCTTATGTCTATCACTGTAGACAGCACATTTTTTTTTTAAATCGGGCCTGCTTTTCTTTTTATATTAGGAGGTTTTCTAAGTTAGGAACTGAGCCTCATTCATCTTTATATCCCTGGAGTCTCCAGCCAACTGCAGGGGAAAACAGAGACTTCTTGCATGCCTACATATGATAAAATTTTTATCCGTATGCTGATGGTTTGAGTCTTAGAATAATCCTAATATAATCATTTGATTGATGACAAACTTGAGGCTCAAAAGTGTTCAGGAAATTGCCTGGATCTCTTTGTTAGTAAGTTTTTAAGCTGGCATTTGACCCCAGATCTAATAGATTCCTAGGCTGATTTCTTTCTACTACCCACATTCCACATTTGCATAGAAACCCAATAAAGTGCATGAATGTTGAGCTATAGCCTTAACTATACAAAACAAGCCTCACGTCAAAATCTGGCAATTTAGTGGATTTATTTTATCTGGTGGAAGTGGAGGGGATGTGAAAGAGAATACTGGAGCTAGCCACCAATTCCTTATGTAGCTGCCTATAAGGTAATGGTAGTCAAGGCTGTTCCAGGATTATGGAATTGAGGACAAGGGCTTTAAAGGCAGAGCTGTGTCCCACACTTCTCAGACTGCACCCACACTTAAGGTTCCCTTCCAGTTGAGACACTTGTGGAGGGAATAACTAACAGTTAGAAATCACCCACGAGACATGCAGCAGCATGGAGAGATTCTAGAAAGCATGTCTTGTAAAGAATGATGAGGAGGCAAAGCAAAACAGCCTGGAGAAGGCTTAATAGGCAAACAACGGCTGTCTTCAAATATTTGAAGATGCAATTGCACAGCTTTCCGGTTATGCATAAAGAAATTACTGCTGTTTGTTATTGGAATATTGGTTAGTGAAAACTAACACTAATTGCGTTTATTGCCATAGGTAAAATGCTTCATATATATCTGATCTAATTCTTGTAATAGCCCTGCCAAATTCTTTACAGATAAGGAAGAAGTAAGGAAATCTGCTCAATGTCCCTGTTTGTAAATAGAGAGCCAGGCTTTATAGTGAAGCTTGTTTATTACTGCTTTTACACAGCCTTATCTTTTTCTCTGCTTTCCTTATGATTATGTTTGCTTAAAGAGGGTCCCTGCAAAGAATGGGGCTCACCAGAACCATGGACCTACAGCAAGAAGAGGGTTCATACATTTGGCAGAAACTTCTCTCCTCACTGCCTTGATGTCCATAGCCCTGAAAACCACTAGAATTGTCAGTCCAAAATTCAGAATGTTCAATACTCAGCTGCCCCACTTCCAATTCAGTTCTCTGCTTGTAACCTGGGAATGCAGCAGAGGATGGCCCAGGTCTTTGAGTCCCTGAACCCGTGTAGAAGATTTGGAGGAAGCTTCTGATTCCTGGCTTTGGATCAGCTCAACTCTGGCAATTGCAGGCATTTGGGGAGTGAACCAGTACATGGAGGATTTATTTCTCTCTGTGTTTCTCCTTCTCTCTCTGTAAAATATGTTTTTCGATTTTTTTAAGACTTTTTTAATTGGACCGGTAGATATACAGAGAGAAGGAGGTAGAGAGAAAAAGTTCTTCCATCTACTGGTTCACTACCCAGGTGACCACAATGGCCAGAGCTGAGCCGATCCAAAGTCAGGATCCAGGAGCTTCTTCCATGTCTCCCAAACAGATACAAGGTCCCAAGACTTTGGGACATTCTTTATTGCTTAAATAACTCTTTAAAAAAAGAATGATGAAGGCCCAGCATGGTAGCCTAGTGGTTAAAGTCCTCGCCTTGCATGCCAGGTTCCCATATGGGCACCAGTTTTAATCCCGGCAGTCACTTCCCATCCAGCTTCCTGCTTGTGCCCTGGGAAAGCAGTAAAGGATGGCCCAAAGCCTTGGGATCCTGCACCAACGTGGGAAACCCAGAAGAAGCTCCAGGTTCCTGACTTCGGATTGACTCAGCTTTGGTCATTGCAGCTGCTTGGGGAGTGAATTAGCAGATGGAAGATCTTCCTCTCTGTCTCTCTTCCTATCTATATATCTGACTTTTCAATAAGAAAAAAAATGATGACATCAATGATGTCAGAGCCATCCACTAAAAAATGCTCTTGGTCCGGGAGGCATTTGTTTCTTAATGGTAGCAATTACAAAATACATCAGATAAGCCTCTGTCTCTGCCTCTGTGTGGACAGAGCACAAGTGGTCACTCCTACGTGATATGATGATGATCTGTCCACTCTCTCATGTCTGGCTTGGGTGGAGGAAGTAGGCAGAGGGGCCAACAATGCCATCTGTCAAGTGCTCGGATATCCCAAAGTTCCCTGAAGACCACTTTCACCAGGATGGCCTGCCCTTGCCTCTTGACTCCTTCAAGATTCCTCCCAGGCTTTATTCCTGACCTCCTCCTACACTTAACCCTTATTATGTCTGCTGGCTGTCACCTCCCTCATGTGGAGAGCTTCCCATGGTTACTTAGATGCATATTTGCCACTCAACTTACAGCTCCCTCATTATCCGCCCCTCTCCCATCAGCTGTGAAAACTTGAACAGAAGGAAAACATCCTGTTCATCCTTGTGGTTCCTAATGGTAGCAATTACAAAATACATCAGATAAGCCTCTGTCCAGAAGAGCATCAGAGATGCCCATGAGGGAAGGACATGTTGCAAACTAATTGAAAATTATAATTTTTTTTTGAAAAAGCAGTGGGTTAAATAATTTAACCTAAGCAGTCATATCTTCTGGATAGGAGTCAGTGTGAAACAATCATGCCATGGTGCCTCTCAATCATGCCACTGCCTAGATGGTCTTGAGACGTGGAAGGCCTGCCTTCTGGGCCAGAGAAGGAATCTGCCCAAGAAAGTGGAGTTCATGGGTTCCACCTCCTTTCCAATTTACTTCTCACTCCCTCACAATGCTCCTGAAATCACCTCCTAACAAACTCTCTACATTCTCTTTCTACAAAAAGATTCTTCAAGAGAAATACAGTAGGAAAGGATACTGAAAAGAGGCCCCAAATAAAACATTAATCGTTTTCCCTTACTTTCTCATCTCAAACCACCATACCAGTGGCTAATCTGCCATCTGCCTGTTGGTAACTTTCAGAACCTTAAAATACATAAGTATATTTTGTTAAGTCATTAAGCTTGTAAGAAATAAGAATTTAATTAGCATTAGCATGTTGAATCACTTATGTGTCAGTAGCTCATATGGCTAATTGGCATTTAATAAGTCTCGCTATCTAATTTACTATGAATTACATTAAATGTTAATTAATTATTTAGTTATTCTTTACACAATTATTATATGTTAATGTGCATTTAATAGCTTATTATTTGGGTGATTGTCTTAGTGGCAAACAAGTTACCTGTTAATGGTGGTTGCAATGCGTTTGGGTCTTTCCTCTTAAGTATGATCAATTATGGATTAATAAGGGTAAATCAGAATCAACAAACATTTTTTGATGCCATAATCCACTAGTTAAAGTTGTAGAATCCTAACCTGCTATCAGCATCCACAACACACAACACCATCGTTACCCATTCTGTCATATCCTGGCTCTGATAAACTAGCACACTTCCTGATATGCTCTTGCAGGGCCATATTTAAATTCAAGAAAGTTCATTAATAGAGTAATGTAGCGGACACAAAAGCAGGTGTAATTTTGGTTGCAACAATGGCAGCGTAATATCCACAACAAAGATGATAGACCTATTTTGCCTTATTTGGGGTGTCTTGCCTACCCTGGGAGTAGTATATTCAAAGAGATGTGAATGATGTCATGTGAAGACCTGGTGATGGTCTCTAAGCTACTTACCCAGATTTAGAATTCCTGGGACAAGAGACTCTCTCCTCACATACAAAAGCGTGCTTCAAAAACTTCCCGGAAAAACAGCATTGAATGGTAAGCTTATTTTAGCGCAAAAATAATTCGAAATTCACGCATAGTGTTTTCATGAAACTTGAAATATGACTTATCAGGATGAATGTGGCAGGGGAAGCTGTTTTAACTACTTTATTTTACTTTATTATTTAACAAATTGACTATCAAGAATACTAGGAGTTTAAGTTTGAAGTTAGAGATTGCAGACAGATTGCAGGCTCAGGTAAAGATGTCTTTTCTGAAACGCTCAACTCCCTTTCCATGGAGGAGTTCAAGTGTGGTCTGGGCAATCCCTTGTGCAGAAAGAATTCAAGCCTTTGGATGGGTGGCTGGCTGAGGTGACTTCTCCATTGGCTGGTAAGACAGAGACTCCATGGTTTTCACGATACATTGCTTGTTCAGCCGCACTTGCTGGTGTGGATGCAGCCTTGTGCTGATGTAGATGCAGCCTTGTGCACACACAATCTGCTTCATTATCACCTCCAGCAGAGGCTCACAGGCATGCATGAGTGTGGGGGATTCTGTTCTGATTGGGATCTTGGCAGTGACTTTTTTTTTCTGCCACCAGGGTGGGAGTGAAAGGGCCTTTCCCCCAAGAATCTGCCAGAGGGAAGCTTCCATTCAGGTGTCCTTCAGCAGCTCCTGGTTTGAGCAGGGGACTCCAAAGGGATCAGCAGAAAGGCTGGAGTCATTTATCTTTGGTAGGACAGGACAGGAGAAAGGGCAGGTGCCTGGCAGGCAAATAAACTTAATGAAGTTTGTAATAGACTGCGGAAATATCAGCCTCGTGATCAAAGCAGGCATAAGCCACAAGAAACTATTAATTAAGACTCTCCCACTATCTCCCTCTCCGCATTTCCTCCTTCACAGTGTCAGGAATCACTGTAATTGTTCCCAGCCTTGCAAAGATTCAAAGGCAGCTTTGCTGCCCCAGATTTTAAAGGGCCACTGGGGGTCAAGTGCCTGGTGCAGTCACTGGCAGGCCCCTGGGCTCTTGATGTTCTATTCAGAGCTTTGCCCTCTGTGAGAGGGAGCAGTGCCTTGCACCAAGCACCTGCTCCCCTGTGCCCTATACACACCGTGCGCTGCCCCAGGATGTCCTCACTGACCTTCCAAGCCTAGCTTGATGTTCCTCTCTCCCGGGAAATCCTTCTCTGTGACTGTGTACCCACCACATCACCCCATGGTCCTTCTGCCAACTACTGGCCCTACCACCAGAGCAGGGCACCTGGCTTGTCTCTGCTATTTTTGCCCTTGAAACTATCATTGATCTTGGGATGACATTACCCCAAGGCAAGGGTAATATTCAAAATATCAGATAAACAGTATAGTAACATAAATCAACACACAAGTCAATACACAAATAAGGAATTTTAAAAATCCATTTTGTATTGTTCTCTAACTGAAACTGCTTGCCAAGTGCTACAAGCTGTACCACAGGTCATTTATCAAGCCATTCCAATCGCATCCTAGTCTCCACTGATTTTTAAGAATTGTTGATGTGATCTTTTGTTTGACACAGCTGTCGTTAGCTAAATGATGACCCTCTCTGACTTTGACTGGACCTCAGGAACTGCATCAAACTCTCCTGAAAACTTTCCTGTTCTCTTGCTGGTCCCCAGGGTCATGAGTTTTGTGCAAAGTCATATCATGGAAATGTGTCTGTTACCAAGGCTTCCCATGTAACCTGAATCCAATGCCCTCTCTTAGGTCCCTCTAACAATGCAGCCACCAATGGTCTACCTCCTTTAATGCCTTTAATCACTCTGGGATACTCTAGAGGAGGGGGTGAAGGTGGCATACGTCCCCATGATTGATCTCAGTGTTCAGCGCCATGGTCTCTTTAGTTCAGCATCAAATGGTGACTATGCCCTCAACCACTTTTGACACTTACCAACTCACAGACAAATAGGTTAATGTTTCAACAAGTAGTTTGCTGTCCTAGTACCTTCCCATATCCTGCCTTGCTAGGTACCTTAAAAGATTTCCTGGAAGGCATCAGTCCCTTTCAAAAGAGAAAGCAAGTTTCCAAAGGGTCCCGAGAGCACAAAAAAGAACACAGTTGAACCCATGATTATTGATTCCAATAATCATCCTTCTCTGCCCCAGTCCCTGCCCTTCCATCTACAGACTATTCTGGTGTCTACTCACTGCCTCCCAGACAGACACTGCACCCTAAAGCAGCAAGTCAACTATTAATCCATTCTGATTCAGGTTCGTAATGCAATAAAATGGAATCTTATGGTTCTCTTCCTAAACATGTCAGAGGTAATCAGGAGGCCCCACAGACAGGGGCAGCCACAGCTCCTGCATAAATCTCCACCTGCTCAAGAGATTGATGGAGATGGATGGTTGTATGGGGGTGGGTGGGGTGGGAATCAGGAGCAGAAGGGATGACTTATAATTGCTGTCAACACAGGCATGCCATTGTTGCTGCCAACAGATTCCTGGTTGCCTCTGTAGGTTGAAGCCTCAACAAATGTAGAAAGGTGAACTGGGGGGTCCCCATGAGGGGCTGAGACGATCTGAGGTGGAATAATTAGCGGGAATAATTCCTCCTCATGCATAGCATCTGTCACCAATGCCCTTGGCTAGGCTGGTGGACCTTGTGGTTCCAGAGAAAAGCAGAGGGCAGGATTAGGTCAGGATGTAACTAACAATGGGCAAATCCAAGGCTGTTATCGCCTGTCTCCCTGCCCCCAATGTCTTCCAAGAAAAGTTGGCCTGTTCAATTAGCTTAATGACATGATGGCACATGGAATTTCCAAATAGAGAAAACAGCTGGGCTATGATGACTTTAGTCACTGTCATGAAGCATGACATGTGGCCTTGGCAGTGGCACAGGGACCCTGTTGGCATAACACACATTTCAGGGAAGTGTTACAATTCAATACTGGCACTTTAGTCAACAGTGCCCATTTCAGAGCTCTCTTCTGGGGAAATAGGCCAGGCCAGGCTCACAGAGCTTGCAGATGTTATAGCTGTATGCTCCTGTGCTGTTGTTCTCCACCCACTTCTGCATGTGGTTAGTCTGTCCATTGACTCTAGCAATTGGGTTTGGGCTCTGAAATCAAATGTGGACCCTGCATTAGCCAGCTTTTCACTGTTTGGGTTAAATTTATCAGAGAGTACCTTCTTAGGAGGGAAAGGTCATTTGGCTTATGGTTAAGAGGCTCCCAGGCCAATATGAGGTAGGCTGCTAATTCCAATAACTGGTGAGGCTCAAGAGGGGTAGCAGGACAGCAACATAAGATGCTGGGGAACAGGAGATAAAAGCACCTTCCAAGAACAAGCCCCAGTGACTTGAAAACTCCATCAGATCCACCTCCCAGACACAGGCATTAGACCAAGTCTCCACTCTTTATTCACCAACCATGAGCACTAACCCATTAATTGAGAACTTCAGACTTGGGGTTTAAATGGTTGTTTGAGTCTGGGGAACCAATTCCTGTTCAAACCCTGATAGACCCCTCATTATCTCTCTCATTTTCTTCTCTTGTGTTCTCTTCTCATCTTATCTCATCTCTGCTCTGTACTCATATCCCCAAACATTTCCCTGAGTCTGTCTCTGTGTCTTTAAAAGTTCTCTCTCTCTCTGTCTCTCTCTCTTTCTTCGCTGGGCCTCCTGTTCCTGCCTGGATCTTCATTTCTTCCTCTGTCTCCCTCCTGGGCTGTTCACTATTTCTTAGAAGCCTAGACTTTGTCTCCAGTGCTCACACCTGGAACATCACAGTATCAACAGGTTTTCAAATCTTGTACAAGGAAAATAATCTCCCCTAAATGGTCAGCCCCACAGCATCAGTGAAATTCGACCATGAAATCCAGAATTTACTACTGTAATTATCCTGCCTGAAGCTGTGCCAAGTGAACTGGGCTGGCAAAGCAACACACCAGTCAGCAGACAATTGCCACCTTCCCATTGAGCATGGCAAAGTGGGCCAGCCCTCTGCTTGGTGCTAAAAATAGACATGGGTTGGGGAAGGCTGGGAAGGCTGGTAGTAGGAGGCCAGCTGAAAATAGACTTGTGAGAATGTAGCCTTCCTGTGCCCCACAGACACAGGCTGGCAGGGGAAGGGGCTGCAGGAAATCCAGGGTTGACAGATGCATGACCCCAGTTGGGCAGGGGCAGGATAGAGAGGGGACCCAGTCTTGGGGTCCTCTATCTTAGGTCACTGGGAAGGCCCAGAACACACACAGATGGTGAGATGGTCATGCCCACCACCACCAGGGCCCGAGAGGGAGATCAACTGTAGGTCTCAAGGACACCTCAGCTATGTCAGTTTTGTCTCTCCAGGCTGCTTTCCAATGGGAGCCTTCAAGTTCTTGTCTCTTGACATGTTAACTCTGATTCTACCAGCTGATGCCTTCTGGTGTTCAGAACAGAGAGATTTCTGCCCTTCAGCACAGCCCCTAGGGGCCTGTTCGACAGAGCTACTGTCCTCTCCAGGAAGGAAGGCAGATCTTGAACTCCATTGAGCACCAACAGGATGCAAACTGATGCTTAGGGGAGCAGTCCTGCCCCACGTTTCATAATTAATCAGTGACATCCCTTCCTGCCAAACAGTAGCTTCTCATGCACATGACTTTTCTTAATTGGAAAGTCAGATATGCAGAGAAGAGGAGAGACAGGAAGATCTTCCATCCACTGATTTACTCTCCAAGTGGCCACAATGGCCGGAGCTGAGCTGATGTGAAGCCAGGAGTCAGGAACTTGGTCTCCCACGTGTGCAAGGTCCCAAGGCTTTGGGCCATCCTCAACTGCTTTTCCAGGCCACAAGCAGGGAGCTGGATGGGAAGCGGGGTGGCCAGAATGTGAACCAGTGTCCATATAGCACTCTGACAGGTGAGGACCCTAGCCACTAAACTATTATGCTGGGTCCGCACCTGTGGTTTTTAATAAGGGGTAATTCTGCCCTGCAAAGGAAGTTTTCAGTGTCATAGCTCTGGGAAGCATTGTACCAACCTGTGGTGCAGGCCTGGGAGGAAGCCGGGGATGCGGCACGGGCAATCCCATGGCCCCCAATAAGGAGTCTGACCATGGTGTCAAGAGTGCAATAAGAGGCTCCCTGCTGCAGCAATGCCTTGATTCACGGAAAACCAAATGTGGTTTTATCAAAATTCCCCAGGGAGCTTGTGAAAATCAGAGAGGATTCCCATCCCAGATATAGCTACTGAGTTTGCAGAAGCTCCCTTGCCCCAATCTAGGATTTCTGGGTTCCACACTGAGAAACACTTGCCCAGAGAAAACTTGCAAAGGGGCAAGTGCCATGTTCCTACCATCAGCTCTGAACAGATCCTAAAACAGGGTAAGCACTCTGAAAACATCCTCCAATAAGAATGTATACACATCCCTTACAGGGACAAGGAACCACATGGCCTCAAAAGGTAAAAACGTGTCAATGACCTGACCAACCGTTTACCTGGCCAGCAAGCCAGTGGTCAGTGGAAGTGCAAATACATGTGCTTTCTCTCAATCCCCTTCATTTGCTATAAACAAACTGTTACACTGGGACTGCTTGGGTTAGCAGTTCAAGTGAGTTAGTGAACCCACAGGTGCATGTCAAGATTTATACATGAGCGAGTTTGGAATTGAAAGGGTATCAGGTAATATCACGCCTGGATAGGGAAGCCAAGTAATGTGAACTGACTCAAGATGAAGGAAAACAAATGGAAAGAGACAGGCACAAAGGGAGTGGCAAAAGCTAATGGGCTGAACAACTGAGAATTCTATTCAGCACTCACCCAGTCTGCCCATTTGGCTCCTTCCCCATCATCCAAGAAACATCCTCCAGACTAAGTTCCTAAACATCTGGTGGATGAAGCACCTTGCATTGTGTCAGTAGCATTCCCCTACTGCTATCCATTTGGTTCAACAGACATTCACCTCAGACAGGGAAGACAAATGAGACACTGCTGCAGAAAAGAAAAGCCATACGCTCTGAACAGCTTCTCACCATAGGAAGGCTTGTTGTAGAAATCAGAGTGAGATCAGGGAACAGAGGTCTGGGCCAGGAGTCAAGCAGACCACCTGTGCCTGCTTCCTTCCTTGCTTCCTCCAGACCTGCCTGCCCACTGAGAGCATGCAAATTGTGGCAATGCTAGTGGAAAATACTCTCCCCCAGATTGCTAGACTTTTTGAGTAGGAGCTTGCAAGATAAGGATTTTCAGTGTAAGGTCTGAGCTGGTAGCAGCTGCATCTCCGCCTCTGCTACTAAGAGACTCAGACCTACAGCAAGGCTGTTTTTTAAGGGGTATTGTTGGGTAGAGGTGCATAAGCTTGAGAATGGAGAACAGTTGATATTCACAGGAAGATGATGTTCTTAACTCTCAGGATGACCAGCTGGAAAAACTTGACAAAGCCAGGTTGAGCAACTTCAATGTAGGAGCAGGATTATACTAAAGAGACTCTATGGGTTCTGCTGGCTGTAGATTCCTACCATATGTCAGGCTCTTTACTTATGGAACAATTTCATCATGTATAGTTTCTTCCATGTTGTTTTTGCTGTTGTATTGCTGTTTTTATTATCTTGAAAATCTAGAAATGCCTAGCTTTTTATACTTGTAAGGCCTAACTTGTATGGTATCCAATGTAGGATACCAGCCTGCATGGTGTCCAACTTGCAGCGGAGCTGGCTGACTGTTGTATTTGCCACTGTAAATTTGCAGACTTGACCCACTTTCATTTAGATTCCAACCCCTGTAGATTCAGGTGATGAAAGCAGCAACGTTGAAACCCAAGTTAGGCCATTCATACACACAATAAATTTTTATTGAACTCCCGACAATGTAAGCCTTGGTGCTAGATTTAGAATCATCAGTAGTAAGGAATAGACACAATAACTTTTCATCTAAACTATATCCTAGATTCCAAGAATGGCATCAATTGAATAATAGCAAAACTGTAAAATTCTGAGCTGGCACCAGGATTAGTAGGCTGAGCTTTTGCCTGCGACACTGGCGTACCATTGGAGCTCTTTTGATCCAGCTCCCTGCTAACAGCCTGAAAAAGCAGTAGGCGAAAGCCCAATTCCTTGGGCTTCTGCAGCCATGTGGGAGATCTGGAAGAAACTCCAGGCTTCTGGCTTCCAACTTGCCCAGCTTGGACCATTGCAGTTATTTGGGGAACACATCAGCAGCTGTCGCTCTCTTTCTCTTTCTCTCTCTCTTAGAGCACCTGCAAAGTGACTACCAACAACTATTTTTCTAACTTTGTTGTTGATTACCTTAGTAAAAACCTGTTGGGAAGAAACAGAATAAAGAATGAGCAAACATTGAGTTGGAGGGACAAGCAGATCAGAGAAAGCAATACATCAACGTTTAGGACTGTAGTCCAAACTCAGATAGAATCCATTTAAAGTATCTAAGCAATTAAGTGACTTGCAGGTTTGCATTTTTAAAAGTGTCCTCTGGTCCAGTATAGAGAACAACCAAAATATTAGAAAAATGGTGAATGTAGCTTTGGAAAGACTTACGAAGCTGTCGTAGTAATCTAAGCAAGGGATGATAAACTGGGGAGTGTCGAGAAAGATGGAGAGAAGGCAATGAATCAAGAGATTCTTAGAAGTAAAATCTGTAGAGTTGGTGATGGATTAGAGAGAGAGCACAAAGGGAATAAGGTGTCATGGGTGATGACAGGGAGCTACCTTCTGAGTGAACTACAATGTGTGCACTGTGAAAACTGCCTAATTGGCTGGGATGGGAGTGTGATAAGAATGGGTGGGAAAGAGCAACTTTGAGACAAAAATAATAGAGAAATTATGGCGACTATCGAAATGATCCCTGAAAGTATAGTCTTAAAATAGAGAAATTAAGTAGGTCATTTGACCTACCCATCTTAAATTCAGAAGTATAAATCTGGAGATCCTCACTGTGGTCTCCAAAGCCATGGAGGCAGCTGAGGTCACCTTAAGACGTAACATAGAAGGAGAACTGCAGAAGGTAAAAGTGGCAAGCCTGCCAAGGGCCAAAGGAGTGATATGAGAGATAGGAGGCATGCCAGGCACACAGAGGCAACTAGCTTCCCTCTGCCAGTGGGCTGGTATTGGGACCAGACACTGTCATTAGCTGGTTTTTACAAACATTGAGGAAACATGAGGATATGGCTGAAGAGTCATTTCTCTGACATAGTGTACCAGGAAAGGTGGTCACAGGGAGAAGTGGAGTAGCCCAGGAGCACAGTGGGAAGGCAACATCCCACATAGTCCAGACAGAGAGAAGGACACTCAGTCCTGGGTCTCAGCACTGCTCCTGTTCCTAATGCTCCATGGCCTGAGACATGCCTGTGTCTCTTTCCTGTAGACCCTATTTTGGCTTGAGCTAGTTTGAGTGGATTCCTTTCTAATGATGACACAGCATAAAATCAGGAGAGAGCATGCCACATGCAGGAGGCAGGGAGCTGTCAGGGCGGGGCTGGAGCACACAAGCAGAGACCACAGACAGAGGAAGACAGAGTTGTTACTGTGACTACATGCTCAGCACCACACACACATTCTCTCAAGGGAACCTTACCACAATGACAAAAATTATGACTCCCCAAACTTAGGTGAGAACACAATCCTGGAGAATTTCCAAGGTCACAGCATGAATGTGAACAGAATGAGAGTAATAGCTAATTCTTCCAAAGTTAAGTGCAAGACTTACTTGGGAAGAGAAAAGTGTGCTGTTTTGTGATTCATGGAGAGGGGTCTGAAGGAGAGATCATTAGGAATAAGCACAGCTTCTTCAGTTAGTAATTAGCAGGAAAAATGGCACCCAGGGAGGCTGATTAGAATTCATGTGAATGAGAAGCATGGAGAAAAGAGGGCAGCTGGAGATAGGATATTTCATTCCTCATCTTAATGGGAAACGGTTACATCTCCTCTGCCTTCCATAGCAGGTAGGGGAAGGCAGAGAAAGAAGGCAAAGAAATGGAGACTCAGATCGAAATAAAGCATTTCAAAGCATCTGGAAAACCCTCTTCTGCATGCGAGCCCACCTGTTTGGACCTGTTGCGCTCTCAGTGACCCAGGCCTGGCAAACTGCTCTGCACTTCTCCTTTACCCAAGAACGGCAGGTGAAGCAAAAGGTAGACCAGGAAACTCATCATTATCCCCACACACTCTGGTGTTGGGACCAGGGGATGCAAGAGACAGGGAGCCTGTCTTCCTGTCCACCTGTGCCAAGGCTCCTGGAATTTTTATACTTGACGCTAAGGGTGGTGGAGGGTTGGGGAGGGGAACTACTCTGAAATGGAACCCTGAGTTAGGAATAGGAGAGATGAGCTTGGAATATGGGATGGTCTGGAAATTTAAATTGATCTGAGGGGTGGGTTATTTTTGATTACTGAATATTCTAGAATTGGGGGCTTTTTGGGAATGAGAGAATAAGGTCTGGGTATGGAGGGCTGCTCTGTGGAGATGGTAAAAGTGGAAAGTGATGTTTTGGGGATAGGGATACATTAGAACCCAACTTCAGGTAAGGAGATAGAAAGCATTCAGGGGTCTCTAGTTCATCTGTAACAACACCGCTTTCTGAGCTCACTTGGTAGGGCTTTCTCTTTGCAAAAAGACTCCTTCCATGGCTAGGAGGGGAAGGAACTGCTGGCATGGTCTGTGTCCTCATGGCAGGTGATGAATGGGCAGCGATCAGGCTGATGCTTTCAAATGCCTTCCGTCAGCTGGGAAAACCCTGTCATCTTGGTCCCAATTTTATTTCGTTCTCTTTCACCTCATATTTCACTTAATGGGAGCTGTCAAGGAGAGGTTCTGATTTCCCACTCCTTCTCCAGCAATGTATGTAGACAGCCCATGAGACAAGGTATATGGGAATACCCATAAGCAAATGCTCTGTGAAGAGGTCTCCAGCATAGGGTCCTTAGGTCTACCTGTACTTCTACAAGGGCAGGCCTGGCTTTGCTCATTCATGATCTGAGCATGCTAGGGCCTCCTCTTCATCCAGCCTGAGTCCCAGGGAATCTGCACAGATGCTGCCCCTCCAATTCCCGAGGCCTTCATCTGCTCAGAACCACCGGGCCAAGTCCTGGTCTTGGTCTAGACCCAATGACTGCTTTCTCAGCTCTTCCTCACCTGCTGTGAGCTCACCCTTGCCATATAATGTCAGCAAGCACATATTAATGGGGTTCCCCTAGACTTAGTCACCTGTTCATTCAACAAGGACTTGTTGACCATTTACTATGGGTGAGATTTTGATCTCTGGGAACATGGAATTGAGTAGGACAGATGCCCTCTTCACAAGGAACTTTCACACATGTTCAATACTTAGTGTATAACCAAGGTAGAATTAGGGTGGCATCAAGCCCAGGAACCATTGCAGCACAGAGCAAGGGCCTGCGCCCAGCTCTCAGAAGCGTAGCAATGCAGGCTTCCTAAAAGCAGTCTTGGGCTGACTGTTGAAGGGTGTGAGAGTTGGCCATGTGAACACATGTGAGCTGACCCTCAGGAATTAGCACTGCTCAGCAAATTCTTCTTTGTTGTTGTTGTCGTTGGTCACCATTTGTATTTTTTTGAATTTTTTATTATTTTTAGTTTTTAAAATTTTGATGATCTTTACATAGCTGATTAGGGCTCAAAGGGTCAAGGGCTACAGGAAAGCGGGTGAGGCCATTGTTTCCACATTCTTTTCTCCTTCCTGTATCTGGGGGAGGGAAGAAACAAAGGGAGAAGCCACATCCATCTCCCAACTATCCCAGGGCCCCTGATATGCGGCCTGCTCTGAGGGCACTGCTCGAGTGATTTCTATAGTTCAACTGTTCTGAATTGCTGCCAATCTCGCCATTCCAAGCCTGATGAAATCGCTTCAGAATCCACTGGCTGACATAGTCCACCTTAGCGTCTCCATTTGCCCAGATTTTCACTACCAACACTTGGCTGGGGTAATTGATTAATTTGTTCTATCCTCTGTTGTGGTACCAGGTGTCCTATGCAGGCTCCAATGTACTACCATATTCTCCATGTGCACCTGGATCTGCTGTCCACTGCTCTGTCTGAGCCACTGAGGCAGCTCAGCTTTGACACATGGATTCCATGGTCATACCATGGAACTTGCAATTATCTTCCTGGTTGGGGTTCTGAGTTCAGCAGTTGGTTTGGGGGAAATCCCCAAAGAAACTTCATCTGAAGTGATCCCAGACCAGATTCTTTGGTGTGCTAGCCAGTATAGGGTCGCCTCTATCAGCCTATACACATGCTGCTGGTTGCAATTGCTGGATCAGTTCTGCCTTCAGCCCCGTCTTCTACTCAAACCAATGGGTGTTGGAGCCCATCCCAATCCTGCCCACCACACTCATGGCCATGTAAACCAGTGGGAGCTGCAGCCTAGTTGAGGCGACTCCCAATAAGCCTCACCCCTGCCCTTGTTCCTGTGCTTGCCAATATGTAGAGCAAACTGGTCCAGTCTGTCCCACAAACCATTCAGCTCACATACATGTCAATGGGCATTGAAGCCTAGTCCAACCCAAGCAGTCCCACTATTCAGCCCACATATCTGCCAACAGGTGCCACTCTCTGTCTAGCCATTCCTGCCCCAGTCCTGGTTCTCATGTTCACCAGAGTAACAACCCAGGAGGAAAGTATCCACTGTTTCCCTACTGGGCCTACTCCCGCTCCTGGATCATGCATTCTCCAGGTGGTTCTGCAGTTTAACTTGACAGAATTTGTCCTCCATGCCAGCCTCTGCCAGCTGATGCTGTGGCAAAGCCCAACCAACCCACACTCACTCTGGCTTATGCATTCACCAGTAGAACTGTCAACCCAACCTGATTTTCCCTAATCCAGCTCATATGAGACCAGCAGGTGTTGTAGCCCTGCCTGTCCAGATCTGCCCCATCCCATCTCTCATGGTCACCAGTGGCAGTGGTGGTCCAGCAGAGCAGCCCCACATAGCCCCACTAATGGTTCCACTGCCTCCCCTCCTCCCAGGTCTCATGTGCACTGTTTGGGCACTGTGGCCCAGTCTGACCTGGCCTGCCTCACCTTGGCATTTGCCAGTGGGTGCTGCAGCCTGTCCATGCCCAGATTACCCCCAATTCTAGCTCATGCTGGTGTGGACTACAGCCTAGCCCAGCCCAGCCATCCCCCAGTCCCGGCCCTCATGTGAGGCCCAACCCGGCCTAACCCACACTCCATTCTGGTGCTTGGATTCTCCAGCAGTTGATATGAACTGGCCCCAGCCTGGTTCGTCCCAGACCTGAACTGAATGTGTGCTAGTGGGTACCATTACCAGGCCTTTTCTGGGCTGCTCCCTATCGTGGTTCTTGTGCTCACCTACAGGGACTGTGTCCCAACAGAGGAGTTCCCCAAGCTCCTCCATCATAACCTCTCTCAATGTCAGATCTTGAGATGCACTGTTTTTAAAAGGGAATTGGATAGGTATATGCTTGCAATGAAGGAATCTCAACTAAACTTGAACTGTGGTTATGCAACAAGGTGGAGGAATCCAACATAGGGGGAGGGTTAGGGGAGGGGTGGGGGGAATCCCAGTACCTATAAAACTGTGTCACATAATACAATGTAATTAATAAATAAATTGTAAAAAAAAAAAAAAAGGAAATTGGATACTTGGCTTATTCTTTTTCTTTTAAATATTCATTTCTTTATTTGAAAGGCAGAGTTATAAAGAGAGAGAGAGAGAGAGAATCTTTCATGTATATGTTCACTCCCCAAATGGCTGCAGCAGTCAGGACTGAACCAAGCCCAAATGGGGAGGCCTAGCATGTCTCTGGTTCTCCCACACAGGTTGCAGAGGCCCAGGCATTTGAATCATCTTCCACTACTTTCCAGGCACATAAGTAGCGAGCTGAATCAGAAGTGGAGCAGCCAGGACTCCAACCAATGCCGTAATGCATCATGGTGGGACAGGTGGGGCAGGTGGCAGCTTAGTCTACATCACCAATTCTAGTTGTTGATTAGTTATTGATGTGGGAGAATATATATATATATATATATATATACACACCCACACACACACACATATATACTTATATATATAGAGAGAGAGAGAGAGAGAAAGAGAGAGAGAGAGAGAGAATTGCCATCTGTTGGATCACTTCCCAAATGTCTACAATGACTAGAACTGGGCTAGGTGGAAGTCAAGAGTGAGGAACTCAGTCTAGGCCTCCTATGTAGGTGTCAGGGACCCACGTACTTGAGCTGTACCTTGCTACCTTACAGGGTTTACATTAGTAGAAGCTAGAATCATGTTGCAGAGCTGGGAAGTTGAACCCAAGTTCTCTGACATGGGATGTTGACATCTGCTAGATGATGTTGCCGCACAGCCCAACCAACCTACCCACTTTGACTTATAATTGGACCAGTAGGAACAATCAGCCCAGCCTGACTTTTCCCTGGTTCAGCTCACATGAGGCCAATAGGTATTGTAGCTCTGCCAGGTCTGGTCTGTTTCCATCCCAACTCATGTACATCATGGGAGTGGTGGTCCGGCAGGAGAGTCCTCCCCCTGCCAGGTCTTGCATGTGCTGGTTGGGCGCCGTTGCCCAGTCTGGCATGGCCTATCTCACCTCAGCTTTTTCCAGTGGGTGCTATAGCTTGTCCAGGCCCCCAATTCCACTCATGCTGGTTGGGAATATAGCCTAGCCCAGCCCAGCTGGCACCCAGTCCAAGCTCTCAGGTGTGTATGTTGTGACCAAACCTGGCCTGAACTGCACTCCAGTTTGGTGCTTGGATTCGCCAGTGGGTGATGTGAACTGGCCCTGCCTGATTCACCCCTGATCAGCGCCATATGTGTGGAACCATTCCCTGGCCTGGTCTGGGCTGTTCCCTATTGTGGTTCTTAGTGCTCACTTGCATGTACTGTGTCCGCACAGAGAAGTTTCCCAAATTCCTCCATCAGAACCTCTCCCAATGCCAGATCTCTCACATACAGGTGGGTCCATGGGCCAGCCCTACTCAGTCTACATCCTGACCTAGCAGGAACAACGGCCTTTCCTGACTGGCTTTCAACCCATTCCGGTTATTATTGTTGGATGTTACAGCCCAGTCTAGGCTGGTCCACTCGCAAACTCTGGCTCAGCAAGGGCAAAAACCTAACCTGGCTAGTCCTACACCTACCCTGGTCCTCACGAGCACCAGTGGGTGCTGGGGTCTGGCCTAGTGCAATGCATAAGCCCCAGTCCACACTTGTCCCAAGGTATGCTACAGCCATGTCCAGACCATAATGTGGCTCCCATGTCCAGCCCCATGCTTACCAGTGGGAACCACAGCCCAGCCAGAGCATCCCCTTAGCTCCCCACCCAGGTTTGTTCCTGGTATAGATCTTGCATGTGGCAGTGGTTGCTCTGACCCTGCTTGGCCTAGTCTCTCACCTGTCATGACCTTTGTCTTTGGATGCTGTAGCCTGGCCTGTCCCAGCCTACCCAAATCCCACCACTTGCAGGTGGGTGCTGGAACCTGGCCCTGTTCTCATCCCAGGCTCATGCAACCTGATAGGTATGACAGCCTAGCTGAGTTTGACCTGTGCTCCTGCCTGGTTTCTGCTCCTGCCGGTAAGGTAAGGTTGGCTCAGCCCTGCCTGTTCCATACCCTCCAAAACTAACCCACACATTAACCAACAGTTAGAGTTACCCTACTCAGGCTGCACAACACCTAGGCCTGGAACACGTGCTCACCAACAGGAGCTATGACCCCAATAGGGGAGTTTCCCAGGTTCCCCCACTTGGCCCACTCCCTGACCCAGAGCTCACATGCTCCAGAAAGTGCTAGGCCCTTGCCCGGCATAGCCTGTCACTCCATCTTGGCCTTTGTATGAGCTGAAGGATGTTGCAGTCCAGACCACTTCACACCCTGTTTTAGGATGCACGTGCAGGTGCTGCAGCCTGGACCTGCCCAGCCTATTTCCAGTCCTAGCACCCATGAGTGTCAGTCACTCCTAGATCTGCCCATCACCACTCCAACTCTTAAGCTAACCACCAGCCTTGTATTTCCACAGAGTTGGGAATACTTTTCCCCTGCAATGTCTACCCTCGGACCTATTTCTCTTGCGTGCTGGTTGGTGTCATAATCCTGCCTAATGTGACCCATCCCCTGCTCTGACATTCTGTCAGGTACTGGGATCTAGCCCTGCCAGATAGGTCCCCAGCTATAGCTTTCATGTGGGCTGGTGTGTGGCAGTCAGCAATGTTCTGTGCTAACTAACAGTCCATCTCAGGCCTCCCTTGTGGGCTGGTGATTCAATCTGACCCAAACAGATCTTATGGACTCTCCCCTCCAAACCACCAGGTCTCAGTCCCCACACTTGTCTGCTAGTTCAGTGACCCCATCGCTGGAAGTCACACAGGATTCATTTCTCACCTATACACACATTGGTCTTACCCATGGATGTTTCTAGACAGCAATTACATACTCCCAAAACTCTAGAGTTTGCTGATGGGTGGCCAGCAGACAGAACCCAGCGCCACTTGGCGCACTGGCCGACCAAGGCCGAAGACTCACCACGTGGCAGTGATGGCCATGGCCAGAGTCCCAACCATTGAGTCTGACCTGGCTCAGGTATCCGCAACAGCCACCACACTGCTGAGGGATCCCTTCACCCAAGCCCTGTGGCATTCAGCAAATTCTTAAGCCCTCTTGGGAATCCCTTTTGGGATTCTCCAGATCTGTCCCTCAATTTTCTTCCAGATGACTATCATATTCCTGAAATTGCTCACAAACTCTAGATCTACCACTTCTGATGACTTAGCCCCAACAGCTGGGTTCATTCTCCTAGAGCATGGATAAAATTGAGTCACCTGGTGCTCAATTTCAATGCACACTGAACAAAATCGCAAAACCTTAAACAGGTCTTCAAGGCCTTCCACACACAGCCCTTTCAACTGCATGTCTAACAGTGCTCAGAACACCAGGCAACAAAACTGTTTGCTGATCATGAACACATTGCGTTCTTTCCCACTTCTATGCCTTTGCTCCCAACACTTTGTCTTTCCTGCCTCCACATCCCATCTTTTTCTGTGGAGACCACACGGACACATGGAGTCCTAGCTGCAATTCCGCTTTCCCTACAATGCTTTTTAGAAGAACTCCCTACTCTATAAATGGAAGAGGTCTCCCCTCTCCCTTGGAACAGATGATCAAGAAAGCTCAACTATGGGCCCTACCACACATGGACAAAAGAGACTGTTTACATGGCAAACACACAAAGAAACAAGAATGGAATGCTAAGTGTTAGAACTAATGGAAGCGTGGGCATTGGAGACTGACTTGCTCAGAAGAACCATTCTACAGAGGTTGCTATAGATATTGACTCATGACAACAGATGCACAAATTTACAGCTATTTCTCTCAAAATTCCAAATTTTCGAAATGATGAAAAATATTCAAAAATATAAATCCATCTACACAAAAATATGGACATAGACATCTCAGCAAATGAAAAATATTCACATACTGTTAGAACCTGGGAAGCAAATGGAAGAGATACTGAGATTCTCATCATGAGGTAGCCAGAGGCAAGCTGATTCCACACCCTCCAGGCATCACTTCAGAGCCTCTTGATCTTGTCTTTGGCCCTTTATTCCTTGCTATCCTTCATGATATGGTCAACTTTGTTTGGGATCCAAGGGAATTCATGCATGCATGAGCAACAGTATCAGGTCTCATGCCACACTGCTGCTTTGAGCCTCCCTGTTGATGGTGTGAGCCTTCCTCACTGTCTGTTATGAGCAACCCAGAGCTACAGAAAAGACAATCTACTGTGAGATAAGCTTTGGCCAGTGCAGTCATGGGACTAGTAAAGAGACCCTTTCATCTTCTGAGCCTCACAGACACATTGTACCAAAGTGCAGTCATTCATATTTGAGGGTCAAACCTGCAAGGTGGAGCAATCAGTGGTCATCAGGTTTTAGTACTGGCTGTCTCCCCAACTCTGCTTTATTCCTGTTTTCCCTTGTTCTTCTGACCTTAGATTGTGCTGCCTACACATTACAAGACGGAAGAGCCATTTTCCTCAAGGAAATCAAGCTCAGACTGTTATGGTGTTAGGCAGCTAGTTCAGGGTAATGAGCTTGGAAGTCATGCCTTCTCCACCCATGTAATCCTTTCTGCCCACCTGTAATACTGACCTATCATCACCTGAAACCTGAGAGGGGATGGTATTGCATTGTTGCATAATCACTCCGCTCTTAAGACCCAATAAAGGTCCATGATAGGGAGGGGCTGGGTTTCTTAGTCATGTGCTTCCATAATCATTGGCATCCCAGGTATCCATTTGTTCACTGGCTTCCTGCAGACAGACTCCAAGGTCAGGTAGCCCCTGAGCACAGCCCCTGTTTGTCTGTATTCTTTACCCTCTGTACACTGCTTGGACAGGACAGTAAAGATGCAAACACTAAGATGCTTTGCATTTCTAATCTGTGTACTTTCAGAGTTCCAGGAAAGGTGAAGCCTAACAGCAATGGAATGTGGACAGAGAAGCCAGGAAAAGGTGAATTTCTGCAGCTTTGTAAGTGTGTCCAGATTGTTCAATGCATATCTCTTAGGATAACTTATATTGCTGGGGAAGCTGGAACATACAGATCTTCAGTTTAATGGATGGACTTCACAAAAATGAACACTTGTTCCTCTCAGAGTTTTTGATTCAGATTGGACTTGTCATTTGCTAATTTGTGGTAGGCCCTGATGCCACCAAGCTTGGTCAATAAAGACTCCTTAATACATCCTAGACTTGTCTGGCATGATCTCTCTTGCACCTTGCAACAAGACACTACCAGGAAACTAGACAAATGTGCAATAACAGGCATCCTCCCAGCACCTGTGAAGGGAGAGTGAGGGGTGGATTGAAGACAGGGGGACATTTTTAAGGGTTCTGGGATCACAGATCCACTGTCAACTGAGGATGGATTGCAGGCACATGCCCACCACTCTGCATAAGCTTTGAGTAAAGCTTGTTAATTGGCGAACTTGAGGGTTTTAAACTTCAGGACATAACTGAGGGCAGAGCTGAGAGTCCATACTGAAAACAGAGATTAACTGTAAGTCTGAGTGACAGAAAGCAAGAGTCCAAATGAACAGAAACAATAAATCTGAAGGAAACAGCATAGAAAAATGGAAAAAAATATTAACTCTAATTTTCCCAAACAGAAGATACTGCATCTGTGAAACAAAAGCATAGTTCTATGAAAAACTGAAAAAATACAGAAAAAAATTTTATAAGTTGAACTCTATAAATCTCAGCAGAAACAAGTTTTAATGGAAAAGGAGAAAAAAGTAGAAAAATGTTGTAGATAGTAAAACAAGAAAGACAAACAAATGGAAATGAAAGAAAATATTGATCTATAATTGTAATAGTTTTAAAAATACAGGAATGTGACTGGACATAGAGAATGTCTGGCATAATGGTTTTTAAAGGAACCTTTTATAGCAACTCATAGGATTGTAAAATCATATATTATATGTCACTAATTTCAGTAAGTTTGTCAATAGAAATATTAGAAATCATGACAGTAAGTTTTTATTCTTAAAATCCTGGGATTAAAAATTGCTTTCTTCGTAGTATTCAAAATCCAGCCAAATTTTTCACTCTGTCTACTGTTTTCTGGAAGGTCTTAAAAGATTAATCTACATGGACCTTCCCCAAGAAGCTCCACCCAAATGGAAAAACATATGTAAATCAAGAAAGGAAAGTTATTCAGTGTGGAAAACAGATGATCTAACATAGTTAAAAGTCATGAATTTTGCAGATGTAAGAGAAAGAAAGTGCATAGCAGCATACTGGGGACCAGGAAAGCACTCAGCCTACAGGACACAGACTTCAGTGACTATTTGTTCCCAGGAATAGTTTATTAGAGCAGATTATTTTCATGTGTCCCACCTCACTGAAGGGTGTTTGTTGGTTTTGCTGAGGAGTCTGAGATGAATTATTTATACAGTACATATTGAGCAAACAACCAAAATGAGCAGAAATTGATCCTAGGGAAAACAAAGTTATTCAGGAACAAAAATATGATCATTACATGCTGTGCTCAACTGTTAACATTTACACAGCAACAATAATAGATACACTATTTAATCAAAATCATTCAATAACTACATTAGAAAGAAGAGGGAAAGGAAATATTTGTGATCAGGGAAAGCATAGTGAAAGATCTAAATCTAAATCTAGATCTAAATCTTCCACTTCTGCTTCAGGAAGATAACAAACAATATCTAATAGTTAAAAGCCTGGAAGGAGTTACACATGTGTGAGGAACCTCAAAAATTTCACTGAAAATGGAATTAGAAGCTATGTTTGATGAATAACATTGTTGGAATCCATGCATTTTTTCATAATATGCATGTTTTGATAACTTTTATAAGACTTCTTATGTTATTTAGAAGTAAGGAAGTAATTACCAGATCAGTAGAAGCAAACATTGGAAATGATCGGGTTTGAAAAAGGGCCTCAGAATATGGATACAGCTCTTTTCTATCATTGATCTTGTAATACTCCTTGACTGCCAAGCAAATTGTTACTCTGATCAAAAAGTGAGAGAACAGAAGAATTGTATGAATCATTTTTTACTGTCTTGAAGTTTGAGCTAGGGAAAATGATGGTTGAAGACACACACATTCTAAAGAGGGAGCTTAGGTGCGTTGCATCTGTAGTGTTTACTGAGAAAGAGAGAGATCTGATCTGTGGCCATCACCCCATCAACCTCCTCAATCTCACCTAGCAGAGAAGGCCAGAAGCTAACCAAAGATGATTCAGAGAGAGGATTAACGGGGTGTTGTCAGCCTTGTGAGGAGTCCTGAGCACTGCCCCTTACTTTAGTCTTGGAGAGAACCCCTTTAAAGAGGCATAGATTGTCTGAAGAGAAGCTTTACTGCATGGGGCAGGAGAAGGACGAGAGTTCTGGAGAGACTGAACTGTGTGCTGGGCCGTAGGAGGGGCTGGAGGCTGAAGACTGCTGTCAGAGGCTCACCTGATGTACCACCCATTCCTCACTACTATAATGAAATGCCTGAGCCAGACTATTCTATAAATAAAAGGTTTCTTTTGGTTGGATTCACTCAGCCATTGGGGCTTCATGATAATGAGCTTGTCTATTCCTATTTACTTCCCAAAGTCTCTATCTCTAAACAGTTAGATGTAGTTCTTAGTACTTCTAACTACCTTAGTGTAATCTGCTTCTTCATTACCTTAAATATAATGCTCTAAGAGGAGCTTGTGGGTGAGGAAAGGGTTTATCTTGGATTACAGATTGGAAGATCATAGTTCAGGATTGGGTTGCCCCATGAGTCTGGCATCTGGCAGAGGCTGACAGTAGGGAATCAGTACACGGGAACAATTTCATGGTGTTCCAGGAAGCAGATAAAGAAGGAGGCTAGGTCAAAGTTGGCTTAAATAACAAAACCTCCCATGAGAACTACCTCTGACAGCAACCCCCAGGTGGGGAGGGCTAAAGAGCTCCCATCTCCTAGCCACCAAACTTAGATCAAAGTTCTACCTAATCCACCAATCATTAATCCAACAATTTTGGGGTTCAAATGCCTGCATAAGTTTTGAGAGTTGAATCCTGTTCAATCCCTAATGTTCACAAAAAGGATTAAATTTCTTGGGGATGGGGCATTGGGGGAGCAAGGAACACATGTAAATCATATCCAAACCCGAGCACATGGCAAAGTTTGAAGTCCTGTTAGCTAACATACTTTAATGCCAGGGCCAGCTGCGGATCTTGAAACACTTTCCCTGAGACAACGGAGTTTCATGGCAGGAGCTGGGCTGGAATAAGCTTGAAAGGTACCTGAGCTTGCTGACATCCTGTAGGGTGAAGTGGCCCTAGTAAAGAAGATGGGGCATGGTCCTGAGCAGGAGCTTAGGGGTACATCATCAGAGATCACACAGAGAACCCAGTGTTGGAGAACCATGAAAGAAACCTGAAAAGAACCCACCAAATCGTCCCATGAAGGGGAGAGCAGGCGGTTGGTATCCAAAGAGCACAACAGGCCTTTACACAGGTCTTTACTATCAAATCACACAGCACCCTGGATTAGATGTGCCTTTCCCTCTGTTTTCCTCCCTCCTCGTTCTTACAGGAGCCCTGGGCTGGGCTGTGGCCAGTAGAAGGGATGGGATGGAGGAGGGAGTTTAAGAAATAAACAACATTTTCCCCACTGCAAATTCCTGTGCAAGGGTACAGCTCAAGTAAGGAAGAAAGAGAAAAGCTTAAATTGGAAATGAAATGAAAGTATTGATTTAGATCTACCCGACCTTTAAACTATCTGTAAATAAAACTTCTAATATCTTCAAGTAACTGGAAAAGCTGTAAAATCTGGCCAGGAGCAAGGAGGAGTGACTCAGTAGGGTAGATCTTGAACAACAAGTGGTTATTTGCAGGTCCATCTTTTCAAAATCACCTTGTTTTTAAAGAGATGGGAATTAACACGTACTGATGCATACTGCAGGCCAGAGGTACACCAAATTATCTCATTAAGTCTTCACCACTGTGTTTTGATGTAGAGGTTCCTTTCCTTGTGTTGCAAATCAGAGAACCAGAGCTAAGATGAGGTCCCCAAAATCACATAACTAGAAGTGATGGATCAGGAGTCACATGTAGGACATACGCCAGAGCTCATAAAAATTCCAGGCAAAGTGATTAAAAGCCGAGATCAATGTTGAACAGATGGGGCTCAGGCCCTTACACAGGCACCTAACACCATCTCGTGCTGACAAGTCGCTTTCCCTTCCATAGCCTCAGTTTCTCCAGGATGAGGGAGAGGCAGAATGAGGCAGAATACCTCTGTGATGGGCTTGTTGTAGGACTTGGTCCATGTGCATGAGGTTCAGTGTAGTGCCTGGTACAGAGTGGTATTCCACAATAAGTGTCTCCTATGAACACTAAATTATACTGTACTCAGAAGAAGGTAAAACAATGTGATAATTTACAAATGCATGGAGCACTACTGATGCTCCATCATTGGCTAAATCTAAAGTTGAGTCTTTTCTTCTCCTCTCTGAGAAAATATATTTTTACCTGGAAGGTGTCATATTCAACATTGCATCATTAGACATTTCATAAGAACAGAATCACAATGTTGGAAAAGATCTTGGAAGCAATTTAACTATTCCTTCCCCAACCAACTGCAAAATCCTTGGAGGTACAGTTCATATATTACATTTTGTTCATCAATTTATTCATTCATTTATTCACTTACTCATTCATTCAAGTAATGTGAATGGAGGTAAAGCCTATAGGTACTTACAGAAAGATAGAGATGATGAGAATTTAAATCCCATTCTCAGGAGCTCATAACTTAAGCAAAGCTGAGGCCAATGTCAAACAGAGGTGCAGATGGAGCCCTGTGGCGGTTCAGCACACTCCAACCTGAGCCCTCACAGTAGCTAACACAGAACAGGGCCTCACCGAGCAGTCACCAAACCAAGAATGTACAAATGGGTCTTGTGACTCAGAGAGTTGAGTGCATGGGATAGATGGCTGAGTGGCCCAAGTGACCCAGTTTGCAGGTATTAATCTTGGAAGGTGTTGTGTGGAGTGAGGAGTGAGGGAGCAGTATGCCAAACTCAGTGCTTGGCTATTTATTCAATTTTTCCCCCCAGTCTGTGTTAACTGTGTTTCCCTCTAGCTGTAGAAGTTTATCATACTGATCTAAGAGCCTGAAAGTGATGTGATTTGATCATTTGCCAAATTCCAGACAGGTACAAGCTCTGTTTTCCCACCTGTGTTAGAAGGGTGAGAAAGGATAGAAGATGGTGGCTGGTTCCAACTATCTCTCTGGGTCCTCCCATTCTTGACTTTGTCTCTATGAGAGATACAGACTATGGATGGTTTACTCATTTTTCTCCTCACTCTAGAAACTCCAGAATGTTTAAATGTGAAAACACACTCACATATGCCTACACACTGTTCTGATAGTCCCCACCAACATGTTCCCAGTGGTACAAAACAAGCACACTGAGGGATGCCTCCCTTTAGCAGGGAACACCAAACATGTTCCCCCAGGGCATCTCTACAACTCACACCCCTGAGAATCATGGGTCCCAGGCTGGAAAGTGTACATGGGAAGCATCCACTGAGTAAAATGCAAATGTCCCAGGGAAGAATTCTTCACTGAACCTTCCCAGTCACTCACACCTCAGGGTGAGTGAGAATCCAAGTCTTCTGTGTTGGGGAGGAGGCATAAAATTGCTGAGACAGATAGGGATTAACTCCCTGCAGGCACAAATGATTCACATCGGGGCAAGAAGAGTTACCCTTTGCCATTTGACTTGCCTTCATCCCATTCCCACCAACTACACTGTAGGCAGTGTTCTAAGAACAGCAAAAGGATAGTGGATGTGACCCCAAACCAGCAAACCTTACAGCTTAGTAACTATTGCCAAGTGCATGAGTGATAAGTAAATAAATGAGTAATAAGGTTAGAATGACTGCACAATGTAAAGAGGTAGGTGGGAAGAAGAGCTTCTTGGAACTGGTGACACCAAAACTGGATCTTGAAGTTTGGAAGTAACAGTGCAGCCTACCTATGTTTTCAAGAGAAATGGCCATAAGCGTTCAAACTGAACAATTTCTACTCCATCTGAACAACTTCCACCCTGGAATTTGATGGTAGCACGATAAGCAGATCTAGTCCTGGGTACTCGGAGTGTGTATACCAATTTCAACTTCTCCAGCCAGATAACTTTGAGGAAGATAGTGTGTCTCCTTCTGCCTCGGTTTCCCCAAAGTGCTGTCTGGTCTGCCTGTCTCAGGTTGATGAAAAGACCTGGTGAGGTAAGCTGGGTGTCAGCTGTGTTACTGTAGAAATGAGTCATTGTTTTTCTCTATTTTGGCAGATCTCTTCCTCTCTGCCTCCCTGAATGCTAAGATGAGCTTAACAAAGGGCTTCCTTCCCTGACATCTCCAAGCTTTCAGACGTATCCCTTGGGGCTGCCATGAGAGCCCCAAGCATCTGTTTCTAACTCCAGGCTCCATCTCAGGAAGCAAGAAAGTCCGTAGAGAAAAGGGCAAAGTGGAGACTCGGTTGGAAATGGTTGGGGTTTTGAGGTAATGAGCATATCAGTCATGCAGTATTTATAACCCAGCAGTAAAGACTCTCACAATTGTTTGGCTCAGAGTCCTTTCCCCATAACTGACAGCAACATGTCTAAGCAATAATTGTAATACTAAATATTCAGTGATTTTTTAAATAAAAAATAACACATTTTCACCATCTGCAAACACCTATATCCCTTCTTCCTACTCCATTTACTCTGAAAATCCAGTGACAAGTAAGAAATAAATGGAAGTTCATTTAAGAAGTGGTACACAAGGTTAACCAGGGCTTGCAATGCTAGCATCTTGTCCGAGTGCTGTTTGAGTGCCAATTCAGCTTCCTGACAATGTGTCAGAGGAAGAAGCAGATGATAGCCAGAGGACCTGAGTTTCTGCCAACCTGTGGGAGCCCTGGATGGAGGGTTCTTGGTTTCAGCCTGGCCCTGTCCAGGTTATTGCAACCATCTTCTGGGGAGTAATTCACTGGATAGAAGATCTTTCTCTGCATTGCAACCATGTAGAATGTATGTCAGTGGATGGAAGATGATCTCTCAACTCTTTCAAATAAAAAAAAGTCTTTAAAAGAAATAAGATGAGAGTTCAGGAGCTAGACCCAGCTGAACCTCCATGATTTTTGTCACTTACAGAATTGTCACTCTTCATAACTTTGAGTTACAATCTTAGACACATGACAGCATTTAGTAGAACCATCAAAGGCTTAACTTCCAGAAGAGCTGACCCTTGGCAAGAGTGTGAAGTGGGTGAGTTCCACACGATGGTAAAAATGAGACTTGAATTACAGTATGAATGCTGCCCACTGACCTGTGATGCTCAATGTCCTTATTCATAAAACAACAATGATGTCATCTCCTTAGTGAGGATAAAGTAAAATAATGGAGAAGCTGACTTGTAAAGTATTAGTAACATCAAGTAAAATCCCACAATTGCTTCCTGTGTGGTAGTCAATTTGAGGTCCTAGGCTATGGCCCCAAGTACCATACTGGAGAATCCTACCAAATCTGTTTTGTGTACACTGCTGTTTCTATAATTATAGACTAACTACTTAATTTTCATGAAACTTTGGAAGAAAAGTGGTACTTTGGCTTCTTTACACTAAAATATGAATAAATGTCTATATTTAGGAGCTGCCCACTTCCCCCCCCACACACATACAATGTATTGATCATTAATGGAAACTCTACTAATGAGCTGAAGAGAGACAGTATATACATAAGTGGCACCTCTCCCACATTTCTCAAATGAAACATACAACACAGTCACATAACTCTGTCTGTAAATTCTATAGGTCTTAGAATAATATTCTGAGCCCTTTTTCAGAGCTGTTCATAACTTGACCCCAACATTTTGATCCTTCTTTATCTTCCGTTAACTCCATAATTTTTCCCTTTAGCTAACCAGTTATTCCACATTACCTACCCTGTGCTTTCTGGTCTCCAAGCCTCTACTAATGCTGTAACATCTGTCTGGAATGTCCATAGCCCTGCAGAACCAGATTGTACCCATTTTTAAAAAATTGAGCCCAAAGCTCCCTTTACACACAAAGTATTTTTCAGTTTCCCAATACAGGGATGGTTTTGTCATCCTCATCCAGTCCTCCAGTCAAGAAGAACTCCAGTCTTAAAATATACCAACCTGTAGATATGGGAAATTTTGCCCACACATGCTCAATCAGCTTCTGTTTGCTAGAAAAACAAAGCAGAAACCAAAGGGGATGTTCACAAGTATCCCCCAGGGAGCCTGGAATTTCATTGCGGATGTGGCAGTGTCCAGCAGATGATACAGATGGGGGATGCTCTAGTCATTCAGAATAAAGTGAGCTCACCAGTGTTGAAATGGACCTCTTTTTGGATCAAATATTGCCTTTCCAGAAATTCTCTAAACACATATGCAATTTTGAGAGAATTGGTTCACTGTGCTCCCAGCACTCTGGTATCAGTTAGTGTGTCAGATGATTTTCCTAGGGATAAGGTAGGGAAAAAACATGCAAACACTAGCTGGACCCTGGGTGTGAACACTGGGTAGATTAGGGTGAGTATAGCAGGCCTGGACCAGGGTGAGGGAATCGTGGTGCTTAGGGTTTAAAATTAAGGATGCATTAATTCTTGGGTTCATGCAGTTAGAACCAGCACTTTAGCAAATTTGAGAGCTGGTGCATTCTTATATATATTTTTTAAAAGATTTATTTATTTATTACAAAGTCAGATATACAGAGAGGAGGAGAGACAGAGAGGAAGATCTTCCATCCGATGATTCACTCCCCAAGTGAGCCGCAACGGGCCGGTGCACGCTGATCCAATGCCGGGAACCTGGAACCTCTTCCAGGTCTTCCACGCGGGTGCAGGGTCCCAATGCATTGGGCCGTCCTCAACTGCTTTCCCAGGCCACAAGCAGGGAGCTGGATGGGAAGTGGAGCTGTCGGGATTAGAACCAGCGCCCATATGGGATCCGGGGCGTTCAAGGCGAGGACTTTAGCCGCTAAGCCACGCCGCCGGGCCCCATTCTTATATTTTTTTTTACCTTGGGAGATTTGCTTGACTTTCTCTAGTCCTGGCTATGGATAGAGGACACAGACGGAGACCAAAAAGCATAAAATAAGGATAAAAGTGCGGGGCTGGGGGACTCTTTCTTTTCACAATGTCACCAAGAGGCAGTCTTGAACATGACCAACATTATCCCCATCATCATCTCCTTCCATCACCTTTTGTCTACCCAAAGCAGTGCAGAGAAAATGGTTTCACTGCCAAGCTAACCTCTAGCCTCTTTTGGAATGATCCTTCTAGAATAAATGGTCTGAAATCTCTCCCAGTCTAAATGGTGTCTGAAGAAATAGCTCAACTTCCCTGTTTATTTTAGGTATATTTTCCACGACGGACTGGGTAATTGGTTCCTGCCTCATGCCCTACATTTGCTAGGATAATGCTATTCTGGGTATACATCATGGTAAATAATGCAGGGGAATAGGATGAAGGCTCTGAAAGCAACTTTGGAAGGAAGCAGTTTTCAGTGCCTCTCAAACAACTTTGTACCAGAATGAAGAGATTACCTTTCAGCTTCTGTTTAAACTGAAATGAATGGAGTTTGCTGGTTTTTTGTTTGTTTGTTTCAAACATCTTTTTGGCTATGCTTGAAATATCACCTTGTTTAGACAACATACAGTTTCCAAAACATTGTTTAAAAATTCCCAACACATAATAGGAAAACAAATGAGATGGATGAAAGGTCTCTTAGCTGTGTTGCCCCCTAAATTGCCCTAACCTGTCCTAATTCCTTCTAAAATAATATTGTGGAGTATCCATAAACCATATGCAATCTGATAGAAGCTTGGAGAATGTCAAAATTGAGTGATGTTATGAAGCTCAGAGAGGGGAATTGTAGCTAAAGTTGTAGGTTATAAATATTAAACTTACAGTGAGTCCACAGTTCTAGGAGTTCTAACTTGGTGCAACAAGTGCTGTTAAGATAGTTCATTTAATGTGCAGTATGCAGATTGTTCTACAATTAACCCACAACAATGGAATGTGCATACCTGCTTTGCTTTGCTATTCAGACTCAAAGAAAACTTTACTTATTAAACTTCCTCTAATTCTTTGGTTTATGAAACATAGCTACACATACGGGAAGCATTCAAGAAATTCCTGAAGAATGAATGTTATGAAAGAGCTATGCAATAATTTGAAGTTTTTGCACTAAAATGAGTTTATCAATTCTACTTTTCCAAAAAATACATTTAAATTTATTTTATTGATTTGAAAGGCAGAGTTACAGAGAGAAAGGGAGAGATATGGGAATGGGGAGAGAGAGATCATTCATCAGAAGAGTCTCTTCACAAATGGCCGCAACGGCTCGGCCTGAGTCAGGCCAAAGTCAGAATCCTGGAACTGGGTCCAGCTCGATAGCGTAATGGTTAAAGTCCTCACCTTGAACGCACTGGGATCCCATGTGGTCACTGGTTCTAATCCTGGTGGTCCTGCTTCCCATCCAGCTCCCTGCTTGTGGCTTGGGAAAGCAGTCGAGGACGGCCCAAAGCCTTGGGACCCTGCACCAGCATGGGAGACCTGGAAGAGCTCTTGGCTTCAGATCAGCTTTGGATTGGCTCAGCTCCAGCCATTGCAGCCGCTTGGGGAGTGAACCATTGGGCAGAGGATCTTCCTCCCTGTCTCTTCCTCTGTGTATCTGCCTTTCCAATAAAAATAAATAAATCTTTTTTTTTATTAATTATTTTGCATTATGTTACAGTTTCATAGGCTCTGGGAATCCCCCACCCACGCCCCTCCCCCCTGGTGGCTTCCTCCACCTTGATGCAGTATTACAGTTCAAATTCAATCAAGATTCTTTCCTTGTAAACATATACCAAGTATAAAGTCCAGCTATTCATTGTCCAGATGGGTTGAACAGTCTCTTGGGGAGACCATTTCTGGTCCGTTGTTAAAGCTGGCAGAATATCATCCCATTTAACCAAGAGTCCCAACATAACATCAACAGCAATTTGCAACATTATGGAATTGACATGGTTGTGAGTAACCAGTGTGTTACAAAAAAAAAAAAAAAAGAAAGCAACTTCTTAACCCAACCTATGATTAGCCCATTGACATTTCAGTTTTAGTTTTATATACAGAACCGACTGCTATATACCTTAAAATGGCTATAAGGTACCATTCAGCTGTCTTGTGTCTATTTCATTTTAGTATTTAGCCATTTGTTGTGTTGAAGTATAATTTTGCTGATCTTGGCAGATTTTAGGGTAATCTAGACTGACTTGTAACTCTAACAAGACATTTGTCGACAATTAAGGTGCTGAACATTTTTTTTTGTTTGTTTTTTGGGGTGGGGGGTGTGCAGGGAAATCCCCAACACCATGGTGAGGAGTGACTAATCTTTGTGTCCCACCCAGCGAGGCATGAGCCAATCCACGCCAGCTCTTTCCTGTCAGATTCCAGGCTCTACTTTCTGTTGTTTGTCTATTTAAAAAATAAATAAATCTTAAAAAAAAAAAAGAATCCTGGATCTTCACCTGGCTCTCCCACATGGGTGGGAGGGGCCCACACCTTTTGGCCATCTTTTTCTGCTTTAACAGGTACATTTGCAGGGAGTTGGATTGAAAATGGAGCAGGTGGGACTTGAACTGGCACATACATAAGATACTAATATCAGAGGTGATAACCCACCGTGCCACAATGCTGCCCCCTCTACAAAGCGAAGTACCTCAAAATTATTTTTCTCAGCCTGTCCCATAGGAGATCCAGTCATATACTGCAAGCAATGTATATTCATAGTTTTAGAATCAAAGAAAGCAGAAGGGATGTATGAGAATGTCCATTTCACTTCTCAGTACATCTTTGAAGAGTTTGGAAATCTTTGTTTTTATGACTTCTGCTACACATGACAATGTCTTCCTATCCGTACAGAATCAGGAAACCAACTGGCATATCAGAGGTCATCAGAGATGAATCCCAAAAGGATAACCTAATTAGAGAGCTGTTACATGGTCGTATAAAGTTAAACCATGTCACCCATTAGGCCTTCTATTGCACTAATATATGTAATGATGCAAATATCCACAGTATCCTATACAGTGACCTTGTGTAGCTCTGAAAGATCTAGTCAGCCTCTAAGGCACTTCAGAAAGACTTCAGAATCCAAAATCCAAGGCGGAAAGCCAGAAGTCATGGAGTTGAGAGTTGTGCTTCCTACTGAAGGTGAATACTTCCAGGCAGTCTTAATATTTTAAGGAAATTATTCAGCCCTGGACATATGTTTAAATTACTCATGGAACTCTTTAAACACACTAAAGCCCAACATCATTTCCACAGGTCCTGATTCAGATTCTGGGAGGCTGTGGGTGGAGTCTGACACCTACAATATCTTACACAGTTCCTGGTGATTCTAGTGTGTGGCCAGCAGTGAGAACCATTGTTCTAGATGTGGAGGTTCTCAAACTGTAATTAGCATGTCTTGTAAGCCATGTAAAATCACATTGCTTTGAACCTACCTCCAGAATTTCTGACTTGTTTGGGTAAGGGTAGAAGTTGAAAGTTCCCTGGTTCTGTACCTAATTCGTAGGCAAAATTAGTGCTGCTGATCCATGGACCACATTTAAAGCCACTACTCTGATATGCCACAAGATATTTCTTTCAAATATCAAAGACAATTCAGCCAAAATTCAATTTGTAGGAAACACCACTCATTTACTATCAGACAATTCTACTTTAAGACCTAACTATTTGCCTGACTCTGTGAAACAACGAAGGCAGTGCTCAATTTCAGGCTCTCCACCTCTCATTACCTTGCTATTCTTTTTCCTCCATGTATCGGAAAGAATCAGAGAGCAGTTATTTTGTGACAATCCAGAGAAGGTCATTTCTAAGATTGTGCCTGGAGGTCCCAAATGCTTACCTGAGAGTTTGGGCTGCTTCATGCTGGGTCAGTCCTTGACAGAGACTGATGGGCTCTGGTTTCAGAACCCTGGAGAGCATCCTCTATGCTGTACAAGGAAAATGAACAAGGACAGGGGAACTGCGGTCATCATATCCAGCAAAAAGGAAGAAAAAAAAAAAGGACTTAGCAAAGTCCTTGATTTATAACAAATTAGTAAACCCCACAAGGCCGAGAACTGTGAAATCCCTTGATAAACAAGTCCCTTAAAAACTTAGAGGGCTTCTGATCTATTTGTTTTCCAGTCAGCTGTATGTACAATAAACACATGAAACGTTTTCAGTTCTGATTTGTGTACTTGCTTTCATGCCCATAGACTCCCGTCTCTCCCCTTCTTCTTTCATCTCTCTTTCTTTCCTCCTTCCGTCATCTCTTGCTCTCTTAATGAAAACTATTTTGAGTGTATCAAACTGTAAAAGAATGTGTGCCTATGATGAAGAACAGTGCCTTGAAGCTGGGACATGCTCAATAAATATACACTGAATGAAGTATTTTGGGAAAAATAGAACAACATTTCCATTTGATCATGAAATGCACCAAAAGTCTGAGTTGTTCTTTAATTTGAGCAAGAAACAAAAATTTCTGGAAAGCGTGTTAAAGCACAGATTGTTGGCCCACACCTAGATTTTCTGCTTGAGGTGTTCTATGGTCTGTGTTGGGAGCTGAGATGGTACAGGTGTAGGGAGTTCTCTGCCAGGGGTCATGTTGATGTTTATGACATCATTCATGGGCCATGTAAAATTATCAGTTAAAAAAATAACCTGTTATGAGATTTGTTGAATTTTGAGTCCCACCTGTGGTTGCCTTGGCAGAACCAAACCAAGTGATTTCAGTGGCTTTGTATGGCCTGTAAGCCAGATGTCTCCCACCCGCGGATGGATAGCCAAAAGAATGAGGAGCCTGATGATTATACGATAGGATGAGAGCAGTTAAAGGATTAATAGTAGAACCTGGATGGTGGGTACACAATTGCTCACTGCAAAATTCAAATTCTATGTTCTTTTAAATTTCTATACTAAAATGCTGAAAAATCACAATGTAGTACCTAATGATTGATCACCTTGCTTTAAAGAGTACATGGAAATTTACAACTCAGATTTGCATGTGTACTCTCTTCTTCCTTGGAAAACAAACCACCAAGGACACTGTGAACATTGAGTCTGGAACTTTCCAGAATTCAACTACTTAGTGCTTCATCCTGGGGCCATCTCTGCTCCTGAAACCTGACTAGGAGAGAACTGGAGTGAATATGTGGCTCCTTGAGGGATAGAAAGGCTATTTGATCACCTACTTCCCTTAGGGGTTAGGAACAAAAGCTGGAAATTCAGTAGGGTAGGCGGTAGGGAAAGATTGGAGGCTAGATAGCAGTCTATTTTTCTCCCAGGAGGGGGAAAATGCATGACAGTACTCAGTCACCAAAAGGCAACCCTGTGCCTATGCCATCCCTGCTTCCATCTGCCAGGGCAAAGATTTTATCTCCTTCCCCTGAACACCTTGCAAACTGAGGCCCAGGTGCTACATTGGTGTGGGACTGCAGTATACATGGTGATCCACTGCAGGACAAAGCCAACGTTCTCTCAGGAATGGAGCAGATTCTCAGACTGGAGAGGTCCTTTCCAGCCAGAACAATTATTATGGTGTCCAAATGTTTCACTCTTCCCTTCCAAGGGACTTTGGTAACAATTAAGGAATTTGGACTAGACATGGCTAGACTTTGTGCTGATTTCTGGATGTACCATGCATTGTCCAAGGAATTGTGGCACCTTTAACGTCTTCAAGGAAGAGCCGTGTGTGGCTCGATTCCTTCCAAACCCAGAAGCAGTGTATAGACTATAACTCCCTGTAGTGTATTAGAAGATGATGTGAGTGGAAGATGGTAGTGCTGTGAACACCAACCCTAGCAGCCTGGGTTGTGGTCAGCTTCTTTCAATGGCTTTGACTCTTCCTGTTTGACCCCTTGCTGCTGCTCATGCCCCAACCTGCCCTGCCCACAGCCACAGATCAGAGGCAGCTCAGCTGTGGGGCAGGAAGGAGAAAAACCCGCTTTGACTTGTGCCACACCTGGAAGCCCAAGTAGCTGTCTGTCTTATTTTTCCTCAGGGGCTTTTAATTAGCTTAATGAAACCCTCCAACTTCTGGGTGAAAAATAAAAAGGAAGGGAGAAAAATCAAGGAAAACATGACATGAGTCTAAACAGCCTTCATGACTGAGGAAAATCGGCTTCAGGCTGTACCCTGGGAGAAAGGGAGCAGGCTTGAGGAAAACTTCATTCTTTCCTCTAGCCCTTATGAATCACGAGAACAGCTGGAAACTGATGTTGGCTCCATACCCCTGCTCTACAACTGCCCGTAGTGTCTAGGGTCTCCTTCAAAGTCCACTGCCTAGGCAAAGCAAACCCAGATCCTATTCCTTACATACAGCCAATGTCTCCCATTAGTCCTGTAATTCTAGTACGCAGCATGCAGCCTGGCACACCATAAGGAGTTCAATAAATGCTAGATTCTTATGCATGTGGATGTATAGCAGCTTTCTGCTTACTCACTCTCCTTTCAGATCATTTTTTTCCATCTCGAGGGTAAAGAGACAGCACGGACATCAGTCCATGAGTACTTAACACCCTCCTCACAGAGCTGTCACTCTGGCACCAACGTGTTCTCCCTACAGAGTAGGTGCCACATAGATTTTTCTCCTTTAAGCTGTCCAGGAAGATATATTGATCCAGTCCAAGTGACATCAATAGACCCAGGTAACTGAATAAAGCTTTTGGAGTTGGCCTTAAAATATGCACGATGTCATCTCAAGACGCCACTTGGTCGCTTCACCAGCCCCCTCCAGTATCCATTGTGAGCATGAAGCATCACCTTTAGCTCAGCTCTCCCTTCCCCTTCCTAGCCCAGGCATACTTGGTCCAGTCCCAGGATGACACAACAACCTTATGGGTACAAAAGGAATGTGGGGCGACAGGAAATGAAGGAAGTCAGACAATCTCATCCCAAGTTCCAGAGCAGAGCCTGTCAAGCATCTGTTACAAGGGCTCTTGGGTTCTGATTGCCCCATTTGTCACAGGAAAATCACCAGGGTTTCATTTCCTCTGTAGACTGGTGTAGGTGCTCTGTCCCCACCTGCTGAGAGGTCCTACTCAGGAAACTCCTTTATAGTCTCTCTTCCTGAGCTGGGGCCAGGCCTGGAAGGAGTTGTAAGGGCTGGTTTGGCTGTATTTGGACCTCATTCTTCCTCAGTGTGATTATCTGGCACATCTCCCTCCTGTAAGATTCAGAGCATGAGTGTTTATGTAGAACACCTTGACATCTGCAGGTCCTGTGACCAAAAGCAACATTCTGGGTCTCACATACCTCCCTGGTACATAGACATACTAACTCCCACCTCCAGAACACTGGAAGAATTGACAGAGATAAAGCATATGCGTGGTTAAGCCTGGTGCACAGCGATCATATTGAAACGAACAGCTTCTCCCTACTGAGCGTTACTAGGCATTAAGCAATGCTTACATTAATCACTGTGATCCTTGTGACCACTCTTTTAGACATATGCAATTGTCAAAGATATTCACAGGTGTGGATGTTAAGCAAGTCATCTTGGGTCTAAGTAACTTGCTCACAACCCACTGCTAGCAACCAGCAGGGATGGAACTGGAACTCAAGCCCATTTGATTCCGGGGCTTTTGTTGTCAAGTGATGTGCCCACGTTTCATTCAATACCTGACTTCCATTCTCCCTTTCGTCTCCTCACTGCGGAATTCTTTGTTTGAACAAAAAGCTTGACAGTAGGGATCTACAAACTATTTCTATAAAGGGCAAAAGAGTATTTGTGACATTGTGAGCTATACAGTATCTGTCACAATCAATTACTCATGCCAGCATTAGGTGAAAGCGGACCCAGACAATGGGTAAATGAATGGGAATGGCTGTGTTCCAAGGAAACTTTATTGACAAAAGCAGGTGACTGAATTTGGCCAGAGGGCCCCCACTCTGGAGCAGTGGCCCAGCTCCAGAGAAAAGAGATCTAGGACAGAGACTAGTTGGCCAACGATATGCATTAGTAGGTTTTCATTACTCTAATGAGATACTTGAGCAGGCTCATTTATAAATAAAGGAGATTTATTTTGGCTTATGATTGTGGAGCTTTACAGAACAAGGTCCAGCTGTCCCCACTGATTCTGTCTCAGGTAATGAATTAAGGGGCCAAATGCATTGAAACCAAAACACAATAGACACTCAGCATGCACCTTCAAGTTGTTCTGAGGTCATTTTGTACTGCTTCTTGAGTCCAGGCAGTAGTGCCTATAGCTCTTCTTCAATTACAGTTTCACAGGAAAGCTGATTGCCTCTTGAACTTTCTCTGTGTCTAATTCATTTCAGGAAACTCCTGTCTTGGTTGATCTGTTCTTGAAGCTTATCTACTAAGAACTAAAAATCACTACATCAAACACAAATCGGCTTGCTCCCTGCTTGGGACAACTGCACTCACTGGGAGAACAGGTGGCTCTCCTCTAAGAGCAGCTGTGTCTTCCAAAAAGAGTCTATCTTAGGGCCTTGCTGCCTCCTCTCTGTGTGGTTGGTTGGGTCATGAACATCTAGAACGTCATGAATGTTTCTCCCTGAGAGAAACTCAAGAGTTCCTGGTTGTGCATCAAGGTCTACAGTTTTCTGACCTCCCTCCAGAAGGGTGAAAGCTGCTTTGGGTGGAGTAGGTACCTTTCAAAGAAGTATATCTGTGATTAAAAGAGCATCACTGCAGGATAAGCATGGAGAGAGAAGTGTGGGAACTCTTCACGTCCTCTGTAGCTGCTACCAAAAGTGGTCCAACTTCCAAGAGACAGAGAGAACCAATTCTGTGCTTCTTTGTTCTCATTTGTGCATATTGATTTTAAGGATAGGAGATGTCTCAATGGCACATCTGCTCTCCAACATGGGTTATAAAAGGACAAGCATCATGAAGCTGAAATGAAGTCAGAATTAAACATCCAAGTCCATGAGCCATGCCAGCTACAGTCCTAAGTGCACTGGGGAGGGCAGTAGGCAGAAGGGAATTTGAGTTCTGATCCAAGCAAGACAATTTCTTCTCACATGAGTTTGTTTCTTTGAATCCTTCCAATTTTCTCATTCTCCTCATCTATTTTTGGACTCATCCTCTGCCACCTTACACCCAACAAAACCTTTTCCTAAGGCCAGTAGTTTCATAGAAAGCCAGACCCATCTCTACGATGTGGTCTTTCCACTCTGGGACAGGCTTAGCAGTGGTGGAATGTGAGGCTGTCAGTTGCAATACAACATCTATAGTTTCCACTACCACTGCTTAGGGCAACTCTGAGCCAGACCACAGTCATTGGCATGTTCTCTGTAACAAAAAGAGTATTTGTGACCTATGCTTCTCACACTTACTGCACACTGCTCCCCCCCCCACCGAATCTCCATGCTGTACTGCCACTATCCTCACCATTGGGCACTTTGCTCCATCATCTTCCATTTTTTCAGACACCACTTCCCAGTTAAAGGAATGTTGTACTAGAACAAGAATCACATCTAAAACTATGAAGACATAAACAACTACAATTTGGTCTCGTGTTACTAATTCACAGCACTCGGCCTGTGGGCTCTGGCGCACAGGGGTGTGCCCCTTCCCTCCACACAGCAAGCATGGACCCTTCAACTGGGGTCCACATCCCCACCCAGAACTCCTCATCTGGGTGATATCTTCTCAATCCACTGGGTCTTAGCTCAAACACCATCTCCAGAGAAGCTTCCTCTCATCATTCAAGCTGAAGTAATCCTGAAAGTTTTAAATAAACATTTGTAGAGCAAATAAATGTTATAGTTGAGGAAACTGAGACTCATTCTAGCCAAAAAGGGACCTGCCTATGGTCAAGCTGTGGCAAAAAGTTACAAAGTGAAACATTATGACATCAGTATGCTAGAGGGTTTCTATGTCGCCTGTGCTACAAGCATATCTTAGTAAAGGTCATTTCTCACTCAGTCACTTCCTGGGGAAAGGGTACACGCCTGTCAGGTTTCTCCTGTGTGGCTCTGCTTTGTAGTACAAGGTATTGATTGTACTGCTGACATAGACTATATGAGGGGTCTTCAACTGTTGTGAAAACTGTGTGAGTTTCAAAAAATGTTTGCATCAAAGTAAACATTGGAGTTTTCCCACAATCTCTTCAAAGTTTAAAAAATAACCACTAAATTGCCATCTAGTTGAGTCTCAATAAACATTTATTCCTAGGTTGAGACTGAAAAACTCAGGACAAGGATATAGAAAACATAGCCCTCCCACCTCCACCCCCATTACAGTCCTCTTCATTTGAGTAGTAACACAACCTTTTCCTGGAACCTGGAACACAGTGACAAGGGTGCTAAGGGAATATCATTGAAAACCTGGAGCAAGAACAGAGAAATGCAACAGCAAACATGAATGGTTTTAATGCCAAATGATAAACCCCAGCTGACTCAAGCACACATTTGTCCCTTTGGGCCTCTCAGCCACATGAATAGCTTTTCTCAGGAATCAAGATCCAGACTGCTCTCCTCCCCAGTCCCTCTGCATCCAGGGTGGGCTTGGGTCTGGGTCAGAGGATAAAGTTCTTGTGGGTTCATCTCAAGGTAGAAAGTTTCATAGCTTAGAAACAGCAATAAAGACTCAGGTTATGAGTTTATACTCAGCAGGGAAATTGAGTGGCAGGCTGCTAACACATCAGATTCCTCTCTAGAAATTTCATAAGGCTTGATTCACTCAATGTCATATACTAATTTACTTTTCCCTTGCAGGTTGAATTCCTCTTCATTTTAGTCTATTACTTTCTTGCAATACCAATTCCACTTACTGTCTTAGGCTTTTCTCTCCTTACTGTGGGCCTCCTCCTCTGTCTTCCATCTATCCTTCCCAGTTGGAAGCAGGCAGTGTAGCCCAGTAAAGTGCACAGGCTTTGCAGTTACACTCAGCTGGGTTGAAATCCTTGCTCTACCAGTTGCTAGCTATTTGCTTGTAAGCAAATTACCTACACCTCTTTCAATCTCAGTTTTCTTATCTACATAGTAGAGCCAGTTTTTACAGGGGAGTTGATTGAGAATTAGTGACTGAAAAGCTTGGCATAACACAGGGCAACTAGTCAGAATTCAATAAAAAGTGGCTGCCTTATTCCCACTAATAGTTTCATCTCTCCCTGCCTGCTCCTCCTATGTTTCCCTTTCCTTTGAACACACACACACACACACACACACACACACACACACACACACATCTGGCTTAGTAAAACACTGATAGCCTCATCTTTCCCACTACCTTAAGTTGACCAAAGTTTGTGATCAGGTAGCTCTTGGTATTTCAGATTTATGCTTGAGACATTTCACTTTTATACTCTTATACTCTTATACATGAGACATTTTACTTTTTCACCTATCTTAAAAATACCTGCTGGGCAGTGACCATCAACATCGCCTTGCACTTGCAAGCCCCACCTGCATTCTATTCAGAACATTTGACCAAGAGAGCTGGCATATCTGCCACTTAAGGCCTCTCTTGCTTGCCCACCATGTTTAATTCATATGTGTTGCAAACCATTTAAAGAGGCTCAATGAGCTGTGAAGATCAAGATATGAGCCATACAGATTGTACATTATTGAATTAAGATGCTAAATACAGAGCCTAAGTAGTGCCAAGATGGGAACAGTGAAAGCCTAATGGTTTATAACAATGGAAAGCAGGGTGGGTCAAATCAGTAGCAAATTGAAAAGATGCATAACTGCAAGGAAAGGGCC